>NC_047091.1:68445988-69767231 GCF_902459505.1 Geotrypetes seraphini | reverse complement strand
AAAGAAGTTGTGAGTATGCATGATAGGGGAAGTGGGATCCTTTTGGTGGCACGCTTGGGGTTTTATGCTTTCTCTCTCTTGTTTGCAGCTGGTGTATGAGTTTTTCCTGCGCTTCCTGGAGAGTCCAGACTTCCAACCCTCTGTGGCCAAGAGATATGTGGACCAGAAGTTTGTCATGATGGTATGATTAGGTCTCATCACAGGCACAAGGTTCTCTTCCTGTGCTTCTCTGCTATGTGTATATTAGAGAATGACACGGGGGAAAATTCTGTCCCCGTCACTGCCCCGTCCCCGGGCCACCATCCTCTTCACCGCCCCGTCCCCACCATCTCCTTCACCGCCCCATCCCTGTCTCTGCCGTCCCTTTCACCGCCCCATCACTATCCCTGCTGTCCCTTTCACCACCCCGTCCCCGTCTTCAGCGTCTTCTCCTCTCCATCCCCCCACCCCAGCACCCTTCACGCGGTCCAGCAGCTCCCTCCCGGCGGCCAGCCGTGCATTTCCCTCCTTCCCTCCTTTTCCCTTCCCTTCTCTTGTGGCGAAACTGGCAATTTGTATAAGGCTGTACGCTGTATTACAGCCAGAGCCTTGAAGTTACATCGGGTTGCCTGCTAGAAAAGTCTCCTCCAATGCAACCGGAAACAGGAGATTTTTCCAGCAGGCAACGCGACGCAACTTCAAGGCTCCAGCTGTAATACAGCTCATAGCCTTATAGAAATCGCCAGTTTCAACAAGAAAAGGTAAGGGAAAAGGAGGGAGGAAAGGAGATGCATGGCCGGACGGACGGCGGGAGAGAGGTGGCTGCTGGATCGAACGCTCGTTCACCGCACGTTCTAACCATTCACCGCTCCACAGAGCGGTGAATGGCCTTGTCCCCGATCTCGCAGTGACCTTTTCTTTTGGTCACCGTTTTGGCGGGTAACAACCACCGTGTCATTCTCTAGTGCAGGGGTGCCCAACGCGTCGATCGCGATCGACCAGTAGCTCAGGAAGGCAACTCGAGTCGATCGCACTCGTGTTGCCGTCCTGATCTACGGGCCGATCAGCCTTCCTCTCCAGTGTTCTCCCTAGGGCCTTTTAGCTGGGCGGTCCGCCCAGCTGTCATCTGCCGCTGCTGAACATTAAAAAAAAAACCCCAAAAAACCGGCTTGGAGATTTCAGTCCCTAGCGAACCTATGCTCCGGGCTCTAACGTGTGCGTGCAGGCTTCTCTTCTCTTCCCTCCGAAACCGGAAGTTATGTCCGGGGAGGGGGGAGTGGAGAAGGGAAGCCTGCACGCACATGTTGAGAGCACTGAAGCAAGCGTTCGCTACGGGCTAATGCGGGAGACAGGTTAGTGAAGCATTTGTTCTTGTTCCTGCCGGGTCCTGCCTACTTTCTGTTTCCGCGAAGGCAGGACCCGGCAGCATTTCCCCCAATAGGTTGATCACGATCTTGGGCTGATCAGCCTTCCTCTTCCCGACGGCAGAATTGACGTCGGGGAGAGGAACGCTGGTTGGCCGAAGCAGGGAGAGCTTGGGGCCTGTTATTGGTGGCGTTTGGGTCCTGGACCCCGATGGCAATGGCAGTGGCTTGGGGGAGGGCAGGGAGAAAGAAAGAAAAAGGGCAGGCAGGGAGACAGAAGGAAAGAAGAGAAACAGAAAAAAATGAAAAGGAGGCAGAGAGAAAGAAAGGGCAGGGAAGAGGAAGGAAAAGTTGGGGGGAAGGAATGAGGTCTGGAGGAGAAGAAGCATACAGGCTAAAAGAAGGGAAGAAAGATTGTATGCACAGTCAGAAGAAGAAAGTGCAACCAGAGACTCATGAAATCACCAGACAAGGTAGGGAAAATGATTTTATTTTAAATTTAGTGATCAAAATGTGTCTGAATTTATATCTGCTGTCTATATTTTACACTAAGGTCCCCTTTTACTAAACCGCAATAGAGGTTTTTAGCGCAGGGAGCCTATGAGTGTCGAGAGCAGCGCTGGACATTCAGCGCAGCTCCCTGCGCTAAAAACTGCTATCGTGGTTTAGTAAAAAGGGAGGAGGTATATTTGTCTATTTTTGTATGGTTGTTACTGAGGTGATAGTGCTTAGAGTCATCTGCTTTGACCTCTTTGAAAAACCCTGGAATAGGAATGATGATTAACATTTTCTATGCATACAGTGTGCTTTGTGGGTTTTTTTTAATTTTATTGTTGGTAGATCATTTTGACTTGGTCATTTAAAAAGTAGCTCGCAAGCCCAAAAAGTGTGGGCACCCCTGCTCTAGTGTATATATATATATTGTTTTATCCCAGGACAAGCAGGCAGCATATTCTTAACGCATGGGTAACGTCACTGACGGAGCCCCGGTACGGACACTTTTACTAGAAAGTTCTAGTTGGCCGCACCGCACATGCGCGAGTGCCTTCCCGTCCGACGGAGGAGTGCGTGGTCCCCAGTTTCTTCGTTTCCGCGGAGCGAAGAAGACGCATGTGTTTTCAACGGCCGTTGAAAAACTAATTTTTGCCTTCCCGCTCGTGTATTTTCTCACTTTTTTCTATTTTTCTTCTTCGGATTCCCTTTATTTTTGCTTTAAAAAAAAAACTCCTCGAGTTTTCCTTATTTTTTCAGGCCAGCCCCGGCGGGGCCTGTTGCCACCATACAGGCCTCCGGATTCGATTTTGTGGAGGCCGTGTTTCCCTTCATGCCCCCTCAACCGGGCTTTAAGAAGTGCCAGCGGTGTGCACGCCCGATCTCTCTCACCGACCCGCACAATTGGTGCCTCCAGTGTTTGTGTCCAGAGCATCGGGCTGACACCTGTACCCGCTGTGCTACGCTTAAAAAGCGCACTTTAAAAAATAGGCAGATCCAACAAAATATTTTGTTCGGTACCAGATCTGCCATGGAATTTGCCGCGACGTCGACGGCGCCTCCAAAGTCGGCACCGACTACATCGACACCACCGGATCCTTCTTCGGGGTCGCTGGGCCCAGGTAAGCCGGCTAAGAAGCCTTCCACTTCTCTGGAACGCCCTCCTGCCACGGTCGCGACGCCGACCCTTCCGGCACCGCACCGACCCCATAAACGCTCCGCTCCGATATCGGTGAGTGCCTCGTCATCGGCCTCCTCATCGCCGGAGCGTAGAGCGGCACCTATGGTACCGAAGAAGAAAAAAGCGGTACCGGTGCCCCCCCTGGATGACCACATCGCGGCCATACTCCAATCCCAATTACAGGAACAGCTGCAGCAACAACTACAACAACTGCTGCCGGCGTTGCTGGCCCCGCACCTTCCGGTACAGGACCGGTCCGAGCCTCGCACTGTCCCATCGGTGTCGACCCCCTCGGTACCGATTAATACCTCCATGCCGGTACTCTTGGCTGAACCGCCTACAGTGCATGCCCGTGCCGCTGCCGACCCTTCCCGGTCCCAGGAACGACATCGGTCTTCCTCACCCGGTACCGCCTCGGTACGATCAGGCAAATCTCTCTCAAAGGCCCGCCATACCGAGCCTTCCACACCGAAGTCCAGACGTGCACACCCCGACGTTAGGGACCCGGACTTATGGGAAGACTCCCCGCACGGTACCGAAGAGGACGCTTCGTCGACCGACGAAGAACCCTCCATGGCCGACACTGTTTCCAAACCGGAACAGTCCTCTTTCTCTAAATTCCTTAGGGAGATGTCAGCAGCTCTTTCTATCCCATTAGAGTCCGACTCTAAAAAGTCTCAGGCTTTCCTCGATGCCCTAGACTTTGAGCAACCTCCCAAGGAATTTTTGAAGTTGCCCGTCCACGACATCTTACGGGAAACTTTTTATAAAAACTGGGAGACTCCCCTCACTGTTCTCGGGGCCCCTCGCAAACTGGATAGCTTGTACCGGGTCATTCCAATCCCAGGGTATGACAAGCCTCAATTGCCCCACGAATCTCTCCTGGTGGAGTCCACCTTGAAAAAATCTCAGGGTTCCAGTGTATATGCTTCCACCCCTCCTGGCAGAGAGGGAAAAACTATGGATAAATTTGGTAAGCGCCTTTTCCAAAATTCAATGTTAGCAAATAGAGCAAACAATTACACCTTCCACTTCTCCTTCTACATGAAGCATCTGGTGCAACAACTCTCCTCCTTACAAAAATATCTTCCAGAACGTAAGGTCCCCCTCTTCCAGCAGCATATTTCCAGCCTCCTCCAACTCAGGAAGTTCATGGTTCGCTCCATTTATGACTCGTTTGAGCTGACCTCTCGAGCATCTGCCATGGCTGTTGCTATGCGCCGTTTGGCCTGGCTGAGAGTCTCTGACCTTGACGTTAATCACCAAGACCGCCTGGCTAACGCACCTTGTCTGGGTGACGAACTCTTCGGGGAGTCCCTAGACTCGACAACCCAGAAGCTTTCAGCACACGAGACCAGGTGGGACACTCTGGTCAAACCTAAAAAGAAGACTCCACCTGCTCGCCCCTACAGACAACAGTCTTCCTACCAGCGCAGGTTCTCGGCCAGACCTCTCAACCCGCCTCAGCAACAGTCTCGCCGTCCTCGTCACCAGCATCAACCTCAGGCTCGATCGCAATCTCATCAGCCTGCCAAGCCTCTTCCTCCATCAAAACCATCTCAACCCTTTTGACTCTTTTCTCCAGGGCATAGCCAGTCTCCCACCGTCGCTACCTCTTCCTCAGCCTATCGGAGAACGTCTTCAGCTCTTCCTCAGCCGTTGGGAGGTCATCACTTCGGACCAGTGGGTCCTCAACATCATTCGCCACAGCTACTCTCTCAACTTCCAGACTCTTCCACCAGACAATCCTCCCATCGAGTCTGCTTCTCACTCCTCCCAATCCCTCCTCCTCCTGAGGGAGGTCCAATCCCTCCTTCTTCTCAATGCCATCGAAGAGGTGCCTTCGGACCAAAGAGGTCAGGGATTCTACTCCCGCTACTTCCTGGTTCCCAAGAAAACAGGAGATCTCCGTCCCATCCTCAATCTCAGGGACCTCAACAAGTGTCTGGTCAAGGAGAAGTTCAGAATGCTTTCCCTTGCCACGCTTTACCCTCTTCTCTCTCAGCACGACTGGCTATGTTCCCTAGACCTCAAAGAGGCCTACACTCACATCCCAATCAATCTGACTTCACGTCGCTACCTCCGATTTCAGATACAACACCGTCACCATCAGTACAAAGTGCT
This sequence comes from Geotrypetes seraphini, assembly GCF_902459505.1. Lineage (NCBI taxonomy): Eukaryota > Metazoa > Chordata > Amphibia > Gymnophiona > Dermophiidae > Geotrypetes > Geotrypetes seraphini. The sequence continues at coordinate 69,762,092 of NC_047091.1, read as the reverse complement.
CCCCTTTGGCCTCGCATCATCGCCCAGGGTGTTCACCAAGTGCCTTATTGTGGTGGCGGCCTTCCTCAGGTCTCACAACCTCCAGGTGTTCCCCTACTTGGACGATTGGTTGGTGAAAGCACCTACATCTCCTCTTGTGCTACAAGCCACTCATCACACCATCTCTTTCCTCCATCTCCTGGGGTTCGAGATCAACTACCCCAAGTCGCATCTGCTTCCCTCACAGCGACTTCAGTTCATTGGAGCAGTTCTCGACACCACTCTGATGAGGGCGTTTCTCCCCTCCGACCGACAACGGACCCTGCTCCACCTCTGTCGTCAGGTGCTCCTTCATCACTCCATCCCAGCCCAGCAGATGATGGTCCTCCTGGGCCACATGGCCTCGATGGTCCATGTGCTTCCTCTGGCGCGACTCCACCTCCGAACGCCTCAATGGACTCTTGCCAACCAATGGTCGCAAACCTCGGATCCTCTTTCTCATCCCATCTCTGTGACATCGTCTCTTCAGCAATCTCTTCAATGGTGGTTGAACTCCTCAAATCTTTCCAGGGGGTCTACTCTTCCATCTACCCCCTCACTCCATGACCATCACCACAGATGCCTCCCCCTATGCATGGGGAGCTCACCTGGGAGATCTTCGCACCCAGGGACTCTGGACCCCTCAGGAGCGTCAACATCACATCAATTTCCTGGAACTCAGAGCCATGTTCTATGCTCTCAAGGCCTTCCAGCACCTTCTCTACCCTCAGGTTCTTCTCCTGTGCACAGACAACCAAGTTGCCATGTACTATATAAACAAGCAAGGCGGCACCGGATCTCCCCTCCTCTGTCAGGAGGCCATCCGCATCTGGACCTGGGCCACGGCCCACAGTCTCTTCCTCAAGGCTGTCTATATCCAGGGCGAACAGAACTCCCTGGCCGACAATCTCAGCCGCATCCTTCAACCTCACGAGTGGACTCTGGATCCTCCCACACTCCGCTCCATCTTTGCTCGGTGGGGCACTCCTCAGGTGGACCTCTTTGCAGCTCCTCACAACCATCAGCTGCCCCAGTTCTGTTCCAGACTCTTCTCTCCCCATCGTCTGGCCCCGGATGCATTCCTGCTCAACTGGACGGATCGGTTCCTCTATGCCTTTCCTCCCCTGCCTCTGATATTGCGGACGTTATCCAAACTACGCAGGGACAGAGCCACCATGATTCTCATCGCTCCTCGGTGGCCTCGCCAACACTGGTTCTCCCTCCTGCTCCAGCTCAGCTCCAGGGAGCCCATTCCTCTCCCTGTGTTTCCTACTCTACTTACGCAGCAGCATCAGTCTCTACTACAATCTGTCCTCGCTCCACCTGACAGCTTGGTTTCTCTCGGGCTGACCTCTCCAGAGAATCTGTCTCAGCCTGTCCGTCGTATTTTGGATGCCTCTAGGAAACCGGCCACCCTCCAATGTTACCATCAGAAGTGGACCCGGTTCTCCGCTTGGTGTCTACTACATCATCACGATCCCACCTCATTGGCGGTGGAAACTGTACTGGACTATTTGCTCTCTCTCTCCGACGCTGGCCTCAAGTCTACCTCAATTAGAGTCCACCTCAGTGCCATCACTGCGTTTCATGAGCCTATCCTCGGAAAACCTCTCACGGCTCATCCCCTGGTTTCCCAGTTCATGAGAGGTCTCTTCAATGTCAAACCACCTCTGAAGCCTCCTCCAGTCGTCTGGGACCTGAATGTGGTTTTATCTGCCCTCATGAAACCTCCGTTTGAGCCTCTTGCCACAACTTCATTCAAATTTCTTACATGGAAGGTGCTTTTCCTCATTGCCATCACCTCTGCCAGGAGGGTTAGTGAGCTGCATGCACTGGTTGCCGACCCACCTTTCACTGTTTTTCACCATGACAAGGTGGTTCTGCGTACCCATCCTAAATTCCTTCCCAAGGTGGTCTCGGAATTTCACCTCAACCAGTCCATTGTGTTGCCTGTCTTTTTCCCTAAGCCCCATTCTCATCCTGGGGAACAGGCGTTGCACACGCTGGACTGTAAGCGTGCCCTTGCATACTACCTTGACCGTACCAGGGCTCACCGCTCGTCCTCTCAGCTCTTTTTGTCCTTCGACCCTAACCGTCTAGGTCGTCCTGTCTCTAAACGGACGCTTTCCAACTGGCTTGCTGCCTTCATTGCGTTCTGTTATGTTCGGGCCGGTCTTTCACTGGAAGGTGCTGTCACGGCCCACAGGGTCAGAGCTATGGCTGCTTCTGTGGCTTTCCTCCGTTCCACTCCCATCGAGGAAATCTGCAAGGCTGCCACTTGGTCCTCAATTCACACGTTCACTACTCACTACTGTCTGGATACCTTCTCCAGACGGGATGGACACTTCGGCCAATCTGTGTTACATAATTTATTTTCCTAATGGCCAAACATCCCTCCTCCCTCTCTGTTAGCTTGGAGGTCACCCATGCGTTAAGAATATGCTGCCTGCTTGTCCTGGGATAAAGCACAGTTACTTACCGTAACAGGTGTTATCCAGGGACAGCAGGCAGATATTCTTACGTCCCTCCCACCTCCCCGGGTTGGCTTCTTAGCTGGCTTAGCTTAACTGGGGACCACGCACTCCTCCGTCGGGCGGGAAGGCACTCGCGCATGCGCGGTGCGGCCAACTAGAACTTTCTAGTAAAAGTGTCCGTACCGGGGCTCCGTCGGTGACGTCACCCATGCGTTAAGAATATCTGCCTGCTGTCCCTGGATAACACCTGTTACGGTAAGTAACTGTGCTTTTTCTGTGTATCGGGCAACACTAGGCAGTTGTCTAGGGAAACATCTCCTAGGAGGGGCATTAAAGAGCAGCTGTAATGCTCCCTGACAAACACTCAAATTCAAACTAAAGGGTGAGCATCTGCAGTCCCAATTAGTGCTGCCCAATTTGCCAATTCAAGTCGATTCACTGATTCATGTCGGTAAATCGATTCGTCTGAGAAAATCGGACTCGCCAATTCAGTGACCCCCACCTTGGTGAGACCTGACATACCTCCGAGGCATCCTAAAACAGCAGTGGTCGCAATTTGCGGTCTTCTTCACCGGGCCTTCCCTCTGCCATGTCACTGATGACATCATTGGTGATGTGGCAGAGGGAAGACCACAAAGCAGCCCGTTCAGAACGCTGCCCCCGCTGCTGTTTTAGGAGGCTTCGGAGGTATGTCAGGTTTCACAGAGGGAGGATTGGTGGGGTGCTGCTGCACAGGGCGGATGGGTGGGAGAGGAGGAAAGCTACTTCTCAGGGAGATGGGAGGGGAGGAAAGATGCACATGGGGTTGTAGGAATGCCACAAAGGAAACACACTCAGGCTTAGAGTCGAGAGGAGGCGCCTCAAATGAATGGTCTCTCCCTCTTTTTATTGAGAATCATATCTCCATTAATTACTTAGTTAATGCTCTACAAGGTTATAATGTCATATTGCATTTACAGTGAGGATTAAACCAAGACAATACTTTGTTTATCTATTTCATATGATTCACAAAGTTACTATCTCACGTGACATATGAATACATAATAACAGTTATAATAAAGTGATTCCCAATGTGTACATTTCTGATATGTCTCAAATCTTACTATTCTCTATCAGCTTATTGCATCCCTTTATTCATTAATATTATATGGGATCCTCAGCGCCACCACTCAGAGCTCAAATAGATTTCATAGCTCTAAGCTTTATGTGTCAGCTCCTCATTGGTTCCCTGTTGTTTATTTCATGTTCTTAGTATATGCTTTTGTAATGTTTTATATTTTATAAATACGTTTTCATGAGAAATAAGTTATTTAAGTACTTAACTTTGACTTGTGGTCTCTGGCTAGGGGAAACATAACACCGACATGTTTCGCTCCTTGAGCTTTATCAAGGCTTGCCCCTAGAAATAAAACAAAAGCTATCAGCTATTATTTAGTCGACTACAGACAAATAATGACAGAACTTAAGGTGATACATTTCTTTTAAAGTGTCCTGCCTATTTGCTTACCTAAAGTTTTCGCCGCCACAACCGGTGACCACTCTATCCTACAGATATGGCGGCGGCGTTTCAACTGAGATTTTAAAGACACCGGGACCCGCCTAAAACGTGACTGCGTCATTACGTTATTAACGCGTCATCCAGGGTACCCGAAGCTATATTATTAGGAATTGTATACTTAAGAAGAAACGCCAAAATTTTAGCTACCTCCTCACTTTGGAATTTAATACTTCATATAAATATTATAACAATGAAGCCCACTCTAATTCGGCATTTAAGCCATGCGGGATCACTGTATTTAAGGTATGGATCCACCGTTGTTCTTTATAGTTCAATAATTCCTCGATATTGCCTCCCTCCCGTCCCCATTCTAACTTTTCAATGACACGCCATTGAATTTGTTCCATGGTGTGTTGATATTGTAAAAAATGTTCTACCATTGGAGCTTGTATGTTCTTTGTTTTAATACGTGATTTATGTTCATTTAGTCTTATATGTATGGGTCTAGAAGTACGGCCCACATATATAAGACTACATGGACATATTATAATGTATACGACGTGAGTTGACTGGCAAGTCGTGTTAATACTTGCTGTGATCACTTTCCCCGTTTGAGGGTCTTTCCATATAGTGCCTGTAATAGTCGTGGAACACCATTGACAGTGTCCACAACTTGTGTGTTGTCCTATCAGATTTGTTTTATAATTCCCTAGTTTCTGTTGAATTAGAGTCTGCCCTATAGTTTTTCCTCTCTTAAAGGCAAACATAGGAATTTCTTTGAAAATTTCAAACATTTGCAAAACATGCCAATATTTTCTAATGTTTGCAATAAGCTCTTTTGCCGCTTCTGAATATGGGAGCACACAGATTAGTCTTTCCGTATTTTCTTCTTCAGGCTCTCTTTCAGATATCAAGAGATCTCTATTTGCGTATTTAGCTCTTGTAAATGCTTGCTTGATGGCTTTTATAGGATACCCTCTAGTTTTCAACCGGAGTTTCAACTCTTCCGCCGATTCCATAAAATCATGTAGATCAGATGATACTCTTCGGAGTCTTAAAAATTGACTCACCGGTAGATTAAATTTTAGATGGTACGGATGGTGACTGGAGAAGTGCAATAACGTGTTTTTCGCCACTGGTTTTCTGAAAAGTTTTGTTTTCAACCGAGATTCTTCTTTTATAATAAGCAAGTCAAGAAACTCTACCCTGTCTAAGCTGTAAGACGGGGTAAATTGGAGATGGGGATTTTTTGTGTTAATCCAGTTTAAAAAATCCAACAAAAGACTTTCAGGACCCTCCCACAAGAAAAAAATATCGTCTAGGAACCTCTTCCATAATGTTATCTTTTGAAAATAATCTGAAGTATAAATGTGGGTATTTTCAAACTGTCCCACATATAACGTAGCCACTGATGGGGCCAACGTGGCCCCCATCGCCACTCCTTGTATTTGTTTATAGAATATCCCTTCAAACTCAAAATAATTTTCTTCAATCACCCACCTGGATAGCTGTACCAAAAATTCAGTGGTGATACGTTGAGTACCTACTCGTTTCTGAAGGGTATCTTGAATAATAGCTATGGCGCCATCTTGGGGGATGTTGGTGTATAGAGACACTACGTCTAATGTCACCAAAAAGGTCCCAGAACTGACAGAAATTTCCTGAGAGAGAATCCGAAGGAGATGGGAGGAATCTTTCAAATATGAAGTTGTTTTTATTGCTTCTTTAGCTAGGAAAACATCTATAAACTTGGATAGGGGTTCCAATAAGGATTGTCTTGTATTTACTATGGGTCTGCCTGGTGGTTCTTTTAATGACTTGTGTATTTTTGGCACAAAGTATATATAAGGTGTGCGTGGATACTTTTCCAAAAGAAATTGATATTCTTTTTTAGTCAGTATTTCTTTTTCATAATGTGCAGTAACCCAATCAAAAACCACTTTCATCAAAGGGCCTCCTGGATCATGAGAAATAGGTTTATATGCCCTATTATCTGATAATTGACGCAACGCTTCTTTTAGATAGTTCTCTCTATTCAGGATGACAGTAGCGCCACCCTTATCTGCTCTAAGAATCATACAATCTCGTTTTTCTTTTAATTGCATAAGAGCTTTATGTTGCGTATATGTTAAGTTGTACGAAACCTGTTTATGAGAAAATGATTTTTCAAACTTTCCAAACCCTGCCAAGACCAAATTTCGAAACGTTTCCACCGCTGGGTCAAGCGGACCCGGAGGATTCCACTTAGATTCTTTCTTACAAATGGATCCCTCATCTTCTGTCTCAAGACTTTCCTTATTTAGAAAAAATAATTTTAATTGTATTTTTCTCAAGAACATGAAATAAACAACAGGGAACCAATGAGGAGCTGACACATAAAGCTTAGAGCTATGAAATCTATTTGAGCTCTGAGTGGTGGCGCTGAGGATCCCATATAATATTAATGAATAAAGGGATGCAATAAGCTGATAGAGAATTATACTATCAGGTATCAAGTGTTTATGTATCACAGCTCCCTATAAGTGAGTAAATTGTGCAATTGAAGATCAAATCTTACTATGGCATGTGACAGTCCAAAGGTTATAATGCATGCTTCTTAAGCTCTCTTGCCTTGCTCAGGCAAAGTCTGATTGTTGCCCATATAAGGGATGCTTAAACAAGATAAGAGAAAAAGGGTAAATGTATGTCAGGTTAATATGTGGCAAGGGAGGGGGGAATGCCTCAGCCTTCTGCTCAAGGTGCAACCCTTGTCCTTGCTTAGAATGTATACGTGGCAGGAGGGAGAAGAAATGAGAAACAGGGCCTCAGAACCAAACCCAGGCCTGGATCCACACACAGGCCCAGATCCGCACACAGGGCCTAGGTCGGTGTGCCGACCTGGCCTGCGCTCAGATCCGCCTGCGTGCGGACCCCGCCAGTGTTCTGATTCCCTGGATCAGAACTTATCAGATCTCCATCCCTACATGGGGAGAGAAAGGAGAGAGGAAGAATTGTGGTGAAAGAGAGGAAGGGAGAGATGAAACAAAGAGGTGGAAAGGGTGAGGGAAAAATCCTTCATATGGTGGAGGGGAGGGAGATATGCATGGAAAAGAGAGAGGGAGAAATTTTGGACAAAGGGTGGAGGGCAGGGAAAGATGGTGCATGGGGAGAGAGAAATGAATGTTGCACATGATAATGGAGGGGAGGAAAGGAAAGATGCTGCTTGGTGGGGAATTAGAGAGGTTTGACCCAGGGCACAAAGCAGGGAGAGAGAGAAAGAGAGGGAAGGTAGACGGTGGGAAATAAACAAATGTTGGATATGACAGTGGAAGGTAGAAAAAAATAAATTTTATTTTCTATTTTGTGATTACAATATGTCAGATTTGAAATGTGTATCCTTCCAGAGCTGGAGTTGGAGAGTGAGCTAGGTAGGACCTAACAGAGAGAAAAAGTATTTTTTATTTTGTTTACACCACAGCGCTGGCGTGGGATTGAAGAGGGCAAAGGGGGTAGGTGGAGACTGCAAAATAAACCTGCCAGGATGTTTGAAAAAAAGCCTTATTGGGCAGGAAAAGTGAATCGAATCAAAAAATCGATTCAATAGGCTGAACTGAATAAATTTTTCCTGTATCGGGCAGCATTAGTCTCAATTACCCAGATTATTCTGAGGGGTGATATTGGGGTGATTATTGGTTAAGGGGGTTCAAATGACCTAGAGATCAATGGGAGAGGAGCACAAGGCAGAAAGCTTGCCTAGCTCACTTAATATCCTTTTACTGGTTCTGCTCTGTATATCACACTCCTTTAAAAACAGTTTGGCACAAAAATTAGAAGAAGCTCTCCCACCTTGATTACTAGAACATTGTACATTTGGGGACTGCCTAAGCAATCTCTGGCAAAACACAATTAGTGCAGAACACAGGGACAAAACTAATTTTGGATGGCTCAAGGTGGGAGAGAGTGACCCCATTTCTTGAACAATTGTGTTGGCTGCTAGTTTCAGGTAGAATTTTGTTTAAATGACGGACCCTTGTTTTTAAGGACATTTATAGAGATACTCAACTGTTTCAGTTGTATGAACCCTCTCATTAAGCATCAAAGAGTTCAGGGGCCCACAGTCCAAGTGCACATTCTTCCCAGACCCCCACCCCTCAGTACCAAGCCTGACCCACTAGACCTCTCTATCTCCCATCCTCTTCATCCACCCCCCAACCAGCCAGTGCCCACTGGGTCTAGAACGGGGTGTCAAAGTCCCTCCTCGAGGGCCGCAATCCAGTCAGGTTTTCAGGATTTCGCCAATGAATATGCATGAGATCTATTAGCATGCATTGAAAGCAGTGCTTGCAAATAGATCTCATGCATATTCATTGGGGAAATCCTGAAAACCCAGCTGAATTGAGGCCCTCGAGGAGAGACTTTGACACCCCTGGTCTAGGATGATTAATTGTGGCCATTTCATCACAACTGTTTCAGCGCAATGAACTGGCTATGATGAATCCAATTCAGCGTTTAGGGGAGCAATACTCCCCAAATTAGACCTCCAAGCATTGGTCCCGGAGCAGCAGGCCACAGGGTGCGGCCAGGAAATAGGCGGCAGTGGCAGGCAGGGAGCCCGGGTCCTGGGGGTAGAAGCTGTCACCTGAGTCGCATCCTTCAGCTGCTTGGGCAGTGGTGGCTGGTGGGGAGCTTAGGTACTGGAGCAGAGCCTGGGTCATCTCTGAGATGGTGGCTGCTGGGGAGCCCAGTCCCTCGGGATAGAAGCTGCTCGTCACTTGGCTGGGGCGTCTCTGTCCGGAATTGGACGGTTCATCACTGCTGTTTTATTGCAGCCACGTTGAAATGTCCTGCAATGAAACAGCCATGATGAATCGTCCAATTCCGGTCCCCGCTAGTCCCTGTCTCGCTCCCTCACCCCAGCCAGTCCCCAGCGTAGAAACAGAAAAGTGAAGACAGATGAAAAAAAGAACATATGGTCTATCCCAGTGGTTCCTAACCCTGTCCCGAAGGACCCCCCAGGCCAGTCGGGATTTCAGGATAGCCCTAATGAATATGCACGAGAGAGATCTGCCAAGCTTGCAAACCTGCTCCATGCATATTCATTAGGGCTATCCTGAAAACCTGACTGGCCTGGGGGTTCTCCAGGACAGGGTTGGGAGCCACTGATCTATCTGGTCTGACCATCACTTCCTCATCCTATGTAAGTGTCCCCCATGCATGCCTAAATTGAGATGGTCTTCATCTCCACCACCTCCATTGGGAGGCTGTTTCACAAATTCACTAACCTTTATGTGAAGAGTTATTTCTCAGATTACTCCTGAATCTATCCCTTTTCCCCTTCAGGCATTCTCTCTCAACTTCCCACTCCCAACTAGTTTCCAGCAGTCAGTCTCTGTCCCTCTCTTCCCCTCCACTCCAGCCAGTCTCTCTCTCTTCTGCACAACTGCTAGTTTTCTATTCCCTGCAGCAGTGGCTACGGATACTGATGCTGCTTTTTACCATCTTTAGACTTTGATCCCTTTTCTACAGCAACATCTCTATTCCTTTTTTTTTTTTTTTTGTGTTGTGCAGACTCTCAAAGTTTTACAGACCACAGGTTTGGACCCATTGGTCTAATGCCTTTTTCTAGTACAACGTGTCTAGTGCTCCTGAGTGCTTGGGTCTTATATCTGAACTAGCAAGTTGCTTGCAGAAAGCTGTCAATCATATTTTTTAACTCCACCTCCTTCCCAGGGAGCTGCGCTTGCCGCCAGCCCCCCCACCCCCCAACTAGTTTGTTTTCTGCAAGTAAGTTACTCAGAAGTGTTTTTAATATGCTCTGCGGTTTTATTGTTTTCGGGTATTTTTCTCAGGTTCTTTGGAGGCTTGGTGCTCGGTGGGACCTCTGACTGGAGGAAGATGCAGATGGTAGAAGTCTGCTGCTAGCGGGATCAAATCCTTGGGGACACCAAGCTAGCTAGCCTTCTGGTTATTTTTGAGCTCGGGGGCCGTCCCCTGCATAGCTGTTCGCATCCTTGGTTCAGTCAGGGGCTTGAGCGCAGACTGTGTTGGCTTCTTCCCAGCTTGGCCGGAACTAACAGTGGGCTGGCTACTTGGTTCTCTCCCCTTTATTGGCGCAGTTTTCCAGGGGTAGAAGTTGTTTGACCTCTGCCCAACTGGTATCCAGAAGACCAGGTTCATCCAGTGAATCTGTGAGGAAGATTTCTTCTCCCTTGATTCCAGCTGAAATTTTATATTAAAGCAGGCAGGCAGCACATGGCACATGGCTATTGAAGCCTAAGGGGAAAATCAGGGGGGGTCCCTAAAAGTTGAATTTGAGGGTTTCTGACCACAGAGCCCAGGTCCCCCTCTTCTTAAACCCATTTTCCCTGTGATTTTTTTCCCATCAGGGAGGTCTCAACGTGCCGTTTTTAGCGTGATTTTTCTGATGGTGGCCATCTTAGATTTTAAACAATCATTTTTTCTTTTGCTTCCTTCTACCTCAAAACTCCTCAATTTTGCTCAAAATCAACTGGGATGGACTCCTCCTGCCTTTTTTCCCTGTATCATGCCAGGTTTGCACTGGATGGCCAGCCAAGGAACATCTATATCCTGTGCTGGGGATCTGTAGGAAGCACATTCTCAAGGGTAGAGACCCTTCCCAGGACCCTCCAAATCTTTATTGACCAAGCGTAGTTGTGTGGGGGCTGCAGAGCCCAGAGGACCAGCAGAGTGTCCCTGCTGGGATCAGAGAGACCCCCCAGTATGAGGCTTCACCCTGGAGTTTGTGAACCTTTATGTGGAATGCTTATTTTAACTGCCAAGGATCCTCAACATCTGTTAGCAGTGCACCAATTGTGATGGCACAGGGGTTCTCCCCTCAACAGATGCCCCGACCAAACAAGGACGTAGACTTGGTCTAGGAGGTTCAGTCTGTCACAGACTGAGAGGATGGCAAGTCCAATTCTTTGCCACTTGTATCCCAGGATGAGGATTCCTTGGCAGAATCTGCTTCCATGCAGGAGGGCAAGAGTCAAGAGCTGTTGGAGACCCAGGAGGAGATCCCACAGTATGCTGGCAGTTCAGGGCCTCTGTGTTTTTGAGTGTTATTTCCACCTCACTGCAAGAGTTAAAGCTGGAAGTCCCGCCAGCTTCCTCTTCTCAGTGATCAATTATGAGCAGTTCTGTGGCTCCAACCGCATTTTTTCCCTCCCATCCAGACATCTCTAAGCTGGTCACTGATTACTGGGGATTGCCAGAGAGATCCCTTCGAGTGGCTAAAACTATGGCCAAGCTGCATCCGATGGAGCCAGATTTCCAGCAACTGTTTGTTCAGCCAAAAGTAGATTCACTGATGGCGTAAGTCACTAAATGATCCTCACTTCCTAATAAAAGAGGGTGATATTAAAGGATCCTCAAGACCATAAAGTAGACTTGCTTCTCAAGCGTCAATTTGAAGCTTTGGCCCTAGGTGGCAGCCACGTCTTCCTTTGTGGCACATTTTTGTCACACTTGCCTTTCTCAGGCCTCAAACCCCCAAATGCTCCTCTCTGGGGTGAATTATATTGCAGATGCTCTGTATGATATTATCAGAGCTATGATCATGGTCTCAGCCTATGCTGTCTTTGTCCATTGGATGCTCTGGATCAAACTACTGGTAGCTAGGCTTCAATGCTAAAAAATGCAAGATAATGCACCTGGGTAAGAGAAACCCGCAAGATAATGCACCTGGGTAAGAGAAACCCGCGTAGAACTTATGTACTAAATGGTGAGACCTTGGTTAGGACCACGGCGGAACACGACCTAGGGGTGATCATTAGTGAGGACATGAAGGTTGCCAATCAAGTGGAGAAGGCTTCCTCCAGGGCAAGACAAATGATGGGGTGTATCCACAGAGGTTTCGTCAGCAGGAGACCTGAAGTTATGATGCCGTTGTACAGAGCCATGGTGAGGCCTCACTTGGAGTACTGTTTTCAGTTTTGGAGACCACACTACCGAAAGGACATGCTGAGGATCGAGTCGGTTCAGCGAACGGCCACCAGGATGGTCTTAGGGCTCAAGGATCTCACGTATGAAGAAAGATTTAAAAAATTGCGGCTGTACTCACTTGAGGAAAGAAGAGAACGGGGAGATATGATTGAAACATATAAGTACATCACGGGACGCATCGAGTCAGAAGATGATATCTTCTGGCTCATGGGACCCTCGACCACCAGAGGGCATCCGCTGAAGATCAGGGGAAGGAAGTTTCATGGCGACTCCAGGAAGTACTTCTTCACCGAAAGAGTAGTGGATCATTGGAACAGACTCCCACTCCAGGTGTTAAAGGCCAGCAGCGTGACGGATTTTAAGAGAAAATGGGATACTCACGTGGGATCTTTAAGGGAGTAAATTCAGGGGAGGGGATACTTGGAATGGGCAGACTTGGTGGGCTATAGCCCTTTTCTGCTGCTTTTTTCTATGTTTCTAAACAGTGGGCAGGAGTTGCTACCTCTAAAGCTACAATAAGCAGGCTTCCATTTCAAGGGCAGTTGTTCTTTGGCAAGGGCCTAGATGACCTGATGGCAAGTATGAGGGGTCATTGCTCCAAGTCCTTATCAGATAGCAGACCCTGGATGGCCTGGAGTTCAGGTCAGGGCAATTTTTGAGGCTCCTGAAGATTTCGTGAGTATTCAGGAGACCAAATGATGCAGAGACCCTTTCAGGGATCACTTCAGAGATTTGGCGGCAGGAAACAGCAAGTCTTGGGCTCTTGCCCCTCACCAGCCACTTAGAGAAAGCACAGTGATGCAAAGCCAGGGGACGAGCTCCCCCAGATAGGGGGCAGGCTGTTGGTCTTTTATTCGGTCTGATCTCATTGGTACAGACCACCAAGTTCTAGATATAATCTGGGAGGGGTAAAAAATTGAGTTCTGTGTCCCACTGCCAGACCACTTTGTAATGGCCAGAGAGCTGGCCAGAGAGAGCACTCAAAGTTCAGACTATGATGAAAAGGCTACTGGCTCTTCGGGCCATAGAGCCAATCCCTGTACGCAGACTTGGACTTGGGCAGATACTCCATATATTTCATTGTGCCAAAGAAAGGCTCAAACGACTGCACATTGATTCTAGACCTCAAGTCAGTCAAAGTGGCTCGGAAGATACTGCACTTGCACATGGAGACCATTAGGTCAGTCAAAGCAGCAGTGGCACCGGAGAAATTTCTTCCTCAATCTGACAGAGGCCTATCTTCACAGTCCCAGTTTTCCTAACCCACAGGAGGTACTTGCGATTTCATGTGCTGGAGCATCATTTTCAGTTATCTGTGCTCCCCTTCGGCCTGGCCACAGCACCTCGCACCTTTACCAAGGTGATGGTGGTGGTAGCAACATACCTCTGCAAAGCTGGGATTCAGGTGTACCCATATTTGGATAATTGTCTTATCAGAGCTCCGTCCAAGGAGGAAGGTGAGCTGGTGGTTTCAAGAGTGGTGCAACTCCTCCAGAGCTTGGACTGGATAGTCAACTTCAAGAAGAATCAGCTGGAACCAACTCAGTACCTGGAGTACCAGGGAGTCTTGTTCAACAAGGCTTTTTTCCAAGCATTTCTTCCAGAGCCATGCAGACCAAAGCTCCAGAAACAGATTTTGGAGCTACACTAGAGTCTGCCCTCATGGTGTGGTATCTTCTGGTCCTGGAGTCGATGGTAGCAACCTTAGAGGTGGTTCCTTGATCCAGAGCTTATATGAGACCTCTCCAAGACTCTTCTCTTTTACTGGTCCCCTCAGTTGGTGTTGCTACAGCAGCCACTCCCCTGGCTACCTACAGCAAAGAGCAGCCTATGGTGGTGGCTGAGACCAGCTGCCTTTCCAGGGGCATGTCTCTTCACATTTTGTCCTGGGTGATATGATCGATGCTAGCCTTTATTAGGGGGAGGGGGGTGTCAATGCAACAGACACCCAGTTCAGAGGCGTTGGACTCCAGCTCAGCAGATGTGGTCCATAAATCACCTGGAACTTAGAGCCATTCATCTAGTGCTTCAGGCACTGAAGAAGTCTCTGGAGGGCAAAGTAGTCAGTCTTCTCAAACAATGCTACGGCGGTAGCATATGTCAACAGGCAAGGAGACACCAGAAACACCCCATTGCATATAAAAGCTCAACTTCTCTTCCGGTGGGCAGAGGCACTCTCAGCCGCACACATATCAGGAGTGGATAATGTGTTGGCTGACTTTCTCAATCAGCAGACTTTTGACTCGGGGGGGGGGGGGGGGGGGGGAATGGTCTCTGTCTCCACAGGCATTCAAAGCCATAGTTTGGTGGTGGGAACTTCCACAGATAGATCCAATGACCTCAGCGGTGAACACCAAGATGTTTTATTTTTGCAGCCAAAGATCTGAACTCGGAAGCAAGGGGTTGGAGCATTAGTCCAGTCGTGGCCAGAGAACAAGCTCTTGTACATGTTTTACCCCTTGGCCCATGCACGGTTGAGTCATTTGCAGAATTGCCATCCATTCCTGTTCTAGTGGCGCCTGATTGGCCTTGCAGACCATGGTATGTGGACCTAGTTCGTCTCCAGAGGGATGAAGGCTTGAGACTTCCAGTCCAAATGAATCTTCTCACTCAGATAGGGAGAACGAGAGGGCACTCTCTAAAGTAAAAAGGGGATAGATTCTGGATAAACGTAAGGAAGTTCTTCTTCATCCAGAGAGTGGTAGAAATCTGTAACGTTCTTCCGTAGGCTGTTATAGGGGAAAACACCTTTCAGGGATTCAAGACAAAGTTAGACAAGTTCTTGCTAAACCAGAATGTATGCAGGTAAGGCTAGACTCAGGGCACTGGTCTTTGACCTAAGGGCCGCCGAGGGAGCGGACTGCTGGGCATGATGGACCATTGGTGTGATCCAGCACTGGCAATTCTTATGCTCCTATCAAGAATCCAAGCCACTTTGGGCTTATGGCATGGCTTTTGAGTGGGCAGCCCTGACAAGCAAGGGATAGTCGGACATGGTTGTTACCACATTGCTCAGAGCTAAGAAACCATTTACAATGGCAGCTTATGCTAAGGCCTGGAAGTCCTTTCAGTACTGGTGTTCAGTGAAGAATGTAGAGCCCTGGCAAGTTCCGATTTTGGTAGTCCTGGACTTTTTGTAGGAGGGACTTCAGAAGGGGCTGTCAGTAGGTTTTCTGAAAGTGCAGGTAGCAGGCCTTTCCTGTTTTCAAGCTCAAGGGGAAAGAGGATCCTTGGCCCATTACCCAGATGTCGCCAGGTTCATTAAAGGAGCTTTGCGGTTGCACCCTCTGGTGTGTTTCCCTTTCCCTTCCTGGAACCTTAGCATCTGTACTGCTCTGTATGAGCCCTTACAGGAGGCTTCCATTTTGGATCTTACAGTCAAGACAGTGTTCCTGGTGGCGATTTGCGTTGGAGTTACAAGCCCTTTCCTGCAGGGAGCCATTCCTTAGGTTCATAGAAGCAGGGCTCTTCCTACGCTTGGCTCCATCTTTTTTACCAAAAGTAGTATCGTCCTTCCATGTCAATCAGGAAGTCTGTTTGCCCGCTTTCCGCCCTATGGAGCCTAAGAAAAAGGGTAAAGCGTTGCATTTGCTGGATGTCAATTTCCAGTGAGTTTTGTCTTTCGGATCACCTTTTTGTTCTGACCAGTCATGCCAAGAAAGGGAGACCAACATCTAGGGCCCTGATTTCTACATGGATTAAAATGGCCATTTCCTCCGTGTATGTGGGCTATGTTAAACAGCCACCAATTACATTGAAAGCACACTCCACTAGAGGGGTCGCTGCCTCTTGGGCAGAGACTATGGCTTGTCTCACCTAAGGAGATTTGTAGAATGGCTATATTACGAAGATGGCCGACGGTCTCGGATGCTGAGTAGCACGCCGGAGGAGACTGCTTGAAAATTTTCTTTTGGAGCGGATTACTTACTTGGAATGCCGAAGAGGAGAGGCCGCTGGAGCCTCGCGGCGTTCAGCGGTCCCCTCGTTCGGCAATATCGAAGAACTCCTGTGTCGGATGCAGGATATCCCGGCAGCGTCGGCACCCCCGCTAGAGACGCCTCAGAGGGGCGGAAATGAGGTGATCTCCTTGGGGCTAGGGACTACGCTGAGCCCCGACGCTAGGGCACCTCCCCCACCTCCTCAGGTTACCAGCTCCCCACGAGTGGAGGAGCTGCCGGAAGAAGGCAAACACCTATCCTCGGAGGCTAGGAAGAACAGAGAGGGGAGCGTGGAGATGGACTCCCTGAGTTCTCAGGTGAGTCCAAGAAGTACCGAGGACTTGGAAACATCAGGGATTATTTCAGCCCAGCAGAAGGATTGCCAGAAACAGCTGATAACTGGTGAGACTTCAAATTTCTAATCTTTCATATGTCATTGAAAAACCCAGAGAAGTAACACTGGACTCAATCTGGGACTTAGTTGCTGACCTAGCCAAGTCTGTTAAGCCCCAGCTTTTGCAGCTGGAAAATAAAATTACTTTTCAAGAAACTGAGATAAAAAATCTAAAAGTTGAAATTGATGAATCCAAGAATTCTATTGTGAATATACAACAGGAGTTAAAAGCATCAAAACAGCTTAGTGATGCAGTAGTAAAAGATAACACAAATTTGCGTAGAAAACTGAGAACTTTTCTCATAATAATAATCTCCGACTGATTAATTTTCCTAGGATAGCCTCGGTGACACCTAGGGATATGCTGAAACGTTATATGTTGGAGATTTTGGGTATTCCAGAGGATACATTACCACCACTTACTCAAGTATATTACCTACCAATGAAAGTTATTAAATCACCATCTAAACAACAGGAGGATAATCAACCACTTAATGTTTCAGCAATCTTGGAACTTTCGGATAGAGAGCTTGCTTCTCCGGCAACATTGCTTCTTACTGTGGCTCTTGCACCAGGTAAAAATTGGTTGCTTAGATTGTTCTTTAGAAATAAAATGAAAGAATTTCTTGGACATAAAATATTAATGTTTCCAGATTTGGCACGGGACACCCAGAGAAGAAGGCGAGAGTTTCTTTTGATGAAGCCAGGTGTTACATCTCTTGGAGGGACTTTTTTTCTACGACACCCTTGTAAATGTGTAATACAATACCATATGAAGAAATATGTATTCTTTGAGCCATTCCAGTTGACAACCTTTTTGGCAGGAACTCGACTGGATGAAGGGAAATCAAAGTGAAGTGCAATTGAATAAATGATATCCTTCCTCAGCCAAGGGATCTTGTTTTCCTAATATTTGAATTAATATGTGTTAGCATTTGTTAATATGTCCGCCTAATCCTTCTTGGATCTAATTAGAGGACTTGAGCTGAATTTAAGCTAAACATTTATTTTATTTGATTTGATTACTATGTATTTTACCTTTGAGTATTATTTTCCTGCTTTTTTTCAACTATCTGTACAAGTGGATACTTGATTTATAAAATGTAAAAATTAGATAAATAAAATAATAAAAAAAAAAGAATGGCTATATTACATGGTCTACCCTTCATACCTTTACCAGGTTCTGTAGGGTGGATGTAGCAGCCCGAAAAGATGCCGCTTTCAGGTCCTCAATTTTGAAGTCAGGCTCAGTGGGCTCGCCTTAGTCTCCTAGGGACTGCTTTGGTATGTCTCCAGCATTCAGGACCACAAGACACATTGCCCCTAAAAGAAAGATTAGGTTCTTACCTCAGTAATCTTCTTTCTTGTAGATGTGTTTAGTGATCCTGAAGCCTCGCCCTATGTATGGGCTTTGCTTGCCTTATATCTTAGGATCAGTCTGGATTTGAAGAATTTTCTGTTTCTCAGAGAAGCTGAGAGGGGAAAAAAATAATAAAGATGATGCATAGATAAATCTTCATGACCATATAATCTGGCTTAACATGTTTGCTTGATAGAAGGTCATGTGAGTAGCTACAAGCTCTGTGCATAATTAGTGCTGGTTGCACAAGTTTGGATGTTATAATCTCCTATGTTTGTTACATAGCAGAACAAAATTGTAGTGTTGGGGATTTTTCTCCATTTTCCTCCTTCTTGTTATGTCTTTTATTACGGTGCTTTTGTACAAACTGAGAGGGCAAGAGCAGCTCCCTGGGAATGAGGAAGTTGGAAAACATGATTGACAGTTGTCTGCAAACAACTTGCTAGTTCAGATACAAGACCCTAGCGTTCAAGACCACTATTCACATCTACAAAAAAGAAGATTACTGAGGTAAAAACCTAATCTTTCTTTATATTTTAAACTTGAAAGAGTTTATTATTCTTCCAGGACACTATGCTCCAGTTTGGCAGTTGTTTACTACCCAGTGGCGTACCTAGCATATGTGACACCTGGGGCCCATCATTTTTTGTCACCCCCCATCTGTATGAAAAACATGATTTTTAGTAATAATCCACACATCACACATGAGTACCTAGGAAAAAGCAGCATCTTACTGCAGTGAGCAGTATATAAATACACCCATTGTAAAACTAAACAAGCCAGATTAGTACAGATCAATCCTGCAGTCAATTCTAACAAAAAAAAAAACCATGTCTTTCGAACACACAAAACACAGAAAACACCTTCGCCTAGTATAGAATATGTAATCACCAGACTAACTCCTCCCTCTTTTACAAAACTGTAATGTGGATTTTAGCCACGGTGGTAACAGCTCTGACGCTCATAGAATTCTGAGCATCAGAGCTGCTACCACCATGGCTGGCGCTAAAAAACACTCCACAGTTTTGTAAAAGAGAGGATAAAATAGAAATACATAGACAAAGGTTAAACTTAACCAGCAAGAAGCTGGACTCTGCATACAATGCAACACCACAGAAACAGTGACACATGTCTCCTAAAGCATTAAATAAACAGAAAAATTTTTTTCTACCTTTGTCTTCTCTGGTTTCTGCTTTCCTCATCTTTTTGTTACTCTCTTCCTTCCATCCACTGTCTGCCATCTCTCTGCCCCTATATGGCATCTTCTCTCCTTCTATGCCCCTTCCAGAAACTGTATGCCTCCCCCTTCCATCTCTCCTTTAACCCCCATTGGTCTGGCATCTCTCTCCTCTTCTTCCCTTTCCCACACCTCTCCTCTGCAATCCCTTTTCCTTTTTTTTCCCTCATTTTCCTTTTCAGTTTATTTTATGCATCCGTCTGGATTACGTTCTTACTACCCTCTCATCAATTTCCTTTTTTACTGTCTATCTATAGCTCGTCATCTCTTTCCCTCACCCCCTCCAGTATTTCCCTAACTCAATCCTTTTCCCATCATGTGCCCTCCTTTTATTTATCCCCGCCTTCCATCATGTGCCCTCTTTCTCTACCCCTTCCATCTAGTACCTTCTCTCTCTGTCCACTTCCATCCAGCATCTGCTCCCCTCTTTCCTCTCCTCCCATTTCCTTCCTGAATTTGCTCCCTTATCTCTCCCATCTGCACTTCCATCCAGCATAGGCTTCCCCTCTACCCTCCCCACTACCATCCAATGACTGCCCTTTCTCTCTCCATCCACCCCTCTTCAATTTGCCCCCTTTCTTTCCCTCCACCATTCTTCCATTCCAGCAGTCCTGCTCCTTTCCCGCGATGACTATAGCTGCCGTCTGCCGGTCCACCCCATTCCGATGTACTTGCTCTGGTTGCATAGGAAGAGGTATGGCCAGTAGGAAAAAGGAGGTATTGATGCCCCTGTATAAGACTCTGGTGAGACCTCATTTAGAATATTGTTTACACTTCTGGAGACCACACCTTCAAAAAGATATAAAAAGGATGGAGTCAGTCTAGAGCAGTGGTCTCAAACTTGCGGCCCGGGGGCCACATACGGCCCGCCAGGTACTATTTTGAGGCCCTCGGTATGTTTATCATAATCACAAAAGTAAAATAAAACAGTTTCTTGATCATATGTCTCTTTAGCTATAAATGACAATATTATTATTAAGACTTAGCCAAAAGGAAAGATTGATAAACTACAAAGAGTTTTACCTCATGCAAAATTGTCATTTCTTTAGTAAACATTAACTATTTTTTTCTGAGGCCCTCCAAGTCCCTACAAATCCAAAATGTGGCCCTGCAAAGGGTTTGAGTTTGAGACCATTGGTCTAGAGGAAGGCTATCAAAATGGTGTGTGGCCTTCACGATAAGGTGTATGGGGACAGACTTAAAGATCTCAATATGTATACTTTGGAGGAAAGCCACGAGAGGAGAGATATAATAGAGATGTTTAAATCCCTACATGGCATAAATGTGCATGAGTCGAGTCTCTTTCATTTGAAAAGAAGCTCTGGAATGAGAGGGCATAAGATGAAGTTAAGAGGTGATATGCTCAGGAGTAATCTAAGGAAATACTTTTTTACAGAAAGGGTGGTAGATGTGTAGGACAGTCTCCCGGAGGAAGTGGTGAAGACAGAAATTGTGTCTGAATGACTGAATTCAAGAAGGGGTGGGATAGGCATGAGGGATCTCTTAGAGAGAGGAAGAGATAATGGTTACTCTGGGCAGGCAGACTAGAACCCATTTGGCCTTTATCTGCCATCATGTTTCTTTGTGTGGTCCCTTTTACAGTGGAGTAATCTACTTCTTTTTTCACATATGGAGGATTCTTATTTGGCCTTTTGTTAAAACATTTTCCTTAGGTTATTCTGGTAACTTCTGTTTGGGTATTTATTAATTGTAATTATTTCTGGCTAGGAAGGTTACTTCTACTGTTGCTTGAGTAATATTTGTTACTCAGTAACTGCAGAAATGATCATTAAAATTTAGTCTTAACATTTATTCCATTTTGTTCAAGGAAAATACTACAGTTTTGTATCATATTTTTCATATATTATACGTTTTGCACTGTTTTGCTGCTTTTATATTTTTATGAACTTCTTACCTGCCTTGAGCTATATTGATAATCTGCTTAACCGATATAACATTTAATATAAATTGATGCATTATATTATTTTAATTTGATAACACACCTTACTAGCGGAGTGATACGTAAATTGTAATTGTATGTTTTTTTTATAACTTTAATAATGCTATTCCTTATCACCCAACCAATTTATTATCTTAAAATTCTGCCTACTTACCCTGAATCTGTGGTTAGCAGTGGCTCAGAAGAAGCCCAGCATTCCTGCCAGAAAGAAACGGAGAAATATGATGGCGAATAAATGCCAAATGGCCCAACCAGTCTGCCCATCCACAGTAACCATTATCTCTTCCTCTGTCTAAAAGAGAGATTTGTTGTTTTCTTGCAGCTTATCCGCAGGGTCAGAGGTATGAGTAACAATGGCATAGTGGGAGGGGTATTGGAGCACCCTGGAAACTGACTTAATGGGGGCACCATCATCTCTCCTCCCCCATCTGGTGGTAGGGGTTCTCTTAAATGCATTCTCCCCGTACTACTTCTGGTTGTCACCAGCAATGAGCAGGGTGTTCTCTGGCTGCTTGCCCTGGTCTCAGCCTTCCCTTTGACATTGTTTCCTATTGACAGGACCAGGAAGGAATGTCAGAGGGCAGGCTCAACTGACATGATAGGAGACCCTGCTCACTGCCGGTGACAACTAGATGAGGTATGGGAAGGGGAGGGATAATGCTTTTAAGAAACCACCTACTGCCAAGGGGGGAGAGGAATGCTGGGCACCATTGTCCCATTGTTGGGGTTTTGTTTTGTTTTTTTATAAATATTTTATTAATTTTCCAAGAAACTTTACAGTGCAATATACATATTAGCAACCAGAGAATAAAGCACAGAACGCACATTCAACTTATAAATATACACATACAATATCTTTATCCCATCTACCCTTCTATTAAATAATCAGTAAATCAATACTTCTTATTTTTACTTTCAAAAACCTTATCTTATATAATAATAATAATAATAAAGTATTCCCTCCCTCCACCCACCTGCCCTGGATGTGAATAGAAGTACACCAAACAATCCAGTTATACTGCATTCATAAAAGATGTCAATGGTTCCCAAACCAATTTAAATATATGACCATGTCCTAATAACTCCGCAGTAATTTTCTCATTCTTATATGTGGAGCATAAATTTGCCCACCAAAAAGAAATTAAGACGATCATGATTTTTCCAGTTATGCGTTATCATCTGC
The DNA here is from genome assembly GCF_902459505.1 of Geotrypetes seraphini. Taxonomy (NCBI): domain Eukaryota; kingdom Metazoa; phylum Chordata; class Amphibia; order Gymnophiona; family Dermophiidae; genus Geotrypetes; species Geotrypetes seraphini. The sequence goes on along the minus strand of NC_047091.1, from coordinate 69,740,086 downwards.
ATAACAATCCCGGTCATGACTAAAAAAAGGTGACTTTTGTAACGATCTATGAGGGGGTTTAACATGTAGTAATAATCCACATATGACTAGCTCATATGTTAATGGGAATGAAAATTCAAGTATTGCATTAATCCGTCTCCATATCCATTGTCCCATTGTTATGCCATTGATGACAAAGCTAATTTTTTCCAAACTATAACCGAACTGTCTTCTAAACACAACACTGAGGAGTTATCCCAGGATCTGACTGTCTGGATGTGTCCCTGCCTACTTACATGATCTTTCCCTCCCAGAAACCCTCCACCACTACCTGAGCTATAAATACAAGGGCTTATTTTGGGCTGCGCTTTCTTTAAGCTGCTTGTGTGACTCAGCCAGGGTGAGTGGGCACAGAAGATGAATGCTCACAGGCACGAACACGATTGCACCCCTCCTTCGCCCCCTCGCATCTTGGTTGCCATGTCTGTGACGTTCTCTTATCTCTGTGAAAGAAGATGCTGTCTGGTTTGCAGAAATAACTTAACGGGCCTGTGTTCTAGAGATTTTATCTTGTCTCTTTTTTTTTTTTCTGTGTGTTTCCCTCTCCTGGATTTGGTGTCTTGTCCATGCCATATTTTCAGGGTATGTCAGAGAGTCCAGGAAGGTCCCGACAAGGCTACTGTTTTGGGAGTCCACCTATTTAAACAGATGCTTGCATGTCCTAGAAAGTGAGCTCCATTAGCTTTGCACGGAACTTGGATTTTTTAAAATTATAGTCACCTGTCTAGAATTACCATATTGCTCCAGAGAAAGGAGGACAGATTAAGACATCTGGGTTTTACTTCCAGTGCTTTCAATGGAAGTAAAACCCAGATGTCTCAATCCATCCTCTTTTTTTTCTAGAGCAGACATGGGCAACTCCGGTCCTCGAGGGCCGGAATCCAATCGGGTTTTCAGGATTTCCCCAATGAATATGCATGAGATCTATTTGCATGCACTGCTTTCAATGCATATTCATTGGGGAAATCCTGAAAACCCGATTGGATTCCGGCCCTCGAGGACCGGAGTTGCCCATGTCTGTTCTAAAGCCATATGGTAACCCTACACCTGTCTTTCCCACTCACCACTGTCATTTCCGCTGCTACTGCAACCAAAAGTGGCAGAATTTGGAGTGGTGCAAACTCCAGCTGTTCCTCCAGCTCTCAAGGACGGCAAAGAGGGTGGAAGCAGCTGTAGCAACAGGGTCTGGCACTTCTGCTCTGGTCCCAGATCCCTTTTGATTATGTGCAAGCTTATGGTTTCATATATTTGATATACCAACTCTCATGGGGCCATAATGAGGTGGTTGTATAAACTAAAAACACATCAGAATGGATAGAAAAGAACTCTATTTATAATGAAAAAAGGAGGGAGAGCAACAGACCAATCACATGGCATAAAAGAGGTAAAACTAAAAACTTATAAATACATCATTCAGAACAAAATGGAGTTTGGGAGTTTCCAAAAGTCGCTTCACATCCCAATCTCTCGCCAAAGGCCTTTTTTTGCAAAGAGAGTTTTTTAAATGTGGCCTTAAATTTTGGGGGAAAAGTTTGCGCATTGCCCCTGCCGGGTCAGACCAGGGGTCCATCGTGCCCGGCAGTCTGCTCCTGCCCTATGACCTGTAAGTGCTCCTAACCTACAACTTCCATACCCTGTTCGCCTAATGTCCAGTGAAGTAACCCTCTATCTGTACCCTGCTATCCCCTTTGCTTCCAGGAAGTCATCCAGTCCCTTTTTGAACCCCATTATTGTACTCTTGTCTTATCACCTCTCCTGGAGGGGCAGTCTATGCATTCCACAGTAAAGGCGCATAAGAGTAGAATTCGCAGTGTCTTGCAGAATCAAGTCTTGTGATATAAACTGATGGATTGTGTAAATGATGATGGCTGGATAACAATTGCAAAAGTCTTGGGTTGGCTTGTGATATAACTAATGGAGAAAGGTAGAGGGGAATGCCAATATGGAGGACCTTATGAATCAGAGCAATAATTTTTGTGCTGAATGTGGTAGAAAATTGGGATCCTTCTCTATTGGATGTATGATAAGGCATGTACAAATGCATTTGTGGACAGACAGACAGACTTAGACACACCACCAGTAATAATAACATGTAAAAATTTAAACAGGGCTGTAAAGAAAGGACCAACTTCAGTTGCTTGAGAACTCAGTGTTTGTTTTAGAAGGATTTTTTTTTTCCTGTCTCTTTGTCTCCCTGCTGTAACTTTCTCTCTCCCTTCCCTCTCTCTATCTCTGCCTCCCCTTCCCCTCCAGCTTCTGGAGCTTTTTGATAGTGAAGATCCCAGAGAGAGGGAGTACCTGAAGACCATCCTCCACCGAGTCTATGGCAAGTTTCTGGGCTTGAGGGCTTATATCAGGAAGCAGTGCAGCAATATCTTCCTCAGGTGAGTAGTGCCTGTGGCAGCCAGCTCCTCTCCTCTCATGTCCCAGTGTCTTGTACCTGCACTTGTTGGCACTTTAGAGAGAAACTGAAGCAGAGCATAGAGACTGCTCAAAGGAAAATTTTGGCTTTATTATTAAGAAGCTTACCATTTAGCTCACCCAGAATGGATTCCAGCTGGTTTATGCATCTTTATTCTCCATTTGGAAAATCCAGGGATATGTAGGCTCAGTGTTCTCCCCAGAAATTTTTTCCAGCCAGGTGGCATGAAAAAGTTACCGGGTGGGGTGGGGCGGGGCGGGGAAATTTGGTGGTAGGGAAAATTAAATGTGTACTATTTTTTTTTTTTTTTTTTAATTTCTAATTATACATCAAAATTTACAAGAATATATCTTGCTTCAATAAACACAGGTAGGAAAAACAATCCAAAAGCAATACAAATTCATTCTTACAAATATACTTTCTTTATCCCCTTCTTAGACCACTATAATGGGGGGATGGTCAAGCAATAATTTATGAGAGAAAATTAAAGAGGAATTTAGTTAACAAATAGGCTTAATGTATCTAAGCACCGGCTTTACTTCTATTATCCCTCAGTCCTTAATGATCTTCTTAACATCCAAGAATTCCTTCAGATGATTTGGAGAGAAAAATGTGTATTAACTCCTAAATACCTAACCAAGCATTGGCAGGGGTATGCTAAAAGAAACGTTGCTCCCAAATTGATAGTATCTTGACGCATAGAAAGAAATTCTTTCCTCCGTTCTTGAGTAGTCTTAGCGACATCAGGATATATCCATATTTTCTGTTCCCCAAATAGTTTTTGTGAATTTTTAAAGCACAATTTCATAATCATATTTACATCTTGCTCAAATACAAACAATACTAAGAGCGTAGCCAGGAGGGTTTGGGCTCCCTCCTGGCCCGAACAACTAGCGGGGGGGGGGGTCACCAGGGCCAGGAGGACTTGGGCTCCCTCCTGGCCCGATATTGTCAGGGAGTTGGGGAGTCGGCGGGGAAAGAGGGCTTGGGCTCCCTTTTGCCCCGATCGTGTCGGGGAGTCAGGGGGGCAAGAGGGCTTGAGCTCCCTCTTGCCCCGATCGTGTTGGGGGTGCCGCGGTTGGCTGGGGCAAGAGGGCTTGAGCTCCCTCTTGCCCCGATCGTGTCGGGACCGCCAAGAGGAAGCAGCAGGACACCGGTAGGAGCTTCTACATGATGGGGGGGGGTCGGGAGGCTGTGGGGGTGCGAGCAGTCCTTCAGGGTGGGGGTGCGGGTGCGTGCGAGCGGTCCTTCGGGTTGGGGGTGCGAGCGGTCCTGCGGAGGGGGTGTGTGAATCAGACGTGGGGGGGGGGAACTATGTAAAAAAAATTTTGTACAACGCGCTCACGCGTATAACGCGCAAGGGTGTGCGCGGTACATAAAAACCACGTATAACGCGCGCGTTATATGCGAGAAAATACGGTAATTCTGTTTTATATTCTGCAATTATGTATGTTTATTTTTATGGAAACCACTTTGTTTAAAGGCAGTATATAACTTTTTAAAATAAATAAATAAAACTACCACTATAAAGGAAAGATACCTACTTCTCGTTAATAGAATATTAGTGTAATGAGTAAAATGCATGCCTTTAATTGTAGGCACAATTATACCAGCCATAGAGTAGGGGTAGAGATTACACCTAAATTGCTGGAACTGAGACAAAAAATTGTAGTAGTCAAATATTTACATGTGTAACACTGCACCCTGCCCATGCTATACCCAGTTGCCACCCATGTGTATGTCCACCTTCAAACTATGCGTTGTTGTAATAAGGTGCCATTTTATAGAATAATGTCCAGCCAAAATGATAGCATTTATATGCATATGTGCACACTTTCCAGTATTCTGGTCATTTATGTGCTTAATTGATGCTTAGTGCCCACTTTATAGACTTGCCTGCAAAATGTGACTAAGTTTGATTGTGTTACATAGAAACATAGAGTATGACGGCAGAAAAGGGCCGATGGCCCAACAAGTCTGCCCACCCAAGAACCCTCCCTCCCTCGATAATCCATCTATTAAGCATTCCTCTGGAGCGACCCCACCTGTCTGTCCCATCGTCCCTTGAAGTCGAGCATGTTGCTGGCCTCAACTACCTGACGTGGAAGACCATTCCATCGATCAATTACCTTTTTGGTGAAGAAGTATTTCCTGGTGTCCCTATAAAATTTTTCCCCCTGAGCTTTAGCGGATGCCCTCTTGTCGCCGTGGGACCGGTAAGAAAAAAGATTTCTTCCTCCACCTCAATGCGGCCCGTGATGTAGATACAAATATTGGTGTATCATATTGGGTTCAATTCAAGGCCCTTCTTGCCCTGGAAAGGGGGTGGGATATAGGTTTACAGAATACGGCGGCTAAACCGATATACAGTAAACATAACTATGATCATGTCATACTGAGATCCCTTCACTGGGTTCCTGTTTACTGGAGGATCCAATTTCAATGTGCAACTGTAATTTTCAAAATCCTATATGGTATTTTTTTTCTCCTTTGGTTCCTGTCTCATTTAATTCACAAGAAATCTCTAATTCTAGGAGCTCTCAGAAATATAAACTTGGCTTTCCCACTGTTAAAGGAATAAAAACTATGGACAATTTTTGTTGATCATTTTATTTTTTTATTCATAAAAGTTTGGAATAACCTTCCTTCTATAATTAGAGTTCTCTCTCATCTACCCACTTTTCCTAAAATACAGAAGACATATTTATATCAGACGTTTACTAATGATCCTTCTTTTTCAAATAATCATAAAAGATAAAATTCTGGCCTAAAAGATATAGTTTCTGTTCTAATCTTCTGTATAATTTTTGTTAACCGAGTCAAGCCCTCCTGTTGGGATGAATCGGTATAAAAAAAATCAAAGATTACATTAGATATGGGTACACAGGTACATATTTTGCACCTGGGGCAAAGGAGGTTATCATGCCGCTGTACTGGGCCTTGGTACGCCCTCACCTGGAATACTGCATCCAGCACTGGTCGTCATACATGAATAAGGACACAGTACTACTCGAAAGGGTCCAGAGAAGAGCAAGTAAAATGGTTAAGGGGCTGGAGGAGTTGCCGTACAGAGAAAGATTAGAGAAACTGGACCTCTTGTCCCTTGAAAAGAGGAGACTGAGAGGGGACATGATCAAAACATTCAAGATAATGAAGGAAATAGACCTAATAGATAAAGACAGGTTGTTCACCCTTTCCAAGGTGGAGAGAACGAGAGGGCACTCTCTAAAGTTGAAAGGGGATAGATTCCGTACAAACGTAAGGAAGTTCTTCTTCACCCAGAGAGTGGTAGAAAACTGGAACGCTCTTCCAGAGGCTGTTATAGGGGAAAACACCCTCCAGGGATTCAAGACAAAGTTAGACAAGTTCCTGCTGAACTAGAGCATATGCAGGTAAGGCTAGTCTCAGTTAGGGCACTGGTCTTTGACCTTAGGGCCGCCGCGTAAGCGGACTGCTGGGCACAAAGGGCCACTGGTCTGACCCAGCAGCGGCAATTCTTATGTTCTTATGTCTAGAGTCACAAGGAGTTGCAGTGGGAAGCAAACTTAGTTCCCCAAGTTCTCTGGTTGCTGCACTAAACTTTGGGCTACTGCATTTAACTTTAAGAAAGGAGACTATGATAACATAGAATGGTGGTAAAAAGGAACTCGGAGGAGCAGCTGCAAAGGTCAAAATTTTTTTTTTAAATACCATTCTGAAAGCCCCACCAGATATATTCCATGGATTAAAAAAGGAGGAATGAATGCCAAATGGCAGCTAGCATGATTAACATGTAAGGTGAAGGAAGCTAGTAAAGCTAAAAGGAAATCCTTCAAAAAGTGAAAGAAGGGTCTGACTAAAGATAATAGGAAACAGCATAAAGAATGGCAAGTCAAATGCAAAGCGCTGATGAGAAAGACAAAGAGAGACCTTGAAAAGAAGATTGCTTTGGAGCCAAAAATTTATAATAATTTTTTTTGTATATTAGAAGCAAGAAGCTGGTAAAAGAATCAGATGGACTGCTAGATGACCGAGGGGTTAAAGGGGCACTCAGGGTAGATAAGGCCATAGTGGAGAGATTAAATTCTTTGTTGCGAGAAAGATATGGGGAAGATGCCTATGCTAGAAATGGTGTTCAGTGCTGATGAGTCAGAGAAAATTGATACAAATCTCTGTAATACTGGAAGATATAATGGGACAAATGAAGAATAGCAAATCACCTGGACTTGAAGGTATACATCCCACAGTTTGCAGTTTGCAGAGCTATTAATAATTTTGTAATTTTTATCTTTAAAATCCAGCATAGTACCAGAAGATTGGAGGGGGGCCAATGTAATGCCAATATTTTTAAATGCTTCCAGAGGCGATCTGGGAAATTACAGATGGGCAAGTCCAATGTTGGTGGCGGGCAAAATGGTAGAGACTACTATAAAGGCCAAAATTACAGAGCATATACCTAAGCACAGATAAAGCTAACATGGATTTAGTTAATGGAAATTTTGCCTCGCCAATCTACAACATTTGGATAAAGATGAGCCTTCAATATTGTGTATCTGGATTTTCAAAATGCATTTGACAGTACTTCATGAACGACTCATGAGGAAATTTAAAAAGTCATAGGATGGAGGTAATGTCCTATTATGGATTAAGAACTAATTAAAAGATAGAAGGAAAACTTAGAGTAGGGTTAAATGGTCAATATTCTCAATGGAGAAGGCTAGATAGTGGATTTCCCCAGGGGTCTGTGCTGGGGTCACCAATTTATTTTTATTTTTTTTTACATATTTATCAATAATCTAGAGATGGAAACAACTAGTGAGAACTAAAGTTGCTCATGACACAAAATTGCTCAAAGTTGTTAAATCACTAGAATCTAAGGAAATACTTTTTTACAGAAAGGGTGGTAGGTGTGTGGAACAGTCTCCCAGAAGAGGTGGTGCAGACAGAGACTGTGTCTGAATTCAAGAAAGCATGGGATAGGCACATGGGATCTATTAGAAAGAAGACGAGATAATGGTTACTGTGGATGGGCATACTGGATGGGCCATCTGGCTTTTATCTGCCATCATGTTTCTATGTTTCTGTGAAAATTGCATGAGGCCCTTGGGAGACTGGGCATCAAAATGGGAGATGACATTTAATGTGAGCAATTGCAAAGTGATGCCTGTTGAAAAGAGGAACCCAAATTATAGCTACATGATATGCAGAGCTCTACATTAGGAGTCGTTGCCCAGGAAACGAATCTCGGTGTCATCGATATGTTGTAATTCTCTGCTCAATGTATAGCAGTGGCTAAGCAAGCAAATTGAGTGTAAGGAATATCTAGAAAGGAATAGAAAACAAAGATGAGAATGTTATAATGCCTTTGTATTGCTTTATGGTTTTGACCACCCCTCGAATACTGTGTGCCATTCAGGTCACCACATCTCAAATAAGATGTAGCGGAATTAGAAAAGATACAGAGAAGGATGATAAAAATGATAAAGGGGATATTGACCTATGAGGAAAAGCTAGGGCTCTTCAGCCTGGAGAGGAGACAGCTTAGGGAAGATATGATTGAGATCTATAAAACACTGAGTAGATTGGAGTGGGTAGATGTGAATTGCTTGTTTACTGTCTCCAAAATTACTAGCACTAGGGAGCATGCAAAGAAGCTACTAAGTAGGATATTTAAAACAAACCAGAGAAAATATTTCTTCACTCAATGTGTAATTAAACTCTCTGAAATTCGTTGAGAATGTGATGAAAGCAATTAGCTTAGCAGGGTTTAAAAAAGGTTTGGATAATTTCCTAAAAGAAAAATCCATAAATCATTATTAAGATGAAGTTGGGGAAATCCACTACTTATTCCTAGGATAAGCAGCATAAAATCTGTTTTACTCTGGAATCTTGTCAGGTACTTGTGACCTGAGTTGGCCACTATTAGATACTAGGCTTGATGTCCCATGCTCCAGTATCAAACTGAGAGTTTTAATCATTCTACCAGTTACCTGTTTCAAATTAAATTCTACTTTCATTTATTTACTTCCCCTTTCTAGGGAACGCTACCCAACTCTGTTTGCAGAGAGTTCTCCTATAAAAGGTTTAAAATGGCTTTATGATCAGTTGTAACTTACCCCCACCCCCACCAACATGTGCTCTGTTGCAACAGTCACCTTTGCCAGAATCAGCTGCCCATTCCAAGCCAGCACTTGGGGAAGCTGGGCTTGAGTGCACTGCCATCCGAGAGGCCAGTGCTCAAAAACTAGTGGCAGCGATAAAAGGGGTTGGAGTCGGACTTGTGCACACGTTACACAGCACGGAATTCTCAGCACTGGGCTAACATGCTCCAATGATTGCTTGGTAATGTATTTAAATAGAGGACAGTAACTATTCCTTCCTAATGCTCAGATGGCAGCGCTGCTGGGCTCCTTCCAACTATTCCGAAAACATCTTAAAACTTGGCTATTCTCAAAAATGTAATTCTATTCTTCCCCTACCCTTCCTATGGTATTCCCTCTTTACAACAAGTTCCTGTAAACCTTCTTTATACTAAGTTCCTGTAATCTTAAATATGGAGTTCCCTCTTTATACTACACCCGTGTAAACCGTGCCGAGCTCTATGATTATGGAGATGATGTGGTACACAAACTTAAGGTTTAGTTTAGTTTAGGTTAGTCTATAATGCTGAAACTTATCACCAGCTCAGATATTGCATAGATTTTGAAGACAGCATTTCTTGGCAAAATCTCACATTGAACTACGGGTTTTGTTTTATTTGACAAGCCGAAGGAAACCCTTGGAAGTCTGATGTGCAGATAGTAAGAAACAAACATGCGAGTGTCCGATTAAAAGTGAAAGTGAAAGCACACATTGGCACCTGTTTTTCTGCACTTAAAATATGAGCCTTTCAAAAATGTAAGCGCAAACAAGTTTTGAAAAGCTCCTATTTAAACGTGCAAAAGAAAAACGCCAATATGTGCTTACACTTCGGTTTTGTCTGGACTTGCGCAAAACAGCGGTACTTACTGCAAAAATTTTGTGCATGTGTACCAGGCATGCTTCTCCCCTTGCTTTCAGTTTAACAGTGTAAATGATTGTACTTGCTTCGAGCATTGGTTGGCTGTTTTTATGCTGATATGTCGCTATGGGGTTTGCGCTGTGGGCATTAGCACAGGAGCTTTCAGCATCTGCCTCTTAGTCGTTCATGTGGCCTCACCCCTCTCTTGGTGGTTTCACAGACATTTGTTTCTGTCCCCCTGCAACAGGCAAATTAGGGAGCAGCGCAGAGCATTCAGCGCACCGGCCTGCACTAAAAATCGCTATTGCGGTTTTGTAAAAGAGGGGGGGGGGGCTTTTTAGCTGAAATCTCAGATGCATGGCCACACCCCATGCAGCATTCATCCCCACCCCCCAAGCCATGCCCCCACATGAACCTCCGTGGCATCGGGACAGCATGTGGAGGACCTCCGCATACTGCCGCGACATCAGGGCCTTCCATAATCTGGACAAACTGCCAAGTTTTGGAAGTCCCTCCAGGCACCCAGACATGTGATCTAAAAAGAGGACGTGTCTGGGTTTTCCCGGACATCTGGTAACCATATTTAAAATTATCTTCAGATTCTCAAATCCAGGACTGAGTAAATGAAGTGATTTCTTCAGCAGCTAACTAAGGCTATCGATACCAGGAGCAGAGCAGTCACCTTCCCTCTTCTCTATGGTACAACATGGTCCCCTTAAAATGGCTTTAAAGATCTTTTTTTTTTTTAATGGTGTGGTAGCCTAGATTGTCCAGCATGTGGTCCGCAAGTGGAACAAGTTGTCCTCTTTTTCTCTTGTACTATACCTAAGTCCTTGCTGTTCTGTTCCTTGACTTTTATTGAATGGAGGTCCTTTGGTTTTCTACCTTATCTTCTAAACCACTTTGGTGTTTCAACTGCAAAAGGCAGTTTAGCAAACCACTGATAAATGTAAACATGGTTCTATGATGACGTACGTGTCTTATTCACAACTAAACATGAATGCGTTGGATCTAGTACCAAGCGTGAGATGGGCTGGAGTAAGTCTTAACAGAGATTTCGGCAGGTGGAACCCAAGCATAGTACCGGGTAAAGCTTTGGATTCTTGCCCAGAAATAGCTAAGAAGAAAAAAAAAAAAAAAATTTTAAATTGAATCAGGTTGGGCAGACTGGATGGACCATTCGGGTCTTTATCTGCCGTCATCTACTATGTTACTATGTAGATAAGATTGGGGATGGAACTTACAGGTGGAGACAGATGATATTTTAAAATGTATTTGGGATTTGGAGGTCCCCTGGCACCACGGGGGCATTTCCAAGTTTGTTTGCCCATTGGCACAGCCATCTGAGAGATCACAAGTATGGATTTCAGAAGCATTTGGCAAAATCTTACTCACCCCATCCCGAAAGGATCGGATTTAGACCCGTCTCAAGCCACCAGTTACAGACCGATTGCCAGTATACCTTTCATAACTAAACGGATTGAATTTGTAGTTGCAAGCCAACTAAAAGATTACATTGTATGCTGGAACCTGCTGTTACCTTCCCAACACGAGTTTAGAAACTCGCACAGTACAGAGACCTGTTTAATAGACCAGGGGCTCCTTTTACGAAGCCGCGTTAGCGGTTTAACGCGCGTAATAGCGTGCACTAATTTGCAAGCTGCGCTAGCCGCTACCGCCTCCTCTTGAGCAGGCGGTAGTTTTTCAGCTAGCGCGGGGGTTAGCGTGCGCTAAAAAGGTAAGTGCGATAAAACCGCTAATGCGGCTTCGTAAAAGGAGCCCCAGGTGTCCAGAGTAAGATCGGCACTAACTTAAGGCAAATAAATGCTACTAGCGCAATTCGACGTCTCGGCCGCTTTTGACATGGTAAACCATACTCTTTTATTAAATTGATTACCTGAACTAGGAATCACAGGACATGTCCTACAGTGGTTTCAAGGATTCCTTACAAACAAACGATACAGAGTTTTGAAAGATGAAATCTACTCAGACTACTGGATCCCACCATGCAGAGTACCACAAGGATTCCCTCTTCATGACCACTCTAAACTCTGAGTTTGACATTCTTCTGCTAATCCCCGTAGATCTGAATCAAACTAACCTCACTACCAAGTTTTCCCAAGCCTTAAGTAGAGTACAGCAAAACACCATCTTAAACTAAACGCTGAAAAAACTAAACTACTATGGTTTGGACTACAGTTGACCCTGATCCCTTCCTTCATCAAACTGGCAAATGAAGTAAATCTCAATATCGAGAAATCCACCAGGATCCTGGGAATCGCCCTAGACAACTCATTGCTGCCATTCAAGATCCAATGTAATCCAAAAAACAAGGCAAACAGCCCCACGACAGATGCGCGACAAAGAGAAAGTGGGGAAGGAACCGTACACATCAACCTGAGATAAAGTGGAGTTTATTGAGTGCAATCAATTATTTAAAACTCAAGCATATCATATGGGAATTAATCTATCTTGCAGATCCTTGTAGGCCCGACATGATAGAAGCCTGCCTCGGGGTTACTGATGGTGATGGCACTCAAGCACTTTAAAATCAGATAACATAGAGTACGATGAGTAGATTGTTTTCTAAAGTGGAGATCTGACGTATTGTTTTAAATCTCCGTGGCTCCGCTTCCACAAACAGCCATGGAGTTTTTAAAATGTGTTAGATCTCCACCTTAGACACAGTCTACAAATCTGCTCATCATTGAAGTTCAAACAGTCCTTGATAATTTCTTCAAGAATTTGTAGTGAATTAACTATTTGGAGAATTGGTTACCATCAATTAATGCCTTAATTTTCTCCAAATTAATTTTAATTTGCGTTTGCAATGGTGTCTTAAGTTTTTGTTTAACTTGTGAATTGTACAGGATAATATGGGGTACTGTGTGCAAGCAAACTGGATTTTGTCTGCGTAAATAAAAGGATAATTGTCAGTATTTATATTAAGATTGCCAGAGGAGATAAGAAAATGTTAAAATTGGCCTCAAGATCTATCCTTGTGACACACCACATTTGTTGGAAAAAGGAGATTTTCCACTGTATTCTACTCGTATATTGTCTGCCATGAAGAAAGGCGTGAAACCCTTCGGGTGTAATTCTGTAAGGCCAGTGTCGGAGCTGTTCAGTCAGTAGGGTATGACCTACCAGATCAAATGTTGATGAGAGAACCGGTGATATTGGCATTACTATTTTATCCTGACCTATATTAGATTGTATGGATGTAACTATTCTTAAGAGAATGCTCTCTGTAGAATGAGTTTTACACAGTCCTATTTAGCATGGATGTAATATGTTCATCTGTTCCAGGAACTTTAACCGTGTTCTCCTACAGTAGATTTAGTGAGCTTGGCTATGAAAGGTCGATTGGCTATAGACAATAATTTGATACTTCTGAGAGGTCTTTCTTAGTATCTTTAACTCTAGGGCAGAGGTATCAAAGTCCCTCATCGAGGGCTGCAATCCAGTCGGGTTTTCAGGATTTCCCCAATGAATATGCATGAGATCTATTAGCATACAATGAAAGCAATGCATGCAAATAGATCTCATGCATATTCATTGGGGAAATCCTGAAAACCCGACTGGATTGCGGCCCTTGAGGAGGGACTTTTACACACCTGCTCGAGGGCAAATGTAAGCTCATTGTATATGATTGAGGCACCATTCCTTGCTCTAAGAATGATGTGATCAGATCCTGGAGATATGGCAGCAGTAGTGAGGCAAATTTTTTAACTAATGTTGATGAAATTGGATTGTGTGGTGAAGTAGTCAATTTGATAGAGCTGGTAATCTTTGAGTGAATATTTAAAGAACTAAGGGCCCCTTTTACAAAGCTGTGTTGGTGAGTCCCCGAATGAAGGTAGCATCTACCCCATCCTCTCTGCTTCTATCCCAATTATTGTACTAGACCACCAGGGAATCAAAGATAGGCCTGGGATGAGCAATCTTTAGACACTCCAGCTCATGCTGTTACCATCATCAAAATGCTTGTGGCAAACTCCAGCAGCAGTCTTACTAAACTGGCGCTTGAGGTCATGGCAATGATTTGGGGATTGGACCCAGCATGGGCAGGACAGGAGTGACTAGAATTGTCCTTCCTATGCTGGCTTCTGTCTTAAAATGGCTGCAGTGATCTCCAGTGGCAGTCTCATGAGAGGAGAAAGGGAAAAATTGAACCAGTCCTGTTAAGGAAGGGAAAGAGAGGGAGAGGTCGAGCCCATTCCTTTTTAAGTGGGGGTGGGGGGAGAGAGAGAGGAGAGGGAGAAGTTGGGCTCATTCCTGTGAGAGAGGGAGAAGTTGAGCTCATTCCTGTTAAGGGGGGGGAGAGAGGAGACAGAGAGGTGGACCCTGTTCCTGTTAAGGGGGGGAGAGGCGTGGAAGCAATCTGGGTACAGAGTACAGTGGTGCCTCACACAACGAACTTAATTCGTTCCAGGAGCAAGTTTGTTATGCGAAAAGTTCGTTATGTGAAACGCGTTTTCCCATAACAATACATGTTAAAAAAAATAATTCGTTCTGCAGCATAAAATATGCTAAGATGACATAAAAAAAGATAAATTTTTTGTTATTATGTTTATTTAGATACATCTAAAAACATAATTGTTTTTTAAAACAACACACATTTTTTAAATTTAAAGACAGACTAAGTAGAGTCTAATTTTACAGTGAGAGAGGGCAGAGTCTCAGCGGCAAAAACTGGGACTTAACTGTTCATTTTTTAAATGCCTGCATGGTTGAAAATGTTGTCCATTTCCTTGGGCAGATCATTCTGTCTATAATACTAGTTTATACTTACTGTATTACAAAATGGTCTAAATGGATAAGCTTTTTTTTTCCTGTTTCTTTCAATATGTAAACAGATTGCCAATGGTGAGAGAGAACAAAGCTGTTACTGTATTTTTCTAGCATCGGGGAAGCGGCGAGAGTAGCTCCGCCCCCCCCAACGCATCAGCAGTAGGCGCCGGGCCCCTGCGAGCCGACGGTCCGCCACTGCACAGGGAGCCAGCGCAGTGCCTGCGCGGAAGGATGCAGCTCGGGCGACTTCGTTGTGTGAAACGAAGTTCGTTGTGGGAAGCAAGACCTGAAGTTCGTTGTGCGCAGCGTTCGCTGTGCGAGGCGTCCGTTATGCGAGGCACCACTGTACTGAGTTTCAGTTTCAGTCAAAAATGCACCAGCATTTTCAGCCAAACTTGAAACAATATCAGTTTTGAATTTTGGACTGGTTTAATTGCTGAAGCTGAAATTCAGTTGGCCTATAATTTACAATTTTACAAAGTGGGCCAAAAGTAGATATACAGTACTTATTCAGTAATTATTTTATAGGTATCATGAATAACATTCGTGTGAAGTTTTTGTATCAGTTACATTGTTTTGCTTTTACTTGATTATTGTTCGGTACTATATTATACCTATTCAATACCTGTAAAATAACAAGAAATAATGAATAAATACTGTTTACTTACTTTTGGCCCACCCTGTGTAATGGGATTTTGGTGTTTAGATGCCCAGTTATAGAACTGCCCCCATGGCATTTCATGCGCTCTTACATAAGAATATGTAGATATTTACCCCTCCATATTTGCGGTTTCACGGTCCGCGGTTTCGGTTATTCACAGTTTTTCGATCGAAGGCCCCGCCCCCAAATTTACATCACAGGAAATTGCTACTCCCAGCTGCACTTCATTCAGTGGAACAGGTCAGGTTATTCGCGTGTCTTTTTTGTTTGTTTTTTACAGAAAAAATGCGAATAACATACGAAAAGTTATTTGCGTTTTTTCTCTATTCGCTACCTTGCCGTTCCCCTATCACTGCGAATGGGGAGGGGGAAGTGTATTTAACACACAGAAGTGTACAGATCATAAGTGTACGCTTGCCTGTGAAAGTGATAAACTCAAATGCCGCATAAATGTGGAAACCCTATTACTGAAGTATCCTTCACGTGTTCTTGCTACTTACTGATCAGGGCTAGAGGCATTTTCAGGAAAGGAGCTAGTGATGCTGTGAAAGCAGTGGCGTGCGGTGCAGGAGACTTACTAGATGTGCTAAACGAAGGGTGTCCAACCTCGGCCTTTACTATATTGGGTTTTCAGGATTTCTGGAATGAATATGCATGAGAACTATTTGCATGCACTCCCTTCATTATATGCAGATAGATGTCATGCCTATTCATCGGGGAAATCTGAAACCCAACTGGATTGAGGCCCTTGAGGAATGAGGTTGGACACCCCTATGCTAAACATTAGTGCAATATGTTGACTAAGGTTAATATAGTCACTGTTTGTGCTGAACATTGTTGATCTCTTTCTGAGAGTCACCTATAACTTTTGCTACTTCTTCTTTTGACTTCTGTGTTAATATGAAGAAACAGAATTTCTGTATCACCATCCCCTTTCCAATATGTTTGTTTATTAAAAGTTTTAACCGCACTTCGGTTTATCAACAGCACAGTGTACAAAATAGATATTAAAAAATAAGAAAAGAAAGGAACGCCGTGTAAACTAGGAAAGCAAAAGAAAAGAAAACGATAAAAAGAAGCACAAAAATGAAATAAAAAAATAACGGCCTCTCTTACAAAGCCGCGCTAGCGGCCTCGAAGCCCTTAGAGATTTAAAGGGCTTCGGGGCTGTTGCTGTGCGGCTTTGTAAAAGAGGCTGTAAATCTAAATAATCTAAAAGCCTAAAAAAGGCAAATAATTTTGTTTAAATCTTGTTTAAATAGTTATACAGACTAGCATTATGTGGTGTACAATTGCAGATTCCATAAAAGAAATACTTTGAGCGATGACGATGTTCTCTAATATTCTGAGGCTAAAGCAGCAAGTTGTGTATCCACAAACAAGATGCAAAAGCAAGAGAGTAGCAAATAAATGACCTCCATGGCGCGCACAACAGAATAAAAGGGGTTCGATTCCGTACACACGGGAGGAAGTTCTTCTTCACCCAGAGAGTGGTGGAAAACTGGAACGCTCTTCCGGAGGCTGTTATAGGGGGAAATCACCCTCCAGGGATTTAAGACAAAGTTGGACAGGTTCTTTTGAACCGGAACATACGCAGATAGGGCTGGTCTCAGGGCACTGGTCTTTGACCCTGGGGGGCCACCGCGGGAGCGGACTGCTGGGCACGATGGACCACTGGTCTGACCCAGCAGCGGTATATTCTTATGTTCAGGTCATACTCGCATAGGAATGACAGTAGACAAAGCAAAGTCGTCGTCACTTTGGGCCAAACCGATATCGCAGCTGCCTGAACTAAACTAAACTAAACTAAATCTTGGGTTTATATACCGCATCATCTCCACAGGTGGAGCTCGACACGGTTTACATGGTTAGGGAAGCAACGGAACTCCAATGGATTTATAGAAGTAAGTAAGAGAGAGGTTAGGTGTGATAATACTAGGGAGGGGACGGGTTACGTTTTGGAGAAGAGCCAAGTCTTCAGAAGCTTACGGAATGGTAGGAGGGGGCTCAAGTTGCGGAGAGGGGAAGGGAGACTATTCCAAAGCTGAGCGATTCTGAAGTGGAGGGAGGACCCGAGTTTACCGACGAGGGAGATGCCTTTTGAGGAGGGGAAGGATAATTTTAATTTTTACGTGGATCTAGTGGAGAATGGATTAGAGGAATTCCAGGATAGAGGAATAAGAGGTGGAAGGATGCCGTGGAGTATCTTGAAGGTTAAGCAGGCACATTTAAAATGGACCCTGGAGATGACAGGAAGCCAGTGCAGCTTGGACAGGAGTGGAGAGACATGGTCAAATTTGCTTTTTGAGAAGATAAGTTTGGCCGCGGTGTTCTGGATTAGTTGGAGTTTGTGGAGGCTTTTCTTTGTTAAGCTAAGGTAAATGGAATTGCAATAGTCCAATCTAGAGAGGATGATGGACTGTACGAGCACGGCAAAGTGTTTTTGGTGGAAGCAGGACCTCACTTTCCTCAGCATGTGAAGGCTGTGAAAGCATGTTTTTATCAGGGAGTTGAGGTGGTCGTTGAAGGATAGTGAGGAGTCTATGGTGATGCCCAGAACTTTGCTAGAGAACTCTAGTTGTAGAGAGGAGCCTGTGGGCAGTGGGATGGAAGTGGGTAAATGATCAAGTTTAGGGCCAAGCCAAAGTAGTTTGGTTTTGGACTCATTCAGTTTCATTTGTACAGCGAGATCCCAGGATTGAAGTTTGGTTATGCATGAGGAGATGTTTGCTGCAAGATTGGTGAGGTTTGCGTCGGTCTCGAGGAGGACCAGGATATCGTCAGCGTAAGTGTAGAGTATTTCTAGGGGGGAAAGGTGGAGGAGGTTCAGGGAGGACATATAAATGTTGAAGAGGATAGGAGATAGGGGGGAGCCTTGTGGAACTCCACATGTCGGTTTCCACGGGGAGAATGAGGTACCATTCTTGGTGACGTTGTAAGAGCGAGAACGTAAGAAATTCGAGAACCAGTCAAGGACCGTGGAGCTGATGCCTATCTCGGAGAGTAGGAAGATTAGAATGTCATGATGGACAACGTCGAAGGCTGCAGAGAGGTCGAATTGGAGTAGAACGGCAAATTTTTTGTGAGAATGGAGTTGTTGGATCTTCGAGATTAGGGAGGCCAGGAGGGTTTCAGTACTGAAGTTAGGTCTGAAGCCGTATTGATAGGGTAGGAGGATAGAGAATCTTTCCAGGTAGGCTGAGAGTTGGGAGGAGACAATGGACTCAAGCAGTTTGGTTAGGAGTGGGATGTTCGCTATAGGGTGATAATTGGATGGGATGGAGGGATCTAGGTCCGCTTTCTTCAGTAGGGGGGTCAATGCAATGTGTCCCATTTCAGGTGAGAAGAGGCCCGATAGTAGAGCAGAATTTATGAGTTTGGTGAGTGATGAGATGGCCTGTGTGGGTATTTTCTCAAATAGATAGGATGGAAATGGATCCAAGGTGCAGTTACAGGATTTCAATTTCTGGCAGAGCTTGAGGACCTGCGATTCGGATACTTGCTCAAAGGCAGTCCAGGATCTGTTGACTGGGACAGGGGTGATGACATTTGGAGTAGGATTGGGGGTGGCGAACACTAGAGAATTGTAGGAGACTGCGGGAGGGAAGGAGCTTCTTAAGGTGGTGACCTTTCCATTGAAGAAGTTTGCTAGTAGGTCGGCTGATGGGGAGGAGGGGAGTAAGGAAGGGTTGGTGTTGGGGATTAGGGAGCGCCAGATATTGAACAGCATGCTGTTCTGGTTGTTTGATCTGGAGATCTTGTCCCCATAAAAGTTTTTCCTAGCGCTTTTGAGTGCGTTGTTGTAAAATTTAATGTTGACTCTCCAGATTTGTTTGTCTGTGGGGGATTTAGATTTTTTCCAGATGCGTTCCAGGGATCGACATTTTTGTTTTAGTACCCTGTGGTGTGGGAGGTACCAGGGGGCCTTACGGGAGTAGGTGACGGTTTTGGTGGAGAGCGGGGCAAGAGAGTGGTAGGTGGATTCTGAGAGAGTAATCCAGTTGTGCCAGTTGGTTACAGAATCTGGAGGCTTAGGCTTGGATGAGAGATTGTCGAGAAATTTGGACCAGAACTGATCACTTGAAATTTTCTTGCGGAAAGTAATGGACTTAGAGGTATGGGGTGAGGTTCCAAGGTGTGACATGAAGATGGGGAGGGAGAAGGTTCCTAAGAA
Source organism: Geotrypetes seraphini (assembly GCF_902459505.1). NCBI lineage: Eukaryota > Metazoa > Chordata > Amphibia > Gymnophiona > Dermophiidae > Geotrypetes > Geotrypetes seraphini. The sequence goes on along the minus strand of NC_047091.1, from coordinate 69,721,017 downwards.
GTGGTCGGACCAGGGGACGTGGTCCCAACGAATGTCATTGGTCGAAGTTTTGTAATCCGTGAGATCGAGGAAACTGATGATGTCTAGTGTGTGGCCTCTGTCGTGGGTTGGAGAGGAGGCGGGGGGAGAGAAGCCAAGGGAGGTGAGGAAATTATTGAAATCAGATGCATCTTTGCTGGTGGAGTCATCGAGGTGGAGGTTGATATCTCCGATGATCAGGAGTCTTTGGAACTTAAGGAACGCGTTAGATATGGTCTCGTAAACAAGCTCGGAGGAATTGCTCCAGGGGGTGGGCGGGCGATATAATGATAAGATACCCAGTGGGTGAAGATGGAGCTCATCGTTGACTGAGGCTAACATGTATTCAAGTGTGCGATGACTGCCTTTTTCGAGAAGCTGAACATCAAAGAAAGATTTGTAGAGGAGTGCCAGGCCACCTCCTTTTCGGTTTAATCTAGGAGAAAAGAGGCCTTGGTAGCCCTGGGGGCATAGCTCGTTTTGTGTGAAGAGATCGTCTTTGGTGATCCAGGACTCTATGATGCAGAAGAATCCAGGATCAGAATCTGCGAGAAGGTCTTTCACAATTTGGGTCTTGTTGCATACGGATCTGGCATTGCAGTAGAGTAACGGGACTGGGGTTAGAGAATCTGGGGCGTGGTTGGGAAGGTTGGCAGGGGGCACAGGTTTTAAAGAGGCGAGGTTGGCTTTGCGGGGTTTTTGTTTGTAAGAGTGACTTCTGGTGCGCATCAGCGTGGGAATTTTGAGGTCGGGGCAGGTAATAGTGACATTTGGGGAGTCTGGTAGATTGGGGGAGGGGGGTATCAGGCAGAGGGTGATCTTAAGAGAAGAGCAGAGAAGGAGGAAAAGGAGCCAGAAGGGAGGCTTCATGGTGGAACTTGGGGAGCCTTTTAAGCTGAGAGGCAGGGCTTGTTTGGATCGTGTGTGAAACGGTTTGCTAAGTGGGGAGAGACTTAGCAACAGCACGGAGTCAGGTAGAAGCAGTGTGCAGGAGCAGGGTGTAAAAGGGTGTCTGTTTTTTTTTTGTTTTTTTTTTAACGTTTATCGGGAGTGGGACTGAGCGGTTAGAGGACAGCACAGGAGGGAGTGAGCGTTAAACCCGAATCCCAGCAATGGGAATGGGTTGATATCTGAATCTATGTTCCTTTTAGTTTAGCGTCTAACAGATTCCAAGAAATACAATGAAGTACAATGACATACAAATTTAACGGCTGAACCATATGTACTGACCTTGGAAGGTGTACAGTTTAGCAGCTAACAGAGTCCAATGAAATACAGTGAAGTAAATGAGATACAGATTTGGCAGGGGTGGGAGGAACTTGGAACAATGAAGGGGGGGGAGGAGGAACAAGGTGGAGGAAAGCTTCCCCTTTCCTCTGTTTCGTAGAGGGTGGGGGGAGTCTGTTCGGTAGCCCTCAAGGGCTGAGGAAGGGTCAAGCGCAGGCGGTTCTGACCGGGCCTTCACAGGCAGGAAGGCTTACGACGATCACGCAATGGGCTGGAGAGGGGCCTCGCCTTTCGGAGACTTTTTTAAAGAAAGTCGGCTCTTCTGAGTCGGGAGGGGGGCGGAGCAGGGCTCCCACGCTCCTCTCCTTGCTGCAGAGGGTCGGCAAGAGAGGCAGGTTCCTCTGTGCTGGTTTTTTTTTAAAGAAAGTCGGCTCTTCTGAGTCGGGAGGGGGGCGGAGCAGGGCTCCCACGCTCCTCTCCTTGCTGCAGAGGGTCGGCAAGAGAGGCAGGTTCCTCTGTGCTGGTTTTTTTTAAAGAAAGTCGGCTCTTCTGAGTCGGGAGGGGGGCGGAGCAGGGCTCCCACGCTCCTCTCCTTGCTGCAGAGGGTCGGCAAGAGAGGCAGGTTCCTCTGTGCTGGTTTTTTTAAAGAAAGTCGGCTCTTCTGAGTCGGGAGGGGGGCGGAGCAGGGCTCCCACGCTCCTCTCCTTGCTGCAGAGGGTCGGCAAGAGAGGCAGGTTCCTCTGTGCTGGTTTTTTTAAAGAAAGTCGGCTCTTCTGAGTCGGGAGGGGGGCGGAGCAGGGCTCCCACGCTCCTCTCCTTGCTGCAGAGGGTCGGCAAGAGAGGCAGGTTCCTCTGTGCTGGTTTTTTTAAAGAAAGTCGGCTCTTCTGAGTCGGGAGGGGGGCGGAGCAGGGCTCCCACGCTCCTCTCCTTGCTGCAGAGGGTCGGCAAGAGAGGCAGGTTCCTCTGTGCTGGTTTTTTTAAAGAAAGTCGGCTCTTCTGAGTCGGGAGGGGGGCGGAGCAGGGCTCCCACGCTCCTCTCCTTGCTGCAGAGGGTCGGCAAGAGAGGCAGGTTCCTCTGTGCTGGTTTTTTTAAAGAAAGTCGGCTCTTCTGAGTCGGGAGGGGGGCGGAGCAGGGCTCCCACGCTCCTCTCCTTGCTGCAGAGGGTCGGCAAGAGAGGCAGGTTCCTCTGTGCTGGTTTTTTTAAAGAAAGTCGGCTCTTCTGAGTCGGGAGGGGGGCGGAGCAGGGCTCCCACGCTCCTCTCCTTGCTGCAGAGGGTCGGCAAGAGAGGCAGGTTCCTCTGTGCTGGTTTTTTTTAAAGAAAGTCGGCTCTTCTGAGTCGGGAGGGGGGCGGAGCAGGGCTCCCACGCTCCTCTCCTTGCTGCAGAGGGTCGGCAAGAGAGGCAGGTTCCTCTGTGCTGGTTTTTTTTAAAGAAAGTCGGCTCTTCTGAGTCGGGAGGGGGGCGGAGCAGGGCTCCCACGCTCCTCTCCTTGCTGCAGAGGGTCGGCAAGAGAGGCAGGTTCCTCTGTGCTGGTTTTTTTTAAAGAAAGTCGGCTCTTCTGAGTCGGGAGGGGGGCGGAGCAGGGCTCCCACGCTCCTCTCCTTGCTGCAGAGGGTCGGCAAGAGAGGCAGGTTCCTCTGTGCTGGTTTTTTTAAAGAAAGTCGGCTCTTCTGAGTCGGGAGGGAGGCGGAGCAGGGCTCCCACGCTCCTCTCCTTGCTGCAGAGGGTCGGCAAGAGAGGCAGGTTCCTCTTATAACGCTTATAAAAATGCCCTTACCACTGGAAACACTGTGGCTTTGGGCCAAACTGATGGTACAGCTGCCTGCAACATCTATAAAAATCCCTTAACATTTAAAACAGAACCACTTAACATGCTTTCAGTCGATGATGGCTTGGGCTGAAGGGTGCGTAGAGCTTAAGAGCTTTCTGGAAATGCTCATTTAAACTGAAATTCCATCCTCCTCCTCCTTTTTTTTTTTTTTTTTTTTAAATAAAATGCTCAGTAACATCATTGTAGAATTCCGTATTTGACTTTAATTCAGGCGTAGCTCTTTTTGCCAAGATGAATAGGCAGATTTATCGTATGAGAAAATAAAGGGCCTCGTTCACAACCTATCAAAAGAGACTGTAAGCTGTCATTGATGCAAAGAGGGGCAATACACAATTTTAAGAACTAAAGGTATGTACACTTTTGAACAGGATCATTTTATTATTTATTTTATTGCTGTAGTTTGGTGGTTGTTGGTTTTTTTTTAATGATTGCACTATTCTGTGATCCGTAAAGCACAGTTACTTACCGTAACCCCTGTTCGTTTGCAAAAATTAGATAGTTCAAAGTCTAATAGATGCTGGCATTGTCATCTTGATATAGGGACACTGGATCACATGTTGTACTTTTGCCCCTTAATATTAGGCTTCTGGAATCAACTTGGGTTACAATTAATAGAATATTGGGTGCCTCCATGTCCATGTCTTACGATGTGGTTCTCTTTGGAACTATACTGCAACCCAAGTCCCTTATTTCTGCAGCTAACAATAAATTACTTCTTGTAATGACTGGATTTGCTATACAAATGATCACAAAAAACTGGAAGAATTGTGATAGACTGAATCACACCTTTTGGTGGGAATCCCTGTGCTTGTGTTATCGATACGAACGTATGAATTCAGAAATAAAGGGTTATGGTAAAAATTTTAATAAGATTTGGGGCCCTTTAGCAGATTTAGTCTCCACCAATCAATAGTCCAAGCCTTCCATTTTATTGAGTCTTACACACACCCGGATTGGGATGGAGGGATGGGGGGGGGAGAGAAAAGATGGGGTTTTTTTCAGTTCATGAGAAATTTATTGCATTTCTATAACAAACAAACAGAAAAAGTATACACAAGATGCAAACAAGCAATATAACAATGACTTTAGCAGAGTAAAAACATGGGCCTAAGAAAAGACATTGTACATCTGAAAAGTAAAGCATCAAGCGATACATTAAATAATATGTAAGAAAAATAAATCATTAAAGGTAATATAATGCAACACATGAGTGAAAGGAAAAATATACTAAGCTATGTAAAAATTAACAGAAATAATAAAAAAATTTTCATATATAAGTAACATGGTAATATCAGAGGCATACTTAAGTTGAATAGCAAATTCAGGAACCATGAGTTGAAACGGAAATATTAGTAGATTAACTTGGATGTCAAAACTATTCGTTCAGAAATGAATTCAAGCAAATAAGCAGTTCAGACTACTTATATAATAATAATAATAACTTTATTTTTGTATCCCGCCATACCCGGAAGAGTTCTAGGCGGTTCACATCAATTAAACAAGGTTACAAGTGGTTTACATCAGTTGAGCGGGGTTACAAGCGGTTCAATAACAAATTGATCAAAGTTGCCAGGGGGGGGTGAGGGAAGGATGTAGAGGGGAGAGGGGTTGTTAGATAGAAGGGGCGTTGGGATCTTGGTCTTGGAAGAGGCGGGTTTTGAGTAGTTTTCTAAAGCCGAGGTAGTTGGGGGCCTTGAGGGCCATTTGGGATAACCATGGGTTTAGCTTAGTGGCTTGGAAGGCGAGGGTTTTGTCAAGGGATTTTTTAGAGTGGCAAAGTTTAAGGGAGGGGTAGGCGAATAGTTGGATTCTGCGGGAGTCCTTGATGCTGTGATTCAGGGCGAAGTGAGGGATGATGTAGCTTGGGGATAAACCAAATACTGTTTTATAGCAGAAGCAGGCGAATTTGAATAGTGTCTAAATTGTCAAGTCTCCAACCTATTGACAACAACCCCAGACTACAAGATGTTCAGAAAGGAAATAAAAACTATACTCTTCAAGAAATCCCTTAATAAAGCTTAACCCCCCTCTTACCATCCCCTCCCTAACCCCAGATCCTACTTTTCCCTCTCTTGGAAACCTTCTCTGATCTAACGTTGTAACCCTTCTTCCATAACTCTTTTTGTAATCCGCTTTGAACCGAAAGGTAATGGCGGAATAGAAATCTGTAATGTAATGTAATGGTGTTGAAGAGGAGCTCCATATGCCCAATCTAATCTGCCGAATAGTAGGGAGAGAAGGGAGCCCAGAGCTTCTCAAAGTTACGTAGTGAATGTGAACATTCAGCAGCTATTCGTTCATATTTAGCCACAAGGCATACCGAGTTCCACTGCTGCTAAATTCTTCCAATTTGAAAGTACAGTGGTGCCTCACACAACGAACTTAATTCATTCCAGGAGCAAGTTTGTTATGCGAAAAGTTCGTTATGTGAAACGCATTAAGCGCAGTGACTAACGACTGCCTGCAGTGCCTGCGCGGAAGGATGCAATACATCGGCAGCGATCGTGGAAGCTCGGGCGACTTCGTTGTGTGAAACGAAGTTCGTTGTATGAATCATGACATGAAGTTCGTTGTGTGCAGCGTTCGCTGTGCGAGGCGTTCTTTATGCGAGGCACCACTGTATAGTCTTGATAGCGATTAGGATGAGTAGGTATAATAGATCAGATAGAAAAGATGTTTATATTATTATTGTTAGTAATAAGTGCTGTTATTTGGTGCCAATTGTTGTATGCACTTTGTATGTTATTAAAATGAATAAAGAATTAGAAAAATAAAAAGGTGTTACCCGGGGACATCAGGCAGATATTCTCACATATGGGTGACATCATCCACGGAGCCTGGTACGGACAGTATGAAAAGTGCACTGTCGCTTTAAGTTATAAGAAACTTCGTGACTGCCTACACCGCGCCTGCGCGAGTGCCTTCCCACCGCGCCTGCTCGCAGTACGTCAGTTCCATATGTAAGCTAAGAAGCCAACCAGGGTGAGAATATCTGCCTGCTGTCCCAAGATAACACCTGTTATGGTAAGTAACTGCTTTATCCTAGGACAAGCAGGCAGTATATTCTCACATATGGGACTCCCTAGCTTACTGCAGTGGGATGGAGGGAGAGTTAACATAAGAATTGCCGCTGCTGGGTCAGACCAGTGGTCATACGTGCCCAGCAGTCTGCTCCCGCAGCGGCCCGTAGGTCAAAAAACAGTGCCCTGATTGAGTCTAGCCTTACCTGCGTACTTGACCATTAAGAGATTAAATTTTGTAGTACTGCTTGGCCGAAGTGATCTTCTCATCTGGAAAAGGATTCTAGACAGTGGTGAGAGGAGAATATGTGAGCTGAGGGCCAAGTAGCTGCTCTGCAGATTTCATCAATGGAAGTGGAACTCAAAAATGCAACTGAAGCCGCTCTAGCTCGGACTGTATGTGCTGTTACATGACCCCTGAGTTGTAGCCCAGACTAGGCATACCAAAAAGAAATATAGGCTGTAAGCCAAATGGAAATAGTACTCTTGGTTACAGGGTGATTCAGTCTGTTATAAGCCAAGGAGATGTGCAGTTGAGGAGATGTTCTGTGAGACTGAGTCCTTTGCAAGTAATAAGCCAAGGCTCGTGTGCTGTCCAAGGAATGAATGAGACACTGGAAGCACAATGGAGTGATTGAAATGAAAAGCCATGAACACTTTTGGGAAGAATTCAGGATAGGTATGAAAAAACTACCCTGGCATGGTGGAAAACAGTAAGGGGTAGATCCCACCCTAACACTTGAAGCTCACCCACTTGATATGCAGACATAATGGAGATTAAAAATACCATTCTTAAGTGAGAAAGGGAAAGGTGCGGAAATATTGAAGCCAATGGAGGCTCTATGAGTCTGGAGAGAACCACAGGAAGATCCCAAACCCCTGAAGGCAATGTGAGAGATGGCTTGAAGGTAAGAAGACCTTTTATCCATCAGGAACAAAAGGATGAGCAGTCGGAGATTTACTGTGGACCAGAAGGTGGAAAGCACTGAGAACTACAAGGCGAACTCTGCCCGAATCGGTTGGAAGATGTGAGTTAGATAAGTGGAAAATGTCTTCCAATACTGAAGACATGTGAGAGGATGAATCATTGTGATGATGAAGAGCAGACCACGCTGAAACCCATGCCTAAGACTGGTGGAAGCAGTGCTGCGTAGAAGGTTTCCTAGAAGCATTGAAATGACTCTGATGGGATCAGAAAATTAGAGATCTGTGAGGATATTTCGAGAGATACCAATCTGTTAAATTTAACGACTACTGTAGATTGGGATGTAAACGTGATCCTTGTCTGAGTAAGAAGAGATGGAATAGTCTGTAGGAATATTGGATCTTTGACCTTGAGGAGAAGTAGAAGGGAGAAAATCACAGTTGTACAGGCTCCTGATGGGCTATGAGAAGCAGAGAGACCCAATCTCACTTAAGCTGAAGAAGCATTTTGATAAGAAGAAGAATTGGAGGAGGTTGCTGGTCCAATCCAGGAAAAAAGCCTCCAGTGCTCTACAATGAGAGGGGAGTGTTGTCTGAAACAAAATGACAATTGGATTGGAAGGGGAATACAAAGAGGAACATGTACCGAATAAGTTCCCAGGTCTAAATCTGCTGAGTCCCTAGAAAAGGAGTCCAAGAACCAGTACCCCCTGTGATGTATACCTGGACTGGAAGGTATATATCCCAGAGTGCTAATGGAATTGAAAAATTAACTTGCAGAGCTATTAATAATTTTGTAATTTTTATCTTTAAAATCCAGCATAGTACCAGAAGATTGGAGGGGGGCCAATGTAATGCCAGTTTTTTAAAATGCTTCCAGAGGTGATCTGGGAAATTACAGATGGGCGAGTTCAATGTTGGTGTCAGGCAAAATGGTAGAGACTACTATAAAGATCAAAATAACAGAGTGCTAATGCGGTTTTGTAAAAGAGGAGGGGGCTTTTTAGCTGAAATCTTAGATGCATGGCCACACCCCATTCAGCATTCATCCCCGTCCCCCCAGTCATGCCCCCACATCATGAACCTCCGTGGCATCGGGACAGCATGTGGAGGACCTCCGCATACTGCAGCGACATCAGGGCCTTCCATAATCTGGACAAACTGCCGGGTTTTGGAAGTCCCTCCGGGCACCCAGACATGTGGTCTAAAAAGAGGACATGTCTGGGTTTTCCCGAACATCTGGTAACCATATTTCAAATTATCTTCAGATTCTCAAATCCAGGACTGAGTAAATGAAGTGATTTCTTCAGCAGCTAACTAAGGCTATCGATACCAGGAGCAGAGCAGTCACCTTCCCTCTTCTCTATGGTACCACATGGTCCCCTTAAAATGGCTTTAAAGATCTTTTTTTTTTTTTTTCAAATGGTGTGGTAGCCTGGATTGTCCAGCATGTGGTCCGCAGGTGGAACAAATTGTCCCTTTTTTCTCTTGTACTATACCTAGGTCCTTGCTGTTCTGTTGATTCTGCCACTGGCTGCTTCTGATTTAGTTGTGGCGGGGGACTTCAATGTAGTTATGGATCCGATATTGGATAAAAAACCTAGTAAAATATTAAAATCATTAGGGCTAGATAACTTGGTGCAATCCTGTGGTTTAAAGGATATTTGGCAGATTCTTCATTTTAATAATTGGGAATTTTCTTTCTGCTCCCAGGTACATAAATCATTTTCCAGAATAGATTATATATTTGTATCAGATCAATTAATGCAGCAAGTTACAAAGGCCACCATAGATCAATCATTTTGTCAGATCATGGTGGAGTTTGGATTGAACTGAAAATGGATGAACAAGATTACAGTAGACCTGTCTGGAGATTCAATAATAATGTATTGTTTGCAGATTCCAACTTATTGAGGAATTTCAATCAAAAATTACGGAATACTTTCATTTAAATGCCTCAGATGAAGTCTCTTTGGAAACCTTATGGGATGCTTTTAAAGCTACTATGAGAGGGCAAATAATCTCATATTCGGCACACGTTAGGAAACAGCTCAATAAAGAATTTTCTAATTTGGAACAAAATATTAAAGAACTAGTCTTTAAGCCCGTTACATTAATGGGTGCTAGAATAGATGTGTCTGTCTGTCTGTGTTTCTTTATCTCTCTCTCTCCTTGGCTGCTGTCTGTGTCCTTCTGTCTTCCCCCCCCCCCCCCGAGCAAACCTGTCTACCCCCAGCACACACCTCCCCCCCAAAGCAGCCCCCTTTCCCTCTCCCTAACTGTCTCTCCGTGGCCCTCTTCTGTCTTCCCCCCAGAGCAAAGCTGTCTGTCCCCAGCACACCTCCCCCACAAAGCATCCCCCTTTCCCTCTCCCTATCTCTTCATGGCCCCTTCTGTCTCCCCCCAGCACATCCCTCCCCCCCAAAGCAGCTCCCTTTCCCTCTCCCTGTCTCTCCATGGCCTCTTCTGTCTTCCCCCCAGAGCAAAGCTGTTTGCCCCAAGCACACCCCTCCCCCCAAAGCAGCCCCCTTTCTCTCTCCCTGATTCTCCATGGCCCCTTCTGTCTTCTCCCCCAGAGCCAAGCTGTCTGTCCCCAGCACACCTCCACCCCAAAGCAGCCCCCTTTCCCTCTCCCTATCTCTCTATGGCCCCTTCTGTCTCCCCCCAGCACACCCCTCCCCCCAAAGCAGCCCCCTTTCCCTCTCCCCCTGGCCCCCGGTGTTGATCCACTTCTTACCCTCCCTCCATCCCAGCGTCTTCTGGCCTGCTCCTCTTCAAAGCAGCCTGCGATCGTGGTGGCCGGCTTTAGCGAACCTCACAGGCCGCTCTCCAACTCGGTAGCACGTTCCCTCTGACGCGATCCCGTGCGTCAGAGGGAACGTGCTACTGAGGTTGGAGAGCGACCTGCGAGGTTCAGCAGCGGCAAGTGAGGATGGAACAAGCTGCTGTGAAGAGGAGGATCAGCAGTGGCGGCAGCGGCAAGTGAGGGTGGGAGGTGTGTTCCCTGCCGAGGATGCGGGCAGGGAGAGAGCTTGCCTGGCTTCCAAATGGTGAGTGAGGGCGGGAGGAGGGGAATGGCCAGAATGTTCCCTGCCGCCAGGTTCTAAAATGGAACACGGCCATGGATCACACACCACAGCGGCAGGGAACACGAAACCCTAAGTGCGCATGCGCGCTTAGGGTTTATTATATAGGATTGGAGGCACAATTGGCCCTGAAATGGGACCCAACTACTCTGCAGGCCCTCTTAAAAGATAAATATAAGTACAATGAGCTTTCCTCTCAAATGGCTCGGAAAGAGTTGTTCTCTCAGCAAGCTCTGTATTTTGGAAACTCGAATAAAATGGGAAGAGTATTAGCTAATTACCTTAAAGCTAAAAAAAAAAGGAAAGTAAAAATAGTGGCTATCACAGATGAGAATGGAAAGTATAAATCTCAATCTCCAATTGGAATTATCTTAAAACAATTTTTGAAATATTATAAAGCTTTGTATTCTTCTGAGCCTTATTCAAATAAAGAACTAGAGAGTTTAGAATTTTTTTAATTAATTAAGGGACCAAAAATTCCTGAGCATATAAAAGGAAGTCTTGAGGAGCCTATATCGTTGAAAGAATTAAAAACAGCGTTGAAGTCCTTTAGAGTTGGATCTGCTCGAGGTGGTGATGGTTTCACTGTAGAGTTTTACAAAACATTTCAAAGTACCCCATTACCTCATCTATTAAATTTATATCAGGTTCAAATGACTAAAGGTTGCGTTACAGGTACTATGGCAGAATCTCTAACTGTTATTTTGCCAAAGCCAAATAAAGATCCTTTGTTGGTTTCAAATTACAGGCCTATTTCTTTGATAAATGTAGATGGTAAACTTTTGGCTAAGTTATTGGCTTAGCGCTTGGCCAAGGCTCTCCCTTATATTATTGGTATACACCAAACGGGGTTCATTGCTCAAAGACATTCTTCAAATAACACCAGGCTGCCTTCTCTATATCCCTGGATGCGGAGAAGGCCTTAGATCGGGTGGAATGGACCTTTATGTATCAAGCAATGAACTGGTTTGGTATTGGTTCTGGATTTATACAAATGATTCAAACCTTGTATAGTTCCCCTTCTGCCATATTATATATAAATAATACTTTTTCGGAGCGTTTCTGTCTGAGAGGGGAGTTAGACAAGGATGTCCGTTATCTCCTTTGCTGTTTGATATTGTTTTGGAACCCTTGTTATTAGCTTTTCAACAGGCAAAGGAGATCCAGGGTATTCCTTACGCAGGTCGGGAATACATATTGCTTCATTTGAGGAATCCTGAAACAACCATTCCACATTTACTAGATTTGATTGAAAGATTTGGAAAATTTTCAGGATATAAAATAAATTGGAGTAAATCTGAGATTCTTCCACTTAATGTACATTGTCAAAAAGGATTGTTTGATTTATTCCCCTTTCTTTGGAAGGAAGAGGGTATAAAGTATTTAGGAATTTGGATTTACAAAACGCTGGAAGAAACAATGAAAGTAAATGAAAAATCCTTATTGCTAAAGGTCTCAGAAATGTTTGAGCAACGGAACCCATTACATCTGTCTTGATGGGGGAGAGGTCAGACGGTGAAAATGATGATTTTTGCCTGTAGTTTGTTACCAAATGGGTATGTTACCAGTGTTTTTTCAGGGGTCCTTTTACAAAAAAATTAAATAGTATTCTTACAAAATTTATTTTGCTGGGGAAAACAGCAAGAATTGCTTTAGTGTCCTTACAAAAGCCAATTGTGGAGGGTGGGGTAAATTTTCCAAATTTGTATAGGTACCATCAAGCCTATATAATGCGTCAGGGTATGTATTGGATCCTCCCTGAGCTCATGGAAAATCTTCCAGACTGGTTAAAGTTGGAATGGCAACTCCTGTCTCCTTTGAGATTGTGTCATGTTTTGAGTATCAAGATGCTAGGTTGTATAAGGACAATAGAATTTTAATGGATAATTGGAAGGCTTTAAGATTTATTACTTTAAGATTTATTACTAATTTAACAGATATTCCAATTCATAAATCCACTTCTCAGTCCCTTTGGTTGAACCCCCAAGATTCAGAATGGCGGGTTTAAGGTCATCTGGAAACACTGGATGAAGGCGGACATGCGTACTTTAGATGATGTAATATTGGACAGAAAGCTGTTTGAGTTTTCACGACTGCAACAAAAATTTGACATTGCTAAATCTCAAAGTTATAGGTGGTTGCAGTTTAAGCAGGCCATTCAGGAGGGGGGTTCCCTGATTGGAAAAATCTTAAAAATCAGTATAGTTTACCGTTCCTGTGCTTCGAGGCGGATTTCCTGGGTCACCAGGCCGCTCAGTGGTATAAATTAATATCTGGATTTTTGAATAAGAAACCAAAAACTGGTCTTCGTGACATTTGGAGCATTGAGATAAAGCATCAGATTACTCCGTCTCAATGGCCAAAAATCTGGACTTGGAGGATGAGATGTACGGTGTCTGCATCTATGAGACAAACTTGCTTGTTTTTTTTTTTGTTACATAGAGCAGTTTGGACCCCAGTTCGGTTACAGAAATTAGATAGTTCCAAGTCAAATAGGTGTTAGCACTGTCATCTCGAACCTGGGACATTAGATCATTTATTATTTTATTGTCCCTTGATACTTCAATTTTGGAGATCCATTTGAGATCAGGTAAACAAAGTAATGGAAAATCCAGTGGCACTAACATAAGACAATGTGCTATTTGGCACTATAATGAGAGCTAAAAGCCACAATAATAAACTTCTCTTTATTATGACAGGGGTTGCCATACAGCTTATTCTAAGGAATTGGAAAAACTGGGATAGACTGAACTATTCCTTTTGGTGGGAGTCTCTCTGTCACGTTTTTAAGATGGAACGTAATATGGCCATACATCAGGGACATTCTAAGAAGTTTCTGAAGATTGACAAAATTTTGCCAAGAGTGATTGGTGATGATGCCCTTTGGTCATACACATCCTGGGTGGGTGGTTGGGAGGGCAGGTTGGAATGTATTTTTCAGTTTCTCAATTTGAGTATAGTTTTTGGATATAATTATGGGGGGATATATCTTTTTGTCATAGATTGTAATTGTATTTAAGTGTTTTTATAGAGTTATATGATTGTATTATATTGTGCATTTACTTATGGCTTTAAAATGAATAAATAAATAAATAAAATCACCAGACAACAAAGGTAGGGAACATGATTTTATTTTCAATTTAGTGATTGAAATGTGTCAGTTTTGAGAATTTATATCTGCTGTTTGTATTGTTTTATTCCCTTATTTTATACACTCCTCCCTCTGTATTCGCAGGGGTTAGGGGCAGAGCCGGCCCGCGAATAAGGAAAATTTGCAAATAACTTTTGGGCCGATTCTGACCCACCCTTGGACCTTACCGGGTGGTCTAGCGGTGACGCGGGGCAGGAGATCTTCCTACATTCCTGCCCCGTGCAGAGCCGTGCTGTGCGCCCATGCTGCGAGTTCCTGTGGTCTCACGAGATTACAACGGGAGTTGCATGAAGTTGCCTCTGATCGCCTCCTCCTCCTCACCCCGATCCAAGTCCCAGGGCCGGTTCTGGTCAAGAACAAGGTTAAAACAAAACAGATCAATCAATTTCTCAGAGAAATGCATCTACAAATAATTGTTTTCAGCATTTTCCTATGTGTTTTCAGCATTTTCCTATAAATGTTGGGAGCACTGTGGAACATTCAGCGCGGTTCCCTGCGCTAATAATCGCTATCGCGGTTTAGTAAAAGAGGGGGGCATGTTTGTCTATTTTTCTGTAGCAGTTACTGAGGTGACATTTTAATCATCTGCCTTGACCTCTTTGAAAAAATAGTGTGCTTTGTGTAGTTTAAATTTTGTGGTTACCATTATGTATTAATAAGATTTATATTGTCTGTATATGAAAAATGAATGGAAGACATTGTATTACAATTGGTACTATTGGGGACAGAACTTGGGAGGGTATGGGGCAGAGCTTGAGCGGTCTGTTGTCAGGGGTACTAGGTTAATATTTATTAGACTTAGGGGGTACTTAGCTTGAAGAGGTTGAAAAACACTGGGTTACAAGATCCGAGGCAATATGGTTTTACTAAAGGTAAATCATGCGAAACAAATCTGATTGAATTCTTTGACTGGGCGACCAGAGAATTGAATTGAGGATATGCACTAGATGTAATTTTCTTAGATTTCAGCAAAGTCTTTGACACAGTTCCTTATAGGAAACTCTTGAATAAACTAGATGGGCTGAAGTTAGGAATCAAAGTGGTGAACTGGATTTGAAACTAGCTGACAGACAGACGCCAGAGGGGGGTGGTTAATGGAATTCACTCGGAGGAGGGAAAGGTGAATAGTGCAGTGGCTCAAAGATCGTTCCTGGGGGCCGATTCTGTTCAATATGTTTGTGAGCAATATTGCCCTAAGGTTAGAAGGAAAGGTTTGCCTTTTTGCGGATGATACCAAGATTAGTAAAAGAGTGGACACTCCTGAGGGAGTGGAAAACAAAAAGGATCTGTAAAAGAAGAATGGACTAATGCCTGGCAACTAAAATTCAATGCAAAGAAGTGCAATGTGATACATTTGGGGAGTAGGAATCCAAAGAAGCCATATGTGCTGGGAGGTGAGAGACTCATATGCACTGAAGGGAAGAGGGACCTTGTAGTGATAGTGTTTGAGGATTTGAAGGTGACGAAACAGTGTGACAGGTTGGTGGCTATAGTCAAAAGGATGCTAGGCTGTATAGAAAGAGGTGTAACTAGCAGAAGAAAGGAGGTATTGATATCCCTGTACAGGTCATCGGTACAGGCCACACTTAAGAGTATGGTGTTAAGTTTTGGAGGCCCTTTCTGGCAAAGGATATAAGAAGACTTGAAATGGTCCAGAGGAATGTGACAAAAATGGTAGGGAGTTTGTGCCAAAAGACATACTAGAGGAGAGGAGGGACTGGGGAGATATGATACAAACAAATACTTGAAAGGTATTAATATAGAAACAAATCTTTTCCATTGAAGGGAAAATGGTAAAACTAGCGGGCATAAATTGAGTTTGCAGGGTGGTAGACTTAGAATAATGTTAGGAAATTATTTTTCATGAAGAGGGTAGTAGATGCCTGGAATGCCCTCCTGAGGGGAGGTGGTGGAAAGGAAAACGGTGATGGAATGCAAAAAAGTATGGAATGAAAACAGAGGATCTATAATTAGAAAAAGAATGGTATAAATTGATGAACTAAGGCTGGTACTGGGCAGACTTGCATGGTTGTGTCCCAGATATGGCAATTCGGTTTGCTCCTAGAATAGACTAGGGAGGGCTTTGATGAGAATGACACTAATTTGGAATATGAGGGACGATGCTGGGCAGACTCTATGGTCTGTATCCCGCCAACAAAGAGATGGTTTGGATAGGCTGGAGTGAGCTTCGCTAGCAACTCCAGTAGCTGGAACCTAAGGACAGTACTGGGCAGATTTTACAGAAATAACTAAGAAAAAAAGACAATTTAATGTAATTATGAATTTATAATGCTTATAAATATTGGGCAGACTGGATGGACTATTCAGGTCTTTATCTGTTGTCATTTACTATGTTGCTATGATACCAGGCTCTGTCAGCGTCGGGTATTATGGCCATTCCTAATAGTGCTGCAGGCAAATTTAAGGTATAGCCTAGTGGTCAGTGCAGCGAACTTTGAACAACAGGACCCACGTTTAACTCCCATTTTAGCTCTTATTTTTGTACAAATATTTGAGTTCTCCTGGGATATATAAATTCAAATACTGTAGGTATTTCTAAGACAACTGCAAGCGTAATTGCTATTGCACCTTTAGGTAGAGTAGGTATCTATCTGTTCTTGGAGGGCTCACAATAACATATAAAGGAATTAAGGTAGGATTTGTACTTGGGTCCTATTGTTTAAAGTCCATTGCATACTTACCACTAGGTTGCCCCTCTGCTCTATATGGATATCTATGTGACCATTTTTGTACAAATGATGCCAGACAGATGTTTTTGTGCCTGCTTTTTTGGTGTTCATATTTTGGATGTTTCATTTTGGAAAATGGCTGTTCGTCTTGGACGTTTTCAGTGCAAGATTGTCCTCCTCACATTTTTGAACAAGAAATCCTAATGTCTTTCCTGTTTGAAAATGGCTATGAGGTGGACCTTTTGTTTGGATGTGATGGGCAAGGTGTCCCAGTTCTAATTTGGACATTCTTTTGAAAATGCCTCTCCACTTATGTTGCCTAGGAGGGGAAGCCTGAAGAAAAACAGGTATCTTTCTCCAGTTTGGCTTATATTGCTTTTCAGAATGTTTAATAAATTTAATTTTTTTTAAGGCATGGGATAAACACAGAGGATACCTAGAGGCAAGAGGATGGAAACAAAGCACTAAGCTAATCTGCACAGAGCAACCTTCCTTTTAGAGTAAATCTGTCATGTATTACATCTGATTGCCACCAGAGGGCAGCAGAATCACAGTGAAAGAATATCTGCATTGAATAAACCTATAGCTGGATCATGAACCTTAGGGCCAATTTTCTTAAGGCTTTTTTTTTTTCCTGCTCAGAGGGTCCTTGTTAGGTTATATTCAAGTCTCGTGACCTGTCCCTTGAGTGGTTGAAGTTGCATCAGATTTTACTCTTAGCTTCTATATGCTGCCAGAAATCCATAAACCTGTCAACCCTGGCAGACCAATCATATTATAGAGACATTATATATATTGCTGGAACGTGAGAAGCTGATAGTGTCCAAAGATCTAAAGGCAAAGAAACAGTGTGACGAGTCGGTGGTTGTTGCCACAAAGATGCCTGGCTGTATAGTGAAAGGACATAAGGTTTGAGGCGGTACAGAGAAAGGCAACTGATAGGAGGTTTGCACCAAAAGACATGTGAGGAGAGACTAGAAGCCCTGAATATGTATACCTTAGAGTAAAAGAGGGACAGGGGAGATATGATTCCGAGAAATGTTAGGAAATTCTTCTTTACGGAGAGGGTGGTTGATGCCTGGAATTCACTCGTGCAGAAGGTGGTGGAGAGGAAAATTGTGACAGAGTTAAAAAAGCATGAGATTAACGCAAAGGATCTCTGATCAGAAAATAATGGTATATATTGAAGAGTTAAGGCCAGGACTGGGCAGATTTGCATGGTCTGTGTCCCATATATGGCTTGGGGAGGGCTTTGATGGCTGGGATGATCTAGATCTGTGGTCTCAAACTCGCAGCCCGGGGGCCACATGCAGCCTGCCAGGTACTATTTTGAGGCCTTCAATATGTTTATCATAATCACAAAAGTAAAATAAAAGTTTCTTGATCATATGTCTCTTTAGCTATAAATGACAATATTATTATTAAGACTTAGCCACAAGTAAAGATTTATAAACTATACAGAGTTTACCTCATGCAAAATTGTCATTTCTTTAATAATTATTATTATTATTATTATTATTAGGTTTCTGAGGACCTCCAAGTACCTATAAATCCAAAATGTGGCCCTGCAAAGGGTTTGAGTTTGAGACCACTGCTCTAGATGAACTGGAGTGAGCTTGGACAGAGACTCCTGTAGATGGAACCTAAGCACAGTACCAGGCAGAGTTCTGGGTTTCTGTCCCATAAATATCTAAGAAAAAGGACCATTTAAGTTAAATCATTAATTTAGAGAGAGTATACAGTTGGGCAGACTGAATGGACCATTTGGGTCTTTATCTGCTGTCACTTACTATGTTACTATGGGGTCCTTTTACTAAGGCGCACTAAAGATTAGCATACACTAAATTCTAACGCAGAACCAACAGAAGTCCAAACAGCTGAGATGCAGGGGAAGCCTCCTGCCACTCAGCTGTTTGGGGCAGGAAACCTTCTTTTTTTTCTTTTTTGTAATTACACTTCCCACTCATGATTTCACATAATCGTGATTTTTTTTGGGGGGGTAGGGGGGGAATAAACCCATATTTTTGCCTTCCCCCCCTGGCATCCCGGCCTTACCTGGTGGTCTAGCGGGCTTTCGGGGCAGGCGCAATCTTCCTACGCTCCTGCCCCGTGCAGATCGCCAATAGAAAATGGCTGCCATGATTTTCCGTAGTCTCTCGAGACTATGACAGGAACTCCCTACATCCATTTCCTATTGGCGATCTACACGGGGCAGGAGCGTAGGAAGATTGCTCCTACCCCAAAAGCCCGCTAGCCCACCAGGCAACGTCGGGGGAGGCGGGGGTGAGTCAGAGCTGGATATTCGTGGTCCGGCTCTGCCCGTATTCCCCGCGAATAATGAGGGAGATGTGTAATGGACACAGATGTTGTAGGTGTGTTATACACACAATATCCATCTCATTTAAAAATTTAAAAAAGCCCAGCCCCACCCGCTAATTACGGCCCTCCCCGACTTCCCAGCAGTGGTCAATACCTGAAATACAGAAGGAGGAGCCTAAGGCCCCTCCCCGTGCATCACACGATGCACCGAGGAGGGGAAGGCCTGCCATTTTGGATCGGCAGGCCTCGGAGCTGGAGGGATTGAGCCTCCGTCCTGCTCTCTTCAGACAATGGTACTCGGCGTGGGGTCAGTTTGGGGGAGCATCCGGTGGTAGGAGAGAGTGGACAACCCTCCTGCTTTTCGGAGGGGGGGAGGGTAGAGGATGGTTCAGGGTTGTAGCGACTGACGCGGGAGGGGGGCATCCCTCCTGCAGATTTTTTCTTATGTGGGGGGGGGCATTGTTTGGCATAGAAGGAGGGAGTAGGCATCCCTCCTGCAGACTTTTCTCTGGTGCAGGGAGGCGGTCGGTCCCCGGTGCCAGTTCATTGAGGAAAGGGAATTTTTCTTTTTTAGGACAGATATTGTGCATATGCAATACACACAGCATCTGTGCCCATTTTTGGCAGGAGGAATGCCCACTACCTCCTGCCGTCGGCTCCACCCTCTGCTGTCGGGTCCCTCCACTCCGCTATCGCCTTCACTGTCACCCTCGCCCTCCCCGTACCTTTAAGTCGGGAGCAGGAGGGGTGCTCAGTCCCTCTTGCTCGTCCGCCGTCAGCAATGCAGGCCTTAGGCCCTGCCCTGGTGCATCATGTAATGCATGAGGAGGGGCCTAAGGCTCTGATTGGCTCAGATGTCTCAGGCCCCTCCCTTGGGGGGTGGCCTGAGGCATCTTGAGCCAATCAGAGACTTCCTTAGGGAGGAGCCTAAGGAAGTCCCTGATTGGCCATTGTTTTGGAATAGGGAGAGGAGGGACCCGACCACAGGGAGGTCCCCGATGACAGGAGGGAGTGGGCATCCCTCCTGCCATATCAGTTTGTGCAGGGGGGCATGATGACATCCCTCCATCCATCTCTCCTACCATATTCGCACTGGCGGGGGGAGCATCGAGGGGAGCATGTGGTGGCAGGAATGAGTGGGCATCCCTCCTTCCATTGTTTTTGGTACAGGGAGGGAGGGGGGCTTTTTTTTTTTTTAATTGGACAGATATTTTGCATATGTAATGTATGCAAAATATCTCTGCCATTTAAAAAAAAAAATGAAATAGAAAGCCCCCCCTCCCCTCCCCTGACAAAGTGCCACTGAGCAATTGAGTCAGGGAGTTTGCATTCAATTGATTTGCACCTCGCTATCTTTAGTGAATCTGGGCTATAGTGGGTACAATCCTTGCTCAAGACTGAATGTCTGAATTTGGCTACCTCAGTCGTGAGCTAGTTGCATAGCCTACACCAGTGTTCTTCAACCATCGGGCCGTGGACCAGTGCCGGTCCGCAGAAATTTCCTGCCGGTCCATCAGGCCCGAGACAGTGTTCTTCAGCAGTCGGTCTGCGGTGCAATCGATGTGGCGTTATCTTCGGGCCAGCTCCCTCTTCCTCACTGATGCAGTGCACAAAGCCGCGAGCAGTGGCTCCTACGCATGTCCTGCGCCTGAAGCGGAAGCCTTCTCTCTAACATCGCAACATCAGAGGGAAGGCGTCCAGATGAGGCGCGGGACATGCGTGGAGCTGCTGCCTGCGTCTTTGTGCACTGCATCAGTGAGGAAGAGGGAGCCGGCCCAAAGATAACACCGGGGGTGTCATAAAATGGCCAGGTGGGAGCAGACCAGAAGGTAAAGCACAGCATGGAGGGAGGGAGACAACAAAGGTAGGGGGAATGATTTTAGTTTTGAATTTAGTGATTGAATTGTGTGAATTGTCAATGAGAATTTTCATCTGTTGTCTGTATTTTGCACTGTTCAGGAAGAAATGCATTTGTTTCTTTTCCTCTGGGGTTGTACAGCATACAGAGTCTTGCACCTTAGGGTTTGTGATAGGCCGAAGCACGTTACAAGGCTTCAAAGAAGGTTTGGATAGGTTCCTAGAGGATAAAGGAATTGAGGGGTACAGATAGGAGTAGCGGTAGGTTGTAGGGATAGTCTGGGACCACTTCTCAGGCAATGGGCCTGATGGGCCGCCGCGGGAGCGGACCGCTGGGCGAGATGGACCTTTGGTGTGCCTCAGCGGAGGCAACTTCTTATGTTCTTATATTAGTACTTTTAGTTTTTGGTCCCGTATTTGCATAGGGGTTATCTTTTTTCTGGTAGGAATGAATGTTGAGAAGCATACAGTGTGCTTTGTGTACTTTAATTTTGTGGTTAACCATTATGTGTTGTTAATAAGATTATATTGTGTGTGTGTGTGTATATATGAAAAATGAATGGGAAAAATTACAATTTAATAATTAGTACTATTATGGGGGCGGGATCTGGGATGGAGATTGGGTGAAGATGGGCGGGGTCTGGGCCACGACTTAGCCCAGTGTTCTTCAACCGCCGGTCCGCAGACCGGTGCCGGTCCACAAAATAATTCTTTTATTTCCGCTAGTCCATAGGTGTCAAAAGGTTGAAGAACACTGGCCTACACAATGCTGTTTGTGATGTCACAAGTAGGGGACAATGCTTCTCTGTCTACTTTCACTGCTGTGCTAGGAGAGCAGAAAAGCAGTGTTGGTATGAATGAAAAGCTCAGTGGATGAGGGGAATGTGAGAATGTTGTATCCAAGAAACACGGGTACCGGAGTCGAGAGTTGGGTCCAGAACTTTCAGTAACCAAAGGTTTTCCTCTCCATCCCTCTCCTAGGTTCGTATATGAGACAGAACACTTCAACGGAGTAGCTGAGCTGCTAGAAATCCTTGGCAGGTGAGTCTAGTCTCTTCGAGGACCCTCATCCACTCAGAAGCCAGGAATTAGCGGAAATGTACCTGGTTAGAACATAAGAATAGCCATAAGGGGTCAGCCAATACAGTGGTGTAGCGAAGGTGAGTGGCACCCGGGGCTGTGGTGCCCCACCCCCACCCCCTTTCCACACACGCTCACCCCTTCCCCCAAACCTTTTTAACTTTGGCTCGAACAGCGGCTTCGGTGCTCCTTCTGACTTCACTTCCTAGGCTGAAGCCGACGTGGGCAGCAAGTCGATGGCTGCTCGCACTGAAGTTTATAAAGGTACGGGAGAATGGAAGGGGCGCGCACGCTGCAGGGGGAGGAGTGGGAAGGGGGGGCAGAGAGGAATGCCCCGAACAAGATGGCACCCGTGGCGGATTTACACCCCCCCCCCTTCCTTCACCACTGAGCCAATGGTCTACCTAGCCCAGCATCCTGTTTCCACAGTGGATAATGCAGGTCGCAAATACTCAAATAGCAGCAACATTCAATGCTACTGATCCCAGGGCCCCCATATCTGTCTCAATAACAGACTATGGACTTTTCCTCCAGGAACTTGTCTAAATCTTTTTTTCTTTTTTTTTTATTTCTCAAATTTCAAATTATATTTACAAGAACAAACTTGTTACAGTAATACAGCTTGAGGTATGCAAGAAATGTCATACAATATCAACACAATAGTGAAAGAAAAATTATTTAAAGCTCCTTAGACCAGAAAACATTGGAGGAGGAATTCTAGATAAGTGAAGAGAAGCTTATAATTGCAAGTAATCAATCAAGGAATAGTCTTAACAGCAATGAATCCCATTTTAACTGAATGCTGTTCACAATTAAACATTCCCTGTAGCCAATTTCTTCAAATCTAAGAAGGCTCGCAGTTGTTCAGGAGAATAAAACACATATTTAATCCCTAAATATTTAACTAGACATTTACAGGGGTAGGCTATTAAAAATGTAGCTCCCAAAGAGACTGTTTCAGGCCTCATTACAAGAAACAATTTCCTACGTTCCTGTGTCTGTCTAGAAACATCAGGGTACAAGAAAACTTTTTTCCCATAGAACAGTACCTGTGGAAATCGAAAATATGTTGTTGTTGGTTTGTTTGTTTTTTTAATCCAGCTATGTTAATTGCTCTTACTACATCCTCTGGCAATAAATTCCAGAGCTTAACTATTCTTTGAGTAAAAAAAATATTTCATCCTATTTGGTTTAAAAATATTTCCATGTAATTTCATTGAGCTAGTCTTTGTAATTTTCGATATAAGAGCATAAACATTCAATCCCTTAGTTAGCAGGGAATAATTTAATTTTAAGTAATTTCAGCTGCTCTGGGGTTTGCTAGCTCATCTGCCTGTTTTCCCGCCCACACCCCATCCCATGAGCAAGAGCTTAAAACTTCTTACCTGTTTGGGGCCAAATGCACTAAGAGGATTGGTAAGACCGTGTGGTTCTGCTTCGATCTGATTTTTTTTTTTTTTGGCCAATTCAAAAAGAGCTTTTGATGCACTAAAAAGTTTGCATGTAAATGATTCACGTGGAGGTTTGTCGTAATCCCCAACTCTCCTGTCCAATTGATGGCTGTGAGAGCGACTCTCACACATACGCAAAGCTGGCAGGGGAAAGCCTTCTGCCATTCAGCTGTTCGGGGCAGGAAACCTTGTTTTTTTCCTTTTTTATGAGCACATGCACAATATCTGCCCCATATTTTTTAAAAAAGTAAAAAAGCACCCTCTTCCCCCCCTGCTGATGACAGCCCTCCCCAACACACCAATCCTGTGAATCTAACCCCACCACGCAGCCGTGAAAATGGCAGGAGGAATGCCCACTTCCTCCAGCTATACCAAACCTGCCCCCCCCAACGCAAAAGATAATTGGCAGGAGGGATGCCAACTCTCTCCTGTCATGGCATCTCCCCCCCCCTCGTGTGTGAAATTAAATTTTCAGGGGGAATGTCTACTCCCTTCTGCCTTGGTGTCACCCCACCATGCAAAAGAAAATTGGCAAGACGGAAACCTTCCTGCCAACAGAGGTCCCCACAAACCATCCCCTTCTCTCCTCCTCCCCTCTCAAAAAGGCAGGAGGGATGCCCATTCCTACCTGCCACCGGATGTTATCCCGAAAACCCCC
The DNA here is from genome assembly GCF_902459505.1 of Geotrypetes seraphini. NCBI lineage: Eukaryota > Metazoa > Chordata > Amphibia > Gymnophiona > Dermophiidae > Geotrypetes > Geotrypetes seraphini. Next base: position 69,697,703 of record NC_047091.1, on the reverse strand, counting down.
CCCCCCTCAGATACCTTTGCCCGTTGGAAGAAGGAGGGAAGCACAACCCCTCCTTCTCCTTTCTCCTTCAAGGCCTGCCGATCCTAAATGGCAAACTTTCCCTCCTGGTGCAGCATGGGGAGGGGCCCAAAGCCCTGATTGGCTCAGACCCCTAAAGCCCTTCCCCTTGGGAGGAGCCTTAGGCATCTGAGCCAATCAGGGCTTGGGCCCTTCCCCATGCATCACCTGATGTACCGAGGAGGGAAGGCCCACCATTTAGCATCCTGTGGCAGGAGGAAGTAGGCATCCCTCCTCCCTTTATTGGGGGGTGGGGGAACGGGAGAACAGGGGATGGTTCATGAAGGCCTCCATTGTCAGGAAGAAGAGGGCATCCCCCCTACTAATTTTCTTTTGCGGTGGTTGTGGGGTCGGTATGGCAGGAGGAATTGGGCATTCCTTGTGCTGTTTTCACTGCTGTGGGGGTTGGGTTGGTTCACGGTGCCGGCTCATCAGGGAGGGCGATCATTAGTGTGTGCCAATTTTTAAAAAAGGCTCAACATGTAAGCAACTGGTGCATTTTTTTTGGATCACTAAAAGCAATCACTTTTTTTAGTGCATTGGGAAGTCATGTTAGAGCATCAATCGATCTACTAGTTTAAATGTCATTTTAATATTAATCAGCTTATGTGCATGAGTGGATGGGGGAATGAGCAATCATGCAGAAAACCACACGGTGAGCCATTTTCTGCATCAGGTCAGCAAATGCAATCATCGCTAAAACTGTCAAAACAGGTTTAGCGGCGATCGCTGGCTTTAATGTGTAAGGTTTGGTCAGTTTCCAAGCTAAAAGTGAAGTGGTCCATAGTCAGCTTTGCATCATCATAAGTAGAAAACTACAGTAAGCCCCACTCTGTTAGCACGAAGGTTATAGGGAAGTATTACATTCCTGGCATCTGGCTGGAGATGTGTGTGTTGGTGACTGGAGTGTGTGTGAGAACGAGAGAGCTCCTGTCCCCAGTTAATACTGCGGTAACATCTGGCTGTGTCCTGTGCCTGTCTCTCTTCTTCTCTCAATCTCTCTCTCCTTTGCCAGCATTATTAATGGCTTTGCGCTGCCCCTGAAAGCTGAGCACAAGCAGTTCCTGGTGCGGGTGCTGATCCCCCTGCACTCCGTCAGATCCCTCTCCGTATTCCATGCCCAGGTAAAGAGCCTTCCCAAGCCTCTTTAACACTCATTGCTGCTCCATGTGCTTATGATTTTAACCTTATCTCTTTCATTTCTTTCCCATTCCTTCTCTCTCTTTCTCCCCTTGTCTGCTGCTGTTTCCCTCTCCCTCCCTTACTCAAAATTAATTTATTTATATTTGTCTATCTTCCATTTTATATTGCCCCCCCCATCTCTCTCTCTCCCTTGTCTTTTTCTCTCTCTCCATCCCCCCTCTCTTTCTTTCTTTCTTTCTGTCTAGCTGGCTTACTGCGTTGTGCAGTTTCTGGAGAAAGACGCTACGCTGACAGAACATGTGAGTATGATGCACAAACTGCCTTCCCATAGAAAGAGATATTAACATAGGGTTGGTGAATGGTCTAATATAGTAGATATGCCCAGTTATTCCTGAACACAGAGTATAACACTTCTTATCTAAGACAATTCATGTCATTTTCCTTCCATGTTCCTACCATCGTCAGTACATGAGCATACAAAGAGCCACAGTTTAGTACACTTCCAGCCTCCTCCCCTCCTGTGCCCACCACAAAGCTCCACAATAATTCAAATAGCCACTAATGCTTGTGTGGCTATTTTCCAAACATTTGGCCCATCACCTAGGTCCTGTTGCCTTTCCCAAGGATACCTGACCACTAGTCACCTGATGTACTGCTCTGACCGGTCTCTGCAAAGAAAACAACAAAGAAGAACCAACGAGGTCTGCAGTCAGGGGTACGAGCACAAAAACAAAGAAAATTTCAGACGGGCGTACAATGATGCAGGCAAAGTTTATTATGTCAATAAATGGAATGCGGTTAAAAACACCTAAAAACTAACAAACCAGGGGACCCAACACGGTCCGTGTTTCGGAAAACACGCCTTCTTCAGGGGTCTTAATAAACCAAAATAAAAATAACTCAGAAGGATATACAGGATAAAACTATATCAATACATATACAGTGGAACCTTGGTGTACGAGCATAATTCGTTCCAGAAGCATGCTCGTAAACCAAATTGCTCGTATATCAAAGCAAGTTTCCCCATAGGAAGTAAGGGAAACTGCTTTGATTGGTTCCACCTCCTCCCCCCCCCCCACGAGGCTACCGGCGCTGCTCCATTCTCCCCCCCTTTGAGGAATCTGACGCTGTTCCAAACCCCTCCCCGCGATCCAGCTTCCCCCCCTGCGAACCGGCATCCCCCCCCCCTCCACCACGATTCTACTTTCCCCCCAAGCAGTCAATGACACCCTTTACCCGACTTGGCACCAGTGCCGGTGCCCGAAGATCCTCCCTCTTCTGGCGCGGCTGGGCGGTGCGTCGGAGATCCTCCTTCTGCTGGGCTGGACTGGCTTTGAGCATTTGCGCATGCTCAAAGCCTTCTGGTCTCGCTCTCTCCGAGATTGAGAGCGAGACCAGAAGGCTTTGAGCATGCGCAAATGCTCAAAGCCAGTCCAGCCCAGACCAGAAGAAGGAAGATCTCCGATGCACCGTCCAGCCCAGGCCGTGCCAGAAGAGGGAGGATCTTCGGGCACTGGTGCCAAGTCGGGTAAAGGGTGTCATTGACTGCTCGGGGGGGGGGGGAAGTAGGATCGCAGTGGAGGGGGGCAATGCGAGCAGGGGGGGAAATGCTGGATTGCTGGAGGGGATGCCAGATCGCGGGGGAGGGCGCTCGTACAGCGAGGCAAGCTCGGTTTACAAGGCACCAAGTTTGCGAATGTTTTGCTCGTCTTGCAAAACACTCGCAAACTGGTGCACTCGTAAACCGAGGTACCACTGTATATGTAAATACATAAACTCATATCAAATAGGCATAAAAAGGGGTTGTACAATAAAGAATTCAAAACCATGAAAGGCAAAACTTAAAACCATGAAAAATAGAACTTAAAAATTAAAAGTTAAGACATCCAAATCAAAAAAATAGATGAAAATGACCAGTGTGTCATGCAAATATGTGTGAACACCGATAGTAATATGACAAGATGATTGAGTTGAATCAAACCAGAAGAGGACTAGTAAGATCGGTTAGGAGAGTGAGTATACAATACTCATATGTTATAAAAGAATACCACCGATAAGTGAAACCAATAGATAAAAAGGAAAACTGAATAGTAAAACAGAATAAATCAATGGGACCTACCCAAGTTGAGAAAGGAATCGATTAAAACCGCAAACAAGCTGTAAAAAAGTTAAGTTAAGAGTGATGCTGGTTAAAATAGCTTGAGAAAACATAGCTAAGCAGATAAAGAAAGGGGAGAAATCCTTTTTTAAATACGTTAGCGACAGGAAGAAGAACACAAGCGGTATTGGGCACCTAAAGAAACCTGACGGCAACTTTACAGACTCGGATGCAGACAAAGCAGAAATACTCAATAACTACTTCTGCTCAGTCTTCACCTGCGAAGCGCCAGGATCCGGTCCTCAGCTACAGACAAGGCCGGGACATGGAATTTATTGCAAGTGAAGTCTACCATGAGCTATCAAAAATAAAAGTAAACAAAGCTATGGGCCCGGATAATCTACACCGTAGAGTACTTTGAGAATTGAGTGATGTCCTGGCAGAGCCGTTGGCCGTGCTCTTCAATCTTTCCCTAAGCAAGAGAAAAGTACCCCTGGACTGGAAAACTGCCAATGTTATCCCGCTCCACAAAAAGGGAGGTAGGTCAGAGGCTGAAAATTATAGACTGGTGAGTCTCACATCAATAGTGAGTAAACTCATGGAAAAGTTGATTAAGAACAGATTAGACACGTTTCTGGATGATGAAAGATTAAGAGATCCCCACCAGCATGGCTTTACAAAGGGAAGGTCTTGTCAATCCAATCTGATAAGCTTCTTTGACTGGGTAACAAAAAAAAATGGATGGGGGTGAGTCCCTGGACATAGTGTGTTTGGACTTCAGTAAGGCTTTTGATAGTGTTCCACACCGTAGGTTATTTTAAACAAGATGAACTCGTTAGGACTAGGAGAAACACTGACAGCATATGTACAAGACAGGCTTAGAGGCAGGCTTCAAAGAGTAATGGTAAATGGTATCCCCTCAAAAACGTCGAAAGTGATCAGTGGAGTACCACAGGGCTCAGTCTTGGGCCCGATGCTATTTAATATCTTTGTATGGGATCTGACTCGGGGACTTCGAGACAAAATTGCATTATTTGCTGATGATGCTAAACTATGCAACATTGTGGGCAGGGCAACAGAACCTGATAGCGCAACCAGGCCCAACACTCTGGAGCAGGACCTGCTTGTATTGGAAAAATGGTCCAGTACTTGGCAACTAAACTTTAATGCCAAGAAATGTAAAGTAATGCACCTTGGGAGCAGAAATCCATGCAGAACATACACCTTGAATAGTGAAAACTTAACAAGAACTACTGCAGAAAGGGACTTGGGAGTTTTCATCCGGGAAGATATGAAAGCTGCTAATCAGGTGGAGAAAGCTTCAGCAAAGGCCAGACAAATGCTGGTTGCATCAGAAGGAGCTTTATCAGCCGAAAGCCGGAAGTCATACTACCGTTATACAGATCCATGGTGAGACCTCACCTGGAGTACTGTGTCCAATTTTGGAGGCCACATTATCAAAAGGATGTGAAGAGAATGGAGTCGATACAGAGAATGGCCACTAGGATGGTCTCAGGATTTAAAGACATCCCATATGAAAAACGTCTGATCAGACTGCGCTTATATTCTCTTGAGGAGCGCAGAGAAAGGGGGGACATGATAGAAACATTCAAATACATCACGGGTCACATCAAAGTGGAGGAGGAAATCTTTTTTCTAAAGGGTCCCACGGCGACAAGAAGGCATCCGCTAAAACTTAAGGGAGGAAGATTTCATGGTGACACCAGGAAATACTTCTTCACCGAACGGGTGATTGATTGATGGAATGATCTTCCACGCCAGGTGGTCGAGGCCAGTAGCGTGCTCGACTTCAAGAGTCAATGGGACAAACAGGTGGGAGTACTACAGAGTTATGCTCAAACAATAGATACTCCAGGGAGGAAGGGTTCTTGAGTAGGCAGACTAGTTGGGCCGTTGGCCCTTTTCTGCCGTCATACTCTGTTTCTATGAGAAGAAATATGCATAAATATTATTCTCTGGAAAACAAGAACAAAATTTTAAAATATAAAAATAATAAAAATAAAAACCAATAACCTAATAACCTAAAAGAGCTATAGGAAGAAATATTACACCTGAAATGGTAGATGGAGCCACAGGGATATCAAAAAAAGTGAACAAATGGTTAAATGTTTAAACATATGTGTCACTTATAAGTTGAAAATTAAAGGCTTAAAATTATGGCTAATGAACTGTAAAAAACTAAAGAGAAATAAAATAAAACCACCCACCAGGCCGTCGGACCTTAAAGGATATAATGGCCAAAGCCTAAGGTAAGAACTTTTAAGGAGAAAGCTAAAACAACGGTGAAAAGGACCGTAATGGGTCAAAGCCGTCTTGAATGACTGACCTAAAAGTCCGTGAATTTGCGGGGGAACACTGTATAGCATTCTGTCACATGATCACTCTTTCTTAATCGAAACAGAGTTCGAACAGTCGCATTCTGGGCTACCTGCAGCGCACTCAGTGCTGTTGCAGGTATACCCAGAAGCACCAAATTGCAGTAGTCTAGGCATGATAATATCAGGAAGGGTGGGAATAAGGGCAGTAGGGTTGTGTTCTGCAGTGTAAAATGTGTAAAATGTTTTATTGTCTTGACTAGATACAAACCTACTACTCGGATCACCTGTTTCCAATATTGTTCTTGTTTCAAAATATAATGATCATGTGTACTGTGGTAACTATACAATAAAATAGTTATATTTAGGTGTTTAGAGGGCATCAGTTTTATAAGAAAAGTAGATGTGTATTTTCCATCAATAATAATAAAACCCTAAGCACGCATGCACACTCCTACCTGCATGATCCGTGATCCGCAGGCCATGGCAGCTAGGAGTGCGCATGCGTACTTAGGGTTCTATTAGCTTGGGAGGAAATGCCCGGGGCCTCCAGAGCGCAGAGGAGAGGCTGCGCGGGCCGACGGGTGGCGGCAGAGAAGAAGCAGCAGCACTGGCGGCAGCAGCAGGAACTCTGAGGGGGTGCAACCGAGAAATTGCCGTGAGGCGACGGGTGTTGGAGGAAGAGGAGCAGCAGCACTGGTGGCAGCAGCAGGAACTCTGAGGGGAGTCTGGGAGGGAAGTAACAGGAAGGGAGGACTACTGCTGGACATGGGGAGCAGGGAAGAGGTGCTGCTATACAGGGGGGAGGTAAATGGAAGGGAGAAGGGCTAATGCTGGACAGGGGGAGCAGGCATGGGGTGGTGGTGGACAGCCGAGAAAAGAGAGAAAAAGACAGACAGACAGAAAACGGCCACATCTATTCTAGCACCCGTTAATGTAACGGACTTAAAGACTAGTTATAGAATACTAGCTTAACAGGTTCTTACTACTAGTTATCATATCTATAACGCTGCTAGACGTACGCACTGCTGTTCATTAAACATGTAAGAGCTGAGTGGGAGTTAAAAGTGGGCTGTTAGCCTAGATTTGAATGCTGCCAGAGAAAGATCTTGACGCACTGACTTAGACAGTCTGTTCCAGGCATACGGTGCAGCAAGACAGAAGGGACAGAGAATCTGTGGTTAGCAGTCGAAGAGAAGGGTACAGATGAGAGAGACTTACCTGATGAATGGTGTTCGGGGAGGGATGTAAGGAGAGAGATGAGATACTGAGTTACTGCAGAGTGAATGCACTTGTAAGTCAATAAGAGGCGTTTGAACTATGTGCGGAAGTGGATAGGGAGCCGATGAATAACTTGAGGAGAGGGGTAATGTGAGCATAGCGGCACTGGCGGAATATAAGTTGTGCAGCAGAACTGTGAACGGATTGAAGAGGCGAGAGATGTGTGTGTATCTTTAAGGTTCTCGCCCTCAACTTCTGAAAAATGCACATAAATTATAGCATTCTCTAATTTGCATGTGTCCTGTGCACACCGCCTACAATCTGCCCAGACTCTGCCTATGTGTATTTTCCTCTTCAAAATACACATTGCATTTACAGTGTTCCCCCGGTCATTCGCGTTCGGCGGTCCCGGTCATTCGCAGTATTTTCCGTAGAGGGCGGCAGGAGAAAGCAGCCGGAGCGCCGCGAGTGCAGGAAATCACTCGTGGTATGCTCCGACCGCCTCTTCCTGCACTAAGTCGGGCCTTATCTAATCAGGAGCTGCGTGTCAAAGCAGCTCCTGATTGGATCAGGCCTGACTTAGTGCAGGAAGAGGCGGTCGGAGCATACGGCGAGTGATTTCCTGCACTCGTGGTGCTCCGGCTGCTCTCCCGCTGCCCTCTTCAGTCTCCCCCATGAAAAACCGTATTTGCGGTTTTTCAAGATTCGTGGGGGTTCCTGGAATGGAACCCCCGCGAATATCGGGGGAGTACTGCAGATGCCTTTTGATAGAATAGTGCATAATTTTATATATGCTTGTACACATGTATATACCGGTATTCTGTTCATTTATTGTGAACTGGTGCGAGTTACTTAATCCTTCATTGCCTTGGGTACAAATTCAGATTTGTCGCCCTCCAGGGAAATACCTAGTGAATGTAACTCATCTTGAGCTGCTGCTGCAAAAGTTGTGATCTGAATCCAAATAATAAATTTAAGCCTGTACTTTGGTGCCATTCTTAAAAGTTACTACTACTACTATTAATTATTTCTATAGCGCTACCAGACATACGCAGCGCTGTACAGAGTCACAAAGAAGACAGTCCCTGCTCGAAAGAGCTTACAATCTAAACCACAGGTGTCAAAGTTGGTCCTCGAGGACCGCAATCCATTCGGGTTTTCAGGGTTTCCCCAATGAAATATGTATTGAAAGCAGTGCATGCAAATAGACTTTTCGATAGATCGCTCGGTTTTAAGGCAGGTAAAATGAATATATGGTTAAGTACTATTATTTTTCAGGCACACTCGTATGTCTTTTAGGAAACTACTAAAAACTGATTTATCTGACAAATTTACAAACTGATGTTTTAGAATTGATAGGTAAATGTACATTGATTTTATAGCTAGCACATTTTATTGATTTTAATGTATTTTAGTAAATTGAACCGCCTGGAACTATGTGGTAGGGCGGTATATAAAAATAAAATTATTATTATTATGGATTGAAGGTGGGTTTTCAGTCTGCTTTTAAACAAGGGAAGGGGCTTGGCTGACAAACTCAGGTAATTTATTCCAGGCATAGGTTGTACGTAATTCTATATTTTGAACAGGATCAAAATTGAAAAGGATTAAAGAATTATGGCATTACCATGATTTCATCTTTCTTCCTTTGCATTATTATCAGAAGGGAAGAGATTTTGGATATAGCTCACCTTTTTAGTAGTAGTTGAAGCTGAGGTACAGTAGGTGTCTCCCTGTTCCTAGAGGGCTTATAATAATCTAAGGGACCCTTTAACCAAACAGTAGTTTTTGGAAGGCGCTGGCTTCCTTCTTACAGGATCTGGTGCAGGTTCCTGTGCCTGTATCGGTGTTTTCTATGTTATTTGCCCAATTTTCCTTACTCTCTGGGTATACTTCTTCGGAAAAACTATTTCTTAGTAAATGTTTTATTTTGGGGAAGAAATGTATCTTATGTTGTTGGCTGTCTTCTGAACCCCCCTCCTTTTGGCTTTGGAGGAATCGACTTCATGAACTTATGGGCTGAGAACCCGTTTGGCCTGTTCTTCTCGTCGCCAGAGCAGAGACTTTGTCAACACTTGGACTCCATACTTGAACGTTTTATCCCCTGCGAGTCGTAGCCGTATCCTGAATAGACTCCAAATGTAATCGGGTCTACCTGTTTGACATTGGTCTCCCCCAGTTTGTATGTTGTAGTGTTTCTCTTGGTGGGGGTGGGAGGGAAGGGGGGTGGGTGGGGTTCTTTCTGAGGGGTTAGGGTGTTGATCATGATCGCGGAGGACATAAGAGTCCAGTCCTCCGCGGTAGTTGGTTGATATTGTAAACCTGGTTTATGCTATTGTTGTACCTGCTCTTGTTACTGCTTAATAAAAAGATTTAAATATAACCAAACAGTAATAAAAAGTGTCCTTGGTATGTCTTTCCTGTGCAGTAAGGCCATTTTTACCACTGGGGTGGGGGGTGGTTGTTTTTTGTACTAATGGCCATGCGCTAATTTTGCCTTCAGCACGTGACATTAAAACAGATTAGTGTTTGAACTTTTACTGCCACTAAGTTTCGGGTACTTTTGAAAACTTATCTTTTTGAATGAGCATTTTCCTAGCTATAAAATAAAGGAAAAAAATGGAGAGCTTACCTTTTATGTAGTATTAGGTTTTGAATGTTAGTTTCTATCCTATTTTATTAATGGTGTTCTGTTTTATAAAGTGTTTTTTAACCATCTTGATTCGTGCTGCAACTAAGGCAGTATATCAAGTTTAAAACATGATAAACCACAATATAGATGACGATAGCCTCTAAGATATATTTTGTTCTCAGTATGATCCCAATTCTATTTCAATATATATTTGGTAAAACTGTTGAAAACCTCCTGTCCCTTTTTCTTTGGAAAAACAACCCCCCCCCAAAAAAAAAAAAAAAAATTGCTATGAGAAAACTCAAATCTTCCAAAGAAAAAGCTGGAGTTTATTTTCCAGATTTTCTCATATATCATAAGACGCTTATCGCTCACCAATCTTGCCAATGGTTAGCTCCATCAACCAATTATTGTCCACTCTGGTTGCAATTTGAACTTTCGCTTATTTCACCTTCTCCTCCTCTTTGTATACTGGTTTCTCCCTCACACAAGATACACAAACAAAATCTATTAATACATAATTTGTCTTTATGTACTCTGGAATTGGATAGAATTCTGGAATGTCGTATGTATACTTCTCCTTATATGCCGCTATGGCATAATCCCAAGATTAAAATGAATAATTTTACGATTCGCATAAGAATTGCCGCTGCTGGGTCCAACCAGTGGTCCATCATGCCCAGCAGCCTGCTCTTGGGCGGAGAAGGGTATATGGTATTTGAGAGATGTTTGTGATTTCTCTAACCCCCTCTTTTACGAACGTATAGCACGGCTTTTGGCGTCAGCAGCAGTGGTAAGTGCTCAGACGCTCATAGGATTCCTAAAACCCGTGCTATGCGTTCGTAAAAGACGGGGTAAATTTTCTTACTTTTGCTGAACTGCAAGCTAAGTACTATACACTCTTCCATCATCTTATTTTTTCCAATGGCTTCAGTTTTTCAGCGTAGTTTTTAAAAAAACGGATTTACTTAATAATATTAACACAGAACCTCCTTTTTAACTCTCTACTGCCTTCTTGCTTATAGCAAAACGTCACATAGCATCTTCTATCTATAAACTCATAAGAACATAAGAAGTGCCATCTCCGGAACAGACCCTAGGTCCATCAAGTCCGGCGATCTGCACACGCGGAGGCCCTGCCAGGTGTACCCTGGCATAGTATTAGTCCCCATATCACTCTAAGCTTCTCATAAGGGATGCGCATGTAGCTTACCCTTACCTATGTCACCTTAAGCCACTCATAAGGAGGTTTACATCTAATTTACCCTAGAACTGTGGATTCCGCTATTACCTCTTCTGGGAGAGCATTCCAGGTTTCCACCACTCGTTGTGTGAAGCAGAACTTCCTGATATCTGTCCTGAACCTGTCCTCCCTTAGCTTTAGTCCATGTCCTCTTATCTTTGTCACATTGGACATTGTAAATAGTTTTTTATCCTGCTCTATTTGGTCAATTCCTTTCAGTATTTTGAAAGTCTCAATCATATCCCCTCGCAGTCTCCTCTTCTCAAGGGAGAACAATCCCAGTCTCTTAAGTCGTTCCTCATATTCCAAGTTCTCCATGCCCTTTATTAGCTTCGTTGCTCGTCTCTGCACCCTCTCGAGTACTTTTAAATCCTTCTTTAGGTATGGAGACCAAGTGTGGTCTGACTATCGCTCTATAAAGCGGTAGTATTACTTTCTCTAATCTACTCGTGATTCCCTTCTTTATCATGCCTAGTATTCTATTCGCTTTCTTTGCGGCCGCCGCACATTGCGCCAACGGCTTCAGGGTCCTATCAATTAATACGCCTTCTAGTTTAATTGCACATATCTCAATTCCGAAATCCTGGGAAACTGAATTAAATTGTTAGCTGACTGGCCATTTCCTAGAATTTTTTTCTGGCCCAAAACACTCGGAGCCCTTTCTTCTGCAAGCTTTCTACAATTCATGTATATTTTTTATACCATAAAGCAGTGTATCGCAAACTATGTGCCGCGGCACACCAGTGTGTGCCGCAGTACACTGGGGAAGAGGAGAGATGCCGGCGCCAGCTGACTGTCTACAGGATGTGCCTCTCGCGAAGAGAGGCACATCCTGTAAGCAATCTCCCGACACCTCTTCTCTATGCCGGCCCTTTTCTCCAGCTCTTCTCTCTTCTCGCCGGCTGTTCTCTCCTTCTCTCTGCTGGCCCTTTTCTCCTCTCGGCGCAAGGCCCGTTTGAAGGGCCTTCGCGCATGCGCTGACGTCAGCGCACTTCCGGGTGTCTCGAGCCGGGGACACTAGATTTAGTGTGCCCTAGCTCGAAAAAGTTTGCGAGACATTGCCATAAAACATTATGGACTCCTTGAAAATGACATGTAGCAGGGTTGATATCGTCTATTTTTGCTGGAACTGTAATTCACAGCCTGGAACATTATTACATGTGCTTTTTGAATGCCCTCTTTTACAAACCTACTGGTCTGAAATATGGACAGTTACGAAAGAAATATTTGATTTCCATAGTGATCTCTCTCATGTCTTTTATAATTTTTAAAGCATTGACACCAGGTATTCCACTCTTACACAATCATATTACAATGTGCAATTATGATCTTACTTTTGACATGATCATACTCCGATCTCAACACCCTAGTTTTGCCAGCTTGGATTGCCCTTCTAAGCTGATTGATACTATGTTTGCAATTGCCCTCATGCATATTCTCAAAAATTGGAAATCAGCCTCTCTCTTGGATTACTCTTTCTGGTGGAACTCCGTTATGTCTTTATAATAGACACAAACAACATGCTGCTGAAAAACTTCGTATTTCTAGAATTTCTAGAATCTCTTCTCATGTTTCCACCAACAAATCGCCATGGAAATTTCTAGACCAGTTTATGCATTCTTAATCTCATACTTGACCACTCCAAATTTCTGCTTTTCAGTTTATACACTACTCGTCTCATTCTTACTTTCTAACCTTCCTTTATTCCCCTTTTTCCCTTATATATCTTAGTATTTGCTTGTGCCGTTACCACATATTCTAGATAAATATTGTTTAGATGATCATCCTTTGGATGTCTTTATAATGGTATTCATTATATTTTATTCTGTATTTCTTTTTGTTTGTATTACAAAATCTTAATAAGCATTTTGAACTAAAAAAAAAATAAAATCATCTTAAACTGTTTAATATTCTCATTATTATTGCCTTAAAGTTGATTGTGTCTAATTGGCAGTCTTTCAGCCTCCTTACTTATGAGGTGTTGCTGTCTCACTTGTACATCTGCCTGTTAGTAAGACTTGGTTTCCATTGGAAAATTATTTAACTCATCTCATTTCTACATCACTCACCCATCCTCTGTGAATATTTGCTTATATATATATATTTTTGTTCTATTATACAGTACTCTCCCGAAATTCACGGGGGGTTCCGTTCCAAGAACCCCTGTGAATTTTGAAAAACCACGAATATGGTTTTTAGGCAGGTGAGGGCAGCCGGAACGCCGGCGAGTGAAGGAAATCATTCGCTGTATGCTCCGACCGCCTCCTCTTCCTGTACTGAAGTCAGGCCTCACCAATCGGGAGCTGCTTTGACACGCAGCTCCTGATTGGTGAGGCCTGACTTTAGTACAGGAAGAGGTGGTCAGAGCATACCAAGAGTGATTTCCTTCACTCGCCGGCGCTCTGGCTGCCCTCTCCTGCCTCCCCTTCGTGGTCAGAAAATACCGTGAATGACCGGGACCGCAAATTCGCAGGGGAGCACTGTACTTTATTTCCACACAATTAAATGATTACCCTTTTTTCCTTCTTCTTTATCTTAGTTCGTCTTTTTCCCTCGTTCTTCTTATTTGAATTCTTTTGTTCTTGTTCTCGCAGAGTTGTTAACAATATTATAGTTTACTAATTTGTACTGCATATACTCTGCTTATATATCTGTAATTATTATTGTGATATTCATATGTACAACTTATAATTCAATAACATTTCATAAAAATAAATAAATAAGATAAACGATTATGTAGGTGATAGGGCTCACGCTAATTGGTCAGCCTGCAACAATGTAGTTCGCCATTGTGTAAAAAAAATAAATTTTATTTTTTAGAGCGTGGGTAGTGCATGCACAGCACAAAACTATAGCAGGACGCCATTTTTTGTCACAGTAAGCATTTGTTAGTGACTACTAAAGCTTTGTAAAAGGAACCCTTAAGTTTATACCTGAAGCAATGAAGGGTTAAGTGACTTGTCCGAGATCACAAGGAGCAGCAGATGGAACTTTCTGTGCAGTTTTGGAATTGGGGGAAAAAATGGATTATTCATTTTCACCTTTTTCAGTTTTGTGACTTTATTTTGTGGGATCTAGGTTATTCGAGGACTGCTGAAGTACTGGCCCAAGACATGCACCCAGAAAGAGGTACCAAATCCATTTTATCCGACTGTGTTGTTTGTTTACTTTAATAAAGCAGAGGTTCAACAAAGGTACCCTTAAAAGATTTAAATCAGGTGTTTTATTTAAAGCTGTTTTTCATCTTTATTGGTTGTGTAGCTTGGGTGTTGTCTGGTCAGATGTTTGCCTGAATTGTGTACTGCATCCAATTAGTTGGTATATTTCACTCTTGCTGAAATGTGTTTGGCTGAGATTCATAGTGTGATTCAGTGGGGGATGCTGATCTACGAGTACAGTATAATCCCGTTATAACGGACTTCAAGGGACCTGGAAAAATAGTCCGTTATATCCAGAGTTGCATTTTTTTTAAACTTTATTTAGGGCAACTTGAAACAACGTAAAACAATGAACAACAGTCACTGCACATATCAGCAACATCGAGAACAAAACTCAGCAAAATATTAGTATGGCACGAAATGATTGCAAACCAAAACACTGTACTGGAAAGAAAAATACTCTTGTCATTTTTTTTTCTGGGCTGCATTTTGATACTATATCACCGGCATGCCACGTGCCTTGTAGGCAGAGCCTGCATGTCTGTTATAGCTGAAGAAAACTACAGCTAAAAGTGGCTCTGGGGACCAAAATAGTTGTCTGGTATATCCAAAAGCCCGTTATATGCGAGTCCGCTATATCCGATGATTTTCTGTATGTTTATAATGGCGCTCAGCCGGGACCAGTGGACCTCGTCTGCTATATGCAAGGTTCCGTTATAAGCAAGTCCGGTATAACGGGATTATACTGTACCATATTTTTGCACATAAAAAACATGTTATGTGTGTTTTTGCAAGTCATAAGGGCCCCCCTCCCCTGTGCCTCCCTTCCCTCCCCCCTATTGCAATCCTCATTAGTTTGTTGTTTTCTCTGATCCAGCAACAACCCAGATGGCATTGAGTGGTGGACATAGAAATTTGCATCAGAGAAAGCGGGACATGTGGATTAGAGAATGACACGGTGGCAGTTACCCGCGGGTAACCCGCCGAAATGGTGGGGAAAAAGTGTTCACTGCGGGCACGGGGACAATGCCATCCGCCATCCCGTCCCTTGGAAAGGTGAATGGCCTTGTCCCTACGGCCAAATCTATCTCCCTCCCTCCCCCTTACCTTTGCAGCGCTTTAGTAAAGAAACTTAATAAAGTGCCGCGAAGGTAACGGGGAGGGAGGGAGATTCTCAGGCCGCTGAAGGGCAGTGAGTTGGCGAGAGGGAAGGGTGGATGCTGCGGGGTGGTGAAGGGGACTGGGGGACGGGGCAGTAACAGGGACAGATTTTTTTCCCCGTGTCATTCTCTAATGTGGATTACAGAGGACTGCAGGAAGGCCATGTAAACCTCAGATACTTTGCTGAATTTTTGGGGACAGATGGAAATGGTGGCTCCCAGTAGTGTAACAAGGGGGGAGCGGTCCGCCCCAGGCGTCATTATAGTGGGGGCGCTGGCATCTGGCCTCTCTGCCCCCTTCCCCCCCACTACCGCATGCATGCATTGCCCCTTCCGTTTCTTCGTGCCTCTTTAACATTTGTGGCGTGAGCAGCAACCAACCTGCTGCTCGCGCAAGCATTGGTGACCCACACCCAGGAAGTGACATCAGAGGAAGAGCTGGCGCCAGCAGCAGATTGGAGTTGATGCTCGCACCGGGAACATTAACCTTTTCCTATCGTAATAAATTTTACGTTACGCTGGTTCCAATCGTAATTATTTTAGCAAAGTTTTGTACTATTCGCCGTTATCATTTACGGCTATTGTAAACATAATGTAAATAAGTCATAAGTCTGTAAATTCAAATATTTTGTGTTCCTGGCTCTTTATTAGTCCATATAGACTGTTTATCCACTGTCTATGTCATTTTTGGAATGTCCCGTCATCCGGAACACACGATAAGAAAAGGTTAAAGGGGCACAAGGGAAGGGAAGGGGCATGCCTGCATGGCAGGAGGGGGCGGGGAAGGAGCAGATGGGGGTTGGGGGGGCAGAGAAGAGGGCAGGGTAGGGGCGCTACCACCCCTGGTGCCTCTCACCCTCACTATGCCAGTGGTGGCTCAACAGGATGCTAAGAAAAACTCTGGAAAAGCTGCCCAACTTGTAGTATAACTAAAAGAACAATAGACAGAACCTTATATTGACCTCTCAAGAAACATCTGCTGGCTTTAATTTAGATAAGAATTAATTAATAATAATAAAGAAGAGACACCTCAGGTCGGGCCGAAGTTAAGCACTTTAATATTGCTCTTTATGGCCCCAGGCAGAAGACTTATAGGTGACCAGCACCAGATTTTTAAAAACCTCAATAAATCCTGCCACGTACATCATTCGGTCTCCTGTGACAATAAATAGTGAATAAACGCTCAGCAAAAGGTTTTGAGAGGAAAATAGGGGGTAAAACAGAGCGACTCAAAAAGCCCCACCCCTCAAATGAGTATTTTTGAGTATTTTTCAAAAAGTGCATATGTGCTTAACTTCGGCCCATCCTGAGGTGTCTCTTCTTTATTATTACACTTCCCCCTCCCCATTCGTGGTTTCCATACTCGCGGTTTCACAAATTCATAATTTTTTTGGGGGGGGGAGAAAGAAAATCTATATTTTATCACGCTCCTGCCTCTCTCCCGCCTTCCTCCCGGCATCCTGGCCTTACCTGGTGGTCTAGCAGGCTTTCGGGGCAGGAGCGATCTTCCTATGCTCCTGCCCCATGTAGATTGCCAATAGGAAATGGCTGCCATGAGCTTCCGCCGTAGTCTCGAGAGACTACGGGAACTCACGGCAGTCATTTCCTATTGGCGATCTGCACGGGGCAGGAGCGTAGGAAGATCAAGCCTGCTAGACCACCAGGTAAGGCCGGGATGCCGTGGAGAAAGCAGGAGGGAGGCGGGGGGTGGGTCAGAGCCGGACGAGAAGATTTTTGTGGTTTTTCTCCATTCGCGGTCCAGCTCTGCCCCTATCCCCCGTGAATACCAAGGGAGAAGTGTATTAATTAATTTTTATCTAAATTAAAGCCAGCAGATGTTTCTTGAGAGGTCAATATAAGGTTCTACCTATTGTTCTTTGAGTCCACAGGATGCTGACATAATGCTGAACCCAATCCAGCATGTAGCTCTGCAGTGTTGCCAACTGAGCTACAGCAGTGTCTCTCAAACTTTTTTAGCTCCGGCACACTAAACAGAGCAAATGTTTTTCATGGCACATTGTAATTAAAAGTATAAAATTGCGAAAACAGCAAAAAAAAAAAAAAATCCCCCCTCCCCTCCCCCCCCTTTTTACAAAGGCATGCTAGTGGCTGCCGATCGGCAACAGCCCCAAAGCCCTTTGCATCTCTATGGGCTTCGGGGCAGTTTCCGCTGCTGCTTAGTATGGCTTTGTAAAGGGGGGAAGGAGTAAATTTGAGATTTATTTATTTAAAGTTCTTTAAGCTATGTATGTGTAATTATAACAATGGTGAAACTAAGGTAGATAGAATTGAATTGTAATCGATGTGGTTTTGAGTGCAAATTAACACAAAACATAGAAATATGATGGCAGATAAGGCCAAAAGGCCCATCTAGTCTGCCCATCCACGCGGCTCGAGTTGTCAAGCAAACACACATTTCATCATCCACCGTCTGCAGTCTTTCTCTCTCTCTTTTTTTTTTTTTATTTAATTTCTGTCAAGGCTGAAAATCCAAGTTCACCAAAATAAGAAGATCCAAATGGTAACAAAGCCTTGATTGCTTTGTTGCTCAAGTTAGGATAACTACTGCATAAAAAATAAAATTATTTGCCCGTAGTTTTCAAGGACCAATCATGTCAAAAAACAATCTTTGGGCGGTTGTATCCTTATGCACACAGATGCTCAGAACATTGACCGACTCTTGCCTAAGCGACTTGCATGCCATCTATTCTAGTGTATACTTATGAAGGGCATTAAAAAAAATAAACTAAAATTCTGGAATCTCTTGTGGCACACCACTGTGCTGTGGTACACAGTGTAGCACACTGGATCAAGGCACAGTCTGGGGGAGTTGCTCTGTAGTGTAATTGAGATCACCGGGGATATCTGCAACATTAGAGAGGGCTATTAGAATTTCCTTGGGGACAACCAGGAGCAATGGACAGTGGGGAAGGGGGAGGAAAGGTCTAAATGCTTCTAAATTTTCACTCATATAATGTATGCGGTATATTTGTGGGCATGAAGCAGTGTTCCCGCTAAGCTGCGCTGGGGTGTGCTGGCGCACAAAATATTACCTCGCAGCGCACAAGTTTCTCGTCACAGCGCACACAGTGTAGAGCACAGTTCTTCAACCGCCGGTCCGCAAACAAAATCTTGCCGGTCCGCGAAGGATTCGGTCCCCGCCGCAACGAAAGGCCGGCGTCAGCTGACTTGCAACTTCCTGTTGCAGTCGCTGTGCCGGGACTCCTGCCTTCGCCGGGACTCCTGCCTTCCACCGCGTTTGCCTCCTGCCTTGTCTCCGCACCTCCAGACCAGCAGCGGCAGCTGTGTATGCTTTTAACTTCGGCACAGAGCTGCCCCTAATCAATAGTTTAGCGCGGTTTCATAAGGCAGCCTCGGGGCCTTTGCTAGGCCGGCCCACATCGCATCATCGAAGCGGGCCGGCTATCAAAGGCCCCGAGGCTGCCTCATGAAACCGCGCTAAACTAGTGATTAGGGGCAGCTCTGTGCCGAAGTTAAAAGCATACAGAGCTGCCGCTGCTGGTCTGAACTCTTGGGCCGCTGAAGGAGGGCAAAAAGCAGCTGTCCTGGAGGTTTCCCTTCCTCTCGCCTTTACAGGTTCCTTTTTTCCACCTTTTTTTTTTTCCTTCAAACGGCAACGGGCCCCAGCATCGACATCAATCAAGTAAGTTCCACTGTCAATCAAGCGGTTCTGCTCGGCCAAAGCTTCCCCTGTGACATGAGCCACCCTCAGGGGAAAGAAAGTGACCCACAAAGGTGAGGGGAAGGGGGGCAGATGATGGAAGTTGGGGGGGGGGGGAGAGAGAGAGAGAGAGAGAAGGGGCAGATGATGGAATGGAGGAGATGAGAGAGAGAGAGAAGGGGACAGATGATGGAAGTGAGAAGAAGGGAGAGAGAGCAGAAGGCAGATGGATGTCAGTTGAGAAGGGAGAGCAGATGCTGAAGGGAAGTGGGGAAAGAACACATACTGGATGGAAGGAGGAGATAAATAAAGGGGGAAGAAAATAGTAAGATAATGGAGGGGTGAGGGAAAGGGGTGACAAGCTGTGTGTAGACACAGTGAAAAGAGGGAAACGGGACTAAATAGTAAGAAAGAATTTAATTTAGATGGAGGCAGAAAATAGAGAAGGAAGACCAGAGAAGAAAAGGGAAGAGAGAGCAGAGAATGATCAGATCTGAGTGGAGGAAATGAGAAGAGAGATATGCTAAAAACCACAGGGGGGAGGGAAGGATAGAGATGCCAGACCATGAGGGGAACAGAAGGAAGATGATGGATGCTAGACCAAATTGGGGGGTGGGGGGGGGGGGCAGGAGGAGAGATGGCAGGGAAAGACAGACAGTGAATGGAAGGGGCAGATGCTGGACTGAAGAGACAGAGAAGGTTATCATGCTGCTGTACCTGGCCATGGTACGCCCTCACCTGGAGTACTGCGTCCAGCACTGGTACTTTAAGAAGGACACGGTACTACTCGAAAGGATCCAGAGAAGAGCAACTAAAATGGTTAAGGGGCTGGAGGAGTTGCCGTACAGCGAAAGATTAGAGAAACTGGGCCTCTTCTCCCTTGAGCAGAGGAGATTGAGAGGGGACATGATAGAAACATTCAAGGTACTGAAGGGAATAGACTTAGTAGCTAAGGCAGGGAGAACGAGAGGGCACTCTCTAAAGTTGAAAGGGGATAGATTCCATACAAACGTAAGGAAGTTCTGTGGTAGAAAGCAACATATTTATTTGGCTCATAACTTGCTGGCGCCCGATATTTTTAGCTCACAGTGAAAAAAGTTTGCTCACAACACCCGCCCGCTTAGAGGGAACACTGGTATGGGGGGGTTGTTTTTGTTTGTTTTTCACATTGCTTGGCATTTTCTGCATGTTGTAAAAATGTAATATGAGTGAAAATACAGTAATGATTATTTTTGCTCCATTGCCTTTGTGTAACTGTAGTTTTTATTTTCCTAACAAACTAAGAACTACATTTCCCTGCATGCAGTGTGACAAAGCCAGATCTGAATAACATCTTTGAGTTGACTCGGTGAAGTAGCAAGGAACACAACATGGGAAAGACTGTGAAGGGATGGTGCCCAGCATTTCCTGCCCTTAATCTTTTTAGGGACGTTCTTGTCCCCCCACCCCTGTATGTGCATGTTATGGGCTCTGAAGTATGCCATGAGCTGTATACAGAATGCTTAATTCCTCTCATCTTCCCTTGTTCCTTGCAGGTGATGTTCCTCGGAGAGATTGAAGAGATTCTGGATGTCATTGAGCCCTCTCAGTTTGTGAAGATTCAGGAACCTCTCTTCAAACAAATCGCAAACTGTGTCTCCAGTCCTCACTTCCAGGTGTGTCTGCCTTCTCTGGTGGAAGGTGAGGGATCTATGGCAACTATGATTAGAAAACTTTTTATATCAGTTGATTACAGAGAAATATAGAATAGGAAGGTAAATAAAACATCCTCGGAGTATCTAGTCTCTACCTCATTCGCCATCCGTACTGTGACAATGTAGACCTTAACTGATCTTTAGACTAAACTCTCATTCTGTGGTGCAGTGGTTAAAGCTACAGCCTCAGCACCCTGAGGTGGGTTCAAATTCACGCTGCTCCTTGTGACACTGGACAAGTCACTTGGTTCCCCATTGCCCCAGGTACATTAGATAGATTGTGAGCCCACCAGGACAGACAGGGAAAAATGTTTGAGTACTTGAATAAATTCATGTAAACCGTTCTGAGCTCCCCTGGGAGAACGGTATAGAAAATTGAATAAATAAATACATAAATTACTGAGGATCCTCTGTGCTTATCCCAGGCTTTACCTTTCTCTCCCCCATCACTGAGGATGCTCTGTGTTTATCCCAGGCTTTACCTTTCTCTCCCCCATCACTGAGGATGCTCTGTGTTTATCCCAGGCTTTACCTTTCTCTCCCCCACCACTGAGGATGCTCTGTGTTTATCCCAGGCTTTACCTTTCTCTCCCCCACCACTGAGGATGCTCTGTGTTTATCCCAGGCTTTACCTTTCTCTCCCCCACCACTGAGGATGCTCTGTGTTTATCCCAGGCTTTACCTTTCTCTCCCCCACCACTGAGGATGCTCTGTGTTTATCCCAGGCCTTCTTGAATTCTGTTAGTCTTCATCCTTCACCACCCTGTCAGGAGCTCTTCCATGTTCAAGTTCAATTTATTTAATATACCGCAGATATAAAGCCAAAGGTAAATCTAAGTGGTTTACAATAAAAATTTTAAAATTAAAATAAACAAGTTTCAAGTTTATTTGGTTATTTGATTAAACGCCTATCAAAGTAAAAATTAAATAGGGTAGGAAACAAAAAAGTAGAACAAAATGTAAAATATAATTGAGAATATGAGGAAAGGGGGAATCGGCGGATTGCAATAAAAGGGAAAGGGTAGAGGAGGAAACAGAGAATATAGTTCTGCCCACACTAATTTCATAAACCAGAAATGCAACTTTTGAAAAAGGTTGCCATCAACAGGAAGTAAATTAAAAGAGCTGAAGGCGAAGGAGAATTAGTATGCCTTTAATTGTATCTTGAAGGTCGCAAATGATTTTTCTGAACGGAGATAAAAAGGCAAAGAATTCCAGAGAGTAGGAGCTATGACATCTTCCCTCTCTGAGCCTGCTATCAGGAAGCCTTTAGAATTTTCTTTTCACTGAAAGGTTTGCTGTTGTGTATTTTGTGTAGCTCTGAAATATTTGAATGTCTCTCACCTCTACACTTCTCCCTCCGTATTCGCAGTTTCAGCATTTGCGGTTTTGATTATTCACAGGTTTTCGCTTGCTGGCTCCCCCCCCCCCAAAAAAAAAATACGTTAGCTTGCATGGAGAAATTCCCAGCACTTTCTTCACCGTGTTTTGCCTCTCCTTCAGGAACAGGCCAGGTCTCCCACCATGTTATTCGCAGTTTCACCATATTCACAATGGTTTTTAATAGAAAACAGCAAATAACATATGAAAAAGTTATTCTGTATTTGCAGGTCTGTTAATCCCCTGCCATAGCAAATACAGAGGGAGAAGTGTACTTCCAAATGTAAGTGATGTATTGTGCATCCGAAGCCTGCAACATAAGGCTTTTGGTGTGGACCAGGGGTGTCAAAGTCGCTCCTCCAGGGCCGCAATCTAGTCGGGTTTTCAGGATTTCCCCAAAGAATATGCATGAGATCTATTTGCATACAATGACAGCAGTGCATGCAAATAGATCTCATGCATATTCATTGGGGAAATCCTGAAAACCCGACTGGATTTCGGCCCTCGAGGAGGAACTTTGGCACCCCTGGTGTAGACTGCACTAGCTTGGCTGCTTTCCTCTAGGTAGACTCTGTGCTCTCCTGCAGCATTGAATTTGGTATCACAGACAAGATTTCTCCATTGGAACTCTGATTAATTACTTTAGTAGGATTTTATTAATCGTCTTTATAAAGAAATTTCCCTGAGGTGATATACAATATGTTAGCTTGACATAGACAACATTGTATCTACATCAAAAATATCATTTGGAGGTATCAAATGAAATCCTAGAAATAGCAATGACATGATAACAGTATCAGAAATATACATGCTAAAACTGCACAGGAAAACACTCATGTAATAGAAATATGCTAAATGTAAGTAGAATATAAATTGACAATAACTTAGGGGCATAGTTACTATTCATGGGCAGGCCCCAGTTAAGACATATTATTTTAACACTAACTTGTGCTATTTTGGCATTTAATGATATGAGATCCATTTCTAATAACTTGGGGTTAACAGTAAAATGACCCGCCTTAACAGTAGCCATGTTGATAACTTAGTAATGCGAGATTACTCTTCAGAGTAACTAATTATTGCAATGAAGAATTTTTTCTGTCTGTGGAAGTGGATTTTACTCGTTTAAAGTAAAGAATGACACGGTGACAAAATTCATCACCGTCCCCGTCCCCACGGATAACCGCGGGAAACCATCTTCATGTCATTCTTTAAGGAGAGAGGGAAGAATCAGAGTATGAATGGCCACAACCACTGACCCACAAGCTTTGCTTTGAAGAATGCTGGACTGAGGTTGAAACAGATACTACAAAATGACAGTCTCTTGTATCCAGAGCAGATATTGTGATGTCATAATGCCTCATTCCACTAGTGCCTAAGAGCCAATCACATCAGTGATGTCACAATGGCTTCATAATCCTTGGCTCACATAAGAATGAGAGTATGAATGGCCACAACCACTGACCCGCAAGCTTTGCTTTGAAGAATGCTGGTGTAGAAGGACCGAGGTTGAAATAGACACCAGAAAATGACATGGGATTATTTCCCGCGGTTATCCGCGGGGATGGGAACGGTGATGAATTTTGTCACCGTGTCATTCTCTAGTTTAAAGGTCTCAGAGCCCTTCCCCAATCTCCCCACAGACTCTGGGCACTTCAGATATAGCATCTAGGTGTTCATCACGGTGCTGTTCCTTTCCATCTGCAGGTGGCAGAGCGGGCACTCTACTTCTGGAACAATGAGTACATCCTGAGCCTGATCGAGGACAACTGCAACACCATCCTGCCGCTCATCTTCAGCACCCTCTACTGTGTCTCCAAGGAACACTGGAATCAGTACGAAGCCCATGTTGAGAAATTTTATGCTGTGAACTGGGAAGCCTGGGCTTTCATCCCTAGCTTAAGCTCCTGCTGTACAGGGGGTTGAAGAGCGTAGGAGACCTGGACCTCCATTCCCAGCTCTGGTTCTTGCCCCAGGGTCTGGAAGGATTGTAAAGGTCAGGGGAAATGGGTCCCACTTTTCTGGGACTGCTGTGAAGTTACAAGACCTTGGTTCGGAAGCTAGCTGAGTGTATTGTTTTTGGCAGAGGGGTCTGGGCACAGGTCTTCCACTCCTCGGGTCAGTCATTCACAGCCCCTGTGAGGAGCAGAGTACAACAGTGATGCCTACTGGTCAGATTCAGGGTCCAGGATTGCAGCTAAGCTTCAGAAGCAGCTGCCAGGGACCAAGATTTTGCATAGGTAGGATTTTAAAGGCACCATCGTCTTGTGTAGCTGTTTCATAAGTGTTGAGAGCCTTTCCAAGTGAAGAGGTGACATGCAGTTCCCTGTGCACTGCATTCATAAGCAAAAACTGATTTTAGAAAGTTGATACTTTTCCTCTGTCTGACTGTTCTCTCTGCTTTTCCCTCTGCCTCCTCTCTCCCTTTTGTTCCCACTCACTATCTGTCCCCTCTCCATTTTTCCTACAGAACAATTGTCTCCTTGATTTACAATGTGCTTAAAACTTTTATGGAAATGAACAGCAAGTTGTTTGATGACCTCACTGCATCTTACAAAGTAGAAAAACAACAGTAGGTATCCCCTGGAGAACTGCTGATTTTTTTATTTATTTTTTTTCCACAATATACACTGAACCTTCTCAGAGGGGTCCACAGAGCAGCACTGAAGGAAGTGACAGAGTGAATCCACCCGATATCCCAGGGTGTCGCATTGCATTGGGCATGCATTTGCTGTCTGTGTTCCTCGTGTTCATAATGCCTGACTGACCTTGAAGAATTACTCCTGTGTGCAAAAGCAGGGGTGTCAAACTCAATCACAGAAGAGGCCGAAATCTAAAACACAGGCTAAGTCATGGGCTAAATTTTTTATTAAGATACTTAGGGCTCCTTTTCCAAAAGCGCCCTAGCGGTTTTAGCGCACGTAGCGCGCACTGAAATGCCACGCACGCTAGCCGCTACCGCCTCCTTTTAAGCAGGCGGTAATTTTTCAGCTAGCGCACACTAATCTTGGGCGTACGCTGAAAACGCTACCGCACCTTAGTAAAAGAAGTCCTTAGGGCTCCTTTTATCAAGGCGCGCTATGGGGGGTTAGCGCGTCAGACATTTCATCACACGCTAACCCCTGCGGCAGCCTAAAATCCTAGCACCTCGTCAATGGAGGCTTTAGGTACTAGGGCGGTAGGTGGTATTCCGCGCATTAAACCGTTACCGCGCCTTTATAAAAGGACCCCTTAGACTTAGTAGAAATATAGATCCTTCCTCTCCCTGAGACATCAGTCCAGCAATCCACCTGGTTATTGTCACCTCATAGATGTTACCATACTTAATCCCAACTTTATTCAAATATTCATTCTAGGCATAGGCGACAGAACACTTTTTTGTTCGTGAGGGGGGGCCCGAAAGCTTCGCCCCAGACCCCACCCAATGTCCACCCCAGACCCCGCCCCATAATAGTATTAATTGTAATATAATTTTTTCCATTCATTTTCATATATACACACAATATATTTTTATTAACAACACATAATGGGTAACTACAAAATTAATAATAGCAATAATATTAACTTTATTTTTATATACCGCAATATCACAAACAGTTCAGAGTGGTTTACATAGGAAGAGACTGTATATAGACAGCAATAATACAAAAAAACTTTCAAAATTACATTAGCATGGTAAGATGAATCAAATTTTTTCTGGAAGTGTTTTAGAAGTACATCACGACACAAGTAGAGTCAGAGAAATTTATCAAAGAGATAAGTCTAAAAGTTTGGTAAGAAAGTGTGTTTGAGATAAAGTTGGTTAAACATTTATTTCATTTGCCTGCTTGGAATGATAGTGTTCTATCAAGGAATCTCTTTTAGATACAGCCCTTCAAGGATGGAAAGGCGAACAAGTAGGCACCATGGGGCTCATAATCAAAACAAAAAAACATCTAAAAAGTGCCCTAAATGGGTACTTGGACGATCAAAAAGCCTGATCGTCCAAGTACCCATTACCAAAGCTGGTTTTAGACATATCTAAAACTAGCTTAGACCTGTCCTCCTGCCTCCTGCATAGAGCAAGAAGAGGCATTTTTAGAGGAGGGGAAAGGGCGGGAGGTGGGCCGACCTACATTTAGTCGTACAGCAGGTATAACCAAATGTTTAGGCAGGTTGCCTAGTCGGCACTTATATGTTTTGACTTAGACTAAGTCAAAAAAGGTCTAAGTGCCGAAAAATAGGCTGCTGAGCTGACATAGCAGCTCAGCGGCCCTAGCAACCTGCCTACCGCAACTATCGCGGCAGGTGATCGTCCACCCCCCAGAGCCACAGCACTTCGGAGTGAGGATTGCGGCAGGGCATTTCCCCTGCCGCGATCCTCACCTCGAATGCTGAGGTTTGGGGGAGTGGGCGATTGTTATCGTGGCAGGAGAGATGAGCCATCTCTCCTGCTGCGATAGTTGCAGTAGGCAGGTTGCTAGAGCCCTTAGATCTGTTTTGATTTGGTCTAAGTCAAAACGTATAAGTGCCGACTAGGTAACCTGCCTAAACATTTGGTTGTACTTGCTGTATGACTAAATGTAGGTCGGCCCACCTCCCGCCCTTGTAATGTCATCCGCGCATATATATGATTTCAATTTTAAATGTAGGTCGGCCCGCCCTCCCGCCCATGTAATGTCATCCGCGCATATATATATGATTTCAATTTTAAATTGGATAACATATTTCCCAATGATGCCATATAGACATTGAAAAGTGACGGGAAGAGTGGGGAGCCCAGGGATTATACCAAGCCTGGGAGAAAGTTCCTTCACTGTAAACCTGGTAGATCTGGTTTTTTTTTTTTTTTAGGAAACCCGTAAACCAATTTAGTACCTGTCCAGAAATGCCAGTGGAATCAAGGCATCTAAGCAAAATGTCATGATCAACAAGGTCAAAGGCACTGCTCAGGTCAAACTGCAGTACCAATGTGCTTTTTCCCAGGGAAAAAAAAATGGAAAAGATGATCAGTCATGGAAGCTAAAATTGTTTTGGTGCTATGACTTGTCCGAAAACCAGACTGAGAGTCGTGTAGGGTGTTGAACTTCCAGGGCAGGCCGACGGTGGAAGGCTGGCTTTGTTGCACCGTTGGCTGTCTGAAGATTTTAAATTTCAGTGGCTGGTAGGTTGGGGAGTCGGGACTCAAGGAGGTTTCTGGAGAGGGTTTCACTACAGTGTAGTGTCGGGCGCACCGTCATGGCAGGCCACATAAAAAACGGCCAGGCAGACCAGATTCAGCCCACAAGCCTTGTGTTTGACACATGTGGTCTAAATGGTCCTGTTTCCCCCACACACACACCTCCCAGTGTGTCCTGAGATTGAGCCCATGGAAGAGGAAATGTTGCCAATGTAAATGCTGCAATCTATGCCTCCCCTCCCCACATTTGCATGATATATTGTAGTGTTAATCTTGTGCTCTGCCTTTAACACACCCTCCCCTCCCCACTTCTCACAGGGAGCTGAAGAAGCAGAAAGAGCGTCAGGAGCTGTGGAGAAAGCTAGATGAACTTCAGCTGAGGAGGATGCAGAGCCTGGAGGAAGCTGAGATGAATCGCCTTAACATACAGAATAGCCTCAACCTTCAAGGCAGCAGTAAAAGTTAGGGGGTAATGAACACCCCTTGGCATCCCCACCCCACTCTCATCCCCTTCTATCCCATCTGAAGTGAAAATAAGGCCACAGCTAGAGGCTGATAGCTAAAGATGGTATTGGAGGAGCTGAGGCACCTTACACTCGTGCTTGTCCCACCTCTACCTCGATGGTAAGAGACTTCTGGGACTGTTTTCACAGGCCATCATGCTTGGGCTGAGCAGGGAGAAAAGACCCTTTGACTCTGGACACGCCGTGAACATTCAAGTTTTTTTTAAATGCTCCCCCAACTTAAGATGAACTGCTTAGGGGGGGCCCTGCGACTTTGGCACAGTCAGGATCAGCAGAGAGGAATGGTGGGAGAGTTCTGATAGAGAACACTGAAGTTATTGGAGGGTGAACAGAGGGTGGATGGGGTAAGAGGGATACCATGTTGTGTTTGAGAATTATGTATGTACTAGAATACTTGAATGAATATATATATATATATGTATAAATATATATTTTTGTTGTTGTTGGAGGTGTTGGGAGTTTGGAAGCTGTTTTGAGGGGGAGATGGAAGAAGTGGTCAGGTCTGGTAGAAGTCCAGACATGTAATAAATAATATAATATTACACAGTTAATATTACAGACTATACCTTAGCCTTCAGCATTTTCTCCCCTTCTCTTCCTCCGTGCCTGACCTATCTGATTCTTTTCCACTGGAACAAAGGTAAACAGATGCAGGATCCAAAGTCAATGGACTTGGATCTAAGGAGAGATAGCAAGGTACGATTGAACAAAAGAGCTCAAATGGTTTGTGACCATGGAGAGAAAGAGAACTCAAAAGGAAACTGGTCACATTGCGGAGGACATCATAAAAGTGGTACCAGGAAATGTAAATGAGCACGTTCTCTGTTATATCGCCCTATTCTAAAAACACTGGGTCAAAACTAAAGCCTTAAAGAACAGTTCGCAAAGGGTTGAAAAATGTTTTGTTCGTAAACCGCCTGAAGATTGTGCCCACTCAATGTGACTAAAAATCCACACATAACTCTTCAATGAGAAGAGATATTCCTGGGGCCACAGTGAGGGCAGTTTCCAGGAAAAAAAAAAATTAGGTGCAAGTGACTGCTTATACTTTGTATTCATGCCGGGTTTCAAAGTAAAAGTCTGTGAGTGAAATGTATGCTTGATTTTGTTCCAATGTGGACAGTGCAAAAACTTCCACTAAAAACCTCAGTGTTTCCTGCTGGGAAAAAACCCAGCTGTATCCCCCCCAAAGTGTGGTTTGGCCAGCTGCGTTTCAGCAAAACTCCTGCTTCAAAAACATTCACTTCTAACAAAACCTTGAGCCTTAAAGCATTAGTTGAAAGCATTTGCCTTTTTATTCAAATAATATCGTATATGTAATTTTCCCCATAGATTTAGGTACCTGTGTAGGCTGGTTAAACATATGGGTATAAGTTCACTTGCATATTGTCTGGCTGTGGCATGTCCTGGCAAGTGCCTGTTTTCTGTATGTAAAACACTATTTTGCCTGCAGAAATGTGTTGCTATGTTTGTCATTCATGTCCTGGTTGCTCTCTTTTGCCGTAGGCCCTAACCCCAGCCCCTTCCCCCATTACCTCTGAAGTGGTTTTTGGTTCTACCCACCACTTTTCACTGGAAGTGACAGTAACTAATTACTGTGTTGGCTACTGCAGGTATATGCCTAAGAAGTAGGCAGAAGAAGAAAGTCAGAGCCCCTCAAATACAGCTGTCTCCTGCTTCAGCTCTTGTCTAACTCCCTGTGATGCCAAGAACTGTGCAAATGGATTTCGCAAGTTTCACCCACTTCATTATTCTTCCCGCATCCTTCACATAATGTGGGCAGAGTCTCATGACCCTGTGTTCGATGTGGACCCAACGTGTGCTTGTATGCTGATGCCGCTTTAGAACAGCACATAATTTGAGCTGCTTCAAAATATTTCCTAAAGTTAGGAACAGCATTGTCATTCTAAAGCAGAGATGGACAACTACAGTCCTTGAGGGCCTCAACCCAGGCGAGGTTTCAAAATTTCCACAGATGCATGAGATGTATTTGTTTGCAATGGAAGCAGTACATGTGGATCAATCTTGTGCATGTTCATCGTGGAAATCTTGAAAAATCCGACTGGGTTGTGGTCCTTGAGGACTGTGGCTGCCCATCCCTGCCCTAGATATTCTCATCTCCGTAGGACCTGAAACAAAGTTGCACTGTAGAATCCTATAAAACTACTAGAGCATGTGGAAAAGACAGCACAGGCTGGGCAGCACTATTTTTATACTGGCTAGTCTTCCTCACTAGGACAGATTGAGCTTTTCCAAGAATTGGGATGTAATTTAAGAAGTATATCCTTGACCCTATCAGCCTTTACATATTTAATGCTTTCACCCATCTACAAAATATTTCTTAAACCGCTGGGTGAGCTCTTTAGGGAAAGAAACTCCCAATATTCAGACCGTGTGAAATTGCTGGCGATACTGGAAAGTCATTGCTGGCACTGTGTCCTCTCTCTCCACCTGGAAACTAGAGGGGTGTTTTAGGTTTAGGTGCACCTCAGTTTGCTTGCATACCAGGAAGAGTGTAGTAACAATGAGGTTTGTGTGTTAAACAGCAGTCTTGGATGGTTGCCAGTGCCAGGAGGCTGCAACATTTGTGCACAGAAATGAGTACATGTGCATACATAACAAACTAAAATGCATCTTTGGGTGATAGGAATAGAAGCTGAAGCTCTTTAATGGATTCTTAGAGCAAGGAGTAGGCCATTTTCTGTGGTAAGGTAGGGAGGGTGGCAATGGATGGTATATGTTTGCACCTTTGCAGTAGTGCAGTACTTCTCAACCCAACCTGATGGGTTTTCAGAATATCCCTGGTTTGCAAATCTCTCATGCATAACGATTGTGGATAATCTGAAGTGAAAAATATTTTAGATTTAGAAGATAAATTAATAAATGAACTTCATGTGTGCCCTAAGGACTGAGTTGAGAAGCATTGCACTGGTAATCGTAAGTGAAAACTGTATTTCCTGTTTCCTTAGTGTGTTCAAACTAGAAAATTATACAGTATAATCTCGTTATAACGGACTTCAAGGGACCTGGTAAAACAGTCCGTTATATCCACAGTTGCATTTTTTAAAAAACTTTATTTAGGTCAACTTGAAACAACGTTCAATCAATGGACAACAGTCACTGCACAAGCATATCAGCAACATCAAGAACAAAACCCAGCAAAACATTGATATGGCACGAAATGATTGCAAAACCAGAACACTAAAAGATGTTCTAAAGCATTATGTTGCACTGTACTGGAAATAAAAATACTCTGTCATTTTCTTCTGGGCTGCATTTTGATACTATATCACCGGCATGCCACGCGCCTTGTAGGCGGAGCCTGCATGACCGTTATAGCCAAAGAAAACTACAGCTAAAAGCGGCTCTGGGGACCAAATTGGTTGTCTGTTATAGCCGAGTCCGCTATATGCAATGATTTTCTGTATATTTATAATGGCGCATGGCCAGTACCAGCGGACCTCATCCGCTATAGGCGAGGTTCCATTATAAGTGAGTCTGTTATAACTAGATTATACTGTAGTATGAAGGATTTATTTCCTGAGCTGCTCTGTGTCTTGCTATCGGTGTGGATGTGTGAGTTTTTTCCCCTGGGCCCTATTCCAAAAGAACTTTCCCATTCGAAGTCTGTGGATCTGTTTCTATGTATATGTGTATGCTGGCATATCTTTATCTCATCTTTCCTTTATTGAGCTTGTGTGTGTCTCACTTTCTCCTGTCTATACTTTGCGGTCCATGGAAAGGGCTAATTGTTTAGGTCACCTGATACTGGAATGGGAATGGGGGATGTTGTGAGAGGGCTATGCTAAGTTTCCACAGCCCTAAGTAAGCCCTGTAGCTGACATAGTGGGAGTACAATCCCTCCGTTTTGTAGTGGTGAGGCAGGTGCATGGTCTATATAGGAAAGGGAATTCTTTATAAAAGTACTGTACATTTTTCCACTACTGACAGCCAGAGTCTGTTCTGTACCTGACCGTTAAGAAGTTAACACTATCTCTCTACTGTGAGGGACTCTAGATATTTGGTTCACACATTTTCACTAGTTAGGGTTACCTATGGCTCCAGAAAAAGGAGGACAGATTGAGATATCTGGGTTTTACTTCCATTGCTTTCAATAGAAGTAAAGCCCAGATGTCTCTATCTGTCCTCCTTATTTCCATTGCTTTCAATAGGAGTAAAACCCGGATGTCTCTATCTGTTCTCCTTTTTCTGGAGCCATACAGTAAGCCGACATTAGTAGATGAAGGTGAATTATATTCAAGTACAAGGACTTAGTCTAAGGCAGGGGTAGGCAATTCCGGTCCTCCAGAGCCAGGTCAGGTTTTCAGGATATCCACAATAAATATGCATGAGATAGATTTGCATCTGAAGGAGGCAGTGCATGCAAATCTATCTCATACATATTCATTGTGGATATCCTGAAAACCTGACTGGCTTCGGCTCTTGAGGACCGGAATTGCCTACCCCTGGTCGAAGGGATAGATTTACTAACTTGCTCTGTCATCAATACACATTATTAATAAATAGATCTTCTTATAAAAAATGGAACCAGTGGTAAATAATGTTCATTAATGCATGTTAAAACTTGCTAACAAGATAGGTACTGTATAGCTGTGGCACTAGAAAAATACTGAGGTAACAGGTGGGGGACGTGGCTGGAGGGGTGTAGAGTAGCTGTTGTTCAGCTCAGGGCAGATGACTTAACCCTTTCATTTGTCACTGTTGCTCAGAAGCAACCTGTGTTTTCTATGGCGCTTCGGGGAGGTCTGCAGGCGTCTCCATGTGCCCGTTACTTGGCACCGTTGCATCCTGTTCAGCATCAAATTCGGTAAAGCAGCCGTTTCATCATCTGCCAGTTAAAGGGTTAAAGAAGAGTGGGCCCACCTTGTACATGCATGGAGCTTGCTGTTGCAGTCATGACTTGCACCGCACACACCCACCCCTCCCTCTCCGTCCTGCAACTTTCAGTAACTGCATCCTATTAAAATGGAATTCAAGGAACTGGGTTAGCAGCACCAACTGCCCTCGGTGCAAAGGCAGCAGGCAACGGTGAGTCAGCTCCTGTATCAAAGAGCCACCCATAAAATATTCTCCCCCCCTTTCCCTACCATAACAGGAATGCAAACACCAACAAATTGCATTTGTGCTCGTACCTAGGCACACTTTATTTTTGCTTATATCTCTACAATGACACTAAACTTGATTCTAATGCATTCTTTTGGACTATAAAATACAGCAGTGTTTTTGGCTGGTCAAAAGGTATGTTCAGTGGAAGATGGACATAATCTGCCATTTCTGGATGCTAATACCGTGATAGCCGGCACATATCACATTGGCAGGACTTGGCTGTAAATATTTCAATGAACTCCTGCCGTTCAGGACTACAGTGCAGGACAATTTTAACCTACAAGAGAAAGCCAAGAAGGAGAGCAATTAGAGAAAGGCAAGAAGTGTCGGCACGTTTGGCCACTGCCCTGTCCTACATGGCTACCTTGCCACAGCTTATGTGAGTAGGTTTGCTGTGCTGAATCTGTTCTGTAGTGAGGCGGTGTGTGTATGTTTCCATATATGTGTAGAATCTTGCATGTCCCTGTCTACGATGTCCCTACTCTGTGGATGGTCTCTTTGTGCCTCTCTAAGGCCAGCCCTGACTACATAACCCATTCTTCAGTGGAGCTAAGGGCCTGTTTTACAAAGCCGCACGGCAACGGCCACGAAGCCCTTTAAATCTCTATGGGCTTTGAGAAAAACAGGCCCTAAACCTCTTCTGTAATAACTGAGTACCCCTTGTATTCCCTTTCACTGTAATATAGCCATGTCTACATGCCAGACTACCTGTATTTCAAATATCATCGGCTATATTTCCAGGGTTTGCACTCAATAATCAACACATATATGCCCTGGATCTTCTTACATTACATTTTTCAATTTTTTAGATCCTCAGCAGGCTCATTTTTAAATGTTTTGATGAAGAATGGAGTTGATATGGTAAACATTTTACCATCAAAATATTTATAAATGAGCCTGCTGAGGATCTAAAAAATTGAAAAATTAAATGAAGAAGATCCAGGGGCTATACTGTATGTGTTGATTATAGACTACCTGTAGCGCCATCTACTCTTCCTTCTTAACATTACTTTGGCCTTTTTCTTCTAGATTCTTCTGACTTTTCTGTGCTCAGCTTATGTGAGGAAAGTTTGCGCTGTTGGGGGCCTGTGCTTTACTTGTTTTACAGTAGGGTAGTGTGTTAGTGCATGAAGCTTTGTGCCATTGCACTGTGTGCCACACCTGTTCTGTGGTGGGGCAGCGTATGTGTGTGAAAGGCAGGGCTTCCTAAACTGGAGGTTACAATCCTTAGTAGGGTTACGCAGGCCACACTTGGGGGTAGCGATCTAACCTAGAAGTACATAGGTGAATCATTACGTGTGTGTCTTGTCAGAGTCACAGCCTGAAAATGCAAGTTCTGGGGAGGGACGCTTGCATTTCACTCTTCATGTTCTCTGGTGGGTTAGAGTGTCTGTGTGAGGGAAGCTTGTACTTCTGTATGGGGGGGGGGGGAAAGGAATTGTGAAAGAAACTTGTATGCAGTGGCACAGTGCGGTGGTGCCTCGTGCCCTCCTTTCTGCCCCTCCCCCCGCTCCTGTGCCCCCACCACCATCACATTCGCGCCCTCCCTTCTCACCCCATACCTCTTTAAATCTTCACCAGCGTGAGCAGCTTCTTCCGTCTGCTGCTCGCTCTGGCTTTTCCTCTGACGTAACTTCCTGGCCCTGAGATCCAGAAGTGAGTTCAGAGGGAGCCAGGCTGGTGCAAGCAGCAGGCTAGAATAGTTGTTCGTGCTGGTGCAGATTTTAAACAGGGGGCGGTCAAGGGAGGGCACAAGCATGGCATGGGACAGTGGAAAGGCGCTGGTGCCCCCACCAAGATGGCACTCGGGGTGGACGGCTCCCCACCTTACTCTGCCACTGCCTGTATGCTGTACTTGTAGTGCAGGGGTGTCAAAGTCCCTCCTCGAGGGCCGCGATCCTGTCAGGTTTTCAGGATTTCCCCAATGAATATGCATGAGATCTATTAGCATACAATGAAAGCAGTGCATGCAAATAGATCTCATGCATATTCATTGGGGAAATCCTGAAAACCCGACTGGATTGCGGCCCTCGAGGAGGGACTTTGACACCCCTGCTGTAGTGTGATAGGTCAACATTTGTGTGTGTGCCAGCAAACTACCTTTTGCAGTTTGCTAACAGTGCAGCACTGGGATACAGAGGTGATGTTGTGCTTGAAGCCACTTGCCAGGAGAATAGAGTATTTAGAGGGGAAGGCACTGGATTCACAGTAGCCCACACAGGCATGAATCTTGTGGGTTCCCCTGCAGGTCCCTTGATGGTTGCTCTGGATTGTCACATTGAATGCTAAGGAAGAGAGAAATGTCATTACCATTGTACGAGTCTTACTCTGTTTTTTCAATTCTTAATGTACTGCCATTCCTTGATATATCACAGTGATTTACAATCATTAATGGAAACAGTACAGAATATAACATTTCAAAGAACAGAAAGGAAACAGAAACAGAGGCATCCAGTTGCAGATCATCACCCTTACAGACCGCGAAAGACAGTAAAAAAAAAGATTGCCTTCAGGCCTGCCTTGAACTTGACCAAGAAGGGCTCCACCCAAAGACATTTTGGTATTGAATTTCATAATAAGGGGGCTAAAACAGTGGTTCCCAACCCTGTCCTGGAGGACCACCAGGCCAATTGGGTTTTCAGGATAGCCCTAATAAATATGCATGAGAGAGATTTGCATATAATGGAAGTGACAGGCATGCAAAGGAAGGAGAGATGCTGAACTGAAAGGGAAGGAGCATGCAGGTAGTGGCGTGGCACAAAACCAGGGCACCACAGGCTCTGGAGAAACTGGCAGTCCAGTATGCAGTGGCATACCAAGGGGGGAGCGGGGGGGACGATCCGCCCCGGGTGCACGCTCCAAGGGGGTGCACAGCCAGACAGATCTGGAACCTCCCACGCTGCTTCAAACCACACTTCAGCGCGGCTGCCCTAGCAGTCGGCAGCCGCGCTGAAGTGAAGAAGGTCCCGCGATGACTGGGAAGAGGTAAGTGATGTTGGGGGGGGACCGGCAGCCGCAGTCATCGCGGGATCTTGCTGCAACTAACTGTGTCTGCCGGCCCCGCCCCCTCCGACGTCACTTACCTCTTCCATCGGAGCAGAAGCAGTCATCACGGGATCTTTGGGACGGAGAAAGAAAGGAGGTCAGGGTGGCATGAAAGGGTGTGGAGGGTGACAGGGGGGTCTGGGTGCTATGGAAACATGGTAAAGGGTGACAAAAGGGGGTCAGGGTGCTATGGAATCATGCTGAAGGATGACAAAGGGGGTCAGGGTGCTATGGATGCGTGGTGGAGGGAGAGAAAGGGGCAGATGCTGAAGGAATTGCAGGGAAACAGACATAAGGGGGAACAATACTGCATGGAATTGGGTTGTAGGGAGCGAAAGGGGCAGATGCTGATGGAAGTGGGGGAACGAGAGAGAAGGGGCAGATGATGGAAGTGGGGAGAAGGGGAAGATGATGGAACTGGGGAGAGAGAAGAGGGCAGATGATGGAAGGAGGGGGGAAGAGAGAAGGGCAGATGATGAAAGTGGAGAGAAGAAGAGGGCAGTTGATGGAAGTGGGGGGAAAGAGAGAGAAGGGGCAGATGATGGAAGTGGGGAGAGAGAAGAGGGCAGATGATGGAAGGAGGGGATAAATAAAAGGACGGCATATGATGGGGAAAAAGAATTGAGTTAGAGAAATACTGGAGGGGGTGAGGGAAAGAGGTGGCGAGCTGTAGGTAGACAGTAAAAAAGGAAATTGATGAGAGGGTAGTAACGTAATCTAGATGGATGCAGAAAATAAATTGAAAAGGAAAATGAGGGAAGAAAGGGATTGCAGAAGAGAGGTGTGGGAGAGGGAAGGAGAGGAGAGAGATGCCAGACCAATGGGGGTGAAAGGAGAGATGGAAGGGGGAGGCATACAGTTTCTGGAAGGGGCATTGAAGGAGAGAAGATGCCATATAGGGGCAGAGAGATGGCAGACAGTGGATGGAAGGAAGAGAGTAACAAGAAAATGAGGAAAGCAGAAACCAGAGAAGACAAAGGTAGAAAAACATTTTCTATTTATTTATTGCTTTAGGAGACATGTGTCACTGTTTCTGTGATGTTGCATTGTATGCAGAGTCTAGCTTCTTGCTGGTTCAATTTAACCTTTGTCTATGTATTTCTATTTTATCCCTCCTTTTACAAAACAGTGGAATGTTTTTTAGCGCCAGCAGTGGTAGTAGCAGCTCTGATGCCCAGAATTCT
Organism: Geotrypetes seraphini; assembly: GCF_902459505.1. Classification (NCBI taxonomy): domain Eukaryota; kingdom Metazoa; phylum Chordata; class Amphibia; order Gymnophiona; family Dermophiidae; genus Geotrypetes; species Geotrypetes seraphini. The sequence goes on along the minus strand of NC_047091.1, from coordinate 69,660,861 downwards.
ATGAGCGTCAGCGCTGTTACCACTGTGGCTAAAATCCACACTACAGTTTTGTAAAAGGGGGAGGGGTTAGTTTGTGATTACATATTCCATACTAGGCAAAGGTGTTTTCTGTGTTCTGTGTGTTCAAAAGACATGGTTTTCTGTTAGGATTGACGGTGTAGGATTGATCTGTACTAGTCTGGCTTGTTTAGATTTACAATGGGTGTATTGATGTTGTACTGCTCACTGCATATGTAAGCTGCTGCCTTTTCCTAGGAGCTCATGTGTGATGTGTGGATTGTTACTAAAAATCATGTTTTTCGTACAGATGGGGGGGTGCCAAAAAATGATGGGCCCCGGTGTCACATATACTAGGTACGCCACTGCCAGTATGCATAGCTTTGAAGGCCAGAACAATAACCTTACACTTGATTCTATAGCAGAGGTTCTCAACTCAGGCTTTGGAACACACCTAGGCAGTCAAGTTTCCAGAATACCCACAACGAATATGCATGAGAAATTTTCATGCACTATTTCCATTGTATGCAAAGCTATGCATGCATATTCGTTGTGGGTATCCTGAAGATCTGACTGGATAGATGTGTCCTGAGGACTGAGTTGAGAACTCTTATAGGATACAGGCAGCCAGTGACTCTCTAAGCCAGGCCTTGTCAAGCCAGGCCTTAGGGCACATCAAGTCCCCTCGAGATTTCAGGATATCCACAATAAATTTATCTTCCATGCAGAATCTGGTGAATACCCATGTTGAATGTGGCTGAAAGTCCAATAAAATAAGAACAGTATATTTCCCCAGAGGAAGATACTGCCAAATTGCAGTGACTAATGATACCACATCTGTGCCCTTGGTGCTAAAGCCCCTCTTTTTTGTGCATACTTCCCTTTTTCTCCCTCCGTATTCGCTGTGATAGGGGATTAACAGACCCGCGAATACAGAAAACCGCGAATAACTTTTTCATATATTATTTGCTGTTTTCTATTAAAAAAACATCGTGAATATGGTGAAAGCGCGAATAACATGGTGGGAGACCTGGCCTTTTCTGAAGGAGAGGCAAAACATGGTGAAGAAAGTGCTGGGAATCAGTGATTTTTCTCTGTAAACACTTAGAATCAGCGATTTCTCTATGCAAGCTGATGTAATTTGGGGGGGAGGAGCCAGCAAGCTAAAAACCGTGAATAATCGAAACCGCAATTGCTGAAACTGCGAATACGGAGGGAGAAGTGTATATGCATCTGCTCTATAGTGGACTGTGAGTAGTGACCCTATGGGAGCTTACAAAATCCTCATTTGTAGAACAGTGGCATCCATTCCGCTATTTTCAAAAATAATGGAAGGATGGATTGCAATTTTCTGAACCAGTTTGATTCATTACACCCAATTCAATCAGGGTCAATTCAATCAGGGTTTAGAACAGGTTACAGTACAGAGACCCTGCTCTGTTCTTTAGTGGCTAAAAGTAGATCTATTTTGAGTTAGGATCATAATGCCATACTTTCAAATGCGTTCGACATTGTCAACCATAATCTTCTAAAACAAGTTTTATTACATAATTGGGGTATACAGGGCAAAGTTTTGACTTGGATAGATGGGTTCTTATCCCAATGATCATATAGAGTGAAAATGAATGGTCTGTTATCCATTGTAAACCACCTAGTTGTAGCCTGTAAATAAATTTTTTAAATTAAAAAAAAAAAATACTAGTTGGAAAATGGGTTGTGGGGTGCCATAAGGTTCCCCTTTGTCCCCAATATTGTTTAGTGTTATGATGCAATCTTTGGGTAAGGCACTTGAAAACCTTAATGTATTCAGTTACATTTATGGAGATGACATCCGTATTCTCTTGCCTTTTAATAATATGGATTCTGATTGGTCTGCATTAAAGTTAGTGCTCGATACTGTAGAGAAATGGGTTACAATCCACAACTTGAAGATAAATATATACAAAACTAAGGCCCTCTGTTACGAAACCACGGTAGAGGTTTCTACCGCGTCCCGGGGCCCTAAATGCTCTGACACTGCTCTGATGCTCATAGGAATTCTATGAGCATCGGAGTAGCTTCGGAGCATTTAGGCCCAAATTCTGTAACCGGCATCTAATGTTAGGCACCTATTTTGTAGGCAGACAACTAGTTAGGCGCCTAATAAAATTGAATAACAAGCTCAATTAATCTTTTAATCACTCATTAAAACATAGGCGTCTATCAAGAAAGAGCGATGCTGAAACAAGGCGCCTCTAAAAATGTAGGCGGCCTTCAAAAAATAGGCGCTATGCAGGTTAAGCATGGGCGTGGCTTCATATTAGGCGCCTTGTTACAAAATCACTGCTCTTAAGCATGCTTAAGCGCTCGCAGCTGGCCTATGTATTGGGCGCCTCCAAAATAAGTGCCCAAATAGGTGCCGCTCAGCGTGATTCACTAAACAGCACCCAACTGTACTTGAATTGCACTGAACGGGGCCCATATTGGCACCTAACTTTTAGGCGCTTCTTCTACAATTTGCCCCTTAGTGCTCTGGGCCTCAGAGGAAACCTCTACCATGGCTTAGCAAAAGGAGGGGTTAGTTTCTTTGGCTAGACCCACAGATCAGGCTAGATCAGATCTTTTATCACACTTTGACCAAAGTAATTATACTTTTGATGTGCAAATGAGTTTTGGGAATTCACCCCCCTCCTTCACTAATGCGTAGTGCGGGTTTTAGCGCCAGCAGCAGCAGTAACTGCTCTGACGCTCATAGGAATTCTATGAGCATTGGAGCAGTTCCCACTGATGCCTATGCGTTAGTAAAGGAGGGGGGTGAATTCCCAAAACTCATTTGCACATCAAAAGTCTCTCTTGCACATCAATCTCTCTCTTTCTCCTTCCCTCCCTATTTCCATGGTCTGACATCTCTCTCCTTCCCCCCCAAGTGGTCCGATGACATCTCTCTCCTTCCTTTCCCCCCTTCCCAGTTAGATAATTTATCTTTGGCATTAATTTAACATTCAATATTTCCATTTTTCTGCTTTCTTCTCAAAATCTACTATCTCTCTCTTTCTCCTTCCCTCCCTATTTCCATGGTCTGACATCTCTCTCCTTCCCCCCCCAAGTGGTCCGATGACATCTCTCTCCTTCCTTTCCCCCCTTCCCAATTAGATAATTTATTGTGCTTAGAAGCAGGGGTGTCCAACCCGCGGCCCGAGGGCTGCATGCAGCCCCGTGAAGTATTTTGTGCGGCCCCGGTTGAGGGCAATGCAGTGTTTTCCTCTGCTGCCCCTGGGTGTTTACCGTCTTGCCGGCTCCCTCCTCTGTCTTCCTGCAGCATTTGTGCGGCCCCAGAAACATTTTTTTTCGGCCAATGCGGCCCAGGGAAGCCAAAAGGTTGGACACCCCTGGCTTAGAGCATCACTTTAATCTGGTTAGTTAAAAATAATTTTTTCTTTAAGGAAATTACCGGTAGTTTGGAATATTTTGATAAGTCAGTTTTTGCACTTGTGGTTCAATCGTTTATTGTTTCCCAGATAGACTATTGTAATATTTTTTATTTAGGATGTGCTAAAGGATTGTTCAAAATATTACAAACTGTGAAGAATACTGTGGTGAGGGCAGTTTTTTTCCATCTCTAAATATAATAGAATTACACCATATTTCATTAAATTACATTGGTTGCATGTAAATGCAAGGATTTATTTAAACTTTGTACAGTATTATGATTTTTAATATTCTACATGGCCAGGTGCCATATTATTTAGTGGAATTGATTTTATTATTGGCAGGAAGACCAGGTCATATTGAACAGAAGCAATTCTATCTTCAGTTTCCCTCACCAGAGAAATTAGATTATTTGTTCAATGGAAGACATCCTTCTTTTATCAGGCTCCTTTAATTTGGAATGATCTCCCTATTTTAATAAGATCAGTAGGTTAATGTACTGCCTTTAGAAAACTTTTAAAGACATTCTTGTTTACAAAATTTATATCTTGAAATTTATCAACTTCTACTGTTAATGTTCTTTTTGAATATTTATCGTTGCGTTATGTTTAACTGGGATTGTTCCCAGTAATAGAAATATATTATCTGCCATGAACTTGTAAGGGCTTTGGCGGAATATAAGTCAGAATGTAATGTAATGCAATTTAGGGATGTACCCATAGCTGCAAAAGAAAAACAAGAATAGAAAAAATGGAGGAGTAGTGTCATCAGACCCATGGGCTGGAGGGGAAGTAGGAATTCAGCAGTTTTACCAATCAATGGTTTGGTTTATTAAGGAGCCCTTTTACTAAGTGTGCACTAATGGAATTAGCACATGCCAAATGATAAGAAGCCTATTATATACCTATGGACTTTCTAGCATTTAATGTGCACTAATTCCATTAGTGTGTGCTAAGCTTTAGTAAAAGAGCTTCTAAACTTTACATACTCTTGACTTATATAGCCCACTGCGATTTACTATAAAATAAACACAAAGGAAACGAACTCCATTAAAAGACAAGACAGAATCTAATGCTTAATGCTAACCTAAAGCAGAGACATATGAGAAAAAGTGCTTGTGTCTGCATGTTGGGGGAGGGGGGTCACCTTTTTTTTTTTACCAACTAAAATGAGGTCATGATCTAAAAAATTTGGGAAACACTGCTTTTTCTAATGACCTACTGTTCTCTCATGTCATTTTCTGAATGGGCTGATTTGTGTTGCTTAAATACGTATTAAAGAAAACATTTGGAGATGAGAAGGTAAGTGTGTTGTAGAAGAAATCAGAATGTGGGACTTACGGTAGAGGTGACACCCAGGCCTGATGGCTTCAAAGTTCCAAGATTCAGATACCAGCAGTAGCAGACCGAGAACCAAAGACAGGGTAGACATGGCAGAAGAGGCTGCAAGAGAAATGTGTAGCGAAAGAGGGAATCAATTACCCTTTAAAACCTGGTAAGAGAAAACTGCAAGCCAGTGGGTACCCAATGGCTCATAGCTTTATAGAAGCTTTAATTTCTACATCATCAGTTCAAATTCAGATCAAGCTAGTAAGAACTTGAGGATGGCCTGTGTGAAATTCTGAGAACCATAGCAAAAGTGTTCATAGCATGGCCACTCTGAATTTAGATGTGCACTATGTCAATGATTTGCAATGAAGAGAGAGAAGGAACATAGATTACCGTATATAATCAAATATAAGATGATATTTTTGGGCCCAAAAAATGTCCCAAAAATGGGGGTCTCGTCTTATATTTGGGTCAGTGGCCACCTGCTGCACTCCCGGACTTGTTACAGGCCTCCGCCGGCCTATTGTATGAACTGGTGGGCTGGGACAGGAGGGATCCCTCCTGTCTCCTGTCCCAGCTGACTCTGACAACTTTTTTACCTCCCTCCCACTTCTCCCCACATACCTTTTTGATTCCCTGGTGGTCCAGCAGTATACCAGGCAGGAGCAAGCTATCTGCGCTCCTGCCCTACACTGAGCCCCTCCCTGAATGGCTGCCTCAAGTGCTCATGGCCCAGCAATGTACCAGGCATGAGAGAGCTTTTTGCGCTCCTGCCGGCCCTGAGCCACTCCCTAAATGGCTGCTGCCAGTTCTCGCAGGACTCGTGAGACCTGGCGGTAGCCATTCAAGGAGTGGCTCAGAGCTGGGAAGGTGCGCAAAAAGCTTGCTCATGCCCAGTATACCGCTGGGCCGTGAAAACTTGAGGCAGCCATTCAAGGAGGGGCTGTGTGTGGGGCAGGAGCGCAAAAAGCTTGCTCCTGCCCAGTACACTGCTGGATCACCAGGGAATCAAAAAGGTACACGGAGGGAGGTAAAAAAAATTGTCAGAGTCAGCCGGGACAGAAGACGGGAGAGATCCGTCCTGTCCCAGCCTACCACAAGACCACCAGGTCATCCAGTAGGCTTGGTGGAGGCCTGCAGGACATCAGGAGAGAGGGGGGGATGGTGGAGAGCCTGGCAGGGAAGGGACTGAGGGGGACTGGGTGCAGAGGCTGGCAGGGAGTGGGGGGGGAGGAGATGCTGGGTGCAGATCCTGGCAAGGCACATGAATATTAACCTCCCCTGGCTTATATTCGAGTCAACCTTTTTTTTTTTTTTCCCCCCTTTATGACGGGAAAGGATACCTCGACTTATATTCAGATCATCTTATATTCAAGTATATATAGTAAGCCTCTTTTATAGTTACTGTCAGTTTTTAGTATTAGAGGAAAGTGCATGCTCAGAGCACAAGTAGAGCACTGCCAGCAGCAGTGCACACTTTCCTCATCCACACAGACTCACTACCCCATGACAGAAGAAGTACAACACAGACAGTTATAGTACAAATTTCCCCTCACTCAGGTACAGCAACAGTGCAAGCTTTCCTCAGACAGAGGCATAGTGAGGGAGGGAGGTGCCTAGGGAGGTGGTGCCCAGCATTGCTGCACCGTGCGCCTCTTCCTTTCCCCACAACTCGAGGGGCCCTGCCTACCTCTTGAAATGGTTGCCAATGCACGGAGCTTCTTCCACCTCCTGCTCATGCCAGCCTCATGTGACGTCGGAAGCAGGAGGTGGAAGATGCTGCATGCGCCAGCCAACATTTCAAGAGGGCAGAGGGGAGGAGAGAAGCCAGTGCCCCCGCCAAGACGGTGTCTGGGGCGGTCCGCATCCCCCCCATGCCCCCCCTTACTACACCACTGTGGATAGAACATGTAGAGCACAGCACACTCTACCACAACATGCAAGTTCTTTCTCACAAACACTAACGGGTAGAGGTAATGGGATTTGATATGTCACCTTTCTGTGGTACAATTGAAGAGGTTTACAATTATTATACACACTATGACAGCTTATTTGTTACCACACATTTTGCTAGGGATGGGCTGTTTGCAATGAAATGTTTGCCCATAAGTGCTCACTCTTCTTAAACAGCGTTCATTCTGTGCAAAGAGGATGCACTCGTTAAAAAGTGTGCATGTTGTCCTAATAGGGCACACTCTTTTCTGATACTGTATACTTGGACTAATCTTCCAATTTCCATTTGTAATAACTTCTCTTGCAAAGATTTCAAGGCTGCAGTGAAAACATGGCTCTTTGTCCAGGCCTACTTTACTTGATCCAGTCCAATTACTAACTCCTGTGATACCAGATTACTGTGTAGCTTTCCAGTCATTAAAATTGGGAGTTCTTGTCTCTCTTTTGCCTAGTTTGTGAACTGCTTCACTCTGCATCGTTTAGTTTTAGCAGTATAGCAAGTTTCAAATAGTGCATGAATGGTGGTACACACGTGTGTGCAGTATTTGGAAAGACTGAGCACTCTTTGCACAGAGTACTTGTAATAACATTCTTTTTGAATCAAAACATTTCTGGCTTCCCACTCTACATTCAGTTCATTGGTGCACCTTGAAAAATGTAGTGCACCTAATTCTGAATTCACACATGCAATCAATTTGTATGCATAAAAATTTCTCTTCAAAATGAATGATCAATAATGTTATGCCTGTGCTTATCCCTAATGCGCAATGTCCCACTTCAGAATGGACACTGCGCAGGCTGTGGCAGTGCATATCTTTTCAGAAAAATTGTCTGCTGTACAAAGGTCTTTTCCTTCTAAAGGGGGCTGAGGATAGTAGGCAGGACAGGATTAACCAATAGGCCAAGTAGGCATGTGCCTAGGGCCTGAAATGGTCAGGGGGCCCAATGAAGGGCATCAACATTGTTTTTTCCAAACGGCGATGGGCCCCTCCAGCATCGATCGGCAACGCGCCCCCCCCCCTCCATCAACGGAAAGTAAGACAAGCAAGCAACGCGGGTAAGAAAGGCAACGGGAACTGTAATTGTACAAGCGATGCTGCTTGCCCAAAGCTTCCCTCTGACGCAGCTTCCTGTTTCCGCCTGGGCGCATGGTGGGGTGGGGCGGGGCAGGGGGCCCAGTGTACTTATGTGCCTAGGGGCCCTCGCCGAATTAATCCTGCCCTGATAGTAGGGAGTACCTTCTGTAGAAATTGCAATACTTTGGGTGAGGATTGAGACAACATACTTTTAATTTGTTCACTGATGGTTGTTCTTCCTCCACCGCAGTTGTGCGCTCAGTGCTGGATCCCCTTCTATTCGCTACACTCATTCCCTTGGTGCTCTGATCTCCTGCTTTTACTTTTAATACCATTTTTATGCTGAAGACTCCCAAAGTTTACCTCTCTATATCAAACATTTCATCAAGAATCCAACCCCAAATCTCAGTCACTTCTTTGATATCGCTGCATGGTATACAGAACTTATCCCCAAAACTCCTTCACATTTCTTTGAATAACACTGGCATGCTCCCATAATCTTGGGGTCATCTTCAACTCCTCTCTCTCCTCGACACTAGGGCTGGCTTAAGGCATGATCCAGGTGAGGCACTGGCTCAGGTAGCCAGAGCTCAAGGGTGCTAAAAGCCTGCCTTAAATAGCAATGAAACACTAAGATAGGCTAGATATTTAATCTTGGGAATAACATCAATTGTATCACTTCAATCTAATCCCAAGCGTCCTCCTCAGTATACAATATTTATTCAGCTTTTATTTCAGATATAGGTAATCATTTTTAATGGACCTCAGAACCACCCACCTCCAACCGTTATAGTATGCTTTTAAACGGGGAGTATTGAGTGTATATCTCCTCACCGGTCCAACTTTTGAAGTCCTTTACAAATCAATTATGAATCTTTATGATCTTTAAATATTAAGTTTGTACTTATCTCTTCAAAAATGCAGCGGTAGGACCCGACATGTTTCGCTTCCGCTTCGTCAGGGATCCATACATAAGCCGCTTAACATACACCCCGCTCTAAAGTTAGTCTATGAGTGTGATCAAAAAACGTATATAGTAGCAATGACTGGAAGGTGAACTCTTTACACAGGGAGGTTTTTCAGCCTTCCCTCCAGAGTTCCATATCTCTGAGCTTTTATAGAAGTTTTTTTGATCACCCTCTTCAGATAGAATACTCTTAGGGTCAGTTGTTTTGATTATATAATAAGCTTTTTCTGACCTTGGTTTTTCTCAATATATTTCTCTGATATTTCTTAAGGAAATTTTGCATCGATCTTTGGCATTAATTTAACATTCAATATTTCCATTTTTCTGCTTTCTTCTCAAAATCTACTATCTCTCTCTTTCTCCTTCCCTCCCTATTTCCATGGTCTGACATCTCTCTCCTTCCCCCCCCAAGTGGTCCGATGACATCTCTCTCCTTCCTTTCCCCCCTTCCCAGTCTGGCATCTCTCTTTACTACCACTATTATTATTTCTATAGCACTACCAGACTCCCCTCCTTCCCTTCTATTCCCTGGTCTGATATCTCTCCCTTCCTTTAGCCAGAGGCTTTTGGAAGGAAGAAAACAAGGGATTGATATTGTCCCCTGAGGAAGTCGATGCATTCGCCAAACCTGGGTCCTAGTTGGGATTTCGTTTTTTTTAACATATTTCAGTGACTTAATTCCAATAAAAGACATATCCATTTATTGGTTGCAACATCTCCAGTGCCTCTTTCTGCTGTTCTCTTCATAGTAGCTTGAGGCTTTGTTTCTTCTTTTTTGTTCTCCATTTATCTTCCTTCAACATCTTGGTCATTTAACCCCTCTGCTCAAGTCATTACATTGTCTTTCTTCTCTTAGGACTAGATTCATTAACCTGCCCGAATCAGAACAATCCGTTTCCGATTCAGGCAGGTCCGACGAATTCACTAACCTAAAATATGCAGATGGGGGCGATCGGAGGAACGCCACCATCTGCCTGAACGAATCGCTCATGCGCAATCCGTGCGCATGCACAGACCCGTCCTAGTCGCAAGCCAGGAACCCAAGCACAGTACCGGGTAGAGCTTTGGTTTCTTGCCCAGAAATAGCTAAGAAGAAAAAATTTAAAAAATTTAAATTGAATCAGGTTGAGCAAACTGCAGGGAAGGGCAGCAGAGAGCAGGAGAGTCGGGGCGAGCAGGCAGGAGAGATCGGGACAGGCAGGCAGGGGGTTCGGGTTCAGGGCAGGCAGGCAGGCAGGCGTGTTCGGGGCAGGCAGGCTCGTTTGGGGCTGAAGGAGATGAGGCTGACAGGTTAGAAAGCAGGGAAGCAGAATGCAGGGCAGTCGCAAAGGGCTTCAGTGACTGGTCCTGAGCAGTCGCTTTTTGTGAGCCCAGTCGGATCAAAAAAAGTTTAGTGAATTGCGTCCCTGCCTTCTTTGCATGCAGTTCCCCTCATTTGCATGTGTGCACCGGAAGCGGATCGCTACACAGGTTAGTGAATACTGCAGGAGGGAAATCTGGTTGCTAAGGGCTCGCAAACCGATCAGTACACAATCAGTTTGCTTAGTGAATCTAGCCCTTAATCGTTTACACAAATGGCACCTCATTATCTTTCTTCTCTTTACCTCTAGTCTTCATCGCAAACTTGGATCAGATAAAAGAAACTTACCTGATGAACTTTCTCCTCGGCTGTCAACTTCTGACTTCATACTTTTTACCTGAATTAGACATCCTGAGTTGCTGTCATGCTGTTTCTCTGGCTTTATTTAAATCCCGGGTGCAAAATACTTTTTTGAGGGTTCTTTTATATCTTAGCCATAACAGCACTTCTCCATCCTCTCCTGGAGGCACAACTAGCCAGTCAAGTTTTCAGGACTGAAATTTGCACAAGAGGAAAATGCATGAAATGAGTCTCTAATATATGCAGATTTGTCTCATGCATATTCATTGCACTAATCCTGAAAACCTGACTGGCCAGGTGTACCTCTAGTAGAGGGCTGAAAATCCCTGCTCTCTAATAATTACATTTCCCAAAGACTCTTGTTTGTCATGCATTCCTGTCTGACTAGCAAGGACTGTCTCATATTTGTTTCTGATAGCACACTATGTTCATTTATTAGTACTTGAAAAACTACTAGTAGTAATTCTATATGAATTATGCAAAAGGGAGTGTCCTGTATTTCATATTATAGTTATCTTGATATCCCCTCAGCGTAGGCAATAAAGCCTTGAGTCTCTGAAACCCAAGGAAAGACACCCATCTGCTGATTATAGAGCTGCTGTAGAATACCTTGCTCCTGCCAATTTCCAAGCCTTCAGATACAGCTGTTTTTGGGGAAGTATGTGTGGATCACACAAGATTCTCTGTATAGGTGGTAATTAAATCCTGTCTTCCCCATTACCAACAAAACAGAATTAAAGAATAATTCTGAGTTACTTATCACTTACATAAATTTACACATTATTTCGGATCTTTTGTGAGCTGACTTCTTGAATTGGTCCAGCACAGGGATTCTCAATCCAATCCTTTGGACATACCCAGCCAGTTAGATTTTCAGGATTCCCCACAATAAATATGCATCAGATAGATTTGTATACAATGGAAGCAGTGCATGCAAATTTATCTCACATATATTCATTGTGGCTATCCTGAAAACCTGACTGGCTAGGTGTGTCCACAGACTGGGTGGAGAACCCCTGATATAGTAGAAGATATAGCAAGAGCTGATCACATAATTCCCTACTTCAGATACATATGTGGCCCTGAAAACTCATAAGCACTTCCACACCTTCCCTAGTGGTCTCATGCAAGGTCTCACATTCAGTCAACAGTCCAGATTTCTGTAGGATCAATTTAGCTGCTGGAATCATATGCATTATTTATGCCCAAAATGAATTACAGCAAAAAGTTTCCTGCAGGTGTTTCACCACATATACTGATTCCTACTGTACTTACCAAGTACTGTCTTTTTCACTTTCTTGCTTCTGTTTCTTCCTTTTCCTTGCTTCCTCCTTTGTTGTTTAACTCCCTTTTCTTTTGCTTCTTCTAATATTTTTTTTCTTTTTGTGCTTTGTTTCCTCTCTTACATCTTTTCCTCCACTTTCTTTCTTCACTTCCTTTTTCTCTCTTGTCTTTAATTCCTTTCTGCCCTTCCGTTATTTTTTAATTCTACTTTGTCTTTCCTTCCTTCCTTTTCCCTTTTAGCCTTCCTTCTTTCTTGCTATCCTTATCTCCTCCACTGCATATTCCCAGGGAGATAGATCTCAGCAACTCTCCACCTGCCCTGCTGAAGTTCTTCTCTGCTTGGCAGCTATTTGTACCTCTGGAAATGGTTTGATGCCTGAACACACCCCCTGTGCTATCAGTTTTCAGCCGTCTCCTTGCACACTCCACCCCATTTCCTTCAATAAAATAAGACACACACTTCTACCTACATAACCAGTCCCTCCACAGTTTGACTTTAAACTGTTGTTTTTTATTCCTTTTTCTAGTTTATTGCATTTATTTTCGATTTTGAAATCTCACCTTTAGCCTGCACTAGATCAGTGCAAACTCATTACTCTGCTGCCCAATCACTGTTAATGTTAGAGTATATTACCAAAACTATTACGAGTAGTATTGTAATAATATTTGCAGCATGCCAAAAATGTACATGATCCTGTTGGAATATTTTGTTTGATTACCTGGCTAGAAGAGCTTAACATGTAGATTTGTAGGGCAGAGGAGGTAAAGGTGACTCATTCAACTTGATAAACAGGGATTAGAGCTGGGACTAACAGCATCCTAAAACTGAAGATGCAGAATGGACAGCAGTGAGGCCTTTGTGAGTCATGTACCAACTCTCAGTTTCCCTTGGATAAATCTCTTTTGACACTTCCTATGTAAAACAGATATTGGTCTTTACAAGTCTGCACTGCAAATCCTTTATGGAGGAGTAGCCTGTTGGTTAGAGCAGTGGGTTCTAACCATGGAAGTTCTTGTGATTTGGGGCAAGTCGCTTACACCTCCATTGCTTCAGATTCATAATGATAAGCATTCTAGGGGTACGGAAATACCTACCGTGCCGTAAATTTCCGCTTCCCCCTACCACCAACTCCCACTGTACTTCCCTTTTAATTTTTGTAAACCGTGTTGAGCTCTATATTTATAGAGAAGATGTGGTAAACAAGCTTGGAGGTGCATAATCAAAATAATGTCTAAGGCCACTTTTGGCCTAAGGCCTTAAACGTTAAAAGTAGAAGCAGGGAAAATGTCCATTATAAAAAAAAAAAACGTCCAAAAGGAGGTGTTTTTGATCTACCTCTACGTTCAATTGTTTAAACGCCAAGACCACCACTACGTATAAACTTACACCATATAATCAACCTAAAAAAAGCCTAAGTCCCAAACGCCCAAAACAAGGGCTTTTAGGCGAAGGAGGAGCCAGTCCTTTGCCTGAAAGCTGGATCCTGTAACTGGTGTCTGTCAAAAACAACACCAGTTACAGAATCCACCCCCCCCCCCCTACAATGATCGGGGCAGGAGGGAGCCCAAGGCCTCCTGCCCCAGAGACCCACAACCCCCGACTACGATCGGGGCAAGAGGGAGCCCAAGCTCTCTTGCCCCGGCGATCCCGAGCTCCTGACTATGATTGGGGCAAGAGGGAGCCCAAGCACTCTTGCCCCAGCAATCCTGACCCCCCCCCACACCAATTACAATCGGGCAGGAGGGAGCCCAAACCCTCCTGCCCGGCAGCACCTCTCTCCCCGCTGATTATGATCGGGCAAGAGGGAGCCCAAGCCCTCCTGCCCAGGCAAATGCCCATGGCCTTCCTGGTCTAAGTTTAAAAACTAATTACGGCCTGCAGAGGATTATGGGCACTGCAGTGATCCTAACAGGCTACTCATGGCCTCCGCTGCACTTTTCTTCTGCTGCAGTACGTCCCAGTCCAAATCAGGCCATTATGATTCGGGGGCGGAGCTTATCTAAGATGGTGGCTTGAAGTCTATACAGAGATACCATCAGGTTTTTCCTTTGAATATTTTTCTTCATTTACCGTATGGTAAAACAAAAATCTAAACCCTGGGTGTTCCCGGAGGAGCCTGGATTATTGATCATAACAATGGACGCCTTTGTGGAATGGGGAGCCCGAATGGAGGAACCGTAGGGATCCTCGGTTTGGAGAGGCATGCAGACTGAAGGGTGTGATCTCTCCTTTGGGGCACCACCTTATCTTCAGAGGAGTGCAGTCCACCGATTCATCCCGTGGCAATGTAGGAGTTGTTGGAGGTTGACCCAGCCCGTGGTGTTCTTTTGCCAACTCAACAGAGTGCAAAGACCGTCTCTTGACAGGGACTAGAGAAGCCAATGCCAGCATTATTGCAGTTGGTGAAAAGGAAGGAACAGGCCCTGAAGTTTTTTCAATGGTAAAAGTGACTGCTGGAAATACAGGTGCTTTGATCCTTCAGTGGGCTCTGGAAATGAGGTTTTACCTCTGCAAAGGCCTAAGGTCTTCAATATGGAGACATTATGGGAGGCAATATCTACTATGCAACTCTCTTTGGGAACTCAAATACAGTAATTATCCCTGCGCAATACAGCAGTACTTTTAGAAAATTTGGATTTAAGGAATAAAGTATCCTGTCTGAAAACAAGATGGAAGATCATGAGACCAGATTAAAAGTTGTTGAAATACAGGTTTTAACTTGGGTTAAAGACAGTGGGAATTTACATTTCAAATTAGAAATGCTGGAGAATGTTACTAGAAGATGTAATCTTCAGATTATAAATTCCCAAAAGTGTTTTCTGAAACAGCATATGATATGTTTAAGAGATATTTAAAAGAAATTCTGAAAGTACCAGAGACTTCATTCCGACCTCTCTTAAAAATCTATTACCTACCTCAGAGAGTTAAATCTCAAAATCCTAATCAGCAGAATTTATCTGCTGATACTTTGGATTTATCTAATTTCCTAGAGAGGTCAGATACTGAAGTCCAGATTACCTCTACTTTGCTGGTACAATTTGCATTAGATTCAGATAGGGAATGGATGCTAAAACTTTTTTTTTTCTTCAAATATAAGAATGTTCCCTTAATGACAAGTATTGTAAGAATGTATCCAGACGTATTTCATTCTACACAGAAGAGAATGAAACAATTTATTTTGAGACTTCAGGCAGTGCAGTTAGGGACAACATTTGTTTTTGAGATACCCCTGTAAGTGTGTTTTGGCTTTGGTTTTCTTTGAGCTACAGCAGTTATCAAAATTTATTTCAGCTAAAGGACAGAGTGAATCTACTACATGAGTTTATTACTTTCAAATATGAGCTCAGTAAGGATATGTTCAGGGACCGTCTAGCTCCATCTTTATTTTTCTTAAAGTAATTTTCCTTGTTAATTGTTTCAGTCTATATTCAGCTCCACCTCCATTTATTGTGGACTAACAATATGCTCTACTGTATAATTTCCTTCTTATTTTGTGCAAGACATATTGTGTTTGTAATGGATACTTTTGCTGGCATTGTATTTTTTCTTCATTTGTTAAATGTTAAAAATCATAAATAATTTTTTTTTTTCAAAGGCCGTTATGTCAGAGGAGGGGCAGGACCATAGCAGAGGGAAAGTGCAGTGGAGGCCACGGGTAGCCTATTAGGATCACTACAGTGCCTGTGATCCTCTGCAGGCCATAATTATTTAAACTTAGACCAAGAAGGTTAGGGGGACATCGGACGAGGGTAGAGACAAGGAGAAAACATGCTGGCCTTTGGGGGGGGGCACAGTTGCAGGGCTGAGGACAACTACCCTGTTTGCCCCCCCCTCCCGTAATGCCAGTCATGTGATGTCCCCAAAATATTGGAGGTGCTCGTGCACCCTCAGAGCTGGTGCTGAGAATACTGAAGATACAGCTAACATCAGACAGGAAGGAACTGGCACGCACATGGTACAGGTGATACCTTAAAATTTAAAGTGACAGAATGTCAGTACCTGTCTGAACCAGGTTCCATGGATGATGTCACCCACATGTGAGAATATTATACCTGCTTTTCCTCAGAGAAATTATTTTATGAAGAAGGATGATTGTAGGATGACACCATTGGAAAGACTGGATATCACTAGAAAATGAATCCAATGTTCCATTTAGTGCAGGAAATAATTGAAGTTGTAGCATGCCATTTAGTGAGAATGGAATAAGGACAATAGCACTTTGAACTGTGCTGCAGGCAGTCCCCCGGAAAGAACCACTTACTATCTGACAATTATAACTCTTCTTTTGGTGAATTGCAGCTCTGAGAAACACCTCCTTCCGTGCTAAAACATTAGTTGACTACAATGGTACTTCTAAGTTAAGTGAAAAGAGATTAGGCAAATGCCTGAAGTGAAGGGTGACACTTCCTGAGGACTCACAAAGACCTGGCTAAAAATAAAATACTTTGTTTCCAGGTAAACTCAGTGTTTAGTACTTGCCACTGTGATCTCACTTGTTAGTTTTAAATAAATGAATGGAGTCAATATTCAGCATCAAGCAACCCCCTAATACCCCCCAGCAGCAGGAGAGATGTTAACACCCTCCTGCCACCAAGCAATGCCCCCCCCCCCCAGCTGATTTAGGTCAGCTACTTGTATGAATGCACCTAAATGGACAAATTTAGAGACCTTTTTGATAAAGTTTAGCATGCACTAACAGACATCAGTGCAGTGGCATACCAAGGAGGGGCGGGTAGTCTGCCCTGGGTGCAGACCATAAGAGGGTGCTCCCAGGGTTAGCATCATGGTCCGGGAACTTCACTACTCTCCAGGTGTCAGGCCTTCCTCTCTGCCACGTTCTACCTTCGCAGAAGCAGGAGGAAGGCCCAGTGCCATCAGAGCACTGAGTTAAGGCTGCCGACAATGAGAGAATGCTCTACTTCTTGTAGCCTGCTCAGGCCACAGAAAAATCTCACCGGGGGGGGAGGGGGGGGGGGAATCGAGTTGGTCAGGTCTGGAGGTGCTGTATAGGGAGATGGGAGCAGGGCTGTTGTTAGGATGCCACAGCTCTGGGGGATCCCCTGTAGGTTAGCATGCCTTTCCCTTCCTTTTGGTGTCAACCCGCCGTCACTCTGCCTTCTGCATCCTGCTGACAAACTGACTGAACAGCTGCCTACTGACTCCTCCATGCTTTCTTTTTACAATGGTCCAAGCCCAAGAAGAAATAGGAAGTTGTGTCATTGGGGGCAGAGTGCAGTGGAAGGAACACATGGAGGAGGCCATGGGCAGCGCTTTGGTCAGTTTGTCAACGGGATGAGGAAGACAGGGCAATATCTGACCGGCACCAACAGAAGGGAACAGCTAAGGCATGCCGGCCAAGGAAGCCTTCTGGACCAGCTAGCTTTTTTTTTTTTTTTTGTAGAAGGGGAAGGGTTTAAAGAAGTTCCAGACTGGGGGTGGGGGAAGTGACATGAAGAGGAAGAACTTGTGGGACCCAGAAAGCATAGATACTTACTGTAACAGGTGTTATCCAGGGACAGCAGGCAGATATTCTCACATGTGGGTGATGTCATCCACGGAACCCCCGTACGGACCACTTTAAAAGTGCATCGCCACTTTAAGACTTTAGAAAGTTCACAATAGCCCAAACTGCGCATGTGTGAGTGCCTTCCTGTCCGACGTAGAGCACACGGTCCCTCAGTTAAGATAAGCCAGCTAAGAAGCCAACCAGGGGAGGTGGGTGGGTTGTGAGAATATCTGCCTGCTGTCCCTGGATAACACCTGTTACGTTAAGTAACTGTGCTTTATCCCAGGACAAGCAGGCAGCATATTCTCACGTATGGATGACCTCCAAGCTAACAGAAATTGGATGGTGGGAGTGTTGGCCTTTAGGAAAATACATTTTGTAATACAGATTGGCCGAAGTGTCCATCCCATCTGGAGAAGGACTCCAGACAGTAGTGAGAAGTGAATGTGTGAACTGAGGATCAGGTGGCAACTTTACAGATTTCCTCAATGGGAGTAGATCTGAGGAAAGCAACAGAAGCTGCCATCGCTCTTATTTTGTGGGTCCAGTCTGAGCATAACAGAACGAGATGCAGTCAGGCAGCCAGTTGGAAATGGTTCTCTTAGAAACAGGATGCCATAACTTGTTTGAATCAAAGGAGATGAACAGTTGGGGAGATGTTCGATGTGGCAATGTAATAGGCTAAAGCCTGTTTACAGTCCAAATTGTGCAAAGCGATTTTTCCTGGATGAGAATGAGGTTTAGGAAAAAACACTTAATCAGGCATAAGGGGATGCATCTGTCGTGATGACCTTGTGATGAGGGGGTAAGTGAAAAAGGAGACCTCTGGAAAGATTGGAAGAGGTCATCCATCAAGGAAGCAACTGCAGAAGAGATGATGTCACAGATATATGTTGTGAGAGACAATTCGTCGCTTGAGACCACTGAGAAGCAAGAGTCCACTGAGGAGTACGAAGATGTAGCCTTGCCAGTGGTGTCACATGGACTGGATGCCATGTGGCCTGGGAACCATCATGCATCTGGCAGAGATGGATTGAAGAGGAAGCAGTTGCTGACACAGACGTATGAGAGCCTGAAGGCGATCTGGAGGAAGAAACTCTCTCATGAGAGTGGTGTCTAGGATGGCCCCAATGAACTGCAGATGTTGAGTCATAATGAGATGTGATTTGGAGAAGTTGGCTTCAATCCTAGTATCTGAAGAAATGAAATAGTCTGAGATGTTGCTTGGACCATATTCTGAGATGAAACAGCCTTGATCAACCAGATAAGGGAAGACTTGGAGGCCATGGGAATGGAGAGATGCAGCTACTACAATCAAGCACATCGTGAAGACTCTGGGAGATGTCAGGCCGAAGGTAAGGATCTTGTACTGGTAATGATTGATCTGGAAACGGAGGTACTTCCTGGAAGCCAGATGAATTGAAATATGTGTGTAGGCTTCCTTAAGATCCAGAGAGCATAGCCAGTCGTTCTGATTGAGAAGATAAAGCAGGACGAAGGATAGCATCCTGAATTTCTCTTTTACTAGAAATTTGTTGAGAGCTCTGAGATCCAGGATGGGTCTCAGTTCTCTGCTCTTCTTAGGAACTAAGAAGTAACGGGAGTAAAATCCCTGGGCCTGCTGACTGAGGGGAACTTCCTCGATGGCATTCAGCAGAAGGGATTGAACCTCCTACAGAAAAAGGGAGGACTGTGCAGGGTCCACAACAGACTCTCTTGGAGGATGGTCTGGTGGCAGGGTGTGAAATTTGGGAGTGTAACCCTGATGAATGATGATGATGATCCAGAAGTCTGATGCTATGAACTCCCAGCGAGTTATGAAATATTGAATATGGCTTCCAATGGGCTGAGGCAAAGACTGTAGAATGTTGACATTGGCTATGCTCTAAAGAAACACGTCAAAAAGGCTGGGTAGATTTTTGGGGGGCAGTCTGTTGTTTTTGCTGTTGTTGACGTGGTTGTTGTTGTTGCCTCTGTCTCCTGGGTTGAGACTGGGCCAGAGTTGCAGGTTTCACAGCATACCTTCTCTGACATGAAGAGGCTGGTCTGAATGGGTGAGAAGGTGGAGGCTTCTTTTTGGGCTTTACCAGAGTGTCCCACCTGGTCTCATGTGCAGACAATTTCTGGGTATCCATTTCCATGAAGGCACCAAAAATCTCATCCCCCCAGACAAGGTGCATTGGCTAACCTGTCCTGATGATTGACGTTCAGTTCATATACTTGAAGCCAGGCCATATGTCGCAGGGCCACTGACGTGAGGAAAGTTCGAATGTGTCATAGATGGAATGAACCATGTACTTGCGGAGCTGGAGCAGGTCAGAAATGAAGTGCTGAAAAGCAGGGAGCTAACGTTCAGGCAGATATTTTTGGAACATGGCAACTTGTTTGACTAAATGCTTCATATAAAATGAGAAGTGAAAAGTGTAGTTACTAGACCGGTTGGCCAACATAGTGTTCTGGTATAGCCTTTTGCCAAACCGGTCCATTGTCTTGCCTTCTCTGCCAGGGGGTACAGAGGCATAAACACTAGCCCCTGAAGATTTCTTTAGTGTTGATTCCACCAGGAGAGATTCATAGGGGAGCTGTGGTTTGTCAAACCCTGAAATAGGAACCACCCTATAGAGAGAATCTAGCTTACGTGGAGCCACAGGGATGGTAAGAGGTGTTTCTAGATTCTTGTAAAAGGTTTCCCACAATATATCATGGAGGGGAAGTTTCAGAAGGGGAAGTTTAAGAATATGTTGTGTCGAGGTGGAAAACGACATATTCTTTCCTAAGGGACCTTCAGTCACAAGGGGGCACCCGCTCAAACTCAGAGGAGGGAGATTTGGTGGTGACACCAGGAAGTATTTATTTACAGAAAGGGTGGTGGATCACTGGAACAAACTACCGGTGCAGGTGATCAAGGCCACTAGCGTGCTCGACTTTAAGAATAAATGGGACATCCACGTGGGATCTCTACGTGGGTCAAGCAGCACTCTGACTTAATGGGGTGGGACAGTAGAGTGGGCAGACTTGATAGGCTATAGCCCTTTTCTGCCGTCATCTTTCTATGTTTCTATGTTTCTTGGGTGGTTGATCATAGTCCATGGCATCTAAAAACTTTAGATTTTTTAGTCAGCTTCTAAGGGAATGGCTAAAGTTTCAGAATTTAGAAAAAGATGATTTCTCAGACACCACAGGAGCCTCTTGTGAATAATGGTGAATAGATTCATCTTCTGAAGAACCCTCTTCTTCAGACAAATTAGGTTCTTGCTCAGAATCTCCCCAAAGATCTGAATCCTGAGTTGTTCAGGGTCAGTGCCAAGCACTCGGTGTCGAAGGCTCGAGATACTTTAACTTCTTCAGAGCTTTTCCTGACTGCATCAACATCGTTTCAGGTGACATCTGAGCTGAAGACAACTGCTGTCGGTGACTCATCGGTGTCGGCTACTTAATGAGACGTGGCGGTACCAATGGAAACTCCTGTATGGCTGCTACTAGTGTCAAGAGCTCAGACCTGACTGGCACCGGAGGAGTCGGTGTCAACATGGGCATAGTCGGCATCAGCAGTTGGAACTGCTCCCTTTCTTTATGCAGCAATTCTTTAATCTGCTGCTTAAGAGTAAGCACCAGTACCGTTGGCTTTTTTGACAGTACCTTCGGTGCGGCTGTACGCTCCGGTGATGAGGAGGCTGATGTTGAGGCACTCACCGAGATCGGAGTGGAGCATTTCTTGGGTCTCCTTGAGGTCGGCAGGACTTGACCTACTACTGTTTTGACCTGAGGCCCAGAGGGGGTGGGGGAAGGCTTCTTAGCCTGCTTACCCACTGGAACATTCAACACTGAAGATGATTCAACGGATGTCGAGTGAAGCAGTGTCGATTTGGTCAGTGCCGCTGATGTCAGCACTGGTGTCGATTTGCCCTCCATTGTGACACCGAAGAGGAGGCGCTGTTGAATCAGGCAGTTCTTAAGAGTCCTCTTCTGCAGGGACAAACAAGAACAGGTTTTAAGATGGTGCTCAGGCCCCAAGCACTGCAGGCACCAGTGATGCGGATTGGTAACTGAGATGAGGCGAGCATACCGTTCACACTTCTTGAAACCCGTCTGTGGGCGGGACATTGAAGGGAATATGGCCTCAGCTAAATTAAAATCCAAGGCCAAGGTGCTGGAACAGGCACAGCCGGGCCGAACCCACGAAAGGGAGAAAACAAAAATTGTAACAAAAAATTTTTTTTGTACAAAAAATAATTAAATAAATAAAAACAAAACAAAACTGATTGAAAAGTCAGACAACGGTGAGAGTGGGAAGATTTCAACAGCTGTTGAAAAGGACACGACTTTTTAGCTCCGTGGAAACTAAGAAACTGAATGACTTTACACCCTACGTCGGGCAAGAAGGCATTCACGCATGTGCGGTTCGGGGTATCGCGAAGTTTCTAAAGTCTTAAAGTGGCGATGCAATTTTAAAGTGGTCCAAACTGGGGCTCCATTGGTAACGTCATCCATACGTGAGAATAAGCTGCCTGCTTGTCCTGGGATAACACCTGTTATGTTAAGGACAAGCAGGCAGCATATTCTCACATGTGGGTGACCTCCAAGCTAACCAGAATGGGATGGTGGGAGTGTTGGCCTTTTAGGAAAATAAATTTTGTTATACTGACTAGCTGAAGTGCCCATCCTGTCTGGAAAAAAATTCGACAGTAATGTGAGGTGAATGTATGAACCGAGGACCAAGTAGCAGCTTTGCATATTTCCTCAATAGGAGTAGAATGGAAGAAAGCTACAGAAGCTGCCATAGCTCTAACTCTATGGGCTGTGACATGACTCTCCAGTTGCAGCTCAGCCTGAGCATAACAGAACGATATACAGGAAGCCAACCAATTGGAAATAATTCTCTTTGAAGCAGGATACCCCAACTTGTTAGGGTCAAAGGAGACAAAAAGTTGAGGAGATGCTCTGTGAGCCTTTGTCTTGCTGAGATAATAGGCTAAAGCTTGCTTGCAATCCTCCTGAGTAAGAATGAGGCTTAGGAAAGAACACTGGAAGCACGATCAACTGATAGAGATGAAATTCAGTGACGACTTTCAGCAGAAACTTTGGATGTGTGCGAAGTATCACTTTGTTATGGTGGAATACTGTAAATGGTGGATCTGCCACTAATGCTTGAAGTTCACTTACTCTTCTGGCAGATGAGCCATAGACATTGATTCAAATGGAGGCGTCATCAATCTGGCAAGCACCACATTGAGGTCCCAAACTACTGGAGGCGGCTTGAGAGGTGGTTCAACATTGAAAAGACCTTTCATGAATCTGGAGACCAGAGGATGAGTACTTAGAGGTTTACCCTCAATTGGTTGGTGAAAAGCTGTAATAGTGCTGAGATGGACTCTAATACACAGTTCTTCAACCGCCGGTCCGCGGACCGGTGCCGGTCCGCAAAAAAATCTTGCCAGTCCGCGAAGGATTCGGTCCCCGCTGCAACGAAAGGCCGGCGTCAGCTGACTTGCAACTTCCTGTTGCAGTCGCTGTGCCGTGACTCCTGCCTTCCACCGCGTTTGCCTCCTGCCTTGTCTCCGCACCTCCAGACCAGCAGCGGCAGCTCTGTGTACTTTTAACTTCGGCACAGAGCTGTCCCTAAGCAGTAGTTTAGCGCGGTTTCATGAGGCAGCCTCGGGGCCTTTGCTAGGCCGGCCCACATCGCATCATCGAAGCGGGCCGGCCTAGCAAAGGCCCCGAGGCTGCCTCATGAAACCGCGCTAAACTACTGCTTAGGGACAGCTCTGTGCCGAAGTTAAAAGTACACAGAGCTGCCGCTGTTGGTCTGGACTCTTGGGCCGCTGAAGGAAGGCAAAGAGCAGCTTCCTGGAGGTCACCCTTCCTCTCGCCTTTGCAGGTCCCTTTTTTTTTTTCCTTCAAACGGCAACGGGCCCCAGCATCGACATCAATCAAGTAAGTTCCACTGTTCCTTGCAAGCGGTTCTGCTCGGCCAAAGCTTCCCCTCTGACATGAGCCACCCTCAGGGGAAAGAAAGTGACCCGCAAAGTTGAGGGGAAGGGGGGCAGATGATGGAAGTTGGGGGAGGGGGGGAGAGAGAGAGAAGGGGCAGATGATGGAATGGAGGAGATGAGAGAGAGGGGACTGATGATGGAGGTGAGAAGAAGGGAGAGAGAGCAGAAGGCAGATGGATGTCAGTTGAGAGGGGAGAGCAGATGCTGAATGGAAGTGGGGAAAGAACACATACTGGATGGAAGGAGGAGATAAATAAAGGGGGAAGAAAATAGTAAGATAATGGAGGGATGAGGGAAAGGGGTGACAAGCTGTGGGTAGACACAGTGAAAAGAGGGAAACAGGACTAAATAGTAAGAAAAAATTTAATTTAGATGGAGGCAGAAAATAGAGAAGGAAGACCAGAGAAGAAAAGGGAAGAGAGAGCAGAGAATGATAACAGATCTGAGTGGAGGAAATGAGAAGAGAGAGATGCTAAAAACCACAGGGGGGAGGGAAGGACAGAGATGCCAGACCATGAGGGGAACAGAAGGAAGATGATGGATGCCAGACCAAATTGGGGGGGGGGGGGAAGAGGAGTGATGGCAGGGAAAGACAGACAGTGAATGGAAGGGGCAGATGCTGGACTGAAGAGAACAGAGAAGGTTATCATGCCACTGTACGCCCTCACCTGGAGTATTGCGTCCAGCACTGGTCACCGTACATGAAGAAGGACACGGTACTACTCGAAAGGGTCCAGAGAAGAGCGACTAAGATGGTTAAGGGGTTGGAGGAGCTGCCGTACAGCAAAAGATTAGAGAAACTGGGCCTCTTCTCCCTCGAACAGAGGAGATTAAGAGGGGACATGATCGAAACATTCAAGATACTGAAGGGAATAGACTTAGTAGAGAAAGACACTATTCACCCTCTCCAAGGTAGGGAGAACGAAAGGGCAATCTCTATAGTTGAAAGGGGATAGATTCCGTACAAATGTAAGAAAGTTCTTCTTCACCCAGAGAGTGGTAGAAAGCTGGAACGCTCTTCCAGAGGCTGTTATAGGGGAAATCACCCTCCTAGGATTCAAGGCAAAGTTAGACAAGTTCCTGCTGAACAAGAACGTGTGCTGGTAGGGCTAGTCTCAGTTAGGGTGCTGATCTTAGACCAGAGGGCCGCCGCGTGAGCGGACTGCTGGGCATGATGGACCACTGGTCTGACCCAGCAGTGGCAATTCTTATGTTCTTAGGGCAGACGCTGGATGGAAGAGAGTGAAAAGGCAATGAAAGCAGAAACCAGAGACGACAAAAGGTAGAAAAAAATAATTTTATTTCTATCTTGTGATTCAAATATATCAGATTTGAAATATGTATCTTGCTAGACATAACTGGGGAGTGCAAAGCCCAGGCAGTGCTTCTTTAGCTTCCAGCTGGCTTAGGGCTCTCTCTGACCAGGGGGCCGTTGCCCTAATTCCATTCCCCTAACACCATTCCTGTCATGTGTGACTGTGGTATTCTGTTACATGATATTTGTGGAGCATTCTGTAATAATTTGGCTTATTCAGTTTTCTTGATAGTAGAGGGGATATATGTGAAGGGAAGGGGAGACAGGGGTTTTGTTGATCTTTGCCCTGTATTATTTGTATTTATAAAAGACAATTGTATAGAATATTGTTTCTTTTTATAGTTTAATAAAACATGTTCAATATAAAATCATAACTATTTGAGGCTTGTGCGGATGGGATCAGATGGTTTGTGGGACAGACCTCGCGGGGACGGGGCGGCGATGGTTTTTAAAAAAAAATTTCAGTCTTAGTAGTTCGCCGGTCCACGAAATAATTATTTTATTTCCGCCGGTCCATAGGTGTAAAAAGGTTGAAGAACACTGCTCTAATAGATGTAGACTTGAGTCCTGAGTCCGACAAATGAAGGAGGTAGTCCAAGATTAGTGAAACTGAAATGGATGTTGGATCATAATGATGAAGAAGACACCAGGCAGAAATACGACTCCACTTCTGCTGATAGCATTGCTGAGTGGCAGGTTTCCTGGAGGCTTCCAGAATAAGTCGAACAGGCTGAGAAAGGTGAAGATCAGTTGGATTTAGCCTGAGAGATACCAAGATGTCAGGTGTAACGACTGAAGGTTGGGATGTAGAAGCGCACCTTGACTCTGTGTAAGAAGAGATGGAAATATCGGCAGAGGCATTGACTCCCTAGCACTGAGCTGAAGTAGACGGGAGAACCAAGGCTGCCTGGGCAACCGAGGAGCTATGAGAATCATGGTGGCAGCCTCCTGCTTGACTTTGACAAGAGTCTTTAGAATCAGAGTGGGTGGAAATGCTTAGAGAAACTTGCGTGTCCAATCCAGGAGAAAGGCATTTGCCTCCAGACGGTGAGGTGAGTAAAGTCTGGAACAAAACTGAAGCAACTTGTTGTGGGGAGATGCAAACAAGTCCACTGAGCAAAGATGGGATGGAGAGCTGCAGAGTTGAGTGTCCATTTGTAAGGCTGAAGAATTCTGCTGAGCTTGTCTGCTAAGTAATTCTGTTCCCCCTGAATGTAGACTGCTCTGAGGTAGAAGTTCCAAGCAGTCACCCAAAGTCAAATCTTTTGAGCTTCCCAGCAAAGAAGGAGAGATCCTTTGCCTCCTTGCTTGTTTATATAGTACACCGCTACTTGATTGTCCATGTGGGACTGGGCAAACAAATGGCAAATGCGCTTTAACGTGGAAAAATGCAAGGTCATGCATATAGGGAAAAAGAACCCGTTATTCAACTACAAATTGGGGGGGGCATTGTTGGGAGATAGCAGACTAGAGAGAGACTTGGGTGTGCTGGTGGATGCATCACTGAAGCCATCTGCACAGTGTGCAGCAGCCTCAAAAAAAGCCAACAGGATGCTGGGCATCATAAAGAGGGGCATAACAACCAGGACGCGGGAAGTCATCATGCCATTGTATCGAGCGATGGTGCGTCCACATCTGGAATACTGCGTTCAGTATTGGTCGCCGCACCTCAAGAAAGACATGGCGGTACTTGAGAGAGTTCAAAGGAGAGCAACGAAACTGGTAAAAGGGCTGGAACACTGCCCATACGCTGAGAGGTTGGATAAGCTGGGGCTCTTCTCTCTGGAAAAAAGGAGGCTCAGGGGAGATATGATAGAGACCTTCAAGATCATGAGGGGCATAGAGAGGGTGGATAGGGACAGATTCTTCAGACTGAGGGGGACAACAGGTATGAGGGGGCATTCGGAGAAACTGAAGGGAGATAGGTTCAAAACAAATGCAAGGAAGTTTTTCTTCACCCAAAGGGTCGTGAGCACTTGGAATGCGCTACCGGAGGAAGTGATCAGGCAGAGTACGGTACATGGATTCAAACAGGGATTGGATGGATTCCTGAGGGATAAAGGGATCGTGGGATACTGAGAGAGGTGCTGGGATGTAACACAAGTATAGAAAGCTAACCAGGAAATAAGTATAGAAAGCCAACCAGGTCGTGCATGGGCAAGACCAGAGGGTGAGGACTTTGATGGGAAGATAGGACTTTAATGAGAAACCAAGGTGGAAAGGGGCCCCTTCTGGTGATTCAGACAGGTCGTGACCTGTTTGGGCCGCCGCGGGAGCGGACTGCTGGGCAGGATGGACCTATGGTCTGACCCGGCGGAGGCACTGCTTATGTTCTTATGTTCTTATGTGAAGCAAGAGGATTTGATTGTTGATGAGATGC
The DNA here is from genome assembly GCF_902459505.1 of Geotrypetes seraphini. Classification (NCBI taxonomy): domain Eukaryota; kingdom Metazoa; phylum Chordata; class Amphibia; order Gymnophiona; family Dermophiidae; genus Geotrypetes; species Geotrypetes seraphini. The sequence continues at coordinate 69,633,993 of NC_047091.1, read as the reverse complement.
TGGAAAGAGTTGAGAGCATAATAAATTGCTCTGAGTTCCAGAAGATTGATATGGAACTTCTGCTCTCTGGTGGACCAATGACCTTGAGTCTGAAGACCATCCAGATGTGCCCCCCAGGTGTAAGTAGATGCATCCATGGTCAACATTTTTGGATGAGGAGGCATGTGAAAAAGACTTCTGGAAAGATTGGATGAAATCATCCACCAATGAAGCGACCATCGAAGAGATAAGGTTACAGAAATGTGTTGAGAGAGGATCGGTTGCCTGAGAATACTGCGAGGCTAGAGCCCATTGAGGCGTTCTGAGATGTAGCTTCGCCAGAGGACTGAAATGCCATATGGAAGCCATATGTCCCAGAAGAACCATCATTCGTCTGGCTGAAATGGACTGGAGCTGGTCCACCTGATGACAGAGTTGAAGTAAAGTGTTCTGACAATCCTGCGGAAGGAATGCTCTCATATGAGTGGTGTCGATAAGAGTCCCAATGAACTGAAGCCTTTGAGACGGATGAAGTTGTGACTTGGGAAAGTTGATCTTGAAACCCAGGTTCTGAAGAAACACGATAGTGCAATTTGTTGCAAGTACATCTTGACATGAAGGGTCTTTTATGAGCCAGTCATCCAGATAGGAGAAAACTTGAAGACCATGGGACCTCAAGGCCTCCGCCGCCACAACAACCAGGTACTTGGTGAAGACTCTGGGAGAAGATGGAAGACCTTGTATTGGTAGTGATGATGTGTCACTCGAAATTTGAAGAATTTTCTGGAATCCGGGTGAATTGGGATATGAGTGTAGGCTTTCTTGAGATCCAGACAGCATAGCCAATCATTTTGAGCCAGGAGAGGATATAGAATGGCTAGAGACAGCATGTGAAATTTCTCTTTGACCAAAAACTTAAGGGCTCTACAATCTAAAATCTGACGGAGACCTCCCGTCTTCTTCACTGCTACTAGAAAGTAGCGGGAGTAAAACCCATGGTTCTTTTGATCTATGGGGTCTTCTTCAATAGCATTGAGGAGAAGGGAATGAATCTACTGAAGAAGAGAGGACTGGTGAGGGTTGGAATCAGACTCTCTTGGAGGATGATCTGGAGGGATGGTGATGAAATGTAGAGAGTAACCCTCCCGGATGATTTGTAGAACACAGAGATCGGAGGTGATGAGCTCCCAACGATGGAAATAGAGTTGAAGGCAACCACTGATTGACTGAGAGAGAGGCTGAAGCAGAGGGATTGGAACTATGCTCTCAATCAGCAGGTCAAAAAGACTGAGTTAATTTGGCAGGAGCAGCAGGTTGAGCTTTGGGAGGAAGATGCTGCTTTTGCTTTTTCTATTGAGGCCTTACTGGAGCAGAGGCTTTGGCTGAAAAACACCTCTGATAAGAAGCAGGCCTAAAAGGTCTCGATGATGAGGGTTTGGACTTAGGTTTAACTAAGGTTTTCCATCGAGTCTCATGAGCTGAGAGTTTTTGGGTTGTCATATCTGCAGAGGCCCCAAAAAGCTCATCCCCTAAATAAGGGACATTGACTAGTCTGTCCTGTAGATTAACGTCCATGTCAGAGACTCTAAGCCACACCAGCCTCCTCATGGCCACAGACATAGAAGAGGCTCTGGACGTGAGTTCAAAGATGTCATAAGCTTAATTGTAGGACCTTTCAACTTATAAGAGGGAATATATTTTTGATATGCAGGAAACTGTCTCATGAGATGTTTCAAGTAGCATGAGAAGTAGAAATTATAGTTGATAGCTCTATTAGCCAACATGGAATTTTGGTAGAACCTTTGACTGCTGCATAAACTTTTGATGGAGTAGATATTTTCAAAGTAGACTCCACCATGAGGGATTGATGAGGGAGTTGAGGTTTGTCAAATCCTGGGAGAGAAATGATCTTGTAAAGAGAATCCAACTTTTTGGGTGCCACCAGTACCAAGAGAGTCGATTCCAAATTTGTGTAGAGACTCTCTCAAAATCCCATGCAAAGGAAGCTTTAGCATGTCCTTAGGAGGGTGAACTTAAACCAAAGTTTTGAGAAACTCCTCACTGTATTTGGAATCTGCCTCCAATTTCACAGAAAAAACCTTTCCCATTTGTCAAATAAATCGAGTAAAGAAAAGCTTTTCAGTGGGAGAAGAAGCTCTAGCTGGAGAATGTCTCGGAGACTTCAATGCAGGAGAAGCATCAGCATCGGTAGTAGAAGGTGACGGATCGGGATCGGAGTCATCCTGTAAATCAAGTCTTGGAGCAGAGAGGGAGAACGGTGCTTTGACTGATGCCAGTCTGGTGTTGTTGGAGTTTTTTGTTTTCAGGATATTTTCATGGACTTCATGGAGCTCCTGTCAGAGTGTCTGGAATGACGTTGAGCAGATGGGGACCGGTGCTTGGAAGAACAATGCTTCGATGCCAGAGTGGCAGGATTGGATTGATGTTGCAAGTCCTTTGAATGCACCGATGGGGCATCGATGGCACCAGAGGTCCTGGTAATGTTAGGCTCAGGCTGGACTAGTACTGGAGGAGTCAGTCAGGAGCAGCAACTGAAATTGTTCCCCGAGCTCTTCTTTAAGCAAAGCATCGAACTTCCGCCTCAAGGTAAGCACCAGTACTTGGGGCTTTGTCAATGGTATCACAGGTGCTGCGACATGTTCCCGAGAGGATGACTCTGATGACGAAGCACCCCTTGACAATGGAACCAGTCGCTGCAGGGACTTACGCTTGGTCGGCATGAATTGGCTTGATGCCTTTGTGACCTGCGTCCCTGGACCTTCTTAGCCAGCTTACCCGAGGACATGATGTGCTGCGACACCGGTGTCTATGTTTTCGATGCCAGTGACTTAGATGTAGATGGTGTCGTCAGTGCATCTCCCTCCAAGCCAACACCGAAGAGTTTCTCTTGTTGGAGAATACGATTCTATATAGTACGCTTCTGCAGTGAAGAGCAGCATTTATAAGATTGTACACAGTGTCGGCGGTGCATCTCCCTCCAAGCCGACACCAAAGAGTTTCTCTTGTTGGAGAATACGATTCTTTATAGTACGCTTCTGTAGCGAAGAGCAGCATTTATAAGATTGTACACGGTGTTCTGGACCCAAACACTTCAGGCAATAGCTATGAGGGTCTGTTAATGATATAGTGCGAGAAAACTGACGCACTTTTTAAATCCCATCAGTGGGCTCTGTGGATGACATCACCCACATGTTAGAATATGCTGCCTGCTTGTCCTGGGATAAAGTTTCTTCCAAACACAGTGAACACATTTTGCATTCACTTATCAGTTTAATAAAGCAACTGTACTAAACTTTTTTTTTTTTTTTGGTAACACTGAAGCCACCAGGTTCAGCCAAATGGAAAATCTGGTAATCCTAGGATGGGAGGGTAGGGTAATTGGGAAGGGAAAAGGGGATGGTGGTCCAGGGAGGACAGATGGGAAGAGAATGGGAGGAGTTGTGCCTTGGGATGGAAGAGGGAGGGAAAAATGTTAGGTCTGGGGGAGGAAGGGAGAGAGAAATGTTAGGTCTGGGAGTGGGAGAGAGAGATACAGCATCTCTTTTATTCCTTCTATCTTATTCAGCATCAAGGGGGTAGGAAAGAACAGAAAAGAGAGGGAGAAATGTTGAACCATGGGGGGGTGGAGAAAGAGAGAAGAAGAGATGGACCCATGGGAGGGCAGGCAGGAAAAGAGGTAGGATGGGGAGAAAGGGATAGAGAGATATAGCCTGACAAGAGTGGAAAGAGGGAGGGAGATTCTGGAAATAATGGAACCATGTGGAAGAGGTCAAAAGGGGGATGACAAGAAGATGAATGAGACAACAGTGAGAGAGAAGTGAATACAGTGGTAGAAATGTGGTAATGGGTAGTAGGAAGAAGGAAACAGGAAGCTGGGAAAGGAGTGAGATGGGAAATGGGAGAGTTAGAGCATGAGTAATGGAGATGAAAAGTTGGTAGGTAGCTGAAAAGTAAAAAGAAGGGTGAAATTTGAGTGGATGGAGAGGCAGAAAAGAAGAAAAGGTAGGTTTGTGGTACCCCAATTACATAGGCAAGCTAAGAGGCCAACCAGGGAAGGTGGGTGGGTTGTGAGAATATCTGCATGCTGTCTCTGGAAAACACCTGTTACGGTAAGTAACTGTGCTTTATCCCAGGACAAGAAGGCAGCATATTCTCACATGTGGGATCCCTTAGAGGGTTAAGCCAAGAGAACCTGTCACTGAGAGTGGGATCCCTAGGATAGTAGACTTGGGGGTAGGTCAGTAGAGTGGGCAGATCTGATGAGCTATGGCCCTTATCTGCCATCATCTTCTATGTTTCTAGCTTATTAGAATGGGATGGAGGGACTATTGGTCATTAAGAAAATAAATTTTGTAATATTGCTTGGCCGAAGTGACCACCTTCAGGAATAAGATTCCAGACAGTAGTGAGGTGTGAATGTATGAACTGAGGACCAAGTAGCAGCTTTACAGATTTCATCAATAGGGGTGGAATGTAAAAAAGCAACTGAAGCTGCCATAGCTCGGAATTTGTGGGCTGAGACATGACTCCCCAGTTCATTGTCAAATGTGCGCAAGACAAATCCAATTGAATCCCAGACTGAGCATAATGGAAGTCGATACAAGCCACCAACAAGGTAGAAATAGTTCTTTTGGATACAGGACGTCTCAACTTATTAGGATCGAATGAGATGAAGAGTTGAGATGTCCTATGAGGTTGAGTATGATGTAAGTAGTAGGACAAAGTTCGATTACAGTCCAAAGTATAAAGAGCCGTTTCTCCAGGGATTGATTGAGATGCACAATGGATTGATTGAGATGGAATTCAGTGGCTACCTTTGGAAGGAACTTTGGATGAGTGCGAAGCACCATTTTGTCATGATGAAGAGAGTATCCCTCTCAAATGACTTTTGGTACCCAGAGATCTGTGGTTATTAGTTTCCAACAGGGATAATACAGCTGGAGCCGACCTCCGATTGGTTGAGGAAGAGGCTGAGAAATAGGAACAGTGGCTATGCTCTTTAGAAGCCCATCAAAATGATTGAGCAGGTTTTTGAGGAGCCGCTGAGATTTCTGGAGCCACTGTTTTTGCTTTTTCTGCTATGGTCTAGGAAGAGCAGCTGGTTTTGAAGAAAAACACCTTTGATATGAAGAAGGCTTAAAAGATTTTGAAGTTGAAGGTTTAGGTTTGGATTTAACCAAAGCATCCCAATGTTTCTCATGATCAATGTTTTGTGTGGCATTTTCAATAGAGTCACCAAATAGCTCATCTCCCAAGCAGGGAATGTTTGCGAATCTGTCCTGCAGATTGATGTCCATATATGAGACTCGTAGCCATGCAAGACGTCTCATTGCTACTGACATAGCTGATACTCTAGAACAGGAATATCAAATGTCAGTCCTTGGGGGCCGCAATCCAGTTGGGTTTTCAGGATTTTCCCAATAAATATGCATGAGATCTATTAGCATACAATGAAAGCAGTGCATGCAAATAGATCTCATGCATATTCATTGGGAAAATCCTGTAAACCCGACTGGATTGCGGCCCTCAAGGACCGACATTTGACACTCCTATTCTAGAAGATAATTAAAACGCATCATAAGCAGATCTTGCCATGTATCTTATGGCTAGGGCAAGGGTGCGAGAGATAAGATGAAATTCCTGCAAATGTTGTGGAGGAATGTATCTATCAAAAGAAGGTAATTTCTTAAGGTGCTTTATTTAGCAGAAAATATAGAAATTATAATTTAGAACTCTATTCGCTAGCATAGAATTTTGGTACAGGCAAAGCCCAAATTTGTCCATAGTGCATCCTTCACGCCCCGGTGGCACTGAGGCACAGACTTTCGATGGAGTAGATGTTTTCAAAGTCGACTCTACCACTAGAGACTGGTGCTGAAGCTGTGATTTGTCAAACCTTGGAGAAGAAATTATTTTATAGAGAGAGTCCAATTTTCTGGGAGCCACTGTAATGGTTAGGGGTGTTTTCCAGTTCTTGTGAAGTCTCTCTTTGAGTATACCATGCAAAGGTAGTCTGAGAAGTTCTTTAGGAGACTCATCATAATCTAAGGCCTCCAAGTATTCTGCACTGTAGGAAGAGTCAATCAGCTTCTAGCTTGACTGGCAACTGCTTGCCCAACTGGCAAATAAATCTGGTAATGAAAGTCTTTCAGTAGGAGATTTAGCCCTTGGTGGAGACTTTTCCGATGTAGTATCATAAGCCTCCATTGTAGACTCAGGTAAGTCTTCAGCTGAATCAGACTGTAAGTCAGAGTCATAAAAGGGTTTTGATGAAGGAATGCATTGAGCAGATCGATGCTTGTGCCAAGCCTGGTGTCAATCTGATGATGAGGACAATGTCTGACGTGACACTCTTTTACATTTGGAAGATCGTAAAAGAGAGCGATGTTTCCTTTTAGAAGCTCCTGAAGAGGAACGATGCATACTGGATTTGGAGCATCGAGATGAGGAAGAGGAATGACGATGCCTTGAACTTGAGCAGGGCCTCGATGGAGATCTGAGCCTGTGATGATGTGGTCTATGCTTAGGTGTGAAGCGTCAATACCCCTCTGTAGAGCCAGTGTCAGTACCGCAGGACCTGATTGCCTTATGCTCAGGCTTGACTGATACTGAAGGAGTCAATGTCGGAGGAAGGAGCTTAAACATATCACTTACTTGGAAAAGCACATCGAGCTTTTTGAGAAATGAAAGCACCGATACCTTTGGCCTCTCTGCCAGTACCATCATATCTTGCTTCGGAGAGGGTGACCTTGAAGAGGATGCACACCTCAATGTACGAGAGGCAAGATGCAGAAGAGGTTGTTGCTTAGTCAGCATCGAGGGACTCGATGCAAGAGTGACCTGCAAGACCCGTTGGGAAGTGGCTGGCTTCTTAGCTGGCATGAAGTGATATCTCCCGACGCCGGTGTCAATGTCTTCAATGTGGAAGGCTGTGACGACTTCTCCATTTCCATGCTGGTGCCGAACAATTTTTCTTCTTGAAGTCTCCGACTCTTAATGGAACATTTCTGCAGGATAGAACAATCTACTTGGTGTTCTGGGCCAAGGCACTGCAAACACCAACTATGGGGGTCAGCGATGGAAATTAGCCTATGGCACTTGCAGCACTTCTTAAAACCCGATAACAGCCGGGACAGAGACGAAAAAAGAACCTCTGCCAAATTGAACTCAATGGCTGAGGAAAACGAAACGGCCTTGCTGGCCAAAGCCTGCGAGGGAAAAAGAGAGGAAAGAAAGTTTCCTCGTTCTCTATTTTTTTTTAATAGAAGTACTCTTAATGAAAGAGGAAAATTAGAAGAAAAACTGAACAACGTTCAGAGACACGATTTCTTAGGTCCGCGGAAAACTAAAAACTGAGGTACCGCGAGCCTGTCAGGTGGGAAGGTACTCGCGCGTGCATGGTGTGGGCAGTTTGCACACTTTCTTAAGTTCTTAAAGTGGTGATGCACTTTTAAAGCTGTCTGTACTGGGGCTCCGTGGATGACGTCACCCACATGTTAGAATATGCTGCCTGCTTGTCCTGGGATAAAGTTTCTTCCAAACACAGTGAACACATTTTGCATTCTCCTATCAGTTTAGTAAAGCAACTGTACTAAACTTTTTTTTTTTTTTTTTTTTTGCAACACTCAAACAACCAGCTTTAAAGCTTGGCCTATTGCTTTTTGCTCTAGCATCAGAGGCTTTACCTCCCACAGAACCTGAGCAACACAAGTCCTTCCTTGGCTTCAGTTCTCCTCCACAGTTTGGGACTCAGTCCCAGGGTTTCATTTCCCCAAACCACATCCCCTTTAAGCAATAAGGTTCACTACTCCCAGGGCTAACCTCCCCTCCGGTCTCATATCTGGGGTGTCTTTCCCGCAAGACATGGGGCTTGTAGTTCCAGTTGATCTCTTCCTCCAGCCTGGGGATACCAGTCCCAGGTCTGTTAATTCTGCAGGCACTCCTTGCCTCAGTCTAGCTTATGAGGTAGTTTCAAATTTCACACTGTCTTCGCTCCAGGTCTCCAAGCCGGAGTGTCTCAGCCCCAGGGTTTCAATCCCCATAACCAAGCCGCCTAAGGTAGAAATGGAGCCTGATATGGGTTCATTACTCCCCAAGCTAGACTCTCCTCCAGTCATGTACCCCGAGGTCACATCCTTGTGGGTCACAGAGCTTACAGGTTCTACTGAGGGTTCCTGCTGGAAAACCTTCTTTTTGCATGTGCAACAGCACAGCTGCACAGGTATCTCAGTTCCTCTGACTCTGCAATAATCTCACACAATCTGACCCACTAGAGCTCCATCCACGACTGATATATTGTTAGTAGCAATCAGTCGGTGGGTCATTATTATTCTCTAAGTTATCTCTGCATATTGGGCACAATTCCTTCTGCTCACACTCTCCACGTGCAAGGTCTCGCACCAGGTGTGTTTCCATTCTTCGCTTGGGGTGGAGTTCTAGTCTATGCTCCACCTGTTCTCCCCAGAATGTTCCCCTTGTGCTCCACTAACATCATGATGTGCTTTTCCAAATTACTGGAATCTGGGAAGACAGCTCATCCTCCTCCTCCTTCCCTGGGGCTTCCCAGCAGTGAGAAAAGGCGCCATTTTTCTCTCTACATCTTCTTGCACAAATTCTGACTCACTGGTACTCACAGTTCTGGAGGGGGATTCTCTCCACAGTCTCTCCATGTAATTTTCTCCATGGAGGCAAGTCACCATCTCATACACTTCCTTTGATTCAATCTCTTGTCTCTCCTCACTCCAGGCTTCTGAACTCCTTACACCCCACATTATGGGTGTCATTCTTATGTAGCCCTAGCATCCCATCCACCCACATCATGCAGCGGGCTCCAGTCAGCTCTTTGGGGTTGGGGGGGGTTCATCTGCCCCACACCAGGGCCCATAAAAAGTTAAATCAAACTCAGTCACTGTCACAGTCACTCACTGTTCCTCGAGAGCTGGGCATAGGCTGGGATTGAACAAGTCCAGTAGGCCAGAGGAAATGCAGATCCTGGTGCTCCAATCACTCACTCAGTTTCCCTTGTCTCTTAGGGAGCATGGAATATTGCTACTCCTTGGATTTTGATGACCTGGATTGGCCACCTTCAGAATGGGCTATTGGGCTTGATGGACCATTGGTCTGACCCAATAAGGCTATTCTTATGTAAACAGGCAGGAACCAAGAGGTAAACTGAAACAAACTGAATGGTTTATTAACTTGCTTGAAGGTAAAGACAATCAACTATTTACATATTCATAGGTGGCAGTCATCAGATTCAAATAGTTTCATCTTCATTCCCTATCCCAACTCCCCAGTCAGTAGAGAGTCCCCTTCTTTTACTCAGGCTTGGTAGAGGAATTAGGATCAACCAAGCCTGAGAGTGACTTAAGAATCTCAAAACTCATCGGTGAAATTCGGTGAGTCAATATAGTGCCCGTAGTGAGAGCGACTTTTATTTTATGGGCGATTCTCAGCATAATAGCATGCAAATTGTATGCACACTATTTGTGCAGAGAATTGCTGGTAAACAGCAGGAGGAACTGTGACAGGTGCTTGCTCAGAAGAGCAATTGCTAAGCTCAGCTCCTCCCTTCTGTCAAAGCTGCTCTCCCTGCCCTGATCATCTGAGCTGCAGGTCTCCCCTAGTCCTGACTCAGCTGATTAACCATCAGGGAGAGCAGCAGAAAGAAAAGCCCCCCCTCCCGCTGATACCCCCTCACCCGCCACTGCCCAGACCCCTCCCAACATCCAGTAAAGCACTTAAGTCCTTGATTGGCCCAGACACCTAAGGCCTCTAATGTAGGAGGGGCCTTAAACGCCTGGGCCAGTCAGAGCCTTAGGTCCCTCCCTGTAACTGGAAGGGGAGGGCCTGCAATTTTGAAGAGGCGGGCCTGCCAGAGGGAGTATCATCCCTCCGGCTGGCCTTCGTTGGAAAGGTATGGGAGAGCAGGGATCACTGGTGGCGGGAGGGAGTAAGCATCTCTCCTGCTGGGGGTGTCGGGAGGGGGTTGTCGTTGAGTCGGGGATCACCGATAGTGGGTATCCCTACTGCCGGGGTTATTGGGGAGGGTTGTCAGTGTCAGGATTCACTGGTAGCAGGTGGGAGTGGTAATTCCTCCTGCTGGGGTTAAGAGGGGGGTTGTGGGGGGATGTGGTCCCCAGTGGTGGGAGTGGTCATCTCTCCTGCAATCCTTCAATTTAGGGGTTGTATTTAAAAAAAAATTTTTTTGAGGGGTGAGGGGGGGGGGTCTGAGCTGTCAAGCTATGACTGCTCAGACCCTATTGGAAAATTTTAACTGAAAATGTGGCACAACGAGGTTAGGGAATCACCTGGTGATAACAGAGAATTGCCTGGAGTGCTCCTTTAAATATTGATGAGACCATTTTACTACCATTTTAATATTAATAACCTCAATGTACTACATTTGCATGGCAGAATCAGAGACTGCTAATTGGCCGGTAATATACTGGCACGCTAAACTGGTTGTAACCTGTTTAACAACCATCATTAAGTGAAGGGATGCAGTTCTGAACCAGGGCAAGGTCAGCACACTGATCTAAGGCCCTGTGTAAGGATCCGAGGCCTTGTGAAAGAAGTATGAATCCTTTCTCATTTCCTCTCCCCTCCTGCCATGTAGTCATTCTATAGCAAGGAAAAATGTTAGCACCTTGTGACAGAATGCTGAGGCATTCCCCCCTCCCCTCTCTTGTCACAAGATCCTTGTCACATATTAACCTGACCCAAGTTTACCCTTATCTTATTCCTTATTTTGTTTAATTATTCCTTATATGGGCAACAATCAGACTTTGCCTATGTGCAAAAGAAGGCCCTGAGTTTAAGGCTAATCATGAGGTGCTTGAGGAGCATGCATTATAACCTTTGGTCTGTCACATGTTATAGTAAGATTATAGACATATTAAAAGTGTACACAAGGGAATGACTTTATTGTAACCGTTATGATGTATTCATATGTCACGTGAGATAGTAGCTTTGAGAATCACATTAGATATGTAAACAAATGAGTTACCTTATTATAATCCACACTGTAAATGCATGATGAAATTGTAATCTTGCAGAACATTAGCTAAGTAATTAAGGGAGTTAAGATATTCAATAAAAGGGTGAGAGACCATCCATTAGGGTTGCCTCATCCCGACCTGAGTCCTGTGTGAAGCCTCATTCCTTCAATTAAGGACACAGTAAGTTTTCAGAATCCTCCTCTAAGGCAAGGATTCTCAAAAACCTGCGTTAAAAAGCAATGGTCTGTTAACGCAGCCGTTTTGATAGCGAATCTAAAAAATCAAGACATTCTCAAAAAATCATGCATGGACAGCTAAATTTGCATGGACAGCTAAATTTGCATGTGCCCATCATTGGTGATAGCAACGGGCACATGCGCAGAAAAAACACTATCAAGAAAAAACAGAAACAAAAACACAACAGCAGGAGAGAGGCCCACACTCTCCCACTGCCCTAAAATCCCGGCCACGACCTCCCTGTAGCAGGAGATTCCCACTCTCTCCTGCTGCACTAAAATCCCTGCCGCAACCACTATGCCATGACTCCACCGTCCCCCCCCCCCCGCACAGTCCCATGCTTTCAAGTGACCCCCCTCCCCCTTACCTCAAAATAGATGACTCGGAGAGACATGGCTGCGTCATCTAAAATGGGCCTTCCCCTCCCCAGTGTATCTTGGGATGCATCAGGGAGGGGCCTGAGGCTCTGATGGTTCAAGTTGTTTAAGGCCCCTCCCATGGGCCAATCAGTGCCTGGATGCACTGGGAAGGGTCCTAAGGCTCTGATTGGCCCGGACACCTAAGGCCCTTCCTATGGGGTGTTTGGGCCAATCAGAGCCTCAGATGCCTCCCCGGTTTTGAAATGAAGTAAGTAACTCTCCGTGACTTTGAGGACCCAAGCATCTGTTGTGATGACAGCCCGTCAATGATAGAATTGTAGTCGACCTCCGTTAGGTTGGGGAATAAGTTGGGCAGGTGGAATGTTGGCCATGCTCCCTAAAAGCACATCAAAAAGACACTGCTGATTTTTGAGGAGTTGATGACCGAGATTTTTGAGGTCACTGTTGTTTTTGCCTCTTTTGTGGTGGTGGTTTAGAAGAGGAGGATGTCGCAGGGTATCATCTCTTGTAAGTGTAAGCAACTGATCTTGAAGCTAACTTAGATGGTTGAACTACAAGCCTACATCGGGCGGAAGGCACTCACGCATGTGCAGTGCGGGCAGTCACAAAGTTTCTTAAAACTTAAAGTGACAGTTCACTTTTAACACTCCGTACTGGGCTCCGTGAATGATATCACCCACATGTGAGAATATGCTGCCTGCTTGTCCTAGGATAATAACGCTAGTAGGAAAGAAATATTTCTCTAAAGTTAGCAACACTTTGCACCTCAGTTGTAGAAAAATCATTTGTTTCCTGGTGTGTTTAGGACCAAATGTTAAATTCTTAACCTAAATTTTAAGGTCCTTGCCTCTGGCTAAATTATATGTTTATCAAATCTTCTAGTCCCCTAATTGCATTCCCTGTAATTCTAAGACAAGAAGGTGCTTGTTATCTCCCTCTCAAGTGAATGTTAATCAGCTTTTTAATTTGCACCCCCCCCTCTCTCTAATTCTCTACCAAAGGTTCAAGCTCTTTCCACTTAGAAAGTTCCTATTGCAGATTCAAAGTTGTCTTAAAGGCATATAGGGGTCAATTCCTAGAAAGTGCCAAAAGTCAAGCACAAAAAAATTAAGTTAGGTTAGGGTTATCAGACATCCAGGGAAACCCGGACATGTCCTCTTATTAGAGGACTGTCTAGGTGCTCGGACTTTTCAAAATTCAGCAGTTTGTCTCGGTTTTGGAAAGCTCCGTTTATCTAGAGGCCTCTGAGCATGCACGGATGATGCCACATGCATCCGTGCATGTTTGGAGGCCCTCGGACATGGCCCAGAGGTCAGAGATAAGGCTTTCTGAGGGCAGAATGGGGAGGGGATGTGGGTGGAACAAGGTGGGACTTGGGTGGAATAGGGCATGGCCATGTGTCCGGGATTTTACAATATAAAATATGGTAACCCTAAGTTAAGGTGCTGTTGCAAACTTTGCACCCAAGTTTATATAATTAGCTGGAGTGTACCAGCCAAAACTGCCCTTACAAACAAGGCAGCCAAGAGCAGGGTAGGAGTGCAGTTTCCAAATTTTCAGGTGTACCCTCAAGCCTTCCTCCTGAATCAGGGCTAGAGGTGGATTTACAATTTATATTTTTTATCTTCAGCACACACAGTGCTTTTACACTGGAATGATACGGTTTGCGTGAGAAAGATGACTTCCAATTAATTTAATTTAAAGAGAATGTTGTGCCTCGTTGGTATGTTCCTTCCCTCTCGCAGTCCGACAACATTTCTTCCTTCTATTCCCTCACCTGAGGCTTAGCATTAAGCCATTTTTTGGCCCTGCCAGACAGGCCCAGTGGCAGCTGTGGTGAAAAGCTACTTGTGGCCTGCACCGGGTCTTTCCCCCTGCCTTGCCCCTTTCTGAGGGAAAGGTCTGGTACAGGCCACAAGCAGATTTTCATCAGGGCTGCCACTGGCAAGGCCGAAGAATGGCTTAATGGTAAGCTGCAGGGAAGGGAATGGAAGGAAGAAGTGATGCTGGACCGTGAGAGGTAAGGCTTAAAGTAAATTGAGGGAGACTGAAGGTGGGGGAGAAGGAACATCGAGCCAAGGTGCCGGAGGGGGGAGAGGAAGGCAGAAAGCTGTTTTTTTTTTTTTTAACTTGGGCTCTCATAGTGGGAAAGGTCCAGAGTAGGCCACAGGCAGCTTTTCAGCAGGGCCCCCACTGCCAGGCCTTAATGGTAAACCACTAGGGAGAGGATGGAAGTGATGCCAGACTGTAAGAGGGAAGGCTTAAGGCAAATCAAGCAGGATCAAACTGGTGCGCTGCAGTGTGAAGAAGCTACGCAGCTTAGAGGGAATATTGATTCAGAGCCAGGCTAGTGTTTATTTCCACAATATAGAAACATAGAAACATGATAGCTGATAGAGGCCAAATGACCCATCCAGTCTACCATCTACAGTAACCATTCTCTCTTCCTGTGTCTAAGAGATTCTACATGCCTATCCTATGCTGCCTTGAATTCAGATACAGTCTTTGTCTCCACCACCTCTTCCAGGAGACAGAAATATTTGGTACATTTAAGAACAAAAGGCAGATATGCAAAAAAACAAACAAAAAACTCAGTCTCTTATAAGCAGGGCAAGACCAGTAAAGAATCTTCAGAATTCTTAGTTTTAGAAACATTTTTCATGTCAGCACCCTTAGGCTATATCATCTCATCACCTCGTCTCCAGAGAACAGGAACAGAGAAAATACATTTATAAAATACAAAAATCCTTGTCTCTGACATGAAAAATGAAAATGAATTAATTTTTTAGCAGTTTTTGGAGTAAGCTATCTGCATTTTTCAGCTGAACATACTGCTTCTCAGTTACTACATTGATACAGGTTGAAATGTTACCCATTGCTCTATAGCACATGGTAAATTGTTACACCTACTCCCTCTTCTACAAAACTGCGCTAGCGGTTTTTAGCACAGACAGCAGCGCTGAATGGCCTGCACTGCTCCCCACGCTCATTGAGTTCCTATGAGCGTTGGGAGCAGCGCGGGCCATTCAGCACGGCTCTCTGCATTAAAAACTACTAGCATGGTTTCATAGAAGAGGGGGCTATTTTCACATAATTTAAATTTTAAAAATCCTCATGAAACATTTTTAACAGTTTGTTTGCAAGGAATTTATTCAGGAAACAATCACAAATCACAATGTGAAAATTCTTGTAACCATATAAATATTCTTAAGCGCATATCTAAGGCCCTCTTTTATTAAGCTGCAGTAGCGCTGCTGCCACATGAAATGCTCTGATGCTCATTCAGTTCCTATGAGCCCACGCTAAAATGGTTGATAAAAGGGGCCAATGACATTAATAAAGTACATTTTTTTCTTTACTATGCTAATCTGCTATTTGATTATCTTCAAAGCCAACATTAGTAAGTAAATTAATTAATTAAATAGTAGGCAAAACACAATCATTCTAACATATGAGAAGAATATAAATTGAAAAATACAGAATCCAAAACTTCTATTGAACTGGTGGTCCTCTGAGTAAGCTAAAATTTTGTTTTATGGTTTTTCCCTCTTGTTTTCATGTATCAGTAGAGTGTTGCCTGTGTTCTGCTGCTGGCAAGCAGTGATTTAAAGGGATTTTCTTCTGCTAAAGAGCTGCCAGAATGAAAAGAGAGCACTGGGAAAGATATAAAAATAAAAGAAAACAAAGGTAAAATCTGAGCTTTGTTTATATTGGATCACCTGATTGGCTACTGCCGACCCTGTGCTTACTGTAGAAAAACAATAATATAAGGCCCCGTTTATCAAGCTGGTTTTTAGAGCGAGCTGGTGTGGTAAAAAATTATGCTCATAGAATTCCTATGAGTGTTGGAGCACTTACCTTGCCAGCCCACTCTAAAAACCTATAGCACAGCTTGATAAAAGTGTGGGGGGGGGGATCGGAACAATCTTTTGAAGTAAGTCCTTTTCCTCTTTTCTTCAGTTTACAGGTTAACTCACAAAGAAATGATTCAATCTAGCTAAAAGGGATCCCATATTTAGGGTCTCTTACATCATATTTAAACATACCCCCCCTTTACAAAGCTGTAGTAACAGTTGACGCACAAGTGCTCTGATGTCCATTAAATTCCTATGGGCATTGAAGCAATTGCCACATTAACAACCGCTACCACGATTTTGTAAAAGGAGCCCTAAGCCGTTCCCCTTAACTGTATCCATGACATCCTGTTTGTCTGTCTTGCCTGTTTAGATTGTAGCTCTTTCAAGCAGGGACTGTTTCCTTACTCTTTGTGACTCTGCAACGCTGTGTGCGTCTGGTAGCGCTATAGAAATAATTAATAGTAGTAGTAGTAGTATTACAATGCTTGAAGGAATAGGGAAGATGATAATCATATGAATTTAAACTGAGGGAAAATAAAATAAAATTGCAGACGCAGTTGTAATCTTTTGTGTTATCAGGGACAGCAGGCAGATATTCTCACTGATGGGTGACGTCACCGATGGAGCTCCAGTACGGACTTCAAAACTGCATTGCCACTTTAAGTCTTTAGAAAGTTTGCGATAGCCCACACCGTGAATGCATGAGTGCCTTCCCACCTGATGTAGGCGCGCGGTCCCTCAGTTAAGAAGCCAACTAGGGGAGGTGGGTGGGTTGTGACAATATCTGCCTGCTGTCCCTGGATAACACTTGTTACGGAAAGTAACTGTGCTTTATCCCAGGATAAGCAGGCAGCATATTCTCACTGATGGGTGACCTCCAAGCTAACTAGAATGGGATGGTGGAAGAGATGGCCTTTAGGAGAATAAATTTTGTTATACAGATTGGCCGAAGTGCCAATCCCATCTGGAGAAAGGCTCCAGACAATAGTGAGAAGTAAATGTATGAACTGAGGACCAGGTAGCAGCTTTACAGATTTCCTCAATGGGAGTAGATCTAAGGAAAGTAACAGAAGCTGCCATAACTCTGATTTTGTGGGTTGTGACATGACTCTACAGTATCAGTCCAGTGTGATCATAGCAGAATGATATACAAGAAGCCAGCAAGTTGGAAATCATTCTCTTGGAAACAGGATGCCCCAACTTTTTTGGATCAAATGAAACAAAGAGTTGGGGAGAAGTACGGTGAGGCTTTTTCTTGTCGATGTAATAGGCCAAAGCATGTTTACAGTCCAGAGTGTGCAACGCGGTTTCTCCCGCATGAGAATGAGGTTTAGGGAAAAACACTGGCAGAACAATCGACTGATTGAGATGAAACTCCGTAACAACTTTCGATAGAAACTTTGGATGCGTGCATAGAACCACTTTATCATGGTGAAAACCAGTGAAGGGTGGATCTGCCACCAATGCTTGCAACTCATTGACCCTACTGGCAGAGGTGAGAGCAATAAGGAAGACAACTTTCCAGGTGAGAAACTTAAGATGAGCTGAGGCCATTGGTTCAAATGGAGGCTTCATCAAGATGGAAAAAACCATATAAGGGTCCCAGATGACAGGCGGAGGCTTGAGAGGTGGTTTAACATTAAAAAGTCCTTTCATGAATCTGGAGACCAGAGGATGAGCAGTGAGAGGCTTTCCCTCAACTGGTATATGAAAAGCTGTAATAGCGATGAGATGGACTCTGATACATGTAGATTTGAGCCCAGAGTCAGACAGATGAAGAAGATAGTCCAGCACCAAATCCACTGGAAGTGGGATTGTGATGGTGAAGAAGACGCCAGGAAGAAAATCTAGTCCACTTTTGATGATAACATTGTTGAGTGGCTGGCTTTCTGGAGGCGTCAATAATATTGTGGACAGGCTGGGAGAGATGTAATTCAGATGGATTCAGCCCGAGAGAAACCAAGCTGTCAGGTGCAATGATTGCAGGTTGGGATGTAGAAGTGATACTTGATGCTGAGTAAGCAGAGCAGGAAAAACTGGAAGAGGTATGGGCTCCCTGGAGCTGAGCTGAAGTAGAAGGGAGAACCAATGTTGTCTAGGCCACCGAGGAACGATGAGAATCATGGTGGCTGACTCTCTTTTGAGTTTGAACAGAGTCTTTAACATAAGAGGAATTGGAGGGAATGCATAAAGAAACAGGCCCGTCCAATCCAGGAGATACGCATCGGCTTCCAGAAGGAGAGGACAGTAAAGTTTGGAGCAAAACTGGGGCAACTTGTGATTGTGAGGAGCCATAAACAAGTCCACCTGTGGAGTGCCCCATTGAGCAAAGATGGATTGGAGAGCTGCAGAGTTGAGAGTCCACTTAGGAGGTTGAAGAATTCTGTTGAGGTTGTCTGCTACGGAATTCTTCTCCACTTGAATGTAGACAGCCTTTAAGAAAAGGTTGCGAGCACAGGGGGCACAGATGTGTAGACATTAGCCCCTGTAGACTTCTTTAAGGTGGATTCCACGACTAGGGACTCATGGATAAGTTGAGGCTTGTCAAAACTAGGAATAGGAACCACCCTATATAAAGATTCCAATTTCCAAGGAGCCACAGGAATAGATAGTGGAGTTTCCAGATTTTTATAGAAAGCCTCCCACAAAATGTCATGAAGAGGAAGCTTGAGTAGTTCCTTTGGTGGTTGGTCATAGTCTAAACCCTCCAGGAACTGCTTACTATGTTTAGAGTCCACTTCAAGTGGAATAGAAAGGGCTTCAGACATTTGACAAAGAAATCTGGGAAAAGTGGATTTCTCAGAAAAAACAGCAGGTTCCTGAGAATATTGAGGTGAATCAGAACTAGAAGAATCACCATCATCAGAGAAGATTGGGTCCTGCTCAGTCTCCCAACAAATCTGAATCCTGGATTGAATGTGGATGGTGTCGAAGACTCAGTGTTGAAGACTCAATATGCTTTATCTTACGCAATGCCTTCCGGGATCGCACCGGAATCACCTCTGGAGATGTTTGCATCAATGACAACTTTGGCCGTGGAGCTGGAGGTATTGACTCCCGTGTCGAAGATCTCCATACCGGGGTAGCATCAGATGTAAGTGCAATCGGAGTTG
The DNA here is from genome assembly GCF_902459505.1 of Geotrypetes seraphini. Lineage (NCBI taxonomy): Eukaryota > Metazoa > Chordata > Amphibia > Gymnophiona > Dermophiidae > Geotrypetes > Geotrypetes seraphini. Next base: position 69,615,406 of record NC_047091.1, on the reverse strand, counting down.
TGGGCTCAGACCGGACTGGCACCAGGAGAGTCAGTGTCGACGTCGACATGGGCATAAGCTGCGTCGGCACCAGCATGTGGAAATGCTCACCCAGTTCCTCATGTAGCAAATTGTAAATATTTTGTTTCAGAGAGAGCACCAGTACCGCTGGCCTCTTTGCGGTACCTTCGGTTTATTTATTTATTTTTACTAAAGGCAAGGTAAAACTAAATAAAGAAAAACAAACATGAAAATGACTAAAAAGTCACAAACGTGTGAGCAAGAAAGGCAAAAATAGATTCAACGGCTGTTGGAAAGCGTCTTCTTAGCTCCGTAGAAACTAAGAAACTGAGGGACCATGCACCTACATCGGGCGGGAAGGCACTCGTGCATGCGCAGTGTGGGCTATCGCAAACTTTCTAAAGACTTAAAAGTGGCAATGCACTTATGAAGTGGTCCGTACCTGGGCTCCATCAGTGACGTCACCCATCAGTGAGAATATGCTGTCTGCTTGTTCTGGGATAAACAGTACTTCCCGCCATGAGGCCAAGCGACTACTCCCTGCAGTCCAGGGTTCCATCAATCCCCCCACCCCCTCCTCTGTGGGATCCATCTCTGCTGATCTTTCATCCTTCGGGCAGCCAGCAGCGTGAATGAACACATGCTGCCTTTGATGGCACGAAAGCTCTCTCTCTTCTACTGCTTCCTGTTGCTTGTCCCCTCATAAGCGGAAAGCAGTAGCAGAGAGAAAACTTATGGGTCACCGAAGGCAACATGTTCACTCACACTGATGGCTGCACGAAGGATAAAAGAGCAGCTGCCTTACCAGATCCTGTGGAGGGGAGGAACGCAGGGGGGGTCGGGTCGCTGGGGAATCGTGAAATGTTGGACCAAGGTGATGGAGAGGGAAAAAAGAAAGATGCCAGACCTCCGGGGCAGAGAAGGGGAGGACAGAAATGCCAGACCATGGCAGGGAGGAGAAAGAGGGGAGAGATGAGGAAATACCAGATCACAAGAAGGGAGAAAAGGAAGGAAAGAGATGGATTACTGGAGGGAGAGGGAAGGAGAAAGAAAGAAAGTTGCCAGACCAGGAAAGGAGGAGAGAGAGAGAGAGAGAGAGAGATTCCAGACCAGGGTAGGGAGGAAGAAGGAAGGGAAGGAGAGAAATACCAGATCACAAGAAGGGGGAAAGGAAAGGAGAGAGATGGACTACTGGAGGGGGAGGAAAGGCGAGAGATGCCAGGGAAGAGAAGGAGAGAGGTAGGGGAGGAGAAGAAAAGAGAAGGCTAAAGAGATAGCCCAGAAAGGGGGAGGAGGGAAGGGAAGGAGGGGGATAGTGATTGATGCCAGACTGGAGGAAGAAGAGGAGAAATATGTCAGACCACTGCAGGGGGGAGAGAGAGATGCTGCACAGGAATGGAGAGTAAGGGGAGAGAGGGAGTAAATGCACCAGAATGGGAAGGGTGGGGAAGGGAAGAGAGATGGAAAAAAAATGCTATTTTAAGAAAAGATGGGAATAGGGAAGAATATGGTACACATGGATGGAGGGGAGGGGAAAGACAGAGAGAGGGAGGAGATGATGCACATGGTAGATGGGAAGGGAAGATATGGAATTGTAGACAGAAGTGAGAAGGAAGAAGAAAAATTGAAGAAAGTCGAATATTGAAAGTTAATGCCGAAGAAAACTAGAAATACAATGGATTGATTTAGGTGAAATTCCGTGACTATTTTTGAAAGGAATTTAGGATGGGTTCAGAAAACCACCTTGTCATGATGAAATACTATGTATGATGGGTCAGAAACCAATGTTTGAAGTTCACTCACTCGATGGGCGGAAGCGACAGAAATCAAGAAGACTACTTTCCAAGTGAGAAACTTAAGATGAGTAGATGCCAGTGGTTCAAATGGTGGTTACATCAATCTGGCTAGGACTACATTAAGATGCCAGATAAATGGAAGCGGCTTGAGTGGAGGTTAGAAGTTGAAAAGTCCTTTCATAAACCTGGAAACAAGATGATGAGTGGCCAGAAGTTTATTGTTGACAGGAAAAAGGAAAACACTAATAATAGCACTGAGGTGAACTCTGACCGAAGTGGTTTTCAGTCCAGAATTTGATAAATGAAGATAATCCGAAATACTGAAGGAAGAGAAGAGGAGGAAGCATCTTGGTGATGGAGAGTACTGCACGAATTGAAGCGTGTCCGCTTCTGTTGATAATACTGCTAAGAAGAAAGTTTTCTGGAAGCAGTTATACTGAGTCAGAAAGATTAAAATCTGATGAAGTCAAACCGAGATGTACCAAGCTGTCAGGTGCAGAGATTGCAGATTTGGAATGTAAAAAAGATCCTTGACTCCGAGTGAGCAGAGATGGAAAGATTTGTAAAGGAATTGTATCCTTGGCACTCAGCCAAAGTAGAAGGGAAAACCAAGGTTGTCTAGCCACCAAGGAGCTATTAGAATCATGACGGCTGATTCATGCTTGAGCTTGACTAAAGTCTTGAGAATGAGAAGGATTGCTGGAAATGCATTGAGAAACATATTCATCCAATCCAGAAGAAAGGTATCTGTTTCAAGATGATGAGGAGAGTACTGTCTGGAGCAGAATTGAGGCAATTTGTGGTTGTCAGGAAATGCAAACAGGTTTATCTGAGGAGTCCCCCTAGTGAGAAGATGTAGTGCAATACTTTAGAGTTGAGAGTCCACTCTTGTGGTCACAGAAATCTGCTGAGCTTGTTGGCTAGAGCACAGTTCTTCAACCGCCGGTCCGTGGACCGGCGCTAGTCCGCAGAAAATTTCTGCCGGTCTGCGCAGGGCCGGCAAGATCAAGTCGGCAGTTAAATTTCCTGCCGACTGCGGTTCCTGCTCATTAATGTTCCTTCCAGCCTCAGGCGATTAAGATAGGCTGCCGACGTCGGGGCCTTCCCTCTCTGAGTCTCGCCTGTTCAGAAACAAGAAGTAGAAACAAAATAGGCGGGACTCAGAGAGTGAAGGTCCCGACGTCGGCAGCCTGTCTTGATCGCCGCCCCTGCCGAGTTGCTGAAGAGGGCTGTGGGGAAGTTACAAGTAGAATGGAGAGAGCTGCAGATACAGGTGCAGGTGGAGGGAGATGGTCAGCGTGTGCGAGCAAGATCCTGGGGAGACTTCACAGTGACTTCCTCCCCTCCCACCAGCTCTCCTACTTGCCAGGGCAGTGATTTACCAGCAACTTCCTGCAGGCAAGTACTGAGAGCTGCTGGAAGGGGAGACAGCCACTGTAGGAGGCAGAGAAGCTGCTGGATAAAGGGAGAGCTGTTACTGGACTTGGAGAAAGTTAGAAGGAGAGATGCTGCTGGGAGGGGAGGAGGGAAAGGGATGGGAAGAGAAGAGAGTTAATGTTGGATAGAGGGAGGAGGGAAGGGAGAAGGAGAGATGCTGCTGGAAGGGGAGGAGGGAAAGGGATGGGAAAAGAGTTAATGTTGGATAGAGGGAGGAGGGAAGGGAGAAGAAGGAGAGATGCTGCTGGGAGGGGAGGAGGGAAAGGGATGGGAAGAGAGTTAATGTTGGATAGAGGGAGGAGGAAAGGGAGAAGGAGGGAAGGGAGAAAGAAAAAAGGAAGGAAACAGCTGGCAGGGAGATTACAGGAGGGGAAGGGGGTCAGGGTGGAATGGAGAGATCAGATGAGGGAAAGGGGAGAGAGAGGAATGAGAAAGTAGAGAGACATTGATGCTGGGGTCAGCAGAGAAATGAGAGAGGGATAAAGATGGTAGATCTGGTGTAGGAGAGATAAAAATGAAGAAGGCAGTGAAGCTGGAATGAATGATGTAAAAAGGAGAGAGGAGGAACAGGCTGGATGGGCAGGGAAGAGGGACATAGAAAGAAGTCAGATACATATGGAAGGGGGAGAGGGCAGACATTGGATGGAACGGGCAGATGCTGGAAGGAAAAGAGTGAAAAGAAGAAGAAAGCAGAAAAGAAAGCAGGAAAGAGACAACAAAAGATAGAAAAAAATAATTTTATTTCTATTTTGTCATTAGAATATATCAGATTTGAAATATATATCCTGCTAGAGACATAACTGGGGACTGCAGTATTCTGTTAGCATGATATTTCTATGTAGCATTCTATAATAACTTGGCTTGTTCAGTTTTCTTGATAGTAGAGGGGATATATGTGAAGGGGAGGGGAGACAGGGGTTTTGCTGGTCCCTGCTCTGTATATTTGTATTTATAAAATCACAATTGTTCAGAATATTGTTTCTTTTTATACTTTAATAAAATACGTTCAATATAAAATCATAATTGCGGCTTGTGCAGATGAGATCAGATGGTTTGCGGGGACCAAGCTCGCGGAGATGGGGCGTAAACGGGGTTTTTAAATTTTAGTCCTAGTAGTTTGCCAGTCCACAAAATAATTCTTTTATTTCTGCCGGTCCACGGGTGTAAAAAGGTTGAAGAACACTGGGCTAGAGTATTCTGTTTACCTTGCACATACACTTCTCCCTCCGTATTCGCTGTGATAGGGGATTAACAGAACCGCAAATACAGAAAAACCGCAAATAACTTTTTCATATGTTAGTCGCTGTTTTTTATTAAAAACCATTGTGAATATAGTGAAACCGCAAATAACATGGTGGGAGACCTGGTTTGTTCCTGAAGGAGAGGCAAAACATGGTGAAGAAAGTGCTGGGAATCAGCGATTTTCTCCATAAACGCTTGGAATCAGCAATTTCTCTATGCAAGTGATGTAATTTGGGGGGAGGAGCCAGCAAGCTAAAAACCATGAATAATAGAAACAGCGAATGCTGAAAATGTGAATACGGAGGAAGAAGTGTATATTAGAGAATGACACGGGGAAAAATTCTGTCCCCGTCACCGTCCCGTCCCCAGACCACCATCCTCTGCACCGCCCCGTCCCCGCTGGTCCTTTCACCGCCCTGTCCCTGTCTCTGCCGTCCCCTTCACCGTCCCTGCTGTCTCTTTCACTGCCCCATCACCGTCCCTGTCTTCAGTGTCTTCTCCTCTCCATCTCCCCAACCCCAGCACCCTTCACGCGGTCCAGCAGCTCCCTCCCGCCGGCCAGCCATGCATTTCCCTCCCTCCCTCCTTTTCCCTTACCTTTTCTTCTTGAAACTGGCGATTTCTATAAGGCTACGAGCTGTATTACAGCCGGAGCCTTGAAGTCGCGTCAGGTTGCCTGCTAGAAAAGTCTCCTCGGATGCAACCAGAAACAGGAAGTTGCGTCGGAGGAGACTTTTTCCAGCAGGCAACGCAACGCAACTTCAAGGCTCTGGCTGTAATACAGCTCGTAGCCTTATAGAAATCGCCAGTTTCAAGAAGAAAAGGTAAGGGAAAAGGAGGGAGGGAGATGTATGGACGGCCGGCGGGAGAGAGTGGGCTGCCAGATCGAACGCTCGTTCACTGCGCGTTCACTACTTGTTCACCGCCCCTTGCTACCATTCACCGCTTCACGGGGTGGTGAATGGCCTTGTCCCCGAACTCGCGGTGACTTTTTTTTTGGTCACCATTTTGGCGGGTTACCCGTGGCTAGCCACGGCTAACCGCGGGTAACAACCACCGTGTCATTCTCTAGTGTATATGGCTTTGAGAAATATGTTTTGAGTAATTGCACAAAGGGAGAGAGCCTGTTTCTCCCTGTTTTTTGATGTAGTACATCGCTACTTGATTGCCTGTTTGAACAAGGAGTACTTGGGTTGGAAAGACTCTTGAAAGGTTTTAAGAGCATTTTGAATTGCCCGCAGCTCTAATAGGTTGATGTGAAATGTCTTCTCTTGAAAAGACCAATAACCCTATGCTCTGAGACCGTCTAGGTCAGGGTTTCTCAATCTGTGGTATGCGTACCCTAGGGGGTACACAGACTGCCTGTTGGGGGTACGCAAACTGACCACCACCCGCCACCACTCCATTTAATTATCCTCCACCGCTGCCACAAGCCTTCCCCAACGTCAATTCTGATGTCGGAGAGAAGATCCAGGCCAGCCAATCGGAGTTGATGTCAGATGGGCACGGAGGGTGGATGGATGGGGCGGTGTTGGCGCTCTCGCTGAGGAGTAGGAGGAGGCGGTGCAGTTGCTGTGTCTGCCGGTGGAGGACAGTGAGCAAGAGCAGAGGGACAGGCAGAGAGTGAGGGGCACAGAGCCTGCTGCAGCCCTAGCGTGGGAGAGGTTAAAACCATGTCAACCTCCACCGCAGAGTATATGAGGAACTGGCAGCACAAGCTAGAAGCCAGCATCTGGGACCCATGCTCGCCCATCAAAGTGGAGAGTTTACTGGTGATAAGCCGCCGCCCTGGGGTGGAGGAGCACCAGCCGACGCAGCTGCTGTTTTCTTTTGCCTGAGCGTTTTTCTTTTTTGAGGTGGAACTCTCTATCCCTCCCCCAATCCCCTCTGCTTCCTCAGATAGAGTGGGACAGGCGGATGCAGGCTTTGCCTAAAATTCCTAACACAAAGTCCTTGACCTGAGATGAGAGGGACCCTGGGGAAGGGAGTGAAAGGCTGCTAAGAGGATTTTTATGGCAGTTTGGGCAGGGGTACTTGGTTGGTATTTGTTAGGATTAGGGGGTACTTGGATTGAAAAGGATGAGAAACACTGGTCTAGGTGAGCCGCCTCAAGCATACATGGACACATCTGTGAAACATAGAAACATAGAAGATGATGGCAGAAAAGGGCTACAGCCCATCAAGTCTGCCCACTCTGCTTACCCACCCCCTGTCTATGCCCTAATGACCCAATTTCCTTATCTTGACCTTCGTAGGGATCCCACATGGGTATCCCATTTATTCTTAAAGTCTGGCATGCTGTCTGCCTCGATCACCTGCACTGGAAGCTTATTGATATGGAGGGATGTGAAACAGCAGACTCCTGGAAATATTTGATGGATCCATCCACCACTGAAGGGATTGACGAAGAGGTGAGGTGACTGATCGTTTGAGATAAGGGATCGAAGCTTGAGACTGCTGAGATGCTAGAGTCCATTGATCTGATGTCTTGCAAAGTGGGTAACATGAACTATGGATGCCATGTGATGAGTCGCATCATCTGTCTCGCTGAGATGGTTTATACAGTGGAGACCTGAGTGCAAAGATGAAGTAAAGTGTCTTGTCTCTCAAGAAACACCCGTAGATGAATGGTGTCGAGTTAGGACTCCTATGAATGTCAGTAGTTGAGAGGCTTGAAGCTGCGACTTTGGGAAGCTGACTTTGAACCCTAGAAGCTGAAGATAAGTTATCGTTAACTGTGTTGCCGAGTAGACTGTTTGAGGAGATATAGCTTTTATCAGCCAATCGTCTAGTTATGGAAAAGCACAGTACAGACAGTGAAAAGTGTAGTCACTTTAAGCTTCAAAGAAGCTTTGCAATTGTCCACACCACACCTGTGCGAGTGCCTTCCTGTCCAATATCGGCTCGCAGTACCTTAGTTCTGTAAGAAAGCTATGAAGCCAACCAGGAGAGGTGGGAGGGTATGTCGGAATATCTGCCTGCTGTCGCCAGATAACACCTGTTATGAAAAGTAACTGTGCTTTATCCTAGGACAAGCAGGCAGCATATTCTCACATGTGGGACTCCCTAGCTTAACTGAAACGGGATGGAGGGAGAGTTGGTCTTCAAGAAGCAAATAAGTGTTTAGCCGAATCTACCATCTCATCTGGAAAACGTTTCCAGACAATAATGAAATGTGAAGGTATGAATTGAGAACCAAGTACCTGCTTTGCATATTGGATCTCAGAAAAGCTACTGAGGTTGCCATGGCTCTGACTTTTTGTGCTGTTACACATCCCTCTAGCAGCAACCCAGCCTAAACATAGCAAAAGGAAATGCAGGCCACTAACCAAGCTGAAATAGTTTGTTTGGTGACAGGAACTCCCAATCTGTTAAGATCTAATGAAATAAACAACTGAGAAGTCCTGTGTTGATGTGTGAGTTGCAAATAGTATGCCTAGGCACATTTACAGTCCAGAGTGTGAACAGCTTTCTCTCCAGGATAAGAATGAGGCTTCGGGAAAAACACAGGTAGTACAATGGATTGGTAAAAATGAAACTCTGTGACCACTTTTGGAAGAAATTTCAGATGAGTCTGAAGGACAACTTTATCATGGTGAAAAATAGTATATGGAGGGTCAGACATGGAGGGTCAGACACTAAGGCTTGGCGTTCACTAACTTGTCAAGCTGAAGGAATGCAGACCAGGAAGAATATTTTCCAAGTAAGATTCTTGAAAGTAGAAGATATGAGAGGTTTGAATGGAGGCTTCATGAGATTGGTGAGAACTACATTCGCATCCCAAACAACCGGAGGCAGTTTGAGTGGAGTTTGAAATTTAATAGTCCTTTCATGAACCTGGAATCGAGAGGATGCGTAGTTAGAGGTTTACTATCAAGAAGAGCATGAAAAGTACTGATAGCACTGAGAAGAACTCTGACTAAAGAGGTTTTGAGACCAGAGTCTGAGAGATATAATAGCTAGTCCAGTACTGCAGACAACGGGAAAGTTATAGGATCCAGGTGATGGGAGTACACCATGAAGCAAAACAAGTCTATTTCAGACGATATCACTGCTGAGTAGAAGGTTTTCTAGAGGCAGGTAAGATAGCTTGAACTGGAGCTGATAGATTGTTGTCTGCTATGTTGAAGTTGAAAGTTGTCTGCTATGTTGAAGATGAAAGGTACCAAGCTGTGAGATGTAACAATTGCAGATTGGGATGTAGAAGGGAGCCCTGGCTCTGAGTTAGTAAAGATGGGAAAATCTGTAGTGGAATAGGATCCTTGATATGTAGTTGAAGTAGAACAGAAAACCAAGGATGTCTGGGCCACCGAAGAGCTATGTGGATCATGGTAGCTGGTTCCCTCTTGAGTTTGAACAAGGTCTTCAGAATTATTTTTTTTTCCAATTCTCAATTCATTTTTTTAAACTTACAATAAGTGTAACAGCATATATAACATTTTAAACTCAGATATAACACTTAATATTCTGTTAAAATCCATATCAGAATTTATCCCCCTTCCCCCTAATCAATAACATTCTTTAAATTCAAGAAAACCTACCATAAACCCCATTCCTATATACCTTACTTTAATAATCAAACCAAAAAACCCTTCCCCCCTCCCCCCAACCCCAACACTTTATTGCAACGTCAGATCCGCTTGCAACAAGATTCAAATTCTGAAGGATCTACTCGAGGATTCTGACCCCGGATTCCTATGCATCACGGAATCATGGATTACAAAAGATGACATTTTTACACAAAATGAACTCTGCTCCCATGGCTACCAAGGCCTCTTCTCACCCAGAACTAACAGTAAAGGAGGCGGCCTAGCATTTCTCTACAAATCATTCTTCGACGTCCAGCTCCTCGAAAAGGGCAGCCACACCTCACTAGAATATATGCTAGCCTCTGTCAATGATGAACTCCACCCTCACCCACTGGGCATCCTGCTTCTATATCGCCCACCTACCCCTTGGAACAAATCCTCTGATCTCGTCCTCGAGACCATAACAAATGCCTTCCTCAAATTTCAAAGACTACTGATCATTGGGGACATCAATCTCCACCTAGATGATGTCACCAGCAAGGATATGGTTGAATTTATTAGCTTCCTCACCTCCCTTGGCTTCCCCCCCTGCTCCATCCCCAACCCATGAAAAGTGGCACACACTAGACCTCATTAGTTTCCTCGATCTTACCGCCTACAAAACTTCAGCCGATGACATCCGTTGGGATCATGTCCCCTGGTCCGATCACTTCTTAGGAGCTTTCTGTCTCCCCATCTTCATATCGCATCTTGGGGCTCCACCCCGCACTTCCAATTCCATTACCTTCTGCAAAAAAATCACGAGTGATCTGTTCTGGTCTAAATTTCTCAACCTATTCTCCTCCGCTCCTAAGCCTGCAGAAGTCAGAAGCTAATTGGCATAACTGGGTTGCTCTCTCCGAGTCCACCTACCACTTCCTCACTCCTCTTTCCACTAAATCCATCTCCTACCCCCCTTGGCAAGGCCCCTTGGTACCTCCCATATCACAGAGAACTAAAGCAGAAATGTCGAGCCCTGGAGCGCTTATGGAAAAAATCTAAATCCCCCATAGATAGACAGTCCTGGAGAGTCAATATTAAGTTGTACAATACAGCGCTAAAAAAAGCAAGAAAGAACTTCTATGGTGACAAAATCTCCAGATCCAACAACCAGAGTAATACTCTATTCAATATCTGGCACTCCTTAACCTCCAAAAAAGACCCCACCTTGCTCCCCTCCTCTCCCACAGCCGATGTTCTGGCAAAATTCTTCAACGAAAAGGTCTCTACCTTGAGATGCTCCTTCCCACCTTCAGTCTCCTACAACGCCCTGGTACCCACTGACTCCAATTCTACCCAAACGGTCTCCAACCCTATCCCAGTCGACAGATCCTGGACTACCTTTGAGCTTGTATCTGAATCCCTGGTTTCCAAACTCTGCCTCAAACTGAAATCCTGCAAATGTTCCTTGGACCCATTCCCCTCCTACCTATACGAGAAAATTCCCACACAGGCCATCTCTATTACCAAACTCATAAACTCCGCCCTACACTCGGGCCTTTTTTCCCCAGAAATGGGTCATATTGCCTTGACCCCACTACTGAAAAAATCTGACTTAGATCCTCCCACACCATCCAGCTATCGCCCAATAGCAAATATCCCTCTCCTAACCAAGATGCTTGAGTCCATCATATCTACCCAACTCTCATAATACTTAGAGAGATTCTCTATTCTCCTTCCTTACCAATATGGTTTTCGTCCCAACTTCAGCACCGAATCCCTATTGACCTCCTTGATCTCAAAGGCTCAACAACTTCACTCTCGAAATAAGTTTGCCGTCCTACAATTCAACCTTTCTGCTGCTTTCGACGTTGTCTATCATGACATTCTCGTCTACCAACTCTCTGAGATTAGCATCAACTCCACAGTCCTAGACTGGTTCTCAAAATTCCTACGCTCTCGCTCTTACGCTGTCAACATGAATGGCACCTCATCCTCCCCCTGGAAACCGATATGTGGAGACCCGCAAGGCTCACCTCTATCTCCCATCCTTTTTAACATTTATATGTCTTCCCTAAAACTCCTCCATCTATCCCCCCTTGAAACAATTTACACTTATGCTGAGGACATCCTCGTCCTCCTCGAGACTGACTCAAACCTCACCAACCTTTCCGAGAACAAAGCCTCCTGCATAATGAACCTCCAATCCTGGGCCCGCACTGTTCAAATGAAACTGAACGAGTCCAAAACAAGACTCCTTTGGCTCGGTCCAAAACCAACTACCCTCCTCCATCTCACTGTCCTCTGGCTCCACTCTGCAGCTTGAGTTCTCAAGCATTGTTCTCAGCATCATTATTGATTCTACATTGTCCTTCAACGACCACCTCAATTCCTTGGTAAAAAAGTGCTTTTTCAGCCTTCACATGCTGAGGAAAGTCAGATCCTGCTTCCATCAAAATCACTTTACCATCCTTGTCCAATCCATCATACTTTCCAGGTTGGACTATTGCAACTCTATCTACTTAAGCCTAACTAAGAAAAACCTCCATAGACTCCAGCAGATTCAGAATGCTGCGGCCAAGCTCATCTTTGTAAAAAAATAAATTTGACCACGTCTCTCCGCTTCTGTCCAAGCTTCACTGGCTTTAGATTATCACCAGGGTCCATTTTAAATGCGCCTGCCTAGCTTTCAAAATCCTACAAGGCATCCTCCCTCCCTGTATCTCTCTTTCTTGGAACTCCTCTAACCCTAATACCACCAGATCCACCCACAAATTTAAACTATCCTTCCCATCATTAAGAGGCATATCCCATACAGGAAAACTAGGGACCTCCCTCCCCTTCAGAATCACCGAACTCTGGAACAACCTTTCCTCTACTCTTCGGAACCTGAGCTCTCTCCAACTTTTCCGCAAACATCTGAAGACCTGGCTATTCTCAAAAATCTGATACCTATTCCATCTCTGGCACTCTAAGCCCTCTAAAAACCCTTCATACTTGGACCTCTAACCTTTCATTGTTAGTTCCTTTCTATCCCATCTCCTGTAAACCGTGCAGAGCTCTCTGAAAATGGCTAGTGGAAAATATTACGCTTGAGCTGTAGGTAATAAGCAAAAACGGAGCAGTCTTCTAGTCAGAATTTTATCTGCTCTTCTAAGGCATGCAGGGCTAATTGCCTTTAACAGGTTGCTATAGCAATTAGACAACAGCTGTTAAGTACTCACGGAGGTATGGAAACAAAGAACCCAAGCAATTCCCAGGCTGATTTCCTGCCCAGCATTTGTTGCAGATATTTACTGTTTGTACAGGAGAACCGTATTGGCTCTTGTGCTCAACCCCAGCCAGTTAATCAGGAGGCAAACTTTGCAGTTTCAAACATTACAGTCTCTGGCATAATACTTTCCAAGTTTATCAGAGAGAAAAAAAACACAGCAAGGAAAAATAATCTTCCCTTGGACTCACAGTTCAATCTATTTCCATTTGCTCTGGCCAGTTCTCAAACTCAGCACTGCACTCCTCTATCACCATAGGCTTAGGAAGGTAGGATTCTGAAGAAGAGTTCACAACCTGTTCATCCTTCATGTCCCAATCGGAATCAGCAAGGTGCCCTGGCTGCTCCCAGGCAAGTTCAGCCTCATGCTGGGCTCGCTGCCTCTGCACTGCTCCTGCCTTGAGCTCTCTCCTGGTTCCTTCCTCCTCCCTCCCCAGCTCTCTACAGAGCCTCGCTTTAAGCTGAGGGAAGAAACCATTCCCCTGTAGCTTCAGTCAGGGGGAAGGGCTTCCTTCCCTCTGCTTGTACCGTTTCTCTGAGGGAAAACTGCTTGTCTGTCTTCTGCTTCCCAGGCACTGGATAATGAGAAAGCAGAGATTTCTGCTTTTGCTTAGACACTAACTTAGGTAAAGCAAAGCTTTCTTGTTCTGTCTCCATGTCTTCCTCACTGCTTTCAGACACTCCATGCCTTGGGCACTGACCTGGTCAGCCCTTCTGCACAGGGGATTGTATGATTTACTATATTTCCCTGTGATAAACCTCAGGGATGCAGTAGGTTTGTCACAATTTGTATAAAATGTTTCAATTCTGCTCATGCTAAGCTTTTGAGTAGCCGCCTCTATCTTGTCGCCGAAGAGTTCTTCACCAAGACAAGCAAACAAGACGCCTCATAGCAACAGACATGGCAGATGCTCTAGATCAGTGTCTCGCAAACTTTGCGGCCGGCGGCACACTAAATTCAGTGCCCCACCCAGAAGGTACCTGGAAGTCAATGCGATGATGTCACGCATGTGCATGACATCATCACTTCAACGTGCATGTGCGGATGCCCGTCTGGCTGCGACCCTGCTGGTGGAGGGATCCGGGAAGTGCAGAGAGAGGAGAGACGCCAGCCAGGAGAGTCATCTGCGCCAGCTAACTTCCTACAGGACGTGCCTCTCGCCGTGAGATGTTAGTTCTAATGCATCAAATGCCATTCTTGCCATATATTTTCTTGTTTGAAGGATACTGTGAGTAGTCTGCTGAAAATCTGCAAGATGGTCTGAGGGAATATGTTGCTCAAAATCATCCAACTTTACAAGATGTTTAAGGTAAAAAAAAAACATATAGAAGTTGTAATTAAGAACTCTGTTAGCTAACATAAAATTTTGGTAAAGATGGTGACCAAATTTATTCATAGTACAACCCTTACATCCTGGTAGTGCAGAAGCATAAACCCTGGAGCTAGAGGAAATTTTAAGGGTTGATTGCACAGGTAATGATTGATGTTAGATTTGTGGCTTGTCAAAGATAGGACAGGATATTATTCTGTAGAGTGAATCAATCTTTCATGGAGCTATAGTGACAGAAAGAGGAGTCTTCCAATTTTTAAAGATCACCTCTTTGAGGAGACAGTGTAAAGGCAACTTAAGAAGCTCCTTAGGAGGCTCATCGAAATCCAAAGCATCAAGGAGCTCTGCTCTGGGCTCATTATCAGCCTCTAATTTAACAGGGAGAGCCTTTCCCACTATTTAATATATCTAGTAAAGAAAAGTCCTTTAGGAGCAGACCTTCTTCTAGAAGGAGGAGATGGATCTGAAGGAATACCATATGATTCAGGAGCAGTTAAAGTAGACTTACATTCAGAGTCAGTTTGGTAACGAGAGAGATCAGAGTCAACTTTATGAGTCCCAGGTGTCCGGTGAGATTGTCGAGAAGAACTTCCTCAATGTCGTTGGTATCAATCCAATGAAGATGAGGAAGAGGAATGACATGAAGATCTTTTGCATCTGGAAGCATAGGATCAACATGATTATGAACAACGATGCTTCGATGTACAGCGTCTACGCTTTGATGAAGAACGCCGGTGCCTCGATGGGGAGTTTTGACACTTCAAGGAGGAGGATCGATGCCTCTATGGACAGCGTCAATATCTACTGGAAGAGTGCCAATAGGAAGTAGATTAGCATCACGGTGTAGACCTGGAATCGGTACCATGCAGCCTCAGAGTGCTATGCTTAGGCTGGGCTGGAACCAAGGGAGTTGGTACAGAATGCAACTTGAACATGTCACTGATCTCCCTTTGGAAAAATTCATTGAGTTTTTCCTTGAAGATTTGCACTGGTACCCTTGGCTCAACAATTGGTACCATCAGTGTGGCAGGGTGTTGAATGGTGGGTTACCTCGATGAGGATGCATTCCCTGAAGTAGACACAGCCTGCACTGAAGAAGAGCGTTGACGTCAATGTTTGAGGAAAGACTACAAAGGTTAGGTCTCTTCAGCTTGGAAAAGAGATGGCTAAGAGGAGATATGATTGAAGTCTACAAAATCCTGAGTGGTGTAGAACAGGTACAAGTAGAACAATGTTTTACTGCATCAAGATTTACAAAGATTAAGGGACACTTGATGAAGTTACAGAGTAATACTTTTAAACCAATAGGAGGAAATATTTTTTCACTCAGTGAATAGTTAAGCTCTGAAACACGTTGCCAGAAGATGTGGTAAGAGCAGTTAATGTAGCTGGTTTTAAAAAAGGTTTAGACAAATTCCTGGAGGAAAAGTCCATAGTCTGCTGTTTTAACAAACATGGGACGGTAGCATGGAATGCTGCTACTATTTGGATTTTTGCCAGGTACTTGTGACTTATATTAGCCTCCGTGAAGACGGGATACTGGGCTAGATGGGACCAATGGTCTGACCCAGTAAGGCTATTCTTATGTTCGGTCTGCAACGCGGGACTCGATTCTGTAGAGGCCTGCAACACTTGCTGGGAAGAGGATGGCTTCTTAGTAGGCTTTCCTGATGCAGAAATGACATCTGATGTCGATGCCGCCAGTACCGAAAATTCAGATCTATTCCGAGTCTATTGTCAAGCCAAACAGCTTCTCCTGCTGGATGCGACGAGCCTTCAATGAATGTTTTTGTAAGGTGGAACAATGAGTTCAGGTTTCTACCTGATGCTCAGGGCCCAAACACTACAAACACCAACTATGTAGGTCAGTGATTGAGATAGGGTGCTGACACCAACAGCACTTCTTAAAACTGCTCGATGGTTTCGACATAGATGGAAAAATCTCGGCAACAAGGTTAAACTCAATGGTTACAAAGGTGAGAAAAAAAACACCGAGGCAGAAAAAAGAGGGTCAAAGGCCCAATTGAGGTAAAATGGAAAAAAGGGATAAAATTTTTTTTAATCAAACAGAAGATAGAAAAATAAGAAATATAATAAAGGTGGCAAAAAGCCAAAGTAGTATGTTGATGGGAAGGCAACGTGCGTTGGACAGAGTCCAGAAAAAAGTAATTCTTCACTCCACGGAAAACGAAGAACTGAGGTACTGTAAGCTGGTGTCAAGCTGGAAAACACTTGCATATGCGCGGTGCAGGCAGTCGTGAACTTTCTAAAAAACTTTTTTTAAAATTTATTTATATTTTTTACAAATTGTTAAACAACAAACAATAATTTAGTGGAAATAAACAATTGAAATAAGAAACAAAAAATAAATAAATTATAAAATAATTCCACATTAATGACTAATTCAAAGTCCACAAACTGAGGAGAGAGAATCCATTACTTCCAAGGGAAGTTGGTTTTCAGGAATGGTTCATAACTAAATCACATTACAGAATGAAGTTGGATTTAATTAACTAACTGCCTGGTTGAGAGACTCCATGGAGGCCTCTGAAGTTCTTTCAGCTGCCTTACCCTCAAGAAAAAAGTTCAATTGATCAGGGCTGTAAGTGTTGAGCAAGGCCGGCACGATTTCGGGAGGTGTTGAGGCCCGAGACACCGAAGACAGCGTCGATGAGGGTCCGTCAGTGAAATCGCGCGCTGGCACTTGGAACACTTTTTAAAACCGGTCGCAGGCCGGGACATAGGCCGGAAAAGCTCCGTCGCAAGATCAAAGCCTCGTGGCTGCGGCCACGTTGCCT
Source organism: Geotrypetes seraphini (assembly GCF_902459505.1). Lineage (NCBI taxonomy): Eukaryota > Metazoa > Chordata > Amphibia > Gymnophiona > Dermophiidae > Geotrypetes > Geotrypetes seraphini. Next base: position 69,599,023 of record NC_047091.1, on the reverse strand, counting down.
GCCCGGTCAAACGGACGGAAGAAATTATTATTATTATTTTTTTTTTTTTGAAAAACAAGTAAAGTACGATGAAAATCAGCGATTAAGAGAAAAAGAACCCAAAACCACAAACTTTAGAAGGCACAAGTGAAAATACTTCATGCAGAGAGTCAAAGACAGACTTCTCGGCTCTGCGGAAAAGAAAGAACTGAGGAGATGGTGCGGGTGACTCGAAACTTTGAGTTTCTTCAAGCAAGACTGCATGTGAGACGTCCGCATCGGGGCTCTGTTGGATCACGTCACCCACTTGTGAGAATACCTGCCTGCTTGTCCTGGGATAAAATATATATCTAGTACTCTGATAGGTAACGCAGCATTTACAGGGAAAACGTAATTGAAAAGTTGCTCCCATACTCAAAGTTAACTGACGATAAGCCAGGAATTTCTTCTGTCTGGCTTGCGTCCATTTCGAAACATCAGGAAATATTGAAATTTTGAAGCCATGAAATTCCACATTATCATTTTATAGAATAGACGAAGAACTGCCTCCTTATCCTGGAGAAAAACGAAGATTACCAGTAAGGTTGCTCTAGTGACTATTTCTTCTTGTTGAGATGTTTCCAACATACCAGTGAGATCCAAATCTCCTGGTACAGTTCCTTTGCCTTTATCTTCTTTAGGACTATTCAAATAATATAGCTTTTGTAATGGTGGCATATTATTTTCAGGAAATTTCAATACTAGTTTTAAGAAGGAAGGAGAAATTAGGTTCTTACCTGCTAATTTACTTTCTTTTAGCTTCTCCAGACCAGTAGAGGTTAATCTTTACGAATGGGTATATATCCAATCATGACCAGCAGGTGGAGACTGAAAACAAAACTTTGGGACAGTATATACTATCCTCCCTTCTCTATTTCCCTCAGTCTGCCGAATAGCCAAGCAGAACCAAGAACTGGAAAACAGAAAGAAAACAATACTCCGAACAGGAGTAACAAATAACATACCCAAATGCTGTTGGAAAATGCAGAGGAGAAATACCCGAAGGAAAATGTCCCCACAGCTCGTCAGCTAAGCCAACCGAGCCACAGCCGCTGTTCTTTAATTCTCCCCGGCCCTAGAAAAATACTAGAACCCGCAGCAAAAAACAAAAAACTGCCCGCGAAACAGCCCCAACAACAACAACAACAGACAGGGTGGGGACCTCTACTGGTCTGGAGAAGCTAAAAGAAAGTAAATTAGCAGGTAAGAACCTAATTTCTCCTTCTTTAGCACTCTCCAGACCAGTAGAGGTTAATCTTTACGAATGGGACGTACCAAAGCAGTCCCTCTCACGGGCGGGACCCCCGAAGGGCCGATACCAGAACACGCTCACCGAACACCGCGTCCCGACGCGCCTGAACATCTACCCGATAATGCCTAACAAATGAATGCAAGGAGGACCAAACCGCAGCCTTACAAATATCCACCGGAGGCACGAGCGACGACTCAGCCCAAGAAGCCGCCTGACCCCGAGTGGAATGAGCCTTGAGAAACTCCGGAACCGGCTTCTGACTCAGAAGATAAGCGGAAACAATCGTCTCTTGATCCAGTGTGCAATAGTAGCCTTAGAAGCTCCAGCCCCCCGACGAGGACCCGCCAGAAGGACAAAGAGATGATCGGAGCTCCGAAAATCCCGGGTCTGCTGCACATAAGCGCGGAGGACCCGACCGACATCCAACTTGCGCAGCTGCCTTTGCTCAGAAGAACCCTCCCGACTACCCAAGACCGGGAGGACCACCGACTGATTGACATGAAAAGGAGAAACTACTTTCGGCAGAAAGGAAGGAACAGGCCGCAAAACAACCCGCTCCCTCGAAAATTCCAGGAAGGGAGCCCTACAAGAGAAAGCCTGTAGCTCAGAAACCCGCCTAGCGGAAGTAATGGCCACCAAAAAGACCGACTTCAGCGTAAGGTCCTTCAAAGAACAGCCATCCAATGGCTCAAAAGGCGGGTGCACCAGAACCGAGAGAACCAGATTGAGATCCCAAGAGGGAATCGAGGGCCGTATGGGAGGCCTGAGTAACTTGGCCGCCCGAAGAAAGCGAACCACATCAGGAATGGCCGACAAACGCTGACCTGTCACCAGCCCCCGAAAAGCCGACAGGGCCGCCAGTTGAACCCGGAGAGAAGACCAAGCCAAGCCTCTATCCAGGCCATCCTGCAAGAACTCTAGAATGGGAGGCAGGGAAGCGCGAAAAGAGACCACTCCCCGCGCCCGGCACCATTCCTCAAAAAGACGCCAAACCCGCACATAAGCCCGAGAGGTAGAAAGCCTCCGGGACCCCAGAAGTGTAGAGATCACCTTATCTGAATATCCCTTCTTACTCAGGCGGCCCCTTTCAAGAGCCAAGCCGTAAGACAAAAGGGAGACGGGTCGAACATGGGAATGGGACCCTGCGTCAGAAGATCGCACACGAGAGGCAGAGGAAGAGGATCCGCCACCAGATGTCTCACCAGATCCGCATACCACGGACGACGAGGCCAATCCGGAGCCACCAAAACCACCAGCCCCGGGTGGCGAACAATGCGAAGCAGAACTCTGCCCACTAATGGCCAAGGAGGGAACACATACAACAGCCCCTCCGTTGGCCATGGTTGGACCAGAGCATCCAGACCCTCGGCCAGACCGTCCCTGCGACGACTGAAGAAGCGGGGTACTTTGGCGTTGCCACTTGTGGCCATCAGATCCATCAGGGGCTGCCCCCAAGCCCGCACTATCAACTGAAACGCCACGGCGCCGAGACACCACTCTCCCGGATCCAAGAAGTGACGACTGAGGAAGTCCGCCTGCACGTTTTCTACCCCGGCAATGTGAGAGGCCGAGAGGTCCAGAAGATGCGACTCCGCCCAAACCATGAGCTGAGCCGCCTCCTGCACCACCTGAGTGCTCTTGGTGCCCCCCTGACGATTGACATAAGCCACCGCCGTGGCATTGTCCGACAGGACTCTGACCGACTTGCCCAACAAAAGGGAGTGGAAAGCCAACAGCGCCAGCCAGACCGCTCTGGTCTCCAACACGTTGATCGACCAGGAGGCCTCCTCCGCGGACCAGGTACCCTGAGCTGAGTGACCCAGACACTGAGCCCCCCAACCCAGGAGACTCGCATCCGTAAGGAGCACCGTCCACTGCGGAAGATCCAGACCCACCCCCTGAACTAGGTGAGGGGTCTGGAGCCACCAACGTAGACTGCAGCGCGCCAAGCCTCGCAGGGGAACCGGAACATCCATCCCGTGCCTCTGGGGAGACCACCTCCGGAGCAGAGCATACTGGAGAGGACGCATGTGGGCCCGCGCCCACCTCACCACGTCCAGGGACGCCGCCATCGACCCCAAGACCTGGAGGAAATCTCGCGCCCGAGGACACCGGGACGCCAAAAGCAGGCGAATCTGAGATTGCAATTTTCTCACCCGGGCCTCTGGGAGGAAGACCTTCCCCAAGGACGTGTCGAACAGCACCCCTAAGTACTCCAGACGCTGAGCCGGGACCAACCGGCTCTTGGAAAGGTTGACCACCCAGCCCAGCGACCGGAGAAACTCCACCACCCGAGCCGTAACCCGGGAGCTTTCCTGCAACGACTTTGCCCGAATTAACCAGTCGTCCAGGTAGGGGTGTACCAGGATGCCCTCCGACCGCAAGGCTGCCGCGACGACCACCATCACCTTGGTGAACGTCCGGGGAGCCGTGGCCAGCCCAAAGGGAAGCGCACAGAACTGATAGTGCCGACCCAAGATCGCAAAGCGCAGGAAACGCTGATGAGAGGCCCGAATGGGAACATGCAAGTAGGCCTCCGTCAGATCGAGAGAAGTGAGAAACTCCCCCGGCTGAACCGCCAGAATGACCGACCGCAGAGTTTCCATACGGAAAGAGGGAATCTTGAGAGCCCTGTTGACCCCTTTCAAATCGAGGATGGGCCGAAAAGTCCCCTCCTTCTTGGGCACCACAAAGTAAATGGAGTACCTTCCCGTGCCCCACTCCAGAGGGGGCACTGGCACAACTGCCCTGAGAACTAGCAAGCGCTGAAGGGTCTGGCGAAAAGCCTGCGTCTTCCCAGGAGTCTGGCATGGAGAAGCGAGGAAAAAATCCGGCAGAGAGCGGGCGAACTCCAGGGCATAACCGTCCCGCACCACCTCCAGGACCCACTGATCGGACGTGATCTCGGCCCATTTGGGGAAAAAGTCGCGCAGCCGGGCCCCCACCGGAACCAACGGGGGCGCCGGCAAGGCGTCATTGTGCAGGACGGGAAGCGGGGGAACCGGCGGAGGGATTCCCTGCCCCCCGACGGGCCCCCCGAAAGGGCTGCATGCGCTGGAAGAACCGACCCCAGGAAAACCCCGGAGACTGGAAAGAAGCAGCCCCACGCCCAGGGCGATACTTGCGAAATTCCCGCAAACGCCCCCGGGCCGCACCACCCCGAGACGCAGGGCGGGCACGGTCCTCCGGCAGACGGGGAACTTTCGAGTCCGACAGAGTCTGAATCAACTTATCCAAGTCCTCTCCAAATAAAAACGACCCCCGAGAGGGAAATTTAGTAAGCTTAGCTTTGGACGCAGCATCCGCCGCCCAAGCGCGCAGCCACAACACACGCCTTGCGGCCACGCCAAAAGCCATAGACTTAGCCGAGATCCGCACCAAGTCATATAGAGCATCTGAGAGGAAAGAGGCAGCCATCTCAATCTTCGCTACCTCCTGATCCACCAGAGACCAGTCATCAGACTCTCGATCCAAGACACGCTCCGCCCACCGAAACACGGCGCGAGTGACCAGTCCCCCACAAATAGCCGCCTGGACCCCAAAAGCAGAAACCTGAAAATTTTGCTTAAGAATGTTCTCCAACTTGCGCTCCTCAGAGTCCCGCAAGGCAGAACCGCCCTCAACAGGCACGGTATGCCGCTTGGAAATTGCCAAGACCACCGCATCCACGACTGGCGAAGCTAACATAGCCCGATCCCCTTCAGGAATGGGATACAGGCGAGCCATGCTGCGCGCCAGCCGAAACGGCGTCTCCGGCGTTTTCCACTGCTCCAGAATAATATCCCGAATATCCTGATGCATAGGAAAAGAGCGGGAAACGGAACGGATCCCCCGTAACAGAGGGTCCCCCACACGCGGAGTCTCCGGCGGCGCGTCCTCAAAACGCAAAACCGAAGAAACCTGTTGAATAAGGTCAGGCAGCTCATCTCTCTGAAAAAGGCGCACCACGGACGCCTCTTCACTGGAGAACGGGAAACCCGACAACCCGCCGCCAGCTTCCGTCCCCTCCAGAGGGTCCTGGAATTCCTCAGAAGGGTCCAGGTCCTCCTCCAGACCGACACGTTCCTCCGACCACAAATCTTCGTCCCACGACACCCGCGGACGCTTGGATAAGGGAGGCGGCGGAGGGGACGTCACGCCAGACGAGAGAGGCAAAGCCGCAGGGAGCGCGGAGGAAACCCCACCCCCCGAAACCCCCTGGGCGCAACCGGGACCCCCAGCCGCCTGAAAATAGGCTCTGCATAAAGAAAAAAAGAAATCGGGAGAAAACCCCCCCGAGGGTCCCAAGGGACTCCCTGCCACAGCAGAGGACCCAGCAGAAACCTGCCCCTGCATAGTCAAAACAGGGGGAAGGTCACCTGAGGTGGAAGACAAAATGGAGGGGCCAGACAGAGAAGATGGCGGTTTTCCCGCCAAAAAAGCTCCCTCCATAGCCTGAAGCGGCTGAGAAACCTGAACAGTCTCAGCCGCTAAAGCAGGCAAGCTGGCATCAGCTGTCAAAAAATCAGCTGAGAGGAAATCCTCTAAAACCCGACCGTCGGCGGCTCGGGGAATCCCTCCGTGGGCAGACGCAGAAGACCGGGCTTCCCCACCGTTCCCTGCCGACTCGCAAGGCACCATCGGCGGGGAGCTCTGGGCGCCTGCAGCCGCTGCCGACGGAGCTCCTCCACCGCACCGGCCTGAACACCGCTTGCACAGGCCGGCCGCGAGTGCCTCGCGTCTGGAGCACAATGAGCACTTTTTCCCTTTAGAAGTGCTCATTGCTCCATACGCGACCTAGCTGTAAAAAAGTGCCGGTTAGTTGAAAAAATACAGTAAAATACAGTTTTCTTAAAGGGAAACAACCCTCCAGACCAGCACTACCTCAGGATTTTTTTTTTTTTTTTTTACAGAACAGACTCCACAGGCTCTCGAAGCAATATGCCTTGCTTGATTTAGGGGGCAAGGCTTACTGCTGAGGCTCCTCTAAAAAAATGTGGGGAGGTGGAGGAAGTGGGGGGAGGGACCCCGCTCGAGACCCGCCGGGTTTGACACCCCCGAGGTCGGACGAACCCCCAAACAGGGTCCGCCCAAGCTCCGTCCGGCCAAAAACAGGGACAATAAACCCCCTAAACAAGTTCCAACAGCCCTACCAAGGGAGATGGGTACAGATCACATCAACACCTGCTGGAGACTGAAAGAAGACTGAGGGAAATAGAGAAGGGAGGATAGTATATACTGTCCCAAAGTTTTGTTTTCAGTCTCCACCTGCTGGTCATGATTGGATATATACCCATTCGTAAAGATTAACCTCTACTGGTCTGGAGAGTGCTAAAGAATGAAATAAGTCTCTCGATGTCTAAAATTTGGATACTGGAAAATTAAAAAATATAAGGTTCAAACTTCTATTGGCATTTTCCAAATTTTCCATTTTCCTAATAAATAGGCACTTTTCCTTCAATTGTGAATTAATGGAGACCTTCATTTCTGCCATTGATTTTTCTAAATTGTCCATTCTGTCAGACTTTTTTTGAAATTTCTCTTTAAATTGAATGTTAGTGTTCTGTACTGAGGAAACAAATTGAGAGCATACCTTATGTAGAGATTCCAGTCCACTCCAAATCGCTTTCATGTTGATGACCTCAGGTCTTGTTAAAGGAGCAGGTATAGATATTCAAGGAAGTGCCCCAATGGGTTCCACCTCTTCCTTCCCTGCTTCAATGCAGGTTTCAGTTCCTCCGTCCTCTGGTGTCAGCTGTAAGGAAGTTGACAAGCTGTGAACCGCATCCGGGGTCAGGGGTGAAATCTGCAACGCCGACTGAGATATCAACTCCGGCACCTCCTGCGCTGCTGACGGAGCGCCTGACATCCTCCCGGGAAGCGGAGGAACTCCAGGCCCCAGTGGGCTGAGCGACACCTCGCCTTCCAAGTCTGAGGTCTGCCCACCTCGGTTAGCGGACAAGCCCGATCCAACTGGGATGGTGTATGCCGTTATTGCCACCTGCCGCAACAACGAAGTAGCAGAAGAGGCTGGAAGAACGCCCCTCTGTTTGCCCCTGCGCTTGGGCATAGCAAGAGGTAAAAATGTTGATAGAAATGCAAGTTGCCAGTAAAGTGCAGGAGCAACTTCAGACGCGACTCACTCTGTCGCCATCTTGGATCCCTCCCCCCAACTTTCTAAAAAACTTAAAAGTGGCAATACATTTTTACCACTGTCTGTACCAGGCTCCGTGGATGATGTCACCCACATGTGAGAATATGCTGCCTGCCTGTCCTAGGATAAAAGCCGTTATAAATATCATCACCTTGGTGAAAGTACGGGGATCTGTCGTGAGCCCAAAGGGAAGAGCCACAGACTGGAAATACTATTGCAGAACATGGAAATGCAGAAACCTGTGATGCTCCAGAAATATTGGAATAGACTCTGTGAGATCCAAGGATGTTAGAAACTCCCCAGGAGAGACAGCAGCAATGACTGTGCGCATGGTTTCCATTTGGAAATGAGGAATCTGCAGGAAGCGATTGACCGACTGGGATCAAAAACGGGCCTCTAGAACTCTGAGCTGTACTTTGGCACAATGAAGTATAAAAAATATCTGCCAAAGCCCGATTTGTGTTCTGGAACAGGTTCTAGTGCTCGGATGTCCAAGAAATACTGCAAAGTAGTGCGGACCTTTGACTCCTTTTCCGGCCAACCTGCTGGCGAGTCCAGAAACAAATCCAGAGGCAGGCAGAAGGAATCTTATCTTGTGCCCCACCCGAATGATGTCCAGCACCCATTTATCCGAGGACATGTGAGTTCACTCCTAGTAAAACTGAGCAAGGCTCTCCTCTGGAGGGCTGTTTAGGAGTAGGAGCTGCCCGGGATCTGAGGATGTCTGAAATTGGAAGTGTTGTCACGGGGACTGTATCCCTGGGAATATTTTTGGGAGAAAGAGCCTGAGGATCCGTGATGAAAATGGCAGGAGGAATGAAAATTACTACTGTCCCCTTATGAAGTCTGGTGAGACTTGTTCACAGGGAGAGATTTAAGGTGGCAATCAGCAATACCAGCCATGAGGTCATCTAGACTTTCCTAATAAGAAGCTGACCCTTGAAAGGAAGTCTTCTTAAAGGGGTCTGGGAGGCACCATACCCAGCCCAAGGACAGATTCAAAGAGGCCGGCACACAGACAATGCATAAGAGGTAAGAACTCGAATGAGATCATAAAGGGCATCCATCACTAGTTGGGGACAGATATCCACTTCTGCAGAGGGCACTCTGCGTAATCTCATGTGACAGGCAAATGCCGTAATGGAGGCTGCCACCGCCTTGATGCCTGAAGAAGCCAACTCAAAAAGAGTTTTTGGTTTTTTAAAATATAATATCCACTCTGCAATCCTGTGAGTCCTTAAACACTACTCCTCCATCACTAGAGAGGTCCATGTGCCAGGTATCCTGCACCATGGCAGAATCTACCTTAGGTTGCTCAGAAACTGCTGAAGAGCAGAAGCCAGTGGATAAAGCTTAGACAGCTTGAGAGAGCTGGAAAGAGCAACCTGGGCATGAAGCTGTGAATTCCTATGAGTGTTGGAGCTAATACCGCTGTGGCTAACAATAAAAAGCCTAATGTAGCTTCATAAAAGGGGGCCTTAATAATTAGCTTTCAAAGGTAATCCTTTCTTCCTCAGATCAGAAATTTGTCTGTAGGTCTGAAATATGTTTGCTTTTTCTAGGATTTGCTTACTGGAGTTCTTAAGGGATTATTCCTCCTCTTCTCTCTCCCCCCCCCCAACACTACCTTGGGAGACATGGTATTATGGAGAGCCCATCTAGTCCTAGTTATTTCAATGAATCAGGCTACATAGGACTGCCACTAGCCCAAGGCTGAAAATTTTTTGATCAAATCAAAACATGGCATTGTATTAGTCATTGTCATCTGTCATGTGATGATATTCTTGCTCCAGAATTTGCCACTCAGAGACTCTTTCTTCAGACCCAAAGATTCTCCAATGAAAAACTAACGCTGTTGCGTGAGATCTGCACAGGATATGAGATTGTCATTGATGAAAGAGAGAAATGTGATACATACCAGGGCCAGGAATTCTGTTTTTAACAGTAGGGGTGAAATTTTGGAACTCAAGGGTTCCTCAAATCAAGAACCTACAGGGTAAAGTACAATGATATCAAATCAGAGCCATGGGCAAACCCCTGCGGAGTTCCACAAGGATCACCACTCTCACCTACACTCTTCAACCTCTTTCTCTCCTCCCTAGGAGCCACTCTAGATAACCTAAATGTCACATCCTTCAGCTACGCAGACGACATCACCATACTCCTCCCCTTCGACCCATCAGATACCACCACCACAACAAAGCTGGAAACAACCTTAGATACAGTAGAAAAATGGATGATGGATCACAAACTAAAACTAAACTCAGAAAAAACAAAATTCCTCTTGCTCGAACAGGCCAAAACGCCTACCATCGCAGAACTGAAAATCAAAAACACCAAATACCCAATACAACCTGAACTAAAACTCCTAGGAGTTACAATAGACAGATGTTGCACAATGCAGTCCCAAATCAACAAGACGACCCAGAAAGCTTTTCTAACCATGAGAAATCTACGTAAAATCAGAAAATTCTTCAACCCAGCACAATTCAGACTAATTATCCAATCCCTAGTCTTAGGTCTGCTGGACTACTGTAACTCCCTCTATCTTCCTTGTCCAGCCACCATGATAAAAAGACTCCAGACCATACAAAACACCGCCCTCAGACTGATCTACTCACTCAGAAAATATGATCACATAACAACTGCCTTCTTAGACTCCCACTGGTTACCCATACAAGCACGAATTCAATTCAAATTCCACTGCCTACTATTCAAAGCGTTATACGGCTCCTCCCCTTCCTACCTAAACAACCGCTTAAACCAGATCTCCAACTCAAGACACAGAAGAACCCCAAACCCTTTTGCCTTTCCCCCACTCAAAGGCACACTACGCAAGAAAATGTTTGACAACCTTCTGGCAACACAAGCAGCAAAACTCAACCATTCCATCTCCAATCTGCTGACAACATCGGACGACTTCAAAACATTCCGAAAAGAAATCAAAACCCTGCTTTTCAAAAAATTCATCCAAATATCTTAACCCTTCTTCACCTACCTCAAGATATCACTTCCCCAAATAACCCACCTAAACACCTTCCAAGCAAACAGACCCCTAAAATAGATGGTAATCTTATCTACTCTAACTACATTCTCTTTGTCTATATCACACAGTTTGGCACTATCATTTTACTATCCAACCCCTAAATCCCCTTAGGAATCTATCCAGCTATCTCTCCTCTGACAAAAAAAAAAAAATGGTATCTTCAATGGAAAATGTCCAGTCAAATCTTTTGTAATCCGCCTTGAACTGCAAGGTATAGGCGGAATAGAAATCCGTAATGTAATGTAACTCATTGAAAGGTCAGTTACAATTATGTAAACCTAGAGATACTTTTAAGAAACTTTTAAAGACAGTTATTTGTCAATGTATTTATGTGAACAAAAATACAGTAAGTATTTCTGTGATACTTTTAAAAACTCTTGAAGATTTAATTATAGGGCAATGCATTTAAGTGAATGAAATGAGTATGTTTGTAGTGAAGGATGTAGGAGAGTCTATGTTGTATTGTTATTATTTATTTTGTAAACTGCCTAGACTTTAAGAGGTATAAAATTTTTTTAAATAAATTACCCCACATCATATTATCGGTTCATTTATATTTTAGGCAGATACCATGAGGGAAGACAGTACCTGGAAAAGACCTGCATGAGACCCATGCCACCTGACTGAGAGCATTCAGTATGTCCAGTATTATGATTCTGCTGAGGAGGTACAATGTGGCTTTCCCAGCCTTCTGGGGTGCTGTCTCCAGCACTGCATACCAGCGGTTCATCTGAAACAAACAGAAATACAAGTGAAGCAGACAAGATGGGGCTGAGCCTATGGCCCAGATATAGTCAGGCCAAATTTGTAAAGGTGAAATTTGTCCTTACCTGCTAAATTATTTCCTTCAATCTTCCTAGACCAGTCCAGACAAAGTGGGTAGTGTCCCTGTAAATAAGAACATAAGAATAGCATACTAGGTCAGATGTAATGGTCCATTTAGCCCACTATCCTGTTTTCAACAGTGGCCAATCCAGGTCACAAGTACCTAGCAGAAACCCAAAAAGTAGAAACATTCCATGCTATCAATCCCAGGGCAAATAGTGGTTTCCCCCATGTCTGTCTCAATAGTAGACTATGGACTTTTCCTCCAGGAACTTATCCAAACCTTTTTTTAAATCCAGCTACGTTAACCACTGTTACCACATCCTCTGGCAATAAGTTCCAGAGCTTAACTAGTTTTTGAGTGAAAAAGTATATTCTATTATTTGTTTTAAAAGTATTTCCATGTAATTTCATTGAGTATCCCCTGGTCTTTGTACTTTATGAGAGTGAAAAATCGACTTACTTTTACCCGTTCTACACCACTCAGGATTTTATAGACCTCAGTCGTATCCTTCCTCAGCCATCTTTTTTCCAAACTGAAGAGCCCTAACCTCTTTAGCCTTTCTTAGTTTAGTTTAGTTTATTAGGTTTTTGTATACCGCCTATCAAGATTATCTAAGCGGTTTAACAATCAGGTACTCAAGCATATCATACAAAAGCATATCATATAACATATCATTTAGGTCGCTCTTTGAATCTTTTCTAATCCTGCTATATCTTTTTTGAGATAGTGACCAGAACTGAATGTATTACTCAAGGTGAGGTCGAATCATGGAGTGATAGAGGCATTATAATATTCTTGGTCATTTACCATCTCTTTCCTAACAATGCCTAGCATCATTTGCCTTTTTGGATGCCCCTGCACACAGGGTAGAAAATTTCAGCATAATGTATACAATAATAACTGGATCTTTTTCTTGGGTGCTCACTCCTAAGGTGGACCTTAGCATCAGGTAACTATGATTTGAATTATTCTTCCTAATATGCATCACTTTACATTTGTCCACATTAAATTTCATCTGACATTTGGATACCCAATCTTCCAGTTTTTCACAGTCCGAATGCGTTGTGACAACTTTGAATAGTTTTGTAACATCTGTAAATTTAATTACCTTCCAGCAGCACTCCACAGTTTACCCTCCTCAACTGAGAAAAATGTCCATTTAACCCTTTCCTCTGTTTAGCCAATTCCTAATCCACAATAGAACATTGCCTTCTATCCCATGACTTTTTTAAGGAGTCTCTCATGAGGAACTTTATGAAAAGCTTTCTGAAAATTTAGATACATTACATTAACCTGCTCACCTTTATCCACTTGTTTATTTATGCCTTCAAAGAAATTAAGTAAGTTGGTGAGGCAAGACTTCTCTTGGCTGAACCCATGCCTGTCCCATTAAGCCATGTTTGTCTATATGTTCTGCCATTTTATTCTTCATAATAATTTCCACTATTTTGCCCAGTACTAGGTCAGGCGTACCAGTCTGTAATTTTTCAGATCACCCCTGGAACCCTTTATTAAAAATCAGCATTACACTAGCCACTCTCCAATCTTCAAGTACATGGACAATTTTAGCAACAGGTTACAGATCACTAGCAGCAGAGCAGCATTTTCATGTGTAAGTTCTTTCAGTATCCTGGGGTATATTCTATCCAGTCTAAATAATTTATCATTCTTTAACCTGTTGATTTATCTCAGTAAGTCTTCCAGGTTCACCAAGATTTCTTTTAGTTCCTCTGCATCGTCACCCTTGAAAACCATTTCTGGTATAGATAGATCTCTTACATCTTCTTCCGTAAAGACCAAAACAAAGAATTCATTCAGTCTCTCTGCTATGGCTTTATTCTCCCTGAAGCCATTGAAGGCACATGGAGGCAAAGAAACACTGGTGTTTCAATGACATCATCATCAGTAGAAGAGAGAGTGCAGTCCTGGAACTTATCAGTACTCCATTGACAAAGCAGATGTGAAGCAACTGAACAGTAATGTAGATCAGTGGTTCCCAACCCTGTCCTGGAGGACCATCAGGCCAATCGGGATTTCAGGCTAGCCCTAATGAATATGCATGAGAGTTTTAGTGATAGGCATGCAAATCTGCTCAATGCATATTCATTAGGGATATCCTGAAAACCCGATTGGCCTGGTGGTCCTCCAGGACAGGGTTGGGAACCCTGATGTAGATTAGAAATATGCATCTAACTTGTGGAATACACATTTGAAATTGTTGCAGAATTCCTTAAAAACCTACCACTGCCACAACTTACGTAGAACACAGGGAGTGTGTGGCACAGTGGTTAGAGCTACAGCCTCAGCACCCTGAGGTTGTGGGTTCAAATCCCATGCTGCTCCTTGTGACCCTGGGCAACTCACTTAATCCCCACATTGCCCCAGGTACATTAAGTAGAGTGTTATCCCATCAGGACAGATAGGAAAAAATGCTTAAGTACCTGAATGTAAACCACTTAGGCTATAAATGGTATATAAATTAATTAATAACTAGGAAATAGAACCTCAAGAATAGGCTTATATAGTAGAATACCTTCATAAAACAATGAGGTAGAAGTTGACGACCACCCATGCTCAAAAAATTTGTTCACACAACACAACAAAATGGGAGAAAGCGATTAAGGATCACCCAAATCATAGATAAGATCTGAATTGCAGCATTGACTCTATCACTATGGCTATGAACACAGAGAGAAAAACAGCCCCAATCCAGACATCGGGGCACACCTAGTCTCTTTGGATTCTCAGGATATCCACAATGAATATTCATGAGTTAGATTTGCATACCATTGATGCACTTTTTATGTATCAATGTGATGGTGTTAAACATTGTTAAAAAACATGGTTAAAAATACATAAAATTTGATGATCAATATTCTAAATTGAAGAAATGAATGTTTGGGGAAATTTCAGGACAATCAAAATCAAGAAATTATCTAAAGACCAGAGTGACTATATTAATAACAAAGTATACCCTTGGATGATTAAGGGTACGAATGGTAAAGAACTAGTCACCAGAAAACAAGTGGACTTTAAAGATTTTTCCTCATCTGAGGGATCCTCAAATAGTAGTGATTCTGGTGATGATTTTTAAGATCACTCCTATAAAGGAGAGAGGGGACGAGGCAGTTATCAGAAAGGCAGCACAGGACAATATAGCAAAGCTACTCACCTCTAGCAGGTGTTCTGAGAGGACGGCTGGTATATATTCACATATGGGTGATGTCATCCACAGAACCTAGTAAGGAGTCAAAAAGTGTACTGTCACTTTATATTTTGCATGCTAGTGCCTTCTTGCCCAGCACAGGTCACGGGACCTGTAGATCAGTAAGAAAGCTAAGAAGCCAACTATGGGAGGTGAGTGGGTTGTGAGAATATATACCTGCTGTCTTTGGATAACATCTACTACAGGTGAGTAACTTTGCTTTCTCCGAGGACAAGCAGTTATATATTCTCATATATGGGACTTCCAAGCTTCCAGGATCATGCCTCTAGGAAAAGGGTTACAGTTAGCAAACATAAACATTGCAAACTGAAAGGGTTGGAGAGCTGGTGTTTAGGAAAAGAACATGTTTTGCAAAACTGATTGTCCAAACTGACTGTCCCATCTGGAATGGTGCTCCAAAGAGTGGGAAGTGAAGGTATGGACTCAGGACCAAGTGGCCGCTTTACAAATATATTCAATGGCTGTAGAGTGGAGATGGGATACTGAAATCACCATAGCTCGAATCTTATGAGCAGTGACAGGGCCTTCAAGCATCAGCCCAGCCAGAATCTATGCAAAGTAATACATTCTGAAAGCTAAGTGGAGATGGTTCTCTTGGTGACAGGAAGTCCAAGTCTGTTAGAGTTGAAGGACATGAAGAATTGAGTAGTCATTCTTTGAGGCTTGGTGCAGTCTAAATAGTAAGCAAGAACATGTTTACAGTCCAAGGTGTGAAGAACTGCTTCACCAGGGTGTGAATGTGGCCTTGGAAAGAAGACAGGTAGAACTATGGATTGATTGAGATGGAATTCAGAGATGACTTTTGGGAGGAACTTTGGATGAGTGAGGAGTACATAGAAACATAGAAATAGACGGCAGATAAGGGCCACGGCCCATCAAGTCTGCCCACTCCAATGACCCTCCCTATCTATCTTTGCGGATAGATCCCACATGTTTGTCCCATTTGGCCTTAAAATCTGGCACGCTTCTGGCCTCAATAACCTTAAGTGGAAGACTATTCCAGCGATCAACCACCCTTTCGGTGAAGAAGAACTTCCTAGTGTCACCGTGCAGTTTCCCGCCCCTGATTTTCCACTGATGCCCCCTTGTTGCCGCAGGACCCTTGAAAAAGAAGATATCCTCTTCCACCTCGATGCGATCTGTGAGGTACTTGAATGTCTTGATCATATCTCCCCTCTCTCTACGTTGCTCGAGTGAGTAGAGCTGCAACTTCCCTAACCGCTCCTCGTATGGGAGCTCCTTGAGTCCCGAGACCATCCTGGTGGCCATTCTCTGGACCGATTCCAGTCTCAGCACATCCTTGCGGTAATGTGGCTTCCAAAATTGCACACAGTACTCCAGGTGCGGTCTCACCATGGATCTATACAGTGGCATAATGACTTCAGGTTTACGGCTGACGAAACTCCTGCGTATGCAACCTATGATTTGCCTTGCTTTGGATGAAGCTTGCTCAACTTGATTTGCAGACTTCATGTCTTCCCTGACAATCACCCCTAAGTCTCTTTCTGCTTCAGTTTTCGTCAAGATCTCGCCATTTAGGGTGTAAATCTTGCATGGATTTCGGCTTCCCAGGTGCATGACTTTGCATTTTTTGGCATTGAAACTGAGTTGCCAGGACCTAGACCAGTGCTCCAGTAGAAGTAGGTCATGCATCATATCATCTGCCATTGAATTATTGTCTGTTGTGCTCTTGTTCACTACATTGCTTAGCTTGGCATCATCGGCGAATAATGTTATTCTTCCTCGGAGCCCTTCTGTCAAGTCTCTTATGTAGATGTTGAACAAGATCGGGCCCAGGACGGAGCCCTGTGGCACTCCACTTATCACCTCTGACATTTTGGAGGGGGTGCCATTCACCACTACCCTCTGAAGCCTACCTCCAAGCCAGTTCCCAACCCAATTTGTCAATGTGTCGCCCAAACCTAAAGAACTCATCTTGTTTAGCAACCTGTGGTGTGGTACGCTATCAAATGCTTTGCTGAAATCCAGGTAGACGATGTCCAGAGACTCACCAGCATCCAGCTTCCTCGTCACCCAGTCAAAGAAGCTGATCAGGTTGGATTGGCAGGATCTCCCCTTAGTAAATCCATGTTGGCGGGGATCCCGTAGTTTCTCCTCGTCCATGATTCTATCCAATTGGTGTTTGATTAGGGTTTCCATTAGTTTGCTCACTATTGATGTGAGACTCACTGGTCTGTAATTTGCCATCTCCATCTTGGAGCCTTTCTTGTGGAGTGGAATGACGTTAGCTGTCTTCCAGTCCATCGGGACGTTACCTGTACTAAGGGAGAGATTGAAGAGCGCGGATAGCGGTTCCGCTAGGACATCACCCAACTCCCTGAGCACCCTAGGGTGTAGGTTGTCAGGCCCCATTGCCTTGTTGACCTTGATTTTTGACAGCTCGCAATAGACGCTGCTGGGTGTAAACTTGAAATTACTAAACGGGTCAACTGATCTAACCCTTCTCTGTGTCTGAGGGCCGATTCCCGGCGCCTCGCGGGTGAAGACTGTGCAGAAGTATTTATTTAACAGTTGGACTTTTTCCGAGTCCGTTTCTACATAGTCTCCGTCTGGTTTTCTGAGACGTACTATCCCGCCCGAGTTCTTATTTCTGTCACTGATATACCTGAAGAAAGATTTATCTCCTTTCTGGATGTTCTTTGCTAGAGACTCCTCCATGCGGAATTTGGCCTCCCTAACTGCTGCTTTGACGGCCCTTGACTTGGCCAGATATTTTACTCTAGAGTCCTGTGTCCCTGATTGTTTGTAAGAGATGAATGCTTTTTTCTTCTCTTTGATGATGTCCGAGATCTCCGTAGAGAACCACTGTGGCTTGTTGTTCCTACTCCGTTTGCTTACTGATTTAACATAGCGGTTTGTTG
The DNA here is from genome assembly GCF_902459505.1 of Geotrypetes seraphini. NCBI lineage: Eukaryota > Metazoa > Chordata > Amphibia > Gymnophiona > Dermophiidae > Geotrypetes > Geotrypetes seraphini. The sequence continues at coordinate 69,581,637 of NC_047091.1, read as the reverse complement.
CTTCCTGTATGGTGGCTTTCAGAGTTGACCACATTTCTTCCACGCTGTCGGTGTCTGCTTGGCTTTGTAGCGCCTGGTGAGCGAAGTCTCCCATGTCTTGGAAGTTTGTGTCTTTGAATTTGAGAACCTTGGTCATTGTGGTAGATTTCGTGAAACCTTTCCTGAGATTGAACCATATCATATTGTGGTCACTGGAGGCCAAAGTTTCACCCACCGAGACCTCTGTGATACTTTCCCCATTGGTAAGTACTAGGTCCAGTATTGCCTGATCCCTTGTTGGTTCAGATACCAGTTGCCTGAGTCTTGCTCCATTCAAAGAGTTTAATAGCTTCCTGCTGCTGCCGGAAGCAGAGGAAAGTGTGACCCAATCCACATCAGGCATGTTGAAGTCACCTACCAATACTGTGTCACCCCGCAAGGTGATATTCTCTATATCTCTGATTAATTCCTTATCTAGGTCATCTTAATGTCTTGGGGGTCTGTATACTACGCCAAGATACAGGCATTTGTCCTTCCCTCTGGCCAAATTTACCCAAAGGGATTCCCCAGTGTACTGTACATCCGTGATTCTGGTGACCTTAATGTCATCTTTAGTATATAATGCTACACCACCTCCCATTTTACCCTCCCTGTCCCGGCGAAGCAAGTTGTAACCTGGTATGACCATGTCCCACCCGTGGGAGTCTGTGAGCCAGGTCTCAGATATCGCCACTACATCCAGGTCGGCATTCCTCATTTCTGTTTCCAAGTCTAAGATCTTATTTCCCAGACTGTGGGCATTGACGTACATAGCCCTCCACGTTGTGTGTTTGTTGTATCTCAGTGGGGACGATCCCTCTTTATCAACTAGGACCCCATTAGCATTATTTGCATGTCTCTTACACTCCCTAGCATTATTCGCCTGTCTCTTACACTCCATAGACCCAGAGCTAAAGCTTGAACCTGTCTCGGTCTCCCCATGACTATAGTGTGCTCCTATCTCAGACTCGGTAATGTGTGTACCCAGTGGGGGTATTCCCGTTTGGGCTACTCGAGCTCCTTTAGTGCAATTTGCAACGTGTGCACTCTCTCTGGTCCCAGAATTATAATGTGTACTCCCTCTAGACCCAGAATTGCTATGTATCCTCCCCCTAGACCCAAAATTGTAATGTGTCCCAGAAATATAGTATTTACTTAGCTCAGTCTCAAAAGAGTATTGGTAGCTTAGCTCGTCAGGTGGGTTGTTTGTGCCCGGACCCTCCCCCAACTTACCTAGTTTAAAGCCCTGTGTAGTAGGCGGGCTAGACGGTGTCCAAGGATGTTCTTCCCCCTCCTGGTCAGGTGTAACCCGTCTGGTCCCAGCAGTCCTTGCAGTGCCTCTCCGTGGTGTAGGAACTGAAGTAAGCCGCTGTCTAGGCCTACCTCGAAATGGAGACTCCACACACTATATACTGGTTTCAATAGGTATATATTTATTAACAAATCAGTAACAGCTTACAAGAACAAATCATTCAGCATATAATGTAACAGATGTGATCCTCAGGCCTGAGGGTCCTCTGATGTCTGTTCTGATTACTTCTGCTTATAGGCCTGGTTTTATACATTTCTTGGTGGTTAATACCACGTTAGCCTAAATCACATGATACATCTTTATTGGTTATTTTTCCTTATATGTCAATACATAAGTAGATTCATTTATTGGCTTATCTATTTGTGTCATCTTATACGTCTGTTCAGTTTGCCGTAAGGCCTAACCCTTTCCTGCAAATGCCCTTTTCCCTTTACCATATATGCAATTCCGAGTCCAAAATTCCTTCTCTGCTGTGGTAACACATGATATATCTTGCTAAATAATGTTCCTGAGTACTCTGATTTTCTGACCATGAGCTGTGTTCCTCTTTGCATAATATCCGGCCAGGTGCCATGCATCGGAATTTAAGTCTTGTTTCTTACAAGTTTTTGCTTACCATAGCTAACTCAGAAACAGAATATTTCTCAATCACTATAGGCCAGCTGGCAAGTGGGTTATGAAATATCTTTTACAGTTAATATACTGATTTATTAGAGCAAGAGGGAGGGGAGGGGGTTTTCTCCTGTGAGGTCTGGTTACTTCACCTTTATCCAAAGGACTTCTCCTGCTTCACCTGTATCACACCAGGACTTCTTCTTCGTCTCATCCTCTTTTCCCTCTCAGAACCCAAAGTTCATCTCCTTGCACGTTCTTGCAGCCAGTCGTTCGCCCTCCGGACTCGATCCTCCCTGGCACTGCCCTTGCCTCTCACCGGGAGGATCGAGGAGAAGACCACCTGCGCATCCATCCTTCTCACCTTCTCTCCCAGGGCTCTGAAGTCTTCGGGTATGCTCTCCGGGGTGCACCTGGCAGTGTCGTTGGTTCCGACGTGGATGAGGATCATAGGGAAGTGATCCTGGGGTTTGATGAGTCTGTCCAGGCTATCGGTTACATCCCGGATCCTGGCCCCCGGCAAACAGCAGACCTCTCTTGATTGCAGATCAGGTCTACAAATTGGTCCCTCGGTGCCCCTTAGCAGCGAATCCCCGATGACCACAACTCTGCGCTTTCTAGGGGTGGGCCGACCTGTTGACTCTGGAACCGGAACCGTCTGCTCAACCACTTCTTGTACCTCGTTGTCAGGATCCTCCTGTAGCAGCTGGTATCTGTTCTTAAGGGGGATATGTGGTGTTGATGTAGAGCTGCCCTGTATGTGAGAGAGAGAAACAGAATGAGGTTTTCTGCGTTTTCCTGTGGAGGAAGTCACCAGCTGCCAGGAATCAGCGTCTCCAGTGACTTCCTGAATTCCGACGGTTGGATTCAAGCCTGAAGTTTTGGAAGCTTTGGGAGTCTCAAGGATGGTCTTGTCAGGCTCTCGTTCGGCGATCTGAGACAGCTCCTGGATTATTCCGTCAATGAAGGTCTTGTCATCACGGATGCTCCTTAAGCGTTGAATCTCCTCTCTCAGGCTCCTCAGCTCTAGCAGAAGGCTTTCATCTGGCTGTTCAATTGGTTCGGTCTGAGTGGAGACTGAAGACATCTTTGAGGGGATGGCCTCGGTCTGTACAGAGACCTCTGCCCTCTGTCCAGACTCCCCCTCTGTCTGTACAAAGACCGTAGCCATCCCCTGGGTACTTTTGGCGACTGAGCTGCCTATCTTGACTGAAGTCTTGCTGCCTCTAGTTCTGCCTGCCATATATAAAGGTTTTTTATTATTATTATTATTTATTTAATTTTTTTTTTTTAGATTTTTGTCAGAATGGGGACTGTTAGGAGTTGGTCAGAATGTGTTGAGGTTGGAGGGATAAATTAGTTAGTTTGTTCTTGGTCAGAGGGATATAGTAGAATGTTAATTGACAGTTAAGGTTGCCTGTTGTGAGCTAGAGAGGACAGACCAGTTCAAATATTATTAAATATTAGAGGATAGATAGTAGTGTGTCTGCCTGTTAGAATAGAGTGGTTGGTGTGGTCCGCCTGTTAAGTGTGCTTGTTGGTTAGGTAGGAGTAGAGAGTTGAAAGTTGAAAGACCTGGAAGAGGGAAAGATTGAAGAAAGGTTGAAGTTGATTGGTAATTAAGCTAGTTGTAGGATTTTAGAGACCAGCTGAAATTGATAGCCCTTCCTTGATGCCCTTCGCAAAGGCGCTCTCGCTAAGGCGAGCGCCTTTGCCACTCGCCTTTGCCGCGCGCCGAACAGCCGCGAGCCATTGGCTCGAGCCCTTATATGAGGGAGATCTGCAGTGACGTCGGGGGTGGGCGGAGTTACCACCACATCCCGTCCGCCTCCTCCTCTGACGATTTCAGCGCTCCTCTCCCCTGCTTAGCCTCCTCCGTCTCCTGTAAGCACCTCCGCTGCTTTTCCTCTCCTTTCTCTGCCTTCTCCGCTTCTCCGTAAGCTCTCCGCTCCCTTTCTCCTCCTCCTCCGCCTCTCCGTGTGCTCTCCGCCCTTTTCTCCACCTCCCTGCTCGCTCTCCGCCCCTTCCTCCGCTTCTTGGCAAGCACTCTGCTTCTCTCGCCGCTGCTAAGTGCCTCCTTCCTCTCTCTCTAGTTCAGCCTGCCTGCTCTCACTCCCTGCTTGCCTTGCCTGGCTGGCCTAGAGCTGAGGATTCCTTCGTTGGCTCGAGCCCTTATATGGGGGAGATCTGCAGTGACGTCGGGGGGGTGGGCGGAGTTACCACCGCGTCCCGTCCGCCTCCTCCTCTGACGATTTCAGCGCTCCTCTCCCCTGCTTAGCCTCCTCCGTCTCCTGTAAGCACCTCCGCTGCTTTTCCTCCCCTTTCTCTGCCTTCTCCGCTTCTCCGTAAGCTCTCCGCTCCCTTTCTCCTCCTCTTCCGCTTCTCCGCCTCCCTGCTCGCTCTCCGCCCCTTCCTCCGCCTCTTGGCAAGCACTCTGCTTCTCTCGCCGCTGCTAAGTGCCTCCTTCCTCTCTCTCTAGTTCAGCCTGCCTGCTCTCACTCCCTGCAAGCACCCTCACGCTGCTACCACGTGCTTGCCTTGCCTGGCTGGCCTAGAGCTGAGGATTCCTTCGTTGGCTCGAGCCCTTATATGGGGGAGATCTGCAGTGATGTCGGGGGGGTGGGCGGAGTTACCACCGCGTCCCGTCCGCCTCCTCCTCTGACGATTTCAGCGCTCCTCTCCCCTGCTTAGCCTCCTCCGTCTCCTGTAAGCACCTCCGCTGCTTTTCCTCCCCTTTCTCTGCCTTCTCCGTAAGCTCTCCGCTCCCTTTCTCCTCCTCCTCCGCCTCTCCGTGTGCTCTCCGCCCCTTTCTCCGCCTCCCTGCTCGCTCTCCGCCCCTTCCTCCGCCTCTTGGCAAGCACTCTGCTTCTCTCGCCGCTGCTAAGTGCCTCCTTCCTCTCTCTCTCTAGTTCAGCCTGCCTGCTCTCACTCCCTGCAAGCACCCTCACGCTGCTACCACGTGCTTGCCTTGCCTGGCTGGCCTAGAGCTGAGGATTCCTTCGTTGGCTCGAGCCCTTATATGGGGGAGATCTGCAGTGACGTCGGGGGGGGTGGGCGGAGTACAACCTTGTCACTGTAGAATCTTGTATAGGGTGGATCCACTACAAGTGATTAAAACTTACTGACCCAGGCTATGAGGAAGACCACTTTCCAAGTGAGCTATTTTAGTGTGGAAGTTGAGAGTGGCTCAAAAGAAGATTTCATCAGCATGGAGAGGACAAAATTAAGGTCCCAGGCAATGGTTGAAGGATTGAGAGGAGGCTTGGTGTGATAAAGGCCTTTCATGAACCTGGAGACCAAGGAATGAATTAAAAAGAGATTAGGAAGAGAAAGTGACGTTACCAGCATGGCCGGCAGCATCTAAACGGAGCGACACTGATATGTTTGAAGAAAGCTCTATTAGAGCGTTTTGTTTGCCGCCATGTGTTGACAGAGCGATTGTTCTTCAAGGGCATGATGACCAGATGGAAGCTGGACTCCTACCGCTTTACAGGCAACAAAGCCGGGTCGCCAAAGGAAAAGGCATCTAGTCCTTCCCAAGTGGCAAAAGCGGTGCAGATGGCGGGAGAATCAGAGTGGGTGAGCTTGTCCCCTCCAGCCTCTGAGGATCCAGCTGTGAGTGCTGCTATTACAGTGGACAACTCCCCGACCTCTATTACATGTCTTCTCCTGGACATTAAAACTGAAATGTCTACTATCTGCCAGGATATCACCCAAGCCATGAATAACCTGCGGCGGGACATGGTTGACCTTACCAGCTGCCAGGATGATGTGGAAAAATGTCTCAATGGTTATGGAAAGGGTTTGGTGGATAAACAGGAGCTGGAATTGTTGCACAAAAGTGAATGTGACCTGTGGGACAGAATGGAGGGCCTGGAAAACCATTCTAGGCAGTGCAACTTGTGCATACAAGGGGTGCCAGAGGGATGCTGGACAGATGGCCCGGGACATTTGCATGGATCTGTTGGTGCAGGAGCAGGATCCAGAAGAAATCATACCTGATGTTGGAATTGAGTGAGTGCATCACGCTTTGGATCACTCTGCTAATCACCCCCGGAATATTGTGCTATATCTTGCCAGTTAGACAGAAGGAAGCTGTATTTCATGCAGTTAAGAAATACAAGGATTATGCCTGGCAGGGTCACAGGATGGACATTTTTCAGGATGTGGCTCCTATGACCCTCCAGAAGTGCAGAGATCTGGGCCCTATTACCTGGTATCTGCATACGAGGGCCTGTGATATCAATGGCTCTATCCCTTTGCATTGGCCATTCCTGTGGGTTCAGCGACTAAGATTTTACGCACTATGGAGGAGGCCTGGAGAGCGTTGGTCGCCTTGGCGGCCCCTAACCTCCTGGAGGAGGCATGACTCCCGGCAGACAAAGACAGCAACATCCAGTCTAAGGCGCCTACAGGTTGCTGGAAGCAATGAAGGAAGGGAACACCAGCCAAAAGTTCTCAGATGTCCAGAGAGATGGCGAGACCCCTTGACCTTTTATATGATGGACTTTGGTGTCTACTGATGGAGTGTGGAGTTATGGGAGTTGGATGGGTTTGTTGCTTCGACTAGTGGGAGTGAATTATGGAGTGTGTGAGTCAGCTTGACTCGTTGAGGGATGGTAGAGGCTCTTGCTGGGGGAAGGAGGGTGTTCTAGGGTTTTGTTAGTTGGTTGCCTGAGGGGTGCATATGAGGGTATCTGTGACTGAGTGTGGGGTGAGGGGATAGATTGAGGGCTGTTCGTGCTGGGTGTTTGGGGCTATGAGTGGGGTTGCCATCCAAATGATCCAAATCCAGCCTCTATGGGGCTTTGGGCTTTTTTCTGTCAGCCCAAGGCACGTAGGAGAAAGGGGAGGTTCAGAACTGGGGGTGGGGCTGAGGGTGGGTGGGTCAAAGGCTGACTTGCTTTTGTTTTACTTCAGTGGTAAGGAGACCTGAGGGATCTAGGCCATTGTGAAGATCACATGGTGACCTGGTCAGTGGTTGGGACAATGGGGGTCACTTCTGTGGATGTTACAGTGTACATTGTGCTTCTTGTACTTCTGATTTGGATATGGTAAAGCTTATACCTTGGAATGTGGGGGGATTAACGCCCCCATTAAACACTCAAAAATTCTGCAACAGCTCCAGCATCATACTGTACATAAGAACATAAGAATAACCTTACTATGTCAGACCAATGGTCCATCAAGCCCTTTAACCCATTCTCACGGTGGCCAATCCAGGTCCCTAGTACCTGGCCAAAATCCAAGCAGTAGCAGCATTCCATGCTACCAATCCAAGGCAAGCAGTGGCTTTCCCCATATCTCAATAACAGACTATAGACTTTTTCTCCAGGAAATTGTTCAAACCTTTCTTAAAACCAGCTATGCTATCTGCTCTTACCACAACCTCTGGCAATGTGTTCCAGAGCTTAAACTATTCTCTGAGTGAAAAAAATATTTCTTCCTACTGGTTTTAAAATTATTCCCTGTAACTTCATCGAGTGTCCCCTAGTCATTGTAATTTTTGACAGAGTGAAAAATTGATCCACTTGTACCCGTTCTACTCCACTCAGGATTTTATAGACTTCAATCATATCTCCCCTCAGCCATCTCTATTCCAAGCTAAGTGCTCTAACCTTTTTAGTCTTTCCTCATACGAGAGGAGTTCAATCCCTTTTATCATCTTGGTCGCTCTTCTTTGAATCTTTTCTAGTGCCGCTATATCTTTCTTGAGATAAGGAGACCAGAATTGAATGTAATACTCCAGGTGAGGTCACACCATGGAGAGATACAGAGGCATTACAACATTCTTATTTTTGTTAACATTCCTTTTTTAATAATTCCTACCTCCTGTTTGCTTTTTTGGCCGTCGCCTCACATTGGGCGGAAGGTTTCATCATATTGTCTACAATGACACCCAGATCCTTTTCTTGGGCGCTAACTGCCAGGGTGGACCCTAGCATCTAGTAACTGTGATTTGGATTATTCTTCCTAATGTGCATCACTTTGCATTTGTCCACATTAAATTTTATCTGCTACTTGGATGCCCAGTCTTCCAATTTTCTAAGGTCTGCCTGTAATTTTTCACAATCTGCATATGTTTTGACAACTTTGAACAGTTTAGTGTCATCTGCAAATTTAATCACCTCACTCATCATTCCAATTTCCATATAATTTATAAATAAGTTAAATAGCACTGATCCCAGTACAGATCCCTGTGGCACTCCACTCTCCTCCATTGAGAAAAATGACCATTTAACCCTACACTCTAACTAATCAAGAGCATGCTAAATTAAAACAATGGTGGGTAAGGGATTGTATTGCTGCTTCAGTGAATGTCAAACAACGAGTGGCAATATTGTTCTGCAAAAGTATAGTAGATCAACTACAGTTGTTGGATGAAGATACAGATGGGAGAATTGTGCTCTGTCGGGGGACTATAGCGTGAAGGGTGCTGGTGTTTTGCTGAGGATACGCTCCCAATAACTATGATAAAACCTTTTATACCATTCTATTGACCAAGATATTGCCCTATAGTCATCTCCCCATTTTTTTGGGGGGAGGGGGGGATTTTACCACTGTTAGTGCTCCCCCAACTGGACAACACGGGGGGTGGGGAACCCGACAGAATGCAGGTTTCGAGAGTATTTAATAACTTATGCTCAGCTTTGGACTTAGTGGATGTCTGGTAGGTTTTACATGGGGAGGAGAGAGACTTTACACATATTTCCCAGTCTCATGGGACCCAATCTAATATTGACTATATATTGGTTTCCCAGGCCACATTTTCCATGATCAGCAAGATGGAGATTGGAACGTATACAATATTGGATCATGCTTGGGTTTGGGTACAATGGAAAGGGGGGGAGTATGGAGCAGCAAAGGAGGTGTTGGGTGTTCCCCCTAGCCCTTTATCATAATCCGCATTTTCAGGAAAAGCTGCTCACTTGTTGGAAGGAGTACAACCTCCATAATTCTTCTTCTGAGGAGGATCCTGTGCTTTTTTGGGAAGTAGCTAAGGCTGTCCTGTGGGGCGACATCATAAGTTAGTTATGTTCAGGAGGCCTGGGACAGGGAGTTCTTACAGCTAGATTGCTTGATTCGAGTTGAATCTCCAAGTGTCTCCCTGGACTATTTATTAGAAATGATTAAGGAATATGGGGATTATATGGGGTTGAAGCTGAATCTTGAAAAGTCAGAGGCCCTTCCATCCTCTTTGACGGTTAAACAATTGTGGGGGGAGCATTTCCCTTTGAAATGGGCAAAGGGTTCCATTGTGTGCACTTTATGGGCTATGCATATGGAGGACCTGTACTCATTGAATGTTAATCGTTTGATGACTAAGACTCAGATACTGTTGAATGAGTGGAAGGACCTCTTGATGTCCTAATAAAAATGATTATATTTCCAAAATGGCTGTATCTGTTTCAGATGCTCCCTTAGCATTTGTTGCAGAAGAATTTGGGCAAATTAAATTGTCTGTTCACTAAAGTTTTGTTGGGCTTCCAAAAAACTGAAACTTCAATTGCAGGTGATGGAAGAATGACAACTGGGGGACCTGGGGTTTCCCAATATACAAGCTTATAATTATGCCTGTCTTCTATGCTACTTGGGAGATTGGGTGGCTCACACATCACACATTACTATATGCCTATGACAATGGAATGGACGGTTTATCCCACCATCATTTTAATACCCTACTTCATATGACGCGAGAACTCCATTAGAGCTCAGGGCCAGTGTTCTTCTGTCTGCTGTAGGCTGTCTGGAGATAGTTAATAAAATTGGGGGGGGGGGGTGACCCACTGGTGACTGATTTTTTGCCCATTGGGGGGGAATGCGTGGTTTGACCCAGGAAGGGAGAATAAAGCATTTTGGGATTGGGAACGGTGGTAAATCCTGTCTGGAGCATATACTTGATGAGGAAGGGCATTTAATGGCATTTGACACACTTCATCCAACATTGGGTGACATTTGAGGGTAATCAATTTGCTTATGGTCAGCTTGGATACTATGTGTCGTCCCTTGACAGAACACAACTTGGTAAATGTCTGGGGGCCAAATTACGTGACTTTTTTGGTACTGATTGGGAGATGAGGATAACCTTGTTTGGGTTGCATATGGTAAGCAGTTGAAAACTCTGCTCCCAGGCAAAGATTTTACAAAGTGTCACAGGTCCTAGGAGGTGGACTTGTCATCAGAATTGGGGACCTGAGATATCTCTGCTAATATTAGGACACTGCCCCGTCTGACACAGAGTGCTTGGCTCACAGAGAGTTATTATAGAGTTCTGCTGTGAGCCTATTTTATACAGAAGCAATTATATTACAGTGGGGCATTCAATCGCCAATCTGTATTAAGTGTGGTTTGATGAAGAACTCCTTTGGGCATGTCTTTTGGACCTACCCTAAAATCAAGCAAATTTGGATGCGAATGGTCCGTTCTCCTGGGTAGGCCTAATCAGGGCACAGTGCTCCAACTAGTATTGAACATGCTCACAGCGTATTGCTGTATGAATAGCACACCACCTGATGTGCCATAAAATGTGACCGATTGCCCCTAAAAAGAGATTATGTACTGTACTTACTCTGGTAAGCTCTTTTCCAGTAGATAGGTGAGACATTCTAGACAGATGGGTAATCTCTCTATAGCAACGTGCTGCAGAAGGAATCCTCTCCAGATTTTTCACTCCGGATTTTTCATTCTGCCTCTGCTGTACTTCACTGGACTCTTTAGCTCCACTTACAGTTAGTACCCAAGCACTGAGAGCCACCCAATACATGAGAAGTAGAGGCATCTGTAACAACAGGATTAAACAAACTGTTCTGCTCAAGAATTAAATCAAATAACAATGTTAACCGCCAACAAAGGCTTCAGAGGAGGAAACTACTCCTATAGAAAACTGAAACATATACAAATTCTTCTCAGTCCCCAAGAACTGACGGGCATCCAAGAATCAGCTTGGAGAAGCATAAACAGACTGAAACAGTAGGCAAGAACAGCAAGGACTGGGCCCGTCACCGACGAAGAGCCTGAGGTTGGAGAGTGGCACAACGCGGGCAAGAGGCGGTAGGGTGATCAACACCTAAACAAAGGATACACCAACGGTGCAGGTCAGTGATCGAGACCACCCAACCGCACTGCGTGCACTTTTTAAACCCGGTAACAGGCCGGGACATAAGGAGGAAAGGAGGCCGTGGCCACGCGAGGCCAGGCGGTCAAAGGAAAAACCAGGGCCTGGTCGCAATTGAGAAAAAATAACAAAGTTATAAAGACGCAGGGCACAGCGACTTCCGATCGTACAAAACAAGAAAAGAAGCCGCGGTGCAAGAAAGGCACTTAGATTCGACACAGAGAAGAGAAACAGGGCTTTCTGGCTCCGCGGAAAACTAAGAACTGAGGACCATGTTGAGGAGACGCGCCCTCTAGCTGAGCAGGAACGTACACGCATGCGAGGTGCAGCACTATCAAACTTTAAGATCTTCAATCAAGTTTGCTTGAAAAGCTGTCTGCGACGGGGCTCCGTGGATGACGTCACCCACATGTAGAGAATATGCTGCCTGTTTGTCCTGGGATAATCTCTTTTTCCAGTGCAATAGATGAGACATTCTAGACAGCTGGGACATACAAAAGCAGTCCCCAAAAAGATAGGACAGGCTTGCTGTGCCAATCCTTAAGACCAAGAACCCAAAAGCAAAGTCCTGTCTTGCCATCACATCCAATCTGTATAACTTGGCAAATGTGTGAAGAGATGACCATGTTGCTGCCCTGCAAATTTCCTCAAGGGACACAGATCTAGCTTCAGCCCACGAAGAAACCACACTTCTGGTAGAATACGCCTCGATGGAACAGGGGACTGTTTCCCATAAAGAATGGCGAAACGGATGACGAAATGGCTTTACGGATCCACCTGGAAATCATGGCCTTGGAAGCAGGAGTGCCTCCCTTAACTGAATGAGTCAGCACAAGCAAATGGTCAGAGAGATGAGACTTGTTAGTGACCTCCAGATAATGCAAAAGAACTCTGCACACATCCAGTTTCTTCAACAGGCAATCTTGTGTCTTGGAACCAGTAGGCTGAAAGGCAGGCAAATCTACTTCCTGATTAACATGAAAAGCAGAAACTACCTTCAAGAGGAAGGAAGGAACCATCCAAAAGGAAACCCCAATCTCCGAAATATGGAGGAATGGAGACAGAGCATGTAGTTCTGACATGTCATGCCGAAGTAATGGCAACCAGAAAAATGGTCTTGAGTATCAAGTCCAAGAGGGAAACATTTCAAAGGGGTTCAAAAAGAGCCTTGATAAGGCTAGACAGCACCAGGTTAAGGTCTCAGGAAGGGAAAGGTTGCTTAACCGGCGGTCTGACATGAAGAGCTCCCTTCAGAAACCTAGTGACATCAGGATGAGACGCCACAGAGGACCGATGCTCCTGAGATCTAAAACAAGAGAGCCTGGCCACCTGTACCCAAGAGTCTACCCAGGAGTCTACCAAGTCTAGACAGGAGTATAAAAGGGTAACTCCAGTAGCCGATTTAAAAGATTTCCTCCCCAACCCAGTAGATCTGTCCCAGGAGGGGTCAGCCATCTCATTAAGATCCGCCCCCCCCCCCCCCCCCCCCCCCGACAAGAAAGAAATATCCTCAAATGTAGTTAAATAGTCTGGTAAGTGGTGAAAAAAAAAATCACAACCCTGGGTTATTGGGGCATACACATTGCAAAGCACATAAAGTTTAGAATTAAGAGTTATCGAAGCAATGATATATCTCTCCATGGGGTCCTGGATGACTCAATGCACTTGTAATATTTTTCTAACCAAAATGATCACCCCAGCTTCTTCTGTTGGGCCTGGAATTCACAAATAGTCCCCACCCACCAGGTACGGAGTTTGGCATTTTCTGCTGAATTTAAGTGTGTTTCTTGCAAAAAGGCCAAATCAGCATGATTTTTATGCAATGACCAGAAGATTTTTTTCCTCTTTATCAAGTTTCAAGTTTTATTAAAATTTTGATGAATCACAGTATCATTAATTCAAAGCGATTTACAATTAAAAAGAGGGTCTTAATTATTAACTACAACCAACACAAATGGACCTGACGTACCAATACATATGAAAAGTAGGGAGAACTACAATAAGTATAGTAAAGAATACATACAAGGAAAATACAAATGGAGGGTAAGAAAGTATAAAAGTAATTATAAAAGTATAGTAGAAAAATTAAGAACTTTTTTTTTTCCTCCCAAATTCTCAGAGCCTAAGAAAGAGAATTAATGAGTTTAAGCATCAAATGAGATCAATAGGGATTCCGATAATTAGGTCTCAAAAGCATCCTTGTACAACCAGCATTTTAACCATCCTTTAAATTTACTCAATGATTTTTCTTCTTTAATAAATGATGGTAGGGAATTCCATATTCTGGGTGCTCCTCCCATCTTTCACGATACCAGCTTAAGGGTGATAATAGTGAAATAGTTGACTTAAACTATAAACTAAGCATCCCACAGCATTGAACAGGAACTCGCACCTCTTCCCCTCCAAGAACAATCATAGATAGTCACGTGCAGATACGCCCATTCCCGCCCCTCATCCCCTCCCTTCTACCTTACCTCCTCCCCCCCCCTCTAATCCCCCAATGACCCCAGAACATCTCATAGCATTTCCCAAGGGCCACTTCCTAGGAACCAAAGACCGCGCAGTGATGTATCAAAAGTAACAAAACAAATGGTCTCATAAACAGAAAACCATCAATTAGTATAAGTGAGACAAGAAAAGTTGACCCCCCCCCCATTTTCCTCAGCAATACAGTGAGATTTCATACATGAAAAGCAGCTAAAATAGAATTACTGAGAGTAGCTATACCATACAGAAATGGAAAGTTTGTGGCATGGCGTCAGTTCAACCCCGAACCACAATAGATATGGTGATTACCAGGTTACAATGGTGGTTGCTCTGACTGAGACATAGGAATGGTCTGAAGAAAAGAGCTAGCAGTAGCGGCATCATCAAAAGTGAGTAGATCCTCCATGATAGATTTTCAGTCTTGTAGGGTACACAGGTTGAAGTGAATCTTATCCTGAAATATCTAAAAGCACAAAGGAGAAAATGCATACCGCGCTGGCATGACCTTCGTTGAATAGTCTTGAAAACATAGGACTGTTTTGTTCTCAAAGTGCAATTTCATCCCCACTCAGAGGATGGCCACATTTGAAGATAACAACTCTTGGCCTACCGAAGTGTCCTATTGCTGTCCCAACTAATAAGCCCATTCTATATGAAGGGGGCTTGGCTAAGAAAGTAGAAGGCTTCCACCAACCAGGTTTCCAGAAAAGATTGTAAATTCTATGCTAGCTCTGTCTCCCTGGGGTTGTGGGTTCAAGCCCTGCGCTGCTCCTTGTGACACTGGGCAAGTCACTCAGTCCTCCTTAGCCCCAGGTACGTTAGATAGATTGTGAGCCCACCAAGACAGATAGGGAAAAATGCTTGAGTACTTGATTATAAAATCACTTAGATAATCTTAATAGTCGGTATATAAACACCTAATAAACTTGAAACTTGCCATATTCACCTTAAATCCTGAAATCTTACCAAACTCCCCGAGTTCCCTGACCATATAGGATAAAGATGCCTCCGTTTTCTGTAACAGGAGCAAAATATCATCCGTATACAGCAATATTTTATATTGTTGGGGTCCTAATTGTATCCCCTGGATATTTGCTTGTTGCCGTATACGGTTTGCCATAGATAGTGTAAAAAGTAAGGGGGAGAGGGCACATTCCTGCTGAGTAACCCATGCTAATAGGTGGCATCAAGGCTCCATTAATTTTTAAACAAGACATGGGGGTTTCATAGAGCAAACGTAGCCAGCAGTGCTCCCTCTAAGCGGGCGGGTGTTGTGAGCAAACTTTTTTCGCTGTGAGCTAAAAATATCGGGCGCCAGCAAGTTATGAGCCAACTCGCCCGATTCTCCTCTCGCCGCCCTGCCATCTGCCGTACGCCTCTTCCGATCGCCCCCCTCCCTGCTCGCACCCCCACCCCGACGTCCGATTCCTCCCCCAGCCTCCCCTTACCTTTGCGACGCGTTACATGGACTGCCAGCTCGCCTGCCTGCAAGCACGTGTGTGCGCTGTGACGAGAAACTTGTGCGCTGCGATGTAATATTTTGTGCGCCAGCGCAGCTTAGCGGGAACACTGGTAGCCAGTGGTAGTACTTTTGGCCAATACCTATTTTCTGGAGCACTTTGAAAAGATAGTCTTTGACCGGGTGAGCTGGCTCTTTCTCTGAATCAAGAGACAGCACCACTGCCGGGAAGCCAAATTAAATGGAGGACTGTTTTGATCTTTGTGTACTAATTTAGGCATGAGGCCTTACAATCAATCGCAAAGCCAAAATTTTTGTGAAAATTTTATAATCAGTGTTAAGCGAGGAGATTATGCCATTGTATAGATCCATGGTGAGGCCCCACCTGGAATACTGTGTGCAATTCTGGAGGCCGCATTATCGCAAGGATGTGCTGAGACTGGAGTCGGTGCAAAGAATGGCCACCCGGATGGTCTCGGGACTCAAGGATCTACCATACGAAAAACGGCTTGACAAATTACAGCTATATTCGCTCGAGGAGCGCAGAGAGAGGGGGGACATGATCGAGACGTTCAAGTATCTTACGGGCCGCATCGAGGCGGAGGAAGATATCTTCTTTTTCAAGGGTCCCACGACAACAAGAGGGCATCCGTTGAAAATCAGGGGCGGGAAACTACGAGGTGACACCAGGAAATTCTTTTTCACTGAAAGAGTGGTTGATCGCTGGAATAGTCTTCCACTACAGGTGATTGAGGCCAGCAGCGTGCCTGATTTTAAGGCCAAATGGGATCGGCACATGGGATCTCTTCACAGGGCAAAGGTAGGGGAGGGACATTAAGGTGGGCAGACTAGATGGGCCGTGGGCCCTTATCTGCCGTCTATTTCTATGTTTCTATGAGATGGGCCAATGCTTGAATGTTTTATAAAATGTATTGGTGAACCCATCCAGCCTTAGGGATATATTGAAGGGTAGAGAATTAATAACCTCTTCCACCTCATTCACTTATCAGCCTAGAGAGCTGAGCTGCTTCACCCTTCAAAAGAACCTCCAGGGGGACTGAATTAAAATAATCCTCTATCACAGTCTCCGTTGACCCTAGATCTGCTTGATATAATTCCCTATAGTACTGCATAAAAGCCTCCCCATGAGACGTATAGATGTACATTTCACCCCTTGGGAGTTGGTGATACTCAATATCATTTCTCGTAGTTTGCTTTTTCAATCTATGGGCCAATAGTATACTAACTCTATTATTGAACTCAAAGAATTCTTGTCGAGTTCTATTTAGGGCTGCCTCAATAGACACCAACTCTAAGTTTTTCAATTCCAATTTTAATGTGGCTAATTGTGCCTTTTCTTGGTCTGATCTGGCCCTCACCCTATTCTCAATCTCCTTTTGCTCTTGTCTTGTTCATCTCGTATAGGCAGTCATTCTCACTACCCTCAGTCTCAGTCAGCTTCTAATTACATGTCCCTAATTGAGCCAGGCCAGCCTGGGTCAGTACCACAAAAGCAACTCCTCATGTTTCTATGATATAGGTATTCCAGGCACTGTACCTCAAAGGGGACCAATGCAAATGCTTCTTGGTCTCTACCTGATGAATGACATGGGATACATAGATACCAGCAAGGATGATGTCAAATCATTACATGCCCTCAGGATGGGGTCTGAGGATGCTCAATGTCAACAGACTCCATTGATGTTGCTGCATCCACAGTGTCTGATGAAACTCTGAGGGCCATGGGAACCAATGCTGAAATCAACAAACCTGCTTTTTTGGTACCAAAATATTATTATGCTGTTCTTCATGATTCCTAATGGCTCTTTTTTGACATATGCCTACAGAGTTACAAAAGGAAACATTATAGTAGGGTCCACATATGAATGGTACCAAGTAGTGCTGCCCGATTCACGATTCGAATCGGTTCACCAATTCACTTTGAATGAATCAATTCGAATCGATTCACAACAACAACAACAAAAAAATCGGCTGAAAGAGATTAAAAACTTTTGTTTTCTCAAACCTTTAGATTTATAGATGTGTTATTGATTTTGCAATTGTGTATTAATTTATATTTTAACATTTTGATGATGGATGGACCGTACACATCTTTATCAGCCGTCATTTACTATGATTCATATTTTTTGTTTATTGAACCCTGATGATTTGGCAGGATAGAAGATTTTTAAAAAATATACATATTACATAGGAAACTCATTACTCACAGAACTTTGCTTGCTGCCTGCTTCCTTTCCTGTAAAACAAACAATAAACTCAGTGTCTGAAGAGGGATGAGACAGAACCTGCTGAGGAACAGAAAACTTCACTGGTGAGTATTTACCTGCTGGGAAAGGACATTCAAACCTGGGAAAAGGTAGATGGAAGAAACCCACCTGGACATATTACTTTTAAATGAAACTTGGCTAATCTCTTATCAGGATATTATCATAGATGATTTATTATCTCCAAATTATAAAATTATCCCTTTATCAAGAAACTCAAAAAGAGGAAGTGGCTTAGCAATAATTCTGCGAGATCATTTTGAGTTTCAAGTGTTAGATTCCAAATTAACCAATGATCTGGAAATTCTCACTTGTAAAATAACTAAAGATGATTATAAAGATAATTTGAATGTCACGATATTCTATATTCCCCCTAACAAATGGCAGCTAACAAGAGAAATTCTATGAATTCCTCCTTTCAAACTCTGCAGCTGGTGCCTACAGTTTTTTAGCTGGTGATGTTAATTTACACCTCAAACAGGAAGATAATTCCAACGTAACTGATCTACTTTCCTTCCTTACATCATTGGGTTTTTCCAAACCTCCTCCAACTAAAATCACATTTCTTTCTAATGTTTCAATTACGCCCAGTGTAAGTTTACAAGGCGAAACTTGGACCAATATCCTTGGTTGGACAGCACAGTTACTTACCGTAATGGGTGTTATCTAGGGACAGCAGGCAGTTATTCTCACATGTGGGTGATATCATCCATGGAGCCCGGATGCGGACAGCCTCGCAAGCAGACTTGCTTGAAGAAACTCAGAAGTTTCGAGTCTGCTGCACCGCACATGCATGAGTGCCTTCCCACCAGCTGTCACAACCTTAGCCCTAAAGCTCGGCTTGTGCCAGGGAAGGCTTTGCCTAAACCTAGGCTAGCCTTAAAGAGAGCCAATCAGTGTGACAGGCTAGACTCCAGGAAGAAGGAAAGTTCTGCATTTCCCTTTGAAACTCAGTTTACAGAACCCTGGGGAGGTGAGGATTCTGAGGGGAACAGCCTGGGACAGCCTCAGCCTGATTATACTAGCTCAGCTAACACACAGCTGCAGGGCTTTATAAGAAACACTAGGAAACCTAGGCAGAAGCTTTAGGTTGCCCTGCCCCCTCAGAGAACGGGGCGTGGTCGCCTCAGTGCTCTTGAGGCAGCACTGAGGAGGAAGCAGTCAGTCTGCCCTGGGTCAGCCCAGGAAGGAGATTGTCAGGATAGCTCTCCTGAACCTCAGCATTGCCTGGATGTTGAAATGCTGGAAGCAGCCCCTGTCTCTGAGGCCAACCAGTTAGCTGAACCGGAGTCCATGGAATTTGGGGACTCTTGCATGGATACAGAACCTTGTGCCATGGAGGAAAGTTAAGTGCAATGCCTGTGTTTGTTGTGCTTAAGTTGTTGAACTTTTAGTTTGGTTTTTGGAACCTGTTAGCACCTGTGTGAAGCCAGTGAGCAGTGCTGGGCTCACTGCAAGGTGCCTGAAGTTGAAAACCTTTAACTCAGTTTATTTTACTGAATAATTTTGTTTTGTGTTTGCCTTTGAACATTAAGGGAAACCAGTAATTTGGACTCTGTGCAAAGGGGTGTTAGATTGTGGGGAGAATCCACACAAGATCCTTGGGAGGGATTGTGGGGCCATTTATGGCATTCTGTTTAAACACAGATTTAAATTAGTGGATTCAACTACTCCCCTCCCCCACCAACTACTTCTGAGTTGGTTGGGGCCCGGCCTGCTTCAATCCAGGCCTGGGTGCAACACTTCCATGCTTGAAAGGAAGTGTTATAGCCTGCTTGCTAAGGCAGACTCATTAAGACTGATATAGTACAGTTTAAGGAACTACTCACCTGGAAGGAAGGTGTGGGGTGTTTGCTTTAACAACCCAGTTTTTGTTCCTGTTTGCTTTTGTTCATGGAAAGAATGGACTAAAACCTATGCAGGGTTTTGTGAACTCAATAAATTGAGACTTTATTTTTGCTTTGAACTTCTGTGTTCCTGACTCTTTTTGGTATCTCCGGAATGACTAAGAAACCAGCAGGACTTCCAACTTCTACTGGAAGCACGTGAGACGCCGGCTATCCTGAGCACTGTGCGGGGCCATTGTGTAAAGCGGCAACGGCGGTGCCACAAGTGGTATCAGGAGTGGGATAGAGCGCATCCTGCAGGACATTTTTTTGGGGGGGGAACTTTGGTTTATGAAAAAAAAAAAAAAAAGGTGTTGGACTTTTTGAATTTTTTTTTTGGTTGTTGTGTTAGTTTGTTTTGTTTGTTCCTGCCCTGGAGCAACTGGTTTCAGTCTCTTCCGTCAGTGGTGGCTGAGGGAGGCGTGTTTAGCTGAGGAGGATATCCTGTCGGCTGGGCGGAAGCAGAGTGGAACACGAAACCAGAGGGATCAGGCCTTACCGGCAGTGAACCTGCATTGGAGGAGGACCGAGGAGGATCAGACCCAGTTCCTAAGAGGACAGAAACGCAGACAAGCGACTGGAGGCCAAGGAGGCCTATAATACAAGGCGCTGACTCACCAATACCTCTGGTAAGGTACCCGAGCTAAGGGGTTGGTGAGGGAGATTGGCTAACTATTTTGAAGTATCGCACTTGGGTTGGTCTTTCTGTTTGTTTCTGTTCCAGGCCTGGAAGAAGATGGATCAGCAGCAGCTGATGGCGTTCCTGGCGGGAGAAAGGCAGAAACAAAGTGAAGACTTGCAAGCGATACTGAAGATCAACCAGGACTTATGGTATCGGTCGAAGGAATTAGCAAGGCGTCAACATGATGAGATGGTATTGGCAATGGGGGAGCAAACAAAGGTACTGTCTCAGCTTTTGCAAAGACCCTCGCCAGCCACAGGCAGCGAGCCAGGACTAAGCCACACTCAGCAACCAGGAGGAGCAGCTAATCCACTCTCAATGCTGAACCTGTGTAAAATAACACCAACAGATGCTCCGGATGAGTTTCTGTCAGCTTTTGAGAGAGTAGCTACTGCTGCTGGTTGGCCGCAGGGACAGTGGGCTGTTAGGCTTCTGCCTTGTTTAGCGGGGCAGAGATTGGCAGCATTTCAGACTCTAATTCCCGAATTAGCCAATGACTATCAAGCAGTAAAAAGCCACATCTTGGAATACCTAGGGTTCACGCCCGAGCATTATAGGCAGAAATTCCGAACCACTATAATGCAGGACAAAGAGAGGCCCAAGTCTTTAGCACAGAAACTGTCTAAACTAGCGGAGAGGTGGTTACACTCATGGCTAGGTGACCCTAGAGCTCTAGTGCTGGAGATAATAAGGGAACAGTTTCTGCAATCAGTCCCGAAAAATTTGCGGGGCTGGGTACAGAGACAAGGCTGTAAAACTCTTGCTCAGACTCTGGAGGTTGCAGAGGCATATTTGGACGCCCAGGGCACTTACGATGAGGAGCAGGCAGCCTCTCCGCAGAGTCTAGAGAGGGGCAAGACAGCTATAGGCCAAGGCCAAGCTTGCAAAACCTCGGGGTATGCCAAGCCTAAGGAGCCTGTATCGGAAAAGGCCCTTAGATGCTATCGGTGTGGGAAGGCCGGGCATACCCAAAGGTTTTGTAGGGTTCGTAAGGACCTTATGATAACCCAGGGAAGAGAGGCCAAGATCCCTGAGGAATACCAGGAGGTGGTCTCAGTGGCAGGTAGGGAGGTCTCGGCTCTTGTTGATACTGGAGCCGAACAATCTGTTGCATCAGGCCAGCTTTGGGATGACCTAGGAGAGGACCAGAGCTTAGGGACCAAGAGGGTCCCCATTACCTGCATTCATGGGGAATCCAGGGAATATCCGCTTACACCCTTGACCATAGAGTATGGAAGGGAAAAAACCCACATATCTGTAGCGGTCCTAGAATCAGCACCCTACCCGTTAATCTTGGGTAGAGACTGACTAGACCAAGCTAGGATAGGGGTTCTGGAGGTGAGGGGAAGCCCTGGGAAATGCGTGCTAGGAAGCCGAGTGGAAGGGAGAACAACGGCCTCACCGAGAAGGGGGCGTTGATCAAGGGCGCCGAAGCCTCAGAGCTGGAAGCCTACGATTCGGTGGGCCCCGCTTTCTGATAGGGCCATAGCGCCCACTCGGGCTTACCCTAAGGCAGCAGGTTACGACCTTTACGCCGCCCTAGAGCAAACTATCCCCACTAAGGGAAGGGCCCTGGTGATGACTGATATTCAAGTGTCCCCTCCACCAGGTGCCTATCTCTGGATAGCTCCACGGTCCGGGTTAGCGCTAAAACAGTCAGTTGATGTAGCTGCTGGGGTTATTGACCCGGATTTTAGGGGAAACGTGTCAGTACTCCTTGTTAATCAAGGGGATACTGAGTATAGGGTACAAGTTGGGGATCGGGTGGCTCAGTTGATCTGTGAGAGGATTTGGCACCCTGACATAGTACAGTGGTCCCGTCTCCCAGAAACAAGAAGAGGGCAACAGGGGTTTGGCTCTACTGGGGTGGGAACACCAGAGGTTAGCCCACACCCCGAATTGTCACCCATCCAGCCGAGAGATACGGGGGCTGCTACCCTGATCGCACTCGGTGCGGAGATATTAAAGCTGAAGGGAGAGTTAGCAGCGACACGGCAGGATTGGGAAACTAGCTTTAAGACACAAGCCGAGGCTAGTTTCCAATCCTGGAAAGACCCGCTGGTCCGTGATAATGAACGATCCCGAGGGGAGCTTACCGCTCAATGTCAACGGGAATCGGATAAATTAAATAGTTTGATAGAACAGATGAATGCCCAGTTGAAGTTAATTCAAGGACAGATGAAGGAAAGTCAGGCCCAACAGCAATCTGTACAACATAGTGTCAAAGAAATAAAGACAATATGCGAGGAATTAACTAATAAAACAGGGAAAGCAGAAAGCTGGGCTGAACAACAGCAAGCCCAAGGGCAACAACTTGAACATCATGCCCAACATTTCGAACGGGTCCTGGACACCTTTAAGGTCCATGGACATGGGGGAATTGAAAGACCAAATTATGCAGATAAAAAAAGAGGAGTTAGGGGGTATGACGCAGGTTATAGCCACCTTAGCTCAACGAGTGGAGGGGTTGGAAAGTCCAGGCGGGCATGACAACGGGGCCTCAGAAAGGCTTTATGAGACCCCTATTCTAAGGTGGCTCGAGGATTTTGAGGACCCAGATCCACCAGCCCTAACACAAGCGAAAAAGTTTAATAAACCCCGGAAACGTTACTGAATATCACCCAGGCTCACTAAGCACTAATGTAGACACCCTGTCGAGAATTCAGGAGGATGAGGTGAGTCCTCTACAGACTGGGGACAGTCAACCTTTTAGGGTGGGGGTATGTCACAACCCTAGCCCTAAAGCTCGGCTTGTGCCAGGGAAGGCTTTGCCTAAACCTAGGCTAGCCTTAAAGAGAGCCAATCAGTGTGACAGGCTAGACTCCAGGAAGAAGGAAAGTTCTGCATTTCCCTTTGAAACTCAGTTTACAGAACCCTGGGGAGGTGAGGATTCTGAGGGGAACAGCCTGGGACAGCCTCAGCCTGATTATACTAGCTCAGCTAACACACAGCTGCAGGGCTTTATAAGAAACACTAGGAAACCTAGGCAGAAGCTTTAGGTTGCCCTGCCCCCTCAGAGAACGGGGCGTGGTCGCCTCAGTGCTCTTGAGGCAGCACTGAGGAGGAAGCAGTCAGTCTGCCCTGGGTCAGCCCAGGAAGGAGGTTGTCAGGATAGCTCTCCTGAACCTCAGCATTGCCTGGATGTTGAAATGCTGGAAGCAGCCCCTGTCTTTGAGGCCAACCAGTTAGCTGAACCGGAGTCCATGGAATTTGGGGACTCTTGCATGGATACAGAACTTTGTGCCATGGAGGAAAGTTAAGTGCAATGCCTGTGTTTGTTGTGCTTAAGTTGTTGAACTTTTAGTTTGGTTTTTGGAACCTGTTAGCACCTGTGTGAAGCCAGTGAGCAGTGCTGGGCTCACTGCAAGGTGCCTGAAGTTGAAAACCTTTAACTCAGTTTATTTTACTGAATAATTTTGTTTTGTGTTTGCCTTTGAACATTAAGGGAAACCAGTAATTTGGACTCTGTGCAAAGGGGTGTTAGATTGTGGGGAGAATCCACACAAGATCCTTGGGAGGGATTGTGGGGCCATTTATGGCATTCTGTTTAAACACAGATTTAAATTAGTGGATTCAACTACTCCCCTCCCCCACCAACTACTTCTGAGTTGGTTGGGGCCCGGCCTGCTTCAATCCAGGCCTGGGTGCAACACTTCCATGCTTGAAAGGAAGTGTTATAGCCTGCTTGCTAAGGCAGACTCATTAAGACTGATATAGTACAGTTTAAGGAACTACTCACCTGTGATATTTGGAAGGAAGGTGTGGGGTGTTTGCTTTAACAACCCAATTTTTGTTCCTGTTTGTTTTTGTTCATGGAAAGAATGGACTAAAACCTATGCAGGGTTTTGTGAACTCAATAAATTGAGACTTTATTTTTGCTTTGAACTTCTGTGTTCCTGACTCTTTTTGGTATTTCCGGAATGACTAAGAAACCAGCAGGACTTCCAACTTCTACTGGAAGCACGTGAGACGCCGGCTATCCTGAGCACTGTGCTGGGCCATCGTATAAGCGGCGCCAGCGGTGTCACACAGCACAGGGCGCCTCTCCTCAGTCCAGATAGCTAGCAGAGAAGCCAACCAGGGGAGGTGGGTGGGTTGTGAGAATAACTGCCTGCTGTCCCTGGATAACACCCGTTACGGTAAGTAACTGTGCTTTATCCCAGGGCAAGCAGGCAGCCTATTCTCACATGTAGGTGACCTCCATGCTAACCAGAATGGGATGGTGGGAGTGTTGGCAAATTAGGAGAAAAAATTTTGTAATACTCTCAGGCCAAAATGGCCATTCCTATCTGGAGAAAACATCCAGACAATAATGAGAGGTGAAAGTATGAACCGAGGACCAGGTGGCAGCTTTGCAAAGTTCTTCAATAGGAGTGGATTTGAGGAAAGCTACTGAAGCCGCCATGGCTCTGACTTTGTGGGCTGTGACTCGATTCCAGCCTGGGCACAGCAGAAAGATACAAGCAGCCATCCAGTTGGAGATGGTACGCTTAGAAATTGGATGTCCCAACTTGTTTGGATCGGAGACAAAAAATTGAGGAGCAGATCTGTGTGGTTTGGTGATTTCAGGTAGAAGGCCAAAGCACGTTTACAATCCATAGTTTGAAGAGCTGATTCTCCAGGATGAGAATGAGGCTTTGGAATAAACACTGGTAGAACAATGGATAGATTGAGATGAAATTCTGAAACCATTTAGGTAAGAATTTAGGATGAGTACGGAGGACCACCTTGTCATGATAAAAAACTGCGAAAGGTTGATCAGCAACTAAAGCTTGCAGCTCACTGACTCTTCGAGCAGATGTGAGAGCAATGAAAAACACCACTTTCCAAGTGATATATTTCAGATGAACCATAGACATTGGTTCAAAAGGAGGCTTCATCAATTGAGCAAGAACAACATTGAGATCCCAAATCACTGGAGGCGGTTTGAGAGGAGGTATGACAATGAGAAGTCCTTTCATAAATTTAGAAATCACCGGATGAGCAGAGAGGGGTTTTTCTTTAATAGGCTGATGAAAATCAGCAATTGCACTGAGATGGACTCGGATCGATGTAGACTTGAGGCCAAAGGTGGATAAGTGCAAAAGATAATCTAGAACAGAAGATAAGGAGGAATCTTGAGGCTCCTTATCATGAGAGATGCACCACGTAGAAAATCTAGTCCATTTTTGGTGGTAGCATTGTCTAGTGGCAGGCTTTCTAGAAGCCTCTAAAATGTCTCATACAGGTTGAGAAAACTGAAGAGGAGTTATGTCGAGAGGTACCAAGCTGTCAGGTGCAGAGACTGTAGGTTGGGATGAAGTAGAGATCCCTGACTCTCTGTAAGCAGAGACAGAAAAAACTGGTAGAAAGTATGGCTCCCTGCTGCTGAGTTGAAGTAGAAGTTAGTACCAAGGTTGTCTCGGCCACCGAGGAGCTATCAGAATCATGGTGGCATGATCGTTCCTCAACTTGATTAGTCTTGAGAATGAGAGGGAATGCACAGAGGAAGAGATTCGTCCATTCCAGTAGAAAAGCATCTGCCTTGAGGCGATGAGGAGAATATATCCTGGAGCAGAACTGAGGCAGTTTGTGGTTGTGGGGAGATGCAAAGAGATCTATCTGAGGAGTTCCCCACTGTGAAAAAATGTGATGAAGAGACGAGGAATTGAGTGTCCATTCGTAAGGTTGCAGAAGGCGACTCAATTTGTCCACCAAACAGATTTTTGCCCCTTGGATGTAGACAGCTTTCAGGAAAGTGTTGTGGAGGATTGCCCAGTCCCAAACCTTCAGAGCTTCTTGACAAAGAGAGAGGGATCCTGTTCCTCCCTGTTTGTTGACATAGTACATGGCGACTTGGTTGTCCGTCCAAATGAGGACTACTTGGTCATGAAGAAGATGTTAAAAGCTTTGAGAGCATTGAAGATTGCTCTGAGTTCCAATAGATTGATATGACACTGACGATCCATGCTGGACCAATGGCCTTGAGTACGGAGACCTTCAAGGTAAACCCCCCGAGCATAGGTTGAAGAATCTGTCATGAGGACCTGCTCATGAGGGGGCGTCTGAAAACAGCAAACCTCTGGAGAGATTGGAAGAGAGCATCTACCAGTGGAGAGACTGTCTCAAGGAGTGACTGTAATGTGTCGAGAGAGATTGGATTGAAGGCTGCGTCCACCGAGATGCCAGGGTCCACTGAGGAATTCTGAGGTAAAGTCTGGCAAAAGGAGTCACGTGAACGGTCGAGGCCATGTGACCGAGCAGTAACATAAGAACTTAACAACATAAGCAATGCCTCCGCTGGGTCAGACCTGAGGTCCATCGTCCCCAGCAGTCTGCTCACACATACCATTATGTGTCTCGCTGAGAGTGAAGAAAGGGAAGACACTTTGTGGCAGAGCTGAAGGAGAGCTTCCAGATGCTGCTGAGGAAGTAATGCTCTGAGTTAGATAATGTCCAGAACTGCTCCAATGAACTGTAGATTTTGAAAGGGCTGAAGATGAGATTTGGAAAAGTTGATTTCAAATCCCAAGCTTTGTAGGAACCATGTAGTCTGTTGGGTCGCTACAATAACCCCCTGAGATGTTGAGTCTTTGATGAGCCAGTCGTCCAGGTAGGGAAATACCTGAAGACCATGCATCACTAGGCACTAGGTGAACACTCTGGGAGATGATACCAGGCCGAAGGATAGCAGTCTGTATTGAAAATGCAGAATTCCCATCTGAAATCTGAGGGACTGATGGGAGGCTGGATGAATGGGAATGTGAGTGTAAGCCTCCTTGATATCTAGAGAACATAATAAATCGTTCTGATCTAGAAGTGGATAAAAGATGCCAGGGACAACATGCAAAATTTGTCTTTGACCAAAAATTTGTTGAGCCAGTATGGGCTGCAGATTGCCCGTCTTGTTCGGAACTAGGAAGTAACGGGAATAAAACCCCCTGCTCTGCTGTTCCAAGGGAACTTCCTCGATGGCACAGAGATGAAGCAGAGCTTGAGCTTCCTGAAGAAGAAGGGCGGTCTGGGATGGATTGGAAGGATACTCTCTTGGAGGAAGCTCTGGTGGAATCTGAGCGAAATGAAGAGAGTATCCTTCCCTGATTATTGACAGCACCCGGAGGTGTAATGATCTCTCAACTGGTAAAAAAGATGGAGACGACCCCCCTATGGGGAGAGGAGAGGACAGAAACAAAACGATTGAGGTTATGCTCTGTGTGAGACAGTCAAAAAGGCTGAGAAGCCTTGGGTGTAGCAGAAGGTTGAGGTTTCTGTTGCTTCTGCTGTTGTGGTTTCTTGAAGGGTGCTCGAGTGTAAGGAGCTGCCCTTGGAGGATAACACCTATGATAGGATGGAGGAGGTTGAGAAAGCTTTGCAGGAGCTGGCTTAGCCTTTGGTCTGACGATGGAAGCAAAAGATTTCATGCTCAGACAATTTTTTGGTGGCGGCCTCTATGGATTCATCAAAGATGTCATTGCCCGCACAAGGAATATTAGCCAGATGATCCTGAAGGTAGGGAACCATATTGATGGTGTGAAGCCAGGCCAGATGGTACATTGCTACAGAGAATGCAGTGACCCTCGAGGAAAGTCGAAAGGCATCAGAAGATGACTAAAGAAGATGCAACCTGAGTTGTGCCAAAGTGGCAATAACTTGCTGAAACTCTAAAAGCCTGTGTTGACCAGGGTCTTTAGAGAAAACCATGGAGTACTGTATATCAATAAAATACTTGAAATAAGTAGTAAAGATGAAATAATAATTTAAAACCATGGAAGCCATCATTGAATTTTGATAAAGATGACGGCCAAATTTGTCCATGGACCTGCCCTCTCTTCCAGGAGGTATGGTAGAATAGACCCTGGAAGGATGACTCCTCTTCAATGAAGATTCCACAAAAAGGGATTGATGAGATAGTTGGGAGTCTCAAAGCCCTTGCAATGTAGAGTTCTATACCTCAATTCCAGCTTGCCTGGAACATCAGGGATAGCATAAGGAGTCTCCAGGTTTCGTATGAAAGTCTGAGACAGAAGCCTGTTAAGAGGAAGCTTGAGAGACTCTGCAAGAGGTCAAGGCATACTCATTTCCTCTAAATACTCCTTGGAGTACTCGATCCAGTGTCCAATTGAATCAGCCAGAGCATGACCTCAAGAGGGACTCGATGACCTCGAGGCGCCTTGAGTGTAAAACGAAGATGAGGCCTCTCTGGAGTATTGGTATCCCAACGAATAAACAGACTGGGACAAGGCATTGGAACCAGCTGAGTCCTCGGGTTCTGTGATCGATGTCCTCGATCGAGGAGTTGGAGGCCTGGAAGAGCTGGAAGGCCTGGAAGAGGAAGGCTTCTCTCTGGAAGAGAACCTGTGCCTCAATGAGGGCCACGACCGGCAACGAGAGTGCTGCCTGGAACGGGTCTCATGCGAGGTTGAGACTTCACCCTATACCTCAAAACGGGCAATGCCTTTGGAAAGGGTATAGGGCTGGAAGCTGTAAATCAAAACCCCATAGACTTAGTGGTTTGGATCGAGAAATCTCAAAGCACTCCCAAAGACTCGGCTCCTTGTATGGAGTGTGAGGATTCCAGTTGAGACACTCGCAAAGACTCGACTCCTTGCATAGAGTGTGTAGATTCAGCTCGAGGCACAGACAAGGACTCGACATCTTGTGAGCCTGCTGAGTGCCAAGGCTGGACTGCAGGAAGCAGATTCGAGGCAGGACAGTATTTGCTCAGTAACTGAACAAATTCCCACTATAGAATGGTCTGGATGGTAGCCTGCAATTGTGGATCCGAGCCTGAAACTAGACCACTTGCTCAGGCTAAAGGCTCTGAGGTGGCAAAGCAAGCATGCTTCGACTTGGAAGAGTGATGCTTGAGGATCACCGCTGGAAATGCCTGCTGAGGTATCTGACCTGAGGGAAGCTCAGGAGACTTGGCAAATTTACTCAAGGTTGAGGATTTTCCAAACAAGGAAGGTCTGATGAGACTCGAGGTCGGAGTTGTGGAGGCAGGAGGACACCCTGCAGCAGGCTTGACCAAGCCAGAGGTCGAGGGTATAGCAGGGGTTTCCATACTAAAAAGCTTCTCCACTTGAACTTGACAACATTTGAGGGCTAACACTGGCTACACTTCTTAAAGCCTATGACCGGTCAGGACATAGAAGGAAAGATAGCCACCGCATAGTTGAAGCCCGCAGGCTGAGGGAGTGCAGCAGGCCCCGCTAGTCAGTCGACGAAATTAATTTTTTTTTTTTTTTTTACACAATAACTAAAAGAAAAACACAGCGACCCAGTAATAAGTAAAATAAAACAT
Source organism: Geotrypetes seraphini (assembly GCF_902459505.1). Lineage (NCBI taxonomy): Eukaryota > Metazoa > Chordata > Amphibia > Gymnophiona > Dermophiidae > Geotrypetes > Geotrypetes seraphini. Next base: position 69,552,498 of record NC_047091.1, on the reverse strand, counting down.
GAGCCGCGGTGAGAGAAGGCAGGCCCTCTTAAAAGCTAAATACAGATAAAATGAGATTCCCTCTCAGATGGCTAGGAAAGAGTTATTTTCTCAACAAGCTCTGTATTATGGAAATTCGAATAAAGCGGGAAGAGTATTAGCTAATTATCTTAAAGTTAAAAAAAGGAAAGTAAAAATTGTGGCTATCACAGATGAGAATGGGGAAACTCATTCTCAAATTGGAAATATCTTAAAACAATTTTTTAAATATTATAAAGCTTTATATTCTCCTGAGCTTTATTTATCTAATCTAATCTAATCTAAACCTTAGGTTTGTATACCGCATCATCTCTACATTCGTAAAGCTCGACACGGTTAACAAGAGTTAGGGTAGAAAGGAACTCCAGTGGAGGGAAGAGGCAAAATGAAGAGAAAATTTAGAGGACTAGAATAACCAGAGAGGGAGGAGGAGTTACATTTTTGAGAATAACTAGGTTTTCAGATGTTTACGGAAGAGTTGGAGGGAGCTCAGATTCCTAGGAGGGGAGGTAAGGTTGTTCCAGAGCTGAGTAAATCTGAAAGGGAGGGAAGAAAGAACTTGAGGGTTTAGCGTTCTTGAAGTTAATTAAGGGGCCTAAAATTCCCGAGCATATAAAAGAAACTCTTGACGCGCCTATATTAATGAAAGAACTACAAGTAGCGTTGAAGTCCCTTAGAGTTGGATCCGCTCCATGTGGTGATTGGTTCTCTGTAGAGTTTTATAAATCATTTCAAATTACCCTATTACCACATTTATTAAAATTATATCAGGCTCAACTGACTAAAGGTTGTATTACAGGTACTATGGCAGAATCTTTAACTATAGTTTAGCCAAAGCCAAATAAAGATCCTACGTTGGTTTCAAATTACAGACCTATTTCTTTGATTAATGTTGACAGAAAACTTCTGGCTAAGTTATTGGCTTTGCGCTTGGCCAAGGCTCTCCCTTATATTATCGGTATGCACAAAACGGGTTTCATTGCTCAGAAACATTCATCAAACAACACTAGACTGGCTTTTCACATGTTAAATCTAACAAAAACTATGGAAGATCCGTCTTTCTCTGTATCCTTGGATGCAGAGAAGGCCTTTGATCGTGTGGAATGGACCTTCATGTATCAAGCAATGGATTGGTTTGGTATTGGTTCTGGATTTATACAAATGATTCAGGCCTTGTATAGTTCCCCTTATGCAAGATTATACATTCATAATAATTTTTCAGAACATTTTGTCTTAGAAGGGGAGTTAGACAAGGGTGTATGTTATCTCCTTTGCTTTTTGACATCGTATTGGAACCCTTCAGTGGCGTACCTAGGGGGGGGCGGGGGGGGCGGGCCGCCCCGGGTACCAGCCCTAAGGGGGTGTTCCCGGCCTTGCCGTTCAGTCCCCCGCCACCCCCGAAGGACCGCTCGCCCCCCTGGCCTCCCCGCACCACCTATGAACAGCCGCAGCAGGATCGCGAAGTCAGCGTCAGCATCCCTGCGCTGCTTCCTACGACGCGATCCCGCCCCTCCTCTGACGTCAGAGGAGGGGCGGGACCGTGGCGAAGGAAGCAGCAGGGATCGCTGACGCTGACTTCGCGATCCTGCTGCGGCTGTTCATAGGTGGTGCGGGGAGGCCAGGGGGGCGAGCGGTCCTTCGGGGGTGGCGGGGGACTGAACGGCAAGGCCGGGAACACCCCCTTAGGGCTGGTACCCGACGCTGACTTCGCGATCCTGCTGCGGCTGTTCATAGGTGGTGCGGGGAGGCCAGGGGGGCGAGCGGTCCTTCGGGGTGGGTCGGGGCATCAGGCCTTCAAGGGGGGGACAGGCCTACAAGGGGGGGGGACAGGCCTACAAGGGGGGGGACAGGCCTTCAAGGGGGGGTGCAGGCCTTCAAGGGGGGGTGCAGGCCTTCAAGGGGGGAAAGGCAGGCAGGCCTTCAAGGGGGGGACAGGCCTACAAGGGGGGGGGGACAGGCCTACAAGGGGGGGGACAGGCCTTCAAGGGGGGGTGCAGGCCTTCAAGGGGGGGTGCAGGCCTTCAAGGGGGGAAAGGCAGGCAGGCCTTCAAGGGGGGGACAGGCCTACAAGGGGGGGGACAGGCCTACAAGGGGGGGGACAGGCCTACAAGGGGGGGGACAGGCCTTCAAGGGGGGGTGCAGGCCTTCAAGGGGGGTGCAGGCCTTCAAGGGGGGAAAGGCAGGCAGGCCTTCAAGGGGGGGACAGGCCTACAAGGGGGGGGACAGGCCTACAAGGGGGGGGACAGGCCTACAAGGGGGGGACAGGCCTTCAAGGGGGGGTGCAGGCCTTCAAGGGGGGGTGCAGGCCTTCAAGGGGGGTGCAGGCCTTCAAGGGGGAGACAGGCCTTCAAGGGGGGGAAAGGCAGGCAGGCAGGCCTTAAAGGGGGGACAGGCCTACAAGGGGGGGGACAGGCCTACAAGGGGGGGGACAGGCCTTCAAGGGGGGGTGCAGGCCTTCAAGGGGGGGTGCAGGCCTTCAAGGGGGGGGCAGGCCTTCAAGGGGGAGACAGGCCTTCAAGGGGGGGAAAGGCAGGCAGGCAGGCCTTAAAGGGGGGACAGGCCTACAAGGGGGTGGGACAGGCCTTCAAGGGGGGGACAGGCCTTCGGGGGGGTGCAGACCTTCAAGGGAGTGCAGGCCTTCGGGGGGGGGGGGTGCAGTCCTTCGGGGGTGGGGTTTAGGCCTTCAGAGGGGGACAGACCTTCGGGTGGGAGGTAAAGTCCTTCGGGGGGTGCAGGTCTTCAGGGGTGGGGTGTAGCCCTTCGGAGGGGGGACAGACCTTCGGGGGAGGGGGGTCCTGGTGTAAAAGTACACAGAGGGAGAGAGGGAAGGGGGGGTTCAAAGATACATGCATATGCCAGACTTTGGGGGTTAGAAATAATGGGTCTAAAAACAGAGGAGTGGGAGAGAGATGGTGCATAATGGGATTTAGGGAGGGAAGGAACAGAAAGGGAGAGAACTTGGAAACAGGGGATGGTGTGGAGGGGGGATAGAGATACTGGATAGGAGGATAGTTGGGAACAGAAAGGGAGAGATGGTGGATCCTGGGGTGGTGGGGAGTTGAGAAAAGGTGAATCTGTGGATGGAGACAAAAAAAGGAAAGATGCCAGATCTCCGGGAGAGGGAAGGGAAACGGAAGGGGAGAACAGAGATGGCAGACGGATGGTTAGCACGGAGAAAGGAGACCCTGGCAAGCAAGACAACAAGAGCCTGGGACCAACAAGATTTGAATATTGATCAGAGAACAAAAGGTAGAAAAAATAATTTTATTTTCTGTTTTGTGATTACAATATGTTAGATTTGAAAAGTGTACATGAGACAGCTTGAAATGGGAACTTTTCTATTTTTGTGAATGGCAAGGCTGAGTTCAGTTAAAATATATGCTTTATAAGAAAATATAATAATGTGTTTTATAAAGTTTATAAGCATTGCTGGCATACTCGGTGAGGTGTTCCTAGTGTTGGTGGTGGTGGTAGCATGTCAGTGTGTTGAGAGGAAGAGGTAGTCTGGGAAATTCTGCTGAGCAAACTCTGGGCCCATTTCCACCCCCAGTTAGTCCACTCCACTCAACTGGTTCACACACTGAGTGGGTCTTTGGGTGTTATTTCTGGGTAGTTGTTTTAGAATCTCTTCCAGTGGTTTGTCAGTATCTCCTTCTGGTCCAAGGAAGGAAACTTTGTCAACCTTAGCATTGACCTTCAGAATATGTTTGTAACAGCGCTGCTTGTGTGGCATTAGGCTATGTAGTGATCGAAAGAAAAAAACAGACCTTTGCACATTTTTGCACTATATGGTGGGTGTATGAGGAGATTCATTTCCTGCACAGTTAAGTCCATTTTTTCTACTGAATAATAGTATAGGTACAATGAAAGTAAATAGCAAAAATGTTTGAGTAGATAATTAAGGAAATCTTTTTCATATTGCTTGCTTATGGACTGGGAAAAAAGACTGTTCAAGCAAATGTCTCCAGAACTGCTTTAATGGAAAAATGTGATTTTTTTTTTTTTTAAGTACTTTGTGAAATTTATTGTTGTTGTGAAATTTATTGTTATACTTTGTTTAAACTTAAAAAGCGGTGTCATTAACAGTGAATCTAATCGAAAAATCGATTCAACAGGGTGAATCGGATCGAATGAAATATTTTTCTCTGAATCGGGCAGCACTATTGGCTACCATGAGAATGGGCTACTGGGCATGATGGACCATTGGTGTGACCCAGTTAGGCTATTCTTATGTTATGTTCTCATCTGTAGGGGCCTTTGTTTTCACTTCTTATTTTAATGTATTTTTTTCCTGGGAACTTATCAGTGTTTTTTTATAATGGGAACAAAAATGGAAGAGAATTAATGTGTGTGGAATGGGGGGGGGTAACTAATTTCTTCAGCTAAATAATTCAATCCACTTCAAACAGACATAGGAGAACTCACGCACCATTCACACACCCTCCAACCAAAAACGTCAAAAGAAAAAAACTGTTCGACAACCTCCTAGCCATTCGAGCTGCAACACTTGACCCCCAACTCTACAACCTATTGACCTCGACCACAAACTACAAAACCTTAAAAAAAGAAATAAAAACCCTTCTATTAAAAAAACACATAAAACCAAACTAACATAATCAGAACTGTCCCAAGCATCACCTGCAACTACTCCATATGTACTTCTGATGTCATGACAATTCAGACATAATTTATGTTATGTTATGTTTGGAATAATGGTTACATAAATGAGGTTCAATAAAAGAAAATTTTCTGTGGGAGCATTTGTTGGAACTTCTGTTATCCTGATTTCTTCTATCTGTGGGCTTTCTTTAGCTAACCTACTTATCTGGGGCTTTCCACTTCTGCAGCTGCCCTTTTCACGGTCCACTTTGCGCTTGCACTCTCTGGGGAGGGGGGGTTGGGTCTGGGCTTGGTGGGGTAGGTGTGTCTGGTAGTTTTGTCTGGGTGGTGGCTGGGTGTTTCTTGGGTGCTTGTTGTGCGGATTGGTGTGTCTGGTGAGCGGTCTGGGTGTTGTTGCTTGTGGGGGTTTTTTTCATTATAAAATATGGCTGAGGGTCTAGTCCGGCTTATTATTCTTGTGGGTTCTGGGGTGGGATTTGTTTGCTTGCCCCAAGTTTTGGCCTTTTGTTGTGTATTGCTATGCCTCTCATTGGCAATTTTCTCTTGGGAGAGGCTTGTTCATGCTTGTTGTTGCTGTTACTCTCATTCTGTGTTCTTTTTGATAATGTATAAGTTTCTGTACAGACCATGGTTGCTTGTCTGGACCTTTTGCCATTCTCAATAAAAATACTTTGGAAAAAAAAAAAAAAAAAAAAAGAAAATTTTCACTGCCTGTTTCTATTCTGACCATTTATTCCATTTCATGGTTATTGCAAAAAAAAAAAAAAAAAAAAAATTTTATATGAGGGGGGGGGGGGGTGTCAAAAAATGATGGGCCCCGGGTGCCACATACCCTAGGTACGCCACTGGAACCCTTGTTATTGGTTATTTTGCAGGCAGAGGAGTTACAGGGTATTCCTTATGCAGGTCGGGAATACAAGGTCTCTGCTTATGCAGATGACATATTGCTTCATTTGCGGAATCCTGAAACTACCATTCCACATTTACTGGTCTGATTGATAGATTTGGAAAATTCTCTGGTTACAAAATAAACTGGAGTAAATCAGAGGTTCTTCCACTAAATGTATATTGTACAAAAGGATTATTTGATACATTCCCTTTTCTTTGGAAGGAAGAGGGTATAAAATATTTAGGTATTTGGATAAAAAGTACACTGGAAGAAACTATGAAAGTAAATGAAAAATCATTATTGCTGAAGGTCACAGAAATGTGTGAGCATTGGAACCCATTACATCTGTCTTGGTGGTGGAGAGTCCAAACAGTTAAGATGATGATTCTTCCTGTAGTCTGTTACTAAATGGGTATGTTGCCAATGTTTTTTCAGGGGTCTATTTACAAGAAATTAAATAGTATTCTGACAAAATTTATTTGTCTGGGGAAAGCAGCAAGAATTGCCTTAGTATCTTTACAAAAGCCAATTGTGGAGGGTGGGGTAAATTTTCCCAACTTTTATAGGTACCATCAAACCTATATTATGCGTCAGGGTATGTACTGGATCCTCCCTGAGCTCATAGAAAATCTACCAGATTGGTTATGGTTGGAATGGAAACTCATGTCTCCACTGCGTTTAGGTCATGTTCTAAGTATCAAGATGCCTAGGCTGTATAAGGACAATAGAATTTTATTAGACACGTGACAAACTTTAAAATTTAGCAATAATTTAACACCTATTCTAATCCATAAATCCACGTGTCAGACCCTATGGCTGAACTCCAAGATTCAAATTAGCGGGTTTAAGGTCATCTGGAAACACTGGATGAAGGCAGGTATACGGACTTTGGATGATGTTATATCAAATGGTAAGCTGCTTGACTTTTCACGATTGCAACACAAATTTGGTCTTAACAAATCACAAAATTATAGATGGTTGCAGTTGAAGCAGGCCATTCAGGAAGGGTTCCCTGAATAGAAAAACCTAACTAATCAGCAAAGTCTGCCAGTCTTATGTTTTCAGGTGGACTTCCTGGGACACCAGGCTGTTCAGTGGTACAAATTAAAATCTGGATTTTTGAATAAGAAACCAAAGACTGGTCTGCATGACATTTGGAGCATTGAGATAAAGCATCAAATTACTGCATCTCAATGGCCATGAATTTGGGCTTAGAGGATGAGATGTCCGGCATCGCAATATATGAGACAAACGGGTTTTTTTGTTACATAGAGCAGTTTGGACCCCAGTTTGTTTACAGAAATTAGATAGCTCTAAGTCTAATAGACGCTGGCACTGTCATCTCGAAGCTGGGACATTAGATCATTTACTATTCTATTGTCCATTGATACTTAGTTTTTGGAAATCCATTTGGGGCCAAGTGAATAATCTACTGGAAAATCCGGTGGCATTATCATATGACACTGTGTTATTTGGTACTTCCATGAGAGCCAAGAGTCAAATCTCTTCTAAAAATAATAAACTTTTGCTCATCATGACAGGGGCTTCCATACAGCAAATTATGAAAAACTGGAAAAATTGGGATCGGATGAATTATAATTTTTGGTGGAATTAGTTATGCCAAATTTTTTTAATGGAACGGGTAATAGCCATACAGCAGGGGTATTTTAAGAAATTTAGGGATGTTTGGGAGCCATTAACAAAATATTGTACAGAATGAATATTATATTTTTTCCCATTGTTCATACACGTTCAGGGTGGGGAGGGGGGAGGGAATATTTTCTGATTTATTATGCTTAAGAACAATTGTTGGATATAAGGGAGGGAGATATTTGATGTGAGTTAGAATTCGATGGTATATTAAGTGATTAAGTGATGTTAAAGTATAAAATGATTGTATCTTATGTTACACTTGTTGAAAGTTTTAAAAATGAATAAAGATTTAAAAAAAAAAAAAAAGCGAGAGAGAGAGAGAGAGAAGGCACAAAGCGAACTAAGTTCAGCGCAGAGCGTCAAAAACGGACTTCTCGGCTCTGCGGAAAACTGAGAACTGAGGAGATGTGCTCTGTGCTGGGCGGGAAGGCACTCGCGCATGTGCGGTGCGGCAGACTCAAAACTTCTGAGTTTCTTCAAGCAAGTCTACTTGCGAGGCTGTCTGCATCCGGCCTCCATGGATGACGTCACCCACATGTCCTGGGATAACATCTTTTATGTAATTTTGAATTATGCTGATTCAAAAACAACTTAAAACGAAATCAAGGAACAATTTCAAAGAGAAAACTATTTGCACAAAAGGTCAGCTGAACCCAGTAGAATTTTGGATGCATTATAGCTTAATATCTAACTCAGTTTTTTATCCAAATTTCATTTTAGGATGGAAAAACTTTAGCGATCAGGTCTTAAACAATACTGCACGTCTGAAAGAACGCAGGAAAAGTCAATGTTTATCAGACAGCTGGTATGATACTTACAATAGTTTTAAAGTGAGAATTACGTAAATTGGAAAGAATATGGTGTAAATCAGGGAAAGATGAGGATAGACTTACTTGGCTACTAAAGGTTAAAGAATATAAAAGAATGATCAAAGAAAAGCGTTGCAAACATTACTCTAAAAAAATTAATTCTCCTACTTTAAATACTAAAGAAATTTTCAGAAAAGTCAACTCTTTGTTTCATATTGATTTACATAAATGTTATAATACAGATTTTCCACCTTCTGCTACAAAAATTCATAATTTGAGATCATCTCTTGTAGGTTCAAACTCAGATTTACCAATCACTAATTCCTTTAGGAAAAGAAAGTTCAGCTGTTAATATGATCTGGAATCATTTTGAAAATTCCTCAAGCTGTATTCAAAATCCTATTGCCTATTGGATAACTGTCCACTGACTATTATGAAATCAGCCCCTATCTCCTTCAAGGCTGAACTCTTTTTATTTAGGTTTCCATATGCATGTGTACTGGTAAATTTCTGGCAGAACTTGATCATATCCTTGTGACTCCTATTATTAAAAATCTGAGTCTGTTTCCTTGATTGCCAACTACAGACCTATTGCCAACTACAGACCTATTTCCAACATACCATTTTTTCTTACACTAATGGAAGGACTGGTTAACATCGATCTCGTGAAATACTTAGAGAAGTTCAACATCCTACACGACTCTCAATCTGGTTTTTGTACAAATCATAGTACCAAAACAATTTTAGCTTCCATGACTGATCATCTTTTCTATTTGTTTTCCCTGGGAAAAAGCGCATTGGTACTGCAGTTTGACCTGAGCAGTACCTTTGACCTTGTTGATCATGACATTTTGCTTAGATGCCTCAATTCCGTTGGCATTTATGGACAGGTACTAAATTGGTTTACAGGTTTCCTAAAAAAACGTTATCTAGCAGGTTTACAGTGAAGGAACTTTCTCCCAGGCTTTAATCCCTGTGGAGTTCCACAGGGCTCCCCAATCTTCCCTCACTTTTCAATGCCTATATGGCATCATTGGGAAATATGTTATCCAATTTAAAATTGAAATCATATATATGCGCAGATGACATTACAATTATTATTCCCATAACCTCACTGACTCAAGACACAGAACAATTCATCTCATCTATCCTTACTAAGATAGAACAATGGACTATGCAATTTAAATTAAAACTGAATTCGGATAAAACTAAATTCTTTTTGGCAAATCCTAATAACAAGATCACTAATACCTCTGAGATTAAATGGGTCAGACCACCCAATTAATTCTACCATCAAAATCCTGGGTGTCATCTTGGACTGAAGCTTGACTTTTGAAGATCACACTAATTCTCAGGTTAAAAAATGTTTTTTCACTTTATGGAAACTTCGTATCATTAAACACTATTTTGATTTCTTCTCTTTTCAACTGCTGGTTCAATCTTTGGTCTTGAGTATCTTAGACTATTGCAATATTATATACTTGGGATCCTTTAAAAAAACCATCAAACGACTGAGAATCATACAGAATGCTGCAGTCCATCTCATCTACGGTCTCAAGAAATCGGATCATGTAAGCAAGTATTACAAAAAACTACAATGGCTGCCCATGGAAGCAAGAGTTATTTTTATGTTTGCTTTAAAACCATTAACAGGTTCATCCCCAATCTATCTATCTCATCATTTTGAATTTCCAGGTACAACTTGATGTACAATGGATGTAGAGCAGGAAATGTAACGATCATGGGAGACTTCAACTTTCCCGGGATAAACTGGAACCTAGGCACCTCAAACTGCGGCAGGGAATCCAAGTTCCTGGAAATGATAGGGGACTGCTTCCTAGAACAAATGGTGGGAGAACCGACAAGAGGAACTGCCACCTTGGACTTGGTCCTAAATGGCATAACTGGAAGGACAACAGATGTAGAGGTCACTGTTCCTTTGGGGACAAGCGATCACAGCATGATCAATTTTAAAATTGGCATCGGGAAGGGGAAACGTACCAAGACTCAAACCACAACCTTTAACTTCAGAAAAGGGAAATATGACAGCATGAGAGTCATGGTTAAAAAACGGCTCAAGAAAAAGGCAGCCAAAATCAAAATGGTCGATCAAGCATGGTCCCTACTAAAAAATACCATCACCGAAGCGCAGAATCTCTACATTCCGCAGATATCCAAAGGAAGGAGAAATAAAAACAAAGGAGAACCAGCTTGGCTAACTAAAGAGGTGAAGGATGCAGTAAGGGATAAGAGGAACTCTTTTAAAAAATGGAAACGTGAACACACAACGGAGGCCTGGAACAGTCACAAGGTCGACCAGAAGAAGTGTCACAAGGCAGTAAGACGCCAAAAAAAGCATATGAGGAAAAGATAGCGCAAGAAGCCAAAAACTTCAAGCCCTTTTTTAGATACATAAAAGGGAAAAAACCAGCTAAGGAGGCAGTGGGCCCTCTCGACGACCAAGGAAGAAAAGGGTGCATCAAGGAAGACAAACAGATTGCGGATAGGCTAAACTCATTCTTTGCGTCTGTCTTTACCAAGGAGGACACTGCATCAATGCCAGAAACAGGGAGAGTATTCAAGGGAGAACATGAGGATAGCCTCACCACAGTAAATGTGGATTTGAACATGATATATTATCAGATCGACAGATTGAGAAGTGATAAATCCCCTGGACCAGATGGAATTCACCCAAGAGTGTTAAAGGAGCTCAAGATAGAAATCGGAGAACTATTACAATCCCTAGCTAACTTGTCAATTAAAACCGGGCAAATACCAGACGACTGGAGGATAGCGAATGTCATCCCAATCTTCAAAAAGGGATCGAGAGGAGAACCGGGTAACTATAGACCTGTGAGTCTTACGTCGGTTCCTGGGAAGATGATTGAAGCACTAATAAAGGACAGCATAGAGCAACACCTGGAAAATCACGACCTGATGAGAGCTAGCCAACACGGCTTTAGGAAAGGGAATTCATGTTTGACTAATCTACTTAAATTTTTTGAGGAGGTGAACAAACAAATTGATAGCGGTGAACCGGTGGATATAATATACTTGGACTTCCAGAAAGCGTTTGATAAGGTTCCCCACGCAAGGCTTCTGAAGAAACTACAAAGCCATGGAATAGAAGGAGATATACTAAGATGGATAGGCAAATGGTTAGAAAACAGATTGCAGAGGGTGGGCATAAATGGGAAGTTCTCGGACTGGGAAGAGGTAACGAGCGGTGTACCCCAGGGATCGGTTCTTGGGCCCATCTTGTTCAATATCTTCATAAACGACCTAGAAGATGAAACAACAAGTAATTTAATCAAGTTTGCGGACGACACAAAACTATGTCGGGTAGTTGGGACACAAAAGGACAGAGAACTTCAGAGAGATTTGAACCAGCTAGAGAAATGGGCAGAAAAGTGGCAGATGAAGTTTAACATAGAAAAATGCAAAGTGATGCACCTGGGTAAGAAAAACAAGGAACATGAATATAAAATGTTAGGTATGACACTGGGCAAGACCGAACAAGAAAGGGACCTGGGGGTACTGATAGACAGGACCCTGAAGCCGTCGGCTCAATGCGCAGTGGCAGCAAAGAAAGCAAATAGGATGTTGGGCATGATAAAGAAGGGAATCACAAGTAGATCGGCGGACATCATAATGCCGCTTTACAGAGCAATGGTCAGACCACACTTGGAGTACTGTGTTCAACACTGGTCTCCCTACCTAAAGAAGGATATAACCCTACTGGAGAGGGTGCAAAGGTGAGCTACGAAGCTAGTAAAAGGTATCGAGAATTTGAGCTACACAGAACGCCTCGGAAAACTGGGATTGTTCACCCTCGAGAAGAGAAGACTGCAAGGAGACATGATAGAGACTTTTAAAATACTAAAAGGATTTGACAAAATAGAGCAAGAAACATCGTTATTCACATTGTCAAATGTGATTCGGACAAGAGGTCATGGACTGAAACTGAGGGGCACCAGGCCCAGGACAAATATTAGGAAGTTCTGTTTCGCACAACGAGTGGTGGACGCTTGGAACGCTCTCCCTGAGGAGGTCGTGATGGAGACCAGCATTCTGGGTTTCAAGAGCAAGTTGGATGCACACCTTCTTGCAAATCACATTGGGGGATACGAGTAAACAAGGTTTCTCATCAGGGAACACCTGGCTTGGCCTCCGCGGGTGTGGGTCGCCGGACTGGATGGACCTAGAGTCTGATCCGGCGAAGCCATTTCTTATGTTCTTAACTTGTACACGTAGTACCTACTTGTTCGCCTTTCCATCACTGAAGGGCTGTATCTACAAGAGATTCCTTGATAGAACACTATCATTCCAAGCAGGCAAATGGAATAAAAGTTTAACCAACTTTATCTCGAATGCACTTTCTTACCAAATTTTAGGAAGTCAATCAAAACTTATCTCTTTGATAAATTTCTCTGATTCCACTTCTGCCTTGATGTACTTCTAAAACACTTCCAGGAAAAATTTGATTAATCTTACCATGCTAATGTAATTTTGAAAGTTATTTGTAATATCCCTGTCTTTATACAGTCTCTTCCTCTGTAAACCATTGAACTGTTTGTGGTATTGCGGTATATAAAAATAAAGTTATCATTATTATTTTTAAAAGTTACTCTGTTTATTTAACCTGACTGTTTAAATCACTTTGAATGTTGACCCCCTCGAGCTTAGTAATTGGTATGGAGAGGCAAACTTGATAGGCCATATGGACTTTGCCATAAATTTAATTGTTTCTGTGCACTCACCCAAAAGTATGTCTTGTTGAAACAAATTCATTTCCACATACATAATGCAAACATAAGGATAAGGGACCAGGAACATTGAACCATGTTTAAATCTTAGTTTTGATACACTCTCCCATTTACTTTTATCTAAAAATTTTGGTTAAGGTAATTTTTATAAACTTTAAACAAAAAACAAAAATAATCTAGTCTTCAAAATCCTATAATATATGCCACCTTATGTCAGTACTGCATACTCATTCAATTTTATTTATTTATTTTTTTAAAACCCAGAAATAAAACACTTACCGTAATTGAAGCTTCTATATCTCACATTCTCATGGAGATGATGGTACTTTGGACTACAGCTATAAATGCACAACCCATTAAAGGATACATGGAAATATAATGAAATGCTTGGTAGCAAATGGTTGCAAGTTATCAATGTTTCCGAGAACAGCTCGAATTGCTTGCTGAAAATAAATATTTTCAAGTGTTTAATTTTTATTTTTTTGTAATATTTATTGAAAATTGCAACAGAAACTGTACAACCAGCAGTCAAAGCAATCATAAGCAGGGCAATACAAATCATTGCAGAAGAACAACAAATCTAAGCTCCAACTGTATAAATATAAAAAAAATTATGTCCTTACCTTGATAATATATTTTCCAGTAGATAGGTAAGTCATTCTAGACATGTAGGTTATCACCCAATAGCCATGAGCCATCTGAAGAAGGAATCCATGCCAGATTTTTTTCTGCAACTCTCCTCTACTTCACTGGGAGCTCTACTGTCACCTGTAGTTAGTACCCAAGCACAAAGAGCTCCACTGACAGTATGTGAAGTAGGGACATCAACAAAGAAACATTAGAACAACACACTCCAAACAGCCAACAGAAGCATCAAGGGAGCTCAGGAAGGACCTCTGTATGCAATTTAAACATATATACAGAATCCTTCAAGGCCCAAGAACAGCTGACTGGCATCCAAGAAACAAACTTGGAGAAGCATAGGCTGAATGAAACAGTAGGCAGGCGCAGGAAGGACAGGGTGGGAGTCTAGAATGGTTCACCTATCTCTTTTCCCAGACAAGTTCCTGCTGAACCAGAACATACACAGGTAGGGCTAGCCTCAGTAAGGGCGCTGGTCTTTTACCAGAGGGCTGCTGCATGAGTAGACTGCGGGGCACGATGGACCACTGGTCTGACCCAGCAGCGGCAATTCTTTTGTTCTTATGTTCAGTGTAAAAGGCGAGTCATTCTAGACATGTGGGACGTACAAAAGCAGTCCCCAAAAGATAGGGCAGGCTGACTATGCCAGCCCACAAAACCAAGGACCCAAAGGCAGAGTCCTGTCTCACTGCCACATCCACTCTATAAAATTTGGCAAACATATACAGAGTGGACCAATTTGCTGCCCTACATATCTCCTCAGAGATTGCTCTAGCCTCGGCCCACGAAGAAGCTATACCCATTGTGGAATGTGCCTTAACAGAAACAGGAGATTATTTACCAGAAAGAATACAGGCTGAAGAAATGGCATTAAGAATCCATCTGGAAATTGTGGCCTTGGAAATGGTTGTGCTTCGCTTGGTAGAATGAGTCAGAACAAACAGGTGGTCAGAGAGACGAAACTCTTTAGTGACGTCAGAACTCTGCACAAGTCCAAATTTCTCAAAGTGAGGTCTTGCTTCTTTGAACCCGTAGGTTGAAAACAGGCAAATGCACTTCCTGATTAGTATGGAATGCCGAGACCACTTTTGGCAGAAAGGAAGGAACCGTGTGTAAGGAAATCAGTCTCTGAGATTCTCAGGAAGAGCTTTCTACAAGAGCCTGTAGCTCTGAGACACATCTTGCCAAGGTAATGGTGACTAGAAATACTGTCTTGAGCATTAAGTCTAAGAGGGGATGCGTCTTTCAGAGGCTCAAACGGAGCCTTAGAGGGGCCAGACAATACCAAATTAAGGCCTATGAAGGGAACGGTGGTTTGATAGGTGGTCTAACATGAAAAGCACCTTTCAGAAATATGGTCACATCATGGTGAGACATAAGTGTAGAATAATGATCTGAAACAAGAGAGCCCAGCGACTTGGAATTGAAGGAAAACCATGGTGAGGAGAAAAGCTAATACCACTGAAATAGGAGTGGAATACTACTCCACTCTTTCCTGGTTGCACCAATGCTGAAAGGTCTTCCATGCCTTAGCACAGGCAGATACAGCAGACTTCTTAGATTTGAAAAGAGTAGCAATAACTACATCAGAACAAAAGATTAAGTTCTTACCTTTGCTAATCTTCTTTCTTGTAAATCCTCACTGTATTCCGGGATCAGTGGGTTGTTTACCTCCTCCTGCCAGGGATCTGGAGGAAGCTTCAAACATTTGAAGCTTTAACCCCCCTCCCTCTCACACCTTACCACTGAGCATATTCCTCTGGTCTCCATTCGGTCTTTAAGCAGCCAAGTACATCTTGTCGCAACCCACGGGCTCCTGATCACCACAGCGAGCTCGGTTTCCAGCGACCGAAACTGCTCCCAGCATGTTTCCTTCAACCAGGGAATCCTTCAAGCTATCTAGGCAATCGCCTAGGGTGAAAACAATAAGGTCCAATGTTCACAATGAATACAGGCAAGGGAAAACACACACACCCAGGAATTTCCAAAAGTAAAGGTGTATGTTACTATAAGCGTGGGATGAACACAGAGGATTTAGAATCAGAAAATAATATTAAATATTGAACTAAGGCCAGTACTGGCAGACTTGCACAGTCTGTGTCTGTATATGGCTGGAGGATGGGCTGGGGAGGGCTTCAATGGCTGGGAGGGTGTAGATGGGCTGGAGTAAGTCTTAACAGAGATTTCAGCAGTTGGAACCCAAGCACAGTACCGGGTAAAGCTTTGGATTCTTGCCCAGAAATAGCTAAGAAGAAAAAAATTAAAAAATTTAAATTGAATCAGGTTGGGTAGACTGGATGGACCATTCGGGTCTTTATCTGCCATCATCTACTATGTTACCATGTTTATTTTTGACCTCTGGTTAAACTGCCTGGTATTATTAGCAGTTTGCAGTACTTTTCAATACATTTCGTATAAGAACCAAAACATAGAGCTCTGGGCCAACCTGACCACACTGGCTTCACAAACAACAGCCTGGCTCCAATTTAAAACACAAAATCATACAAGACTTTGGTTGGACTTTAGTCTTTCTACCTCAGTCCTCTTCACCAGCCCTCTGAGATTAGGACAGTCCCAGCAATATTCCCTCACTAGGAAAGAGCAGGAGAGAGGAGCAAACAAAACTCTTGCAGTATGAAAAATAAAGTTTTACAAAACCAAAAAGGAAAACTGCTAACCTTGAAGCTCTCCCACAGAATACCTGCAGAAAGGGAACTCATTCACATGGAGCTCCCCTGTGTCTTACGTTCCTTCAGTATCTTATCTCCAACTAATTAGCCTCCTGCTGAGCTGAGAGGGAAGAACACAAACACTGCGTAGTTTGGAATGTTACACAGTCCAAGGCAACAGTTCAGGTTCTTGAGTGCTGCAGAGGCTAGCTCTGGGAAGCTCAAACAATTCAGCATACCAACAAACTTAGTCCCAAAACTTTCAGACAAAATGGTAAGAAACAAAAATAGCAAAAACACTTCCAACCTTGCTCAGCTTGTGTCCATTGCATCCAGTCTCAATCCAGGAATAACCGTCACACTAATGTCCATGGGTTCCCAGCCTTCTAGCTGCCTCTCAGCTGTAGTCTCAGGCTTGTCTGAAATGTCCACCATGACCCAATCCTTGCCCAGCTCGTCAGAATTCAGCTGGAGAGGCAAGCCTTGCTGCCTCTGAGGCTCCCCTTGCAGCCCCCTTTGCTCCTCCCCCCCTCTGAGTCTCAGCTGCCTGGTTTTAACAGCCTCCAATTCGCCCCTCCCTGCTCTGAAGAGGGGGAAGGGAGCAAGCTCCCTCTGCAGCTGTGTCTGCTTAGCTGACAGCTTCTTGCCAGTTCTCTGGCCTTCTGGGAGATGTAGTTCCCTAGCTCCTGAGTTTCTTTGAGCTCTAATAGCAGGCTTGGGAGAGTAACCTGCAACTGGACTGAACTCTCCCTGGCAGTCACTGTCTGGCTCATCAAAGTTAGTACAAGGGAAGTCAGCGCTTTCATAATCGGCAGGGCCAACCTGGTCAGCTCTCCTGCATAGGGTCTTACTGCACTTCCTATTTAATCTGTGCCAAAGCTAGAAAGAGCTAGATTTGTCACAATCTGTAGAGGATAACAAACAAGAGTGAGAGAGGAACGAGGAATTCCTCGACAAGCAAATCAATTCTGCTCATATAAACAAATGCAACAACAATGCAAAACTAAAAAACAGGTTATAAAACATTGAAAACCTGAACAATTAAACAGTGCTAAGAGGAGACACAATCTGCAGTGTCAGAAGGGGGCATCTAAACTAGGAAATTCCCCAATTTAAGTGCTAAACCCAGTCAGATGGTACTCTTATAAAGGCTGGTCAGAAGCAGAAATCCATCTTAACAGTACCGGTAAGGCAGACAATCAGCGAATCAGAAGACACAGGGTGGGTTCCCGGAATAAACTGAGGATTTACAAGAAAGAAGATTAGCAAAGGTAAGAACCTAATCTTTTGTTCTTATACAATCTCACTTTATTCCGGGACCAGTGGGACGTATCAAATCAGTCCCAAAAAGTCAGAGTGGGACTGATGAGCCTGTTGCCAACACAGAGGAACCAAAAGAGGCATCCTGCTTGGCCACATCGATCCTGTAAAACTTGGTGAAGGTGTGAAAGGAGGACAACATAGCAGCCCTACAAATCTCATAAGAACATAAGAACATAAGCAGTGCCTCCGCCGGGTCAGACCATAGGTCCATCCTGCCCAGCAGTCCGCTCCCGCGGCGGCCCAAACAGGTCACAACCTGTCTGAATCACCAGAAGGGGCCCCTTGCCACCTTGGTTTCTCATTAAAGTCCTATCTTCCCATCAAAGTCCTCACCCTCTGGTCTTGCCCATGCACGACCTGGTTGGCTTCCTATACTTACTACCTGGTTAGCTTTCTATACTTGTATTACATCTCAGCACCTCTCTCAGTATCCCACGATCCCTTTATCCCTCAGGAATCCGTCCAATCCCTGTTTGAATCCATGTACCGTACTCTGCCTGATCACTTCCTCCGGTAGCGCATTCCAAGTGTTCACGACCCTTTGGGTGAAGAAAAACTTCCTTGCATTTGTTTTGAACCTATCTCCCTTCAGTTTCTCCGAATGCCCCCTCGTACCTGTTGTCCCCCTCAGTCTGAAGAATCTGTCCCTATCCACCCTCTCTATGCCCCTCATGATCTTGAAGGTCTCTATCATATCTCCCCTGAGCCTCCTTTTTTCCAGAGAGAAGAGCCCCAGCCTATCCAACCTCTCAGCATATGGGCAGTGTTCCAGCCCTTTTACCAGTTTCGTTGCTCTCCTTTGGACTCTCTCAAGTACCGCCATGTCTTTCTTGAGGTGCGGCGACCAATACTGAACGCAGTATTCCAGATGTGGACGCACCATCGCTCGATACAATGGCATGATGACTTCCCGCGTCCTGGTTGTTATGCCCCTCTTTATGATGCCCAGCATCCTGTTGGCTTTTTTTGAGGCTGCTGCGCACTGTGCAGATGGCTTCAGTGATGCATCCACCAGCACACCCAAGTCTCTCTCTAGTCTGCTATCTCCCAACAATGCCCCCCCCAATTTGTAGTTGAACAACGGGTTCTTTTTCCCTATATGCATGACCTTGAATTTTTCCACGTTAAAGCGCATTTGCCATTTGTTTGCCCAGTCTTCCAGCTTGTCCAGGTCCCTTTGCAGGTCCTCACACTCTTCCCTGGACCTAACTCTGCCGCACAGTTTGGTATCGTCTGCAAATTTTATAACCTCGCACTTTGCCTCCTTTTCCTTCTCTTCACTAGATCCAACCATCCTACCCCCAGCCCACGCAGCATCTCTTTCCCTCCCTTCCCACCCACCCCCAGCCCATGCAATGTCTTAGCAGCCTCTTCAGCTCAGTGGCAGCATTCCTTCACTCCTTCACACTTCAGGCACACAACCCAGGAGCCATCCCCTCTGACATGTTTTGCATCAGAGGGAAGCCCTCCCTCCAAAACAAAACATGTCAGAAGTCTTCCAGGTCAGCTGTTAGCAGCATGGACAAATGCTCCTGGAAGCTTGAAGAGAAAGGCGGTAGGCTGGGGATTGATGAGGGAAAGAGATGTTTAGAAAGAGCCCAAGTGCAGCTGGATACAACCCGATGCTGAGGAAGGTACCACACCCCATGTAAGCCCCCAAACAAACCAGTCCCATCCCTGTGATTCTGTAGGGGACCCTTAAGGACCTGGAGTGGATTCCCACAAACTCTAGAGCAGTGGCTCCCAAACCTGCCAAACCTCCCAAACATCCAGAGACACCGCAGATGACTCTGCCCAAGAAGAGGACACTCCTCTGGTTGAATGAGCCCACACCCCTGAGGGGGGTCTTCTTTCAAGCTGCCACATAAGCCGCTGAAATGGCCGAGCAAATCCACCTGGAAATGGTAGCCTTAGAGGCTGGCCTACCTTTGCCAGAACAAACAGGTGGTCAGAGAGACGAAACTCATTGGTAACTTCCAAATACCACAACAAAAGCCTGTGCATGTCTAGGGACTGCAGCACCAGGTCCTGGTCCTTCGAACCAGGGGAAGCAAACGCAGGAAGCTGTTCTTCCTGATTCACATGTAAGCAGAAACCATCTTTGGAAGAAAGGAAGGAACAGTATGCAGCATCACCGCGGAATCCATAATATGCAGGAAGGGATCCCTGAAGGAAAGAGCCTGAAGTTCCGAAACTCTCCGGGCTGAAGTGATAGCCACAAGGAAGACCGTCTTGACCATGAGATCCATCACAGATGCCTGCTCCAAAGGCTCATATGGCGGACGAGTCAGAAGGTGCAGAACCAGATTTAGATTCCATGTCGGGCAGGGAAGGCACAAAGGAGACCGCAGCCCAACTATGTCCCACAGAAAACATACCACATCCAGATGTACAGCCAATGAGCCCCTGAAAGCAAGAGGGCACATATATGAAATACCTGCAATCTGAACTCGGAGCAAAGCCACCACAAGGCCTTCTTCAGGCCATCCTGCAGAAACTTCAGGACCCGAGGAATCAAAGAAAGCGAAGGGTCCTCCTGTCGGAGTGTGCACCATGCTTGGTAGCACCGCCAAGCCTTCGTTTAGACTGCTACTATGGATTTACGTTTACTGTGAAGCAACGTGGCAATCACTACCAACAAATAGCCCTGGCCCGTCAAGGTCACGCGCTCAAGAGCCTTGCTGGAAGACCAAAGCGGTTTAGATCCTGCAGTGCGATTGGCCCCTGCGTGAGGAGGAGAGAGTGACAAGGCAACCGGAGTCCCCGATCCTGCTGGAGCCGAACCAGGTCGGCATACCACAGCTGCCTTAGCCAATTGGGAGCCACCAGGATCACCGACCCATCATGATCTGCTATCTGTCTCAACAGACGCCCTATCATGGGCCAAGGAGGGAAGACAAAGAAGAACCTCCAAGGGTCAGGGCTGAAACAGAGCATCCAGGCCTTCGCTGCCAGCCTCTCGATGACGACTGTAGAATTGATCAGCCTTCTTGTTCGCTGCAGTCACCATGAGATCAAACA
Organism: Geotrypetes seraphini; assembly: GCF_902459505.1. Taxonomy (NCBI): domain Eukaryota; kingdom Metazoa; phylum Chordata; class Amphibia; order Gymnophiona; family Dermophiidae; genus Geotrypetes; species Geotrypetes seraphini. The sequence continues at coordinate 69,532,088 of NC_047091.1, read as the reverse complement.
CGGGGTACCCCCACCGGTGCACTATGCAATCAAATGCTCTTCCAGAGAGAGACCACTCTCTGGGATCCAGCGTCTGATAACTGAGAAAGTCTGCTTGAACGTTGTCCACACCTGCCACAAGGGCAGCCGAGCTTCCTCGTTCAGAGAGGGGCTCTTTGTGCCCCCTGATGATTGACATAAGCCACTGCTGTGGCATTGTCTGAGAATATCAGTACAGCTTTATGACGGAGACGATCCTGGAATTGGAGAAGGGCCAGCTGAATCCAGTTCCAGGTGATTGATCAACCACTTGTGCTCTGAGGACGCCCAATGACCCTGAACTGGAACAGACATGCACACTGCTCACTGTCTATTTTTGGGTAAGAGGAGGGGGATTGACTCAGGGAGGGGTCAGTGGCGCAGGGAATCCAGGACCAGGAGGGGCATCTCTCCTGCCATTTTTTTTTTCTTGGTTCAGGAGGGACGGTGGATCATGGGTACCTGGTGCAGGAGGGGCATGGCCCGAGGGTATTCTGCCAGGTAGGGGGAGTAGGCATCCCTCTTGCCATTTTTGCTGCCATGGGGAGGTGCCGGTTTTTGGTGGTGGGGGGGGGGGTCGTTGGGGAGGGCCATCAGCACAGGGGTGCTTTTTTCTTTTACTAGGGCAGATTGTACATGTGTAATACACACACTTTTGTGCCATTAAAAAAGAAGCCCTAATAACAGTGACAGGAGGCAACATGAATTCACTAGAAGTAGGTCTTGTCAGACAAATCTGATCAATTTCTTTGACTGGGTGACCACAGAATTGGATAGAAGATGTGTATGGTGTATTTAGATTTTAGCAAAGCCTTTGACAGTGTTCCACACAGACGTCTAATAAACTGAATGCCCTTGGGATGGGTCCCAAAGTGACGGGTTGGGTCAGGAACTGGTTGAGTGGAAGGCGACATAGGGTAGTGGTCAATGGAGATCACTCGGAGGAAAGTGATGTTACCAGTGGTGGGCCTCAAGGTTTTGTTCTTTTTAACATCTTTATAAATTATATTGCTGAAGGGTTGTTGGGTAAGATTTGCCTCTTTGCGGATGAAACCGAAATCTGCAATAGAGTAGACATGCCGGATGGTGTGAATAACATGAAGAAAGACCTGGCGAAGCTTGAAGAATGGTCTGAAATTTGGCAATTAAAATTTAATTCTAAGAAATGCAAGGTCATGCATTTGGGCTGCAATAACCAGAAGGAACAGTACAGTTTAGGGGTGAAGAACTTATATGCACGACGGAAGAGTGGGATTTGGATGTGATTGTATGTGATGATCTTAAGGTGGCCAAACAGGTTGAAAAGATGATGGCAAAAGCTAGAAGGATGCTAGGTTGCATTGAGAGAGGTATGGCCAGTAGGAAAAAAGGAGGTATTGATGCCTCTGCATAAGACTCTGGTGAGACCTCATTTAGAATACTGTGTACAATTCTGGAGGCCACACCTTCAAAAAGATAGGAGAAGGATGGAGTCGGTCCAGAGGAAAATGGTGTGTGGTGTTCATGTATGGGGCGTATGGGGACAGACTTAAAGATCTCAATATGTATACTTTGGAGGAAAGGCGGGAAAGGGGAGCTATGATAGAGATGTTAAATACCTACGTAATATAAATGTGCATGAGTCGAGTCTCTTTCATTTGAAAGGAAACTCTGCAATGAGAGGGCATAGGATGAAGTTAAGAGGTGACAGGCTCCAGAGTAATCTAAGGAAATACTTTTTTATGGAAAGGGTGGTAAATGCATGGAACAGTCTCCCGGAAGAGGTGGTGGAAACAGAGACTGTGTCTGAATTCAAAAGAGCCTGGGATAGGCATGTGGGATCTCTCAGAGAGAGAAAGAGATAATGGTTACTGCGGATAGGCAGACTAGATGGACCATTTGGCTTTTATCTGCTATCATGTTTCTATGTTAGGGCTCTGCGCATAGAAACATAGAAACTGGCGGCAGAAAAGGGCCACGGCCAATCTAGTCTGCCCATACCAATGTCCCACCCCCTAACTCCCTCCGTGAAGAGATCCCACGTGCCAATCCCATTTTTTCTTAAAATCTGCCACGCTGCTGGCCTCAATTACCTCTAGTGGAAGACTATTCCAGCGATCAACCACTCTTTCGGTGAAAAAATATTTTCTGGTGTCACCATGAAATTTCCCACCCCTGAGTTTCAACGGATGCCCTCTTGTTGCCATGGGACCTTTAAGAAAAAAGATATCTTCCTCCACCTCGATATGGTCCGTGACATGTGTCAATCGCTCACTGAGTGATTGATATGTAGGGTTTGCATGTAAATGATTTGCACCTCCATGCAAATCATTTGCATGCAAACTTGGTAGTGCATCAATCACTCATCCAAAATCAGCCAGAGGATCAGCCAACAGCGATCCAGTCGGTATTACCAATTATCTTTAGTGCATCCATGCCATAGTACCTTGCTGATATGAATAACGAAAGATTAGGTTCTTACCTTTGCTAATCTTCTTTCTTGTAAATCCACACACTATATTCCTGGACAAGTTGCGAGACTGCTTGTAGGAAGTCTCATTTACATAATTGTTCTGACCATGCCCTCTTACCTCAGGACTGCCCTCTGGTCTCCAGTTCATGCAAAAGCAGACAGTGACACCTGTAGAAGCCATAAACAAAAAGGAGGTGTATGGGGAAACGCCCAGACAAACAAATCTAATCTACTCATAACATGAAATGTCATATCAAACAATTGAAACAGGTTATTAAACAGTATAAAACCTGAAAGTAACTGTTCTATAAAGATGCATAGCCTGTACTAACAGAAGGGGGTGCCACAGTTACAGATCCTCAAGGCAAAGTGCATAACATAATCAGATGGTACTCTGATTATGAAAAAAAAACTCTGATTAAGAAAACAAAAGTTCAGCATATCAGTACTTATCAAGGAAGACAATCGGTGAATCAGCAACTCCCAGGGCGGGTTCCAGGAATAGAGTGTGGATTTCAATGAAAGAAGATTAGCAAAGGTAAGAACCTAATCTTTTGTTCTTGTACAATCCCAATCTATTCCTGGAGAAGTGGGACGTAACAGAACAGTCCCAAAGGGTAAGGGTAGAACTGATGAGCCTGCTGCCAAAACAGAAGAACCAAAAGAAGCATCCGCCTTGGCTGCCACTGCCACATCAATCCTGTAAAACTTCGTAAAAGTATGCAAGGAGAACCAGGTAGAAGCTCTGCAAATCTCAAGAGAAATCGCCGATGACTCTGCTCACGAGGAGGAGATGCCTCTAGTAGAATGAGCCCTCATAGACAAGATGGGGCTTCTTTCTGGCAGCAACATAGTCCAAAGAAACAGCCATATGGATCCATCTTGAAATGGTGGCTTTAGAAGCCGGCTTGCCTTTATAGGCAGGACCCACTAGAACGAACAGGTGGTCGGAAACCTGAAACTTGTTCATGACTTCCAAGTACTGCAACAAAAGTCTGCACATATCCAGCAACCTCAGCACACAGTCATATTTACTCGATCCAGAGAGGCCACAAATTCCCCAGGAACCACTGAGGTGATCACAGACCATACCATTTCCATCCTGAAGTGGAGAACCTTGAAAGCCACATTGACCACTTTGAGATCCAGGATTAGTCTCAAGTCTTTGGAGCCTCTCTTTGGCACAATGAAGTATATATTGAGTATCTGTAGGAGACCGAGTCTGACTCTGGGATGGGTTCTATGGCCGTAGTGTCCAGCAACCTTTGGACCATGGCCTCTACCCAATCCGCCTTGTCTGATCTACCCACCGGGGAATCCAGAAAGAGCTCTGAAAGGGATCGATAAAACTCAAGTTTGTAGCTGTCCCAAAGAATATCCAGGACTAAGCTATCAGAGGTGATGGCTATCCACTCTGCCAAGAAGGCCAAAAGCCACCCCTTGAACTGCGGAGGAGTGGCCAAGGGCCTGACGTCATAATCTTTGGGAAAGACTTAGAGCGGCTCCTCGAAGACTGTGAATGCTGGGTTCTACCAAACTGCTGTTTGGCTGACTGATAGTATCTCTGACTCGAGGAGCTCCCATAGTACTGAAAGAGGGATTGGTTTCTTGATTCTGAGTAGAAGTAGAAGGAAGAACCAGTCGTTGCAATCTAAGAGGGAATATAAAGTTGCTAGGGACAACATACAAAACGTTTCCTTCACTAAAACCTTTTTCAGGCCCCCCGAGGTCTAACACTGGACGTTAACCTCTCCTCTTCTTTGGAACTAGGAAATACCGGGAGTAAAAACCCAAATTTCTATGGAGAAGTGGAACCTCTTTTATTGCATTGAGAAGAAGAAGAGATACTATCTCTTGAAAAAGAAGGGACATTTGTTGAGGGTTGAAAGAGGACTCTCTTGAAGGATGATCTGGAGGCATTGTGATGAATTGAAGAGAGTATCCCTCTCGAATGACTTTTAGAACCCAGAGTTCTTTGATTATTAATTTCCAATGGTGACAACACAACAGGAGTAGACCTCTGATTGCCTGAGGCAGAGGCTAGGAAAGAGGAACAGTGGCTATGCTCTCTAGAAGCTCGTCAAAACGACTAAGCAGGCTTTGAAGGAGCTGCTGATTGAGCTTTCTGAGAGTGCTGTTGCTTTTGCTTTTTCTGCTGCGATCAAGGAGGAGCAGCTGGGGGTTTTTTTGGTTTGAAACTTTTTATTGAGAAGCAAACAAACAAACACAACAAAGGCAACCCAACAGTAGCCAGATACAATGCAGAAAAAGAATACAGTACACAACCCAAATTCCATAACAGAATGATGGATGTCACAAAATGAGCAACCCAGTTGGACAGGGAGGGAGCCCCTCCCAGTCATAAGAGACAACAATAGCCCATCAATGCCCCATTCTCAAAAACTGCAAAGAATGTGAATGGAATATAAGCATCATCTGTTAGTTTCCTCCCACCTTTTTTTTTTTTAATATAAATCCCACCCGAGACAAGCAAAGTCCCCCCACCCAAATAGCCCCCTCTAACCTTCCCCCCCCTTAGCAAATGGAGAAATAGAAACAGAGCAGTCTCAGAAGGGATGAACCTCAGTAATGACCAGTTCCCACAGGGACCCATACAACCTCTGAGGTCCCACCACACTCCCAAGACTACGCCGGTGAATAGTCATTGAAATGCAGTAGTTTTGAGCCCTCGTAGTCTAGCGATCCTGCCCTCTGATACATCGCCAGTATCCGATCCTTGATCACCACGTTCAAAAAAATGGGCTATCACCAGACGAGGCTTGTTATCTCCTTGGCGCTGGCTCCCAAGGCGATGGACCTGTTCCACTACCGCTCATGCTCACGCCAAATTCAGGCCCACGTGCATTGGCAGCCACTGCTCCATGAAGCTCCGGGGTCCACCTCTTTCACACGCTCTGGCAGCCCGAGGACCCTTAAGTTGTTCCGATGTCCGCGGTTCTCTTGGTCCTCCAAGTGAGCCTGGAGCACAGAGCTTTAAGGGCATGCAGGTAGCTGGCATCTTGATTGCTGCGATCTTCCTGTGCTGATACCCGATTTTCCAGCTGGGTGATCTGGGACCCATGGCACTCAATGCAATCCTTAATTTCCTCCTCCAAAACTTGGAACTTGGTGAGTTTGTCATCGATGAGTGTCGAGAGGTGCCGCGTTAGCTCCCATAGCGTTTCCTCTTGTAATGCAACTGTTGTTCGCAGTGAGGTCCTCTCCAACACCATCTTGGAGGAGATCATGTTCTGCTTGTACTTTGGCAGCCACAGGGCCTTTGCAGGCATAACACCTCCCCAGCACTCGTGCACCAGCCGAGCTGCACACCTGCCGGTTCCCCCAACTTCACTGCGCTGGATACATTATAATTAAAGTGAGTTTTATTGCTGCATGTAGATGAAAACGGCCTTAATAAGCAGGGGAGCCACCACTCAGCAGCATGTCATCATGTGACACCCCCCTCCCACACACACACAGAGCTGGTTTTGAAGAAAAATGTCTGATATGAAGAAGAAAGTTTAAAAGATTTAGAAGTTGAAGGTTTAGGCTTGGATTTAACCAAAGCATCCCAATATTTCTCACGGTCAGTCAGATTTTGTGTAGAATTTTCAATAGAGTCTTCTAAGCAGGGAATGTTAGCTAATCTGTCCTGAAGACTGATATCTATATCTGAGACTCTTAGCCATGCATGACGACTCATGACATAGCTGAGGCTCTGGATGATAATTCAAAGGCATCATAAGCCGATCTCGCCATATATCTTCTAACTAAAGTAAGGGTTTGAAATATATGATGGAATTCCTGTAGATGTTGAGAAGGAATGTATCTATCAAAAAAAGGCAATTTTTGAACCAGATGCTTGTTATAGCAGGAGATATAGAAATTGTAATTTAGTACTCTGTTCACTAACATGGAATTTTGTTATAGGCGACGTCCAAATTTGTCCATAGTGCACCCTTCATGCCCTGGTGGCACTGAGGAATAGACTTTTGATGGAATAGATTTTTTCAAGGTCGATTCCACCACTAATGACTGGTGCTGAAACTGTGGTTTGTCAAAACCTAGTGAAGGAATGATCTTATACAGAGAGTATAATTTTCTAGGAGCCACTATAATGGTGAGGGGCGTTTTCCAATTCTTGTGAAGAGTCTCTTTAAGAATATCATGTAAAGGTAATCTGAGAAGTTCTTTAGGATGCTTATCATAATCTAAAGTCCAAGTATTCAGTACTATAGGCAGAATCAGCTTCTAGTTTGACTGGTAGCTCTCTTCCTAACTGCCTAATACATTTAGTGAAAGAAAGTCTTTCAGTAGGAGATTTAGCCCTTGATGAAGATTTCTGTGGAGATTTTCTCAAGGGCATGTCATAATCCTCTATTGTAGACTCAGACAAATTCTCAACTGAATCAGATTGTAAGTCCGAGTCATAAAAGGGCTTTAGCGAAGGAGTGCGTCGAGAAGATCGATGCTTGCATGGAGTTCGGTGTCAATCCGATGACAATGATAAGGTATAACATGAAGCTCTTTTTCTCTTCGAAGAACATGAGGAAGAGTGATGTTTTCTTTTGAAAGCACGTGAGGAAAAACGATGCTTACTGGTCTTCGATCATCGAGAGGAATAATGATGTCTCGATGAACTGGATCGATGCCTCGATGGAGAACTGGACCTGCGATGTCTAGACATGGAGTATCAATGCCATTCCGGAGAATCAGTTGCGGTACAACTAGATCTAACAGGCTTATGTTGAGACTGGGCCGGTACCGAGGGAGTCGATACTGGGATAAGCATTTTGAAAGCATCACCCAACTCTGCTTGGAAAAGCACATCGAGCTTGTCATTAAAGGAATGAACTGGTATCTCTGCTGGTACCATCGGTGCTGCGGCTTGCCTCAGAGAAGGTGACCTTAATGAGGATGCACACCTTGATGTTGAGGCAAGCTGTAAAGGTGGTCGTCACTGCTTGGTCAGCATCAAAGGACTGGATGCAAGGTTGACATAATCAGTGATGTGGCAGAGGGAAGGCCCTGGCGGGGAAGGCCATGAAGCAGCTTTTTCAGTGCTGATGTCGTTGCTGTTTGGAATGGAGGTATGTCAGCGGGGTTCTGCTGTGCAGGATGGGAAGGAAGAATGGAAAGATGCTGCACAGGGTGATGGGTGAGAAGAGAGGAAAGATGCTGCACATGGAGGGGGAGAAGTGCTGCTGCCGGCGAATTAGGAAGTGTAAGGGACATTCGGGAGGGGCTTTGGGGATCGATCCAACTAGGGCTTATTTGGGGGATAGGACTTATATTAGGACTTACCCCAAAAATCATGCTAGGGCTTATTTTTAGGACAGGTCTTATTTTCGGGGAAAAACGGTATATACAGGTTCTCTCTCCGTCTCTACTGAGCTCAAAAAGTTTTTTTATACCTGAGGTAATGGAGGGTTAAGTGATTTGCCCATTGTCACAAGGAGCGAGAACTGAACTCAATGCCCCTGGAACTCAGCACACTGCACTAACCGTTAGGCTTCTCCTCTACTCCAACATACTGTACCTCAAGTTCCTTGTTGATGCAGTCTTTATTTTGTGCATCTTCATTGCTGGAATGAAAAGTAAAAAAGAAAAAAAATCCATATAACATGTGAACTTAGGACTTTAGAAAAATCTTTTTTTTTCCTCAGTCAAACAATATTATCAAGGCAACATTGAACCCTTCCTCCTTCTCATTCCCAACCAGCTTCTTTTCCTTCTCATTCTACTAAACTCCTCTTTATTCTCTCCAGGGTGGATAAAAATCAGTGATTGCTTTAAAAATTTTAAATAAATCAGATTTTTTTTTAAATTTAAATTGGATTAAAAAAATAAAATAAAATGTTTTTTAAGGAAGAATCTATCTAAAGATAGTTTTCTATTTAAGAAGAGCTCAAACCGGCTATGACATTCAAAGCCCAAATGATGAAGTTACAAAAGTCTTATTTTGGTCACATTGTTAGAAGAGTAAGATCATTGGAGAAGAACATCATGTTTGGGAAGAACAAAGGAACCAGGCAAAGAAGGCAACCTGAAATCAGATAGCTGGACATAATGAAAACAACTATGGCAATGACACTTTACTGAGTTATCACCAATTTGACAGGAATGAGGGAGGAAGGGAATAAGGAAGAAAAGCTTAATTTTCTGGAACAGAAGTGGATTTATTGCCTTAATACAGTAACTGTAATGGTGAGGGGCGTTTCCCAATTCTTGTCTAAATCTAGAATTAGAATGGTTAACGTTGCTATGAGGCAGATTTCAGGGGGGTCCCCTTTTGATTTTCTCAATGAACAGTATAATGAATACACATAAGGGGTGTTTTAAGATAGGTATAAAAGTCTATAAAATAAGATTCAACAGGAACTTCCCTCCCGAAATACAACAGTGGTTTCGCCTGGATGACATCACCAGCAGCTGATCCGGGAAGTATTTCTAACAGAGAACAGGACGCCGTGGCCATCTTGATAAATTATACTAGGTGGTCAGTATATAGGGTGAAAAGCTACACAAAGGTACAAATGTTTTCATGCTGTTAATATAGATGCTATTTATTAGATGTAATTTTATAGCTTATTTATTGTATATAATGCTGGGGATAAATTAACATAATACCACTTCTTTGTTTGTTGGGATATTAGCTTTGAGGAAACCCTTCGGGTGAAACATGTTGGCTTGATAGTCCCTGAGAGTTTGACCACTAAACATAAAGCTAAGTACTTAAACATCTTTATTAATTCTAATGGCAAAAGTAAAATGCTTTGAGATAGATATAGTAAGACACGGTGAGGAATGGATACATAAAGCCAGATACTATGAAGTTTTTGAGTATCATGGTGGTATCTCTGAGAGTCTTTTCCTATTGAAAAACTACAATGTAAGTGAGAGTTCAAGGGGGTGATTTAGACTGATTAATCTCCAACCTTGAGAATTAATGAACTGTTCTCTCATAGAAATTTTTCATGTTATATATAGTGCTGTTTATAAACCCATTAAGATTATGTCATATGATGAGTATCAAATTACCCCAAATTTATAAGGACAATAGTATCTTGTTTGCCACAAAGAGCACTTTAAAATTTATTAACAACTTAACAGATATTCCAGTAGGAAAGTCCACGTGTCAATCCTTATGGTTGAACTCCAAGATTCAAACTGGCAAGACTAAGATCCTCTGGAAGCATTGGTTGCAGGCAAGCATACATACGCTAGATCACAGTTCTTCAACTGCCGGTCCGCGGACCGGTGTCGGTCCGCAGAAAATTTCTGCCGGTCCGCACAGGGCCGGCGAGATCAATTCAGCAGTTAAATTTCCTGCCGACTGCGGTTCCTGCTCACTAATGTTCCTCCCAGCCTCAGGCGATTAAGACAGGCTGCCGACGTCGGGGCCTTCCCTCTCTGAGTCTCGCCTGTTCGGAAACAGGAAGTTGAAACAAAATAGGCGGGACTCAGAGAGTGAAGGTCCCGACGTGGCAGCCTGTCTTGATCGCCGCCCCTGCCGAGTTGCTGAAGAGGGCCATGGAGAGAGCTGCAGCTTCAGGTGCAGGTGGAGGGAGATGGTCAGCGTGTGCGAGCAAGATCCTGGGGAGCCTTCACAGTGACTTCCTCCCCTCCCACCAGCTCTCCTACTTGCCAGGGCAGTGATTTATCGGCAACGTCCTGCAGGCAAGTACTGAGAGCTGCTGGAAGGGAAGACAGCCACTGTAGGAGGCAGGGAAGCTGCTGGATAAAGGGAGAGCTGTTACTGGACTTGGAGAGAGTTAGAAGGAGAGATGCTGCTGGGAGGGGAGGAGGGAAAGGAATGGGAAGAGAGTTAATGTTGGATAGAGGGAGGAGGGAAGAAAGAAGAAGGAGAGATGCTGCTGGAAGGGGAGGAGGGAAAGGGATGGGAAGAGAGTTAATGTTGGATAGAGGGAGGAGGGAAGGGAGAAGGAAAAAAGGAAGGAGGGAAGGGAGAAAGAAAAAAGGAAGGAAACAGCTGGCAGGGAGATTACAGGAGGGGAAGGAGGTCAGGGTGGAATGGAGAGATCAGATGAATGAAAGGGGAGAGAGAGGAATGAGAAAGTAGAGACATTGATGCTAGAAAGGGGGTCAGCAGAGAAATGAGAGAGGGATAAAGATGCTAGATCTGGTGTAGGAGAGATAAAAATGAAGAAGGCAGTGAAGCTGGAATGAATGATGTCAAAAAGGAGAGGAGGAACAGGCTGGATGGACAGGGAAGAGGGGCATAGAAATAAGTCAGATACATATGGAAGGGGGAGAGGGCAGACATTGGATGGAACGGGCGGATGCTGGAAGGAAAAGAGTGAAAAGAAGATGAAAGCAGAAACCAGAGACAACAAAAGGTAGAAAAAAAATAATTTTATTTCTATTTTGTCATTAGAATATATCAGATTTGAAATATATATCCTGCTAGAGACATAACTGGAGACTGCAGTATTCTGTTAGCATGATATTTCTATGTAGCATTCTATAATAACTTGGCTTGTTCAGTTTTCTTGATAGTAGAGGGGATATATGTGAAGGGGAGGGGAGACAGGGGTTTTGTTGGTCCGTGCTCTGTATATTTGTATTTATAAAATCACAATTGTTCAAAATATTGTTTCTTTTTATACTTTAATAAAATATGTTCAATATAAAATCATAATTGCGGCTTGTGCAGATAAGAACATAAGAAATGCCTCCACCGAATCAGACCATTGGTCCATCCAGTTCGGTGACCCGCACACGCGGAGGCCAATCCAGATGTTCCCTGTTTATGTCCTAGGTGTTCCCTGATGAAGACCCTGTTTTCCCGTATCCCTCAATGTGATTTGCAAGCAGGTGTGCGTCCAACTTGCACTTGAATCCCATAATGGAGATTTCCGCCACCACCTCCTCCGGGAGAGCATTCCAAGCCTCCACCACTCGCTGTGTAAAACAGAACTTTCTGACATTAGTCCTGGGCTTGTCGCCCCTCAATTTTAGTCTATGGCCTCTCGTCCGAGTCACATTTGACAACGTCAATAATGATGCTTCTTGTTCTATTATGTCAAAACCTTTTAGTATTTTGAAAGTCTCTATTATATCCCCTCGCAGACTTCTCTTCTCGAGGGTGAACAATCCTAGTTTTACGAGGCGTTCTTTGTAGCTCAAATTCTCAATACCTTTTACTAGCTTCGTGGCTCGCCTCTGCACCCTCTCCAGCAGAGTTATATCCTTCTTTAGATAAGGAGACCAGTGTTGGACACAGTACTCCAGGTGTGGTCTGACCATTGCTTTGTAAAGAGGCATTATGACTTCTGCCGATCTACTTGTAATACCCTTCTTTATCATGGGATCAGATGGTTTGCGGGGACCGAGCTCGCGGAGACGGGGCGTAAACGGGGTTTTTAAATTTTAGTCCTAGTAGTTTGCCGGTCCACAAAATAATTCTTTTATTTCTGCCGGTCCACGGGTGTAAAAAGGTTGAAGAACACTGCGCTAGATGATGTGATATATAATGGGAAAATACTTGATTTTTCACGACGACTGCAACAATCATTCGGTATTTCAAAGTCTCAAATAAATAAGTGGTTGCAGTTGAAGCAAGCCATTTAGAAAGGGTTCCCTGATTGGCGAAATCTAAAAATTCAGTATAGTTTGCCGGGCCTATGCTTCCAGACAGATTTGTTAGGACATCAGGCAGCCAAGTGATATAAATTAATATCTGGCTATATGAATAAGAAACCAAAAACAAGTTTGAGAGATATTTGGCGCATTGGCCACAGATTTGGTCTTGGAGGATGAGATGTACAACGTCAGCATCTATGAGACAAACCTGGGGATTTTTGTTGCATAGTTTTTGGACCTCTGTTTGTTTGCAGAAATTAGATAGTTTAAAATCTAAAACAGTGTTCTTCAACCTTTTTACACCTATGGACCGGCGGAAATAAAATAATTATTTCGTGGACCGGCAAACTACTAAGACTGAAATTTTTTTTTAAAAACCAACGCCGCCCAGTCCCCGCGAGGTCGGTCCCACAAACCATCTGATCCCATCCGCACAAGCCTCAAATAGTTATGATTTTATATTGAACATGTTTTATTAAACTATAAAAAGAAACAATATTCTATACAATTGTCTTTTATAAATACAAATAATACAGGGCAAAGATCAACAAAACCCCTGTCTCCCCTTCCCTTCACATATATCCCCTCTACTATCAAGAAAACTGAATAAGCCAAATTATTACAGAATGCTCCACAAATATCATGTAACAGAATACCACAGTCACACATGACAGGAATGGTGTTAGGGGAATGGAATTAGGGCAACTGCCCCCTGGTCAGAGAGAGCCCTAAGCCAGCTGGAAGCTAAAGAAGCACTGCCTGGGCTTTGCACTCCCCAGTTATGTCTAGCAAGATACATATTTCAAATCTGATATATTTGAATCACAAGATAGAAATAAAATTATTTTTTTCTACCTTTTGTCGTCTCTGGTTTCTGCTTTCATTGCCTTTTCACTCTCTTCCATCCAGCGTCTGCCCTAAGAACATAAGAATTGCCACTGCTGGGTCAGACCAGTGGTCCATCATGCCCAGCAGTCCGCTCACGCGGCGGCCCTCTGGTCTAAGATCAGCACCCTAACTGAGACTAGCCCTACCAGCACAAGTTCTTGTTCAGCAGGAACTTGTCTAACTTTGTCTTGAATCCTAGGAGGGTGTTTTCCTCTATAACAGCCTCTGGAAGAGCGTTCCAGCTTTCTACCACTCTCTGGATGAAGAAGAACTTTCTTACGTTTGTACGGAATCTATCCCCTTTCAACTATAGAGATTGCCCTCTCGTTCTCCCTACCTTGGAGAGGGTGAATAGTGTCTTTCTCTACTAAGTCTATTCCCTTCAATATCTTGAATGTTTCGATCATGTCCCCTCTTAATCTCCTCTGTTCGAGGGAGAAGAGGCCCAGTTTCTCTAATCTTTCGCTGTACGGCAGCTCCTCCAACCCCTTAACCATCTTAGTCGCTCTTCTCTGGACCCTTTCGAGTAGTACCGTGTCCTTCTTCATGTACGGTGACCAGTGCTGGACGCAATACTCCAGGTGAGGGCGTACAGTGGCATGATAACCTTCTCTGTTCTCTTCAGTCCAGCATCTGCCCCTTCCATGCACTGTCTGTCTTTCCCTGCCATCACTCCTCCTCCCCCCCCAATTTGGTCTGGCATCCATCATCTTCCTTCTGTTTCCCTCATGGTCTGGCATCTCTGTCCTTCCCTCCCCCCTGTGGTTTTTAGCATCTCTCTCTTCTCATTTCCTCCACTCAGATCTGTTATCATTCTCTGCTCTCTCTTCCCTTTTCTTCTCTGGTCTTCCTTCTCTATTTTCTGCCTCCATCTAAATTAAATTTTTTCTTACTATTTAGTCCTGTTTCCCTCTTTTCACTGTGTCTACCCACAGCTTGTCACCCCTTTCCCTCATCCCTCTTCCCCCTTTATTTATCTCCCCCTTCCATCCAGTATGTGTTCTTTCCCCACTTCCATTCAGCATCTGCTCTCCCCTCTCAACTGACATCCATCTGCCTTCTGCTCTCTCTCCCTTCTTCTCACCTCCATCATCTGTCCCCTTCTCTCTCTCATCTCCTCCATTCCATCATCTGCCCCTTCTCTCTCTCTCCCCCCCCAAACTTCCATCATCTGCCCCCCTTCCCCTCACCTTTGCGGGTCACTTTCTTTCCCCTGAGGGTGGCTCATGTCAGAGGGGAAGCTTTGGCCGAGCAGAACCGCTTGCAAGGAACAGTGGAACTTACTTGATTGATGTCGATGCTGGGGCCCGTTGCCGTTCGAAGGAAAAAAAAAAAAAAGGGACCTGCAAAGGCGAGAGGAAGGGTGACCTCCAGGAAGCTGCTCTTTGCCTTCCTTCAGCGGCCCAAGAGTCCAGACCAACAGTGGCAGCTCTGTGTTCTTTTAACTTCGGCACAGAGCTGTCCCTAAGCAGTAGTTTAGCGCGGTTTCATGAGGCAGCCTTGGGGCCTTTGCTAGGCCGGCCCGCTTCGATGATGCGATGTGGGCCGGCCTAGCAAAGGCCCCGAGGCTGCCTCATGAAACCGCGCTAAACTACTGCTTAGGGACAGCTCTGTGCCGAAGTTAAAAGTACACAGAGCTGCCGCTGCTGGTCTGGAGGTGCGGAGACAAGGCAGGAGGCAAACGCGGTGGAAGGCAGGAGTCACGGCACAGCGACTGCAACAGGAAGTTGCAAGTCAGCTGACGCCGGCCTTTCGTTGCAGCGGGGACCGAATCCTTTGCGGACCGGCAAGATTTTTTTGCGGACCGACACCGGTCCGCGGACCGGCGGTTGAAGAACTGTGATCTAAAAGATGCTGGCACTGTCATCTTGATATAGGGACACTGGATCACACCGCCTCCCACCTTGAATCAAGAGTAGCGGAAGCAGAGCGAGAGCAGTGTCCAGAGCACCCAGGGCGTGGGAACGAGCTCCGCCCCTCCCCTTCGACATTGCACTGCTGAGCCACTTGGAAGGCTCAGCAGGAATGCTTCTACATTTTCAAATTTTGCTTCGGGTTCACTCTTCCTTCTATCAACCTACCTCGGACCACACCGCCTCCCACCTTGAATCGGGAGTAGCGGAAGCAGAGCAGGAGCAGTGTCCAGAGCACCCAGGGCGTGGGAACGAGCTCCGCTCCTCCCCCTCGACGTTGCACTGCTGAGCCAGTAAAAGGCTCAGCGCCTAACGGCGCGCCATCTAAGGCGCTCACCTTAGCAAGAGCGCCTTTGCGAAGCGACCTACCAACTCCTCCAAAAGCTACTCACAACTACAGCATCCACTCCCAACAAATCTCCCAACAACACCAAAGTCTCTCTACAGCATCCATACTCCCAACCATCCAGTCACAACACAAATTCAACTTCCTAAACACAGAGAACCTAATCACAGAGAACCACAAAGAACCGGACACAACACAAGATCAACTACCATAGCACAGAGAACCACACCTCTTCCAATACCTCCCCCCTACCACCAAAATTAAGCAAATCGAGGTGGAAGAAGATATCTTCTTTTTCAAGGTCCCGCGGCAACAAGGGGGCATCCGTGGAAAATCACGGGCTGGAAACTGCACGGGGACACCAGGAAATTCTTTTTCACTGAAAGGGTGGTTGATCGCTGGAATAGTCTTCCACTTCAGGTTATTGAGGCCAGCAGCGTGCCTGATTTTAAGGCCAAATGGGATAGACATGTGGGATCTATTCACAGAGAAAGGTAGGGGAGGGTCATTGGGGTGGGCAGACTAGATGGGCCGTGGCCCTTATCTGCCGTCTATTTCTATGTTTCTATATTTACCCTCAACTGCACCCCATCCCACCTAATTGAATTCACAATTTATCCCACAGAAAAAGAATCAACAGCCGCAGACAGAACTTGGTCCCAATTCCCCAATCTACAATGGCCCGAATTCAACAAACTGTACAAAATGTACAGCCACGCATCCTGTGACCTCAACATCTGCCCACCATATCTCCTAACAACATCTAGCACAAAATTCTGTACGCTACTCCTACAATGGACACAAAACATGCTCACAGACGGCCTTTTCCCAACTAACCTCAGCAAAATCATCATCACCCTGATCCAAAAAGACCCAAAAGGACCAACAGACCAACCTTTCAACTACAGACCCATCGGCTCAATAACTCTATATGTCAAACTAACAAAAGTACTAGTAGCCAAACTCCTCACCACCTATCTAGAAAACCATAACTTACTCCACCCCACGCAATCTGGCTTTAGAACCAACTTCAGAACAGAGGCATTACTAGGCTCCCTTATTGACACAGTTAG
The DNA here is from genome assembly GCF_902459505.1 of Geotrypetes seraphini. NCBI lineage: Eukaryota > Metazoa > Chordata > Amphibia > Gymnophiona > Dermophiidae > Geotrypetes > Geotrypetes seraphini. The sequence goes on along the minus strand of NC_047091.1, from coordinate 69,515,792 downwards.
ACAACACCTCAGCACAGGAAAAAAAATGCTGCTCATACAACTGAACCTGACCGCAGCATTCAACCTGGTAGACCATAACATACTAATGCAAATTTTGCACACAATAGATACCTCAGATAAAGTTCTCTCATGGTTTGAAGGTTTCCTAAAATCCAGAACATACAGAGTAAAATCGGATAAAGAAAAATCTGAACCTTGGTCCAACCCCTGCGGAATACCACAAGGATCCCCGCTATCCCCTACTCTGTTCAACCTATATAATGCCTCCCTCGGGACATACCTGGACAAACTAGGCATAACCTCCTATAGGTATGCAGACGACATCACCATTCTCATACCTTTTGATCAACCAAAGATCACCATAACAGACACACTACACCGAACTCTAGAAACAGTAGCGACTTGGATGGAAGATCACAAACTGAAACTCAACCCAGACAAAACAAAATTCATCTTCCTCAAAAATAACAAAACAACTATAACCAACATAGAAATTAATTCAATCAATTACTCCATTCAAACCACCCTAAAACTACTTGAAATGACAGATGTTGCACCATGCAACCACAAATAAACAAAACAATACAGAAATCTTTCGCTGTTATGAGAAACCTAAAACAAGTCCGTAAATACTTCGAAAGAACACATTTCCAGCCCATAGTACAATCCATAATCCTAGGAATACTAGATTATTGCAACATCCTCTACCTCCCCTGTCCTGCAACAATGACCAAACAATTACAAACAATTCAAAATACAGCCTTAAGACTCATCTACTCTCTAAGGAAACACGACCACATTACTGAAGCATTCATCAACTGACACTGGCTCCCAATCCAGTAAAGAATACTATTCAAATTCTACTGCATACTGTTTAAAACTATAAACGGAGACAGTCCAACCTACCTGAACTTCAACCAGACATAGAAAAACTCACACCCCATTCACCCACCTTCCAATCAAAGAAGTTAAACAGAAAAAACTCTACGACGGCCTCCTAGCCACTCAAGCAGCAAAACTAGATAACCAAATCTACAATCTAATGATAACACCACAGACTACAAGATGTTCAGAAAAGAAATAAAAACCATACTCTTCAAGAAATCCCTGAAAAAATCTTAACATCTCGAATACCTTCCTTCTTCCAGACTCCCTGATACTACCTGATCCATTCTTTACCTTTTCTAGACATGACCAATGATCCTCTTTTGTAACACACCTAGTATAAATCTTTTGTAATCCGCCTTGAACCACAAGGTAATGGCGGAATAGAAAGTACAGTTACTTACCGTAACAGATGTTATCCAGGGACAGCAGGCAGATATTCTCACTGATGGGTGATGTCACCGAACTGATGGGTGATACGAACGCTTTAAGAACTTTGAAAGTTCTCAATGGCCCGCACCATGCATGCGCGAGTGCCTTCCCAACCGCCGGAGGCGCGCGGTCCCTCAGTTAAGCTAAGCCAGCTAAGAAGCCAACTCGGGGAGGTGGGTGGGTTGTGAGAATATCTTCCTGCTGTCCCTGGATAACACCTGTTACAGTAAGTAACTGTGCTTTATCCCAGGACAAGCAGGCAGCATATTCTCACTGATGGGTGACCTCCAAGCTAACAGAATTGGATGGTGGGAAGGTTGGCCATTAGGAAAACAAATTTTGTAAAACAGATTGGACGAAGTGCCCATCCTGCCTGGAGAAAGACTCCAGACAGTAGTGAGAAGTGAAGGTATGAACTGAGGACCAGGTGGCAGCTTTACAGATTTCCTCAATAGGAGTAGATCTAAGGAAAGCCACAGAAGCTGCCATAGCTCTAACTTTATGGGCTGTGACACGGCTCTCCAAAGCCAGTCCGGTCTGAGCATAGCAGAACGAGATGCTGGCTGCGAGCCAGTTGGAAATCGTTCTCTTGGAAACAGGATGCCCCAACTTCTTTGGATCAAATGAGATGAACAGTTGGGGAGTTGTTCTATGAGGCTTTGTCCTGTCAATGTAATAGGCCAAAGCACGCTTACAGTCCAAAGTATGTAAAGCCGCCTCCCCAGGATGAGAATGAGGCTTAGAGGAAAAAATTGGTAAGACAATCGACTGATTGAGATGAAAGTCAGAGACAAGTTTTGGCAGAAACTTTGGATGTGTGCGCAGAACCACCTTATCATGATGGAAAACTGTGAATAGTGGATCTGCTACTAGTGCTTGTAACTCACTGACCCTCCTGGCAGAGGTGAGAGCAATAAGAAAGACCACTTTCCAGATAAGAAACTTGAGATGAGCTGTGGCCATTGGTTCAAATGGTGGCTTCATCAAACAGGAAAGAACCACATTAAGGTCCCAGACTACAGGTGGAGGCTTGAGAGGTGGTTTCACATTGAAAGCCCCTTCATGAATCTGGAAACCAAGGGATGAGCAGTCAGAGGTTTTCCCTGTGCTGGTTCATGATAAGCAGTAATAGCACTGAGATGGACTCTACTGGATGTAGATTTTAGTCCAGAGTCACACAGAAAAAGGAGATAATCCAACACCAATTCCACTGCCAAGGAAGTTGGATCATGATGATGAAGAAGAAGACACCAGGAAGAAAACCGAGTCCACTTCTGTTGGTAACACTGCTGCGTGGCCGGTTTCCTGGAGGCATCAATAATTTGACAGACAGGCTGAGAGAGGTTAATTTGAGAGGAACTCAGCCCGAGAGAAACCAAGCTGTCAGGTGTAAAGACTGCAGGTTGGGATATAGAAGCGATTCCTGATTTTGAGTTAGCAGAGTAGGAAATATCGGCAGCAGGATGGGTTCCCTGGAACTGAGTTAAAGTAGAAGAGAGATCCAATATTATCTGGGCCACCGTGGAGCAATGAGAATCATGGTGACTGCTTCCCGTTTGAGCTTGAACAGAGTTCTCAACATGAGAGGAAGAGGAGGGAAGGCATATAGAAAATGACCCGTCCAATCCAGAAGAAATGCATCAGCTGCCAGACAGAGAGGAGAGTAAAGTCTGGAGCAAAACTGGGGCAACTGGTGATTGTGAGGGGCTGCAAATAAATCCACCTGTGGAGTGCCCCATTGAGCAAATAAGGACTGGAGAGTTACAGGGTCGAGAGTCCATTCGTGAGGTTGAAGAATTCTACTGAGGTTGTCTGCTAGTAAATTCTTCTCTCCTTGAATGTAGATAGCCTTAAGGAACATATTGCGAGCTGACGCCCAAGTCCAAATTTTCTGGGCTTCCTGACACAACAGGAGAGAGCCCGTGCCTCCTTGCTTGTTTATGTAGTACATAGATACTTGATTGTCCGTGCAAAGGAGGTGGACTTGAGGGCAGAGAAGATGTTGAAATGCCTTGAGGGCATAAAACATCACTCTGAATTCCAGGAAATTGATGTGAAACTTTCTTTTCCTGGCAGTCCAAAGACCTTGAGCCTGCAGATCATCTTTGTGTGCTCCCCATGCATAAGGAGACATGTCTGTTGTGATGATCTTGTGATGAGGAGGCAAGTGAAAAAGAAGACCTTTGGAAAGATTGGAGAAGGTCAAACACCAATGAAGCGAGTGCAGAAGAGACGATGTCACAGATATGTGCTGTGAAAGACAATCCGTCGCCAGAGACCACTGAGAAGCCAGAGTCTACTGAGGAGTCCGCAGATGGAGTCTTGCCAATGGCGTGACATGAACAGTGGAAGCCATGTGGCCCAGAAGAACCATCATGTGCCTGGTAGAGATGGTTGGAAGTGGAAGCATTGCTGATAGAGACGGATGAGCGCCTGAAGACAATCCGGTGGAAGGAACGCTCTCATGAGATTAGTGTCTAGGATCGCTCCAATGAATTGAAGGCGCTGAGTCGTAATGAGATGAGATTTGGGGAAGTTGACTTCGAATCCCAGAAGTTGAAGGAAAGAAATGGTCTGTGTTGTTGCATGGACTACTTCCTGAGATGAGGGAGCCTTGATTAACCAGTCATCCAGGTAAAGAAAGACCTGAAGGCCGTATGAATGGAGAGATGCGGCCACTACAATCAGGCACTTCGTGAATACTCTGGGAGAAGATGCCAGGCCGAAGGGGAGAACCTTGTATTGGTAACGACAACGATTGATCTAAAACCTGAGGTATTTCCTTGAAGCTGGATGAACAGGTGTGTATGCTTCCTTGAGATCTAGGGAGCATAACCAGTCGTTCTGATCGAGGAGAGGATAAAGAAGCACAAGCGAAAACATCCTGAACTTCTCCTTCACCAAAAATTTGTTGAGGTTTCTGAGATCTAAGATGGGTCTGAGATCTCCGGTCTTCTTGCAAAACAGGAAGTAACAGGAGTAGAACCCCCGACCCCGTTGATCGAGAGGAACTTCCTCAATGGCCTTGAGTCGAAGAAGGGATTGCACCTCTTGGAGAAGATGAGAGGACTGTGCAGGGTTCAAAGCAGACTCTTTTGGAGGACTGTCTGGTGGAAGAGTCTGAAGATTTAGAGAGAGTAACCCTGACGAATGATGTTGAGGACCCAAAGGTTCGAGGTGATGAGCTCCCAACGATCGATGAACAACTGAAGATGACCTCTGATGGGGTGAGGGCAAGGCGTAGAAATGAGAAGACTGGCTATGTCCCTGAGAAACATGTCAAAAAGGCTGTGCAGCTTTAGGTTGTGCAGTCTGCTTGTTCTGCTGCTGCTGCTGCTGTTGCTGCCGTTGTCTACGAGGTTGAGGCTGAGCAGCCTGTAGAAGGCGAGCAGTAAAATGCCTCTGATATGAAGACTGTGGCTTGAAAGGGCGAGCAGGTGGAAGCTTTTTCTTGTTTTTAATCAAGGTGTCTCACCTGGTCTCATGAGCGGATAACTTCTGAATAGTGACATCTAAAGATTCCCCAAAAAGCTCATCGCCCAAACAAGGAGCACTGGCTAAGCGGTCTTGGTGGTTAACATCCAGCTCAGATACTCGAAGCCAAGCTAAGCAGCGCACAGCCACAGCCATTCCAGTAGCACGAGATGTAAGCTCAAAGGTATCATAAATGGAGCAGACCAAAAATTTTCGCAGTTGTAACAAACTGGAAGTGTATTGTTGCAAAAGAGGGACCTTGCGCTCAGGAAGATACTTCTGAAGAGCAGAGACCTGCTGCACCAAATGCTTGAGATAAAATGAGAAATGTAAAGCATAATTGCCAGACCGGTTCGCAAGCATGGCATTTTGATATAAACGCTTGCCAAAGCGGTCCATGGTCTTACCCTCTCTGCCAGGAGGGACAGAAGCATATACACTGACCCATGCAGACGTCTTCAGAGTGGACTCCACCAGGAGGGACTTGTCAAAACCAGGAATAGAAATTACTCTATAGAGGGCGTCAAGTTTGCGAGGAGCACCAGGAACAGTCAAAGGAGTTTCCAGATTTTTATAAAAAGTCTCCCGTAAAATATCACGAAGAGGGAGCTTGAAAAACTCTTTGGGTGGTTAGAAACATAGAAACTGATGGCAGAAAAGGGCCCAGGCCCATCTAGTCTGCCCATACCAATGTCCCACCCCCTAACTCCCACCGTGAAGAGATCCCACGTGCCAATCCCATTTTTTTCTTAAAATCTGACACGCTGCTGGCCTCAATTACCTCCAGTGGAAGACTATTCCAGCGATCAACCACTCTTTTGGTTGATCAAAATCTAATGCATCCAAAAATGCTTTAGATTTTTTTGGAATCAGACTCCAGAGGAATAGAAAGTGTCTCTGACATCTTCCTCAAAAATTTGGAGAAAGAAGTCTGTTATGGTTTAGGAAAAGGCTCTTGGGAGGAGGGATCTTCATCTAAGGCCTCATCATCTGAGACAAGTAGCTCTTCAGAATCTTCCCAAAGATCTGAGTCCCACACCGGTGGGAGACGGTCCCGGGAACCCGGTGTCAAGGACTCAATATGTTTAGTCTTTTGCACAGATTTACCTGATCTGACCGACATTGAGTCAAGAGAGGTATGGGCAGAAGAACGGTGTCGAACCGGCTCCGACATCACCTCTGGACCATGCGACACCGAAAAAACCCTCTGCGGAAGGATGGCAGCAGACACTGGTTCCATAAACATCGGTGTCAGGGCCGGAGTCGAAAGGGTCTGGGTCTGGGTCGACACCACAGAAGTAGAGGTATTCGGTACCACTAGGGTCGCTGCCGACAACACGGGCTCAGACCAGACCGGCACCGGGGAAGCCAGTGGCAGCAAGGCAGGTAGAATAAGCTGCAACTGCTCTTTAAGTTGGACTTGCATTATTCCTGCAATTTTATCGTCCAGAGATTGCACCGGTACCACTTGCTTTTTTGCCGGAACTTTCGGTGCCGCTCTGCGCTCCAGAGATGAGGAGGCCAATGACGAGGCACTCACCTCAATCGGAGCCGAGTGTTTTTTAGGGTGCCTTGAGGTCAGCAGGACTTGGCACACTGCATGAGAGACCTGAGGACCCATAGGAGTAGGGGGAAGGCTTCTTAGCCGGCTTACCTACTGAGTGCGACACCAATGAAGAATCTTGCGGTGTCGAAGGATGTGGCACTGATTTCGGCATGGACGCCGACGTCGGGGACGATGTCAAATCACCCTCCATACCGGCACGAAGAGTAACTGTTACTGAATTTGACGGTTTTTGAGGGTCCTCTTCTGCAGGAATCAGCCCTATGATCTGGACCCAAGCAGTGAAGGCACTAGTGGTGTGGATCTCTGAGGGAAATATGGCGAGCACACCATTGGCAGTTCTTAAAACCCGATTGTGGATGGGACATGAAGGGAAACACGGCCTCAGCAAATTCGAAGGTCGAGGCCTGAATTGTGGCAACAGGCACCGCTGGGCTGGAGCCGCGAAAAAGTAAAAAAGAGATAAGGGTTTTGGGGTTTTTTTTTTTAAACGAACCAAAATGGAAAAGAATGAAATAAAATGAAGAAAAAAATGCTGCGCGAGCGGGAAGGCAGCAAAAAATTGAAACGCGACTTCTTAGCTCCGTGGAAACTAAGAAACTGAGGGACCGTGTGCCTCCGTCGGGCGGGAAGGCACTCATACATGCGCGGTGTGGGCCATTAAGAATTTTCCAAGTTCTTAAAGCATCCGTACCTGGGATCCGTTGGTGATGAAACTCATCAGTGAGAATATGCTGCCTGCTTGTCCTGGGATAAATCTCTAATGTAATGTAATGTAATTATTCTATTGTTCTTTGGTACTCAGTTTTTGGAGATCTATATGGGGACATATTACTCTGATTCTGGAGACTGTTGTTCCACTGTCATATGAAGCGGTAATATGTGGGATGTTGTTATCTCCTACATCTCCAGTAGACAGACATAAAGCACAGTTACTTACCGTAACAGGTGTTATCCAGGGACAACAGGCAGCTATTCTCACATATCGGTGACGTCATCAACGGAGCTCGGATGTGGAAGCTCGCAAGCAGACTTGCTTGAAGAAATTAGAAGTTTCGAGTCGACCGCACCGCGCATGCGAGAGTGCCTTCCCGCCCAGCGTAGGGCGCGTCTCCTCAGTTCAGCAGAGAAGCCAACCAGGGGAAGAGGGTGGGTTGTGAGAATAGATGCCTGCTGTCCCTGGATAACACCTGTTATGGTAAGTAACTGTGCTTTATCCCAGGACAAGCAGGCCGCCTATTTTCACATATAGGTGACCTCCAAGCTAACCAGAAAGGGATGGTGGGAGTGTTGGCAATTTAGGAGAATAAATTTTGTAATACTGTTTGGCCAAACTGTCCAGAGAATATTTCCAGACAATAGTGAGAAGTGAAAGTATGAACTGAGGACCAAGTAGCAGCCTTGCCAATTTCCTCAATAGGAGTGGATCTGAGGAGTACCACAAGGCTCACCACTATCACCCACTCTATTCAACATCTACATATCATCCCTAGGACACTTCCTGAAAAGGCTAAACCTAAACTACTACATATATGCAGATGACATTTCCATTTTAATCCCAGTAAACAGCATAACAAACGAGACCTCAGAATACATTTCTCATATCATTACCGAAATAGAACACTGGACAATAAATTTCAAGCTGAAACTAAACACAGAAAAAACAAAAGTCTTCCTTGCAAGCCCAACAGACAAAATTACCAAAATAACATTACATGTAAAAGTTCGTGACTACCCGATTACTAAAACAATAAAAATATTTTGAGTCACATTAGACACACATTTGACAATGGTTGAACACACGAACATAATAGTAAAAAAGTGTTTCCTGACATTATGGAAGTTAAGGACCATCAAAAAATACTTTGACCCATTATCATTTAGACTACTAGTGCAATCGCTAGTGCTTTCTACACTGGACTACTGCAATATCGTTTATATGGGTATACCCAAAAAAACAGTGAGAAAACACAGCGGTCCGCTTGATATTTGGATTGAAAAAGAGCGACCATGTTAGCCCCTACTACAGACTGCTTCACTAGCTGCCAATGGAGGCATGAATAATATTCAAGTTCTCTTGCATACGTTTCAAGCTGGTTTGGGGACGAGCTCCTATCTACCTGTTACCTCACTTCATACTATACAGCCCTACAAGACAAACCAGAAACTGTAATCTATTTGCATACCCAAGCATTACTGGCTTCAAATACAAAACCTTTCTGGATAGAACTTTTATGTACCAAGCAAACAAACAACACTGGTTAGACAACTACATCAATGGAGCAAGACTGACCTATGACGCCTTTAGAAAAGCCATAAAAATTGCCCTATTCGTCAGAAATATCACCTAAAAAGTATCTACACCAAACACTAAATATGTCCACTCCTACATATAAGTCTGAAACTTCTAACATTTGCTAACAATCTGTATATTATATTTCGCTGCCTTTTAAGATTCTGTATGCTGTATATATTGTATTTCACTGCCTTTTTAAGATTCTGTATGCTGTAATTCTCTGACTTCTGCATATTGTAACTCGCTGACTGTCCAGCTCTCTTCAATGTGAACCACCTAGAAGTCTCACGACTATGGTGGTATAGAAGAATATAGAAGAAGAAGAAGAAGAAAGAAGAAAGCTACTGAAGCTGCCATTGCTCTGACTTTATGGGCTGTGACTCTACTATGTAGGGGTAATCCAGCCTGGGCATAGCAGAATGAGATACAAGCAGCCATCCAGTTGGAGACGGTACGCTTAGAGATCGGATGTCCCAACTTGTTTGGATCGAAGGAGACAAAAAGTTGAGGAGCAGTTCTGTGTGGTTTGGTGCGTTCCAAATAGAAGGCCAAAGCACATTTGCAGTCCAGAGTATGAAGAGCTGATTCTCTAGGATGAGAATGAGGCTTTGGAAAGAACACTGGAAGAACAATGGATTGATTGAGTACGAAGGACCACCTTGTCATGATGGAACACAGTGAAAGGTGGATCAGCTACTAAAGCTTGCAGCTCACTGACTCTTCGAGCAGAAGTGAGGGCAATGAGAAACACCACTTTCCAAGTGAGATACTTCAGATGAGCCGTATCTATTGGTTCAAATGGAGGCTTCATCAATTGAGCAAGAACAACATTGAGGTCCCAAACCACAGGAGGCGGTTTGAGAGGAGGTTTGACATTGAAAAGTCCTTTCATGAATCTGGAAACCACCGGATGAGCAGAGAGGGATTTCTCTTCAATAGGCTGATGGAAAGCTGCAATTGCACTGAGATGGACTCGGATCGATGTAGACTTGAGGCCAAAAGTAGATAAGTGCAAAAGGTAATCCAAAATAGAAGATACAGAGGAATGTTGAGGCTCCTTATAATGAGAAAAACACCACGTAGAAAATCTAGTCCATTTTTGGTGGTAGCATTGTCTAGTGGTAGGTTTCCTAGAAGCCTCTAAAATGTCTCTGACAAGTTGAGAAAACTGAAAAGGAGTTATGTTGAGAGGTACCAAGCTGTCAGGTGTAGAGACTTCAGGTTGGGATGAAGCAGAGATCCCTGACTCTGTGTAAGCAGAGAAGGAAAAACTGGTAGAAGGTATGGTTCCCTGCTGCTGAGTTGAAGTAGAAGGGAATACCAAGGTTGTTTTGGCCACCAAGGAACAATAAGAATCATGGTGGCACGATCGTTCTTCAACTAGACCAGAGTCTTGAGAATGAGAGGGAATGGAGGGAATGCATACAGGAAGAGATTCGTCCATTACAGAAGAAAAGCATCTGCCTCGAGGCGATGAGGAGAATATATCCTGGAGCAGAACTGAGGCAGTTTGTGGTTGTGGGGAGCTGCAAAGAGGTCTATCTGAGGCGTTCCCCACTATGAAAAAATGTGATGAAGAGGCGAGGAATGGAGTGTCCATTCGTGAGGTTGCAGAAGACGACTCAAGTTGCCTGCCAAGCAATTCTTCGCCCCTTGAATGTAGACAGCTTTGAGGAAGGTGTTGTGGCAGATTGCCCAGTCCCAAACCTTCAGAGCTTCTTGACAAAGGGAGGCAGATCCCGTCCCTCCCTGTTTGTTGATATAATATATGGCGACTTGGTTATCCGTCCGAATGAGGACTACTTGGTCGTGAAGATGTTGAAAAACGTTGAGAGCCTTGATGATTGCTCTGAGTTCCAACAGATTGATGTGACATTGACGATCCATACTGGTCCAGTGGCCTTGTGTACGGAGACCATTGAGATGAGCGCCCCAAGTGTAGGTCGAAGAATCTGTCATGAGAACCTTCTGATGGGGGGGTGTTTGAAAAAGCAAGCCTCTGGAGAGATTGGAAGAGAGCATCCACCAACAGAGAGACTGATTCAATGAAGGAGTGACTGTTATGTGTCGAGAAAGTGGATCGCAAACCTGCGTCCATTGAGATGCCAGAGACCACTGAGGAATTCTGAGGTGAAGTCTGGCAAAAGAAGTCACATGTACTGTGGAGGCCATGTGACCTAGGAGTACCATCATGTGTCTCACTGAGATGGAAGAGCGGGAAGACACTGTATGACAGAGTTGAAGAAGAGCTTCCAGACGTTGTTGAGGAAAGAATGCTCTGAGTTGGATAGTGTCCAGAACAGCTCCTATGAATTGTAGATTCTGTGAGGACTGAAGTTGGGATTTGGGAAAATTGATTTCGAATCCCAAACTCTTTAAGAACCAGGTAGACCGTTGGGTCGCTACAATAACCCCTTGATAAGTTGAATCTTTGAGCTAGTCGTCGAGGTATGGAAATACCTGAAGACCATGGTTCCGTAGAGCTGCTGCTACCACTATCAGGCACTTGGTGAACACTCTGGGAGATGAAGCCAGGCCGAAGGGCAGCACTCTATACTGATAATGCAGATTCTCCACCTGAAATCTGAGATATTGACAGGAGGCCAGATGAATGGGAATATGAGTGTAGGCCTCCTTGAGATCCAGAGAGCATAACCAGTCATTCTGCTCGAGAAGGGGATAAAGGGATGCCAGGGACAACATTTGAAATTTTTTTTGACCAAAAATTTGTTGAGAGCCCTGAGATCCAAAATGGGCCGCAGAACGCCCATTTTCTTCGGAACAAGGAAGTAACAGGAGTAAAACCTGTTCCAAAGGAACTGGTTCGATGGCATGGAGATGAAGTAGAGCTTGAGCTTCCTGAAGAAGAAGGTTGGTCTGGGATGGACTGGAAGGATACTCTTTTGGAGAAAGCTCTGGTGGAACCTGAGTTAAATGAAGAGAATATCCTTCCCTGATGATAGTGAGCACCCAGAGGTCGGATGTAATTGTCATCCATCGGTGGTAAAAATGATGGAGACGACCTCCTATAGGGTGAAGAAAGGACAGAGACAATATAGTGGAGGTTATGCTCTGTTTTAAACAGTCAAAAAGGCTGTGTAGCCTTAGGTGCAGCAGAAGGTTGAGGTTTTTGTTGCTTCTGATTCTGCTGCTTCTTAGGAGGAGAGCAATTGTAAGGAGCTGCTCTCGGAGCAAAACGCCTCTGGTAAATTGAGAGTAGGGCGTGCAGGTTTAGCAGGAGCTGGCTTTGGCTTAGGTCTGACAATAGAAGCGAAGGATTTTTCATGTTCAGACAATTTCTTGGTGGCTGCCTCAATAGATTCATCGAAGAGATCATTGCCTGCACAAGGAATATTAGCCAAGCGGTCCTGAAGGTTAGGATCCATGTCAATGGTACGAAGCCAAGCGAGGCGGCACATTGCTACAGAACAAGCGGCTGCCCTGGCAGACAACTCGAAGGCATCATAAGAAGACTGGAGGAGATGTAATCTGAGTTGTGATAGAGATTAGAGAAGTTATGACTTCTTGAAATTAAAAGTGTTTTTGAGTTTTCCAAATAACTCAAAATTTAGGTAAAAGAGTAATGAGGAACTCAAAATAAGTAATAAGATGAAAATTATAATTAAGGACTTTAGAGGACATCATAGAATTTTGATATATGCGACGTCCGAATTTGTCCATAGTTTTCCCTTCTCTTCCAGGAGGAACAGTGGCATAAACCTTGGAAGGATAGGACCTCTTTAATGATGACTCCACAAGCAGGGATTGGTGAGATAACTGTGAGTTGTCAAATCCTTTGCAATGGAGAGTTTTATATCTAGAGTCCAATTTGCCTGGAACAGCCGGAATAGTATAAGGAGTCTCCAGGCATCTGGCAAAAGTCTGAGACAAAAGCTTATGAAGAGGAAGCTTAAGTGACTCTGCCGGAGGTTGAGGAAGATGCATGACTTCGAGATACCAGCATCTAATTGAAGATCCAAGTCAACAGCCATCTGACGAAGGAGAGATGAAAAAGATAGCTGATCCGCCAATGCTTTGCCTCGAGAAGGACTCGAGGTCGTCGAGGCAGCCTGGGTCGAAGATGAAGCTTTGGCAGGAAAAAAGGCATCAAAAGAATATGGAGACTTGGACAAAGCAATCGAAACCACTGAATCCTTGAGGTGTGGAAGTGGAGATCTCGATCAAGGAGTCGGCAGTCTAGTAGAAGTAGGAGTAGATCGAGGCTTAGTTGAAGAAGGACGTTCTTTAGAAGAACTATGCCTGGAAGTATGCCTCGATGAGGCCTCGATTGTCGGTGAGAACGGTGCTTGGAAGCAGATCTTGAAGATCGAGGAGACTTTGCCTCGGAGACAGAAGCAGCCGATGCTACCAAGGAATGGATAGGACTGGAGGCTGTGGATCGAAGCTCCAGAGGCTTGGTAGAGGAACCTCGATGCACTCCCAAAGACTCTGCTCCTTGTATAGAGTTTGAGGATTCCTGCCGAGGCACTTGCAAAGATTCTGCTCCTTGCTTCACGTGCAAAGATGCTAGACCACACACTCGCAGAGACTCTGCTTTGCAAAGAGTGTGCAAGCTCAGACTGAGGCAAAGGAAGAGGCTCGACCTCGCGGGAGTCTGCAGAATGCCCAGGCTGGATGAGAGGAAGAAGCTTCAGTCCCATATTAATAAGGAACTGAATGAATTGCTTCTCCAACATGGTCTGAAAAGAAGCCGGCAAGGATGGATCCGCATCTGAAACTGGACCACCTGCTTTAGCTGGAGGTTCCACAGAGGCAATGGAAATGTGCTTCGACTTGGAAGTCTTAGGCACCTTAAGCACCACCGCTGGAACTTTCTGCTGAGCTATCTGACCTGAGGATACAGGGGAAGATACTGCAGGAGTCGTCGAGCAGAGAGCCGCTGCAAACAAAAGTCTGATGAGGCTCGAGGTCGAAGTAGAAGAAGCAGGAGGAATCTCGGTCGAAGGTGAGGTCGAGGCCGCCTTCGAATTTGAGGGAGCGGAAGAAGAATCCATCCCGAAGAGATTCTCCACCAAAATGCGACGATGTTTAAGGGCTTGAGGTTGAAGAGTAGCACAGCGCTCGCACGACTTCGGTTGATGGTCAGGCTCAAGGCACTTGAGGCACCAACGGTGTGGGTCCGTGAGGAAAATCGCACGCTGGCACTGGCTACATTTCTTGAAGCCCGTTGCTGGCCGGGACATAGGAGGAAAATAGCCACCGCAAAATTGAAGCCCCTGGGCTGCGGGCCCAGCAACCACACAGAAGAAATTAAATTTTTTTTTTTTAATAAAGAAAGAAAAACAGTGATTCGTGAAGAAAAAAACACAAACCGAAGTGTAGAGAAGGCATGAAGTAACAAAGTTAAACGCAGAGAGTAAAAGACGGACTTCTCGGCACCGCGGAAAACTGAGAACTGAGGAGACGCGCCCTACGCTGGGTGGGAAGGCACTCGCGCATGCGCGGTCGACTCAAAACTTCTAATTTCTTCAAGCAAGTCTGCTTGCGAGCTTCTGGCATCCGGGCTCCGTTGATGACGTCACCCATATGTGAGAACAGGCTGCCTGCTTGTCCTGGGATAAAAACAGGTTATTGGGTATAATGACTGAAGTAGCCATCCAAATGATTACAAAAAATTGGAAGAATTGTGACTGATTAAATTTTACTTTTTGGTGGAATTTGTTATGCTTGTGTTATAGATATGAGAACATGGATTCTGAGCTAGGGGGAAACAAATGGTTTAAACTGACGTGGGGTCCATTGACTAATTTTATTGCTTCTAATTTTATTGATTGGTTTATCTCTTTACTTCTGGTTATAATTTGCACATCCAGGGGAGGGGGGAGGGAGGGAGAAGGATAGTGTACAGGGACTGATTGATTAATGATTTGTAAATACTATTGTATGGTTATCTTGAATACATTGAAATCAGGGGGGAGGGGTGAAAATTATTCTGATGTATTTTATTGATGGATGTATGAATTCTTGAATGCACTGTTTTTAGACTGAAAATGAATAAAGATATATATACATATGTTTTTCTTTATACAGAAATGTCTTTGGTACTGAAAAATTAAGGTCACATATAGGAAAAATACTGAAGAAAGGGCAAGTCATAGGTAAAGTGCGGGCATAGTGGTTAGAGCTATAGCTTTAGCACCCTGTGGTTATGGGTTCAAACTATGTGCTGCTTCCTGTGACTCTGGGCAAATCACTTCATCCTCCACTGCCCCAGGTACATTAAATAGACTGTGAGCCTGCTGGAACAGATAGGGAAGATGCTTGAGTACCTGATTTGTAACCTTTTCTGAGCTCCTTTGGGAGGACAGGCTAAAAAATTGAATGAATGAAACCAAAATTACTTCAAGACTAAAATGTCATGATATTTGCCATCCAGACGTTTCTGCGCACTGGACTCAAAATTAAAGTAGTTTCGACTTACAGATATAGCATACAGATTAGATTATTGATATATTATTGGGATATGCTGGTACTTACTGTGAGATGTTGCCATATTTGATTTTAAACTTGTACACATGTGTCCCTGCGTGGAGAAACCTAGTTTCAGGTAGCGGGTAAGTGAAAGGCTTTAACGGCATCTCTCTGTGGAGGGCTAATCTAGGAAAAAAATAACCATGATAAAATAAAACACAGAGAAACAGAGAGGAGGAATGAACATCCCTTATTTCCTCACAGGAACAGTTGATGTGATAATGTGTTGGATTTAGGGATACCAAATGACAGTTCTAATCCAGGCTTTACCTTGTTTACACACATGGAAATTATGGAAATGCAATTTTCTTCTGAGTAGTAAGTGGAAAAATCACTTGTCCAAGAAATAATTAAGAGGGCAGTTTTTATAATCAGCATGTGATTGCAGGCCCATCAGCAAATTATCAAAAATTCCACTACAAAGTTTCCCTTTGAAAATGTGTGGATTGTTGGCAAAGCACCAGATGATAAATTTGGTGAAATAACTCTATATGGAACCAAGTGGATTTACATTCCAAGAGACTCTCTGCAGCTCTTCCTCTCCTGTTCCTTGAAAATACTATCCAGTGCCACAGAGACAAGAATGAAGGGCTGCAATGGTGGCAGTCATAGAAAGTGCTCTTCTTTGTCCAAGCTGGCCTCTGAATTCTGTGCTGGCTACTGGCAGGATGAAGGAGCCAGCCACCGTTCAGCATCCGAGTCATTCCACATCAAGTGGAACAATTTTGAAAATCATCCATGCTCAACCTCCTGCAAATTTAATAAAATTTTGTGTGGACATTCATGAGAGTCTCAAACAAAATCATGCAAAGTTTTTTGGCTGTATCTCTGTTGGTTCGAGACTTACAGGCAGCTGAATGGAGGTCACCTTCAGAGTGCCATGGTCCGATAACACAAAACATCCACTTTGTCCAGGCGCTGCAGCCCAACCAAACCTGACAGGGGACTGAAATTTTTTTGGATTAGTACAACCAGTGGTACTAAGGGCCTGTTTTACAAAGCCGCACTATTGACTGCAGCGCGGTAATGGCCCCGAAGCCCACAGAGATTTAAAGGGCTTCGGAGCTGTTGCTGCGCAGCTTTGTAAAGAACATAAGAACATAAGAAGTGCCTCTGCTAGGTCAGACCAGAGGTCCATCGTGACCAGCAGTCCGCTCGCGCGGCAGCCCATCAGGTCTAGGACCTGCGTAGTAGTCTTCTATCTGTACCCCTCTATCACTTCAATCTTTTTTTTTTATCCTACCTTATCGATATCCTTCTAACTGTACCCTTCTTCATCCTATATCTTCCTTATCCATATCCTTCAATAACTTCTTTTTTCAAGAATTTATCCAATTTCTCTTTGAAACCCTGTAAAGTACTCTGTCCTATCACTCCCTCCGGAAGCGCATTCCAGGTATCCACCACCCTCTGAGTGAAGAAGTACTTCCTGGCATTGGTACTAAACCTGTCCCCTTTTAGTTTCTCCGAGTGCCCCCTTGTTCTTGTAGTTCCCCATAGGCTGAAGAATCTGTCCCTCTCCACATTCTCAATGCCCTTCATGATCTTATATGTCTCTATCATGTCTCCTCTGAGTCTCCGCTTTTCCAGGGAGAAGAGCCCCAGTTGCTCTAGCCTGTCTGTGTATGAAAGGTTTTCATATGTGTAGCTCTTCTCTGGACCCTCTCAAGTATCGCCATATCCTTCTTCAGGTACGGCGACCAGTACTGAACACAGTACTCCAGATGCGTTCGCACCATCGCTCGATACAGCGGCAGGATAACTTCCTTCGTTCTGGTCAGTGGCGTACCAAGGGGGGGCGTGGGGGGCGGTCCGCCCCGGGTGCCAAGTCCTGAGGGGGTGCTCCTGGTCCGGTCCGGTCCGGTTCCCCCCCCCCCGCGCCGGGTGTCGCGTCTGGAAACAGCCTGCAGCAAGATCGCGATGCCAGCGATCTTTGCCTGCTTCGGCTGTTTCCTCCGCCACGGCTCCGCCCCTCCTCTGACGTCAGAGGAGGGGCGGGACCGCAGCGGAGGAAACAGCTGAAGCAAGCAAAGATCGCTGGCATCGCGCGATCTTGCTGCAGGCTGTTTCCCCAGGGAAAAGAAGCGGGGAGGCCGGGGGAATGAGCAGTGCTTCGTGGTGGTGGTGGTGGTGGTGGGGCCGAGGTAGTGGGGGGGGGCAGCAGGCCTTCAGGGTGGGGCGGGCAGGCAGACCTTGTGGAGGGGGGGAGACAGGCCTTCAAGGGGGACAGGCAGGCCTTCGGTGGGTGGGGGGTGACAGGCCGTCGGGGGGGGGGGGTGCAGGCCTTCTGGGGGGGGGACAGGCCTTCAAGGGAGGGCACAGACCTTCAAGGGGGGGACAGGCTTTCAAGGGGGGGACAGGCAGGCAGGCCTTCAAGGGGGGGACAGGCCTTCGAGGGGGGTGTAGGTCTTCGGGGGGGTGCAGGCCTTCGGAGGGGTGCAAGCCTTCAAAGGGGTGGCAGGCCTTCGAGGGGGGTGTAGGCCTTTGGGGGGTGCAGGCCTTCGGGGGGAAAGGCCTTCAGGGGGGGCAGGCCTTCAAGGGGAACAGGCAGGCAGGCCTTCAAGGGGGGGCAGGCCTTCAGGGTGGGCAGGCCTTCGAGGGGGGTGTAGGCCTGAGGGGGGGTGCAGGCTTTCGGGGGGGTGCAGGCCTTCAAGGGGGGTGTAGGCCTTCGGGGGGATGCAAGCCTTCGGGGGGATGCAGGCCTTCGGGGGGTGCAGGCCTTCAGGGGGGGCAGGCCTCAAGGGGAAAAGGCAGGCAGGCCTTCAAGGGGGGGACAGGCCTTCAAGGGGGGTGTAGGCCTTCGGGGGATGCAAGCCTTCGGGGGAGTGCAGGCCTTCAGGGGGGCAGGCCTCAAGGGGAAAAGGCAGGCCTTCGGGGGGGTGCTGGCCTTCAGGGGGGGCAGGCCTCAAGGGGAACAGGCAGGCAGGCCTTCAAGGGGGGGACAGGCCTTCGGGATGGGTTCAGGCCTTCAGGGGGGGTGCAGGCCTTCAAGGGGGGGGACAGGCCTTCAGGTGGGGCAGGCCTTCAAGGGGAGCAGGCAGGCAGGCCTTCAAGGGGGGGACAGGCCTTCAGGGGTGGGATGCAGACCTTTAAGGGGGGGACAGGCCTTCAGGGGAGGGGGGGCCCTGGTGTAGAAGTACACGGAGGGAAGGGGGAGGGGTTCAAAGAGACGTGCATATGCCGGACTTTGGGTGGGAAGAAATAATGGGTCTGAAAATAGAGGAGAGAGAGAGAGGTGATGGACATGGGTTTTAGGGAGGGAAGGAACAGAAAGGGAGAGAAGTTGGACACAAGGGATGGTGTAGAGGGGGGGATAGAGATACTGATTAGGAGGGTAGTTGGGAAAAGAAAGGGAGAGATGGTGGACCCTGGGGTGGTGGGGAAGGAGGGAGAGCTGCTGGATGAAAGGGTAGTTAAGAAAAGGTGGATCTGTGGAGGGAGACAAAAAAAGGAAAGATGCCAGACATCCGGGGGAGGGAAGGGAAACGGAAGAGGAGGAGAGAGATGGCAGATGGATGGTTAGCACGGAGAAAGAAGAAAGAAGGAGACCCTGGCAAGCAAGTTATCAGAAGACAACCAGAGCCTTGGACCAACAAGATTTGAAAAATAACAAGACAACAAAAAGGTAGAAAAACTAATTTTATTTTCTGTTTTGTGATTACAATATGTCAGATTTGAAGTGTGTATCCTGCCAGAGCTGGTGTTAGACCGCAAACATGAGCTAGGATTTAACAGAGAGAGGAAAAGTCCTTTTTGTTTCTTTATTTTATTTACACCACAGCGCCAGTGTGGTTAGGAGAAGCCAAAGGGGGGGGGGAAGGTGAAAATCTGTAAAAAATCTGTAAAAAATCTGTGAAAAAGCTATAAAATAAACCCACCAGGATGTTTGAAAAAAACACCCAATTGGGCAGGAAAATCGAATCGATAAACCAATTCAATAGGCTGAATCGAATAGAAATTTTTTTTCCTGAATCTGGCAGCACTAGTTTGCGCTACTGTCTTAGACTTTAGGACCTGGGATTGGGGAGAGATGGTATCCTCAGTACTTTATAATGCAAGTGAAATGAGGATTTGGTCAGATTTTTGAAGGGTCTGCACTCTGCAGAAGAAAAATATTGTATAGGCCGGGGACATGATGGTCTGACCCAGTTAGGCTATTCTTATGTTATGTTCTCATATGTAGGGGCCTTTGTTTTCACTTCTTATTTTAATGTATTTTTTTTCTGAGAGCTACGCTGACGAGTTCTTCCCCCCTGGCCGCTGGTGCTTCGTGAGGAAGGAAGGAAGGAAGAGGGAGGAAGGAAGGAAGGAAGAGGGAGGAAGGAAGGAAGGAAGGAAGCTCATGGATCCTAATGCTTCTCCCTCCCTATGCTGAGACTAAACGTGGCACGGACCTCAGAGCAAAAGTTTTGCCACGTTTAGTCTCAGCATAGGGAGGGAGAAGCATTAGGATCTGTCAAAGCTAAAGTGTCATGAGGTCTGTCAGAGCCATGACCTATGATGCGACTAAAAGAGGCAAAACTTTATCATTGTACAAGCTACAAAAGTAGCCTAGAGGTTAGGGCACTTGTCTTGGGCCCTACTAATCTGGATTCAAGACAGGCTTGAACCAAATGAAAAAAAAATTTCCTGATGCAGCTCTGGGGTAAAACGCAGAACTCCCTCAGCTGAAGTTTCCTCAAATTAATTATTATTAAGATCTGTGGGGTCAGAAACAGCAGCAGTTACAGCAGTAGAATGAGGGGCTAAAACACGGACCTACATGCATGAAATCTGAAACCTCTGCAGTCAAATTAAGATTTTTAAAGACGTGCAGTTAAGATCCACGAGGTCCGCGTTTTACCCCTTCTCCTGAGTCCTTTAGCACAGTGTTCTTCAACTGTCTGTCCATGGACCGGTGCCAGTCCGCAGAAATTTTCTGCCAGTCCGCAGGGCTGGTACGTCCATTGGGTAAAGACAGTGTTCTTCAGCTACTGGTCCACGATGTGATCAACGTGACGTCTTCGGGACAGCTCCCTGAGTACTGCAGTGCGCCTGAAACGGAAGCCTTCTCTCAGAGGGAAGGCTTCCAAATGAGGCGCGGGACGCACATGAGGAGCCGCTGCCCACAGCTTTGTGCAATGTAGCACTCAGGAAGCTGGCCTGAAGACGCCGCGTTGATCACACCGTGGACCGGCCCAGGGGGCAGGCCAGAAGGCAAGGCACAGCATGGAGGGAGAGAGACAACAGCAGTAGGGGGAATGCTTTTATTTTTTTATTTAGTGATTGATTTATATCTTTTGTCTATTCAGGAAGAAATGCATTTGTTTCTTTTCCTCTGGGGTTGCACTGCTTGTAGAGTCTTGCATCTTAGGGTTTGTTTGTAAATATTAGTACTTTTAGTTTTTGTCCTGCATTTGCATGGGGTTATCTGTTTTCTGGTAGGAATGAATGTTGAAAAGCATACAGTATGCTTTGCGTATTTTAATTTTGTGGTTAACCATTATGTGTTGTTAATACGATTATATTGTTTGTGTGTATATATATGAAAAATGAATGGAAAAAATGATGTTACAATTAGTACTATTATGGGGGGGTGGGGTCTGGGGCGGAGATTGGGTAGAGATGGGCACCACTTAGCCCAGTGTTCTTCAACTGCCGTCCACAAAATAATTATTTTATTTCCGCAGGTCCATAGGTGTCAAAAGGTTGAAGAACACTGCTTTAGCACATCATAGCCTCAGTACCAGAATGCATCTGAGCTACTTTTCTGTGCATTGTTTTATCTTACCCTGCATGCGTCAATTTTCAGCCTGAAGAATATACAGATTTTTTATTCGCTCTAATATCATTTCAGAAATTCCAAAGAAAAGCTAATGTCTTTTTTCTTTTTTTCAAAACAATAGTACCACACTTAAATCCTAGCTTTTAGCCTAAAGGACGGTTCATCCTTGGCATAGCTGCACTCCTCAACCCACTTAACCACTACCACCACCTTTAAAGAACCTCTCCCATATAAGATCAACCACAAGCTCCTCCTAAAGCAAGAAATATTCCAAATCTCCTCCTGCACATATATTTTACACACTAATACTAATCCCAGCTCCACGCAAATATTCCCAACCCTCTCACTCAATAGCCTCTCCCCCCCCCCCCCCCCGACAAAAACATTAAATAACATATCCACTCAAGAAAACCGTCCCACACCCTTTAAACTTCTCACAACTAATTCAAAAACTCCTACGCAGTTACACAGGACATAATACTTGCCCCTTTCAATTACGCCCACAGCTTCAACTCTCTTGCTTCAAAAGGCCGGATAAATAGCATCAATCTTCCCTTTTTAGCAGTGATGGAAATTAAAAAAAAAAAAAAAAAAAAAAGATGGCGAAGGTGACATCACGTGGCACGGAGCCTTCAGCATCTAAAGGAAAAAGCGGGAAAACACAGTTCCCTGTTGGTAGAGTAAGTCTTGGAGATGGTACAGTCATAGGCGGATTGGGAGTCTTCCGAGGTGGGAGTAATTATTGTGAGAGACCTTCAGCGGGAAGCAGAAAACCTTTTCGAGAATATTTCGAACAAACTTGGCAGGGAAGGACTATAGTAAGTGAACGGTTTTTGAGTGAGGGTGGGGGAGCTTATGCAGCGTTGGGATAGTTTGGTCAGGCTTGAGTCTGGAGCCTTTGTTCTGTGATGAGCAATGAGGGAGTTTCAGGGTTGCCAGATGGAAAAAAAAAAAAAATTTCAAGCCCAACTCATGGCTAAAAGTAGCCCAACTTGTGTCAGAGTAGCCCAAAAAGTAACCCAAACAATTCAAATATGTCATACAAATTCATACTGTTTATTTACACTGCACATATTCCAATCAGTTCATAATGGTGTACAAGAGCAAAACTCAAATACAAAAACATTCAGGAAAAACACAATAAACACAAGCACTTAACATAAAAGTCCTTCCCAAAATGAAAAACTCTTTAAACTTATGGACATAACGGGCCAGATTCTGTATAGGACGCCCAGTCTCAGAAGCCGCCTAAGTGGCTTTAGAGAATCACACATATATAGAATCGCACCTATAGAGAATCCTGTCTGTCCTGACGGACAGACGCCTAAGCCTGCCTAACCACCACAATTCTCTAACTGGCGTTTATGTCACAGGCGCCGGTTAGAGAATCGGGTTGCCACTGAGCTGATCACAGCAAGGGAATCTCCCTGCCGTAATCAGATTAGCAGCCGCGGCAAGGACCCCCATGAAGACGACTAGCAGGAGGAAAGCCCAGTCCCTCCTGATGGAACCCCCAAAGCCCCCCCACCCCCAAATGTCTGCGGAAGGACTGGAGTGTCCTATTCCTCCTGCCACTACTCCCCCCCTCAAGACATCCCCCGGCAGGAAGGATGCCCAGTACATGCTGGAAATGCCCCCAGACATCCCCTGACAGGAAGGATGCCTAGTCCATTCATTTAGGTCCCAGATTCCCAGTTCTGCTTTTCTTTGGGGGGTTTTACTGTCTTCCCAGGATCACCTATTTTACATTTTGTCCCCATCTGTCCAGCATCTCTTCTCTGTGTTCCTCTCCATTTCCCTGCTGTCGGAAGCACCCCTTTTCAAGCAATTTCCCTGTGTCTAGCTATCCTTTTATGCCCCTGCCTTCTCTCTCCCCATCATGCATTCTTTCCATGTCTGTCCCTCTCTGTGCCCAGCATTACTTTAGTGTCCCTCTATTTATACTCAGTCCCCATCTAAAATCTCTTCTCTATGTTATGTTCTTCTTGGTGTGTTGGATCTTCCACACCTGAGCCAGCATCTCTCCTTTACCCCATTGTCTGCATCTTTCACTCATTCCTCTCTCTCATGCTTGTACCCAGTAGCGTACCAAGGGTGGGGGGGCTGACTACCCCGGTTGCACACTCTAGGGGGGTGCACAGCCGGCCGGGTCCGGAACCTCCTGGGACCTGCACTTCAGTGTGGCTGTCGATCCACCCCCGCGGCCAAGAAAAAGGCTAAGAAGCCAGCAGGAGTGGCAAAAGCGTCCTTTAAGGAACACCCTCCCGATCTGGCTTTATCCTGCCCCCTTCGTGACGCCACCAGACAGCATTCTCAGCCATTGGTCGACCTTGCCTAGACGTTGCGACCCAGGCAAGGATGACCAATGACTGAGAACGCTGTCCAGTGGCGTCACTAAGGGGGCGGGATAGAGCCAGATCGGGAGGGTGTTCCTTAAAGGATGCTTTTGCGCTTCCGCCGGCTTCATAGCCTTTTTCGAACCGTAGCATGGGTACCAAGGGCGGGGGGAGGGTCAAAAAAATGATGGGCCGGGGGGTGTAAAAAATGATGGGCCATGGGTATCACATACCCTAGGATCATCACTGCCTGTACCACCTCCCAGTCAGCATCTCTCTCATCCATTGATCCTCCAGCATCTCTCTCATCCCTGTGCACCCCAGCAAGCTGTACACTCCCCCAGTCAGCATCTCATCCCTGTACTCCCCACCCCCAGCCAGCCTCTCGTCCCTGTAAACCCCAGCAAGCTGTACAATCCCCCCAGTCAGCATCTCATCCCTATACAACCCCAACCAATCATCTCTCTCGTCCCTGTACACCCTAGTCAGCTGTATATCCCCCAGTCAGCATCTCATCCCTGTACTCCCCACACCCAGCCAGCATCTCTCTCATACCTGTCTCCTTCCAGCCAACATTTCTTACATTCTTTCCTATCCCCCCTGAGCCAGCATTTATCACCCCATCACTCCCCATCCAGCTTCTTTTACCATCTCTCCATGAAGCGATGCCAATTTCACTGGCAACCTGCAGCTTTCCCTCCAGCCCACGCTGCAGCTAAATACATTATACACTCAGTCTCCCGCTCTTGACTGCATGTGATCTCCCGATGACCATTCAGCAGCCATGCTGTTCCTGCCGCCACACCGGACTGGTCTTGTCAAAAATGAATTTTCTTTGGTTCAGCTGGGGCACAGTGGACCAATCACAAACAACCTCAGAGTTCTTAAAATCATTTGTGATTGGCCCATTGTGCTGCAGCAGAACCAATGAAAAAAAAATACCCACCCAAAATAGCCCACTATTGAAGAAAAAAAAAAAGCCCCAAAACCCGCCACCCGCCCAAGCCCTTTATTTCCCACCAAGGGGCTTGAAAAGTAGCCCAATTGCGCAAGAAAACCACCCAACTGGCAACACTGGGGAGTATTACCTTAGATAGATTAGGGGCAGGGCCTGCGGAGTCAGAAACGGAAGGAACTTTGGGTGCAGTTTGAGTTGGTTACCAATTCTGACTTGAGCCTCAAAAAGAATAAATGATAATATATGATAAACTTTTCACTTTGTTTTTTTGTTTTATTTTGTTTAGGTTCTTCATTCAAACTTCAAATAAATAGGGCTTTTTTTTTTTTTGTTCAAAAAGTTTTATTGTATTTCAAAATATATATGGGTACATGTTCATAGGGATGGGTTACAAAACAGTAACACTGTGTCATCTAAGACAAAAAGGTGTAAGGAATTACATCAATGCATAGATCAAAATTAGTGATTAAGATTAAAATAAAATAAAAAATATAAATGTACACATGAGATTAATGACAAATGCGAGTATGGTATAAATGTATAAATCAATATATTAACCATTTAGCAAAGTCGGGCCAAGTCATTTATCACAGTATCTCAGAAGAGGAGCCCAAATAAGATTATAAGTATTATAAGAATTGGTTCTCTCAGCTAGCACTTTCTCATATTTTCCATTCAAACAAACAGAATTCCACCAAGCATGATATTCAGTTTTAGAAAGATCTTTCCAATTATATAGGATATTCTGTAAAGCTAAAGCCATAAGAATTGTAAACAATTTGGATTCATAAATGTCTAACGGCGTGGAGAGACCTTTTGACATTAAAATTATTATAGAAAGTGATAAATTTTTTTTTAGGTGAAATCTGTTTTTTATTAAGCAACAAACCACAACAGGTACAAACAGCAAGCAAAGTCATACGTAAAAAACAGGGCTCCCCTCCCCAAGAGGACTGGACTCTTATGTCCTCTCAGGTTACAAAACACCCCACCCCCCTATGCCCCCCCAAAAGCAGTCCCCTCCCAACACCCCCCCCAGCCCCCCAAACCCCCCCACCCCCCAGCTCAGACAGGTAAAAGGGAATACAACTGCAGTCTATTCAAGATACGACTACGAACCCGGGGAGACAAACTGTCCAAATAAGGAGTCCAAACATGAACAAAGTCTCTGCTCCGTCGGCGGGAGGAAGAAGTCAGCGCGGCCTCCCATTCCAGAAGAGCATGTAATTTATTTCTCCAGTACCAGAAGGAGGGAGGGACTTCCGCCAGCCAGAAATTCAATATACACTTTTTCCCCAAAATATAACATTTGCTCAACAACAGTTGTTCCGCAGAGGTATACACAGAAAACAAAGAGAAATGAGCGAACAGCATATGGAATGCAGAGACAGGAACAGAAACCTGTAGGAGACCCTGAAGAAAGGAAGCCATAGCCCCCCAAAAGCTTTGAATACTCTCACACTCCCAGAGACCATGAAAATAAGAGTGCACCTCCACATGACAGGTGAGACAGTATTGGGTATCAACACATCCCATATGGTAGGCCCGGCTCTGGGAGGCATACGCTCTCAACAAGGTCCTGAAGTGACACTCTCGAAGCTCCGCACTATACACCAAAATAGGAGTACGGCGAACAGCCCGAAGCAAAAAACCCACCCCGAGCTCCCGCCCCAAATCCCTCTGCCAAGCCCTCAGCACCAAGGTAAAATCCCTCAGAGGCCCAAGAGCCCCAAGCTGTTTATGATATAAGGAGACCGAGATCCCCGAGACAGAGTCCTCCCCCCCCCTCCAAAAAGGCGCGAAAATTAATTCCAAAATCCAAAGAAAGAGAACTCCGCGGAAGGGACTGTACATAATGCCGGAGTTGACAATGAGCAAACAGAAGACCCGAAGAAGGCAAACCACAACGCAGCAACTCATCGCAAGAGAGCAATGTCCCATCATCCCGCATCATATGAAAAAGAAACTCAAACCCATGAGCTCGCCAGCGCCCGAAGACAGAGGGAAGGAGCCCTGGAAGAAAGGAAAGATTACCGGTCAGAGGCAAGAGCACACTAACATGAGGATCCTGCCGCCAAAAAGGCAGCACCCGTCGCCACACTTCCCAAAGGGGGCGAAACAAAACACTATAGCGATAGCAAACCGGCAGAGCCACCAACCGAGAATGCAATAGAGAGAGAAGATGAGAAGGATAAAAATAATCTCGCTCCAAGAAAACATCAGTATAAAGGGCAGTACCCATGACCCAGTCCCTTACGTGGCGTAAAAGACACACCTGATTATAAAGAGCAATATCCGGCACCCCAAAACCGCCCCGGCCCCAGGAGCCCACCAGAAACTGCCACCGCAACTTAGGTCTCCGACCTCCCCAAAAGAACCGGGACAACAAGGAGGAGAGAGCCCGGATATCCTTACGCAAGAGAAACAAAGGTAAAGTCTGTAAAACATAAAGCCACTTAGGGAATAAAACCATCCGAAAAAGTTGCACCCTCCCCATCAAAGAAAGAGGCAGATTACGCCAGGCGGCCAACACGGAGCCTGTAGTGGAGAGCAAACGAGCGACGTTCAACCGGTAAAGCTCCCGAACATCCATAGACAGCTGAACGCCCAAATAGCGAAAGGAGGAATCCGCCCAGTGCAAGGGAAAGGCCCCCCTCCAAGAACGCCGCAGATTTTCGTCAGAGGCCAACGCCTCCGATTTCTTTAAATTTAAGTTGAACCCGGAAAAATCCCCATACTCCCGAACACTCTCCAAGAGAGTAGATAACGAATGCTGCAGGTCAGTCAGAAAGACCAAAAGATCATCGGCGAAGGCCGCAATCTTAAAATGAGAGGCCCCCAGATAAAGACCACTAATATCTACATTGGATTGCAGCTCCCTGATCAAGGGGTCCAAGGAAAGCACGAACAACAACGGCGACAGGGGACAGCCCTGACGGGTCCCTCTATTAATAGAAAAGGGCTCCGACAAGCCCCCATTCACCGAGATCCTCGCCACCGGATCACTATAAAGCGCTAAAAGGGCGTTAAGAAAAAAAGGGCCAAAACCATATGCCCGCAGCGTAGCAAAGAGGAACCCCCACCGCACCCGGTCAAAAGCCTTTTCGGCATCAAAACTCACAAGTAAAGCGGGGGTGCCATCCACTCCAGACTTCTCCAGTGCCAGCAAAATACGACGAAGGTTCTTAGATACCGGCCGAGCACTCACAAACCCTACCTGCTGGTCCGACACTAAGGAAGGCAACACACGGGCCAAGCGATTCGCCAACACCTTAGCCATCAATTTTGTCTCAAAGTTCAGCAGGGAAATGGGTCTATAGGAGTCCGGCAGAGTGGGGTCCCTACCCGGCTTAGGAAGAACAATGATCTCAGCTGAATTCAAGTAACGGGGCAAAAAACCCTTAGCCACATTCAAATTAAAGATTTCAGACAACAACGGAGCGACCTCATCCACCATCAACTTATAAAATTCACCACGGTAACCATCGGGTCCTGGAGCCTTGCCCAGCGGGCTAGCACGAATCACCCACGCCACTTCCTCCACCTCCACCGGGCGCTCCAGCAATGCCGCGTCAGCAGGAGAGAGATGGGGCAAATCCAAGCTGTCCAAATAGACCTCCCCAGCAAGATCATCCGGGCCCGGCGAAGCATACAAGTCAGCGAAAAAGTCCCGCAAAATCCGACTAAGATCCTCAGTCTTATGGTGAAGCGTGCCCTGTGCATCGCGCAAAGCCGTGACCCCCGCAGACCCACGAGAGGAACGAGCTAAACGCGCCAACATCCTGCTACTTTTATTGGCAAACCGGAAAAGCTGAAAATGATAATGTTCCCGGGATCTCTGAGCTCCCCTATGCAGAAGTTCGTTCAAGGCCTGTTGCGCCTCCAAAAGCTGCGTCTTAAGCGCCAAAGTGGCGGCGCGAGCAAAACGGCGCCGCAGAATCCGAACCCTATGCTCCCAGGCCAGAATCTCTATGATGCGCTCTAGCCTCAAAGGCAACAAACGACATGATTTCCCCACGCAACACGGCCTTCGCAGCCTCCCAATAGAGGATGGGATCCTCTCGATGCTGCAGATTTGTAGTTTGAAAATCCCTCCATTTGGCCAACAGAAAGTCGTGAAAGCGGGTATTACGATATAAATGACAGGGGAACCGCCACGAAACACCTCCCCTCCGAGGCGCACCCCAAAGCCAACGCAAGCCCACCCATGCATGATCCGAGATCTCAATCGGACCCAAGATGGCCTCCCGAACCATAGGAAGGAGATCCCTGGAAAGGAGAATAAGATCAATGCGTGAAAGCGTCCCATGTGCGCGAGACAGATGAGAATAATCCCGCTCCACCGGGTGAAGAACCCTCCAAACATCCAATAAATTCAAAGAGGAAGCAAGCATGCTAGCCCCAGTACAGGCCCTCAATGACTCTCGTCCCACCGAAGTAGAACGATCTAGCCGTGGATCCGGGACCTCGTTAAAGTCACCCCCGAGAATCAAAGGAATATCCCCAAACTGCAACAAAAGGTTTCGCAACTTCTGAAAAAATTTGGCAGAGGGATTGTTAGGAGCATACAGATTACATAGCAATAAGGGTTTATTGTTGAGAGAGACCGAAGCAATAAGGTACCGACCTTCAGGATCCCGAAGCACCTTGCGAGTCTGGAGATGAAGGCCCTTGCGAAAAAGTATCACCACCCCTCCCTTCCCCCCCAGAGCCGGAGCCTCCAAGTGTGTACCCACCCACCAAGAACAGAGCTTAGCATGCTCCACAGATGACAACCGGGTCTCCTGGAGAAAAGCAATAGAGGCCCTCCTACGATTCAAGGCTTGCAAAATTTTATACCATTTAATCGGTGAGTGTATCCCCCCCACATTCCAAGATATCAAATTAGGTTCCAGAAAAGACTAAAAAAAGAACCAAAAGCAGATACAAAATATCCCATCTGAAAAGGCCAGAGGAGCATCCCAGCCACCACCCCTCTAACCACACACACAAAAAACACAGCCAATCCCCAACCTGTCGAACCCAAAAGGATCCCCGTCCCCCCCGATCCCCCCACCCCCTCCCCTGATCCCCCCCTCCGCCCCCACCCACCCCCCGTATCCCACACCAAACCATATACCGCACCCTAAGTGGTGCCACTTCCAGAAAGCAGGCACGCCCACTGCAGGCCCCCCACAGAACACCTCAGCCCCCAGACACACCCCGTAACTGACAAGCCATGCTCCACCCCAAAAACAAGAACCGAGCCAGAGACCAGGATCCCCAGACAAAAAATACCTCCACCCGCACCCCAGGCATCCAACAAGCAAACAGAACACCCACCAACTCCCCTACAGGCGATCAGACTGAACACCCCGCAACCACACAGCAAGACCCGACCCAGACCCGTCCTGCACGCAAAAGAACATACCCCCCACCATCCACTGCCCCTCCAACCCCCACCCACATGCATCAGGACACCAAACACACAACCCCCCCCCAGTGTTCCCTCTAAGCGGGCGGGTGTTGTGAGCAAACTTTTTTCACTGTGAGCTAAAAATATCGGGCGCCAGCAAGTTATGAGCCAAATAAATATGTTGTCAAAGTTGCTGATACATGAGGACGAGGTATTCAAAGGAATTTTAGGCCTACACGCTAAATTAAATAACGTTAAATAATATTTTTAAGAACACAAAACAACGCATTAATTCTTGAAAGTACAAAATTCTTTATTTTTTTTTTATTTTTTTTTTTTACCAGAAAAACTCAAATTTATTTTAAAACAGTCTACAGAAATTGTAGGGATGAAATGAATAATATGGGGGATAGCGGGAGACCTCGTGGAACTGCACGAGGGTTGGACCAACGTGATGCCAATGTTCCTTGGGCCTTCACCCTACATGTTCTTTGTTTTCAGAATACCCTATCACTGACAGACAACATTCGTTTCAAGCAATAGTTCGTCTCTAGTGAAAAACCCATGACTGGGCAAAGACATGAAGGAGAACCTGGACAGTTTCCACATCATTGTCATATTCAGGAAAAAGAGGTTGCAAAAATATCCCAAGTCCTTTGTCACTAATCTCAACTTCACACCTGACTGCTTCCCAATGGCCTTCCTGTGCGTGTGTACCGCGCTTACTCTCTCGCCAGATTCAAATGCAGTCCAAATATAAAGCTGTTTGAGGATGCGGTTAAAATGAACAATTTCTCTTACACAAGGAGGTTTCCAGATCTCACCCAATGACTATATCCCCACATAAACTCTCAACATGCTTCATTTCTTGCAGCTGGCTCCTTTGTTTTAACACTAACAAGTCCCGCCCTCCCATGTTTGGTCCTTCTCTCTCTCTGTTTTCATCTGATTTTTACGAAGTCAATATTTAAACACTGCAGTTGGCGTTTGTTGTACACATCAGCCGTGACATTTCATTTAATCACAGATTAAATAGTGCTGCAATTTGGGAAGCAAACAGCACTGAATATTCATGCAGAGTGGACTGTACTATTTCTATCTGGAAATGTTACTGGCTAACGGTAGAGCAGATTTTGTTTTTGCAGTCCTAAGTTTATCTGGGATATTTATCCAGATAGTGGGACCAACTATTGCATCTTGAGTGAGTCCACCCCAAGAACTGGCTTCTGTTCCCTCGCGGCCCACCTCCAAACCCTTACCTCCAGCGGACACCGGCACCGGTTGAGATGAGCAGGAGGCTGGCGGCAGAGAGCAGTAGCAGCCGGAACAGGAAGTACTCCTTCAGGGTCGGGTCGCGAATGTTTAAGGACCGTAGGGTGGAGCTGGGGGGGGGGGGGGAGTAAAGGGCACCTCCATGCTATTGGCCTCAGTTGGCAGAAGGGCCGTGGGGCTGCTCTCCGAGTCCTTCAGCTGCAGCATGCCGGCTGCGATTCCGAGCTCCCCTCCCACCACACTGCAACTGTTTACAACCACCTCTTCCGGCCTCTCTCCCATTGGCCCACGTCACGGACATTGCTCGGTGTGTCGGGCTGGCTTCTCCGCACAACGCGTTAGCCGGACGTTGGAGAGAAGCACAGGAGCTTCCCCCGCTGCCAAATTGGAACGCTTCTCCTGACGTCGCCCCGGTAATTTTGCGCGCTAGGTTTGAATGTTGGCAGCGTGGTGGTGTGTGCGCTGTGACGAGAAACTTGTGCGCTGCGATGTAATATTTTGTGCGCCAGCGCACGCCAGCGCAGCTTAGCGGGAACACTGCGCCCCCACACACACACACACTCACACAGCAAAGAAAAACAAACTCAGAATGCAGAAACCCCAACAAGTGAAAAACCGGGGGCAACATGGGGGAAATCAGCAAAAGCCCCCCCATCCATGGAGGAAGGCCCTCGAAGGAGACAGTGCAGCACTCTTGAAGCCCAGGATCACAGCATCCAACTCCCAGCGGGGACAACTCTCCCAACGAAGCTCAGCGGAAGATCACGGCGCCACCTCCGGGAACTGCTCCTCCACAAACCGCTGAGCCGCCTCTGGAGTATCAAAATGGTGCGGCCTGCCGGAGTGCAACACCCGCAACCGTGCAGGGTATTGAAGAGAGAAAGGAATATTGCGCCGGGCAAGACTGGAACAAAGGGGAGAAAATTTGCGTCGAGCCTGCGAAACCTCCGCTGAGTAATCCTGGAAACAGAGGACCTGTTTGTTGTTGTAGAGCAGCTTCTTCCCCTGGCGTAGCGCCCGCAGGACCGCAATCTTGTGGCGATAGTTGAGCAGGCGGCAGATAACCACCCGCGGACGCTCCACTCCATCCCGCCGGGACCCTAGACGATGCGCCCGTTCAATATAGATGGGACCCAATTGTTGCGGAAGGGCCAAAGATTCCAGCAGCCAGCTCTGCAGGAAGTCCCCCAAATCAGCATCCCCCAGAGACTCAGGCAAGCCCACGAACCTCAGGTTATTCCGGCGGGACCTGTTCTCCAGGTCCTCCACCTTGGCCCGGAGCGCCGCCAGAGAAGTAGAGTGGTCCACTTGCTCCTGCGAGATCCTCTGTACTGCATCCTCCGCAGAACTGACCCTCTGCTGCGTCTCCCGAACCTCCGAGGTCAGGGCTGCAAACCTCTGGTCCAATGTGTCTAGCTTGTCGAGGATACCCTGCAGTTTAGCTCCCAGTGTGCACTCCAGCGTGGCCTGCACCTCAGCAGTGACCTCCGCGACCCACAAAGAGCTGGGAGTTTCAGGCGAGTCCGGCGATGCCGATGCCACGTGCGCCGCCATCTTGGAATCCGTCTGCTTTCGGCGCTGACGGTCCGTGGCTCCCTGACGCGCGGCCATCCCCCCGACAGCCGCGAGATCACCGCAGGAACACCCGACTGCACTCCCCCGCACGCCGACACCGGAAACTGATATCCTCAGTGCAGATTATCGATTGATTCTGCAGCGGGTGCGCCAGAGCCACGAGCCCGTCCTGCTCACAGCCCCATGCTTCCGCCGGAAGTCCTCGAAAGTGATAAATTTTCTTGCAACCCCATAACAGCACATATGGTTTTCCAAACAGTGGACCAATAGTCTTTAAGTTGGTCACAGTCAAATAATAGGTGTGGTAATGTACCTATATGCTTTTGACATGACCAACAGTTAGGTGAGGCTGAGGGATCAATCTTATGGGAAAGGATGGGCGTCCATGTAGCTCTATGAAGCAAGAAGTATATAGATTGTAGTAATGATGCTGCTCTTATAGATTTGAATATGAGAAACCAAAAAGAGTTCCAATCTATGGCATCTGAAGGGAGTAACAATTCATGAGCCCATTTGCTTTCAGCCTTGGAAGTTAATGAATTGTGCGCCCACTGATTGGATCCGGCGCTCGAGGTTTCCGTGTGGCTTGCATTGTGCGCACATGTCACCACGTGCACGCAAGCTAAGGAAGAGGGCACTGAGACTTCATGAAGAGAAGTGAGGCCCGAGAATCTTCCTCCAGCAGCCATCCTCATCGGAGCGTAGCAGCGGGGGATCCACAGACGAATCCGGTGAGGAGCCTCCAGGACATCCTGGCTCAGTCAACCCCCCCGACTGCAACTTGCCCGGTCGAGAAATCTCTCCCGGAGGTCCTGCATGCTATCGCTAGCCGCCAGCCCCTGTAGGAAGCCGATAGGAGTCTCACCAGACCGAGAGATCTCTCCAGGAGTTCCTGCATGTTGCTGCTTACAGCCAGGCATGAAGAGAAGTGAGGCCCGAGAATCTTCCTCCAGCAGCCATCCTCATCAGAATGCAGCAGCGGGGGATCCACAAGCTACAGTGGCAAGGAGCCTCTAGGATGCCCTGGCTCAGCTAATCCCCCCGCCTGCACTTGGCCCGGTAGAGAAATATCTCCCGGAGTCCCTGCATGTTGCCGCTTAGAACCAGCCTCTGCAGGGCAGCCGATAGGAGTCTCGCCAGACCGAGAGATCTCTCCAGGAATCCCTGCATGTTGCCACCTACAGCCATCCTCTGCAGGGCAGCTGATAGGAGTCTTGCATGCTGCTGCGTAAATCCACAGCCTCTGCAAGCAACAGATCGGGGCTTTTCACCCTCCAGACGGCATGCTGCCTCTTACAGCCAGCCTCTGCAGGGAGCCGATTGGGGTTCAAAGGTAAGTCCTATCTGCTTGTTTTTGGGAAAACCTCTGATAATCTGTTGCAGCCCCGAGGGCTCTGCCCCACCCTCCTCCCAATCTGAATTTAAGGAGAAAGAATCTCCCATGCTTCTTTCCCTTGGAGGGGACCTGCAGACCTCTCCCCCCAGTAGGAGACATGCTGCCCCAGAGTTCAGCTTATAAAGGACATGCTGAAAAAAAAAAAAAAAAAACAACTCGATGTTTCTTTCCCTCTTGGGGTCCTGCAGAGTCTACAATTCACACCTTTCCCACCCTGCCCCCCTCCCCCTCTCATGTTGGGAACCAGGAGTCTGCCTTTCTCAGCAGGGTGCTGATATCTTCAGAGATGCGGCATGTCAGACCATGCCTCTCCAAAGGTGGGGGTTTGAAACTCCTCAGTCTAAAAAGCTGTTTGCTCTTCATAAAACCTAGGCAGAGTGCTTTTCCAGCTAGTATGAGGGACTCTGTACTATTCATGATTTCTATAGCACTGAAAGGCATATGCAGCGCTGTACAGTTTAATATACAATAGGCAGTACAGCAGCAGAAGCCCACTCAAGAGGCATTATCACTCCTCTTTCTCTGCCTCCAGGCACAGTGGGAAACGCAGCCAGGAGCACTGGCACAGATGAAAGGGTGCATCCTGCCCCTTCTCTGCAGGCTCTCCCTCCATCTCAAGAAGGACAGAGAAGGACGGTGGGGTACATGGAGCCACCCAACCAGTCAAGTGGAGCAGCACATGAACCTGCGAACCACCAGGGGTGGGACCAGCAGCCACTGTTAATCCTCCTGCTGACCCACTCCTCTCTCAGCGGGCTACATTCCCCACTATGTCCCCCTTTAGAGGGAGCCACGCACAACAATATGGCGCGGTTCAGTGGCATGCCATGCACCCAAGCAACGGAGGAACAAGCTACACACCAGCCTCCAGCCATGCCCCGAGTCACCACCCACAAAAATAAATAAATATTTACTAAAAAAAACAAAAAACCCACAAACGAGGACTCACCCCAAGTCCCTCCAGAAACTCACAGCCTTTCTCAAGATCCACGTGGGTGGACAACAAGTACCCAAGACAGAGTACTACAAGGCCTGAACTACCAGTACCAGTACTTCACGCAGGCAGTGGCGATTCCAGTCCAAAAGAACCTCCTGGACTGCAGAGACAAGATTTGGCTGACTCCCTCCTCAGGGCAACCAACATCAAGGAGACTGGGATTGAAGTACCAGATCTTTCCAACCCAGGGATTCGACAACCCGCAGCAGCCATACATGGACATTGCGGTAGCTTAAGAGAAACAGGGCAGCACGACCCCACCCTCCAACCCCCGTCAGGGAAGGACCTGAAAAACCCTGGTTTCCACGGGGAAAAAGACCTTCGAGGGCGCAATGCTGAGCGCACGAATTGCTGCGCTCCAGTTCCAGATGCGGCTTTATCAGGAGGCCAGTGAGAGGAAATAAATAAATAAAATAAAATAGAGACTCCAGCTCACAACTGAGCCAGTCCACACTGGCAGCAGTCTGTGCCCCAGCGCTCGCAACAGTAACATAACTGCTACGCAAACAAGCACCGCCCGAGGGGCAGGGGCATCCAAGGGCAGCCCTCTCCCCAAGACAAAAACAGAACCTTGATCACCCTCCGGCCCAGCATGATCAGATTGTCTGCGAAGGCTTGGCCCAGGATCACCATCGACCAGTGGGCCCTCAGCATCATCAAGCAGGGATTCCGAATTCGTCTCCACTCCCGCCCCCCCCCCCCGAGTGGGCGGGGCACCCTCCATCTGACAACCCAACTTTCCTGCAGCAAGGAGAGGACCTGCTTCGGCAGAATCAATAGAGGCGGTGACGAACAGAGGAGATCACCAAGGGGTTTCTACTCCAGGAACCCCCGCGTCACCATGGACAAGGACAACGCTCGTACCTGGATCTCTGTAAGCTCAACAGATGCATACACAAGGTCCAGACGCACTCTCTGGGTACAGTCTTGGCCCTGTTACAGCCCGAGTATTGGCTAGTATCCCATGCACCCAGCCCACAGGAGGCATCGTCGCTTCTAAAGCCTAGACAGACGCCTCCAGTACAAGGTCCTGCCCCTTGGACTCTCAACGGCTCCAAGAGCGTTCACAAAGTGCGTGGCAGTGGCACATCCTCGCCTCCAAGGGGTGCGCGTCCTATCTTATCTCGACAGCTGGCAGCCCCGTCAACCACCATAACCCTCCTCCAAGAACTGGGGTTCCTCATCAACTACATGAAATCCCACCTGATACCCACCCAGGGGATATCGTTCATCTGGGCAGTCATCAACACCACGCAGACCAAGGCCGTCCTACGGGACTACCAGATCGACGCCATGACATCCCTGGCCCAGTGCATCCCTGCCAGCAGCTCATCGTCAGCACGCTCCGGTCTTTGTTGTGCAGCACACCAGACTACTCATGTGATCCCTGAAAGGGCACCTCAGACGTCACTGGGACCAGTGTACCCAACCTCTGACTACCCACCTACTGGAGCTCAGGGCCTTAGGGAATGCCCTCGAAACCTTCAAACAGGCAGGGCAGTCCTCACCCAAACAGAAAGCCAGGTGGCCTCGCACTATATCAACAAACATGGAGGGACAGGGTCGACCTCGCTATGTAAGGAAGCTTGCCACATGTGGGAGTTCTCCAACTCCATTCAATGCCCCATCCAGGCAACTTACCTCCTGTGGGAGCAGAACGACCTGGCAGAAAGACTCAGCCACCAGCTGGATCCCGATGAGTGGTGTCTCAACCCAGCGGCGATGAAGAAGATCTTCAGCACCTGGGGCACACCGAGCATCAACCTGTTTGCAACCGAATCGAACTCAAAATACTCGACCTTCTGCGCAAAGAGATCAACCCATCGCCGTCTCAGCCCTGACGGTCTGTCTGTGAGTTGGAACACCCTAAGTCCTGCAGAAGATTCTTCAGGACAGAGCAACGGTGATCATGATTGCCCTGTTCAGGCTCCTGCAACCATGGTTCCCGTTCTGGCAAGGGATAGCGGTTCACCCACCTCTCCCCGCTCTCGATCAGTGCAGTTCTCATTACAAAATGCGGGAACCTTACCCTCCACCACGACCTGCGTTCCTTAGCCCTGACCGCATGGATGATGAGAGGATGAACCTACCACAAGACGTGGAGCACACTCTTATGGCAGCCAGAAGACCTTCAACCAGAAAACGCTATGGGTTGAAAGGGAGAAGGTCCTGCTACCAGTGCACAGACACGCAGCGAGACCCCTACAACTGCCCCATACCGGACATCCTGCAGTACATACTGAGCTTATCTCAGGGGGACCTAAAACCCACTTCCATCAAGGTCCACCTAAGTGCAATCATGGCATACCACGCTGGCCTAGACAGCAAACCAGTGTCGAGGCATCCAGTAATCACAAAATTTCATGAAGGGACTGTCCAATCTGCACCCACCGGCCAGACCACTACCGCCCGGATGGGACCTCAACTTGGTGCCGCATCATCTCACCTCGACCCCTTCAAACCTTTGGGGGAGGCAGATCCCGTATTCCTGGCTGGGAAAACCCTGACCATCGTGTCTACCGACACACTCCCTCATGAGAACAGGGTGGTACCCAGAACCCACCCCCGATTCTTGCCGAAGGTGGCTTCAGCGTGCCTCCCGGCACTCTACATCTCCCCACAGGGAGGCATACTGTCACCTCAGCAACACCTCCTGGACTGTGTGCGGGCCCTGACTATGCAGCAGATTAGACAAGCCTCAATTGTTCGTCTCCTACGACCAAAACAGACCAGGAATTCCGGCCACCAAACGCAGGCGCTCGCGCTGGATATAAGAGTGCATCCCCTTCACCTATAGAAAAGCGCAGCATCAACCGCAGTTGGGAGCCAACGCCCACCAGCGCAGAACCATAGCCAACACAACGGCACTTCTGCACCTCACACCAATAGGGGACATCTGCGATGCAGCCACTTGGTCCTCCATGCACACCTTCACCAAGCACTACTGCCTCGACATAGCATTCCACGCTCCAAATGCATTCGGCCGAGCAGTCTTGGAAGTGGCTCTTCCCTCCCGGGAGGGACAGCAACCACTAGCACAGCCTTGACAAACACTGATCAAGTAGGGGGTTATAAATATCGACAAACACTGTTCAAGTAGGGTGTTATAGATATTGATTAAGTAGGTCTTCCAGCACTCCTTCCTAGACTGAATGTGGAATAGGCAGGTATGAATTCTCACATGCAAGTACGATTTGTTACTGTTGACCAGTTGGTTTCTCACTGTTCATTGATTGTCATTGACCAATTTCACTGTTCTGTGAGTTAAGTAGGTCTTCCAGCAATCCTGTCTAGTCTGAATGTGGAATAGGCAAGTATGAATTCTCATATGCAAGTACGAATTGTCACTATTGACCAGTTATGAATTGTCACCGTTGACCAGTTGGTTTTCTCACTGTTCATTGATTGTCATTGACCAGTTTTCGCTGTTCTGTGAGTTAAGTAGGTCTTTCAGCACTCCTGTCTAGACTGAATGTGGAATAGGCAAGTATGAATTCTCACATGCAAGTACGAATGGTCACTGTTGACCAGTTGGTTTCTCACTGTTCATTGATTGTCATTGACCAGTACATTGTTCTGTGAGTATTATTGCTCAGTTAACACAGCACTTTATCTAAAACCTTGTTTCCACAACTTTACCTGCTTTGCCTGATTACCCTGCCCGGCTCGGCCTCCACAGCCAGGCGAGGGATGCACAAAGCGCTAAGGCGCAAGTCCAGTCGGTACATCCCTCGGCTAGGGAGTCACCCATATGTGGCTGACTCATCCTGCTTGTCCTAGGAGAAAGTGTAGTTACTTACCTGTAATGTAGGTTCTCCGTGGACAGCAGGATAGTCAGCCACACAACCCACCTGCCTCCCCATACGGCCGACCCGGCCACAGCTAGGAACATCCTGGGGATTAGTGGGAAGCAGGGGGAAATGGGTAGGGCTCGGGCATGCCCAGTGGGGCCCGGGCACTGCATGTGCTCAGAGAAAAAAAAAAAAAAATCTCTCTGAGCTATTGGAGAGCTTATCCACAAATTGGGAGGTGTTGGGACAACACCCATATGTGGCTGACTATCCTGCTGTCCACGGAGAACCTACGTTACAGGTAAGTAACTACACTTTTCGGGTGATGCCTTTCAGCCTTGCAACAGCTCCACTAACGTTTTCCAAATTCATGGTGGTGGTGGTGGCGGCATTCTTCCGGAGAGAGGGAATTTGGGTGTACCCCTACTTGGACAATTGGCTAATTTGAGCATCTTCTTGTCAAGAGAGTTATCAGGTAACTCAGAGTAATTTATCTTTTTCAGTTTCTAGGTTGGGTCATCAATTTCCCCAAGAGTTTGCTGATACCCACTCAGTCATTAGAGCATCTGGGAATCTGATTCGATACGGCCAAGGGGAAAGTTTTTCTACCAAGTTCAGGGGCGACAAGTTGCAGACTCAAATTCATCTCCTCCAGTCTCCGGTGCTGAGAATTTGGGATTATGTGCAAGTTCGCAGCTCCATGGTAGCAGCTCTGGATGTGGTACCTTGGACTTGATTTCACATGAGTGTCCCGATGGTCACCAGTATCTCAGGATTATAATCGCCGACTTCGATGGACACCTCAAACCTCTCTCAGCATGTATTGGTGGCTGCACAGTCAAAATCTGTTCAGGGGAATGCCTCTCGCGTCCCTGAACTGGATAGTGATCATCACGGATGCCAGCCTGACAGGATGGGGGGGGGGGCTCAATGCCTTCAGTCAAGTTTCAAGTTTATTAAAATTTTGATGTAAACGCAATATCAAATATTTTCAATGCGTATAACAATAATAATTTTAGGGGACAAGATAAAACAATTTATACCAATAAACATACAACTGATATACATACTAGATAGTGATATACATACTAGATAGATAGTCTTTCAACTCCTCCAGTCCCGACTCTTCCAGAACTGCCCAAAGGCTTAAACTAGCCTTCCCCTCTCCACGCGGCATCCACTATTCAGGCAAACTGGGAAAATCCCTTCTCTTCAAAATCACAGGTTTTTGGAAAGACCTCACCACCCCGCTGCGGAACCTGAGCTCCCTTCAGTTATTCCGCAAACAACTGAAAACCTGGCTTTTCAGCAAATTATAGCTCTATCCTTCCCCCCTTTCTCTCCCCCCTTCTACACATAAGTTCATGTAATTCTTTTTCTTCTTCTCTACTCACTATTTTAAGTTCTTGTAAACCATGTCGAGCTCCATTCTCATGGAGATGATGCGGTATATAAACTTAAGGTTTAGATTAGATTAGATTAGATTAGATACATAAGGAAAGAGGGGGTGAACTACAATTATTTAAGGAATAGAAAAACATTTAAGGGGAAACAACATCAGGAGGGTAATTAAAAAATATTTTTAATAAATCTAGGTCTAAAAGTGGATAGGAGAGATTGTGACCTATATACAGATCTGGTTAAATTTAATTGTTTGATCCTAAGATTGTTGATAGAAAAAGTTATCCAATCTATGACTCATATGCATCTTTGTATAGGTGGCTTTTTTGTGTGTTTTTAAATTTTTCTAAAGAGGTTTCAGCACGTAGATAAATTGGTAGCTTGTCCCAAAGCTGGGGTGCTAGGATAGAAAAAATTGTAGCTCTTCTAGTGCCTATTACTGTATTTTCACCCATATACCACGCACCCGTGTAAAACACGCACACGGGTATAGTGCGCGGGGAACACAAATTTATGTAAAAAAAGTTTAATATAGCGCGCACACGCGTATACCGCGCATGCCGCCCCGACTCTCCTCTGGCTGCCCCGACTCTCCGCTCGCTGTCCCGACTCTCCGTTGGCCTGCCCCGACTCTCCTCTGGCTGCCCCGACTCTCCGCTCGCTGCCTCGACTCTCCGCTCACTGCCCTGACTCTCCTCTGGCTGCCCCGACTCTCCTCTGGCTGCCCCGACTCTCCGTTGGCCTGCCCCGACTCTCCTCTGGCTGCCCCGACTCTCCTTTCACCCTCCCTGCCCTTCTCCCAGCTCTGTAAGCATGCGCGAAGATGGTCTGAGCATGCTTGCCGCTCAGTTTTCTGCACCGGGTTGTGGGGGCGCGCTTTTGACCTGGCAGTGTGCTTTTCACCACGTGGCTGTGTCCCCCCTCTATCTGGCCTTGTAATTTGCCCAGTGAATACTATTTTGACTATACAACAGCATCTCAGCCTTTGGGTAAGCCTATAAAAGATTAATGCTGCATGTAGAGCCCACATTTTAATTTGATCTCTTCAGATTGGTATTCTGCATTTATCTACCCGGTAGTAGTGTTTATCAATTTAATTTAAATTTACCATCATAATGCCAGGAATTAGACAAAAGTCATATACAGCGGACTTTAAGCTTAAAGTCGTTGCGAAAGCTGAGGAAATAGGCAACTGGGCTGCAGCGAGAGAGTTCGATGTTGGAGAAACATCGGCGCGTGAATGGAGAAAAGATAAGAAGGAACTGGAGAAATGCAATCCGCGCAAACGGGCACGTCGTGGGGCCAAACCAAAATGGCCTCAGCTGGAGGATGACTTGAAGCAGTGGATTCTGGCGAGAAGGGAGCAAAATCAATCAGTCTCTACCGTTGCGATTCAGATGAAGGCAAAACTACTTGCCAATGGAAGAGGAATACCCGACTTCAAAGCTGGCTTCACATGGATCTCAAAATTTATGAAAAGGAACGGACTATCGGTTCGAATGAGAACAACTGTTGGCCAGCGACTTCCGGATGACTGGCAGCAAAAATTGATTGATTTCCGTGACTTTGTCGCCAAAGAAATATCTGAACTTGCCATCACTGCAAAGGACGTCATCAACATGGATGAAATTCCAATGGCATTCGACATTCCAGCGACAAGAACCGTAGTCCCCACAGGTACTAAATCTGTTGCCATCACCACAACTGGGCATGAAAGAACGTGTTTTACAGTAGTTCTTGGTTGCTCAGCTAGCGGGGTTAAGTTAAAGCCCATGCTCATTTTCAAAAAGGTCACTATGCCCCGTGAAAAGCTGCCCACCAGTGTGGTTGTGCACTGCAACAAGAAGGGATAGATGGACTGCGACGTAATGAGATTGTGGGTAGATAAATGCTTTAGGGCATGACAGGGTGGATTCTTTGCAAAAAAATCCTTGTTAATTTTTGATGCCATGGCTGCCCACAAAGAAAAAAATGTTCAGGCCTACATTAATTCTACTGGTGCCCATATCGCTGTGATACCTGGAGGCCTGACGTGTAAGCTGCAGCCACTTGACATTGCAGTGAATCATCCATTCAAGACTTTTGTTAGAAAGGAGTGGGAGGAGTGGATGCAGAGCGGCACGCACGAGTACACACCCGCGGGGCGGCTGAAGCGGGCAACTTTCACAGAAGTCTGCAAGTGGGTGGCTTCAGCATGGGACAAAATAACACCAGATACTATTCTAAACGTATTTAGAAAAGCGGGCATTGTTTATGAAACCAATGACACTACGGGTACTACCAGTGCAGCGGAAGGAGACAACAACACGGATATCAGCGATGATGATGATGACGACGATGACGATATCACTTCGGAAATAAACAAGGATCGTCTGCAGGCCGTGCTCACTTTATGACGATGATTACAATTCGGATTTTGATGGATTCAAGGATTCAGATGACTGTGATGATGATGACTGAATAAACCTGTAAACTTTGTTTATTTACAACTTTACCATAACTACGGTAACTGTATTTAGATTATTTTGTCCTCGATACTTCGTTTGATCTACCGTAGATTACCGGTTAGTGTTATAGTTTATAAGAATGAACATGTGATTTCTGTTCTTGTTGCTGAATTCATACTCACTAACTCTAGATTAAAAGTTATACGGTTGTTTATAAGAATGAACAGTTTTTTTCTTTTGACGTGTTTGGTTGGAGGGTGTGTGAATGGTGCGTGAGTTCTCCTATGTCTGGTTGAGGTGGATTGAATTACCGGTATTTAGCTGAAGAAATTATGGTAGTTAAACCCCCCCATTCCACACACATTACGGTAATTCTCTTCCATTTTTGTTCCCATTATAAAAAACACTGATAAGTTCCCAGAAAAAAATACATTAAAATAAGAAGTGAAAACAAAAGCCCCTACAGATGAGAACATAAGAATAGCCTAACTGGGTCAGTCCAATGGTCCATCATGCCCAGTAGCCCATTCTCATGGTAGCCAATCCAGGTCACTAATACCTGGTCAAAACCCAAAGAATAGCAAACATTCCATGCTACGGATCCAGGGCAAGCAGACGCTTCCCCCATGTCTTAATAACAGACTATGGACTTTTCCTCCAGGAATTTGTCCAAACCTTTTTAAAACCAGCAACGCTATCTGCTTTTACCATAACTTAAATCTTTCCTTCCAAACAGAGACCTTGCTAGATGTCAAATACAGAAAGAACAAGGTAACTTCACAAGGACTTAGCTGTGCAGGAAATGTGAATCTCCTCATACACCCATCATATACCTAGTGCAAAAATGTGCAAAGGTCTGTTTTTTTCTTTCAATCACTACATAGCCTAATGCCACACAAATATATTCTGAAGGTCAATGCTAAGGGTAACAAAGTTTCCTTCCTTGGACCAC
Organism: Geotrypetes seraphini; assembly: GCF_902459505.1. Classification (NCBI taxonomy): domain Eukaryota; kingdom Metazoa; phylum Chordata; class Amphibia; order Gymnophiona; family Dermophiidae; genus Geotrypetes; species Geotrypetes seraphini. Next base: position 69,472,365 of record NC_047091.1, on the reverse strand, counting down.
AAGGAGATACTGACAAACCACTAGAAGAGATCCCAAAACAACTACCCAGGCACAACACCACTCAGTGTGTGAACCAGTTCAGTGGAGTGGACTACGGTAACTGGGGGGTGGAAATGGACCCGGAGTTTTCTCATCAGAATTTCCCAGAACACCTCTTCCTCTCAACACATCGACACGCTGGTGGGTTTATTTTATAGCTTTTTCACCCCCTTCGGTCTGCCTGTCCCCTCTTGAAGTCCTGTCCCCTCTTGAAGTCATGTCCCCCCTTGAAGGTCTGCCTGTCCCCCCTTGAAGTCTTGTCCCCCCTTGAAGTCTTGTCCCCCCTTGAAGGTCTGCCTGTCCTCCCTTGAAGTCCTGTCCCCATCCTGAAAACCTGATGCCCCCCCCGACGCCCGATTCATCATCCGGAAGGACCGCTCGCACCCCCACCCCGAAGGACCGCTCGCACTCCCACCCGAAGGACCGCTCGCACCCCCACAGCCTTCCCCCCCTCCCCCATGTAGAAGCTGTCTACCTTGTTTCCGGATGCCAGTGAGCCCAGCTGCTTCCTCTGCCAGTGGTCCCGCCCCTTCTTTGAGCCATGCGCTACGCTACTTCCTCTTCCGGCGGTCCCGCCCTTTCTCTGACGTCAGTTAAGATAACTACCCCATAAAAAATAAAGCTAAAATTATTTGCCTTTAGTTTTCAAGGACCAATCATATCAAAGACTGATGCTCATCTTGGCGGTTGTTATCCTTATGCACACAGACGCTCATAACATTGACAGACTTTTGTGTACACCTATGAAGGGAATATTTAAAAATAAAGTAAAATTGTGGAATATCTCGTGGCACACCCGGAGTCTCTTCAGGGCACACAGTTTGAGAAACACTGATCTAATGTATCTGGGACAATGATGGGATTAAGTGACTTGCCCAAGGTCACAGGGAGCAGCGTGGGTATGTACCCACAACCTCAGGGTGCTGAGTCTGTAGCCTTAACCACTGCGGCCACACTGACTTTAATCATTTTAGTCCATAGCCAATTTATGTTAAATTGTAACATAAAATGGTCAAACCAAAGGGATTTCAACCATAGTCAATCAGAAATATTAACACCAGTAGTAGACTTAGAAAAGAAAATATTGTAGACCAAGATGATGTCCTTTTGTATAGAAGATATGTAAAAATTAAGATTGGATAAAAAAAGGGTGAGTATAAGCCCTCAGGTGAGTATAAGCCCTCAAGTAAGTAAATCACTGAATACCTTTACACGGATGGGAAAAGGGGGCAATGTCTGGAAAGCAGTATATATTAATGCTCGAAGTATGGGAAACAAGATTCTGGATCTAGAAGCTGTGATGGAAGAAGAGGAGTTGGATATAGTGGCGATCACAGAGACATGGTTCACAGAGAACCATGACTGGGATGTAGTTATACCGGGCTATAATCTGTTCAGAAAAGACAGGGTAGGAAGAAAAGGAGGAGAAGTAGTGTTATATGTTAAAGATCATATTAAATATCTAAATCAAAATTCAATTTTAAAAAATCCACTATAATAATTTCCTTAGCGCGCATGCGCACTTCAAAGTTGGTGGGTCCGTGATCCTTGGCGCCGTGCCCGCGCATGCGCAGTGCCTGTCTCAGCTGATTTCCTGATCTCCAACGCCGGCTAACTACTGACTAAGCCATGCTTGCCGGCTTCCTGACCCTGTTCCTTCGAAACCAGAGATGGGGGGAGGGAGGAAAAGTGAAGCCAGCAAGCACAGTGTTAGAACCTCCAGAGCATGACTGAAGTCGCTTCCTGACTAGGGCGGCATTGAAGGAAGATAGGGCAGGAAGGGAGGCTTCAACTCGCTGCTCCTGCTTGCTTCGGGCCTTCCTCACTGCCAGGTCCTGCCTTTGCGGAAACATAAAATTGGTGGGACCCGGCATCGACGAAGGACCAAAGCAAGCAGGAGCAGCAAGTTGTGAATGTTGTGCTGCCAACGGCTGTGTGAGACCGCGGGGGGAATGCTGCAGCAGCACCCTTTTGGGGAGATAGAAGGAATGGGGGAGAAGGAAGACTAGGGAAGGGAGAGGAAGAGAAATGCTGCTGTTGCACAGGGGGGAGGTAAAAGGAAGGGAGAAGGGCTACTACTGGTGGACAGGGGGAGCAGGGAAGGGGTGCTGCTGGACAGGGAGGAGGTAAATGGAAGGGAGAAGGGCTACTACTGGTGGACAGGGGGAGCAGGGAAAGGTTTCTGCTGGACAGGGAGGAGGTAAATGGAAGGGAGAAGGACTACTACTGGTGGACAGGGGGAGCAGGGAAAGGTTTCTTCTGGACAGGGGGGAGAGACAAAAAGAAATAAATACAGACAGACAGCGGGCAGGAAAGACAGACAGACAGGGGGCCAGGGAGAGAGACAGAAAGAAAGACAGACAAAGAAAGAAAGACAGACATACAGAAAGAAAGAAATGCCTAAGTCTACACATCTATTCTAGCACCCGTTAATGTAACGGGCTAAAAAACTACCAATATACAACAGAAAAAATCTACATAAAATCAAACACTAGAAATATATAATTATGAGTGCTCAGTTCAAAACACCATCTAGACACAGAAGCAGCATCTTATTCAGATGTTAATAAAGACATCATAGCACTCACCTGCCTATCTAAAACATCTCTCAGTACATTGAATAGCCTCTCTGTAGTCTTACCAGAAAGCGTGCATGGTGATGTATGCCTGTGATTTTCTATCCTGCCCTTTTGGAGCTCCGAGGTCTTTTCATTCTTCTTCCTGATAAAGCAAGTTCTGTGAAACACGATCGTTGTAGAGGAAGCATTGGAAATTTGATAGTTTTTTTTAAAATCTTGATTGACTAGCCTCTCTGTAGTCTTATATAGGCTTTAAATGTTCAATATATATATATATATATATATATATATATCTTTTACTTAGCTTGAAGTTAGAATCCTCTATAATAAAACCCTTGCCTGCGCATGCACAGTTGAAATGGTGTGATCCCTGCCGCCGTGATTTGTGCTTCTGTGCTGTGTTCCATTTGTAGCGTGCAGCAGCTTGCGGCACGTGCGGCAACTATTCAATATATTGAGAGATGTTTTAGGTAGGCAGGTGGGTGCTATGATGTCTTTATTAACATCTGAATAAGACGTTGCTTCTGTGTCTAGATGGTGTTTAATTTGAACTGAGCACTCATAATTATAAACATTTACTTTATTTCTAGTGTTTGATTTTATATATATGTTTTCTGTTATATATATATATTTTTTTTTAAATTGAATTTTGATTTAGATACAGTATTTTGTTTTTGAATTCAATGTTTATACATTTTGGTCTCCTATAGTTTTCTTTTTTTAAATATCATATTAAAGCCACACAATTACAGGGTCTGCAGGGCAAGGAAGAGGCACTCTGGATCAATTTGGAAAGAGGGAATGATGAATATATTTACATTGGTGTGATATAAAGGCCTCCTTCACAGATGGAAGAAGTAGGTAGAGATTTAATAGAAGACATTCAGAATATATCTAAAAAAGGGGAAGTTTTGCTAATAGGTGATTTTAACATGTCTGATGTTGATTGGGGTATCCATATTTCAGGGTCTTCTAGAAGTAGGGAGATTCAGGATTCTCTACAAGGAGAACTGTTCCAGCAGTTGGTAATGGAACCCACACAGGATGGGGTTATTCTGGACTTAGTGCTTACAAATAGGGAAAGTGTTTCTGATGTTACAGTGGGTGATCATCTGGCATCGAGTGATCACTGCATAGTACGGTTTAATATTAAGATGGGTATAGAGAAGACTCATTCAAAAGCAAAGATTCTAGACTTTTAATAAACTAATTTTGTTCAGATGGGGGTTTGCATCAAGGAATTATTGTCTGGATGGGACCGTCTGGAATGAGTGGAAATGTGGTGGTCAAAACTATAGGCAGCGGAATGCTTTTTTGTTTGGGGGCCCAAAAGCTCTGCCCCAGACCTGCCCAAGCTGTACCCCAGACTCCGCCCCAATAATAAGAGTACTTGTAAATGCCACAAAATTAAACTACACAAAGCACAGTCATTTTCCCTTCCCCACCCCTGCACAGTATTTCTTCCTCTCTCCACCCCCATATGCAACGTGTCCCTCTCTTTCACTGTCCACCATCTCTCTCTCATTTCCTCCCTTGCTGCAAAAGGAGTAGGGAGGGATCCAGGTGCCTTTCTCCAACTCCCTTTACTGCTACAGCCAACATTTCTCCCTCTCTTATCCCCCAAACTGTGTGCAATATTTTTTGCCCCTGCCCACCAGCCCCATGCCCAACATTTCTCCTTTTATCACCCCTCTCCAGCACCATGCCACATCTTTTCCTCCATTCCCGCCACCACCATCCATGTCCAACATTCCTTCCTCTTGCATCCCTTTCCATCTGTCCCACTGTTCCCTCTCCATCACAACCAACATTTCTCTTTCAACCTCACTCCTCTCCCACCATCATGTCCAACTATTCTCTCCCTCCCAACAATTCTCTTTCTTCCTTTCCCCATGAACACCATCTCTTTTCCTCTCACACCCATGTTCAACAATTCTCACTTTCTATTCCCTTCCCTACCTCAGCATCTCTTTCCCTCCCTCCATCCTATGTCTCAAAGTCATGCCCCCTCCCTCTCTCCAGTGTCCCAAGTTTGTGCCCCCTCTCTCCCTTCTGTGTCCCAACATGTTCCCTTCTCTCCATTCTGTGCCCCAATTTCATGCCCCTCCCTCCTTCGTCATAAGTTTACACTCCCTTCTTTGTCTCCCTTCCCCTCCCTTCTGTATCACAGTGCACCCCTCTCCCTCTATCCCTCCCTTTTGTGACCCAACACACCTCTCTCTCTCTCTCCCTCCCTTATCCCAAGTTCATGCCCCTCCCAAGGGTGTGTAACTGTGTTCTGGCTGGCTCTAAGACATCCAAGAGGCCTCCTATTCCTCCTTCCTTCCAGCCGCACTTCTTTCTTCACAAAGCCACAGCAGCAGCAGAGTATGGCCAGAGGTCCTGGTGTGCTGGCTGCGTGGCTCGCTACCAAAAGATGTGCAGCCACACAGCTTAGAGGGAACATTGCTTTATTCCTTTTCACTTTTTATCTAGTCAAATTTCTATCTCCTTCTATCACCCCCTAGCTTTCACATTTCTCATCTTCCTATTCTCTTTTATCTTCTTCCCATTACCACATTTATATCTAAATATACTCATTCTGCTCGTTCATCTCCTTGACAACTCTCCCACATGGATCCACCATTTCTAACATCTCCCTTCCTTGTTGCTTACTCCACCCTTGTAACCCATTTCCTCCTCTGTTTCTTTCTCTCCCCTTCCCACAAGTCTAACATCTCTTGTTTCTGCCCTTCCACTTCCTCCTCCGAAGTGTGACATCTCTCCTTCCGACCCCCAGTCCATATTCTCACTGCCTTTCCTTGTCCATCTCTCCTCTTCCTCCTCTGCTCTCCCTGAGTAGTTCATCTTTCCTCCCCTGAATCTCCTTCCCTTTCCACATTTTGCCCTCTCCACCAAATCCATCTCTCCCTCTATCCATTTTACCCTTCCATATCTGAAAGGACACATTTGAAAGGATAAGTTTTCTGTCTCTGTCTATGAAAGGACACATTTAAAAAGGACACACATATCTTATGTCTTTTGTTTCTGCCTGTGCTGGAGGTAATAAAATGCAGAATGTTCGTGTTTACTCTCTTGATGGTTTGGGAAGAGGTCATTTAATCATGTTAACGAAGTTAGCTCTCTGAGACAATGAAGGCTCAACCCCCCCACTGCCATGTACCGGTTGAGAGTGATAAGGGAAGCTCTTAACACCTTTTAGTTTAAACAATGAAGTACATATCCTGCTCATGCACCCCCTCCCCTCTGTTGTCCATCCCCCTTTTCCTGTGATGGTTACCACTGACCCATGTAAAAGATATATAAATGAATGTACACTGATAATAAAACAGGCAAATCTCTTTGGAACACTGTCTACGTATCTTTTCTCTCTAAAGAGAATGCCTCTGGATAGAAAACATAGAAACATAGAAAACATAGAAAAAAAAAGTGGCAGAAAAGGGCTATAGCCCACCAAGTCTGCCCATTCCAAGTATCCCTCCTCCCTGAGTTTACTCCCTTAAAGATCCCACGTGAGTATCCCATTTTCTCTTAAAATCCGTCACGCTGCTGGCCTTTATCACCTGGAGTGGGAGTCTGTTCCAATGATCCACCACTCTCTCGGTGAAGAAGTACTTCCTGAAGTCGCCATGAAACTTCCCTCCCCTGACTTTCAGCGGATGCCTTCTGGTGGTCGAGGGTCCCATGAGCCAGAAGATATCATCTTCTGACTCGATGCGTCCCGTGATGTACTTATATGTTTCAATCATATCTCCCCGTTCTCTTCTTTCCTCAAGTGAGTACAGCCGTAATTTCTTTAGTCTTTCTTCATACGTGAGATCCTTGAGCCCTAAGACCATCCTGGTGGCCGTTCGCTGAACCGACTCGATCCTCAGCACGACCTTTCGGTAGTGTGGTCTCCAAAACTGAACACAGTACTCCAAGTGAGGTCTCACCATGGCTCTGTACAACGGCATCATAACTTCAGGTCTTCTGCTGACGAAACCTCTGCGGATACATCCCATCATTTGTCTTGCCCTGGAGGTGGCCTTCTCCACTTGATTGGCAACCTTCATGTCCTCGCTAATGATCACTCCTAGATCGCGTTCCGCCGTGGTCCTAACCAAGGTCTCACCATTTAGTACATAAGTTCTACACGGGTTTCTCTTACCCAGGTGCATTATCTTGCATTTTTTAGCATTGAAGCCTAGCTGCCAAGTAGTCGACCATTGGTCCAGCAACAGTAGGTCGTGTGTCATATTATCAGGTAATAAGCTTTTGCCTACTATGCTGCAAAGTTTGGCATCGTCGGCGAACAGTGATACCCTTCCTCTAAGTCCCTGCATCATATCTCTTATGAATAAGTTGAATATAATTGGGCCCAGGACCGAGCCCTGCGGCACTCCACTGATCACGTCCGATGCTTCGGATAGGGCACCGTTCACCACCACCTTCTGAAGTCTACCGCTCAGCCAATCCCCAACCCATGTAGTTAGAGTATCTCCTAATCCTATCGATTTCAGCTTGTTCAGTAATCTTCGATGAGGGACGCTATCAAATGCTTTACTGAAGTCCAAATATACCACGTCCAGTGACTCTCCGGCGTCCAGTTGTCTAGTAACCCAGTCAAAAAAGCTAATCAGATTAGATTGGCAGGATCTACCCTGGGTGAACCCGTGTTGGTGTGGATCACGCAGTTTTTCTTTGTCTAGGATTGTGTCAAGATTCTGTTTGATCAGTGTTTCCATTAGTTTACACACTATAGACGTGAGACTCACTGGTCTGTAGTTTGCTGTCTCTGTCCTGCAGCCCTTTTTGTGGAGTGGGATTACGTTGGCGGTTTTCCAGTCCAAGGGGACTCTTCCTGTGCTTAGGGAAAGATTGAAAAGAACAGATAATGGTTCAGCCAGGGCTTCCCTTAACTCCCTGAGCATTCTGGGGTGTAGGTTATCCGATCCCATGGCTTTGTTTACTTTGAGTCTTGATAGTTCGTCGTAAACGCTACTGGGTGTAAATTCGAAATATTGAAACGGGTCTTTCTGGTTATCTCCCGTCTGCAGCTGTGGACCAGCTCCCGGCATTTCGCGGGTGAACACTGAACAGAAGTATTGGTTTAGTAGTTCTGCCTTCTCAGAATCTGATTCCGCAAAGTTACCGTCCGATTGCTTCAGGCGTACTATCCCATTTTTGTTTCTTTTCCTGTCATTAATATAGCTGAAGAAAGATTTATCCCCTTTCTTAATTTTCCATGCTAGCTCTTCCTCCATTCGGAGTTTGGCCTCTCTGACTGCTGTTTTGACAGCTTTAGATCTGTCTAGATCACATGTGTCAAACACAAGGCCCATGGGCCGAATCCGGCCCTCCTGGCCTTTTTATGTGGCCCGCGGCAATGCTCCTGAACTGCCCCTTCACACAGCCCAGCATGTTCTCCCTCCCGCACTGGTCTGACATCTCTGTCACGCCAGAAAATCTGCCAGCTTCGGCAACGATTCAGCAGTGTTGTCTGTGGCTCCCCTCCTGCCTTCCATCTGCCGTGGTCCACCCAGGTGGAAACAGGAAGTTGCGCGTCATTGGAGACAGACGCGGTAGGCGAAAAGTAGGAGGGGGGAGCAACGTACAACACTGCCGAATCACTGAGGCTGGAAAACTCTTCAGCTTGGCAGTGACATCGGACCGACGCCGGAGGGAAAGACACGCCGGGCTGTGAGGAGAGAGGGACTGGCGCTGGAGGGAAAGGCAAGCTGTGCTGTGAGGAGAGAGGGACCGGTGCTGGAGGGAAAGACATGCTGGGCTATGAAGAGAGCAAGATGAAGGGAGAGAGGTTGGACCTGGGGTAGTGTGGAGAAAGAGGGAAAAAGATACTTGAAAGGAGAACTGTTGGGAAGAGAAAGGGAGACATGGTGAACCTGGGGAGAGGGAGGGAGGGAGGCAGGCAGACAGGGGGAGAGAAGTTGGATCTGGAGATGGAAAATTGATAGGTAGCTGAAAATTTAAAAAGAAGGATGAGAAAGAGGGCAAGATTTGAGTGGACAGAGACAGAAAAGAAAAAAGGAGAAAAGTTGAAAGGGAAAAATCAATATGTTGGAGACAGGACTGGAGCAAGAGGAAAAAGGAGAAAAAAAATGGACAGCAGACACTGGAAAGAGAATTAGAAGATAGACAAAATCAGAAAGAGAAACTGGGACCAAAAGCAAAATGACCAGACAAAGAAAGGTAGAAAAAATAATTTAATTTTCTATTTTGTGATTACAATATATCAGATTTGAAATATGTATCCTGCAAGAGCTGGTGTTAGAGAGCAAGCGTGAACTAGGACCTAAAAGAGAGGAAAAGTCTTTTATATTTATTTTGTAGCTGGCGTGGGGTTGGAGAGGTTGCATCCCTATACTTCTACTAAGACTAACCCCCTCCTTTGCTGGTGCACAGCGTGGGTTTTGGCGCCGGCAATTGATCCGGCGCTCACAGAAGTCCTCTGAGCATCAGAGCTGGGGCCCATACTGCACATCAGCAAAGGAGGGGGCAAGTATCTTAATAAAAAATCTGGCCCACGACTTAGCCTGCGTTTTAGATTTCGGCCCCTTATGTGATTTGAGTGTGACACCCCTGGTCTAGATAGTCCTCTTTTGCCCCCTCTCTGCCTAAATGTTTGTAGGTGATAAATGCGTCTTTTTTCTCACCTACAAACATTTAGGCAGAGAGGGGGTAAAAGAGGACTATCTAGACAGATCTAAAGCTGTCAAAACAGCAGTCAGAGAGGCCAAACTCCGAATGGAGGAAGAGCTAGCACGGAAAATTAAGAAAGGGGATAAATCTTTCTTCAGCTATATCCGTACATAGATGACAGAGTGTTTGCAGGACGATTTCGGGACCAAGAAACGGATCGTGTTCGTTTCAATATCCATCTTGTGACACACTTATCCCTTGCTCTAACCAGCAGAGTGATTAGTTGTGTTGAGTTCTGGCCTGTCGGCGTGGCCTCCTCAGTTAGGAGGAAGGCTTTTCAGATTAAAACAGACCTAGGCTCTGGCCTAGTCTGCCAGGCCACACTGAGAGTAGGTTGTAAAAGAGGAGACAACACAGGTAAGTCTGTTCAAAAGAATGTTCTTGGACTTTATTAAACCCAGGGGTCTGAATACCATCAGCCACCCGCATGGAGTGAAAAAAACATAAACACAAAAAATGGCTTGTAGTTGTCAGAATGACTTGAGCTACAAATGTGACATACAGTCTCAATTTCCTGGACTTTGCTATTCCAAATACAGTCCTCTTCACCAGGGTTCAAAGTAAATGAAATACCATGAAAATAAACTTTCAAACTTTGCTAATATATTGTGGAAACAGGCAGAGCAATTGTAGTTACCAACTTGGCAATTGGATTCCACAAATGTTTCAGCTCACCTAGCTGAGATACGGGTGTGCTTTGCAGAGCAGGCTTCACAGCTCATTAATATCAGCTGGGCTTCCTAAGACAGAACACAGCAGGGCATTACATAAGCTGTAAACTTTATTTAGGCTTTCACATGGAGCTTTCACACAAGCATAGATAAAGTTCATTGAACAAACACTGCCCTCTGGGCAGTCCACAGTGAAACAGAGAGATTCCCCTGCACTCTCTAATCAAGGCTAGCTGGTCTCAGATTACAGAGAGCCAGCACGTAATCACAGCCTTGCTTTACTTTCCTTGAGAACTAACCTCCATGTCAGTAGGAAAGTAGCCAGCTTCCAGCAGTGGTTCAGAGACATCCATTGCCTCTCCTTGCTCAGCAGCAACTGGGGTCAAGTTGAGGCAGTCCTCGGTCATCTCTACGTCCTCACTGCTGTGGGGTGGAGGAGAGAGACTTCTCCCCTCATCTGCATCCAAGCATTGCTGCTTCTCCTGCCACTGCCTAAGCTCATTAGCTCTAGCTCCGTCTCTGCTCCCCTTACTGTGATCCCATGCTCTGTTTTTATGTGAGTTAAAGCCCCACCCCTCTCTCCTAGGAACAGCTGTGGTGGGCAGGAAATCCCTAGGGAAATAATTCAGGTTTCTCCTAGGCTGGTAATGAGCATACCTTCCAGCACTGGGACTCCACTTCTCAACAAAAGTCCCCCCAGGCTTTCTGGTGTACCTGCCCTGAATGGGCGCTCTCTGTGGGATACTTCTATGCTCATACCTCTCCTGACCTACCTCACTGTCTGAGGGGTAGTCAGCCAATTCCAAACCTTTACTTTTAACCTGGTCAGCCCTTCTGGCCAGGGACCGTGTTCTGCTTTTATCCCTTACAGGGACAAAGCTGGCCACAGGTTTGTCACAATCTGTCCCTCCTTTTCACCCCCTTCTACCATCTCTCCATCATCTCCTCTGCCTTCCCCATTTCCTTGCTCCCTCTGTTGTCCTCCAAAACCATCTATCATTGTACCCCATCTACCACCCTCTGCCACCTCCCACCTGCCACAGGCTTTTGCTTTACTAGTTTTGCGTCGCACATTTTAAGTGGAGAAGGATACCATACAGACGGTTGTTTTATACCTTTCATTGCGGTTTATTTTATACCTTAGCAACCATGGACCTCTGAGGAAGGAGTGTTTCCCGAAACACGTGTCAGGTCCCTTGGTTTGTTATAAGGTGGTATTTTTAACTGCATAAAATAAAATATTTGGTATAATTAACATTGCCTGCATCTCATACATAGGAGTCTGCAGTTTGTTTTTTGTTTTTGTTTCAGAGTCATTTCAATACATCCAGGAAATCTTCTACACAGAACTGCTACCACCAGCAGTAGACACAGGTTTCAGCATGGTCTGCTCTTCATCATCACGATGATTCATCCTCTCACATATCTTCAGTGTTGGAATATATTCTCCAGAGTTCACCTTAGTGTTCTCAGTTCTTTCCAGGTTCAGGCCAACAACAAGAGGGCATCCGTTGAAAATCAGGGATGGGAAATTTCATGGCGACACCAGAAAATATTTCTTCACCGAAAGGGTAGTTGATCGCTGGAATAATCTTCCACAACAGGTAATTGAGGCAAGCAGCATGCCAGATTTTAAGAAAAGATGGGATTGGCATGTGGGATCTCTTCATGGAGGTAGATAGGGGGTGGGCCATTAGTGTGGGCAGACTAGATAGGCCGTGGCCCTTTTCTGCCATCATGTTCTATGTTTCTAACCTCCTCTGGGAGAGCATTCCAGGTGTTCACCACTCGTTGCGTGAAGCAGAACTTCCTGATATATGTCCTGGACATCCCCCCTTAGCTTCAGTCCATGTCCTCTTGTCCGTGTCACATTGGACATTGTAAATCATTTTTTTTTCCTGCTCTATTTTGTCAATTCCTTTCTGTCTCTCTCCCTGCCCCCTGTCTTTCTGTGTGTCTTTCTTTCTTTCTGTCTATCTCCCTGTGCCCTGTCTGTCTGCCTGCCCCCTGCCTGTCTTTCTTTCTTTCTTTCTTTCTTCCTGCCCCGTCTGTCTGTCTTTATTTCTGTCTCTGTCCCTGCGCCCTGTCTATCTTTCTTTCTCTCTCTCTCCCTGCCCCTCTAGCCACCGACGCTGATTTAAGCCATTGCCGCCAATTTAAGCCTGCTTCCCTGACGCTGACATTGATTTTATCGTGCACTGAGATGTTTCCCTGCTGGGCAGTTATATTGTACTGCGTAAGCAGAGGCATGGAGTTTCAATCGCGCATGCGTGGCTAAGGGTTTTATTATTATTGATAAACACAGCTTCTTTTTCGCTTCTTTCTATTATATATTGTAGGTCCTTCATCTCTCTTTTATTCTTTTCTTCTCTTGCTACATTTTATTCTTTTCTAGTTATGTAACAATTATTGTACACCACATTGATATTTCATGTGAAATGCGGTATTTCAAATGACAATAAAACTTGGAAGCTTTGCTGTTGACAAAGTCCCTGGTCAAACCTCTTACTCTAACTTAGATTCTTGACATCATTCTCACCCACTTGATGAAAGCTCCTTTTGAGCCACTTCACTCTTGTCATCTGAGGTATGTGACCTGGAAAGTTCTGTTTTTGGTGGTGGTCACTTCAGCTTACATGGTCAGTGAGCTTCAGGCCTTAGTAGTTGATCTGCTTTACACAAAGTTTCATCACAACAGCATAGCTCTTCACATGCGCACCCTAAGTTCCTTCCTAAGATAGTGCTGGACTTCTATCTTAACTAGTCAGTTGTTCTGCAAACATTATTCCCAAAACTATGTTCATCCTGGAGTACAACAGAAAATCTGGTAACCCTATTTTGAGTCCATGCTGTCCTAGCATTGTTGTTTTTGGTGAGTCTGGTAGCTAGGTATTCCCATGTGTGAGAATACCTCTGGCTTGCTTGTCCTCGGGGAAAGCAAATTACTCACTTGTAGCAGGTGCTGTCCGAGTACAGCAGGCCAAGTATTCTCACATACCTTCCCACCTGCCCTAGAAGTTGTTGTCTTAAGTTATGTCATTTTTCTGAGAGACCTGTGCTTGCACATCAGATGAGACAGCTCCTGCACCTACTACACAGTGGGACACTTTCAGAACTTTCTTAAAGCTATACATACTGGGCAGCATTCACACTGGGCTCCATCAGATGATGTTATCCACATGTGAAAAGGCTTGGTCTGATGTCCTCGGGGAATACCTGCTACAGGTGAGTAACTTTGCTTTATCTTCCTACCTACAGAGCAGTTTTGCTTTCTCTGTCAAGAAATAGATAATATCAACTACACAAGTAGAGACTCCCAAGATGAGAATTGTGCTTTGATGAAAGTGGTAAATATCCTCACAGAAATTAGCAATCCAGGAGAAGCAGGACTGGCTTTGTCACTAGGCAGACTAGACATCTGCCTAGAGTGTCAGCTCAGCACCAGTATGGCCAGCAATATGATGTGAGCCTATGAGTGGCCACCACATGCTCAAGGCCAGCTCCATCCTGCCACCTCCAACAGGATATTTTCCTCAGAGAGGGTAGGACACTGTAGGATTAAAGCATGTGTACGTACTCAAGGCTGTACATTGCATTTCATGCTTGGCCCAGAATGGAGGTAGAGTGGTGGTAATGGTAACAGGGGAAAGGAAAGGGGAAAAGATGTTCCATATGATGGAGGGAAAGAGGGTTGTTGGACATGGTGGGAGAATCAAGAGAAGAGAATGGGAAATACTAGATACCTGGGGAGGTAAGGAAGGGGAGATGCTGGAATGTTTGCATTAAGGTTGGGTTGGTCTTGAAGAAAAGAACAAGGGATAGCTGGGACAGTTAAATCTGGGATGGATTGGAAGGATACTCTCTTAGGGGAAGATCTGGTGGAATCTGAAGGAAGTGAAGAGAGTAACTTCCCTGATGATTGTGAGAACCCAGAGGTCAGATGTAATGAGTTCCATCTTTGATAGAAATGATGGAGACGACCCCCTATGGGAAAAAGAGAGGACAGAGGCAGAATGATTGAGGTTATGCTCTGTGTTAGGTGGTGCAAAAGACTGAGAAACCTTGGGTGCAGCATGAGTCTGAGGTTTACGCTGCCATTGCTGCTGTTGTTGCTGTGGTTTCTTAGGAAGCAGCCTTGAATAAGGTGCTGCCTTCCGAGGATAATGCCTGAATGAACGCACCATTCTTTCTGGAACCCTGTTCTTCTAGGGATTCTGTATAGCCTGCCAGACAGTTCTGGGGTGGCAGGTTCTAGACAACAACCCCCTACAGGGGTGCCCAATACGTCGATCGCGATCGACAGGTCGCTCACTCGGGCGACCCCAGTCGATCGCACAGCGGGTTCCCTTCTTCCCTTCTCTTTTTTCCCCTCCTGACTGGCCCGCCTCTTGAAGAACGCCAGCCAATCAGAGTGCTGGCAGGACAGGGTGAAGGTTGGTGGCATACCAAGTGGGGGGCGGTCTGCCCTGGGTGCACGGCTTGGAGGGGTGCGCAGCCGGCCAGGTGCAGGTCCTCCTGCCCTTCCTTTCCCCCTGTCCGTGCTCGGGGCTCGTGCCTGCCTGGTCCTGTGCCGCCGCCAAATGGTGCTGTTCAACTCTTGCAGGAGTTGACGGCACCATTCGAGTGGCGGCGCGGGACCAGGCAGGCGCGCTCGGGGCTCGCATCTGACTTTCACTTCTGGCGCAGATGGGGGAGCCTGCCGAGCTGACACAATTCGGGTGGCACGAGACCAGGCAGGCACGCTCGGGGCTCACACCTGCCTATTACTGCCGCAGCAGATAGAGACTTGGGCGGCTGTCCAGCAGGGAAGGCTGCCGATGCACCGCTGGACCGCCAGGATTGCATCAAGATACCAGGGGGTGAGGGGATGTTTAAAATACCAGGATAGCCATCTAGGGAGGGAAGGAAGGATTTTAAAAAGTACAGGGGGTATGATTAAAAAAGGTACTGGGGGATACGTAGGGGGATGATTTAAGATACTGGGGGGTATGGGGGATGGTTTAGGGTACGTGAGGGGTATGGGGCCAGCCTGCCTGTCACTAGGCCTGCCTGCCTTGTGCCCTGTCACTGCCTAGCGGCAGTGGTTTGGGGGGAGGGCAGGGAGAAAGAAAGAAAGGGGGCAGGCAGGGAAACAGAAGGAAAGAAGGGAAACAGAAAAAAAAGGGGGCATGAAGAGAGAAAAAAGAAAGGGAGTCAAGGAGAAAGAAAGGAAAGGGAGAGAAGAAGAAAAAGTTGGGGGAGGGAATGAGATCTGGAGGAGAGGAAGCATACAGGCTGAAAGAAGGGAAGAAAGATTGGATGCACAGTTAGAAGAAGAAAGTGCAACCAGAGACTCATGAAATCACCAGACAAGGTAGGAAAAATGATTTTATTTTCAATTTAGTGATCAAAATGTGTCTGAATTTATATCTGCTGTCTATATTTTGCACTATGGCCCCCTTTTACTAAACCGCAATAGCGGTTTTTAGCGCAGGGAGCCTATGAGCATCGAGAGCAGCGCTGGGCATTCAGTGCAGCTCCCTGCGCTAAAAACTGCTATTGTGGTTTAGTAAAAAGGGAGGGGGGTATATTTGTCTATTTTTGTATGGTTGTTACTGCCTTGACCTCTTTGAAAAAACCCCGGAATAAGAATGATAATAACATTTTCTCAGTGTACAGTGTGCTTTGTGTTTTTTTTTTAATTTTATTGTTGGTAGATCATTTTGACTTGGTCATTTTAAAAGTAGCTCACAAGCCCAAAAAGTGTGGGCACCCCTGCCCTACAGCTTCTAGCATATCACAGAATTTGCAACATGCCAGACATCCAGATGCTAGTATGATCTAAATAGCTGCAATTATTAATGTGCCTCTCTTTTTGGATCCTAAGTGTTGCTTGCCAGACAAATCTAGCTATGTGAGGCCCTGCATTTCCACTAAGACTTTTAGTTATTGCAGACCTTACAGCTTGACACATACATCCCGTGATAACTAATTCTACCATTGTGTTACTGCTAGGATTTTTTACATTGTCTGGCATAGACAACACCCATTGCTGAATTGAGCAAATACAGTGCTATGATTGCTTGAATAGGTGTTCCTAAGAAATGCTGTCTGCTTTCTGCACTTTCAGCAACTAAGAAATAAAAACCCCAAAATGTTCTTTTTTTTTTTTTTTTTTAAATACTTTATTGCACAGAATAAAGCACTTAATTGTTTTCCCAAGAAAAGAAAAATATATACATGTTGAAAAATCATCTACTGAATCTCATCATCTGATAGGTCCCAAAGTATAATTCTTTTTGTTCTGTGGTCGGCGAGGGCTTCCTGTTTTTTGTCAGTAAGGGAAGGGCAGGAAGGGGACAGCAAAGCCTTTAGGCACTTCACTTCTGACAGGGTCATGGTCAGCTCCAACTCAATCTGCTTCAGGATGTCCAAGCTGTTTTCTGCAGATACCTCATCAGAGGAAGAGCCCCGTGTTGGAGAAACGGGACATTGAAGAAAGGATGTACAGATGCCACCCTACAAAGACAAAATTGTTATAAAAGGATATAATGTATGGAGTAGCTTGGTTTCTGTCACATAAGATATCAATCCTCTTCAGACTGTTCTTTCAGACTTCAATTCTTTCTAAGCTACTCCAGAGATATCTCTACAATAACTTAGCTAACCTTATTCTTGGCAGAGGTATCATCAAAAATAATAATAACAACAACTTTATTTTTCTATACCGTCAACACCCAAAGAGTTCTAGGCAATTCACAAAATAAGAAAACTGAACAATTCAGTGAGAAGCAATAGTACAATATGCAGTTTTCTACTATTATAGTGTGAATACTATGATATAGTCACTAATCAAGTAACACATTTCCTGAAAGTGCAATAGGATGCAGTTTGTCGAATCATATCATCTAACCAAGCTTGGACTTTACCTGCTTGATAAGCCAAGGTTCTATCAAAAAAAATTTTGTAACGGCAATTTTTGGGATTGGGAAAAGTAAATAAACCAGAACGACGAGTAGACTTAATCGGACTATATAATTCGAAGTGAGAAAAAAGATAGAATGGAGATAATCCAGATAAAAATTTATAGCAAGTGCAAGCGAATTTGAAAACTATTCTAGCTTCTATTGGTAACCAGTGCTGTTGCCGGTAATAAGGGCTGACAAGTTCCTGTTTTTTCAGCCCGAAGATTAAACGGACAGCTGTATTTTGAATTAACCTTAATCTTCCAAGGATTGTTTTATAGGATCCCAGACAGATTATATTGCAGTAATTGAGAATGGACAATATTAAAGCCTGTACTAGTAATCTGAAAGAGATAAGGTCAAAATATTTTTGAATGGTTCGCAATTTCCACAGTGTGAAAAAAAATTTCTTAACAAGTATGTCAGTATGTTCCATCAGGGTTAAATGACGATCTAGTGCAGGGATCTCAAAGTCCCTCCTTGAGGGCCGCAATCCAATCGGGTTTTCAGGATTTCCGTAATGAATATGTATTGAAAGCAGTTCATGCAAATAGATCTCATGCATATTCATTGGGGAAATCCTGAAAACCCAATTGGATTTCGGCCCTCGAGGGCCATGTCTGATCCAGTGTGATTCTCAGAACTTTAAGGGAGGGAACTATTGGATATTCTTGTCCTCTTAAGTAAAGAGTTTTATCCATTATTTTATCACTAGTGTTTAAGCCCGTTACATTAACAGGTGCTAGAGTAGATGTCTGTCTATTTTTTTTTTTTCTTTGTCTCTCTCTCTTCTTGGACGCTGTCTGTCTGTCATTCTTTCTGTCTGTGTCTCTCTCTGGCCACCTGTCGGTCTGTCTTTCTTTCTGTGTCTGTCTCCCTGCGTCATGCCTGCCTGTCTCTCCGTGGCCCCCTTCTTATGTCCATAGTGTCCCATCCTATGTCCTTAGTGCCCTCAGTGCCTCCTTCCTATGTCCTTAGTGTCCCCAGTTCTGCCTTCCTATGTCCTTAGTGTCCCATTCTATGTCCTTAGTGCCCTCAGTGCCTCCTTCCTATGTTCTTAGTGCCGTCAGTGCCTCCTATGTCCTTAGTGCCCTCAGTGCCTCCTATGTCCTTAATGCCCCTTCCTATGTCCTTAGTGCCCTCAGTGCCTCCTATGTCCTTAGTACCCTCAGTGCCCCTTCCTATGTCCTTAGTGCCCCTTCCTATGTCCTTAGTGCCTCCTTCCCATGTCCTTAGTACCCCTTCCTATGTTCTTAGTGGCCCCAGTGCCTCCTTCCCATGTCCTTAGTGCCCCAGTGCCTCCGTCCTATGTCCATAGTACCCCCAGTGCCTCCTTCCCATGTTCTTAGTACCCTTTCCTATGTCCTTAGTGGCCCCAGTGCCTCCTTCCCATGTCCTTAGTGCCCCCAGTGCCTCTGTTCTATGTCCATAGTACCCCTAGTGCCTCCTTCCCATGTCCTTATTGCCCACAGTGCCTCCGTCCTGTGTCCTTAGTGCCCCCAGTGCCTCCTTCCCATGTCCTTAGTGCCCCCAGTGTCTCCTTCCCGTGTCCTTAGTGCCCCCAGTGCCTCTGTCCTGTGTCCTTAGTACCCTCAGTCCCTCCTGTGTCCTTAGTGCCCTCAGTGCCCCTTCCTATGACCCCTCACTGCCTTCCAGACTTTGGCTCACCCCCACTCTCCGAAGCCAGCCTGCCTGTCTCCCTCCCATCCCCCTTTGCAGTATAACCCTTGAGAAGCATGTTTCCATCTTCCCCCCCCCACCACTACTGCTGCCGTGCACCCTACCCCACTGACCCTCCTATTGCGAGTCGACCGACGGGCCTCCCGGCTCCGGTAGCGTCCGCAGCGCTCTGGGCGTGCTGCTTCGTGCCTTTCTGCTGCCCTGATTTCTTCTGCCGCATCTCTGATGATGTCATCAGGGATGCGGTAGAGGAAATTGGGGTGGTGGAGGGCCACGAGGCAGCGTGTTTGGAGTGCTGAGGACGTTGCTGGAGGCGGGAGGTTTGTGGTCTCGCGGTGGAACAGTCGGGTTGGAGGGTCAACGGGAGTTTGGATGCAGCGGGGGTTGGGGCGACGACGACAAACTGCGTTATGGGAAAACAGAACCCACGGAACACGCAGGTAGGAGTGCGCATGCGCGCGTAGCGTTTTATTATAGTAGATTAGGACTAGCAAGAAAAATCTGTTTTTTTGGTATTTAATTTCAACTTAAATTCAATAGTCCATTATTCAATCCAATTTAAGATAAAGGTGATCTGATTTTTTATTTCTGTGGTAAGAGAAATGACTAGTATCAGTATCGTAATGTCATCGGCATAAATGTAAAATAATTACATTTAGACTTTGTAATAAATTGGCCAAATGGGCAACATAGATATTAAACAAGGTAGGTGACAATGGTGAACCCTGAGGTACCCCACAAGGATTGCTCCAAGAATATTGACAATTGCTGAAAACTTGATACAATCTTTTTTTCAAAAAGCCCTGAAATCAATCTCGAACTTTTCCAGGAATTCCCGTAGCATCTAGACACCCCAGTAGAATCTCATGATCCACCAGGTCAAAAGCACTACTAAGATCTAGCTGAAGTATTAGAGTGCTGGTGCCTTAGCTAAACAAACAATGAATATGATCTATCAAAGAAGCTACAATCATTTCTGTACTGAAGACTTGTCTAAATTGGAATTGATGATCATGAAGAATATTGAATTTTTCTAGATACTTGACTAGTTCTAAGTTAACCAAACCTTCCATTATTTTACAGAACAAAGGTATACTTGCAATAGGTTTATAGTTTGTTATTACAGATATAGATTCTTTATGATTCTGTATGATAGGGGTAACCAAGATTTGACCCAACTCGTTTGGAAATAGCCCATTTATCAGAGAGAAAATAATCCATTTAAACAGATCTGCCTTAAAGGTAATTGGGGCCTTCTTCATAATTGTCAGAAAGCCCGTGTCTAATAAACAGCTCGATTTGACATATTTATTGTACAACTTAATAAATTGTTGCCAATCTGGGATATCAGATTTATTCCAGTACATGTCAGCTCTTATACCTTCTCTCAACTGCACTGGTTGAAAATTGGGGTAATTAGTAGACTGTAAAGTAGCTCTTAAATTACAGATTTTATTATTTAACAGCAGATGGAGATTTTCCATTACTTGATCACTTTATAGAAACAGTATCAGTTAACTTATTCACTAGTTTAAATAGCTCTCTACTGTTTATCTTAACTGTACCTACTTTCTGTGTATAATAGTTGGAGCATTTATCTTTAATAAGATTCTTATAGATTTTTAATTTACATCTCCAATTTTTCTTGTCCTTCTCATTACCAGATTTTAAACAAATCCTTTCCAGTTTTCTTAATTTCTGTTTAAAAGCCAATAATTCTGCATCATACCAATCATTTAGAAGCTTTTGTTTTCTATTACGTATCTATTACGTATGAGGATATTTCACCTAAGATTTGATTACTAATAGTTTTCCACATAGTTGGAAAGTTTGCCCCAGAATCTGATTTGGCTGCTAAGTCACAGTGTGGAAGAAGAAGATACGGCAGTGGTGATCCATGTGGGGACGAACAACATGAGCAACAGGAACTACAACAGGGAAGTACTGAAGGACCAGTTCCGGATGCTAGGAAGGAAGCTGAAGACCAGAACGCAGAGGATAGCATTCTCGGAGATCCTGCCGGTACCCAGGGCAGATGAGAACAGGCAGATGGAGCTGCAAGCAGTCAACGCGTGGATGCGGCGCTGGTGTGAGGATGAAAGGTTTCCACTTCATGCGCAACTAGACGACGTTCTGGGGAAGAGCAAGCTCTACAGGAAGGATGGACTCCAGCAGAGACGGAACGAGGCTACTTGCAAGCAGCATCAAGAGAGAAGTGGACAAGTTTTTAAACTAGGAAGAAGGGGAAAGCCGACAGTCAACCAAGAGAAAGAGTCAATGGTTCGGGAACCAGTATACCAGAAGGATACTGTGCAAGAAGATAAGAACATAAGAACTGCCATCTCTGGATCAAACCTTTGGTCCATCAAGTCCGGCGATCCACATACGCAGAGGCCCAGCCAGATGTACACCTGGCGTAATTTTAATCACCCTTATCCCTCTATGCCTCTTGTAAGGAGATGTGCATCTAGTTTGCTTTTAAATCCTAGAATGGTGGATTGCGCAATAACCTCCTCTGGGAGAGCATTCCAGGTGTCCATCACTCGTTGCGTGAAGCAGAACTTCCTGATATTTGTCCTGGACTTGTCCCCCCTTAGCTTTAGAGGGAAAGACTCACAGGATTACAGGCAAGACAGATCGAAAAGGACACAAGAGGGAAGGAAATGCAAGAAAGGAACAGGCCGCAAACTCAAGTGTATGTACACGAATGCAAGGAGCCTCAGAAATAAGATGGGTGAATTAGAAGCCATGGCACAAAAAGATAACATTGGCATCATAGGCATCATGGAAACATGGTGGACTGAGGAAAACGTCTGGGACACTGTGCTACCGAGATACAAACTATACTGCAGAGACAGAGTGGCTCAGAAAGGTGGGGGGGTTGCCATATACGTCAAAGAGGAAATTGAATCTACTGGAGAGAACACACCACAACTGACGGATAAGTTAGAGTCTCTATGGGTCAAAATTCCAGGAACAAATGGCCTGGAAATGAAGATCAGCATCTACTATCAACCCCCAGGGCAGTCTGAAGAAATTGTTCGAGAAATGACAGATGAGATTAAACGCAACTGCAAGGGAGGCAACACAGTTATCATGGGTGACTTCAACTATCCGGGAATAGACTGGAACCTAGGCACTTCCGGCTGCATTAGAGAGACCAAGTTCTTGGATGCTGTAGGCGATTGCTTCCTGGAACAACTTGTCAAGGAAAATATTAGAGGAAATGTAATTCTGGACTTAATTCTAAATGGCCTGCGAGGACCGGCACAAGATGTAGAAGTAGAAGGGATGCTGGGAAGCAGCGATCACAGTATGATCCGCTTTGATCTGGACGCAGGGGAGAAACATTGGTCCAAAATGACAGCCATGGCACTAAACTTCCGAAAAGGGAATTACGAAGGGATGAGACTCATGGTAGGGAAGAAGATTAAAAAGAGGATAAGCACTGTAAAAATGCTAGAGCAAGCTTGGTCCTTTTTTAAGGACACAGTCACCGAGGCGTAAAATCTATATATACCGCATATCAACAAGGGATCCAAGAGGAAAAAGAACAAAGAACCGGCATGGCTCACTGTAGAGGTGAAGGAAGTGATCAGAGACAAGAAAACTTCATTTAAGGAATGGAAAAGGTCAAAAACGGACGAAAACTGGAACAAGCACAAACTGGAACGCAGGTACCATAAGGCGGTAAAAGGGGCCAAAAGAGACTACGAGGAAAAAATAGCTAAGGAGGCAAAGAACTTCAAGCCGTTCTTTCGATATATTAAGAGGAAACGACCCACAAAGGAAACGGTAGAACCGTTGGATGACCATGGAATAAAGGGAGCGCTAAAAGAGGACAAAGCAATTGCTGACAAACTGAACACAATTTTTGCACCGTATTAACCGAAGAAGATGTACACAGCATAATGGAACCCATCAGGCTATATGCTGGAAATGAAGATGGAAAGCTGACAGGATTAACGGTCAGTCTAGAGGAGGTGTGTAGGTAGATCGAGGAGTGTGTGGCGCAGTGGTTGGATCTACAGCCTCCGCACCCTGGGGTTGTGGGTTCAAACCCCGCGCTGCTCCTTGTGACCCTGGGCAAGTCACTTAATCCTCCATAGCCCCAGGTACGTTAGATAGATTGTGAGCCCACCGGGACAGAGAGGGAAAATGCTTGAGTACCTGATTGTAAAACCGCTTAGATATCCTTGATAGGCGGTATATAAAATCCTAATAAAACTTGAAAAAAAAAAAAAAACTTGAAAAATTGATAGGCTTAAGAGCGATAAATCCCCAGGATCGGATGGCATACATCCGAGGGTCATCAAAGAACTGAAAGGGACCATAGCTGAACTTTTCAAATCGGGAAAGATTCTGGAAGACTGGAAGGTGGCGAATGTTACGCCGATTTTCAAGAAAGGTTTGAGGGGAGATCCGGAAAATTGCGAGCCATGGAATCGAGGGTGAAATACTCACGTGGATTAAAAACTGTCTGGAACATAGGAAACAGAGAGTGGGGGGGTAAATGGACAATACTCGGACTGGTAGAGCGTCACCAGTGGGGTGCCACAGGGCTCAGTGCTTGGACCCGTGCTCTTTAACATCTTTATAAACGATCTACACATGGGTATGACGAGCAAGGTGATTAAATTTGTGGACAATATGAAGTTATTCAAAGTAGTGAAGACCAAGGGAATTGCGAAGATCTGCAACGTGACATAATCAGGCTCAAGGAATGGGCATCGACATGGCAGATGAGGTTCAACTTGGATAAGTGTAAAGTGATGCATGTCGGTAACAAAAATCTCATGCACGAATACAGGATGTCCGGGGCGGTACTTGGAGAGACCTCCCAGGAAAGGGACTTGGGCGTTCTGATCGATGAGTCGATGAAGCCATCCATGCAATGTGCGGCGGCGGCAAAAAGGGCAAACAAAATGCTAGGAATGATAAAGTAGGGGATCAAGAACAGATCAGAGAAGGTTATCATGCCGCTGTACCGGGCCATGATGCGCCCTCACCTGGAGTACTGCGTACAGCACTGGTCGCTGTACATGAAGAAGAACACGGTACTACTTGAAAGGATCCAGAGAAGAGCGACTAAGATGGTTAAGGGGTTGGAGGAGCTGCCGTACAGTGAAAGATTAGAGAAACTGGGCCTCTTCTCCCTCGAACAGAGGAGATTGAGAGGGGACATAATCGAAACATTCAAGGTACTGAAGGGGATAGACTTAGTAGATAAGGACAGGTTGTTCACCCTCTCCAAGGTGATTCAAAATACTCTAAGGAGTATTTGGAAGAACTGGGTATACCTAATCCTCCTAGGGATTCATTAAAATTACCCATGAATGGCATTCTCACTCAAACTTTCAAAAGAAATCTTGATACACCATATTCCGTTTTGCTGTGCCAGCAAAACTGGAATCTCGATATAAAATGATCCACTGTAAAAGATTTGAAAAGTCTCAACTATCCCATCAATCTCTTCTCCTGGAGTCTTCATTGAAAAGAACCAATACGGCCAAGGTCTATGCCACAGTCCCACCTGGCCAAGAGGGAAGGACCATGGATATGTTTGGCCGTCAGCTGTATCAAAATTCTATGATGACAAATAGAATTTTAAACTACAACTTTGTCTTTACATCATATCTCAAATATTGGGTCAATGCTATGCCCATTTTCTTCAAGTACCTCCCAGAACATCACCTGTCAGAGTTCCAGCATATGCATTCCACTCTAGATTACTTTGCATGCATATTACGCTTTTGAGGTGTCCTCCAGGGTCACTGCTTTCTCGGTGGCTCCGCACCGTAGATATGGACCCAAATCTACAAGATCGACTGGCCGATATCCCATGCCAGGACAATGAGTTGTTTGATAAGCTACAAAGTGCTTATCTGAGCATGAGAAGTTGTTTGCCTCCATCATCAGGCCAAAGCCGAAGCCTACCACCGCTAAGGGTTATAGGCCTCCTCCATCTTACCAGAGGCATTATCCTCGGAAGGCAGCACCTTATTCAAGGCTGCCTCCTAAGAAACCACAGTAACAGCAGCAGCAACGGCAGCGTAAACCTCAGACTCATGCTGCACCCAAGGTTTCTCAGCCTTTTGCACCATCTAACACAGAGCATAACCTCAATCGTTCTGCCTCTGTCCTCTCTTTTGCCCATAGGTGGTCGTCTCCATCATTTCTATCAAAGATGGGAACTCATTACATCCAACCTCTGGGTTCTCACAATCATAAGGGAAGTTACTCTCTCCACTTCCTTCAGATTCCACCAGATCTTCCCCTAAGAGAGTATCCTTCCAATCCATCCCAGACCACCCTTCTTCTTCAGGAAGCTCAATCTCTTCTTCATCTCCGTGCCATCGAGGAGGTTCCTCTGGAACATCAGAGCATGGGATTTTACTCCCGTTACTTCCTTGTCCCGAAGAAGATGGGAGTTCTACGACCTATCCTGGATCTCAGAGTTCTCAACAAATTTCTTGTCAGAGACAAATTTTGGATGCTGTCTCTAGCATCTTTGTATCCCCTTCTAGATCACAACGATTGGCTACACTCTCTGGATCTCAAAGAGGCTTACACTCACATTCTCATTCATCCAGCCTCTTGCAAGTTCCTCAGATTACGGATGGGAAATCATCATTTTCAGTACAGAATGCTGCCTTCCGGCCTGGCATCATCTCCCAGGGTTTTCACCAAGTGCCTAGTAGTGGTGGCAACAGCTCTGCGCAGCCATGGTCTCCAGGTTTTCCCCTACTTGGATGACTGGCTCATCAAAGATGCAACATCTCAGGACCCAACGGACTATTTGGTTCCTCCAACATTTGGGGTTCAAAATAAACTTTCCAAAATCCCAGCTACAACCCTCTAAAAACCTACAGTTCATTGGAGCTATACTGGACACTGTGCAACTCAGAGCATTCCTTCCGCAACAACGTCAGGATACTCTCATTCACCTTTGCCTCAAAGTGTCATCCCTCACTTCACTCTCAGCAAGACATGTGATGGTTCTCCTAGGTCACATGGCCTCTACGGTTCACATGACTCCATTTGCCAGACTTCACCTCAGAATTCCTCAGTAGACCCTGGCATCTCAGTGGGCGCAGACTTACGATCCACTCTCTCAGAACATTACAGTGACTCCTTCGTTGAGACAGTCTCTCCACTGGTGGATGCTCTCCTCCAATCTCTCCACAGGTTTGATGTTTCAAACATCTTCTTCACGATCAAGTAGTCCTCATTCGTACAGACAATCAAGTTGCCATGTACTATGTCAACAAGCAGGGAGGAACAGGATCTCTCCCTCTTTGCCAGGAAGGTCAAAAAAATTGGAACTGGGCAATTCTTCACAATGTCTTCCTGAAAGCAGTCTACATTCAAGGAGAGAAAAACTGTCTGGCGGACGAATTGAGTCGTCTACAACCTCATGAATTGGCACTCAATTCCATCACTCTCCACCACATTTTTTCTCAATGGTGAACTCCTCAAATAGATCTCGTTGCCTTTCTTCTGGAATGGAGCAGCAAATTCCTGTATGCGTTTCCTTCATTCCCTCTAATTCTCAAGACACTCGTCAAACTCAAACATGAACATGCCACCATGATTCTCATAGCTCCTCGCTGGCCCAGACAACCTTGGTTCTCCCTTCTACTTCAACTCAGCAGAAGGAAGCCACTACTTCTACCAGTTTGTCCGTCTCTACTTACACAGAGTCAGTGGTCCCTGCTTCATCCCAACCTACAGTCTCTGCACCTGACAACTTGGTACCTTTCAATGTAACTGCTAATTTCCAGTTCTCTCAATCTGTCAAGAACATTTTAGAGGCTTCCAGGAAGCCTACCACTAGGCAATGTTGCAACCAGAAATGGACTAGGTTTTCTGCATGGGGCACCCTTCATCACAGGGAGCCTCAATCTACCTCCTTGTCTTCAGTTCTGGATTACTTGTTGCATTTATCTCAATTAGGTCTCAAATCAACATCCATTACATGTACATCTTAGTGCAGTTGCTGCTTTTCATCAGCCCTTGGAGGGGAAACCTTTATCTGTTCATCCTATGGTTTCCAGATTTATGAAAGGACTTTTCAATGTCAAGCCACCTCTCAAACTCCCGTGGTTTGGGATCTCAATGTTGTTCTTTCTCAGTTGATGAAGCCTCCATTTGAACCATATCTATAGCTCATCTAAATATCTCACTTGGAAAGTGGTCTTCCTTATTGCTCTCACGTCTGCTTGCAGAGTTAGTAGCGGACCCACCTTTCACAGTATTCCATTATGACAAGGTGGTCCTCTGTACTCATCCTAAATTCTTACTAAAAGTTGTTTCAGAATTTCATCTCAATCAGTCCATTGTACTTCCAGTGTTTTTTCCAAAGTCTCATTCTCATCCTGGAGAAACAGTTCTTCATACTCTGGACTGTAAGCATGCTTTGGCCTTCTATTTGCAAAGGACTAAGACACAAAGATCTTCTACTCAACTTTTTCTCTCCTTCGATCCAAATAAGTTGGGACATCCAGTTTCAAAGAGCACCATCTCCAACTGGTTAGCTGCTTGCATCTCTTTCTGCTATGCTCAAGATGGACTGCATCTTGAGAGTCGAATCACAGTCCATAAAGTTAGAGCCACAGCGGCATCTGTAGCTTTCCTTAGATCTACTCCTATTGAGGAAATCTGCAAAGCTGCCACTTGGTCCTCGGTTCATACATTCACCTCTCATTATTGTCTGGATTCTTTTTCCAGACGGGATGGCCACTTTGGCCAGGGAGTATTACAAAATTTATTCTCCTGAATTGCCAACACTCCCACCATCCCATTCTGGTTAGCTTGGAGGTCACCCATATGTGAGAATATGCTGCCTGCTTGTCCTGGGATAAAGCACAGTTACTTACCATAACAGGTGTTATCCAGGGACAGCAGGAAGATATTCTCACAACCCACCCACCTCCCCTGGTTGACTTCTTAGCTAGCTATCTGAACTGAGGAGACGCGCGCTCTACCTCGGGCGGGAAGGCACTCGCGCATGTGCGGTGCAGCAGTCGCAAACTTTCTAAAAGTTCTTCAAGCAAGTCTGCTTGTGAAGCTGTCCACATCGGGGCTCCGTGGATGATGTCACCCATATGTGAGAATATTTGCCTGCTGTCCCTGGATAACACCTGTTATGGTAAGTACTTGTGCTAACTGGCTCTGTCACGGAACAGCTCATCACCTGCTGCCCAAGCACAGCAAATGGTCTGCAGTCTTCTACTATCTGCTGCCTCAACTTCACACTTACTGCCCCAGAATACGGTAACTGCCTACTCCTTTCAGGTATCTTGTGGCTCTTTGAGCATTGGATCCATTATGGTATCCACACTCTAGCTTACAGATTCTATGCAGCAGCAGCAGCTCATTAAGAGCCATACAGTAGCGAGGGATCTGGAAACTGAAATGACAAGTGAGATGATTAAATTTGCAGATAACACTAAACTGTTCAGTTGTTTAAATGCATGCAGATCTTCGGAAATTGGAAGACTGGGCATCCAAATAGCAGATGAAATTGAATGTGGACAAATGCAAACAGATGTACATTGGGAAGAATAACCCAAATCATAGTTACCAGATGCTAAGGTCCACCTTGGGGGTCAGTACCCAAGAAAAAAAATTTGGGTGTCATTGTAGTCAATACGCTGAAACCTTTCGCTCAATGTGCAGCAGCAGCCAAAAAAGCAAATAAAATGCTAAGAATTATTAGGAAAGGGATTATTAGGAAGACTAAGAATATTATAATGCCTCTATATTGCTCCATGGAGGCAATGTTAAATTGTGGATTAAGAATTGGTTATCAGACAGAAAACAAAGGGTAGGGTTAAATGGCCATTTTTCTCAATGGATGAGGGTAAATAGTGGTGTGTCACAGGGATCTGTACTGGGACTGGTGCTATTTAACTTATTTATAAATGACCTGGAAATTGGAACTATGAGTAAGGTGATTAAATTTGCAGATAACACTAAACTTCAAAGTTGTTAAAACACAGGCAGACAGTGAAAAATTGCAGGTAGACCTTGGGAAATTGGAAGAGTGGGTGTCCAGATGGCAGATGAAATTTAATGTGGACATATGTAAAGTGATGCACATTGAGAATAATCCAAATCATAGTTACCGGCTGCTAGGGTCCACCTTGGGGATCAGCACTCAGGAAAAAGATCTGGGTGTTATCGTGGACAATACGCTTCAGATTAGCGAGGACATCAAAAACAAGAGGACATTCAGAAAAATTGAAAGGAGACAGATTCAAAACGAATGCTAGGAAGTTCTTCTTCACTCAGAGGGTGGTGGACACCTGGAATGCACTTCCAGGGGAGGTGATAGGACAGAGTACAATATTGGGTTTCAAAAAGGGATTGGATGACTTCCTGAAGGAAAAGGGGATTGCAGGGTATAGATAGAGGGCTACAATACGGGATATTAAATGAATAGGGAATAAACGTCTTGGGTAAAGGAGCACTTACAGGTCATGGACCTGGGGTGCTGCCACGGGAGCGGACTGCTGGGCACGATGGACCCTTGGTCTGACCCAGCAGAGGCCATTCTTATGTGCTTCCGCCCAATGTGCAACAGAAGCCAAGAGGGCAAACAGAATGCTAGGAATTATTAGAAAAGGGATGGTAAACAAGACTAAGAATGTTATAATGCCTTTGTATTGCTCAATGGTGCAACCTCACCTTGAGTATTGCGATCAATTCTGGTCTCCTTATCTCAAAAAAAGATATAACGGTACTAGAAAAGGTTCAAATAAGAGCGGCCAAGATGATTAAGGGGATGGAACGCCTCTCATATGAGGAAAGACTAAAGAAGTTAGGGCTCTTCAGCTCAGAAAAGAAACAGCTGAGGGGAGAACGGGTACAAGTGAATCGATTTTGTAATGCATCAAGACTAGGGGACACTTGATGAAGTTACAGAGTAGTACTATTTTCAATTTTTTTTTATTGAATTTTGAGAGTAAATACAAACATAAACCAATATAAAACTTTAATAGTATAACATAATATCAAGATTAACACGCTGTGACATAGTAAACAGAGGAAATATATAGATAGTTATTATGCACTATTCGATTGAAAGGCATGGAAATATTCATCCAGTGGTGCCCAGGACTTTTTAAAACTTAAGAAAGTATGGTTTTTGTTCACCATAATTTCTTCATATTTTCTTATAGAACATAAGTGATTCCACCATTCAATTGAGTTTAGCTGGGAATTGTCTTTCCAGTTACGTATAATTATGTGAACAGCCAACACAATTATAGTACGAGTATTACAAAGTTTCGTAAATGGTGGATGAATGGAGATGTCTGAATTATTTGAACGCAATATAATTATTTTATACTAGTCTTTAAGCCTGTTACATTAACGGGTGCTAGAATATATGTCTGTCTGTCTTTCTTTCTTTCTGTCTCTCTCTCTCTCCCGCTGTCTCTCTCTCTCTCTCTCTCCTTGGCTCCCTTTTTCTGTCTGTCTTTCTGTCCCTCTCACTGCCCCTGTGTCTTTCTTCCTTTCTGTCTGTCTCCCTCCCTCCTGCTGTCTGTCAGTCATTCTTTGCCTCCATTTCCCTGTGCAGCAGCATTTCCATCCCACTTCCCTGTGGAGCAGCAACAGCAACAGCATTTTCCTCCCCCTCCCCCCCCGACATCCCTGTGCAGCAGCAGCGGTATTTGGCTTCCCCTCCAGGTCCCTGTGCAGCAGTTGCAGCATTTCACCCACCCCTTCCCTTCTCTTACCGCAATCTGGCCTGCTCCGTTCGGCTCCTCTCCCTTCCCTTCCCATGGTCTAGCCTGCTCCATGGCCCCTCCTTCCCTTATAGTGTTCCCCACAGGCAGGCAGGCCCAGCTTCTTCCTTGCGGCTCAAGTCCTCTTCTTTGTCGGCCCCCCCTTCCCTTCATGTCTGTCTGTCTGGGTATTTTTTTTATTTGTCTCTCTCTCCTTGCATGCTGCCTGTCTGTCATTTTTTCTGTCTGTGAATGTTCCTGTGCCTCCTTCCTATGTCCTTAGAGCCCCTTCCTATGTCCATAATGCCCCTTTCTATGTCCTTAGTGCCCCCAGTGCCTCCTTTCTCCCCCCCTCCAATGCCTGTCTGTCTTCCATTGAAAACCCCCCACCCCCTCCATTGCCTCCCATCCCCCTTCCATTGAAACCCCCCCATGCAAGCCTGCCTGCCTCCCATCCCCCTGAGCAGCATATTTCCATGGAACCCTCCCGATACCATCTTGCGTGCCTGCCTTCCATTGAACCCCCCACCCCCCCTCCAATGCCAGGCTGCTTGCCTCCCATCCTCCTTCCAGCGAAACCCCCCCCATGCCAGTCTGCCTGCCTGCCTGCCTCCCATCCCCCTGAGTAGCATGTTTCCATGGAAACCCCCCCCGATGCCATCCTGGCTGTCTTGTCTGCCTTCCATTGAACCCCCCACCCCCTTTCCGATGCCAGTCTGCCTGCCTCCCATTCCCCTTCCACTGAACCCCGCCCCCACCCCCATGCCTGCCTGCTTGCTTGCCTCCCATCCCCCTGAGCAGCATGTTTTCATGGATCCCCCCATGCCATCCTGCCTGTCTGCCTTCCATTGAACCCCCCACCCCTCCTCCGATGCCAGCCTGCCTGCCTCCCATTCCCCTTCCACTGAACCTCCCCCCCCTCCGATGCCTTCCTGACTCCCCCCACCCGAGTCCTCCCCCCCCCCCCCCGCCGACCCTACCCGGCACAACAGAAACCCCCGTTGACCCTCCCACCGCTACAGGGCTGACAAACCCGGCAGGAGTAGCAGCGTCCCAGGCACACTAAACGCTGCTTCGGGTCTTCTACTGGCCTAATTTCCTCTGCCGCGTCCCTGATGACGTCATCAGGGACGCGGCAGAGGAAATTAGGCCAGTAGAATACCCGAAGCAGCGTTTAGTGTGCCTGGGACGCTGCTGCTCCTGCCGGGTTTGTCAGCCTTGTAGCGGTGGGAGGGTCAACGGGGGTTTCAGTTGTGTCGGGTAGGGTCGTCGGGGGGGAGGGGGGTTAGTCGCGGCGTTGAAAGACGTTCATTTGAAAGACGGTTCAGTTTTTCGGTCTGGCCTGCTCCCTGCTGCTCCTTGCCATATTGTATTTTTTAGTTGAAAGATGCGGCGTTGGCTCCTCTCATGATCCCCACCTGCGTCGGAAGTCCAACGCAGGCGGGGATCGTGAGAGGAGCCATCGCTGCGTCTTTCAACTAAAAAATTAAATACGGCAAGGAGCAGCAGGGAGCAGGGCAGACCGAAAAACTGAACCGTAAGCCGCACATGCGCAGTCCTACCTGTGGGTCGCTACAGCTCACGGAAAACAGACGCACGCGATGGGAGTGCGCATGCGTGGCCTAGCGTTTTATTATATTAGATGTTATAATCAATGAAGTGTCCAGATTTAGTATAGCTACAATTTTTTTCCATATCACAGACCAATAAGTTTGAACATTGGGACATGCAAAGAGAAGATACATAAGTGTTCCAGGTTCTTTAGAACAGGACTGGCAAAGGTCAGAAGAGACATCATGGATAAATCTAGTAATTTTCGAAGAAGTCCAATAAGCATTATGCATGACAAAATATGTGGATTGACAGATGGAAGCTGATAAAGTAGGACGAGCCAAAGAGTTCCAGAAAGAAAGCCAGTCAATGTCCTTAGGGTGTAGTTGTAGCTCCTTTTCCCAATATTGACCAAATGAAGGTGACACATATGAATTAAAGTCTTGAAGTTGTTTTTTTTATAAATTCTTGAGGCTTTTTAATTACCGTGTAGTAATAGTAAAGGAAGAGAAATTCAGAGTCTGAAGTATTACTGAAGGATGATATCATATTTTGAAGATACTCTCTAAGCATGGACCAATTCTGACGATAAATAATAGAGAGGCCAAAACATTCTGTAAGTTATTATCAGATAGTAATACACCATTAGAGGAAAGTTGAGAGAGAGACCATACAATTGACTTGCCAAACATCTCTGACGTTATGAAGGAGAGGTGATTTTAACATACTGTTGTACCAGAGAGGAGTGTGTTTTAGAGCTATTGATTTTTTGTTCATGGATTTATAAAAAATCTAATATCATAGCAGAAGAAATAGTCTTAGAGATTTATTATAGTTAAACTAGCTGATGCCCCGGCGTTGCACGGGTATTTAATTATAGCAATAACACTGTAAATGGATTCAAATAAAGATACTTTATAGTGGTGAATGAAATTAATTTTTTACAGCTTTATAAAAAATACAATATTCAAATTATAATGTGAAATATTTGACAAAATGAATACAATACAACTAACACAAAACGTGATTATAAACAACATTTTTAGTTTCACCTCCAGGAGCAAGAACATATAAATTCTTGGGTGAACCCACCCTTGAGCAAGCAACATAGAGTTGTCCATGGGAAAAACAGGGGGATCTTAAATCCACTCCACAGTATGTAATAGTCTGTCCCTGTGATTTGTTGATTGTGATAGAGAATGCAAGTCTCACTGGAATTTGCAATCTCTTAAACTGAAAAGGAAGATCTGTTGGAATAAGTGGTATCCGCGGGATAAATACGGTTTCACCTTGTCCCTTTCCGGTTAAGATAGTTGCTTCAATTACATTGGCCAGTAACCTCTTTACACAAAGCCTTGTGCCATTGCAAAGTTTTGGTGGGTCAAGATTGCGAAGTAAAATAACTGGAGATCCCACTTTAAGTAAAAGACGATGTGGTGGTAATCCAGCTGGATCAAGTGAGTTTAGGAATTCTGTTGGGAAATTGATGACCTCATCAGCATCTACTACTGTATCAATAGACTTGTATTCAGTGACTGCGCCTGGTAACATGGCAAGTATTTGATTGTTTATTCCATGGACATCTTCATTTTTAGCAGCAAGAATGGCCCTCTCTCGCAACCAGTTAAAGATACTTCAGTGAGCAAATATATTGTACTTGGAGAATATACAACAAAATTAATACGAACAAAAGTTTCAGTATTACATAAGAACATAAGAAATGCCTCCGCTGGGTCAGACCTAAGGTCCATCGCGCCCAGCAGTCCGCTCACGCGGCGGCCCATCAGGTCCAGGACCTGTGCAGTAATCTTTTATCTATACCCCTCTATCCCCTTTTCCAGCAGGAAATTGTCCAATCCTTTCTTAAACCCCAGTACCGTTCGCTGCCCTATAACGTCCTCTGGAAGCGCATTCCAGGTGTCCACCACACGTTGGGTAAAGAAGAACTTCCTAGCATTTGTTTTGAATCTGTCCCCTTTCAACTTTTCCGACTGCCCTCTTGTTTTTTTATGTTCTGAAAGTTTGAAGAATCTGTCCCTCTCTACTCTCTCTATGCCCTTCATGATCTTATAAGTCTCTATCATATCCCTCTAAGTCTTCTCTTCTCCAGGGAAAAGAGACCCAGTTTCTCCAATCTCTCAGCGTATGAAAGGTTTTCCATCCCCTTAATCAGTCTTGTCGCTCTCCTCTGAACTCTCTCGAGTAACACCATATCCTTCTTAAGGTATGGTGACCAATACTGGACGCAGTACTCAAGATGCGGACGCACCATTGCCCGGTACAGCGGCAGGATAACTTTCGTTCTTGTTGTAATACCCTTCTTGATTATCCCCAGCATTTTATTCGCTCTCTTGGCGGCCGCTGCGCACTGTGCCGTCGGTTTCATTGTCATGTCCACCATTACCCCCAAGTCCCTTTCTTGGGTACTCTCATTCAATAACATCCCTCCCATCGTATAGCTGTGCCTCGGGTTTCTGATTCCCACATGCAATACTTTACATTTCTCAACATTGAACTTCATCTGCCATCTCTCTGCCCATTCTCCCAATTTGTCCAAGTCCCTTTGCAATTTTTCACAGTCTTCCTTTGTCCGAGCTCCACTAAATAGTTTGGTGTCGTCCGCAAATTTTATTATCTCACTCTTTGTTCCTGTTTCTAGATCATTTATGAATATATTAAATAGCAGTGGCCCGAGCACTGAGCCCTGCGGGACACCACTCGTGACTTTCCTCCAGTCTGAGTAGTGTCCCTTCACCCCTACCCTCTGTTTCCTACCCGCTAACCAGTTTCTGATCCATCTATGCACGGCTCCGTCCACCCCATGGTTCTTCAGTTTCCGGAGTAGACGTTCATGAGGCACCTTGTCAAAGGCTTTCTGGAAATCTAGGTATTGATTTAAACAACTCAATATGTGGAAACTCAGGTTGAAAAGAAACTCCATGCAGTTTTTTTCCCGGTTCAGAATGGAACCTGTGTTCCTAGTTCAGCATATGTGAGTACTCATGTAATGTAATAACATTATGAACTGGGGTGCATGAAGGAAACAGTTAGAACATACAAACTCTATATGTATGGTGTCCGTGGTAGAATAGAAACGATGTCCCTAGTGGTTATAGTGTCATAGAAAGTTTTTTATAGTTGGAATTACTGTGAGAATGGCAGCTTTTTACATTTTTTCCATTGACATGAATGGGTGAAATATGATTTTCTGTTTGTAGCTCCGCCCACATGTGCAGGTGGGCCGCGAGACCCCCAGAACATATCACCCCAGGTAGTGAGGGATCTGCATACCAAGTTTCGTTCAAATCGGTCAAGCCATTTTTGCGTGATCGCAGCACATACACACACACATACATACACACATACATACCTCCGATTTTATATATATAGATTTATCCATAAAGGGTAAGAAATGTAGCAGTTTTGGAGAAATCAATGAAGATTCCAATTTTAACCATCTTGGAGAGTTAGGGTCAGAGATATTAAGCCACATTAAGGCTTGTGCCAGTCTGAACGCTGAATGATAAAATTTAAAGTGTGGAAGATTTAGACCACCTTTTATCTTAGGTAATTTTAATTTTGCCAGAGCAATTCTAGGAGGCTTCTTTTTCCACATGAATGTATTCATTAAAGCTATCAAGCTTCTTATAGAGACTGTTTGGGAATGGGATCATACTGAAAATGTAATTCAATATAGGGGCCAGCATCATTTTTATAGTTTCTGCCCATCCCCACCATATTAGGAAGAGTGGTGACCATGAATTCAGAATGGATGCCACCATCGAAATAAGAGACTTAGAATTTAATGACATAGTATTGTCCATAGAGTTACTATACCAAACACCAAGATATTTTATTTTATCAGGTTCCCACATAAAAGGAAAGTCGAGACATGATGTTTCAACACATAGGGGGTTAAAAGCATAATCACAGATTTGTTCCAGTTGATTTTGTAACCTGAGATTATAGTGAGAAGATGTAGTAATGAGTCTAATGATGTATATAGTAAAATACCATCTGCATATATCGAGAGTTTATAGATGTCAGCACTAATATCCACTCCTTTAATAAGGGGGGGTTTTCCCTAATGGCTATTGCTAAGGGTTCTAGAGCAATATTGAATAATAGGAGGGATCATAGGCATCGGAACAGGGGAGCCACAGGGGCCGTGGCCTCCCCAAATATTGCCCATGGCTCCAGGGCTGGCGTTAGCCATAGCCCAGGGTTTCTCAACGCACGTTGCTCCCTGCCCAACGGCACATTAAATTACAGCCCCGGTTCTGCAACTACAGGAAGGGAAGGGCCAGCATATGCAGCAATTGCACACCGCCTGCCCACAACCCTTCCACCCAACGTCAGAATTGACGTCGGGTAGAAGGCTTGTGGGCCAGTGGCATGCAATTGCTGCATGCGCTGGCCCTTCCCTTCCTGTAGTTGTGGCAACGGGGCTGTAATTTAATGTAGTGGGTAGCAAGCAGGGGGCAGTGGACTGTGGGAGGGGAGGGGAGGAGGAAGTGGCGGAGGATTGGCTTGGGGACAGGCAGGCTTCGGCGCAGCTTCGGAAGGGAGGGGGCACTAAGGACTTAGGAAGGAGGGAGGGAGGGAGGGATTAGAAAGGGCCAATAGTTGAGCCTGAGTGCAGAATGAAAGAAAGGATGCAGTTAGAAGGAAGTGCAACCAGAGACTCATGAAATCACCAGACAGCAAAGGTAGGAAAAATGATTTTATTTTCAATTTAGTGAACAAAATGTGTTAATTTTGTGAATTTATATCTGCTGTCTATATTTTGCACTATATTTGTCTATTTTTGTATAGTTGTTACTGAGGTGACATTGCATATTTTAAAGTCATCTGCCTTGACATCTTTGAAACCCCCTCCCCTCCCCAAATATAAATGATAATTAACATTTTCTCTGTGTACAGTGTGCTTCGTGTTTTATAAATTTTGTGGTTAACCATTATGTGTTAATAAGATTATATTGTACTAGTCTTTAAGCCCGTTACATTAACGGGTGCTAGAGTAGATGTCTGTCTGTCTGGGGTTTTTTTCTTTGTCTCTCTCTCCTTGCACGCTGCCTCTCTGTCTGACATTTTTTCTGTCTGTGTCTCTCCCTATGTCCTTAGTGCCTTCAGTGCCTCCTTCCTATGTCCTTAGTGCCCCTAGTGCCTCCTTCCCATGTCCTTAGTACCCCTTCCTACATCCTTACCTTAGTGCCCCAGTGCCAGCGTACTGTGTCCTTAGTGCCCCAGTGCCAGCGTACTGTGTCCTTAGTGCCTCCAGTGCCTCCTTCTTATGTCCTTAGTGCCCCCAGTACCTCCTTCCTGTGTCCTTAGTGCTCCCAGTGCATCCTATGTCCTTAGTGCCCTCAGTGCCCCTTTCTATGTCCTTAGTGCCTCCTTTCTATGTCCCCCCATCATTATCTTCCAGACTTTGTCCCACCCCCACCCCCGATGCCAGCCTGCCTGCCTGCCTCCCAGCCCCCTGAGCAGCATGTTTCCATTTAACCCCCCCCCCGATGTCAGCCTGCCTGCCTCCCATCCCCTTGAGCAGCATGTATCCATTTAACACCCCCCCTGTGCTGATCCTACCCAGCACACCCGAAACCTCCGTTGACCCTCCCAGCCGACTCTCCCACTGCTAGACAGCCGACAAACCTCCCAGCTCCAGAAGCGTCCGAGGCACAGTAAACATGCTGCTTCGCAGTCTTCTACTGGCCTAATTTCCTCTGCTGCGTCTCTGATGATGTCATCAGGGACGCGGCAGAGGAAATTAGGCCAGTAGAAGGACACGAAGTAGTGTGTTTACTGTGCATCGGACGCTGCTGGAGCCGGGAGGTTTGTGTTCGTCTCGCGGTGGGTCGGCTGGGAGGGTCAACAGGGGTTTCTGGTGTGCTGGGTAGGGTTGGCGACGGGGGGGGGAGTTGTGGCGTTTCACCTGTCGCTGGTCCTTAGACGCGCGCATGCGTATTCTTACCTGCCACAACCCGACAGATCAGGGATTAGGGAACATGGGGTGAGTGTGCATGCACGCTTATCATTTTATTATATAGGATGTATATATGAAAAATGAATGGAAAAAAATGGTATTATAATTAGTTCTATTATGGAGTGGGGCCTGGGGCTTTCAGGCCCCCCCCCCTAACAAAAAAGCGTTCCGCTACCTAATGGACAATCTTGTTTTGTTCCTCTCTTAAGGGGAAAAAAAAGTAGATAAAGATCCGTTAACAAATATTGAGGCATGTAGATTATTATAGAGAACTTTAATCATATTGATAAATTTTTGATTGAAGCAAAACCAAAAGTTAAAGTATAGAAGAGATAGTCCCATTCAATTTTGTGAAAAGCTTTCTCAGCATCAACAGAAACAGAAGCAAATCAGATGAAGAAGAAGCATGTGACAGAATATTCCAAAAAAGACTAGAGTTATCATTAGGGAGTCTATTGGGAGTAAATCCATTTTGATCTTTATGAATTATATTTGGAAGAATATTCTTCAATCTACTAGCTATGATTTTTGCATTAATTTTATTGTAAATATTTATTAGAGAGAGTGGTCTGAAATTTTCAAATTTAGGGGGGTCTTTTACTAAGGCACGCTAGCCGATTTAGCATGCGCTAAATGCTAATGTGTCAATAGAATATAATGGATGCATTAGCATTTAGCGCACACTAATATTTAGCGTGCGCTAAATCGGCTAGCGTGCCTTAGTAAAAGACCCCCATAGTATGATCTTTGGGAATGACAATGATAGAGGATTCTAAAAAAGAACCTTTACAAGAATTATCAGCAGTCATGTACTGAAAAAGATAGATTAGCTTGGGAACT
This sequence comes from Geotrypetes seraphini, assembly GCF_902459505.1. Classification (NCBI taxonomy): domain Eukaryota; kingdom Metazoa; phylum Chordata; class Amphibia; order Gymnophiona; family Dermophiidae; genus Geotrypetes; species Geotrypetes seraphini. The sequence continues at coordinate 69,433,638 of NC_047091.1, read as the reverse complement.
AATAAATCAGAAAAAGCTTGATAAAATTCTATATTAAATCCATCATTGCCAGGAGTCTTGCCACGTGGTAAATCTTTAATAGCTTGAAAATTTATTGTGGTTTGACATCCAGATCTAATAAGGAATTTTGTTCTGGTGAGACTGAGAGATGAGGGAGATTTTTTGTAAATCCTTGAAAGATTATGCAGAGAAAGTGATTTCCAATGAGTAAAGGTTTTTTTATAGAAAATCTGAAATTCAGAGGCAATATCTGAACCTGAATGATGAGACTGGTTTTGTGACTCAGCTATTAGGGATACTATGGCCCTCTTTTACTAAGGTGCGCTAACCGATTAGTCTATGGATGCGTTAGCGTTTAGCACGTGCTAATTCGATTAACGCACGCTAATCAGTTAGCGCACCTTAGTTATAAGAGGTGGTATATTTCTATTGGCTTTGGATTTTAGATATTGTGCTAGTACATGACTAGCCTTGTTTTCTGCATAAAACCTTGAATTTCATAGGTTCATAAGATAAAGAGCATCATTAGTTAATTTAGTGTTAAAGGAATATTTAAGGGACTGGAGTTCAGTAAGTAACTGAGACGTGGGATTTATATACTGTATATTGGTTTGTTTTTTTAAAGTCTTTTATTTCCTTGTCTAATGAGTTCAGTAGTTTTTTGCTTTGCTTATTTTTCCCATTTAGTAATTAATAATATATCCTCTAATTCAGGGGTATCAAAGTCCCTCCTCGAGGGCCGCAATCCAGTCGGGTTTTCAGGATTTCCCCAATGAATATGCATGAGATCTATTAGCATACAAAGAAAGCAATGCAAGCAAATAGATCTCATGCATATTCATTGGGGAAATCCTGAAAACCCGACTGGATTACGGCCCTCGAGGAGGGACTTTAACACCCCTGCTCTAATTGATGCTTTAAAGGCAGAGTAATACTTTTAAAACAAATAGGAGGAAATATTTTTTCACTCAGAGAATAGTTAAGCTCTGGAATGTGTTGCCAGAGGATGTGGTGAGAGTGGTTAATGTAGCTGGTTTTAAAAAAGGTTTGGATAAGTTCCTAGAGGAAAAGTCCATAGTCTGCTGTTGAGACAGACATGGGAGAAGCCACTGCTTGCCTTGGATTGGTGGCATGGAATGCTGCTACTATTTGGGTTTTAGCCAGGTACTTGTGATTTGGATTGGACTCCATGAAGACGGAATACTAGGCTAGATGGACCATTGGTCTGACTCAGTAAGGCTATTGTTAGGTTCTTATTGTGTTCAATTATGGTCACTGTGAGAGATTCAGGGATATTTCCTCACTGAAGCTGCAGTTACACTCCCAGCCTTTCCCCACTCTGCTAGTCAGAATAGGCCCTATGGGCCTACTCGAATTCCATGGTAGTCCAATAAGGCAATGGGAGTCAGGAATGAACCTCACTCTCTCAAGACCCTAGTGGCGCCATGATCAAAAGGGCTGCCACAACCTCTAGCAATGGTCTCGCATAGGGTTACCATATTTGTTCTCGCAAAAAAGAGGACACATGGCCTCACCCCATTCCCCTCCATCCCCCACTCAAACCTCTTCTCCTCTCCTTCAGTGAGCTTGGGGCCATGTCTGGAGGGATAACATCACACACATGCATGCATGTTAGAACACCCTCCAGACGTGGCACTGAGCTCCTAAATCCTGACAAACTGCCAGGTTTTCAAAAACTGCTCAGACAGTCTTCTAAAATGAGGACATGTTTGGGTAAATCCAGTACTGTTACAGTACTACACTAGTACAGTGAGAACTATCACTAAAGGTTGTGACAGCCATTCTGGCCATTGTGCCACTAGGGGCAGAAGTGAATGGGGTTTGCTCCTGAGCTCACCGCCCTGCTTGATAAAAAGAAGTTCAGGTAGGCCTGGCGGGGGGGGGGGGGGGGAGCTAATCTGACCAGAAGAACTGGAAGGGCTATCTGGACCTTGCTGGGAGATAGGTAAAGGGTCTTACCTTGTCAGTGGAGCTGGGAAGAGGTTCTGACTTGTTGGGAGGCGGGCTTGGGACACAGATTTATGCGGGTCCAGACAGATTTTAATCTGGGATTCGTATAACTTATGGCGGTCCCAGCAAAATATTGGCCAAGACCCATATAAGGGCCAGTGGCCTGACCCACTCTAGTCAGTCACTGATATTCAAAGTCGTTGCATTGAGTATCAGGGCCTAATTTAGCCAATGACAGTCAGCATTTAAAAAATTATTACCAGCTGAATATTGACTGGATAGAATACTGCCATTATCCCAAGACAAAAGATTCCAAAAGGCTTCAATATTCAAATTTCTTTAGATCTAAAGTATATCTCAGTTACAAGACTCTCTAAATAACCACCTTAAATAAGCTTTTTATATATATATATAGGACTTCAGCGGTGTAACTGTGTGTATTGCAAACTCCACACACAGGTTGACAACATCAACCTCTTCATTGGTCCATATTGCTTAAAGTGCTAGTGCTTTTTAGAGTTTTTATAATTTATTTTATTGTAAATAATTAAATAGATACTCATCTTATAAACATGGTTAGGGGTACATATTCCGACATAGGACTATATTTCGCCATGGGCTGTTTCAAGGAAATCCCCCTACAGTTTGAGAAAAAATAGTTTTAAGTCAAAGAATAAATCTCTTAAATCCTCTTATAACTTATTTAAAACCTACTCCTTATTTCAGTTAGATACAACTTTCAAGCATACTATACCCTATAGCATACCTCTAAAGTGCCGGTTCCACATCTCCCGTATCGTTAAGTTCTAACAGGAAACATGGCTGCGGCATTTTTCAGTATATATTTAAGTCAAAGAACAATGTGCTGACGTCATTTAACGTAGCAAATCATTATCTAGTATCATCAATCGGCAAACTCTACTCAGTCAAGGAAGCTCCTAATTAGGCTTTAACTGATGTTCTAAACTAATGTCATCCATTCTATTTCGGCATTAAATCCCAATGGTTTATTAAGTCTCTCTATAATATTCCCTCCCTCCCAACCTAGTTTAACTTCGTCAATCACTCTCCATTTAATATCACTAATCCTATGCTTCTTTTCATGCCAGTGCTGAACCAGCGGCGCTTCCTCACTATTTGTATTAATCCTTGATTTATGCTCAGTCAGATGGATAGATATTTTCCTACTTGTACGCCCTATATTTAAGAGCTCACTTGGGCATTTGATCAAATATACTACACAGGTACTCGAGCAGGATGTATTAGATGTTGCATAATATTTTTTCTTTGTGCCTGGGTCAATCCAATACCTGTCATTGCCTGTGTGCACCATTGGCATTGGCCACACGTACTATGAGTATAATTAAACTCCTAATCTCTATTCTTAATTTCAAATTTATTGAAGGATTTTATTTCTTCAATCATTCTTCCCCTCTTATAGGACACTGTAGGGACATCTTTTTTTTTAAATACTTTATTCATTTCATATCTTAAATCAAGTACAATAAATACATATCAATCTCACTTTCAAATACACTTGACATCTTATAAATAACCCTTATAAAATATAATAATACCCCCCTTCCTTATATAATTATGAAAAATATATTCTTCTAATTATAATAAAAAAATACCCATCCCCCTCCCCCCTTACTGTAGGGACATCTTGAAACAGAGAACTAAGTTGTAGAACTGACTAATGATATTTTATGATTTCAAAAAAAGCTTTACTTAAATTTGAAAAAGGAAGGACGCATATAAGTAATTCGTCCTCCCGATTTTTAATAGTTTTCTCTGCTATCAACAGTTCTTGTTGAGCAAATTTGGCCTGTAAATATCCCTTCCTAATTGCTCTTTTTGGGTAATATCGCTCTTGAAAACTTGCCTTCAGTATTTTTGCCTGCCTCTCATATTCTTCTCTCGTAGTACATGGTATACGTATACATAGAAATTGCCTGCCTCTCATATTCTTCTCTCGTAGTACATAGTCTACGTATACATAGAAATAAGGATGAAAACTCTGAAAATGTAGCAAGTTATTATGCTCTACTTCCTTTCTATATAGGGTAGTGATTATTCTACTATCTTTATCTATGATAAGCATCAGATCTAAATATGCAATTCTCGATTCATGGGAAGACATTGTGAATTTTAGGTGGGGATCGAGAGTATTAATCCAGTTTAAAAAGACTTCCAATTCAGCTTGGGTCACCCCCCAAAAATAAGAATATCATCCAGATATCTCTTCCATAATTTCACCTTCTGGAACAAAGGAGATGGGTAAATAAATTTCCTCTCAAATTTTGATACATAGAGACTAGCCACTGAGGGGGCTAAAGTCGGCCCCCATGGCTACTCCCTGAATTTGTTGATAATATTCCCCATAATACCAAAAATAATTTTGAGTAATCACAAGCTTTGCTAGTTCCATTAACCATCCTACATTAAATCGTCCTAAATCTTTCAGACTCAGAACTTCCTCAATAATTCTTAATGCTCCATTTTGAGGTATTTGAGTGCATAGGGAGGTAATATCGAGTGTCACTAAAAAGGAAAACTCAGATGTTTCCCCCATCTCCTCTAATATTCTTAACAAATGCGCAGATTCCTTCAAATAGGATGGAATCAATTTTACTTCAGTTCTTAAAAAGTAATCTACAAATTTTGAGAGGGATACAATCGGACGTCCTGGAGCAGTCAGAAAAGCTCTAAGGGAGTTAAAGGATAATAGTGAGATTATGATCTTACGTGCAGATAAAGGGGGAGCTATCACCATACAAGATCGGACAAGCTACCATAGCAAAGCCCTTTGACAAGTCACCGATGGGACAGCTTATGTTAAATTGGAAAAGGACTCAGTTGAACGTCTTAAGACAGAAATTAAATGTGTGGTAGAAGAAGGGGCTAAGAGAAAGATAATAAAGAAAAAAGAAGCAACTTTCTTACAAGAGATATATCCCTCCACTCCGAAACTTTATTTACTCCCCAAAATTCATAAAAGCCTGCAATGTCCTCCAGAACGTCCGATTGTATCTACACGGAACTCAATTTTAGAACCCCTCTCAAAATTTGTAAATTACTTTTTAAGAACTGAAGTAAAATTGATTCCATTCTATTTGAAGGATTCTGCGCATTTGTTATGAATATTAGAGGAAATAGGGAAAATATCTGAGCTTTCCTTTTTAGTGACGCTCAATATTACCTCCCTATACACTCAAATACCTCAAAACGCAGCATTAAGAATTACATTACATTAGGGATTTCTATTCCACCATTACCTTGCAGTTCAAGATGGATTACAAAAGAATTATCAAGGAATTATTACAAGAAGAACTTACAAAAAAAGAAAAAGAAATTTGGTCATTTTTAAAGAGAGTAGGAAATGAGTATGGTTATTTGTTTGGGGTAGTTGGCTTTAGTGAGAGGTGGTGTTTGAAACTTGCTCTGTTATTTCTTTTTTCAGGGATTTCTTAAAGAGTATGGTCTTTATTTCTTTTCTAAAAGTTTTGTAGTCTAGGGATGCCGTCAGTAGATTGGTGATTTGGTTGTTTAGTTTGGCTGCTTGAGTGGCTAGGAGGCCATCATATAGTTTTTTCTGTTTGACCTCCTTAATTGGGGGGGGGGGGGTATGAGAATTGGGTGTGAGTTTTCCTATGTCTGATTGATGTGTTGTGGATGAGGCGGTTATTCAGGTAGTTTGGACTGTCTCCGTATAAAGTCTTAAATAGACAGTAGAATTTAAATTGTATTCTTGCTGGGATTGGAAGCCAATGCGATTTGAGATATGCTTCTGTAATGTGGTCATGTTTCTTCAGTGAGTAGATGAGTCTTAGAACTGTGTTTTGGATAGTTTGTAGTTGTTTTGTTATAGTGGCAGGGCAGGGGAGATAGAGGATGTTACAATAGTCAAGTAGGCCTAGTATTAGGGACTGAACTATGAGCTGGAATCGTGTTTTCTCGAAGAATTTTCAAACTTGTCTTAAGTTTCTCATGACTGAGAATGATTTTTGTATTGTTTTATTGATTTGCGGTTGCATGGTGCAGCATCTGTCGATTGTTATTCCTAGTAATTTTAGGGTGGCTTGTATGGGGTAGTTGATTGCATAGATTTCAATGTTGGTTATGGTTAGTATTTTGTCTTTTTCTAGGAGGATGAATTTAGTTTTATCTGGGTTCAATTTCAGTTTGTGATCTTTCATCCAGGTTGCTACTGATATTAGTGTTTGGTGTATTGTGTTTGTCATGGAGAGTTTTGGTTGATCGAAGGGTATGAGAATGGTAATGTCATCTACATAGCTGTAGGAGGTTATGCCTTGTTTGTCCAGGTGTGAGCTGAGGGAGGCTGTATAGAGATTGAAGAGAGTCGGGGATAGAGTGGATCCTTGGGGAACTCCGCATGGGTTTGACCAAGGTTCAGATTTTTCCTTGTCTGATTTAACACTATAGGTTCTTGATTTAAGGAATCCTACACACCATGAGTATACTTTATCTGTGATACCTATTGTATCTAGGATTTGTAGTAGTATGTTATGGTCCACCAGATCGAACGCAGCGGTCAGGTCTAGTTGTATGAGCATCATTTTTTTTCCTGTGCTGAGATGTTGTCTGGCTGTGTCCAAGAGAGATCCTAGGAGTGTTTCTGTGCTGAAGTTGTTTCTGAAGCCGGATTACGTGGGATGGAGTATGTTTTGGTTTTCTAGGTAATTGGGGAGGCATTTGGCAACTAGTCCTTCTATTATTTTGACATAGAGTAGAATAGAGGCAATGGGTCGGTAGTTGGCTGTTTGGTCTATCAGTCCTTTAGGGTCTTTGAGGATCGGGTTGATGATGATTTCACTGAGGTTGGTTGGGTAGTGGCCATTTATGAGCGACATTTGTATCCAATTTAGAAGAAGAGTGCGGAATTTTGTACTGGATGTTTTTAGATTTGGTGGACAGTTGTTGAGGTCACAGGATGCATGGCTATATTTTTTGTAGTATTTGTAGAATTTGGGCCATTGAATGTTTAGTTTGGCTGCTTGAGTGGCTAGGAGGTCATCATATAGTTTTTTCCGTTTGACCTCCTTAATTGGGGAATTGAGACCATATTCTGTCTGCTGCAGTATAATCTCTATCTATGGGGAGAATTGAGTATTCGTTAGGATGGGTAGAAGTGTCATTGAGGGTAGCTCTTGCATTAGTAATTTTATTTTGGAAGTGTTCTGCTAATAGAGTGGCTGAGGGGGTAGTAGTATTATTAGTGGTCAGGTAGGGTTTGGTGTCAGTTAGAGTTTTTAGAATTTGGAAAAGTTTTTTGGTGTCTTGGGTTTCAGTGCCTATTAGGTTGGTGTAATGTGCTTTTCTCTTGTCCTTTAATTGTGATTTATATTGTTTGTTGATTTTTTTCCAGGCGGATTTTGTATGATCCAAGTTCGATTTTCTTTCTAGTCGTCTACATTGTCTTTTGAGTTGTAGCAGTTCGTAGTCGAACTATTTATCTGATTTCCTGCTGGTTCTGGTTTTGGTTTACAGTGGGGCTAGATCATCAAGGGTGTTGGAGCACAATCTTTCCCATTGTAAGATGTAGTCCTCTGGGTTGTTTTCTAGAATTGTTTCATCTATTTTAGACCAGGGTTCGATGTGTTTGTGTGAGGTGTATTTTACTTTATTGAGTTTTGTTATAGTTTTTTTGTTCCAGTTGTTGTTGAAGTGTAAGTGTGGTGGTAAGATGTTCCGTTAGATCAGATGTATGAATTTCTGTTAAGGATGGTTGGTGGGTCATGAAGGCTGCGATATCAAGTTGGTGGCCTTTTTCATGAGTTGTTTGTGGATTTAGCATTTGGAAGGATAAGGCTTTGAGAAAAGAGAGAAAGTTGTCTACTTGTTTGGATGATTGATCTTCTAGGTGTAGATTTAGGTCTCCTAGGAGTAGGTTGTAGGTTGCTATTAGTATGTTTTGGTATATGAAGTCTATGTAGCAGAGAATGCAGTTTAGTGTGTCTTTTAGTGTGGTACTAGAGAGTTGGCAAGCTAATAGGTCCATGTATGGGTTAGATGTTTTTTCAATTATATTAAGGGTTAGGTCTTGTTTGATTAAGATTGCTAGGCCTCCGCCTCTTTTTTTTCTCTCTGCAGACTACCATAATTTTATATCCTTGTGGGCAGACTTCAGTTAATCTGGGGTCTGTGTCAGAGGTTAGCCAAGTTTCTGTGAGGAAACTTCCATTTCGGGTCTTGCTAAAGCCCAGTTTCCCGGCACTATGTAGCAGAGAATGCAGTTTAGTGTGTCTTTTAGTGTGGTGCTAGAGAGTTGGCAAGCTAATAGGTCCATGTATGGGTTAGATGTTTTTTCAATTATATTAAGGGTTAGATCTTGTTTGATTAAGATTGCCAAGTTTCTGTGAGGAAAACACAGTCCAGGTTTTCATGTGTTATCCAGGTTTTTATAAGCTCTGTTTTTGGACCTAGCACTCTGATATTTAAGTAGGCGCATTTGAGTGTGGTTTTCTCTGTGTGATAGTTGTGAGTTGTATTTGGGTATATAAGTGATTTGGGGTGCCGGAGTGGTTTAGACTTAGTGTGTGTTGGTCTTCTTCCCCATGCTGTGGTAATGGAATGTAGTGTTAAATTGTAGGTTTGAATTTCTGTCACTAGACATAAGAACATAAGCATTGCCTCTGCCGGGTCAGACCAGGGGTCCATCGTGCCCGGCAGTCCGCTCCCGCGGCGGCCCCCCAGGTCCATGACCTGAAAGTGTTCCCTACCTAACCTAAAATATCCATACCCTATTCGCTCAATGTCCTGTAAGGTACCTCTATCTGTACCCTGTAATCCCCTTCGCTTCCAGGAAGTCATCCAGTCCCTTTTTGAACCCCAGAATTGTACTCTGTCTTATCACCTCTCCGGGAAGCGCGTTCCAGGTGTCCACCACCCTCTGAGTGAAGAAGAACTTCCTTGCATTCGTTATGAATCTGTCTCCTCTCAGTTTTTCTGAATGACCTCTTGTTTTAGTTGTCCCTGCTAGTCTAAAGAATCTGTCCCTCTCCACCTTCTCTATGCCTTTCATGATTTTATAAGTCTCTATCATGTCCCCTCTCAGTCTCCGCTTCTCCAGGGTAAAGAGCCCCAGCCTGTCTAACCGTTCGGCATATGAAAGGTTCTCCATACCCTTTATCATCCTCGTTGCCCTCCTCTGGACCCTCTCGAGTATTGCCATGTCCTTCTTGAGGTATGGCGACCAGTATTGGACGCAGTATTCCAAATGTGGGCGCACCATTGCTCGATACAGTGGTAGGATAACTTCCTTCGTTCTGGTAGTGATACCTTTCTTGATAATGCCCAACATTCTGTTTGCTTTTTTTGAGGCCGCTGCACATTGTGCCACCGGCTTCATTGTGTTATCCACCAATACCCCCAGATCTTTTTCTTGGCTGCCTTCCCCGAGTACCCTCCCTCCCATCGCGTAGCTGTACATGGAGTTCCCCTTCCCTATGTGCAAGACCTTACATTTCTCCACATTGAAGCTCATCTGCCATTTTTTTGCCCACTCACTCAGTTTGTTCAGGTCGCTCTGCAGTTCTTTGCATTCCTCAACAGTTCTGACCCTGCTGGAGAGTTTTGTGTCATCCGCGAACTTGATAACTTCGCACTTTGTCCCCGTTTCTAGATCATTAATAAATATATTGAACAGCAGTGGTCCCAGCACTGACCCTTGCGGAACACCACTTGTGACCCCTATCCAGTCAGAGTAGTGCCCCTTTACTCCTACCCTTTGTTTCCTGTCCGCCAGCCAATTTTTGATCCATCTGTGCACGTCCCATTCCACCCCGTGACTCCACAGTTTCTTCAGTAAGCGCTCATGGGGCACCTTGTCGAAGGCTTTTTGGAAATCTAGATATATAATGTCTACTGGGTCACCTTGGTCCAATTGCTTACTTATGCCCTCAAAGAAATGCAGTAGATTTGTCTGGCATGATCGGCCTTTACAGAAACCATGCTGGCTCGATCTCATCAGATTATTTTTTTCTATATGCTCATTGATACCTTCCCTGATCAGTGATTCGGCCATCTTCCTTGGAACAGAGGTTAAGCTCACCGGTCTGTAGTTTCCCGGGTCGCCTCTCGATCCTTTTTTGAAGATCGGTGTAACATTCGCTATCTTCCAGGACAGGTTGCAAATATGCTGCAGTAGCTCTGCTGTTTCATCTCTGAGCTCTTTCAGTATTCTCGGGTGGATCCCGTCTGGGCCCGGAGCTTTGTCCGTTCTTAATCTATCTATCTGCCTGAGAACGTCTTCGAGGCTTACCTCCATGCATGATAATTTCCCCTCTTGATCTCCCCTGAAGATTTTTTCCGGTTCTGGCACACTGGATGTGTCCTCTATTGTAAAGACCGACGAGAAGAACTTGATTAGCCTACCAGCCACTTCTTTTTCCTCTTTCACCACTCCCTTCCGGTCACCCTCATCCAGGGGCTCCACCTCCTCCTTCGCTGGCTGTTTCCCTTTCACATATCGGAAAAATGGTTTGAAATTTCTTGCTTCCTTGGCCAGTCTCTCCTCATACTCTTTCTTGGCTTTCCTGACTATTCGGTGACATTCTTTTTGATGCTTCCTGTGCTCTCTCCAGTTTCCTTCAGTTTTATCTTTTTTCCACTTCCGAAATGATATTTTCTTGTCTCCTATCACCTTCTTTACTTCACTGGTTATCCATGCAGGGTCCCTCGTCTGATTCTTCTTGGAACCTTTCCTAAATCTTGGTATATATAGGTTTTGCGCCTTGTTTACTGTGTCCTTGAATAGGGACCAGGCTTGCTCCACAGTCCGAGTTTCCTTGGAGCTGTTTCTGAGCTTCTTTCTCACCATTTGTCTCATGGCATCATAGTTCCCTTTCTTGAAGTTAAATGTTGTTGCCTTGGTTCTCTTTCCCATAGGTAGTCCTACTTGCACTTTGAACTGAATTATGTTGTGGTCACTGGTTCCTAGTGGTCCCATGACCTCCACATCCTTTGCGGGTCCTTTCAGCCCATTGAGGATCAGATCCAGAATCGCTGATCCTCTCGTTGGTGCCTCGACAAGTTGTTCCATGAAGCAGTCCTGGACTGCCTCCAGGAACTCCGTTTCCCTTGCACATTTTGAAATTCCAAGACACCAGTCTATACCAGGATAGTTGAAATCTCCCATAACTATGGTGTTTGGGTTCTTGCATTCCCTTCTCAGCTCGGCTACCATTTCCTCAGCTTCAGTTTGCCCAGGTGGACGGTAGAACAGTCCCATCTTTATCTCGGATCCGTTGCTTCCTGGTACTTTGATCCACAATGACTCCAGTTGGGCATTTGTCGCTGCTGTGTCCACATTGGTTGAGTGAATGGTATCCCTTATGTATAGTGCTATTCCTCCCCCTTTCTGGTAAGTCCTGTCTATTCGGTAGAGTTTGTATCCTGGCAGTACTATGTCCCATTTGTTTTCCTTGTTCCACCATGTTTCCATGATCCCTATGATGTCTAGTCTCTCATTATTGGCCATGACTTCTAGTTCCCCAATTTTGTTCTTTAGGCTCCTTGCATTAGTATACATGCAGTTCAACTCCTGGCATTTTCCCTTCCTTTCTATTTTCCCTTGCATTCCATTCTTCATTCTGTCCCCTTCCTGCCCTGCCAATTCCTGAGTATTGTCTCTTTTGTCCTCTCTTTGTGGTAGATTCCTATTGCCTTCCCCTTGTGGCGTGTTCCTATTGTCCTCCTCCTGTTCCTTCTCATCATCCAGTCCCATTTTGACTTCCCCTTTCAGCATGCTCATCCTTTCCCCCTCTCGCTTCATCTGACTCCCTTGTTTGTTCATAGTCTGTTGCTTGCCACTTGTGTCTTCCCTGTAATCTTTCCCCTCAGTACCCTCACTGGATACTGTTTCCCGAACCGTCGATACCAGGTCGACTGTCGGCTTTCCCCTTCTCCTTAGTTTAAAGCTTGCTCTATCGCTCTTCTGACGTTATTTGCTAGTTGTCTAGTTCCCGCCTTGCTCAGGTGTAGACCATCCTTCTTGAAAAGCTTGTTCTTTCCCCAGAACGTTGTCCAGTTCCTCACGAAGAGAAATCCCTCTTCCTCACACCATCTTCTCATCCATGCGTTAATTGATTGTAGCTCCGTCTGCCTCTTCGTTTCTGCCCTCGGTACTGGCAGGATCTCTGAGAAGGCTATCCTCTGGGTCCTCATCTTCAGTTTCCTTCCTAAGATCTTGAATTGTTCAGTCAGTGCATTCTTGCTGTAGTCCCTCCTGGTGACATCGTTCGTCCCGACGTGGACTATCACTGCTGTCTCTTCTCCTATTTTGGAGGAGAGTTTTATTTATATTTGTAGCGGGTGTTGGGAGGAGGTTATTAGCTGCTGTCTTCCAGCTGGTTAAAAGAAGGATTAACAGTAGGACATGCTGGGCTCCTGAGGTTAGCTTCATTTTTTTTGTTGTTGTTGGTGGTTGGTGGTTGGTGGTAGGTGATAGTTGGTGGAAGGGTCTTTGGTGGTTTGGCTGCTGTTTTTCAGTTGTTTTTACTTTTGGTAGTGTTGTGGGGGTGGGTCGCTTCTTGGTCGCTTGGCAAAGGCGCTCACTAAGGCGCTTTTGACATGCGCCAAACGGCAGTGCGCCGTTAGGTGCTGAGTCTTTTATTGGCTCAGCATAGTTCCATCGGGTGTGGGGAGGGGCGGAGTGTGCTCCCATGCTGGCAAGCCTCCCTGTCCGCTCCTGGATCCAGCAATGTCGGGCCAAGTAAATTAAATTAAATAAGAAACACGGGTGCTGGGAGATTCGCTGAGCCTTTCAACTGGCTCAGCGTAGTTTCGTGGGAGGAGAGGTGGAGTGCGCTCCCACGCCGCCAAGCCTCCCTGTCCGCTCCTGGATCTAGCGATGTCGGGCCAAGGAAATTATTGAGGAAATTCTGAGTCTGAAAGATTTAGCGATTTGATGTAGGATGTTTAATGGAACTAGCAAAGCTTGTGATTACTCAAAATTATTTTTGGTATTATGGGGAATACTATCAACAAATTCAGGGAGTAGCCATGGGGGGCGACTTTAGCCCCCTCAGTGGCTAGTCTTTATGTATCAAAATTTGAGAGGAAATTTATTTATCCATCTCCTTTGTTCCAGAAGGTGAAATTATGGAAGAGATATCTGGATGATATTCTTAACTGGAAGCTGAACTGGAAGTCTTTTTAAACTGGATTAATACTCTCGATCCCCACCTAAAATTCACAATGTCTTCCCATGAATCGAGAATTGCATATTTAGATCTGATGCTTATCAAAGATAAAGATAGTAGAATAATCACTACCCTATATAGAAAGGAAGTAGAGCATAATAACTTGCTACATTTTCAGAGTTTTCATCCTTACTTTTTGAAATTTAATATACTAGTCAGCCAATTTCTATGTATACGTAGACTATGTACTACGAGAGAAGAATATGAGAGGCAGGCAAAAATACTGAAGGCACGTTTTCAAGAGCGATATTACCCAAAAAGAGTAATTAGGAAGGGATATTTACGGGCCAAATTTACTCAATGAGAACTGTTGATAGCAGAGAAAACTATTAAGAATCGGGAGGACGAATTACTTATATGCGTCCTTCCTTTTTCAAATTTAAGTAAAGCTTTTTTTGAAATCATAAAATATCATTGGTCAGTTCTACAATTTAGTTCTCTGTTTCAAAATGTCCCTAGAGTGTCCTATAAGAGGGGAAGAATGATTGAAGAAATACAATCCTTCAATAAATTTGAGATTAAGAATAGAGATCAGGAGATGAATTATACCCATAGTACGTGTGGCCAATGCCAATGGTGCACACAGGCAATGACAGGCTCTTGTTGGATTGACCCAGGCACAAAGAAAAAATATTATGCAACATCTAATACATCCTGCTCGAGTACCTGTGTTGTATATTTGATCAAATGCCCAAGTGAGCTCTTAAATATAGGGCGTACAAGTAGGAAAATATCTATCCATCTGACTGAGCATAAATCAAGGATTAATACAAATAGTGGTTCAGCACTGGCATGAAAAGAAGCATAGGATTAGTGATATTAAATGGAGAGTGATTGACGAAGTTAAACTAGGTTGGGAGGGAGGGAATATTATAGAGAGACTTAATAAACCATTGGGATTTAATGCCGAAATAGAATGGATGACATTAGTTTAGAACATCAGTTAAAGCCTAATTAGGAGCTTCCTTGACTGAGTAGAGTTTGCCGATTGATGATACTAGATAATGATTTGCTACGTTAAATGACGTTAGCACATTGTTCTTTGACTTAAATATATACTGAAAAATGCCGCAGCCATGTTTCCTGTTAGAACTTAACGATACGGGAGATGTGGAACCGGCACTTTAGAGGTATGCTATAGGGTATAGTATGCTTGAAAGTTGTATCTAACTGAAATAAGGAGTAGGTTTTAAATAAGTTATGAGGATTTAAGAGATTTATTCCTTGACTTAAAACTATTTTTTCTCAAACTGTCCTATGTCGGAATATGTACCCCTAGCCGTGTTTTTTAAGATGAGTATCTATTTAATTATTTAAAATAAAATAAATTATAAAAACTCTAAATAGCACTAGCACTTTAAGCAATATGGACCAATGAAGAGGTTGGTGTTGTCAACCTGTGTGTGGAGTTTGCTATACACACAGTTACACCGCTGAGGTCCTATATATAATAAAAGCTTATTTAAGGTGATTATCCCAGGACAAGCAGGCAGTCCATTCTCACATATGGGTAGTGTGACCATATGGCTCCAGAAAAAAGGGGACGGATTGAGACATCTGGGTTTTACTTCCATTGAAAGCAACCAAGATGTCTCAATCTGTTCTCCTTACTTCCATTGCTTTCAATGGAAGTAAAACCCGGATGTCTCAATCCGTCCCCTTTTTTCTGGAGCCATATGGTCACACTACATATGGGTGACGTCATCCACAGAGCCCGGATGCGGACAGCCCTTCCCGCCCAGCGCAGGGCGAGTCTCCTGGAGTTCTCAGTTTTCTGCGGAGCCGAGAAATCCATCTTTGACACTCTGCGCTAAACTTTTCTTCCTCGTGCCTTCTCTCACCGCGGTTTGTATTACTTTTCATCGCGAATCGCTGTGTTCTTTTCTTTTCTTTCAGTTTAAAATAAATAAAGAGACTACTTTTTCTTTGTTCGACTGGAGAGGCAGGCTGCTTGGCCGCAGCCTGCGGGCTTCGATTTCGCTGCAGCCATTTTCCCTCTTATGTCCTAGCCAGTAACGGGCTTCAAGAAGTGTAGCCAGTGCCAGTGTGAGATTTCACTCACGGACCCACACTGTTAGTGCCTCAAGTGCCTTGGGCTTGACCATAATCCTGTCATGCAAGCACTGTGCTACTTTTCAATCTCGAGCCCTTAAACGTCATCGGATTTTAGTGAAGAAACTTTTCGGGATGGAATCTTCAGTCACACCTTCGACCTTGAGCGCTGCCTCAGTCCCATCTTCTACCGAGGGTCCTCCTGCTTCTACGACTCCGACCTCAAGCCTCATCAGACCTTCCTCATTTGGGATGTCTTTGTCCTCGAGTAAACCTAGTATCTCTTCCCCTGAGCTTCCCTCAGGTCAGATATCTAAGCAGAAGGTTCTGGCAGTGGTCCTCAAGCTTTCCAAGACTTCTAAGTCGAAGCACATCTCCACTGCCACCTTGGAGCCTACAGCCGCAGCAAGTGGTCCGATTTCAGATGCGGATCCATCTTTGCCGGCTTCTCTCCAGACCATGTTAGAGCAGCAGTTTGTTCAGTTACTGACCAAATTTGGGCCGACGCTGTCTTCTCTAATCCAGCCTGGGTAATCAGCAGTCTCCCGCGAGGTTGAGCCTCTGCCTATGCCTCGAGCTGAACCTTTACACTCTATGCAAGGAGCAGAGTCTTTGCAATTGTCTAGTCTGGCATCTACATACTCTATGCAAGGAGTAGATTCTTTGCGATTGCCTCAACAGGACTCCTCACACTCCATACAAGGAGCAGAGTCTATGGGAGTACTTCAAGATTCCTCCATCAAACCTCCTGAGTTTCGATCTACTGCTTCTAGCCCTATCCATTCACCTGTAGCAGTGCTTACTTCCATCTCTAGGGTGAAGTCTCCTTAATCCTCGAGACCTGCTTCCACACACCACTCTCGTTGATCGAGGCCTTCATCGAGGCATCCATCCAGGCATAGGTCTTCTTCCAAAGAGCAACCTTCTTTGTCTAGGCCTCATTCCAGACCTTCCAGCTCTTCCAGACCACCAACTCCTCAATCGAGGTCTCCGCTTCCAGACCTTGAGGACTCAGCTGCTTCCATTGCCTCATCCAAGTCTCCATATTCTTTTGATGGTCATTTCTCCAGAGAGGCTTCGCCTCCGACCCAGGCCGCCTTGAGGTCATCGACCTCGGGGCAAGGCCTTGGCGGATCAGCTGTCTTTCTCTGCTTTTCTTCGCCAGATGGCTGATGACCTAGAACTTCAATTAGGTGCTGGTTCTAAGTACTCTAAGGAGTATCTCGAGGTCATGCATCTCCCTCAACCTTCTGCAGAGTTACTTAAGCTTCCTCTTCACAAGCTTTTGTCTCAGACTTCACACGCTGCCTGGAGACCCCTTATACCATTCCTGCTGTTCCAGGCAAATTGGATTCCAGGTATAGAACTATGCATTGTAAAGGATTTGAGAATTTGCAGTTGTTTCACCAATCCCTTCTTGTGGAGTCCTCCTTAAAGAGATCCTATCCTTCCAGAGTCTATGCTACTGTTCCTTCTGGAAGGGAGGGGAAAACTATGGACAAGTTTGGCCGTCGTCTTTATCAAAATGCTATGATGTCCTCCAAAGTCCTTAATTATAATTTTACCTTCGTTACTTATCTCAAGTTCCTCATTGACCTCTTATGATGCCTTTGAATTGTCAGCCAGGGCCACTGCTTTCTCTGTAGCAATGCGCCGTTTGGCCTGGCTTTGCACCATTGACATGAACCCTAATCTTCAGAACTGCCTGGCTAACATCCCTTGTGCAGGCAATGACCTCTTTGATGAATCCATAGAGGCAGCCACTAAGAAATTGTCTGAACATGAAAAATCTTTTGCTTCCATTGTCAGACCAAAGCCTAAGCTAGCTCCTTGAAACCTTCACGCCCTCCTCCAATTTTCCAAGGGAAGCTCCTTACAATCGAGCGCCTCCCAAAAAACAACAGCAACAGAAGCAACAGAAACCTCAGCCTTCTGCTGCACCTAAGGCTGCGCAGCCTTTTTGACTGTTTAAAACAGAGCATAACCTCCATCGTTCTGTCTCTGTCCTCTCTTCCCCCCATAGGAGGTCATCTCCATCATTTTTATCATGGATGGGAGACCATTTCATCCGACCTCTGGGTGCTGTCAATCATCAGGGAAGGATACTCTCTTCATTTCACTCAGGTTCCACCAGAGCTTCCTCCAAGAGAGTATCCTTCCAGTCCATCCCAGACTGCCCTTCTTCTTCAGGAAGCTCAAGCTCTGCTTCATCTCCGTGCCATCGAACCAATTCCTTTGGAACAGCAGAACAGGGGGTTTTACTCTTGTTACATCCTAGTTCCGAAGAAGACGGGCGATCTGCGACCCTTTCTGGATCTCAGGGCTCTCAACAAATTTTTAGTCAAAGAAAAATTTTGCATGTTGTCCCTGGCGTCCCGTTACCCCCTTCTAGATCAGAATGACTGGTTATGCTCTCTGGATCTCAAGGAGGCTTATACTCTTATTCCCATTCATCTGGCCTCCCGTCAATATCTCAGATTTCGGGTGGGAAATCTGCATTACCAATACAGAGTGCTACCGTTTGGTCTGGCTTCATCTCCCAGAGTGTTCACCAAGTGCCTGGTGGTGGTAGCAGCAGCTCTAAGGAACCATGGTCTTCAGGGGTTCCCCTACATAGACGACTGGCTTATCAAGGATTCCACATCTCAGGTGGTTATTCTTGCAACCCAACGGACTACGTGGTTCCTACAAAGCTTGAGATTCAAAATCAACTTTCCCAAATCCCAACTTCAGCCCTCTCAGAATCTACAGTGCATCGGAGCTGTTCTGGACACTATTCAACTAAGAGCATTCCTTCCGCAACAACGTCTGGAGGCTCTTCTTCAACTCTGTCATGCAATGTCTTCCCGTTCTTCAATCTCAGTGAGACACATGATGGTACTCTTAGGTCACATGGCCTCCATAGTACATGTGACTCCTTTTGCCAGACTTCACCTCAGAATTCCTCAATGGACCCTGGCATCTCAGTGGACACAGGCTTGCGATCTACTCTCTCAACACATTACAGTCACTCCTTCGTTGAGACAGTCTCTCCGCTGGTGGATGCTCTCTTCCAATCTCTCCAGAGGTTTGCTGTTTCAAACGCCCCCTCATCAAAAGGTTCTCACGACAGATTCCTCGACCTACGCTTGGGCGGCTCATCTCGATGGTCTTCGTACTCAAGGCCACTGGACCAGTACCGATCGTCAATGTCACATCAATCTGTTGGAACTAAGAGCGATTTTCAATGCTCTCAAAGCTTTTCAACATCTTCTTCACGAACAGGTAGTCCTCATTTGGACGGACAACCAAGTCGCCATGTACTAGGTCAACAAACATGGGGGGACGGGATCTCCCTCCCTTTGTCAAGAAGCTCTGAAAGTTTGGGACTGGACAATCCTCCACAACACCTTCCTCAAAGCTGTCTACATCCAAGGGGGGAAAAACTGTTTGGCGGACAAATTGAGTCTTCTCCTGCAACCTCACGAATGGACACTCAATTCCTCGCCTCTTCATCACATTTTTTCACAGTGGGGAACGCCTCAAATAGATCTCTTTGCAGCTCTCCACAACCACAAACTGCCCCTGTTCTGCTCCAGGAAATATTCTCATCATCTCGAGGCAGATGCTTTTCTACTGGAATGTACAAATCTTTATCTATATGCATTCCCTCCATTCCCTCACATTCTCAAGACTCTTGTCAAGTTGAAGAACGATCATGCCACCATGATTCTGATAGCTCCTCGGTGGCCGAGACAACTTTGGTAATCCCTTCTACTTCAACTCAGCAGAAGAGAGCCATACCTTCTACCAGTTTTTCCGTCTGCTTACACAGAGTCAATGATCTCTACTTCATCCCAACCTGCAGTCTCTACACCTGACAGCTTGGTACCTCTCAACATAACTGCTCTTCAATTTTCTCAACCTGTAAGAGACATTTTAGATGTTTCTAGAAAGCCTGCCACTAGATAATGCTACCACCAAAAATGGACTAGATTTTCTACGTGGTGCATTTTTCATGATAAGGAGCCTCAAGATTCCTCCTTATCTTCTGTTCTAGATTATCTTTTGCACTTATCCACCTTTGGCCTCAAGTCTACATCAATCCGAGTCCATCTCAGTGCAATTGCTGATTTCCATCAGCCTATTAAAGAAAAACCCCTCTCTGCTCAACCGGTGATTTCTAAATTTATGAAAGGATTTTTCATTGTCATACTTCCTCTCAAACCGCCTCCAGTGGTTTGGGATCTCAATGTTGTTCTTGCTCAATTGATGAAGCCTCCATTTGAACCAATGTTTACGGCTCATCTGAAGTATCTCACTTGGAAAGTGGTTTTTCTCATTGCCCTCACATCTGCTCGAAGAGTCAGTGAGCTGCAAGCATTAGTTGCTGATCCACCTTTCACAGTTTTCCATCATGACAAGGTGGTCCTCCGTACTCATCCTACATTTTTACCTAAAGTGGTTTCAGAATTTCATCTCAACTAATCTATTGTACTTCCAGTGTTTTTTCCAAGACCTCATTCTCATCCTGGAGAATCAGCTTTTCATACTCTGGACTGCAAGTGTGCTTTGGCCTTCTACTTTGAACGCACCAAACCACACAGATCTGCTCCTCAACTTTTTCTCTCCTTTGATCCTAACAAGTTGGGACATCCAATCTCTAAGCGTACCATCTCCAACTGGATGGCTGTTTGTATCTCTTTCTGCTATGCCCAGGCTGGATTACAACTACAGAGTCGAGTCACAACCCACAAAGTCAGAGCAATGGCAGGTTCGGTGGCTTTCCTCAGATCCACACCTATTGAGGAAATTTGCAAAGCTGCTATCTGGTCCTCGGTTCATATTTTCACTTCTCACTATTGTCTGTATATTTTCTCCAGACAGGATGGCCATTTTGGCCAGAGAGTATTACAAAATTTATTCTTCTACGTTGCCAACGCTCCCACTATCCCATTCTGGTTAGCTTGGAGGTCACCCATATGTGAGAATGGGCTGCCTGCTTGCCCTGGGATAAAGCACAGTTACTTACCGTAACAGTTGTTATCCAGGGACAGCAGGCAGCTATTCTCACAACCCACCCACCTCCCCTGGTTGGCTTCTCTGCTAGCTATCTGAACTGAGGAGACTCGCCCTGCGCTGGGCGGGGAAACTTCTACATTTCTACAAGCAAGTCTGCTTGCAAGGCTGTCCGCATCCGGGCTCCGTGGATGACGTCACCCATATGTGAGAATAGCTGCCTGCTGTCCTTGGATAACAACTGTTACGGTAAGTAACTTTGCTTTCTCATGGGTACACTTACATGAGCAAATATAGGGTTGCTAGATTTCCTCTTTAAAAAGAGGACACCTGGCTTTGCCCTTCCCCCCCAGCTCCACTCCCCCCCCCCATCCGAACCCCCTGTCTCCTTCTCCAAGGTCCGGAGGCCCTCTGTACATGAGTAGATGTTGACCGGATGACATCACATGCATGTGTGTATGTATGACATCATTGCGTCAACATCCGTGCATGCGGAAAGGGCCTCCTGAAGGAGACAGGGTGTTTGTGTGGGAAGGGTATGATTATGTCATAAGCAGGGCAAAATTTATGTAAGCTACTTATAGAATACTGTAAGTTACACAGATAGGTGGGTCCATTTACACCAGTCGTAATAAGAGTTCTTATAGTAGAATAGACTTCCTGCCTATGCAAATATGGTGCCTAAATGTTTGTATCATGTTATAGAATTGACTCTTTTAAATACTGGATCCAGTAGCTGAGTAGGAACCAAATATATTCTAGCTGAGAGCACCCTGTTACCTTTTTGGTTCTGTGTCTGTAGCAGCTTTGTGCATCTGTATAAACATGTGTGGGCTATGAACTCCTGTAAAAAATCCTGGTATCATAACTCCTGCCTTCTTCTCTCTCCAGCTAACAATGTACATAGGGTAGACTGAATCAAGCTTGGGTTTTACCTCTATTGTAAGCATAGTAATAATAGTTATGTCCCTTAAGACAAACAGGAGGAACCAGATTTATGCTCCAGAAAGCAGGTAAGGCAGAGTCAGGAGAAGGTTCTCTTTCTTTCATTCTGATCACTCACCTCGTTGACTGAAGAAGCTGAGTTTTCTTTCATAATCTCAAACACACAGTAGAGGAGGCCCAGAGCCATGGCCCAGAGCAAGATCTCCTCCTTTCTACCCCTGGCTTGATTGCTGGGATCGTCATTTACCCGTAACCTGGGGCAATGGCAAGGGAGGCCAGCCTGGGCCAGTGGCCTCTGATGGCTGTGCCGGGAGCCTTTTGCAGTGCTCAGGGGCTCCTGAGGCCTGATCAGGCAAGGGCACCCTAGAACACAGCACAGTAAGAGGCAGAAGAGCCTTTTTGGGCAGAACATGTCCCCATGGAGACAGCCTGAAAGGTGCCTTCCTTTGCCCTGCTGGTGAACTGGAGATGTCCTGAACAGGTACAGCTCTCTGTGTCATCAATGACATCACAAAAGTCAACAGTTCTACCTGGTCACTCCCAGCATCATCGGTGCCAACATTCTAAGATTCCAGTGGCCACAGTAATCTGATTGGCTAAGGGGCCAATCCAGCAATGCATCTGTTCTTTAGCTCAGACAGGGCTAGTCTCATTGTTTGCCCCCTTGCCTCACTGCTCAGCCTTGCTACAGAAGCTAGATATTACAAGGTACAAATAGGGAACAGGTAAAGAAATCCCATGAATTATTTTGTGCATGCATTTGCTCAAAGTAGCAGAATGTCTTACATGCCTCCTCATCTAGAAACAGCAGCATATTGAAAAAA
This sequence comes from Geotrypetes seraphini, assembly GCF_902459505.1. Classification (NCBI taxonomy): domain Eukaryota; kingdom Metazoa; phylum Chordata; class Amphibia; order Gymnophiona; family Dermophiidae; genus Geotrypetes; species Geotrypetes seraphini. The sequence continues at coordinate 69,411,623 of NC_047091.1, read as the reverse complement.
CATGGGTCTGTTTTCTTAAAGAGTAGGACGTTCAGCTTTGTAAAATCACCAAAGTAGGACCAGACAAACACTTCCACGAAGGGAATGAAAATCCAAGCACAAAATCATGAGAAAGAGAAGCCATCAACCAGGAATATGTCATCAAATGAAATCTTTATTGGGTCTGGACTCAACACAGCCAGTGTTTCAGCACCTAAATGCCTTTTTTCAAGAGCCTACAATTTGAGCATATTAGTAAAACATATAAATATATATCATAAATATTATATGTAAGTATATCTTTTAGAATATATAATAAATATAAATATAACTAAACCAATGTAACAAAAAATATGTTAAAAAGTACAAGAAACATAAACCATTAAAATATCAAGCATATGTTAAGTTGGAACCTAAGAACAGTACTGGTCAGAGCTTTGGATTCTTGCCCAGAAATAGCTAAGAAGAAGAAAAAAAAACCAACAACAAATTTTTAGATTGAATCAGGTTGGGCAGACTAGATGGACCATTCGGGTCTTTATCTGCCGTCATCTACTATGCAATAACATGTAAAAAATGAACAATATTTTGAAAAAGGTATTCTACTAAAAAAAGTGCTGTCATAACACAATAAGAACATGTGTATAAAATATACCCCCTTTTTACAAAACCACGCTAACATTTTTTAGTACCGGCTGCGGCGGTAACAGCTCCGACGCTCATAGGAATTGTATGAGCGTCAGAGTTGTTATCACTGTGACCAGTGATAAAAAGATGCTAGCACGGTTTTATAAAAGTGTGTGTGTGGGGGGGGAGATAAAGATATGAAGCTAAAATTAGTGCTGATGTCATATAAACCACACACTTAAGACATGTATATAACATAAAGACATAAAGCTAAAAATCACAGACCCACCACTTGCCTCTCATATACTTGATGGTTATTTAATGTATAATATAAAATTTTTGTAAAACTGTAAAAGAATAGAAAATTAATTATATATAGCCCATGTTAACAATTTGGTTAATATTCTACAAATGTTGATTCAAAAGTACCCATCATACATGCGGGGAAACAAATAGATGTAAGGATGTCTGGAGCTTATATAGTAAATATTGTCACATAATCATTACACACAAACAATGATCAAATCAAAATTATCATTCTTAAATGTGGTATACTAATTCACACTTAAGTTTTTTTGTACTTAAAAATCAGTGTGTTACCAAAGAGTAACCATGAAGTCAACAGACTAGTGGTTCCCTTCAAAATTTGTAATCACAGCAGCAAAATGCTTCAGGTGTTAAAAGCTACAAATTAAGGGAATAAAGGACTCATAATCAAAATAAAAATACATCTAAAAACCCGCCCAAGTTGGCACTTTGACGATCTAAAAGACAGGTTGATAATCAAAATGGGGTTTTAGACGTATCCAAAGACTTTGTAGGCCTCTGAATCCCGCTGTGCACCCAGAGATGAGAGGGGCATTTTTGGAGGAGTGGTTAGAGCAGGATATGGGTCAACCTAGACTTAGTCATAGCAGGGATAATCAAAAGTTTGATGAGGCTGCCTAGGCAGAACTTATACGCTGTGACTTAGGCAATCTAAAACCAGATATAAGTGCCCAAAAGGTATCCAAAGTGACCAGATAACCATTGCAGGGACAACGTAAAGACCCCCTCCCCCCAACACACCTCCCTTGTTCACTGACCCTGTCGCACCCCCAAAAAGTTCAGAATAAAAACGTACATTCATGCCTCTGGAACACCAGCACTTGGCATAGGAAAGCCTAGTAGAACTGCACAGAGGTGGCTTAAGTAGTCTGGGAGGTGGGCTAGTGAACCATAGAGAGGAGGACCCAGGCCCACATTCATGGTGAAACGTGCATCCACCAAACCCTACTGTACTGCCATATAGGTGCCACCTGCAGCCGTAAGGGCTACTGGGTATCTCACCATGACCTGCAGAGGAGTTCTGATGAGATGCTTATGTGGCACTCTTTTTGTGAAATTCACAGCAGTGCCCTGTAAGGTGCCCCACTGCTGTGTTGCCATGTTTGAGTGGCCAGTCCATTACTTTGCTGGCCCCTCCCACGTCTAAAAGGTCTTGTTCTAGGCGTTTGGGACTTGGACGATTTTTTGGGACGAGAATGTAGTATAAAGATAGACGTACTAGCAGTCTGGACAATCAAATGGTTGGATGCAGAAGTAGACGATTACCGAAAAAAAAATATTTTGGATGTACTTTTTGAGAATGAACATTTTGCCACTGCTGACTTTGGGCGACTAGCACCCTATGTCCAAATCGGACATAGACGTTTCTTTTGATTATGCTCCTCAAAGTTTCTGAAAATCTATAAAGTGCACTTATATTAAACCAAAGTAGACCCCGGTCTTGACACAGGCCGTGTTTCACAGGGCTGCTTCAGGAAGCCGAGATAAGGGTGTACTTAAAAAATGGGTTAAAGTTGTGCCATGTTACATGACTCTCAACATGCATTACTCAAGACATCTGAGTAATACACATTGAGAGTTAAGGCAGAATCATGTGATATGGCACAATTTTAACCCGTTTTGAAGTACACCCTTATCTCTGCTTCCTGAAGCAGCTCTGTGAAACTTGGCCTATGTCGAGGCCAGGTCTACTTTTGTTTAAGATAAGTAATGCACTGTATATATTTATTTTCAGAAACTTATTTTGTAGCTTTTAACACTGTGAAGCATTTTAGTGCTGTGATTACAAATTTTGAAGGGAACCACTAGTCTGTTGACTGCATGGTTACTCCCTGGTACACACTGATTTACGAGCACAAAAAACTTAAGTGTGAATTAGTATGCCACATTTATGAATGATATTTTGGGGTTTCAAAAGTACCAGTAAAAGCATAAATAACACTCACAGGACAACTTCATTAAACAAATATTCATACAGCAAATTTCATTATATGTACTGGCATAGTTAAATTGGTAAGAACCACCTATATGGCCCAGTATAAATCTTGTAAATATAATTAAGTCATTTTAAAAATGGCAGCAAAAGCATAGTAAAAGCTCATAAAACAAACTCATTATGCAAAACTGCCTAAATGATGCAGTCTAAATCTTGTAATTGTAATCATGCTAATTTAAAATAAATCATGTTATTTTAAGTATTACAAGCTAGATCATACTTGTGTAAATGAAGCAAGTCATGACAATTCATCCAGGCATGCACAAAATGAGTTTAACCCCCTCGTTTACTAAGGCGCGCTAGCCGATTTAGCGTGTGCTAAACGCTAATGCATCCATAGAATATTTAGTGCGCGTTAAAATGGCTAGCGCGCCTTAGTAAAAGGACCCCTAAAAACGGCCAGGCAGAAAACCAAAAGAGAGCCAACAAATAAAAACAGATGAGGCAAAAGAAGCCTCAACTACAAGAACACACTGAAATCCACAGGGTCTGTAATGAAATACAAAAGCAGTGAGTTAGTCAATCGGCAGCAGTGTGTGTAAAAAAATATTTTTGGTTATGTTGGTTTAGTTATATTTGTGATATTTATTATATGTTTTAAAAGATATACTTACACATAATTTTTTTATGTATTTATGATGTATATTTACTTGTATTTATATGTTTTACTAATAAGCTCAATTTGTAGACTTGATAAAGGCACTTAGGTGCCAAAACACTGGCCTTGTTGAGTCCAGACTAGAGAATGATACGGGGGCTGTTTACTGCAGTAAACTGTGGTAACTGCAGTAAATCCGCAGGAATGAGAAATTTGCAACTGGTTTACTACAGGAATGGGGACAAGACCTTTCACCACCCTGCAGGAATGGAGACAAGACCTTTTACCGCCCCATGGGAGCTGTGAAAAGTCTTGCTCCTGTGGTTAAAAAATTGCGCCTGTGTCAGACTCCGCATCTCCTCCCCAGCTCCTCTTGCACCTATTTTACCTTCAAGAGCCAGCCATGCCATGATGAAGACAGAAGGAACCCAAAGCCAAAGCCTGAGACCAATGTGATTTGAAGAATAAAATTACCAGACAGCAAAAGGTAGAAAAAATAAATGTATTTTATATTTTGTGATTAGAATATTTCAGATTTGAAATATGTATCCTGCTAGAGCTGGTATTAGACATAACTGGGGACTGCAAAACCCAGGCTGTGCTTCTTTAGCTTCCAGCTGACTTAGGGCTCTCTCTGACCAGGAGGCAGTTGCCCTAGTTGCACTCCCCTAACACATTCCTGCCATTTGTGACTGAAGTATTTTGTTAGCTTGATTTTTCTGTGTAGTATTCTGTAGTAATTTGGTTTGTTCAGTTTTCACAATAGTGGAGTGGAGAATTTTGTGAAAGGGAGGGGAGACTGGGGTTTTGTTGATCCTTGCTCTGTATTATTTGTATTTATAGAATGACAATTGTACAGAATATTGTCTCTTTTTATACTTTAATAAAATAAGTTCAGTATAAAATCATAACTATTCGAGGCTTGTGTGGATGTGATCTGACAGTTTGCAGGGTAGGGACGGGGATCGAGCTTGTGGGACAGGGATGGGGACTGAGCTCGCAGGGACAGGACAGGGACTGAGCTCACGGGGACGGGGCAGGAACGGTGATAAATTTTTTTCCATGTGTCATTCTCTAGTCCAGACCCAATAAAGATTTAATTTGATGACATATTCCTGGTTGGTGGCTTCTCTTCTTCATAACTTTTGTGCATGGATCAGCTTGGTAGAATACCAGGAAAAGAATATGCAAATGTGTTGTTTAATATTTAGGGATGTGTAGCCAATAAAAATTTATTTCCCATGTCACAAGAATAATTTTTCCTTTATTTTTTTCCCAAGTTGTTTTTTTTTTTTTTTTTTTTGCAGGAAGAATGTTGTCAAGAATACATATTCTTACTATTTGGAAAGAGAGCAAACTCTTTAGGAACAGTGGTGGGCTTTTACAAATGTGTGCTGCTGAGCAACGCACATTAAAGAGCATATTCTATAAAAGGCATCCCAATTGTAGGTAGCACTAGGCTAACCAGCCAATTGGGACACACGTTTTCTTAAAAAAAAACCCAAGGCAGGCCACCTACACTGTAGGCATCTGTCGCAGTTGAGGGAGATGCGTAGGGATGCTTAAGCTTGCCCAAGGCTTGGCGTGGGCATGGTTTTGCTCGGAAGTGGCCTTAGGCAAGCTTTAGCATCCCTAGACATCTCCCTAGGGCTGCAATAGGCACCTGAAATGTAAGCCATTGAAATACAGGTCTATATTTCAATTAGACACAGCCACTAAACTGGTCAAGGTAAGAAAATCTCCCTGCCGCATTCAGCAGAGCAGTCACAGCAGGGTATCCCCGAACCTCACCGCAAGTCGGCCAGCAGGAGGGATGCCCACTTCATCCCATCACCACTCCCAAACTCCCCACATTGTCCGCGGCAGGAGGGATGTCCACTCCCTTCTGTTGCAAACTGCATAACAATCCCCAGCAGGAAGAATGCCCACTCCCTCCTGCCGGCACACCCCCTTCCCCCCACAACATCCCTGGCAGAAAGAGTTTAGGGGTCATGAGTTTTAGGGGGTGCCAGCAGGAAGGAGTGCGTATCCTTTCTGCTGGGGATATTTGAGGAGTGCCGGCAGGAGGGAGTGGGCATCCTTCCTGCCAGGGATTGTTTCGCGATTTGCAGCAAAAGGGAGTGGGCATCCCTTCTCAGGTGGACAGTGTGGGGAGGAGGGGATCGCTGCCGCTGCCACTCAACTGATCGCAGCAGGGAGATTTCCTTGCCACAATCAGCTCAGCGGCAATACGATTCTCTAAACGGTGTCTGTGACATGGACACCAGTTAGTGGGGTGCTTAGGCGGGATCCTATATAAAATTAGGCCCTAAATGCTGAGCCACCTATAGGAATAGAATGGGTGGCTTGGCATTTAGCACGTGCTGCTTGGCAGCACACTTTTATAAAAGGACCCAAGTGTGTGCTGTTTTCAAATAGTTCACACTCTATGCAATGATTTCTTAGTATTATCAGTCCCCCCAAAAAAGAAATGTCATGTTTTCCTGCCGTTTTCATTTGTTAACGATATGTAGTGACATGGTGGTGTTTGTTTTATTTATTTATTTTAGGTATTTATATACTGCCTATCAAGGTTATCTAAGCAGTTTACAATCAGGTACTCAAGCATTTTCCCTATCTGTCCCAGTGGGCTCACAATCTATCTACAGTACCTGGGGCAATGGAGGATTGAGTGACTTGCCCACGGTCACAAGGATAGGGTTACCAGATGTCTGGATTCACCCAGACATGTACTCTTTTTAGTGGACTATCTAAGTGTCCGGCAGTTTATCCGGGTTTTGAAAACCTCGTCTCTTCAGGGCTGTGTCTGCAGGGCCTCTGCGCATGCGCAGATCCAACGCAATGACATTGCACATATGCACACGTGTGTGATATCATCACATCACATCTGCGCACGTGCAGAGGCCCTCCAGACGCAGCCCTGAAGAGATGAGGTTTATGTGGGGCCTGGATTGGAGGGCGGGACTGTGGGTGGAATGGGGCAGGGCCACACATCCTCTTTTTTAACTAAAAATCTGGTAACCCTACACAAGGAGCAGCACGGGGTTTGAACCCACCACCTCAGGGTGCTGAGGCTGTAGCTATAACCACTGGGCCACTCCTGTGTACTGTACTGTATTTTGGAATTACCAATTATTGTATTTGTAAACCATTTTGATGCCAAAGCATAAAGGCGATAAATAAAATCAGTAAATCAATCCAATCTATTTCCCATGTTGTTTGAAACATTAACCCATCCTATTCATTTTCAAGCCAGCTCCTGGCTAGTTAAATAGTATTTTAAGGCCTAATTGTGGATATTCAGCTGGAGATAACTGGCAATCTCCTGCTCAGTATCTGCAATTAGCGGCTGTATCATGTGACATAGCCAGCTAGGCGTGGATATTTAGCGATAATCTGGCTATGTTTAGCAGCTAAAATAGGCCGCATAAATAACAGGCGCCTCTTTAACTGCTAAGCACTTAATCACATAATTGGCTAAGTTGCCACGGCAAAAAATGAAATCTAATCTCCAATGCGAGTCGCCAGAAATGTCCCAGCATTGAATAACTGGGCTTAACACAAGAGGCAGACAGCAAAAGTACTGCCTGCCACTGGCTGAATGCCGGATATTTTATGAATAGTGGATGAAAAGGGAGTTGTAACCATAACTAGCAAGGTTGTCGAGCAGGGTGTGCACACAGGGAGCAAGGGAGGTGGGTGTACCAAAATTGTTCCTTCTCATCTCTTCATTTTGGATAGGACACAGTGGGAAGGGTGGGACACCAGGGGACATGTCACATGGGACATAATTCTGGCTTGGAAAGTCCTAATATCTAGCTAATGGGGCTGTACATTGAACAGGAGGAGGCGGGGACATTTCCCTTGTGTGCACCACCACTGGCTCTGTCATTCCCTGAAACAGGAAGTTACATCAGAGTTTGATATAACTTCCTGATTCTGGGACTGGCAGCACACACAGGAGAATGTTCCCATGCCTGCCTTTTGCTTGCTGTTGCCAATCCACCATAGCTTCTGTGTAGACTCAGAGAAGCAGCAGGCCAATTGCAGGAACAGGAGACCTAGTAAATGAGTGATCAAACAGGAGGGGGAGTGGGGGCGCGGCTGGGGCAGAGCTGGAGGTAGATCGGGATGGGGCGAGGGGTGGAATGGGGCAAGGCCAGGTGTCCTCCTTTTTTTAAAGAGGAAATCTGGCAACACTAAGTGGGGGGGGAGGGAGAGAGATGGGGCAATGCTGAATGAGGGGGGAAAGAAACCGAGATGGGATATTTGATAGTGATAGTACGGAGGAACGAGAGATGGGATGATACTGGATGGTACTTTCTCTTCCGAACCCTCCTTCACTTTCTCCCCAGACCATTGCTGAATACTTCCACGTCAAGGTTCACAAGATTAACCTTGAGTTCTCAACCATATCACCTCTGTATCTCTCGCCTGCCAGGCTCTGCACTCAGCCCCCCTCACTCCCTGCCCTGCTAGGGTCTCCACCCTGTCATCTTCCCTCTCTGACAGGCTCTCAACCCTGTTCTCCCTCCCTCCCTGCCAAGCTCTGCACCCATCCCCCCTCTCTCCCAATGTCCTGCAGGCCTCCACCGGGTCTGTTAGATGACCTAGTGAGCTGGAACAGGGGCGAGCTTTCTACGCTCCTGCCCCTCCCTGAATGGCTGCCTTGAGTTCTCATGGCCCAGTATACTGGGCATGAGCAAGCTTTTGTGCTCCTATGCCGCGCTGAGCCATTCGCTGAATGGCTGCCCTAAGTTCTCATGAGACTTGTGATAACTTGCGGCAGCCATTCAGTGAGCAGCTAGGGCAGGAGCGCAAAAGCTCACTCATGCCTGGTACACTGGGCCGCGAGAACTCAAAGTGACCAGGGAGGGGCTCAGTGTGGGGAAGGCGCATGGAAAGCTCACTCCTGCCTGGTACACCACTGGACCACCAGGGATTTAAAAAGATCGGGACAGGAGATGGGAGGGATCCCTCCTGCTTGGCCCACCATGCCATATGGCAGGCCCGGTGGAGGCCTGCAACAAGTCCGGGAGAGGGGCGGGTGGGCAATGACCCAAAAATAAGCCAAGACCCCCATTTTTAGGCCCACAAATCTCAATTTATATTCAAGTATATATGGTACTCCTTTACTGCACTCTTAATCTAGGGATCAAGGGTCAGATTATACCACTGCCCCAGTTACATTCGATAGATTGTGAATCCATCAAGACAGATAGGGAAAATGTTTGAAGTACCTGTATGTAATCCGCTTTGAGTGTGGTTGTATAACTACAAAAAGAAAGTATACAAGTCCCAATTAGGGACAACGGGGATCCCGCAGGTTCCCTCTTCGGGTCACGGGGATCCATGGGGACATGCCCTTAGGTCACGGGGATCCCGTGGGGACCTCCCTCATGGGCTCAGGGATCCCGTGGGGTTGGAGAGAGCTTCATTAGTGCGCACACACCCCTTTCCTGCCCTTCAGTAGGTTCCTCGATTCAGCGTGCAGCACTCCAAGTACACCACACGTAGCTGACCCGGAAATCTTCCCCCGATGTCAGAGTTAACATCAAAGGGAAGGTTTTGTGTCAGCAGCGTGCAGGGCCCGCTGCCTTGTGAAGAAGCATGTGGTGACTGGGGATTGGCAAGCATGACCCCCTAGCCCCACCCCCTTCATAAATGCTTGCTTGCTGCTCTCCTTTCTTCTTTGCTTCGCTGGACTTGGAGTCCATTCTGGATCAGGTTGAGCCATTTGGGAGGTGCACATGCGCCGTGCATGGCAGTAGTTGGAGGGAGACAGCACTACTGGGCCAAAGACTTTTGTAGAGGCCAACAAATGTAAGTAAAATCCTCTAGCATTCAAATTCAAACAACGGCCCCACACCGAGAGGGAGAATTCCTCATGCTGCTTGGGCTGAGAGACTCTTCCTTTCTCAGCCCCTGCAGCATGAGATTCTCCCTCTGCTTGGGGCTGAATCTCATGCTCTAAAATAGAGAAAAAAAATAAATAAAGTAGAAGTAAACAAAAATCAAAACGCAAGGAAGCAGGTAAATAAATGGGTGGGGGCAGGGTGGTTTGGGGAGGGGGCAGGGCCATGGACGGGTGGGGCTAGGGGTCCCATTGTATTTATGTGCCTAGGGCACACTGAAGAGTTAATCCTGCTCTGTACACAGGGAATAGAAGAGAATTTTTGGTCATAGGGAGGGAGTGAGGTATAGATGATAGGGTTGAGAAAGGTTAGAGAGAGAAACTCTATGTAATCACATATTTTGTCTTCATTTTTTTAACAAATACATATCTCTTAAACATATCTCTATTCTTCCATCTTTCTCCTTCTTTGGCCTCTGAGGGATTTTCTCTTCTTTCTCTCCCTACCACCCTTGTTTCTTATGCTTCTCCTTCAGTTCCCTTTTCTTTTGAACTCAAATTTCTGTTTTTCTTTTGTATTTGAATAAAACTTTTCAATAAAATTTCATGGATAAAAAAAAGAGAAAGGGAGAAAATGTTGTAGTAGAAAGGGAACAATGGGACAGATTGAAAGGGATGCAAGAGGGAGGAATGCTAGACATAGTGGTGAAGGGAATGGAGGGAGAGATGTGGCATGGTGCTGGAGAGGGGTGATAGGAGAAATGTTGGGCATGGGGCTGGTGGGCAGGGGTGAAAGATGAGAAAGGGATAAATGCTGGTCCTTGGTAGGAGAAACCAACAGAAGAATTTGCAGAAGACTGGAAAGGGGAAAAAGGAAACTGGGGCCAACTTGATGGAAAAATAAGTCTCCAGACAACAAAGGTAAAAACCGGAATTTATTGACTAAAATATGTTAACTTTGGGAAATGTATATAGCAGATGTCTGTATTGTGTTCAAAAGAAAAGGAAATGCATTTCTGGTTTTATTTCTCCAGTGCTGAAGTACTTGCTGTGACTGGTGGGGATCCCCAAGCACCACCAGCAGAGGTCCTCCTCTAGAGACAGCCAGAACTCCCCTCCACCAAGCACAGCAGTCACTGGCAACATCCATGAGCCACCGAGATGCCAGCATCTGTGACTCAGGGACGCTACTGCTGCCTGCCAAGCTTAGCAAAAGGGATCCCTGACCAACTGCAGAGGAAGTCCTCAGCTGACAGCTTGGGGGTCCTCATCAGCTGAGTATTTATATTTTATATTTACATTAGAGGCTCTGGTAGAAACCCGTTTACAAAGTATGTATTCTTCCCAATTAATATTTCTAAATTAATAAAGCGTCTTTGCTTATTTGTAAATGGGTCTCTACCAGAGCCTTTAATTCAGTAGCATAATTAAATGAAATAACTACTTCTGAAGTTTATAAGGACAGGCGGGGACAGATTTGATTCCAGCGGGGACGGTTTTGACTCCTAGTGGGGATGGACGGGGACGGGTTTGATTCTACTGGATAAGGGTGGAGATGGGTTTGATTTCTGTCCTCGTGCAACTCTCTAGTCCCAATCCCTTTTCTGCAGGTAATAGTATCCTTGTTTTACCCACATTTTCATTAAAATGTTACTGGAGAGGAGGCTGGCGGTTCGACAAATGCCAGCCACAAAGCAGACAATTATGCATTTTCAAATTACATTGTTGTACATGGATAAAGGACCTGCAGATAAAAGCAGGTATAAATCTCTGTGGGTACTTGTTCCTTGGAAATTTTCAAAGGGAAAATCCCCCCATCCTTTTCCTTCCTAAAAAATCTGAGACAGTTTAAAAAAAATTGCTCAAATAATTAAAAATTAGTGAATATTATATATAGGTAGTTCAATTTGATGGTTCTAGTTTGGTATTTCATAGCAAAGTTTTGCCATATACAAAGGATTAAACCAAAGATCAGGTGAAGCACAAATGAGTCACCTTTTCCAGGGAATCTCCATTTCAGCATGAGACTTTTCTCCTTATCCCCAAGGCAGGTGCGAATTAAATTTAGAATGTCTTTTGATCAGGTGGAGTGATGTCAGAGCTCTAAAATAGATGGCAAGCAGCATGCTTTCAGGCAGGGAAAGGATGGGAATATGTCATCCTCCCCCCCTCCCAAATGTCTTGCTCAGGATCCATTGCAGCTTAGTGATAAAGATGCCTGTACAATTGAATTTCCAATCAGGTTATCCTTCTACGGAAGAAATGTCAAAGCAGGATGGGGAAAATACAGGGAAAATAATTTATGAAGCATATTTCACAGCTGCTGTCATTTTCTTGATGTGTCAGTGGAGAAATGAATATGTGTGAATTCCCAGTAGACAGAAGGGATATGTGCCAGGGATGAATGCACTCCAACTGCTAAAAAGAATATTTTCCACTTTATCTAAGGTGAGGAAAATTGAGTAAGAGCAGGTGATGGAAATTTAGATCATTTTTGGCTGTTTGCTATTTGTATTGTACAATTTTTTCTAAGATGAAGAATTAAAACTTACATTTTGTCAGCTCGGTGGCTAAAAGCAGTACCATGCAGAGGATCTGGGTTCAGGTGTTCCACTTCCTGATCCAGCTGAGGTTAAGCACACTGCAGAGGTAGTGCTCATAGTTCAAGAGGCTGAAGGAATCATTGCACAATAGTAACAGCAAGTGGTTGGTGTTAGGTCCTTGGATTGCAGAGTTCTATAATGAGCCCAGTGGGTAAGTTTTAGAAAGTTCACATTCAGCCCGCACCGCGTATGCACAAGTGCCTTCCCGCCCGACATAAGCGCGCAGTCGCTCAGTTGAGATAAGCCAGCTAAGAAGCCAACCAGGGGAGGTGGGAGGGTTGTGGGAATATCTGCCTCCTGTCCCTGGATAACACCTGTTACAGTAAGTAACTGTGCTTTATCCCAGGACAAGCAGGCAGCATATTCTCACACATGGGTGACCTCCAACTAACTAGAATGGGATGGTAGGAGAGTTGGCATTCAAGAGAATAAATTTTGTAAGGCTGACTAGCCAAAGTGCCCATCCCGTCTGGAGAAAGACTCCAGACAATAATGTAGGTGAATGTATGAACTGAGGACCAGGTGGCAGCTTTACAGATTTCCTCAATAGTAGATCTAAGGAAAGCTACAGAAGCTGTCATAGCTCAGACTGTGCAAAAATAGGGCAACAGACTCTCTAAATTATCGAGAGTTGAGTGATTAAAAGAGGTATCCAAAAAGCACAGTTACTTACCGTAACAGGTGTTATCCAGGGACAGCAGGCAGATATTCTTTACGCATGGGTGACGTCACCGACGGAGCCCCGGTACGGACCTTTTTAACTAGAAAGTTCTAGTTGGCCGCACCGCGCATGCGCGAGTGCCTTCCCGCCCGACGGAGGAGTGCGTGGTCCCCAGTTAAGATAAGCCAGCTAAGAAGACAACCCGGGGAGGCGGGTGGGACGTAAGAATATCTGCCTGCTGTCCCTGGATAACACCTGTTACGGTAAGTAACTGTGCTTTATCCCAGGACAAGCAGGCAGCATATTCTTTACGCATGGGTGACCTCCAAGCTAACAGAGGGGAAGGAGGGATGGTTGGCCATTAGGAAAATAAATTTCGTAACACAAATTGGCCGAAGTGTCCATCCCGTCTGGAGAAGGCATCCAGACAGTAGTGAACGTGTGAACTGAGGACCAAGTGGCAGCCTTGCAGATTTCCTCGATGGGCGTGGAACGGAGGAAAGCCACAGAAGCAGCCATAGCTCTGACCCTGTGGGCTGTGACAGCACCTTCCAGTGAGAGACCGGCCCGAGTATAACAGAACGCAATACAGACAGCAAGCCAGTTGGAAAGCGTCCGTTTAGAGACAGGACGGCCCAGACGGTTAGGATCGAAGGTCAGAAAGAGCTGAGGGGACAAGCGGTGAGCTCTGGTACGGTCAAGGTAGTATGCCAGGGCACGCTTACAATCCAGCGTGTGCAATGTCTGTTCCCCAGGATGAGAATGGGGTTTAGGGAAAAAGACAGGCAACACAATAGACTGGTTGAGGTGAAAAGCCGAGACCACCTTGGGAAGGAATTTAGGATGGGTACGCAGAACCACCTTGTCATGGTGAAAAACAGTGAACGGTGGATCGGCGACCAGTGCATGCATCTCACTAACCCTCCTGGCAGAGGTGATGGCAATGAGGAAAAGCACCTTCCATGTTAGAAGTTTGAGCGAAGTTGTGGCAAGAGGCTCAAAAGGGGGTTTCATGAGGGCTGATAAAACCACATTCAGGTCCCAGACGACAGGAGGAGGCTTCAGAGGTGGTTTGACATTGAAGAGGCCTCTCATGAACCGGGAAAACCAGTGGATGAGCCGTGAGAGGTTTTCCGAGGATAGGCTCATGAAACGCAGTGATGGCACTGAGGTGGACTCTGATTGAGGTAGACTTGAGGCCAGCGTCGGACAGAGAGAGCAAATAGTCCAGTACAGTTTCCACCGCTAATGAGGTGGGATCGTGATGATGCAGTAGACACCAAGAGGAGAACCTGGTCCACTTCTGATGGTAACATTGGAGGGTGGCCGGTTTCCTGGAGGCATCCAAAATGCGACGGACAGGCTGAGACAGATTCTCTGGAGAGGTCAGCCCGAGAGAAACCAAGCTGTCAGGTGGAGCGAAGACAGATTGGGATGCAGTAGAGACTGACGTTGCTGCGTAAGTAGAGTAGGAAACACAGGAAGAGGAATGGGTTCCCTGGAACTGAGCTGAAGCAGGAGGGAGAACCAGTGTTGGCGGGGCCACCGAGGAGCGATGAGAATCATGGTGGCCCTGTCCCTGCGGAGTTTGTCTAACGTCCGCAACATCAGAGGTAGTGGAGGAAAGGCATAGAGGAACCGATCCGTCCAGTCGAGCAGGAATGCATCTGGGGTCAGACGATGAGGAGAGAAGAGTCTGGAACAGAACTGGGGCAGCTGATGGTTGTGAGGCGCTGCAAAGAGGTCCACCTGCGGAGTGCCCCAGCGAGCAAAGATGGAGTGGAGTGTTGAAGGGTCCAGAGTCCACTCGTGAGGTTGAAGGATGCGGCTGAGATTGTCGGCCAGGGAGTTCTGTTCGCCCTGGATATAGACAGCCTTGAGGAAGAGATTGCCGGGCCGTGGCCCAGGTCCAGATGCGGAGAGCCTCCTGACAAAGGAGGCGAGATCCGGTGCCGCCTTGCTTGTTTATGTAGTACATGGCGACTTGATTGTCTGTGCACAGGAGAAGAACCTGAGGGCAGAGAAGGTGCTGGAAGGCTTTGAGGAGCATAGAACATGGCTCTGAGTTCTAGGAAATTGATGTGATGTTGACGCTCCTGAGGGGTCCAGAGTCCCTGGGTGCGTAGATCTCCTAGGTGAGCTCCCCACGCATAGGGGGAGGCATCCGTGGTTATGATCATGGAGTGAGGGGGTAGATGAAAGAGTAGACCCCTGGAAAGATTTGAGGAGTTCAACCACCATTGAAGAAATTGCTGAAGAGACGATGTCACAGAGATGGGATGAGAAAGAAGATCCGTGGTCTGCGACCATTGGTAGGCAAGAGTCCCATTGAGGTGTCCTGAGGTGGAGTCGTGCCAGAGGAAGCACATGTACCGTGGAGGGCCATGTGGCCCAGGAGGACCATCATCTGTCGGGCAGGAATGGAGTGATGAAGGAGCACCTGATGACAGAGGTGGAGCAGGGTCCATTGACGATCGGAGGGGAGAAACGCCCTCATTAGTGTGGTGTCGAGAACTGCTCCAATGAACTGAAGTCGCTGTGTAGGAAGCAGATGCGACTTGGGGTAGTTGATCTCAAATCCCAGGAGATGGAGGAGCGAGATGGTGTGATGAGTGGCTTGTAGCACAAGCGGCGACGTAGGAGCTTTCACCAACCAATCGTCCAAGTAGGGGAACACCTGGAGGTTGTGAGACCTGTGGAAGGCCGCCACCACAATAAGGCACTTGGTGAACACCCTGGGCGATGAAGCGAGGCCAAAAGGTAGCACTTTGTACTGATAGTGACGGTGCTGTATCTGAAACCGTAGGTAGCGACGTGAAGTCGGATTGATTGGGATGTGAGTGTAGGCCTCTTTGAGGTCCAGGGAACATAGCCAGTCGTGTTGAGAGAGAAGAGGGTACAGCGTGGCAAGGGAGAGCATTCTGAACTTCTCCTTGACCAGACACTTGTTGAGGTCCCTGAGATCGAGGATGGGACGAAGGTCTCCTGTCTTCTTGGGAACCAGGAAGTAGCGGGAGTAGAATCCCTGACCCCGTTGGGCCGGAGGCACCTCTTCGATGGCATTGAGAAGAAGGAGGGATTGGACCTCCCTCAGGAGGAGGGGGGTTTGGGGGGAGTGAGAAGCAGACTCTACGGGAGGATTGTTTGGTGGAAGAGTCTGGAAGTTGAGAGAGTAGCCGTGGCGGATGATGTTGAGGACCCATTGGTCTGATGTGATGACCTCCCAACGGCTGAGGAAGATTTGTAGACGTCCTCCGATTGGTTGAGGAAGAGGCAACGAGGGAGGAAGACTGGCTATGCCCTGGAGAGAGGAGTCAAAAGGGCTGAGAGGGTTTCGAAGGAGGGAGAGGCTTGGCAGGTTGACTAGACTGAGAACGAGCCTGAGTGTGTTGATGTTGTTGACGGGGCCACCGAGGTTGCTGTGAAGGCGGATTGAGGGGTCTGGCAGAGAACCTGCGCTGATACGAGGACTGTGGTCTGTAAGGGCGAGTAGGTGGGGCCTTTTTCTTAGGTTTAACAAGAGTGTCCCATCTGGTCTCATGGGCCGAGAGCTTCTGGGTGGTTGAGTCTAGGGACTCCCCAAAAAGTTCATCCCCAAGACAGGGAGCGTTGGCTAGGCGGTCTTGGTGGTTGATGTCCAAAGCAGATACCCTAAACCAAGCCAGGCGGCGCATGGCGACGGCCATGGCAGATGCACGGGAGGTGAGCTCAAAGGAATCATAAATAGAGCTCACCATAAATTTCCGCAGTTGAAGAAGGCTGGAAATTTGCTGCTGGAAGAGCGGAACTTTACGTTCCGGAATGTATTTTTGAAGGGCGGACAGTTGTTGTACCAGATGTTTCATGTAAAATGAGAAATGAAATGTGTAATTGTTCGCCCTGTTGGCCAGCATTGAGTTTTGATAAAGGCGCTTGCCAAACTTGTCCATCGTCTTGCCTGCTCTGCCAGGAGGGGTGGAGGCATAAACACTGGAGCCCTGAGTTTTCTTCAAGGTAGACTCAACCAGGAGAGACTCATGGGGCAGCTGAGGTTTGTCAAAACCAGGGATCAGGATGACCCTGTAAAGGCTATCCAGCTTACGGGGGGCCCCGGGGACGGTGAGTGGGTTCTCCCAGTTCTTATAAAAAGTTTCCCGCAGTATGTTATGTACGGGTAACTTGAGAAACTCCTTGGGAGGCTGTTCAAAATCCAAGGCCTCCAGAAAGGCCTGGGATTTTTTGGAGTCAGACTCTAGAGGGATAGAGAGAGCCGCTGACATCTCCCTGAGGAACCTTGAGAAGGAGGATTGCTCAGGCTTAGAAGTGGTATCGGGCGCTGAGGGCTCCTCGTCCGATGACGATGCGTCCTCCTCGGTACCGGGAGGGGAGTCTTCCCATAGGTCCGGGTCCCTGACATCAGTGTGCGCATGTCGAGATATCGGGGTGGAAGGCTCAGTATGGTAGGTCTTAGACAGAGACTTGCCAGAGCGCACCGAGACATTACCAGGAGAGGAAGATCGGTGCTGGTCTCGGTCCCGGGAAGAACGGTGCTGGTCTCGGTCCTGGGAAGAACGGTGCCGGTCTCGGTCCGGGGAGGACCGGTGCCCCGCCTGGTACCGAGGAGGATCGGCATCAGCGTGGGTATGACCTACGGGGTGGGCACGAAGGTGTTCAGCCGAGAGAATCGGCATGGAAGAGTTAAGGGGCACCGATGGGGTGGATACCGGTTGGACGGCACGAGGCTCGGGCCGGTCTGGTACCGAAAGGAGCGGTGCCAGGAGGGTCGGTAACAGGTGCTGGAGTTGTTGCTGCAGCTGTTCCTGTAATTTGTCTTGGAGGATGGTCGCGATGCGGTCATCCAGGGGTTGCACCGGAACCGCTTTTTTCTGCTTCGGTTCCTTAGGTGCCGCTCCACGCCCCGGCGATGAGGAGGCCGATGACGAGGCACTCACCGAGATCGGGGCGGAGCGTTTCCGGGGTCGGCGTGAAGCCGGTAGGGCCGGTGTCGCCACTGTGGCCGGAGGGCGCTCAAGGGAGGTGGAAGGCTTCTTAGCCGGCTTACCTGGCGCCAGCGACGCCGATGAAGGATCGGGCGTCGTCGAAGTGGTGGGTGCCGATTTTGGCGGTACCGTAGTCGACGGAATCGGCTCCATAGCAGATGCGGTGCCGAAGAGGATGTTCTGCTGGATTTGTCGATTCTTCAGAGTATGTTTTTTAAGAGTGGCACAGCGGGTGCAGGAGTCCGCCCGATGCTCAGGACCCAAACACTGTAGGCACCAATTGTGTGGGTCAGTGAGGGAGATCGGGCGTGCACACCGCTGGCACTTCTTAAAACCCGGCTGCGGGGGCATGAATGGAAACACGGCCTCCGCAAAATCAAACCCGGAGGCCTGTATGGTAACAACAGGCCCCGCCGGGGCTGGATCGAAAACAAAGTAAAAAAAGCAAAAAATTTTTTTTTTTTTTTTTTTTTAGAAATGAAATCAGAAAAAACCCGAAGGGCAGATGAGAAAAAATAAGAGAAAATCGCGAGCGGGAAGGCAAAAAGTTGGATTCAACGATCGTTGAAATACACGCGTCTTCTTCGCTCCGCGGAAACGAAGAAACTGGGGACCACGCACTCCTCCGTCGGGCGGGAAGGCACTCGCGCATGCGCAGTGCGGCCAACTAGAACTTTCTAGTTAAAAAGGTCCGTACTGGGGCTCCGTCGGTGACGTCACCCATGCGTAAAGAATATGCTGCCTGCTTGTCCTGGGATAATACAATAGAATAATCACTCACTAATATTCACAAAAACATAGTTTCAACTGCATATAACTGTTAATGAATTTTATGCTCAGAGAAATGGAGGTAATACAGGGGAAGAACCCCAACACTACCACCTCACCGCCCAATCATCGCATATTCAAAAACTTGTTGTAAGGTGTGCAAATGGTTAAGTTATTTGCATTTGTGCTCTAAGGTTACACTCTTTACTCTTATAACTTATTTTTTATAGGTCTGAACAGCAAACTTATCTTGTAGCTTGCAGGTTCAGATGTGACACGTTTCGTTCCTGCCTCAGGAAACCAGCAGTGTTTGTAAGTTTTCTGAACATATGGGCGAGATAGGCTCTGAAATATAGAATTTTAAAACTTAATGCTTTATTTATAAAATGACGATTCTTTAAAAAACTAGAAAAGATTAGAACAGATTAAAGGCTAGTAAGAACGGCACTCACCAAAAATTTAAACGCTTCTAGCGTGTACATCAGCTCATTTGCAAACTTCCTCCTATCGTGTCAATGGCTACGCTGACTCCGTGAGAATATTTAAAAGCCTCATACGTCATTATGTAATGATGCAAGAGAATATCTGCCTGACAAGGGACATAATTGCCTACTCACATAACGTAAATATGACATTAGTAGGATACATCAGAGAATTTGTAGATTAAAAAATTTGAATCAAAAGATTGTATCTTGACAAACGCTGTAGATCTAAAACATCATAACGGGTCCATGAATTAACTGATAATATTATAAGAAAGCCCGCCACTTAATTTCGCTGTTAAGTCCTTTTGGGTATAATGTACCCAACTTAAAAATCCAACTCTGTTCTCTAATATGGAGCCTTGCTTTCAAATTGCCCCCTCGAGGTAATCTGGGGGTTTCCAGAATGGAATAGCGTAATGATGACACACGATGATTTTCTTTCAACCAATGCTGAGTGAGAGGGGCTTCAAGGACCTGTGTTGAAATCCTGCTGATGTGTTCTCCAATTCAAACACGAATATTTTTGATAGTGTGTCCTATGTATAATAATTTGCACGGACACTGGATCACATACACCACTCCACTTGTACTACAATCTGTGGATGCCATCGATTTTCGGTTATACACCCAGGCTGGTACATCCATATCACTCAAAGGTACACTGTGCTGGCATACCTTACATGTTAAACATGAGGAATGAACCCCCACTGATGATATAGCTGGTGTTGACCTGGCCTGGAGAGTCGGCGCTGATATGATCGTAAGTTGAGTCGGCACCAGCATTTGAAAATGCTCACCCAATTCTTCCCTAAGCAAATTGTCAATTTTCTGCTTAAGGAAGAGCACCAGTACTGCTGGCTTTTTCGCCGGTACTACTGGTGCAGCACTCTGGTCCGGTGATGAGGAAGCCATCCGGGTGCTTCAAACTCACTGCCATCTTGACCTGAGTCCCAGATGGGGTAGGGGAAGGCTTCTTAGGAACTGGAGGTTGCGACACTGGAGATGTCTCTGTCGGTGTTGATGTACGCGGTGTCATCTTAGTCGGCGCCAGTGTCGGTAGTGATGTCGGCTCCTCCTCCAAAGCAACACCGAACAGTTGTTGCTGTTGAAGAAGGCGGTTTTTCAAAGTCTTCTTCTGAAGAGAAGAGCACCAGGTACAGGTTTCTGGATGGTGCTCAGGCCCCAGACACTGGAGAAACCAGTGATGTGGGACAGTCACAGAGATGGGCCGAGCACAGCAACCGCACTTCTTAAATCCCGTCTACAGGCGTGACATCGACAGGAAGACCGCCTCGGCAAAATCGAAGTTGGAGGCCAAGATGGTAACAACAGGCCCTGCCGGGCCGAACCCGCAAGAGAGAAAAAAAGAGATTTTTTTTTTAACTGAAGGTAAACTAACCAAAGAAAAATAAAGAATAACACGCAAATGACTGAAAAGTTACTGACGCGAGAGCAGGAAGGCAAAAAAGTTTTCAACGGCCGTTGAAACACGTCTTCTTAGTTCCACGGAAACTAAGAAACTGAGGGACCACGCGTCTATGTCAGGTGGGAAGGCACTCACGCATGAGTGGTGTGGGCTGATCTCAAACTTTTTATAACTTAAAGTTGCGATTCACTTTTCAAGTGTCCGTACCAGGGCTCCGTCGGTGACATCACCCATGTGTGAGAATATGCTGCCTGCTTGTCCTGGGATAAAAGCTCTACACTGTGCGATGGAGTGAGCCATTGAGTCTTAACTGAATGTGGGGAAAATCACAGCAGGTTTGGGGTGGTAGCATTGCCTGTTTTGACGCATCAGTTATATAGTTAGTTTCTGTTTACTTCTTGTTTCTCGTTTGAAACTCACTTTGGCCACATCGCTGGACCCAGGAGCAGGCAGGGAGACTTGCCGGCGTGGGAGCTTACTCCGCCCCTCCCCCCACCCAACGAGACCTACACTGAACCAGTTGGAAGGCTCAGGAAGTCTCTCAGCACCCATGTTTCTGTTAGTTTCTGTTTACTTCTTGTTTCTCGTTTGAAACTCACTGTGGCCACATCGCTGGACCCAGGAGCAGGCAGGTAGCCTTGCCGGCGGGGGAGCACACTCCGCCCCTCCCCCCACCTGACAGGACTACACTGAGCCAGTTGGAAGGCTCAGGGAGTCTCCCAGCACCCGTTTTTAGTTTGTCTCTTTTTCTTTTTGCTTTATTTTAATCTCACTTTGGCCGACATCGCTGGACCCAGGAGCAGGCAG
This sequence comes from Geotrypetes seraphini, assembly GCF_902459505.1. Lineage (NCBI taxonomy): Eukaryota > Metazoa > Chordata > Amphibia > Gymnophiona > Dermophiidae > Geotrypetes > Geotrypetes seraphini. The sequence continues at coordinate 69,390,513 of NC_047091.1, read as the reverse complement.
GGAGGCTTGCCGGCGTGGGAGCGTACTCCGCCCCTTCTCCCCACCCGACGGGACTACGCTGAACCAATAAAAGATTCAGCGCCTTACAGCACGCTGTCTAAGACGCTCATAGCACCTTTGTGAAGCGACCAAGAAGCGATCCACCCCCACAACACTACCAAATGTAAAACCAACCGAAAAACAGCAGCCAAACCACCAAAGACCCTTCTACCACCTTTCACCAACCACCAAACAAAAAAAAAGAGTTTAAAAAAAAAACCAACCCAAAATAAAGCTAACCTCACGAGCCCAGCACTTCATACTGTTAATCCTTCTTTTAACCAGCGGGAAGACAGCAGCAAATAACCTCCTCCCTACACCCGCTACAGATATAAATAAATCTCTCTTCCAAAATAGGAGAACATCAAGTGACAAACTCAAACCTACAATCTTACACTCTACACTCCATTACCACAGCATGGGGAAGAAGACCAACACATACTAAGACTAAACCACACCGGCACACCAAATCACTTATATATCCAAACACAACCCACAACTATCACACAGAGATATCCACACTCAAATGCGCCTACTTAAATATCAGAGCGCTAGGTCCAAAAACAGAGCTTATAAAAACCTGGATAACACAAGAAAACCTGGACTGTCTAACCTCCGACTCAGACCCCAGAATAACTGAAGTCTGCCCACAAGGATACAAAATTACAGTGGTCTGCAGAGAAAAAAAAAAGAGGCGGAGGCCTAGCAATCTTAATCAAACAAGATCTAAACCTTAATATAATTGAGAAAACATCTAACCCGTACATGGACCTTTTAGCTTGCCAACTCTCAAGCACCACACTAAAAGACACACTAAACTGCATGCTCTGCTACATAGCGCCGGGAAACTGGTCTTTAGCAAGAACCGAAGTGGAAGACTTCATATACCAAAACTGACTAATAGCAACCTACAACCTGCTCCTAGAAGACCTAAATCTACAACTAGATGATCAATCATCCAAACAAGTAGACAACTTTCTCTCATTTCTGAAAGCTTTATCCTTCCAAATGCTAAATCCACAAACAACTCATGAAAAAGACCACCAACTTGATATTGCAGCCTTCATGACCCACCAACCATCATTAGCAGAAATTCATATATCTAACGGAATATGGTCCAGATCCATCTGGTCAGACCACTATACCTACACTTTCAACATCAACTGGACCAAAAACAACAAAATAACTATACCAAAACTCAATAAAGTAACATACACCTCACGTAAACACATCAAACCCTCCATATTCTGGTCTAAAATAGATGAAACTATTCTAGAAAACAACCCCGAGGACTTCATCTTACATTGGGAAAGACTTTGCTCCAACACCCTTGATGATTTAGCCCCACTGCAAACCAAATCCAGACCCAGCAGGAGATCAGATAAATGGTTCGACTCCGAATTGCTACAACTCAAAAGACTATGTAGATGACTAGAGAGAAAATGGAGAAAATCAAACTCGGATCATACAAAATCCGCCTGGAAAAAAAATCAACAAACAATACAAATCACAATTAAAGGACAAGAGAAAAGCACACTACACCAACCTAATAGGCACTGAAACTCAAGACACCAAAAAACGATTCCAAATTCTAAAAACCCTAACCGACACCAAACCCTACCTGACCACTAACAATACTACCCCCCCCCCCTCAGCCACTCTATTAGCAGAACACTTCCAAAATAAAATTACCAATGCAAGAGCTACTCTCAATGACACCTCTACCCATCCTAACGAATTCACAATTCTCCCCATAGACAGAGATTCTACTGCAGCAGATAGAATATGGTCTCAATTCCCCAACATACAATGGCCCATATTCAACAAATACTACAAAAAATACAGCCATGCATCCTGTGACCTCAACAACTGTCCACCATATCTCCTAAAAACATCCAGCACAAAATTCCACGCTCTTCTTCTAAACTGGTTATAAATCTCGCTAATAAACGGCCACTACTCTACCAACCTCAGCGAAATCATCATCACCCCGATCCTCAAAGACTCCAAAGGACCGATAGACCAAACAGCCAACTACAGACCCATTGCCTCTATTCCACTCTACGTCAAAATAATAGAAGGACTAGTTGCCAAATTCCTCTCCAATTACCTAGAAAACCATAACATACTCCATCCCACACAATCTGGCTTTAGAAACAACTTCAGCACGGAAACACTACTAGGATCTCTCTTGGACACAGCCAGACAACATCTCAGCACAGGAAAAAAAATGATGCTCATACAACTAGACCTTACCGCTGCATTCGACTTGGTGGACCATAACATTCTACTACAAATCCTGGATACAATAGGTATCACAGATAAAGTATACACATGGTTTGAAGTATTCCTTAAATCAAGAACCTATAGAGTAAAATCAGACAAACAAAAATCTGAACCTTGGTCAAACCCCTGCGGAGTTCCCCAAGGATCCCCTCTATTCCCGACTCTCTTCAATCTCTATACAGCCTCCCTCAGTTCTCACCTGGACAAACAAGGCATAACCTCCTACAGCTATGCCGATGACATTATCATTCTCATACCCTTCAATCAACCTGTACTCTCCATGACGAACACAATATACCAAACACTAAAATCAATAGCAACCTGGATGAAAGATCACAAACTGAAATTGAACCCAGATAAAACGAAATTCATCCTCCTAGAAAACAACAAAATACCAACCATAACCAACATTGAAATCAACGCAATCAACTACCCCATACAAACCACCCTAAAACTGCTAGGAATAACTATCGACAGATGCTGCACCATGCAACCACAAATCAATAAAACAATACAAAAGTCATTCTTAGTCATGAGAAACTTAAGACAAGTTCGGAAATTCTTCGAGAAAACTCAATTCCAGCTCATAGTTCAGTCCTTAATACTAGGCCTACTTGACTACTGTAATATCCTCTACCTCCCATGCCCTACAACCATAACAAACAACTACAAACTATCTAAAACACAGCACTAAGACTCATCTACTCATTAAAGAAACATGATCACATTACAGAAGCATATCTCCAATCGCACTGGCTTCCGATCCCAGCAAGAATACAATTTAAATTCTACTGCCTACTATTTAAGACTTTATATGGAGACAGTCCAAACTACCTGAATAACCGCCTCATCCACAACACCACAACCAGACATAGGAAAACTCACACCCCATTCTCATACCCCCCAATTAAGGAGGTCAAACGGAAAAAACTATATGATGGCCTCCTGGCCACTCAAGCAGCCAAACTAGACAACCAAATCACCAATCTACTGACGGCATCCCTCGACTACAAGACTTTTAGAAAAGAAATAAAGACCATACTCTTCAAGAAAACTCTGAAAAAAGAAATAATACCGCAAGTCTCAAACTCCACCTCTCACTAAAGCCAACTACCCCAAACAAATAACCTTACCTATTTCTCACTCTTTTTGAAAATGACCAATTTTTTTTTTTTTTTGTAAGTTCTTGTTGTAATACATCTTGGATAATTATTTTGTAATCCGCCTTGAACTGCAAGGTAATGGCGGAATAGAAATCCCTAATGTAATGTAATGAAATATACCTCCTGCTCCTTTTGTTCCGGTTTAGTCAGAACAAGCATCAGTTGGGCTGTGGTGCATAAGCCTTCATTCACAACTACCCAGAAACTTGCCCCCCCCCCCCTTTTTATAGCCCTCAGCCAAGGGGTTACAAACTGGAATTTCCTCAGGAACTCAGCTAATTCTGATAATCATGTGTTGCCTCAGTCACATGTCAAACACAAGGCCCATGGGTTGAATTTAGCCTGGTGGGCCATTTTATATGGCCCGCAGTGACTGTGCCGCAGCACAGGGACGGCATTAGGGGGAAGCATACAGGGCAGCTGCCCTGGGCCCCAAAGCTCTGGGGAGTCCCCAGTGGGTCAGCATGTCCACCCCCTTTTATCCATGCCAGTCCGACATCTTTCTCTCCTGATCTTGCAGACATCCATTTTTGTTACAGGGGGCTGCTGTCCTTGGCATCGATTCTCAACCGCTAGTTGCAGCCCCTCTCTGTGCTTTCCTTTTGCCATGGATCATCCAGGCAGAAACAGAAAGTTGTGTCATTGGGGACTGACCACAGCAGAGGGAAAGCACAGAAAGGGGCTGCATGCAAAGTTGAGAATTGCTGCCACAGCTGGCAGTCCCCTGTAACAAAAATGGATGTGTCTGCAAGACTGAAGGTGAGGACGTCGTCAGACCAGCACAGATAGAAAGGGGAGGAAAAGCCAGGCCAGGAAGCCTCCTGGACCAGCTTCTTAAGTAGAATGGGGGAGTCTGGGGTGGGAGAGAGGGGAAGAACTTATGACGCCAGAAATAGAAGGGAGAGAGAGAGAAAGAAAATGGGCAACAGTGCAGAGCAGGAATGGACGGGGAGGAGGGGAGAGATATGATAAACTGCAAGAAGAGAATAGCAGACCACGGGAAGGGGGGGGGGAGGTGAGAGAGATATGCCAGACTGCGGGAAGTAGAAGAGAGTTATACCAGATCAGGAGAAGGGGGAAGGGGAGAGATGCCAGACCACAAGAAGCGGGAGGGAAGGAGAGAGAGAGATGCCAGACCACAGTAGGGGGGAAAGGAAGGAAGGGATAGAGATGCCATTAGATCTATCAGCCCAAAAACTGAACTAATCAAGGACTGGCTGATTAAAGATAATTTAAGCTGCCTCTTCTTAACCGAAACCTGGCTCACTTCCGACGCAGACCCACACATTACTGAATTCTGCCCTAAAGGAAACAAACTAGAGCTAGTATGTCGAGAAAACAGAAGAGGAGGAGGCCTAGCAATCATAGTAAAAAAACAATCTCAACATTAAAATCCTAGCCAAGCATTCCACCCCTCACCTAGACTTGCTAGCTTGCCAACTCTCCGACAACACGCTCACAGGAAACCTGAACTGCCTTCTCTGCTACGTTACACCAGGAAACTGGAACACCTTGTTATGCCAGTTATGCCCCAGCATATTACTGATAATTTTGTTTATGTATTCTCAAGTCTGCTGACCCAGCATATTACTGATAATTTTGTTTACTAATATGTATTCTCAAATCTGCTGACCTGAACTCCTGACCCCCAAGACCAGATGGTCTCTACAATAACATTGCTTATTGTAGATCCTGACCTCTTTGATCTGACTTCCTTGATCACACCAAAAGGACAGATGGCCTCTGTAACACCTTCTTGATAGCATCAAAGAGACAGTGTAACACCTATCCTGACTTCCTTTATTTGAATGACAACTGGATAGCATCAAAGAGACAATAAACTACAACACCTCCTTGCCGCTCAAATAACCTCAGTAAAGACAGATGGGAAACAGTAACGCCAAATGGGACCTGAATGTTATCCAAACAAAGGAACTGGCCAGGGGGGTAACTGACCTGAATGTTGCCCAAACAACTTCAAAGGGACCGACCTGGGGTGTGCCTGAATCAAAGGACGCTGTTACTGCAGGACCAGCTGTTTAACTCAACAGCTTATAAGGACGGAATTCTGCTCCTAGAATCTAGAATCCTAGCCGGCTACAGGAACAGAAGCCACGAGGCTAAAGGGTCAGTCTCCCGTGTCCACTCACCTATCAATTGTTTGGATTCTCCAATTGGGAAGGGAGTTTTTGCTTGGGATACGGTGAAGGTATTTAATTCTTATCATATATATATATGTATAATAAAGTGTTATTGTTTATGCTTTATATTGTCTGGGTGCTTTCCTGAGTGTTACTGATCATTCCACAAGAATAGGTGTAATCAACTGCATGCCTTTGGAATGCTGCAATGTCAGAATAAGTTGTTAATGGATAAGGCCATGCGATATGCACGATATAAATACAAAAAACGGAGGCGGAAAGTGAGTTACAGAAAAGTTAAAATCTTAAATTATCATCTGCCAGATAATTGGAATCCAAACAAATGGGATGGGGAAATTTGTGATTCAAATTTTAATAACAGTAAGGAGGATATAAGTATTGAAGGAACGCAGGCAGATAGTTCAGAAGCAAAGCCAGTGAGGAGTCGAAGATTACAGGGAAATTTGCAGACAGGAGAAAATCTAATTAGAAATGATGTTGTGGAAGACTTTACTCAGCACGAAGTCATGGATACGATGGCACGCTTTACACAGCAGCCTGGGGAACCACTAATGCCATGGGTAATTCGGGTACAGGAGATGGGCGTAGCAGGGATTATGTGGGATGCCACAGATGCCCCTAAATTTGTTCAAATTAGTCAAGAAATAGCAGTACAAAATGCGTTACGGGAGGATCCTTATCCTGCAAAAAATGCCCAATGGTCTTTATTAGAGATAATTAGTAGGGGTGTCACGAGGCGATATCCACTTGAATCTGATTGGCCCTCAAATGATAAGATTTGGTATACATTAAAAGATGCTCAAATGAGAATTAAGGAGGAGTCTATGAAGGCAGCCTTAGTAATAGGTCACGCTGACACATATATGTCATTACCTTTTACTGAGTCCATGAGAAATAAAATTATTAAGTATGCTGCACCGGCATACAAACAGGTAATGATAACTTTGTTGATCAATCAAATAGACAGGACTATTTTGGAAGCCTTAGAAGCGGTCCGACAGTTAGGAGATCGGGGGGACTGGGGACCTCAAAATACTTTTGATAAAAAGAGAACAGGACAATCCAATTCAAACAGGGCTAAGCGGGTGTCTCGGAGGAATATGTTTTTGGCATTAATAAAAGATGGTGTAAAGAGGGAAGAAATAGATGGAAAAAATACAAGGACATTATGGGGAATGTATAAAAGTAGAGGACTGGGAAAGAAATCTATGCCTCAAGCACACGTAAACAAAGGAGAGAGGGTGCCAACGGCTCCCCCTGAGGAAATTGCTTCCATTCTTTATCCTGATTTAAAAGGGTGGAAGTGTTGGGAGGATCAATAATGTGAATGCCGAGTCTCAGTGTTTGCCTGGACCAAATTAGAACAGCGTCCGCAGGTAGAGATAAATATCTAGTAGAAATCTGGGGAGCAAAAGGTACAAGCTGTAGTGGGCACTGGGGTGTAGGAATATAAATATCAGGATTGGGGGGAAAATTATACAAGCAGGAAGAAAAAATTTTACAAATTTTAAAATTGGACAATTACCAATTTGGGATTAATCTATGGGATTCCTTGCCAGATATCCAAAAAGGGTTAACATGACAGCTTTCCGATGGAAACATGAACCAATGCATTTTTACTATCCCTAGAGTGGAGCAATGTCCAGAACAATTTGCATTCACTTGGCAAGGGAGGCAATATACATATACCAGACTACCACAAAAATACTTACATAGTCCCACTTTCTATCACAAGATTAAAGCAGAAAATGGGCAAAAGGATGCCGAGAGGTGATAGAGAAAGCTAAACTGTAGAAATATTGCTAAGTGACCTTTATAATGTATAAAGTTTTGTTAGATAGTATAAGGAAGTTGCACTCCAAGTAATTTTGCAAATGTGTCTTTTACCTAAAACACTAATATTGTTAACCACTATACCTGCACGTAAACCTCTCTTGTATATTTTATAGATTAAAAATTCCCTGCGTGCATTCTCTTACGATTGTGTGACAGAGCTTTGAAATGGAAGAAAATAGAAAAGAAGACCAGTAAAACTATATAGAGCAATTAACTTAAGTTTCTATCTCTCTCTTTCTTTTAGAAGCTTATTATCTAAGACATGGTCCGGAGAACCAATTTCACTGTGCCACATTTAAAATACTTCCAGCAATGTGACCTGATAGTGGGAATCCAATGGATACCACATTTGTTTGTGACTCTTTTGATTAATAGTGTGCTTATTTACAGATTAAATTCAACCCTGAATCATTACTGATGGAAGAAAGCATGCCGGAGCTCTGTGTTTGTCTGTTTCTGTTATGTGTTGTCTGTTCTAGCTTATGGGGTACCCCAACATTGCACATTGGCCATTTCCAGAGTTTATTCCACCCCTTCTATTAGTCCAAATGGTACCATATCCCTTTCCAAAAAAGATTCCCCCACATACATTACATTACAAATGGAGAGAGTATATCTAATGTTCGAGTGGGTGCTCACCTGGGTAGTAGCGATCATCAAACGGTTTGGTTTGATATAACGGCTAAAGTGGAGAGCGGCCGCACGATACTTAAAGTCCTAGATTTCAAACGTACGGACTTTAATGCAATGGGAAAGTACCTGAAGAAAGAGCTGTTAGGATGGGAGGACATAAGAGAAGTGGAAAGACAGTGGTCTAAGCTGAAAGGAGCGATAAAAATGGCTACGGACCTTTATGTGAAGAAAATCAATAAAAACAAGAGAAAAAGGAAGCCGATATGGTTCTCCAACCTAGTGGCTGAGAAAATAAAGGCGAAAGAGTTGGCGTTCATGAAATATAAAAAAACCCAAGAAGAGGAGAGCAGAAAGGACTACAGGGTGAAACTGAAAGAAGCCAAGAGAGAGATACGTTTAGCGAAGGCACAGGCGGAAGAACAAATGGCTAAAAATGTAAAAAAGGGAGATAAAAATTTTTTCAGATATATTAGTGAAAGGAGGAAGATAAAAAATGGAATTGCTAGGCTAAAAGATGCTGGGAACAAATATGTGGAGAGTGATGAGGAGAAAGCAAATGTGCTAAACAAATACTTCTGTTCTGTGTTCACAGAAGAAAATCCTGGAGAAGGACCGAGATTGTCCGGCAAAGTTACACGAGAAAATGGAGTAGATTCTGCGCCGTTCACGGAGGAGGGTGTTTATGAGCAACTTGAAAAACTGAAGGTGGACAAAGCGATGGGACCAGACGGGATCCATCCCAGGATACTAAGGGAACTCAGAGAGGTTCTGGCGAGTCCTATTAAAGACTTGTTCAACAAATCTCTGGAGACGGGAGTGATTCCTGGGGATTGGAGGAGAGCGGATGTGGTCCCTATTCATAAAAGTGGTCACAGGGATGAAGCAGGAAACTACAGGCCGGTGAGCCTCACTTCAGTTGTTGGAAAAATAATGGAAGTGTTGCTGAAAGAAAGGATAGTGTATTTCCTTGAATCTAATGGGTTACAGGATCCGAGGCAACATGGCTTTACAAAAGGTAAATCGTGCCAAACGAACCTGATTGAATTTTTTGATTGGGTGACCAGAGAGCTGGATCAAGGACATATGCTAGATGTAATTTACTTGGATTTCAGCAAAGCCTTTGATACAGTTCCTCATAGGAGGCTGTTGAACAAACTTGAAGGGCTGAAGTTAGGACCCAAAGTGGTGAACTGGGTCAGAAACTGGCTATCGGACAGACGCCAGAGGGTGGTGGTTAATGGAAGTCGCTCGAAGGAAGGAAAGGTGACTAGTGGAGTCCCTCAGGGTTCGGTGCTGGGGCCAATCCTGTTCAATATGTATGTAAGTGACATTGCTGAAGGGCTAGAAGGAAAAGTGTGCCTTTTTGCAGATGATACCAAGATTTGTAACAGAGTAGACACCGAAGAGGGAGTGGAAAATATGAAAAAGGATCTGCAAAAGTTAGAGGAATGGTCTAATGCCTGGCAACTAAAATTCAATGCAAAGAAATGCAGAGTAATGCATTTGGGGATTAATAATAGGAAGGAACCGTATATGCTGGGAGGAGAGAAGCTGATATGCACGGACGGAGAGAGGGACCTTGGGGTGATAGTGTCCGAAGATCTAAAGGTGAAAAAACAGTGTGATAAGGCAGTGGCTGCTGCCAGAAGGATTCTGGGCTGTATAAAGAGAGGCGTAGTCAGTAGAAGGAAGAAGGTGTTGATGCCCCTGTACAGGTCATTGGTGAGGCCCCACTTGGAGTATTGTGTTCAGTTTTGGAGACCGTATCTGGCGAAAGACGTAAGAAGACTTGAGGCGGTCCAGAGGAGGGCGACGAAAATGATAGGAGGCTTGCGCCAGAAGACGTATGAGGAGAGACTGGAAGACCTGAATATGTATACCCTAGAGGAAAGGAGAGACAGGGGAGATATGATTCAGACGTTCAAATACTTAAAGGGTATTAACGTAGAACAAAATCTTTTCCAGAGAAAGGAAAATGGTAAAACCAGAGGACATAATTTGAGGTTGAGGGGTGGTAGATTCAGGGGCAATGTTAGGAAATTCTACTTTACGGAGAGGGTGGTGGATGCCTGGAATGCGCTCCCGAGAGAGGTGGTGGAGAGTAAAACTGTGACTGAGTTCAAAGAAGCGTGGGATGAACACAGAGGATTTAGAATCAGAAAATAATATTAAATATTGAACTAGGCCAGTAACTGGGCAGACTTGCACGGTCTGTGTCTGTGTATGGCCGTTTGGTGGAGGATGGGCTGGGGAGGGCTTCAATGGCTGGGAGGGTGTAGATGGGCTGGAGTGGGTCTTGACGGAGATTTTGGCAGTTGGAACTCAGGCACAGTACCGGGTAGAGCTTTGGATTCTCGCCCAGAAATAGCTAAGAAGGAAAAAAAAAAAAAAATTTAAATTGAATCAGGTTGGGCAGACTGGATGGACCATTCGGGTCTTTATCTGCCGTCATCTACTATGTTACTATTACATTACATTAGGGATTTCTATTCCGCCATTACCTTGCGGTTCAAGGCGGATTACAAAAGGTTAATTTAAAAATACAGAGTTACAATGATTGGCTAGAGAGGTAAGTTGTAGATTTTATAAACATTAACGGGTTGTTGAGGGTGAGGTGGTTTGTAAGAGAATTAATAGTTGGTCATAGTGGAGGTTCTTTTGTTGTTGTTAGTGCAGTAATGGGTAGATCAGATGTCGGTTTTAGAGTTACTAAGAGGTCGTGATGTTATTGCTGCTTCAGGAATTTCTTGAAAAGTGTGGTTTTTATTTCTTTTCTGAACGTCCTATAGTCTGGGGTGGTCATCAGAAGGTTGGAGATCTGGTTGTCCAGCCTTGCGGCTTGAGTGTATCTTATGAAAACCATGCTCACAATGATTTTATGCTATGGCTCACAGGTAATAGAGGCCAGCAGCGTGCCAGATTTTAAGAATAAAGGGGACGCCCATGTGGAATCCCTACGTGGGTCAGGGCAAAGGGTCTATAGAGTGGGCAGACTTGATGGGCCTTGGCCCTTTTCTGCCGTCATCTTACTATGTTTCTATACAGCCCAATGATAATTTAGTTAGGGGTTATATTATAAAAGGATATCTGAAGAGAAATAATTAGAAAGCTTTATACCTGGTAAAATGGTGTTCATTGGTATTTAATATTTGCTAAATAAAAAAAAAATAAAAAAAATGGTCTCTCTTTATTTAACTTACCAGGTATAAACAGTGCAGTGCACATCTCTGACATAAGTTATTTTGTTATCACATTCTGTACGTGTGTATGGTCTCTCTTAAATGACATAATAATTATGTCCAGAATATAAAAAGGTATATTTTCTGAATGTCCTACAGAATACCTTTAAGTACATTAGTGTTGTTTCTCTTATCTCACACAAAGACTACCTTACACACAAGTATTGTGTCAAATGTTATCACATTCTGTACTTGTGTATGGTCTCTCTTAAATGACATAATAATTATGTCCAGAACATAAAAAGGTGTATTTTCTGAATGTCCTACAGAATACCTTTAAGTGCATTAGTGTTGTTTCTCTTATCTCACACAAATACTACCTTACACACAAGTATTGTGTCAAATGTTATCACATTCTGTACGTGTGTATGGTCTCTCTTAAATGACATAATAATTATGTCCAGAACATAAAAAGGTGTATTTTCTGAATGTCCTACAGACTACCTTTAAGTGCATTAGTGTTGTTTCTCTCATCTCACACAAATACTACTTTACACACAAGTATTGTGTCACATGTTATCATCTTCTGTACATAAAGTGGTTTTTCTCCTTTTTCTCTTATACTCTCTTTTACCACTAGGGGGGTTTAATGTAATTAAAGCATTGAAGATAAACAATCATGAGGAAATATTTTCCTTGAAAAATCACGTACTGGGAAATGTTATTCCATATAGACTTTCATCCTTTTGTGATAAAATTGGTCAGCTCTGCTCTCTCATTCTGATGATTTGGCTAACATGCTGGGTTAAGAGAAAATGTCACCAGACCGAGAAGATGAAGACGCAACCAGACATACAGTGCCGTGCCATGAGGCTGTTATGTGGCACCAACTGGGGAATAGAAGTGAGCCTATATCCTGCCACTTCACATTAGGGCTGGTCTCTGGAGGTGGGGCCTGAAACTTACATGAGTGAAGGCATGTGAGTGGCATAGCAAGCCTATTGAAACTGGAGCATAGCCAGACCCTAACCAAAGATGCTAAGAAAAACGGGATACCAGATAACTGCGGTGATCAATGGTGAATATGAAGCTACCCTAAATGTATGCCATGAGTAAGAGCACAAATATAATATTAATAAGATTATTAATTTTCATGATTCCCAATACGTGATACTTTCAAGTGAAAGGCCTAATTAGCAAGAAATATTAGGGAATGCAAGAACACCAGGTTTAGCACATAAGGAAATAAATTATGAAGGGAAAATTAATTTTCCCATTTTACCTTTGCTTAAAAGTAGAATAGATACTATTGTTTCTGAAATACTGGCTGGCAAAGAAGCATATTTTGACTCCAGAGTAGCAGATGTATTTAGAAGGGAAGGTGAATGGGTGACAAATACTGTACATAATTATGAACTAACGCTACGATATGATCAGTTAATGTTACATGTCATTAATGATATCACAAAGAATTAACTTTATCGCATTGATTTAAAAACCACATCACATTCATTCTGTACCCTTAGATAGAAAATGGTGTAAATTTTGAAATGAAACAATGTGTCTTTAGTACTGTTGAACTTGTGATTCCTGCTAGTCAAGCTCCCTTTTCAGTATGTTTACAGAATGTTAGTATGTTGCAGTGGGCAAATAATGCAACTTATGAAATACTAACTTGCATTCTGTGGCAGATCATATTGAAGCTACCACTGCACTCCATGGGTGGGATGCTATTACTAGAGGCTGTGATATGGCACAAAAGGTGTTTAGCTATTAGGAGGACTTTTTATGGGAACAGACTTAAGAATCCAAGGGTGGAATGTTATGCCAGTTATGCCCCAGCATATTACTGATAATTTTGTTTATGTATTCTCAAGTCTGCTGACCCAGCATATTACTGATAATTTTGTTTACTAATATGTATTCTCAAATCTGCTGACCTGAACTCCTGACCCCCAAGACCAGATGGTCTCTACAATAACATTGCTTATTGTAGATCCTGACCTCTTTGATCTGACTTCCTTGATCACACCAAAAGGACAGATGGCCTCTGTAACACCTTCTTGATAGCATCAAAGAGACAGTGTAACACCTATCCTGACTTCCTTTATTTGAATGACAACTGGATAGCATCAAAGAGACAATAAACTACAACACCTCCTTGCCGCTCAAATAACCTCAGTAAAGACAGATGGGAAACAGTAACGCCAAATGGGACCTGAATGTTATCCAAACAAAGGAACTGGCCAGGGGGATAACTGACCTGAATGTTGCCCAAACAACTTCAAAGGGACCGACCTGGGGTGTGCCTGAATCAAAGGACGCTGTTACTGCAGGACCAGCTGTTTAACTCAGCAGCTTATAAGGACGGAATTCTGCTCCTAGAATCTAGAATCCTAGCCGGCTACAGGAACAGAAGCCACGAGGCTAAAGGGTCAGTCTCCCGTGTCCACTCACCTATCAATTGTTTGGATTCTCCAATTGGGAAGGGAGTTTTTGCTTGGGATACGGTGAAGGTATTTAATTCTTATCATATATATATATGTATAATAAAGTGTTATTGTTTATGCTTTATATTGTCTGGGTGCTTTCCTGAGTGTTACTGATCATTCCACCTGTCAGAAATTAGTGGCAGAACACACCTCAAAACAAGAACTCGAAGAATTCATATTCCAGAATTCCCTCTCCTCCACACATAACCTGATCCTAGGAGACGTAAATCTCCACCTAGAAGACCACTCCTCCAAACAAGTAGCGGAATTTATATCATACCTCAATTCCCTATCTTACCAAATCCTCAACCCTGAACCCACACACGAAAAGGGTCATCAGCTTGACATTGCTGCGTACGCGTCTCTCGACCTCAACACACAAAACATCCACATCACCAAGGGCTCTTGGCATCCTACCCTCTGGTCAGACCATTACATATATACCTTCTATATCAACTGGACGCAAAGTAAAAACAAACCCACTCCACATAAAACAAGCATCAAGACTATACAGAAAATTGAACCAACCAAATTCTGGGACACAGTAGACCCCGCATTAGAATCCAATAACCCTATAGAATTCATAAACAGCTGGCGGTCCCTAAGTGAATCTACCTTGAATAATCTAGCTCCAATAAAAACAAAAAATAAAATATGTAGGCCATCTGACAAATGGTTTGACACCGAGCTCCTACACCTAAAAAGGCAATGCAGACAACTAGAAAGGTCATGGAAAAAACAGAAACAAGACAACACCAAAACAGAATGGAGAATCCAAATCAAACAATATAAAATCAAACTGAAGGAAAAACGGAAAGAATACTATTCCAAACTCATTGGCACCGAGAAACCAGACACAAAAAAACTTTTCAACCTGGTCCGAAATCTCACTGATACCAACCCTTTCCTAGCCATCCAAGGAAACCAGCCTCCAACAGCTCACCAATTAGCGGATCACTTCAAACACAAAATCATCACAATCAGATCCACATTCAATAACTCACAAAACAACATAGAAGAAATACTAATAAATTCCACAACAGACGATGCCATCTCAGCAGATAGGATCTGGACCAACTTCCCAACAATACAATGGTCAGACCTAGATCAACTTTACAAAAAATACAGCAAATCCTCATGCGATTTGAACAACTGTCCATCTTACCTACTAGCTACAGCATCCACAAAATTCAAAGCTAATCTCACATTATGGTTGCAAACCACTCTCAATGAAGGTCAGTTCCCAACAGAACTAGGCAAAATTATAATTACTCCAATACCGAAAGACCTCAAAGGACCAATAGACAATCCAACAAATTATAGACCAATCGCTTCTATCCCACTATACGTTAAACTAATAGAAGGTCTTGTAGCACAATATCTCTCCAACTACCTAGAGGACCACCGCATTCTTCACCCATCGCAATCAGGATTCAGAACTAATCATAGCACAGAAACACTACTGGTATCCTTAATTGATATAGCCCGACAACAGCTCAGCAAAGGAAACAAACTACTAATCATCCAACTTGATCTTTCAGCAGCTTTCGATCTAGTAGACCACCCCATACTACTCCAGATACTAGACTCCATAGGAATTTCAGGTAGAGTTCATAACTGGTTTCAAGGTTTCCTTAAAACAAGAACATACAGAGTTAAGTCAAAAGAGCTTATATCAGACTCATGGTCCAACCCCTGCGGAGTACCACAAGGATCACCACTATCGCCCATACTATTCAACCTCTTCATAGCTTCCTTAGGCACAACCCTAGATACCCTAAATATAACCTCATTCAGTTATGCGGACAACATAACCATCCTCCTTCCCTTCGACATCCAAGACCCCCAGCTCCACAGAACGCCTGAAAACAACACTGGTAACAGTAGAAAACTGGATGACCAACCATAAGCTGAAGCTAAACGCGGATAAAACAAAATTCCTATTACTAGAGAAGGAAAAACTACAATCCGTTACAGAACTGGAAATAAATGCAATCAAATACCCTATACAGACCACTCTCAAAATCCTGGGAATACAAATAGACAGACGCTGTACAATGCAGACACAAATTCACAAAATCATCCAAAAAGCTTTCTACACCATGCGAAACCTTAGAAAAATAAGAAAATTCTTCGACAGAGACCAATACAGAATCATTGTCCAATCCCTGGTACTTAGTATTTTAGACTACTGCAACAGCCTCTACCTATCATGCCCAAACTACATGATAAAACAACTACAAACTGTTCAGAACACAGCCCTCAGACTCATCTACTCGCTTAGCAAATTCGACCACATCACAAATGCTTACTTAGACTCTCACTGGCTTCCAATAAAAGCAAGATCACAATTCAAATTCTACTGTCTTCTATTCAAAGTAACCCACGGAGCTGCACCAAGTTACCTAAACAACCGCCTATACTGCAACCTCACACACAGAACAAGGAAAGCTCAAAGCCTATTCACATACCCCCCTTTCAATGGTACCAGACGAAAGAAACTCTACGATAACCTTCTAGCGACACAGGCAGCGAAAATTGACCCAACAGTCTCCAAACTGCTGACCAAAACATCAGACATCAAAGTTCTCCGAAAAGAAATCAAAACACTTCTATTTAAAAAACACCTACCATCACTCTAACCTCCTGCCTACACACACACACAATTACTCCTTCATATTCATCATTCCTACAACATCCCTCAACGCCATGTAAGCAACCTCCATATGTAACCAATATTTCTTCCTCAGCGCTATGTAATAATCTCCTTAACTTGAATGTACTGCTATCCTTACCTGTGATTTAAACCTGATATGTAAACATATTATATTCCTGATATGTAAACTTGTTATATTCCTGATATGTAAACTTCCTGGAAATGTCCAGTTCTCTTCCAATTTTGTAATCCGCTTAGAACCGAAAGGCACAGGCGGAATAAAAATCTGTAATGTAATGTAATGCCAAACTGTGGGAAAGAAAGCAAAAAATATGCCCTCTCATTCCAGAGCTTCCTTTCAAATGAAAGTGACTCAACTCGTGCACATTTACATCACGTGGGTATGTAAACATATCTATCATATATCCCCTCTCCAGCCTTTCCTCCAAAATATACAGATTGAGATCTTTAAGTCTGTCCCCATATGCTTTATAACGAAGACCACGCACCATTTTAGTAGCCTTCCTCTGGACCGACTCCATCCTTTTTATATCTGATAACCCTACCTAGGCTCATAAAGGGAGGGGGAGGAAAAGATTTATAGGAGGCCTGGGACATTTGGAATGATAAATAGCTTGAACTTTGACCATACATGATTCAAAGATTAAGCAGGCAATCTTAAAAATGATGTAAAAGTAAACAGAAACCCAATGGAAGCTCTAAAATAAGGTGTTCACAGTGCATATTTTGCTCCTGAGATGACCTGGGTTGCCACAGTTTGACTTGATATGATGTGGGATTTCCTCCCCTCCTGCACTAGGAAAGTACTGGCAGAACATCTTATTTGAAAGGAATTTTGATAGCTATACGCTGTTTTGTTTGCTTGGAAAATAAAAGTTCTATTAAATAAATAGGATTAGATTTAGCTAAACAAAAGTTACAGCTTTTCACATGTGACAGAGGGATACAAAACAATTTTATTTCAGCCACCCAAACATTCTAAATCAAAGGTATAAAAAACATGGTGACACAAGGCATCACAGTTACTGTCATAAAGAATAAATATGTATGTAATATGGAGAAAAAGCAGTTACTTACCGTAACAGGCGTTATCCAGGGACAGCAGGCAGATATTCTCAACATATGGGTGATGCCAACCATAGAGCCCCAATGTGGACAGCTTCACAAGCAGATTTGCTTGAAGAACTTTTAGAAAGTTTGCGACTGCCACACCGTGCATGCGCGAGTGCTTTCCTGCCCGACATAGGGCGCACATCTCCTCAGTTCAGATAGCTAGCTAAGAAGCCAACCAGGGGAGGTAGGTGGGTTGAAAGAATATCTGCCTGCTGTCCCTGGATAACACCTGTTACGGTAAGTAACTGTGCTTTATCCCAGGACAAGCAGGCAGCATATTCTCAACATATGGGTGACCTCCAAGCTAACCAGAATGGGATGGTGGAAGTGTTGGCAATTCAAGAGAATAAATTTGATAATGAGAGGTGAAAGTATGAACCGAGGACCAAGTGGCAGCTTTGCAGATTTCCTCAATAGGAGTAGATCTAAGGAACGCTACAGATGCCGCTGTGGCTCTAACTTTATGGGCTGTGACTCGACCCTCTAGATCAATGGTTCTCAACCCTGTCCTGGGGACCCCCCAACCAGTTGGGTTTTCAAGATATCCCTATCTGTCACTTCCATTATATGCAAATCTCTCTCATGCATATTCATTAGGGATATCTTGAAAACCCGACTGGCTGGGGGGTCCCCAGGACAGGGTTGAGAACCACTGCTCTAGATGCAGTCCAGCCTGAGCATAGCAGAAAGAGATGCATGCAGCCAACCAGTTGGAGATGGTTCTCTTGGAAACTGGATGTCCCAACTTATTTGGATTGAAGGAGAGAAAAAGTTGAGGAGAAGATCTGTGTGGCTTAGTCCTTTGTAACTAGAAAGCCAAAGCATGTTTGCAATCCAGAGTATGAAGAGCTGTTTCTCTAGGTGAGAATGAGGTTTTGGAAAAAAAACACTGGAAGTACAATGGATTGATTGAGATGATATTCTGAAACAACTTTTGGTAAGAATTTTGGATGAGTACGGAGGACCAACTTGTCATGATGGAATACTGTGAAAGGTGGGTCCGCTACTAAAGCTTGTAGCTCACTGACTCTGTGAACAGTCGTGAGAGCAATAAGGAAGACCACTTTCCAGGATTCAACTAGAAGAGATTGAAGTGATAGTTGAGACTTCTCAAATCCTTTACAATGAACCATCTGATATCTAGATTCCATCTTTGCAGGCATAGCAGGAATGGAGTAAGGCGTATCAAGATTTCTTTTGAAAGTCTGAGAAAGATGCCATTCACGGGTAATTTGAGAGAATTCCTAGGAGGATGAGACATACCCAGTTCTTCCAAATACTCCTTAGAGTATTTTGAGTCAGATTCCAAAGTGATGTTAAGATCTTTACTCATTTGGCAAAGAAATTTTGAAAGGACACCAGATCTGAAGAGGTATGACCTCGTTGAGAAGGTGTATGAGAGCCCCTCGAGGTACCATTCACAGCAGAGAACGAAAGTGAAGCCTCTCTGGAGTATTGATACCTGAGATCTGAATCCATAGGCAAAAATGCAGACGAACGCCCACTTCTGGAATGAGTCGAGGAAACATAATGTTTTCGTTTTGAAAAAACAGCTGGTGAAGAAAACCTCACAGGAGAAGAACTCGACTGACGAGAATGGTGAGGCTACACAACAGATCTCCTTGACAAAGGAGTTGGTGGTCTCGAAGAGTCCCGATGTTTCGATAAACGAGGCCTGTCTCAAGAAGAAGACTTGGGCCTCGATGAATGCCTCAATAAATGATGTGGGGAAGAACTATGCCTCGAATCACAGTCCCGTGATCGAGTTGAACCAGCCTCGAAGATGAATGCTGAGGAGTCCTCGTCCTGTGCCTCAAAGAAGGCAATGCCTTGTGTGTAGAGGTAGGACTGGAAGTTGGAGAACGATGTCGAAACACTGAGAAGGATTCAGCTCCTTGTGTAGAGGTATCTCGAAGCACTCTTAAGGACTCAACTCCTTGTTTAGAGTGTGTAGAATGATCTCGAGGCACTCTTAAGGACTCGACTCCTTGTATAGAATGTGTTGTTTTTTCTCAAGGCACTCTCAAGGACTCAACTCCTTGTATTACTGCTGAGTGCTCAGGCTGGACTGCAGGAAGCAGGGTCGAGGCAGGAGTCAATTTGGCAAGCATATTACCAAACTCCTGATGCAAAATAGTTTCTAACATATTCTGCAAAGCCGGCACAGAGATCACTGGATTTGGTACAACTGGTGTGGCTATGGACTCCGAGGAAGACGACCTCGAGGAAGAGTGTTGCCTCGATTTTGAGACACGTTTCCTGGATAACCTCAGACCCACCTGTTTTAAGGGTGGCATGTCCGGAGGGGTTGGCTTAGCTATCTTACCTGATGGAGACACTGAGGATAACGGCTGCTCAAGAGAAGATTTAGCTGATTTCCCCGAAGATGAAGACTTCCCCATTGAGGAAGATTTGAGCGAGGTCGAGGTTGAAGGTTTTGGCCCCGTAGAAGATTTCAATGGAGTCGAGGTCAGGGCCAGAATCAGGGTCGAGGTTTTAGTTGAAGACAGATCCATTCCCCCGAAGATTTTCTGAATCTGAACTCGACGAGATTTAAGGGCTCGATTTTGAAGTGTAGCACAGCGGGCGCACGACTCTGGACAATGATCAGGTCCTAAACACTACACACCACTTGTGTGGGGTCAGTGATGGAGATCGCGCGTTGACACCGCGTAGGCCCCACCGTGACATGATCAAACCCCCCCCCCCAAAAAAACAAATTTTTTTTTTTTTTAACAAATACGCAGATAAACACAGTGACCCTGTATGAAAAATACATGAGCCGCAGTGAGAGAAGGCACGAGTAGAACTAACTCTCGTGCAGAGCCTTGAATCGAGTGCTTCTCAGCTCTGCAGAAAACTTAGAACTGAGGAGACACTGAGGAGACGTGCACCCTACGTTGGGCGGGAAGGCACTCGGCGGCAGTCGCAAACTTTCTAAAAGTTCTTCTGCTTGTGAAGCTGTCCTAATTGGGGCTCCGTGGTTGACGTTACCCATATGTTGAGAATATGCTGCCTGCTTGTCCTGGGATAAAACTGCTATTGTGCAAATGATGTACATTTTGTACTTCACAATATTTCACAGCAGTATTTTTCAATTACTGAAGACCCAGAGTTTGTATATGTATAATCACTGTGGCAATTCAGAAAAGCCAACTGGTTAGGTGTGCCTCCTCGATTGGATCAAGAAACACTTTTAACAGAGTCATGAGGTAGAGCTAGCTGTTTACCCTCTATCTTCCCCTCTCCCCCACCCTCACCCCCCAAAAAAAATGCAGTGTCCTTTGTAATACTTAGAACAAAGCTTCCCAATTCTACCCTGGGGACCCAACAACAGGACAACACTTCAGGTTAGCCACAGATTGATCTCATACCTATTCAGTGTGGATATCCTGAAAACTCAGCTGGCTATGGGATCCCTAGAACCTGTTTGTGAAACCCTGGCATAGAGCCATCTCTTAGTGAAAATAGTGAGGTCATGCATAGGGTCAGGTTCAGTGCTAATGGCAGTTGTGTACCATGCAGTAATCTATGGTCTACAGCCCAATGCTATGTCTATCACTATAAACTTTGCCATCGAGCTCCATCCCTTCTCCATCTACACATTTGTATACATGCCTTTCCAATCTCTCCAGCAATGCAGAGATCTTGTAAAGAAAATCAGGACTAACTCAGTCATCCTTAGTGCTCAGAGCCTCCAAGTATCCAATTTGGAGACCAGTGACTAGTTCCACTGTAAAGTCAACAGGGTCCTAACTCACTGAGGTTTTGTAGCCCTGCTTGCTGTACACAGATAAGCAGTCCCAATATAACACCGACAGGGCAATTAACGATAAAACAAAAAGGGCAGGGCTAATGTCTTGGGAGGTAGTAGAGAGAGTGGAATAGGAAATGTAGTTTCCACCATCCTTGAAAAGATGGACCTTCAGCTTGTCGATCAAGGGCTGCAGCCCATAAGGATCAAAGCTGGAACACTGGAAGCCTTTTACTGCAGACCCGCTTTGGACTTCCAGTATCCTTGAATAGTCAGCTTGAGACTCTTCTTCTAATTTTATAAGAGACATTTTAATGCAGTCATCTCCAAGGTTTGGAACCATCCTTGCTTCATTCACATCCACTCTGGCCTTGTCTTTAGACAGATGATTCTTGCATGGACTACATTGACAGGGCCACCCAAACTTCTTAAAGCTGTCCTGGAAATTTCACAGGTAGTCAGATTTTCAGAATATCTACAATCACTATGCATGAGAAACTTGCATACACTGACAATATGGTATATACAAATTTTCTTAAGCCTACCTTCACTATGAATATCCTGCAAAACCGACTGTTTTACAGAAACAGAAAAATCTCAAACAATCTATGCACTGGGTTGGAAGCTTCCTGCGCCCCCCCCCCCCCCCCCATGGCTCCAAATTGCTTCTAACCTGCAAGAGGTTCTCTCTCTTACCCAACACTGCAGTCTACAATTGTACAGAGCTTCAGAAGCAGCCCCTTCTTTACCATATGCCCCTTAACCATACTGTACTCCTATAGTGAAGGGCATGGAAGTTCCTAGCCCAGACTGTCACCTTAGATCAGGGTTTCTCAACACAGATTACAGGAAGTACCAAGCCAGTCAGATTTTCAGGATATCAACAATGCATATATGCATGAGATAAAATCTACTTGCACTACTTCCATTCTGTGCAAATATCATTTGCATTTACATTGTTGATATCCTGAAAACGTAACTGGTTATGTGCATCCCAAGGTCTGGGTTGAAAATCTTACCTTAGATATAGGCTGGACAAGATCAGTTAAAAAAAAAAAAATTAAACATGTAATGCAACAGCCTCCCTAAGATATATCACCACTCCCTGCAATGACACCATACTCCTACTCTAGCAAATCAGTTGAAGAATGTATACAGTCATATTGTTTTACAGTTTTGAAATATATGTAGTGCAGATTATCTGCCCAATTTCATTAATGACTTTTCTTTCACACTTCTTTTCCTTGACCATTTAAAATGCTCTGTGCTTATCCAAAGCTTTATCCTTTACTCCTCCACTTCCGAAGATCCTCTGCTTAGCTCAGGCATTTTGAGTGCTGTTGTTGACTTTTTCTCCATCACATTAACTGTGGGGGGAGAGGGGGAGTTTATGCACTATGCCAACTTTTAAATTGCTGACATGAAAGATACAGAAATGGGAACAAGCAGCAAAGTAACGTAATTATGTAAATGGAAATTGGAAGATTGAATATCCAAACAGCAGATAAAATTTAATGTGGGCAAGTGCAAAGTGATGTACACAGCTACTTGATGCTACGTTCCATATTACCTAGCATCTTTTAGGCTATTAGTCTAGTCTTCAATCCTATCTGCCTTTGACTACTGTAAAGCACAGTTACTTACCGTAACAGGTGTTATCCAGGGACAGCAGGCAGATATTCTTTACGCATGGGTGACGTCACCGACGGAGCCCACGGTACGGACCTTTTTACTAGAAAGTTCTAGTTGGCCGCACCGCGCGTGCGCGAGTGCCTTCCCGCCCGACGGAGGAGAGCGTGGTCCCCAGTTAGTATAAGCCAGCTAAGAAGCCAACCCGGGGAGGAGGGTGGGACGTAAGAATATCTGCCTGCTGTCCCTGGATAACACCTGTTACGGTAAGTAACTGTGCTTTATCCCAGGACAAGCAGGCAGCATATTCTTTACGCATGGGTGACCTCCAAGCTAACAAAGAGGGAGGAGGGATGGTTGGCCAGTAGGAAAATAAATTCTGAAGTACAGATTGGCCGAAGTGCCCATCCCGTCTGGAGAAAGCATCCAGACAGTAGTGAGTAGTGAATGTGTGAACTGAGGACCAGGTGGCCGCCTTGCAGATTTCCTCAATGGGTGTGGAACGGAGGAAAGCAACAGAAGCGGCCATAGCTCTTACCCTGTGGGCCGTGACAGCGCCGTCTAGTGACAGACCGGCCCGAGCGTAACAGAACGCGATGCAAGCTGCAAGCCAGTTGGATAGCGTCCGTTTAGAGACCGGTCGACCCAAACGATTTGGGTCGAAGGTCAGGAAGAGCTGAGGGGACAAGCGGTGAGCCCTTGTACGATCAAGATAGTAAGCCAGGGCACGCTTGCAGTCAAGACTGTGCAATGTCTGTTCTCCGGGATGTGAATGAGGTTTCGGAAAGAAAACAGGCAACACAATGGACTGGTTGAGGTGAAAAGCTGAGACCACCTTTGGAAGGAACTTTGGATGGGTGCGCAGAACCACCTTGTCATGGTGAAAAATAGTGAACGGTGGATCGGCAACCAGTGCATGAAGCTCACTAACCCTCCTGGCAGAGGTGATGGCAATGAGGAAAAGAACCTTCCATGTCAGAAATTTGAGCGAAGTTGTGGCAAGCGGCTCAAAGGGAGGTTTCATGAGGGCAGATAAAACCACATTCAGGTCCCAGACGACCGGAGGAGGCTTCAGAGGTGGTTTGATGTTGAAGAGGCCCCTCATGAATCGGGAAACCAGAGGGTGAGCCGTGAGAGGTTTTCCTAAGACAGGTTCATGAAAAGCCGTGATGGCACTGAGATGGACTCTGATAGAGGTAGACTTGAGGCCTGCGTTGGACAGGGAGAGCAAGTAGTCCAGAACAGTTTCCACCGCTAAAGAGGTGGGATTGTGATGATGACGGAGGCACCAAGAGGAGAACCTGGTCCACTTCTGATGGTAACATTGGAGGGTGGTCGGTTTCCTGGAGGCGTCCAAAATGAGACGGACAGGCTGAGACAGATTTCCTGAAGAGGTCAGCCCGAGAGAAACCAAGCTGTCAGGTGGAGCGAAGACAGATTGGGATGGAGTAGAGACTGATGTTGCTGTGTAAGTAGAGTAGGAAACACAGGCAGAGGAATGGGATCCCTGGAGCTGAGCTGAAGCAGGAGGGAGAACCAGTGTTGACGAGGCCACCGGGGAGCTATGAGGATCATGGTGGCTCCGTCCCTGCGGAGTTTGGATAAAGTCCGCAACATCAGAGGTAGAGGAGGAAAGGCATAGAGGAACCGATCCGTCCAGTCGAGAAGGAATGCATCCGGGGCCAGACGATGAGGAGAGAAGAGTCTGGAGCAGAACTGGGGCAGCTGATGGTTGTGAGGAGCTGCAAATAGGTCCACCTGCGGAGTGCCCCAGCGAGTAAAGATGGAGTGGAGCGTGGGAGGGTCCAAAGTCCACTCGTGAGGTTGAAGGATGCGGCTGAGATTGTCGGCCAGGGAGTTCTGTTCGCCCTGGATGTAGACAGCCTTGAGGAAGAGACTGCGGGCCGTGGCCCAGGTCCAAATGCGAAGAGCCTCCTGACAAAGGAGGCGAGATCCGGTGCCGCCCTGTTTGTTGATGTAGTACATGGCAACTTGGTTGTCCGTGCACAGGAGCAGAACCTGAGGGCAAAGAAGGTGCTGGAAGGCCTTCAGAGCATAGAACATGGCTCGTAGTTCCAGGAAATTGATGTGATGAAGACGCTCCTGCGGGGTCCAAAGACCTTGGGTGCGTAGGTCTCCCAGGTGAGCTCCCCATGCATAAGGGGAGGCATCCGTGGTGATGGTCATGGAATGCGGGGGCAGATGAAAAAGAAGGCCCCTGGAAAGATTTGAGGAGTTCAACCACCATTGTAGAGATTGCTGAAGAGACGATGTCACAGAGATGGGATGAGAAAGAAGGTTCGAGGTCTGCGACCATTGGTTGGCCAGAGTCCATTGAGGTGTCCTGAGGTGGAGTCGTGCCAGGGGAAGCACATGCACCGTCGAGGCCATGTGGCCCAGGAGGACCATCATCTGTCTGGCAGAAATGGAGTGATGAAGGAGCACCTGACGACACAGGCGGAGCAGGTTCCGCTGACGGTCGGAGGGGAGAAACGCCCTCATTAGTGTGGTGTCGAGAACTGCTCCAATGAACTGAAGGCGCTGCGTGGGAAGCAGATGCGACTTGGGGTAGTTGATCTCGAACCCCAGGAGGTGGAGGAGAGAGATGGTCTGATGAGTGGCTTGTAGCACAAGCGGAGACGTAGGTGCTTTCACCAACCAATCGTCCAAGTAGGGAAACACCTGGAGGTTGTGAGACCTGAGGAAGGCCGCCGCCACAATGAGGCATTTGGTGAACACCCTGGGTGATGAAGCGAGGCCAAAAGGTAGCACTTTGTACTGATAATGGCGATGGTGCACCTGGAATCTTAGGTAGCGACGTGAAGCTGGATTGATTGGTATGTGAGTGTAGGCCTCTTTGAGGTCCAGGGAACATAGCCAGTCGTTCTGAGAGAGATGAGGGTAAAGCGTGGCAAGGGAGAGCATTCTGAACTTCTCCTTGACAAGACATTTGTTGAGGTCCCTGAGATCGAGAATGGGACGTAGGTCTCCTGTCTTTTTTGGAACCAGAAAGTAACGGGAGTAGAATCCCCGGCCCCTTTGTTCCAGAGGTACTTCTTCGATGGCATTGAGGAGAAGGAGGGATTGGACCTCCCTCAGGAGGAGGGGGGTTTGAGTTGAAAGAGAAGCAGACTCTACGGGAGGATTGTCTGGTGGAAGAGTCTGGAAGTTGAGAGAGTAGCCGTGGCGGATGATGTTGAGGACCCACTGGTCCGATGTGATGACCTCCCAACGGCTGAGAAAAATGTGGAGCCTGCCCCCGATTGGTTGAGGGAGAGGCAATGAGGGTGGAAGACTGGCTAAGCCCTGGAGAGAGGAGTCAAAAGGGCTGAGAAGGTTTGGCAGGAGGAAGAGGCTTGGCAGGTTGATTAGACTGTGCACGAGCCTGGTTGTGGTGTTGTTGGCGAGCCCGCCTAGGTTGCTGTGAAGGCGGGTTAAGCGGCCTAGCGGAGAACCTGCGCTGGTAAGAAGACTGTGGTTTGTAAGGCCGAGCAGGAGGGGCCTTCTTCTTTGGTTTAATGAGAGTATCCCATCTGGTCTCATGGGCGGAGAGTTTTTGTGTGGTGGTATCCAGAGACTCTCCGAACAATTCGTCTCCCATACATGGGGCGTTGGCTAGTCGGTCCTGATGGTTGACATCCAGATCAGAGACCCTGAGCCAGGCCAGGCGGCGCATGGCCACAGCGATGGCAGATGCACGAGAGGTGAGCTCAAAGGAGTCATAGATGGAGCGTACCATAAATTTTCTAAGTTGAAGCAGGCTGGAGATGTGCTGCTGGAATAGTGGGACCTTGTGCTCCGGCATGTACTTTTGCATGGCGGAGAGTTGCATTACCAGATGTTTCAGGTAGAATGAAAAGTGGAAAGAGTAATTGTTTGCCCTGTTGGCAAGCATGGCATTTTGGTAGAGCCGCTTGCCAAACTTGTCCATAGTTTTGCCCTCCCTGCCAGGAGGGGTAGAGGCATAGACACTGGAGCCCTGAGTCTTTTTTAAAGTGGACTCAACCAGGAGAGATTCATGGGGCAGCTGGGGTTTATCAAATCCCGGGATTGGAATAACCCTGTAAAGGCTATCCAGTTTACGGGGTGCCCCAGGGACAGTTAATGGATTTTCCCAATTTTTATAAAAAGTTTCCCGTAGGATGTCATGCACGGGTAACTTCAGGAACTCCTTAGGGGGTTGATCGAAATCTAATGCCTCCAGGAAAGCTTGTGATTTCTTGGAATCAGATTCCAGAGGCAAAGATAAGGCCCCCGATAACTCCCTGAGGAATTTCGAAAAAGAAGATTGCTCAGGTTTAGATGTGGTATCGGGGGCCGAGGGCTCTTCGTCCGACGACGATGCATCCTCCTCGGTACCGAGGGGAGATTCCTCCCAGAGGTCCGGGTCTCTGACATCGGTGTGTGCGTGCCGAGAGACTGGAGTGGAAGGCTCGGTATGATGAGCTTTAGACCGAGACTTGCCTGAGCGTACCGAGACGGTACCGGGGGATGAAGACCTGTGTCTGTCTCGGTCCCGGGAAGAACGGTGCCGGTCAGGTTCGCGGGAAGACCGGTGTTCCGCTCGGTCCCGAGGAGGATCGGATGTCGTCAGAGCGACGGCCTCGGCATGGGCATGGATATGCGGTGCCGAGAGAATGGGCATGGATGGGTCCATAGGTACCGATGGCGTGGATACCGGTTGGACGGTGTGGGGCTCGGGCCGGTCTGGTACCGAAAGCAGCGGTGCCAGGATAGAGGGCAAGAGCTGTTTAAGTTGCGTTTGGAGTTGTTCCTGCAACTTATCCTGGAGGATGGCCGCAATGCGGTCATCCAGGGGTGGCACCGGAACCACTTTTTTCTGCTTTGGTTCCATGGGTGCCGCTCTACGCTCCGGCGATGAGGAGGCCGATGACGAGGCACTCACCGATATCGGAGCGGAGCGCTTTTTAGTTCGGCGTGGAGCCGAAAGAGCCGGTGTCGCCACCGAGGTGGGAGGGCGCTCAAGGGTGGAAGGCTTCTTAGCCGGCTTACCTGGCGCCGGTGGCGCCGATGTGATGTCAGGCGGTGTCGAGGTGGTCGGTGCCGACTTCGATGGTGCCGCAGTTGAAGAAGTCGAGTCCATAGTCGGGCCGGTGCCGAACAGCAGACTTTGCTGGATTTGGCGATTCTTCAAAGTGCGTTTTTTAAGAGTGGCACAGCGGGTGCACGAGTCCGCCCGATGCTCCGGTCCCAAACACTGTAAACACCAATTGTGTGGGTCAGTGAGGGAGATCGGGCTGCGGGGGCATGAATGGAAACACGGCCTCCGCAAAATCAAACCCCGAGGCCTGGATCGTGACAACAGGCCCCGCCGGGGCAAAGACAAAAAACGAAACAAAAAGAAAATATTTTTTTTTTTTTTTTTTGGAAATGAAATAAAAAAGTAACCCGAAGGTAAATAAACGAAAAAAGAACGCGAGCGGGAAGGCAAAAAGAGGTTTTCAATCGGAGTTGAAAAACGCACGTCTTCTTCGCTCCGCGGAAACGAAGAAACTGGGGACCACGCTCTCCTCCGTCGGGCGGGAAGGCACTCGCGCACGCGCGGTGCGGCCAACTAGAACTTTCTAGTAAAAAGGTCCGTACCGTGGGCTCCGTCGGTGACGTCACCCATGCGTAAAGAATATGCTGCCTGCTTGTCCTGGGATAATATTATTTACTTGGGGTCTCTAATAGATTGCGAATAATACAAAACTCAGCAGTTCGCTTGATTATCGGTTTGAAAAAATATGATCATGTGAGCCCTTTCTATCAACAGCTTCACTGGTTGCCATTTGAGGCAAGAATTCTGTTTAAATTTGGCTGTATTTGCTTTAAAGCGTTATTTGGTTTGGCTCCAGCGTACCTATCCTCCCAATTTAAACTGCACAAGTCTAATAAGAATACTCGAAAAATTTCCATGTTCATGTATCCAACTCCAAAAGATTGTCGATACAAGAGATTTTTAGAAAAGACATTTGCATTTCAGGCAGGAAAAATGAATTCCTGGTTGAGTACTTTTATTCCTCAAGCAGTGTCTTACTATTTCTTTAGGAAGTTGTTGAAAACTTACTTGTTTAACAAATTTGTGACTTGATTATATTGCTGTTCTTCCCTGATATATGTATGTTCACTGATTGCACAATCTTCTTTGATATGAACCGCCCAAAACTTTATGGCAGGTAGAATAAAGTTATTATTATTAGGTTTCACCACCCAAGAAAAAAATCGAGATGTGGACACTACTTTGAAAACCTACTCAGTGTGCAGCAGCAGTAGCCAAAAAAAGCAAACAGAATGTTAGGAACTATTAATAAAGGAATAAAAAATAAGACGAGTATGTATCTAATGATCCACAGTGAGATCTCACCTGTGCAATTCTGGTCACCACATCTTATACAAGAGAGCAGAATTTAAAAGAGATAAAAAGAAGGGCAACCAAAATGATTAAAGCAATGGCACTCCTCTTATTTGAGAAAAGACTAAAAAGGATAAAGCTCTTCAGTTTGGAGAAGAGACAGCTGAAGGGGAGATACAACAGAGGTCTACAAAATCCTGAGTAGCGTAGAACAGCTGAACACGAATCAATTGTTTACTCTTTAAAAAAAAAAAAAAAAGTCTGAAACTAGGGGACACTCGAAGTTATATAGTAGTACTTTTAAAACAAACAGGAAAAATTATTTTTTTCACTCTGAGTAGTTAAGTTCTGGAGCTTATTTTGAGAGGATATGGTCAAAGCAGTTAGACTATGGTATACGAGTTTTAAAGAGGGTTTGACAAGTTCTTTACGGAAAAGTCCATAAACTACCATTAAGGTAGACATGGGAAAAGGTATTAGTTATCCCTGGGACTGGTAGCATGGAAATCTGATATTATCTGGAATTCTACCAGGTACTTTGGACTTGGATTGTTGGAAGGAGGATACTGGGCTAGATGGATTTTTGGTCTGACCACGTACAGCAATTCCTATGTTCTTTATCTTTTACTCCTTCACCCACCACTAAGGATCCTCTGATTATCCCATGCTTTACACCTCACTTCTCCACTACTTAGGATCCTCTGTGCATTTACCAGGCTTTTTGAATGGTAATAGTCACTTTTTTCTCACCACTTCCACTGGGAAAAACAGAAGATTTGGTCATTGTGGCAACTTTTAATTTGCCAACATGAAAGATAGAATAAAGGGACTTGTGAGGTTTTAAAAACTCATGTGCCTTAACAACAATACAGAGGACACCACCCAACAAGTGATCACAAGATTTTAGCTGCTACCTTCTTTCTCCTTTAAGAGAACCATAATTCTCCTGTCCCCCATCCCAGTCCCTGGCTCATTTTTCAGTCCATAGTAGCTCTACAAGAAGTTACAAAATCAGAACACATGCTCATTAGCATTGTTCAGGGCTAGGGCTTGCCCCATGAACCATGAATCCTGAGAAACCATTCACGCTGGTGGTCTATGTTCTGGCATCATGAAGCATTGGTAGCATCCATACAGATATGGAAATATGAGGCAGAAGGGAGAGGTGATGTTGCAATGCAGGTGACGCTACTTCCCCTTCAGCCCCAACACTTCCTCTGGCCACAGTGGATTTTGTAACAGGTCCAAGCAGAAGTCAGGGCAGCGTAGAACACAAATCATCTCATGCTCCTTCAGGGCCCATGTCAGCTGCTTCAGCTCTTGCTGCAGGGACTGGATCTCCTTGCACAAGGTATCATTTTCTCTTTCCAGCTGCTCGTGTTCCTGGACAAAATAAAAAACACAAATAATCTTTGAAAATCTGCCTTGGGGGGGAGAGGTAAAGATAGAATAAGGAACCCTAGGAGGGTTGCTAGCCCAGTAAATTGCAGCAAGAGTAAACTGAGCCAGTCCTGGCTTTATCCCCAGGGCATCTTAATGTCTCTGGCAAAGGACATTAGAGTCCCTTACATATAATAAGTTTTTAAATTTTAAAGCAAATTACAGTAAAAACATTTCTAAAAATAGTTACAACAAAAATGTGGGGTGAAATAACTATTGCCACAGATTATAAAATAATTCATTAATCAATACTGAAAAGAGTGGTAAGGCTGAGCTTTCTTTCAAAATATAAAACATTTGTGGTGAGACCTCAGAAATTCATTCCCCAACTCACTTTAGGGCAGCCTAAGCTGATCCATTCGGGGGATTAATTTGTCAATCACCACTCATCAACCTTACTGCAAAATCTTATCATGTTAAAACAATAATTATAATACATATAAAAATTCTGTAAACATTATAAGTGTGGAACTTAGCTTCAAACAGCAATGAAACATCAATCGTGATCTCAATGGGACCCGTTTCGCCCGTGGCCTCGTCAGGAGATCAAGAAAAATGTTTATAACTGAACATATTCCAACCACATTTAACATCCATGCAGGAGGCCCTGGAAACAGTTAGAAGCACAGAAAAATAAAGTCAACAGACAACAAAGGTAGGGAAAATGATTTTATTTTCAATATAGTGATTGAAATGTGTCAATTCTGAGAAAGGAAAGATGTTAAACTTTAACTGTGAGGGCCGCAGGAAAAATAGAGTACCTGGGAGGGCTGCAGAAAAAATAGCTAATGTCTTATTAAAGAAATGACAATTTTGCATGAGGTAAAAACTCTTTATAGTTTTAAAATCTTTCCTTTAACAGTTAAAGGAAAGATTTATAAATTATAAAGTTTTACCTCATGCAAAATTGTCATCAATAATAATAAAACCTAAGTGAAGGTTGATGGGGAAAGAGGAAATGGAGGAGTTCTATGGAAGTAAAGGATAGAGAAAAGGGACAGAATTTTAAGTTGGTCAAAAAAGGTGGAAATAGGGAAGGTAAAAGGGGAAATGGGAGCCTGAATATGGGGGTAATACATAAGAAGAATAGCCATACCGGATCAGACTAATCTATTATGGCACCTGTTAATGTAACGGGCTTAAATATTAGTATGTATATGTGTGTGTATAAATATATATATGTGTGTGTAATATAGTAACATATACATAGTAACATAGTAGATGACGGCAGATAAAGATCCAAATGGTCCATCCAGTCTGCCCAACCTGATTCAATTTAAATTTTTTAATTTTTTCTTCTTAGCTATTTCTGGTCAAGAATCCAAAGCTCTACTCGGTACTGTGTTTGGGTTCCAACTGCCAAAATCTCTGTTAAGACTTACTCCAGCCCATCTACACCCTCCCCGAGCATAATCCGTTCCAGGAGCATGCTCGTAATCCAAAATGCTTGTATATCAAAGCAAGTTTCCCCATAGGAAGTAAGGGAAACTTGCTTTGATATGTTTGCACCCCCCACCTTCCCCTCCCCCGAGGCCAGCAGCGCTGCTCCCCCCCTCCCACGAGAACCGGCATTGCTCCCCCCCGAAGGCCCCCCCCCGCAATCCGGCACCCCCCCCTCCCGCCGCGACCTGAGGTCTCCCCAACCCACCCGAACCCTCTTCTTACTTTTCTGTAGCCTCCGCAGCGGCACCGGCACCAGCATGTCCTGTGCGTGGTGCCGGTGCCTGAAGATCTGCTTCCTGTGCTGGGCCTTGAGAGTTCACGTTCGACGTGAACTCTCAGGCCTTGCACAGGAAGCAGATCTTCAGGCATCGGCACCACACACAGGACATGCTGGTGCCGGTGCCGCTGTGGAGGCTACAGAAAAGTAAGAAGAGGGTTCGGGTGGGTTGGGGGGACCTCAGGTCGCGGCACGGGGGCCGATGGCAGCGGGGGGGCCCGATGGCAGCGGCGGGGGGGTGCCGGATTGCGGGGGGGGGAGGGTGCCGGTTCGCAGGGGGGACGCTCGCAAATCGAAGCGCGCTCGGTTTCCGAGGCGCCGATTTTGCAAATGTTTTGCTCGTCTTGCAAAACACTCGCAAACTGGTGCACTCTTAAACCAACGTACACCACTGTATATATATGTGTGTGTGTATATATATATGTATATATGTGTGTGTGTGTGTATATATATATATATATATATATATATATATATATATATATATACACACACACAGTGGTACCTCGGTTTGCGAGTGTTTTGCAAGATGAGCAAAACATTTGCAAAATCGGTGCCTCGGAAACCGAGCATGGCTTGATTTATGAGCGCCCCCCCCCCCCAATCCGGCACCCTCCCCCCGATGCGACCCGGCACCCCCCCTCCCCCCCGCTGCGATTGGGCACCCCCCGACACTTCTTACCCTCATCTGGGCACCGACACCGGCATGTCCTGTGCTTGGTGCCGGTGCCCGAAGATCGGCCTCCTCTTCTGCAGGGCCTTGACCATCTGAGCATGCTCAAGGCCTGCGAGTTCACGTTCAGAGCATGCGAAGATCGTGGCGGGAGGGTGCCGGATCGTGGCGGGGGTGCCCAATCGCGTCAGCGGGGGTGCCGGATCATGGCGGGGGATGCCGAATCGCGTCGGGTGGGTGCCGGATCATGGCAGGGGGGGGGGGGGGTGCCGAATCGCAGGGGGTGTGTGCCGGATCGCAAGGGGGGCCTTTGGGGGGAGCAATGCTGGTTCTCGGGGGGGGGGGGGGGAACGCATCAAAGCGAGTTTTCATTATTTCCTATGGGGAAACTTGCTTTGATAAACGAGCATTTTGGATTACGAGCATATATATATCACATCTTTCCAGGCAGCTAGGCTGAACACTTGGCTTGGAAAACCCACACTTGAGGCCACTACATACGCAGGCTTTAGAAAATCCCTGAAAACTCGATTGTTTAACAAATTCTAAATGCCCAACCTCCTCTTCCTCGCTACAGCACTCCTCTCTACCTCGCCTCCCCAATTCTAGATTTGAGACTAACTCTCCCCTTGCATAACATGTACTGACAAAATGTATCTTTATTGTAAACCACTTGTATCCCATGTACTGACAAAATGTATCTTTATTGTAAACCGTTTGTATCCCATGTACTGTAAAAATGTATCTTTACTGTAAACCGCTTTGAACTTCATGATATAGCGGTATATAAGAAATAAATTATTATTATTATCTTTCCTTTCTCAGAACTGACACATTTCAATCACTATATTGAAAATAAAATCATTTTCCCTACCTTTGTTAGAAACATAGAAACATAGAAAAATGACGACAGTTAAGGGCCATAGCCCATCAAGTCTGCCCACTCTACTGACCTACCCCCCCCATAGTCTGTTCTCCTAGAGATCCCGCTCCTAATGACCCATCCTTAATTCCACCCTCTTAGGGACCCCACATGAGCATCCCATTTACTCTTAAAATCTGGCACACTGTTGGCCTCGATTACCTGTACTGGAAGCTCGTTCCAATGATCAACCACTCTTTCGGTGAAGAAATACTTCCTGGTGTCGCCATGAAATTTCCCGCCCCTGAGTTTGAATGGATGCCCTCTTGTGGCTGATGGTCTCTTGAGAAGGAAAATATCTTCTTCCAGCATGATACATCCGGTGATATATTTAAACATCTTGATCATGTCTCCCCTCTCCCTGCGTTCTTCGAGAGAGTAGATCCGCAAATTGTTCAGCCTCTCTTCGTATTAGAGATCCTTTAGCCCCGAGACCATCCTGGTGGCCATACGTTGAACTGACTCTGCTCTCAGCACATCTTTACGGTAATGTGGCCTCCAAAATTGCACACAGTATTCCAGATGTGGTCTCACCATGGTTCTGTATAATGGCATGATGACTTCAGGCTTCCGGCTGACGAAACTTCTGTAGATACAACCTAACATCTGTCTTTCCTCAGATGAAGCCTTCTCCACTTGATTGGCAGCTTTCATATCTGCACTGATGGTCACTCCTAAATCTCGTTCTGTTGTAGTCCTAGCTAAGGTCTCACCATTTAAGGTGTAAGTTCTGCACGGATTTCTGCTGCCGAGGTGCATGACCTTGCATTTCTTGGCGTTGAAGCCCAGCTGCCAGGTCGATGACCAAAGTTCCAACAAAAGCAGGTCCTGCGTCATACTATTGTATAAATTGGAGCCGCTCACTATGTTACATAGTTTGGTGTCATCGGCGAATAGTGTTATTTTACCTTGAAGCCCCTGAGTCAGGTCCCCTATGAATAAGTTGAAAAGAAGCGGGCCCAAGACCGAGCCCTGTGGTACTCCACTTGTCACTTGTGACGTTTTAGAGAGGGTACCGTTAACCACCACCCTCTGAAGTCTACCACTTAGCCAATCACTGACCCATGCAGTTAGTGTTTCTCCCAACTCCATCGATTTCATCTTGCTCAACAGCCTACGGTGAGGGACGCTATCAAAAGCTTTACTGAAGTCTAGGTACACTACGTCTAGGGATTCTCCCAAGTCCAGCTTCCTTGTTACCCAGTCAAAGAAGCTGATGAGATTGGATTGACAGGACCTACCCTTGGTGAATCCATGTTGACTGGGATCCCGTAAATTCTCCTCATTCAGGATCGTGTCTAATTTAATTAGTGTTTCCTTGAGTTTACACACTATTGATGTTAGACTCACCGGTCTGTAATTTACAGCCTCTGCTCTGCAACCTTTTTTGTGCAGTGGAACAACGTTAGCCGTTTTCCAGTCCAGAGGGACTCTCCCCGTACTGAGGGAAAGATTGAAGAGTACGGATAACGGTTCCGCCAGGATATCACACAACTCCCTGAGCACTCTGGGGTGTAGATTGTCCGGTCCCTTGGTTTTATTTACCTTGAGTTTTGTCAGTTCGCAGTAGACGTCTCCGGGTGTGAACTTGAAATTCCGAAACGGGTCTTCCGCTCTTTACTTTGCCTGCAAGTGTGGACCGTGCCCCAGTGCCTCACGGGTGAAGACCGAGCAGAAGTATTCATTCAGAAGTTTGGCTTTATCGGAATCTGATTCTACGTAAGACCCATCTGGTTTTTTTAGGCGTACTATCCTGTGTTTCTTTTTCTGTCGCTGATATATCTGAAGAAGGATTTGTCCCCCTTCTTAATGTTCTTCGCTAAAGTTTCTTCCACTCGAAGTTTGGCCTCCCTAACTGCCATTTTGACCGCTGCAGCCCTGGCCGTATATTCTAGTTTGGATTCCATTTCCTCCATTCATTTGTAGGAAATAAATGCTTTTTTCTTTTCTTTAACGAGGCACGAGATTTCAGCGGTGAACCATTGGGGTTTATTGCTTCTCTGCCGTTTATTTACTGATCTAATGTAGATGCTTGTTGCTTCGTGTATGGTAGATTTCAGGGTTGACCACATAGCCTCAACATCATCTGTCTCAGCTTGGTTCTGCAGTGCCTGATGGACAAAATCTCCCATGCGTCCGAAGTCAGTGCCTCGAAATTTGAGTACCTTTGTTTTCATGTTTAATCTAGGGAAACCTTTCCCGAGGTTGAATCATACCATGTTGTGGTCGCTGGAGGCTAGCGTATCTCCTATCGAGACCTCTGAGACGCTTTCCCCGTTGGTGAGTACCAGGTGACTTTATTTTTCTGTGCTTTTAACTGTTTCCAGGGCCTCCTGCATGGATGTTAAATGTGGTTGGAATATGTTCAGTTATAATATATATATATACACACACACACACAGTACTCCCCCAATATTCGAGGGGGTTCCATTCCAGGAACCCCCCGTGAATCTTGAAAAACCGCAAATACAGTTTTTCGTGGGGGGAGACTGGAGAGGGCAGCGGGAGACGCAGGAGAGCAGCCGGAGCGCCGGCGAGTTAAGGAAATCACTCGCTGTATGCTCCGACTGCCTCTTCGTGTACTAAATTTGGGCCTTAACTTTAGTACAGGAAGAGGCGGTCGGAGCATACAGCGAGTGATTTCCTTCACTCGCCGGTGCTCCAGTTGCCCTCTCCTGCCGTCCTCTCTTGGTCAGCGGTTTGCGGTCGGAAAATACCACGAATGACCAAGATCGCCAACCGTGAATTTGCGGGGGAGCACTATATATATTGCTAAAAATCCAAGATGGCCACCATCAGCAAATTTGCACTAAAACCAGGCCATTGGAGCTAAATTTTTAAAAATAGCAATTTTAGGGTTTTGGAGGAGAATCCTAACCACAGAAACCCTGAAAAATGAAATTTTCAGACACCTCCCCTCCCCTCTGATTTTCCCCTTAGGGAATAATGGGAGTGCTCACTGTGACTTCTGGTGCCTGTCAGCTTGAAGCAGCCTGACTGCAAGGAAAGGATTTCTGCCTCAGATATTGTCAGAACTCAACCATCGATGGAAATCTTCTCACTGCCAGTTGAACAGACCTCAATCATAGATTCCTACCCCCAAAATTCCTCACACAACAATGGGGAGGGGGGGGAGAGAAGCTTCATAGCTGGCTCCTTGATACCCAGAGGGTTGTTGCACAGGAGCCCCACAGACTGTGCTCAAGCCTCTGAATAAATCAACAGATGAGCAGCTCCCAGGGGGAATGGACCCTGAGCTCCTGAAGTGACACAAACAGGCTGGCTCCACAGGTACTCGATGAGATTGGCCTGGGAGCAGCAGTCCACCCATGTGGGACTGCGTCCTTTCCCCAGCAGAGTAAGCCCAAGAAGGGGACCCTCTGAGCAACAAACAACAGAAAAATAGCAAAAAGAAGCAGAGCAGATCAGAACATACCATCTGAGCTCGCTTGCAAAAAGAAAAACTGAAGAGGGAGCTGTTCTCCACTGCAAAAGAGGTGTTCAAGATCTTAAAATGACACCCTTCTGCAGATTTGTGGTTAGTGGGAATCAACAGCTAAAGTGTTGGCTCTTGTGCATATGTAACAGAACCCTGAGGGAAGCTTAAATTCCCAGTTTTAGTTTTCTCAGTAACGAGAATCAAAGTATACAGATTTATAGACTGCTTCTATTGCTGAAGTGAAGTGTTCTGAGAAAACCAAAAGTTGGATTTGTTTATGGAAATTAACTGAGAAGAAAAACAGTACAAGGCATATGTATCTATATATGAAATACAACTTTTATATGAAGGGATAAGAGATGAGCAGCCTCATGAGGGCGCTATAAGAAAAAGGATTGTCAAAAGAAAAAAATCCATCACATCACTTAGCTGACATCTAACTTACAGAGAGCAGAACCCCTCTTCAATGAATGTTCATGAGACAGCAGAAAAATTAGACTAAGGGCTAGATTCACTAAGCCCACCGATCGTGTACTGACCCAATTCACTAACCTCTATGCCGATCATCCAGCGATACGATCCAATCCGCGCATGCAAATGAGGGGAAACGGCATGCAAAGAAGGAAGAGCAGTGATTCACTAACCAAAATATGGAACACCGACTGGGCTGGCCAATCAACAAAGAAGCGACTGCTGGGGACCAGTCGCTCACGTCCTTTCCTACTGCCCTGCTTTCTGCCACCCTGCCCTAGTATGCAGCCATCAGAACAGAACATGCTAGCACTAACTTCTAAAACATGAATCTTACTGTGAATAAGTAAGGGGTTATATCTTTTCTAATGCTACCATTCCACCTCCATACAGCAGGGGCTGCCAGCCCATGACTGAGCAGACTACATATCTCAGACCACACTGGTCTTTACAGCTCAGTGCTGAGCTACCTTAACAAGGTAGCCCTGCTGAGTCAGGGGACGGGGTTCAGCAGGGAGGTGTTTATCTGCCACAGAGGAGAATCATTGGGGAGAGGTCTCCACACGAGAGAAAAGTCTCTGAGGAAGGAAAGAATCCCAGAACAAAGAGATTTCCCCTTTCCTAGCTATAGGTTGAGGGAGCCTTGGAAAGGTTTGGGACGTGTGCAAGAACCTCCAGGGGTAACTGATCTCTACTGAAGCAGGGTAAGCCAAGCCCATAAGGAAAATAAATGTGGAAGTGACTTAAAGCTATGAAAACTAAGCAGTTTATGCCTTTCCTGAGTCTGTGAGGAAACAGACTCAGGTCTCTAGAAAAATTAAAATTTTCTTGTTGCGCCTTTTCACAGTGGTTGTTTGTGCTGTTTTGAGTGCATATGGGCAGTGTTCCAGGTGAGTCTGGACTGGACTCTGCCACACCTACCTATGATATTTTAGGACCCTAAAATATCAATATATCTACTGGGAAAATGTTCAAACCAAATAGTTACAGAAGGCTGCATAGAAAATTCATACTAACAGAATACCTCAGTCGCATATATGGAACAATCAAATTGCTTGAAGCAAAAGTGACATGGTGGGGAAGATTAGGAAGAGGATAAGCACTGTAAAAACGCTAGAGCAAGCATGGTCCCTTTTTAAGAACACAGTCACCAATGCGCAAAATCTATATATACCGTGTATCAATAAGGGTTCCAAGAGGAAAAAGAACAAGGAACCGGCATGGCTCACTGTAGCAGTGAAGGAAGCGATCAGAGACAAGAAGACTTTGTTTAAAGAATGGAAAAGGACAAAAACAGATGAAAACTGGGAAAAGCACAAACATCAAAGCAAGTGCCATAAGGCGGTGAGAGGGGCCAAAAGAGACTATGAGGAAAAAATAACCAAGGAGGCAAAAAATTTTAAGCCATTCTTTCAATATATTAAGGGGAAACGACTCACGAAGGAAGCGGTGGGGCTGTTAGATGACCAGAGAATAAAGGGAGTACTGAAGGAGGACAAAGCCATCACTGACAAACTGAACACATTTTTTGCGTCTGTATTTACTGAAGAGGATATATCCAACATACCCAAAGCCGACAGGTATACAGGAAACGAAGACGGGAAACTGACAGGGTCGACAGTCAGTCTAGAAGAGGTATGCAGGCAGTTTGATAGGCTCAAAAACAATAAATCCCCGGGACCAGATGGCATCCACCCGAGGGTAATCAAGGAACTGAAAGGGGTTATAGCTGAACTGTTTCAACTAATAGCCAATCTGTCAATCAAATCAGGAAGGATTCCGGAAAACTGGAAAGTGGCGAATGTTACGCCGATCTTCAAGAAAGGTTTGAGGGGAGATCCGGGAAACTACAGGCCAGTGAGTCTGACTTCAGTACCATGAAAGATGGTAGAAGTGCTGATAAAGGACCGTATCATTGATTACCTTGATGGACACAATCTGATGAGGACCAGCCAGCACGGCTTCAGCAAAGGAGAATCTTGCCTGACAAACTTACTGCACTTCTTTGAGGGAGTAAACAGGCAAACAGACATCGTATATCTGGATTTTCAGAAAGTGTTCGACAAGGTCCCGCATGAACAACTACTTCGAAAAATTGCGAGCCATGAATTTGAGGGTGAAATACTCACGTGGATTAAAAACTGGCTGGAGCATAGGAAACAGAGAGTGGGGGTAAATGGACAATACTCGGACTGGAAGAACATCACTAGTGGGGTGCCGCAGGGCTCGGTGCTTGGACCCGTGCTCTTCAACATCTTTATAAATGATCTGGACATAGGTACGACGAGTGAGGTGATTAAATTTGCGGACAATACGAAGTTATTCAGAGTAGTGAAGACACAGGGGGATTGCAAAGATCTGCAACGTGACATAATCAGGTTCGAGAAATGGGCATCAACATGGCAGATGAGGTTCAAAGTGGATAAGTGTAAAGTGATGCATGTCGGTAACAAAAATCTCATGCACGAATACAGGATGTCCGGGGAGGTACTTGGAGAGACCTCCCAGGAAAGAGACTTGGGAATTCTGATCGACAAGTCAATGAAGCCGTCCGCGCAATGCGCGGTGGTGGCGAAAAGGGCGAACAGAATGCTAGGAATGATTAAGAAGGGGATCACAAACAGGTCAGAGAGGGTTGTCATGCCGCTGTACCGGGCCATGGTGCGCCCTCACCTGAAGTACTGCGTCCAGCACTGGTCGCCGTACATGAAGAAAGACACGGTACTACTTGAAAGGGTCCAGAGAAGAGCGACTAAAATGGTTAAGGGGCTGGAGGAGTTGCCGTACAGCGAAAGATTAGAGAAACTCGGCCTCTTCTCCCTCGAACAGAGGAGATTGAGAGGGGACATGATCGAAACATTCAAGGTACTGAAGGGAATAGACTTAGTAGATAAAGACAGGTTATTCACCCTCTCCAAGGTAGGGAGAACAAGAGGGAACTCTAAAATTGAAAGGGGATAGATTCCGTACGAACTTAAGGAAGTTCTTCTTCACCCAGAGTCTGTCATAGGAGAAAATACCCTCCAGGGATTCAAGACAAAGTTAGACAAGTTCCTGCTGAACCGGAAAGCATGCAGGTAGGGCTAGTCTCAGGGCACTGGTCTTTGATCGGAGGGCCACCGCGTGAGCAGACTGCTGGGCATGATGGACCACTGATCTAACCCAGCAGCGGCAATTCTTATGTTCTTAAGAGCTGACGCTGTCACAACAGCAGGTTGGGGGTTGCTGCTCGTGCCAGGAACATTACAGAGGTATGGGGGAAGGGAAGTGGCGTGCATTAGGCAGGAGGGAGCAGGAGCGTGTGAAGGGGCGGCACCATTGCCCCAGGCACCTCTCGCCTTCACTATGCCACTGGTAGTATGATTGTGTATAATGCCTTCTGAAAATCCAAACATACTAAAGCCATTATTTTAGACACATAGAAGCTCATTTTCAAAGCACTTAGATACACAAAGTACCATAGAAACCTATGGTACTGTATATGTGTCTAAGTGCTTTGAAAATGAGCCCCATAAGCTGGAAAGATAATGGAGGTGCTGCTCATGGAAAGGATAGTGAGTTTTCTGGAATCCAACAGGTTACAAGATCTGAGGCAACATGGTTTCACCAAAAGAAAATTGTGCCAAACAAATCTGATTTCTTTGACGGAATGACCAGAGAATTGAATTTCAGTAAGGCCTTTGCCATGGTTCCTCATAGAGGCTCATAAATAAACTCAGCAGGTTAAAGTTGATGCCGCTCTACAAAACATCGCTGAGTACCATGCTTATGTTTATAGAAAATTTGATATACAGTACCAGCTTTCAAGATAAAAATCAAAGTAGCCATATCTCTTCAAGGACATAGTGGTTCAGAGGAAGGCAACAAATACAGTACAGTTTGTGCCATAAGACATATGAGAAGAAACTGGAAGACTGAATTTGTAAACATATGAGTGAGAGAGCTTTTTTTGTGCAGTTACAATCAAAGTGGTTTACATATTTTAACAACCCCCCCTCCCCCACCACCACCTTCACTGCTCCTTATGACCCTGGGCAGTCACTTACCAAGTTTATTCAAATCTTACTATCCCTGTCCAAGGGCCAAAACCTTCTGGGCAGCTTATGATCTATAATCCTAATTAACTAAAAATTAGTTACATAAAATCACTTATTACTTAAAATAAAATGGAAATATATAATGTTTAAAAGTAAAAGAGCAAAATAAACGTAAAATCAAAATCAAGTCTTTTTACGTCTAACAGGTACATTAGATAGACTGTGAGCCCACTGGGACAGATAGGAAAAATGCTTGCATATCTGACTGTAAACTGTGTCATACTCCTTGTCCAAATGGTTTATCAAATCCCTATCCCTAATCCCCTAGATGGCCACTTATTTTGTACCTGGGCAATGAAGTGTTAAGTGACTTGCTAGAGTCACAAAGAGCTGCAGTAGGAATTGAACTCAACTTCAGGGTGCCGAGGAAGTTGTTCTAATAAGTAGGCTACTCCAGACAATATAAGAAATTAGGTTCTTACCTTTTAATTTTTTTTCTGTTAGCCTGTAAATCGGTATAGTCCTTATGAATGGGTTTATACCTTACTGTGACCAGCAGGTGGAGACTGAGACCAAAACTTGTATATGAGGATAGGCTCCCCCCCACCCCTCCACCACCACTTCAGTCTGCCGAATAGCCAAACAGATCCAAACTGAGAACAGTAAACATACTCCGAACAGGAGTGTAAAACAACAAACACATGGAAACAACTGCTGGAACATGTATAGAAACTAGAAACCAGGTACCAGTATATAAAATGTCCCCACAGCTCACCAGCTAAGCCAGCTGAGCTATCACCACTGTTCTTGTATCTCCTCAGCCCTAGCAAAATACTAGAACCTGCAGAAAAATTCAAATTCTGCACATGAGCAAAAACCCGCAATCACTGCATAAAGACAGATAGGGTGGGTGACTATACCTGTCTACAGTCTTACAGAAAGAAAATTAGCAGGTAAGAACCTAATTTCTCCTGTATCGCCTGGTAGACTGGTATAGTCCTTACGAATGGGACGTACCAAAGTAGAACCCCGAAGGGCAGACACCAAAACACGCTCATCAAATACCGTGTCCCGATGCACCTGAACATCCACATGGTACTGTCTGACAAAGACATGCAGAGAAGACCAAATTGCAGCCTTGCAAATATCCACTGGAGGCTCTAAAGAAGACTCAGCCCAAGAAGCTGCCTAACCCCAAGTGGAATGAGCCTTGAGAAATTCAGGAATAGGCTTTTCTGAAGAAGGTAAGCGGAAGCAATAGTCTCCTTAATCCAGCACACAATGGTAGCCTTGGAAGCGCCATCCCCTTATGAGAACCTGCTAGAAGGACAAAGAGATGATCTGATTTCCTGATCTCCTGGGTCTTCTGCACATAAGAGCGAAGGACTCAACTGACATCCAACTTGCGCAACTGTTTCTGCTCAGAAGATCCCTCCCAACTACCCAACACCAGAAGGACCACTACCTGATTGACATGAAAAGGAGAAACTACCTTTGGCAGAAAGGAAGGAACAGGTCAAAACATGACCTGCTCCCTAGAAAACTCCAGGAAGAGAGACCTACAAGAGAAAGCCTGCAGCTCAGAAACACATCTAGCAGATGTAATATCCACCTAGAAGACCGCTTTGAGGGTAAGGTCCTTCAATGAGCAGGCATCCAAAGGTTCAAAAGGAAGGTGCACCAGCACGGAAGGACCAGATTAAGATCCCAAGATAGCACAGAAGGCCACACGGGAGGCTTGAGCAATTTGGCCGCCCGCAAGCAGCAAATGATATCAGGAATGGCAGTCAAACGCTGACCACGCAGTAACCCACGAAAAGCTGACAAGGTCGCAAGCTGAACTCGGAGACAAGACCAAGCAAGACCCCTGTCTAAGCCATCCTGCAAGAATTCCAAAATGTTAGGCAAGGAAGCGCAAAAAGAGACCACTCCACGCGCCCCACACTGTTACTTAAAGATATGCCAAATCCACACATAAGCCCGAGAGGTGGAAAGTCTACGGGACCCCAACTGGGTTGAAAACACCTTATCAGAATACCCCTTTTTACCTATGCAGTCCCTTTCAAGAACCAAGCCGTAAGATAGAAGGGACCCGGATCCAACATTAGAATGGGGCCCTGAGTCAGAAGGTCGGTTGAGAGAGGCAGAAGCAGAGGGTCCACTACCAGATACCTCACCAGCTCCACCTACCACGGATGCCAGGGCCAATCCGGAGCCTGGATGATGATCAATGAGAAGAAGAACTCTGCCCACTAATGACCATGGAGGGAACACATACAGCAGCCCCTCCGTTAGCCATGGTTGAACCAGAGCATCCAGACCCTCAATCTGACTGTCCCTGCGACGACTGAAGAAGCAGGGAGTTTTGGTGTTGACACTCGTGGCAATCAGGTCCAGCTTGTACTATCAACTGAAACGCCACGGGACTTAAGACACCATTCTCCTGGATCTAACACATAACGACTATGTTGGAAGCCGAAATGTCCAGAAGATGCGCCTCTGCCCAGACCATGAACAGAGCCACCTCTTGTGCCACCAAGGTGCTCTTGGTGCCTCCCTGATGATTCACATATGCCACCGCTGTGGCATTGTCGGACAGAACCCTGACTGATTTGCCCGTCCAGAAGGAATGGAAGGCCAACAGCGCTAGCTAGATGGCTCTGGTTTCCAGAACACTGATTGACCAGGAGGCCTCCTCTGTGGACCAGGTGCCCTGAGCTGAGTGCCCAGACACTGAGCTCCCCCCCCAACCCAGGATACTGGCATCCATGAGCAGTACTGCCCACTGTGGTTGATCCAGATGCACCTCTTGAACCAGATGAAGAGTCTGGAACCGACAACAAAGCCACGCCTGAGCCACCAGCCCGCCACACA
This sequence comes from Geotrypetes seraphini, assembly GCF_902459505.1. Classification (NCBI taxonomy): domain Eukaryota; kingdom Metazoa; phylum Chordata; class Amphibia; order Gymnophiona; family Dermophiidae; genus Geotrypetes; species Geotrypetes seraphini. The sequence continues at coordinate 69,345,619 of NC_047091.1, read as the reverse complement.
TCGCCACCTAGAGTGCCAGAGCTGCCACATCAAAACTCTGCTTAAGGAGGGACTCCAACTTATGCTCCTCTGGGTCCTTCAAGGCAGCACCGCCCTCAACAGGCACGGTATGGCGCTTTGAGATGGCTGAGACCATCGCGTCCACAACTGGAGACTCTATAAGGAGAACTGTTCCAGCTGGACTTACTGCATACAGAGAAAGTGTTTCTGATATTACAGTGGATGATCATCTGGCATCCAGTAATAACTGCATGGTATGGTTTAAAATTAAGATGGGTATAGAGAGGGCTCATTCAAAAGTAAAGGTTCTAGACTTTATAAAAAACTAACTTTGTTCGGATGGGAGATTATGTCAAGGAATTGTTGTCTGGATGGGAACATCTAGAAAGAATAAAAATGCAGTGGGCAAAACTGAAAGGAGTTATTGTAAGGGTGACAAACTTTTTTGTGAGGCAATAAGAGGAAAAAAGGCCACTTTGGTTCTCAAAAGTAACTTTCATAAAGTACAAAAGATTGCAGAAAGGGGAAGACAGGAAAAGATATCTGGAAAAGTTAAGAGAGGCTGGTCAAGTAGTCAGGAAAGCAAACATACAACGGGGAGTAAAACGGGGAGACTAGACCTTTTTTAGATATATCAGTGAAAGGAAGTACAAAAGTGGCATTATGAGACTCAAAAGTGAAAGGGAGGAATACATAGAAGCCGATAAAGAAAAGGCTGAATTGCTTAAACATTTCTATTCTGTGTTCAGGGCTGAAGCGCTGCGAGCGGGACCGCAGAAGACAAATGTGTGAATAAGGATGGAGGAGTGGTAGACCCAGATTGATTTGCAGAGGGTTGTGTTCATGAGGAGCTAGCTAAAGGTAGACAAAGCGAGGGGGCCGGACGGTATACATCCGAGGGTGCTGAAAGAACTTAGGGAAGTTCTGGTGGCTTAGCTGGCTGACCTTTTCAATGCTTCTCTAGAGTTGGGAGTGGTACCGGAGGCCTGGAGAAGGGCAGATGTGGCCCCTCTACACAAAAGTGGAAGTAAGGAAGAAGTAGGGAATTACAGGCCAGTAAGTCTGACTTCTGTGGTAAGCAAATTAATGGAAATGCTTTTAAAACAGAGAATGGTGAAGTTTCTGGAATTCTGTGGATTACAGAACTAGAGGCAACATGGATTCACTAGAGGTAGATACTGTCAGACATATCTGATCAATTTCTTTGACTGGGTGACCAGAGAATTGGGTACAGGGAATGTGCTAGATGTGGTGTATTTAGATTTTAGCAAAGCCTTTGACAGTGTGCCATATAGACATCTAATAAATAAAGTGAGTGCCCTTGAGATGGGCTCCAAAGTGACAGGCTGGATCAAGAACGACAGAGGGTAGAGGTCAATGGAGATCGCTCTGAGAAAAGAGATGTTACCAGTGGCTTACCTCAAGGTTCTGTTCTTGGGCATGTTCTTTATAAACATTTTTAAAAGTGATATTGCTGAAGGGCTGTCAGGTAAGATTTGTTTCTTTGCGGATGATACCAAAATCTGCAATAGAGTAGACACCCCATATGGTGTGAATAACATGAAGACCGACCTAGCAAATCTTGAAGAATGGTCTGAAATTTGGCAGCTAAAATTTAATGTTAATAAATGCAAGGGCATGGATTTGGGCTGCATAAACTTGAAGGAGCGAACTGTTTAGGGGGTGACGATCTTATGTGCATGACAGAAGAGTGGCACTTGGGTATGATGATCTTAAGAAAACAGGTTGAAAAGGTAACAGCGAAAGCTAGAAGGATGCTAAGGTGCATAAGAAGAGGTATGGCCAGTAGGAAAAAGGAGGTATTGATGCCCCTGTATAAGACTCTGGTGAGACCTTGTAAGGAACTAAGCACATTATTTTATTAACATGATTGGGGTTAGCAGGATGATAGATTTAGTGGGGAATTAAAATGGCGGGCAGGAAGCGTTTTCTTTACTCTCTTTTTGAGATGACTAGTCACATCAAGCAAGAACACAAGAAACTCGGGCATGTTCATGTACCCTACTCTGAAAGCCTTCCATTTTAAAAGTTTTTTTAGACAAAAGTCTAGCCTTTCAAGTGGGGAGAATGAACTCTTGGATGTGTCCTCTGATTGCCCACTCCCAATCTTACTATGAGTTTAGAAAATCACTGAAAACCTATCTGTTTGGCAAATTTGTGCGATGATTTTGCTTTGTATCATTCCGCATTGTATCGTATTGTATTGTATAGCATTGTATTCTACTGAATTCTACTGTACCCTGCATCTTCACTGATATGCCTCAGTTCTCTTGTTGTGAACCGCCCGGAACTTCTGGTTGGGCGGTATATAAGAAAATTAATTATTATTACTATTATCCTGTTTCATAATTGTCAGACTAGCAAGAAGGCTTTTTGCTGAGCTGTCTGATGAATTGGCAATAAATCATGTGTTTGGTTTGAACTGGAACATGGGGTCATGCAGAATATCCAGTGGGCTGAATCAAGAAGCAAATAAGATTGTCTGTGTCATGTCCCACCCCCAAGATGTTGAGTTGAGATGACTTTAGCTATGAAGAGATCTAGGGACAGGGGTGTTGGCATGATATCGAATGCATCAATTGTAAGAAGAGGTGTAAGGGATAACACATGATGGCTGATGGAGGTTGGCTGCTGTCATGTACTCTGTACCCCACCCTTGGAGAAGTTGTGCAAAGAAGGACATGGGCCCTGAAGACATGTATACACGACTTTAGAACTTTCCACCCATCACATGATCTAAAATGTATACACAAAAAGATTATTCGGGGAAGAAGGGAGGGGGCTGCTCTACTGGGCCTGTTCCTGATTTGGTCCCCTTCTTCTGCAGGATCCAGGCTTTTATATAGAGAGAAAGAATTAGGTAATGTATGGTTTCCCTTTGATTTGATTTAAGAATTTAGTTACATTTATAGGAAGAAACTAGTTTATTCATAGATTAAGTATACATAGAATAAGAGGTAGGTATCTTAGAAAAGTTTTACTGTTATCACAATCTGTGACTTATATGTGAAGCCTGTTGTATACAGATTCATTGTATTTAATTTTTCCCTTGTAATTATCAAATTAATTTTCTTAATAAACCAAATTGATTATTTAAGCTCATTTCTGGTTTCTGCTATCATGTTTGGGTAAGCTTCCTGATATTAATAACTCTACAATAAACTTGACCTCTGGAGTGAAACATAGCGAAAAAGATAAACACACATACACATAGAATTACAAAAACAGAAGTAATTTTATTCCTAACAACCTCATTTAGAATATTGTGTACAATTCTGGAGAGCGAACCTTCAAAAAAATATTAAAAGGATGGAATCAATCCAGAGAAAGGCTACTAAAATGATGCATGGTCTTCATCATAAGGAGTATGGGGACAGACTTAAAGATCTCAATTTGGAGGAAAGGCGGGAGAGGGGAGATATGTTAGACACATTTAAATACCTATGTGGCGTAATGCACATGAGTCTCATTTGAAAGGAAGCTCTGAAATGAGAAAGCATTGGATGAAGTTTAGAGGTGCTAGACTCAAGAGTAATCTAAAGTAATAGGAGGAGTGTGTGGCGCAGTGGTTGGAGCTACAGCCTCAGCACCCTGGGGTTGTGGGTTCAAACCCCGCGCTACTTCTTGTGACCCTGGGAAAATCACTCAGTCCTCCATAGCCTCAGGTACATTAGATAGATTGTGAGCCCACCGGGACAGATAGGGAAAATACTTGAGTACCTGATTGTAAACCGCTTAGATAATCTTGAGGCGGTATATAGAAACCTAATAAACCTAAAACTTTTTTACAGAAAGGGTAGTAGATGCATGGAACAGTCTCCCAGAAGAACTAATGGAGATAGATACTGTGACTAAATTCAAGATGTGGGATCTCTTAGATAAAGGAAGAGATAATGATTACTGAGGATGGGCAGACTAGATGGGCCATAAGGCTATATTTTTTCTATTTCCTAATACTTCTGGCTTACAAATTATTCTTGCTTTACTTATGAAAACTGGGCCTAAATCTACATTTACAAACCTGAATTTGAAGTAAGGAGCAGGAGGGAAATGGCAAGACAAACAGAAATAGAATTAGTTCAATATAACAATATCACTTTTAGGTCCGAGATAAAGATTAGGAAAACCAAACAAAAAGCTTAACTGCAGTGGATAAGTGACTTGATCAGGATCAGAAAAGGGACAGTGACTTAGGCACATAAATGCCATATCGGGTCCAACCAAAGGTCGAGTCCAATTTCCCTTTTCCAAAAGTGGTCAACCTGGGTCACAAATCCCTGAAAGAAGAGGGGCCAACTTTCAAAATGATTGGGAGTGCTAAACCCATTATAAATTCTCTCTTCCTGGACGAAGTCAAAGAGTATGTTCAATATTGAGGGTACTCAAACACCCACAGAGCTGGCTCCTATGTCTGGTAGGATCCCCCAAAATAGCAATATTCCATGCTGCAGTCTTTTTCCAGATCTGCCTTAATAATGCTTTGTGGACTTTACCTCTAGGAACCTGAAGGATCTTACCAAGTCATCTCCCACCCCCAGACCCTCAAGTACCTCACCTGGTGCAGCTTATCAGCTTTTGCCATTTGTTTCCGACGACTGCGCTGAGCTGCCGCTCTGTTCTTCTCTCTTCGATCCGGTTTGCTTGCATTTATACCAAGGTCCTAGTAACCAAAATAGACATTTTCCTCAATCACTAAACTGCCTAATTACAAAGGGTGGCCAAAACACCAGGTCTCTTGACCAAATAAAAATCATAATATCAAGACTTCCCAGCCAGAATGGATCTCAGTTTTCTCAAAGCTCTTTTCTAACACTAGTTTGTTTGAAAAAGGAAGGGGCATCCAAAGCTGGGCCTTTTAGGCAGTTGCCCAGAGAGCAGGAAAAAAAACCTGTAAACATCCAAATGTCAGCAGCCCTCTTAAAGCAGGGAGCTGCAAGCATTTTAAAAATTCATGATCTAGCACTTCCTGACTGCTAATTTTGTGCAACATGCCAGATCCTGCATTTTGCAAATGCTTGTGATGCTAGCATGGAGCAATTCACCTTGCCAATGACTAAAGACAGAAGGCAGCCAAGAGTTGCTGCCATTAGGATGTCAAGTCATTGGCAATGAAGAAAATGTGAAGGTGCTATACTCAGGATACGAGACAGATGCTAAAGAAAAGGCACCATATTAAACACCACAAAGCAAGCAAAGTTAGCACCCCTGTAGGTGAGCATTCAATAATCTTATGTAACTTTAAACGAGAGTTACAGAGATAGATTTGTACTCCATAACATTTTCTGCTTAAGAGAAAGAAATGAGAATTAGTGGAACTGAGTGAGTGAATTTATGTTTTTAACAAAAAAGACAATAAGTGAAGTTTGGATGAAGAATAGGAACGAGTATGGATTAGGAAAGAAGTGTGGATTGGGGGGAAATGGTCTGGAAGAGGAAGAGAGAATATGATTTATAAAGGGGGCCCTAGTTGGGATTGCAAGTTGTTTTCAGTGGAATGCAAAACTGTGTGGAAAGATGCAAGACTGTGTGGAAAGATACACAGACTGAAAAAGCAGAGGTTCTGGCAGAGTGTGAGCAAGTTTGAAGGAAAGAGGAGACAACAAGGAGGTAATGATGGGAGGAATATAAAGAACAGTTTGGGGAGTAAAGGTTAAGGTGTTTGAATAAAGAGAGAGGAAGACTTGACTGAAAAGTGTAAAAGGTTAAGAGAATAATTTTATAGCAATCCAATACTGGACTGGTAACCAATGTACAGTATAAAAAAGGGGAGTAATGCTATCAAATCTCTTTGTATTAACTTGATGGAAGTTTTCTAGATGAGCTGTAATCATCAGTTGGTAATGGAGTAAGCCGTGTAGTATAGAATTACAATAATCTAGCAGGGAAATAACAGGGGAGTGGATGAGAAGACATAATGATGGTTGGTTAATATAAGACCTTGCAAAGCAAATTTGTCAAAGGATAAAAGGATATACCAACAATACAGGAAATATGAGATTTGAAATTTAGGAAAGACATTGAATGGGGGAAGCCACGGGCAGTACGGCACCCCCAAAAATCAGAGCCAGGCACATGATGATTGCCCCGTTCACCCACATCCAGCTCGAACTGCTTCTCCAGACTAAACAGAGGCAACAGCAGCAAAACGAAGACAAAAATGATGTTATTGCAGGACCACTCTGTTCATCCTTGTGACTATTGGACCCACCTCCCTCTTGATATCAGTTCCAGAGCAGAGCTGGCAGTCGCAAGGATGAACGAAGTGGCTCTGTGATGGTTTCATATTTGTTTTGTTGCCACTGCTGTTAGTCGAGAGAAGAAGCAGCGGTTGGGTGGGAGGGGATAGCTGGATGCAGAAGGGGAGAGGAGGCAGAGTGGATAAAAGGGGAAAGGGATAGATATGGCAAACTGTAAGTAGACAGAAAAAAAGGGGGAAATTGGAAAGTATAGTAGAAGGAGACAGAAAAATAAAATTGAAAAAAGCTGAAAGGAAAAGGAGAAGAAAGGAGAAATGTGACAAATGGACAAGAAGTCTTAGCAAGAGAATTAAGAAGCCAAGAAAAGCAGAAACCAGAAAAAGTAAATGATCAGACAAAGGTAAAAATCAACAAGTTTTGTTTTTAGTTTAGGACAGGGGTAGGCAATTCTGGTCGAGAGCCACAGGCAGGTCAGGTTTTCAGGGTATCCACAATAAATATGCATGAAACTAGTGTTTAAGCCTGTTACATTAACAGGTACTAGAATAGATGTGTAGACTTTTAGCACAATGGGGCGCTGAGGCATTTCTTTCTTTCTTTCTCTCTCCCTGGCCCCCTGTCTTTCTCTGTGTCTTTCTTTCTGTCTGCCTCTCTCCTTGGCCCCCTTTCTGTCTGTCTTTCTTTCTGTCTCTCTCCCTGCCCGCTGTCTGCCTTTCTTTCATTCTGTCTCTCTCCATGACTCCCTGTCTTTGTGTGTGTCTGTCTCTCTTTCTTTCTTTGTCTGTCTCTCTCTTTGCTCACTGTCTGTCTTTTTCTTTTTTTCTGTCTCTCTCCCAGCCAGCTGTCTGTCATTCTTTGTCTCTCTCCCTGCCCGCTGTCTTTCTTTCTCTCTCCTTGCCCAACTTTTCTTTCTCTCTTCCCTGCCTGTCTTTTTTTCTTTGTCTCTCCCTGCCCCCCTGTCTTTCTGTCTGTCTCTCTCTCTCCTTGGCCCCCTTCCATCTGTCTTTCTGTCTCTCTCTCCCTGCCCACTATCTTTCTTTCTTTCTGTCACTCTCTCGCCCTGCCCGCTGTCTGTATTTTTTTCTCTCTCTCCCAGCCAGCAGTAGGCCTGTCTTTCTTTCTTTCTCCATGCCCTCCTGTCATTCTGTGTGTCTTTTTCTTTCTTTCTGTCTATCTCCCAGCCAGAAGTCTTTCTTTTTGTCTCTCCATGCCCTCCTGTCTTTCTGTGTGTCTGTATTTATTTCTTTCTGTCTCTCCTTGGCCCCCTTTCTGTCTCTTTCTTTCTTTCTTTCTGTCTCTCTCTGCCTGCCCGCTGTCTGCCTGTCTTTCTTTCTCTCTCTCTCTCTGCCCTCTGTCTCTCTCTCCCTGCCTGTCTTTTTTTCTTTGTCTCTCCCTGCCCCGGTCTTTCTGTCTGTCTCTCTCCTTGGCCCCCTTCTGTCTGTCTTTCTTTCTTTCTGTCTCTCTCTCCCTGCCCGCTGTCTGTCTCTTTCTGTCTCTCTCTCCCTGCCTGCTGTATATCTGTATTTTTTCTGTCTCACTCCCAGCCAGCTGTATGTCTGTCTTTCTTTCTCCATGCCCTCCTGTCTTTCTGTGTATCTGCCTTTCTTTTTTTCTATCTCTCTCCCTGCCCGTTGTCTGTCTTTCTTTCTGTCTCTCTCCATGGGTCTTTCTGTGTGTCTGTCTTTGTCTGTCTCTCTCCCTGCTTGCTGTCTTTTTCTTTCTTTCTGTCTCTCTCCCAGCCAGCTGTCTTTCTTTTTGTCTCTCCATGCCCTCCTGTCTTTCTCTGTGTCTTTCTTTCTTTCTTTCTCTCTCTCTCTGCCCGCTTTCTGCCTGTCTTTCTTTCTGTCTCTCTCTCTCTCCCTGCCCGCTGTCTGTTTTTCTTTCTTTCTGTCTCTCTCCCAGCCAGCTGTCTGTCTTTCTCCCAGCCAGCTGTCTGTCTTTCTCCCAGCCTGCTGTCTGTCTTTCTTTCTTTCTTTCTTTCTGTCTCTCTCCATGCCCTCCTGTATTTCTGTGTGTCTGTCATTCTTTCTTTCTGTCTGTCTCTCTCCTTGGCCCCCTTTCTGTCTGTCTTTCTTTTTTTTCTTTCTTTCTGTCTCTCTCCCTGCCCGCTGTCTGTCTGTCTTTCTTTTTGTCTCTCTCCATGCCCCCTGTCTTTTTCTTTCTTTCTGTCTCTCTCCCAGCCAGTTGTCTTTCTTTCTTTGTCTCTCCATGCCCTCCTGTCTTTTCGTGTGTCTGTCTTTCTTTCTGTCTGTCTCTCTCCTTGACCCCCTTTCTGTCTGTCTTTCTTTCTGTCTGTCTCTCTCCCTGCCTGCTGTCTGTCTTTCTTTCTGCCTCTCTCAGGCAAGATGTTCGATCGCACTCTCCTACCTTTTACTTCTTGCTCCTTCCTGTGTGTGCGCCTGGCAGCGGTGCCTTGACCCCTAGAGTCCTGGACATTTGCCGTTTATCGAGGCACAGGTTGGCTGGGGTGTGGGAGGGGGGAAGCCATTGCCACGTATGCGCATGAAGATGGAGGACGATGGAGAAACTGCTGCAGGCTCCTGCTGCGCATGCGGCAGCATGGAGGCACAGATCACGAAGCACAGACGCAGGGAGTTTCAACTGCGCATGCACGCTAAGGGTTTTATTATAGCGGATAGATTTACATCTCAGAGGCAGTGCATGCAAATCCATCTGATACATATTCATTGTGGATATTCAAAAACCTGACCTGCCTGTGGCTCTCAAGGACCGGAATTGCCTACCCTTAGTATAGGATAAAGTAGAATGGTAGATGTGAAATTTTACATTTATAAATATAGAAAATGGAAGTAAGATTATATTTTTATTGGACTAATTTTAATACTTTTTTGACTGATTGTTGGAAAGCAAACCCTCCTTCCTCCTTTCAGAACAAGATACCCGAACTGCAGTATATTATTCTGACCCGAGGAAGGTGGTTTTGGCCTCTGAAAGCTGATTTAAAAATTTATTTACCCCCTCTTTTACGAAACTGCAGTAACAGTTTCTAGAACAGGGAGCAGCGCTGAATGGCCCGCGCTGCTCCCAATGCTCATAGAGTTCCTATGAGTGTCAGGAGCAGCGCGGGCCATTCAGCGCAACTGCTAGCACAGTTTCATAGAAGAGGCGGTTATTCAAATAAAATTACATCATATTTGCTACTTTTTGTTTTATTTGCGTTTGTTAACTTATAATATAGTAATTGGAATATGTCAGTTTTTGAAATTTAAGTCTGCTCTTTTTACATTTTTGCACAGTACAGGGGAACATGCATCACTTTCTCTCTGGTGTTGCACTGTGACTTCTTAGGGGTTCAGTTTTAACATTTGTCTACATATTTCTACTTTTAAATTCATGGTTAGTTATTCTATACTGGGTAAGGGTCTGCCTGTGTTCTGCATATATGAAAGAGTCCTGGTTTTCAGTTAGTATTAACTATTTTGCAGTGTGGATCTGTACTAATCTGGCTTCTTTAGTTTTCCAATAAGTTTATTATGCTCTAGTTCACACTCTGCAGTGCTTGAACTCCTGGACTATGAAATATTGCCTACAGAGTGTATAAGTGCCATTACATAGAGTAATAAAAGATGCTTAATTTAAAAACTGGGAGACTCCCTCGTTAGTTCAGGTAGCTCCTCGAAAAATAAACACTATGGGGCTCATAATCAAAAAATAAATACGTCTAAAAACCTGCCTAAATTGGCATTTGGACAACCTGGTTGTCCAAGTACCAATAATCAAACAGTGTTTTAGATATATCTAAAACTAGTTTAGGCCTTTTCCCTGCTTCTGGCCACCCAGAGTGAAAAGGGGCATTTTTGGAGGAGTGGGTAAGGCAGGAAGTAGGTGGGATATGGGCCAACCTACAGTTAGTCGTCCGGCAGCCATAATCGAAAAGTTTGACAGGTTGCCTGAACGGAACTTATACATTTTGACTTAGACCAGTGTATCGCAAACTGTGTGCCACAGCACACTACTGTGCCTTCTGAGATTTTGAGTGTGGCGTAGCTCTGGTGCCTCTGTCAGCTGATTTCTAGACGTGTGTCTTCTGGGACTCCTGCCTTCGACGCATGTCTTCCGGGACTCCACACCCCTGGACCAGCAGCAGCAGCTCTGTGTGGTTTTAATTTTGGCAAACAGCTGTCGCTAGCAGTAGTTTAGCCGCGGTTTAATCAGGGAGCCTTGGGGCCTTTGCTAGGGGGAGGTAAAAGGAAGGGAGAAGAGGTGATGCTGGACCTGGCTGAAAGGGAGGGAAAGGAAAGGTGCTACACACTGGAGGGAAGGGTGAGATGGTGCATGGGGAGAGAGCATGTTGGGTTGGAGGGGTGGGAAGGAGGGATGCCACTGGAGGGAAGAGGCAAGGACAGAGGGGAAAAGTGTGCAGGAGGGACAAAGTGTTGGACTCATGGAGAGGGCAAGATGGATGAGGAGGAAAGAAAGGAGGGAAAGAGAAAATGACAAAAAGTTGGACTCATGGAGAGAGAGAGGGGGGGATTGAGAGGGGGGAAGAGAGAGAGAATGCACTGGGAATGGCCTAAGATTCTGATTGGCTAGATCCCCTAAGCCCCTCCTATGGGGAGGGTGGCCTAAGGAATCTGGCTAATCGGAATGCACTGGGAGATGGGTCTAACATTCCGGTTGGCCAAGGTGCCTAAGGGGCCTTAAGCACCTGGGCCAATCAGGCACTTAGGCCCCTCTCTGATGCATCCCAAGATACACTGGGAAGGGGCAGGCCAACAATATCAGGTTAGGGGAGGTCCGGATGGGGTCCTGGTGGGGGTTAGGGAGGTCCTGGAGGGGGTGGAGGCAAATGCTTGGGGAGGGGTCGCAGGGTGTCACCAGGAGGGATTGGGCACCCCTCCTGCCAGGGAACATTACGCGAGGGTTACATTACGCGAGGGTTCACGGGATCGCCGCAGAAGAGATTGGGCATCTCTCCTGCTGGCGATCATTACGGGGGGGATGACAGGTCCACAAATCTCTAACCGGCGCTTAACAGATGCCGGTTAGAGATTCATGCACACCTAAAAGGTTTTGTTTTGAGCATTTGGGACTTGGGTGATTTTTTTTTTTTTTTTTTTTGAGAATAGGGCTTAAAGATAGACGTATTGGGGGTCTGGGTGATTAAACTCCTGAATGTACAGGTAGGTAGGTATTTCCCTACTGCCTTTGTGCACCTAGTGCCTTAGGCCATAAGGGGACTTAGGGCTAGATTCACTAAGAACACTGTTCATATCCTGACCAGTTTGCGACCCCGACCCGATTCACTAACCTTACTCCCGATCTGATTTGCATCCAATCCAATTCGCACATGCAAATGAGGGGGAATGGCATGCAAATGTAGGAAGGCAGCAATTCACTAAAAAAAATCAGGAACACCTACTGGGCTAGCTGATCAAAAAACAAGCGAATGCCAAGGACCAGTCACTCACGTCCCTGCCGACTCTCCTGCTCACCCACACTATTGGCTACTGCAACAACAGCTGCTTAACAGATCGCTGCCATCGGGGGCTCCAAGGAGGAGGAAGGGGGATCCCTGGAGTCTGAATCGGCGAAGGGGAAGAGGCTTAAAGTGGGGCTGCACTATGGCGTGATCTGTTCGGTTCCAGAACACGCCCAGCACAGCCCTGCGGAGCGGAGCAGAGGGAAGGCTCAGCTCCAGCATAGTAACATAGTAACATAGTAGATGACGGCAGATAAAGACCCGAATGGTCCATCCAGTCTGCCCAACCTGATTCAATTTAAATTTTTTTTTTTTAATTTTTAAATTAAATTTAAATTTTTTCTTCTTAGCTGTTTCTGGGCAAGAATCCAAAGCTTTACCCGGTACTGTGCTTGGGTTCCAACTGCCGAAATCTCTGTTAAGACTTACTCCAGCCCATCTACACCCTCCCAGCCATTGAAGCCCTCCCCTGCCCATCCTCCACCAAACAGCCATACACAAACACAGACTGTGCAAGTCTGCCCAGTAACTGGCCTAGTTCAATATTTAATACTAGTCTTTAAGCCCGTTACATTAACGGGTGCTAGAATAGATGTGTCTGTCTGTCTATGTTTCTTTCTCTCTCTCTCTCTCTCCTTGGCCACTGCCTGTGTCCTTCTATCTTCTCGCCCCTCCTTAAACAAAACTGTCTGCCCCCAGCACACCCCTCCACCCAAAGCAGCCCCCTTTCTCTCTCCCTGACTGTCTATCCGTGGGCCCCTTCTGTATTCACCCCAGAGCAAAGCTGTTTGCCCCCAGCACAGACCTCCCCCCCGAAGCAGCCCCTTTTCCCTCTCACTGTCTCTCCATGACCCCTTCTGTCTTCCCTTAGTGCCCCCAGTGCCGCCTTCCATGTCCTTAATGTCCCATTCAATGTCCTTAGTGCCCTCAGTGCCTTCTTCCTATATCCTTAGTGCCCTCAGTGCCCCCCAGTGCCTCCTTCCCGTGTCCTTAGTGCCCTTTCCTATGTCCTTAGTGCCCCCAGTGCCTCCTTCCAATGCCCCCCTCAATGCCTTTTAGACTTTGTTCCACCCACACCCTCTCACCGAAGCCAGCCTGCCTGCCTCCCATCCCCCTGTGCAGTAGAACCTTTAATTTCAACCCCCCCTCCATTCTCCCATACAGTAGAATTCGCTATTTACAGCATGTTTATATCTACCCCCCCACCCCCCACGCCAGTACCGCTGCCATGCAGTCGACCCCACTGACCCTGCCATCGTGAGACGAACACAAACCACCGGCCTGCAGCAGCTCCACAGCACTCTACACTTTCCTCGGCAGTGAAAATGAAGACAGTAGAAGGCTGGAAGCAGAATGTTTACAGTGCTGTGGAGCAGGCCGGAGGTTTGTGTTCATCTGGCGGTGGGAGGGTTGGATGGTAGGCTCAACCCGTCGGGCTGAATGGTACTGTGTAGACACCTCCTTGGGCAGCAAGTTTCGGACGCGCACCGCCACGCGTTTTCTTCGACCCATCGACGGAGCGAGCCGCTTCATCTTGTTTATTCGGAAGCCGCCCCCTCCCCCGGAGCGACTCCGACCTGTACCGGGCCCTCCAGTAGGTCACACTCGCACATCCGAGCTCAATCAGCAGGGAATTTTGAAAGTTGCGGCGGCGCGAGGTGGAGAGCAGGTGACGTACAACCCGCGCATGCGCACTCGTGTTTCCGCGACGGGATCAGGGAACACGATTTTTTTAGTGCACATGCGCGGCCTATCATTTTATTATATTAGATTATTTTCTGATTCTAAATCTTCTGTGTTCATCCCACGCTTCTTTGAACTCAGTCACAGTTTTACTCTCCACCACCTCTCTCGGGAGCGCATTCCAGGCATCCACTACCCTCTCCGTAAAGTAGAATTTCTTAACATTGCCCCTGAATCTACCACCCCTCAACCTCAAATTATGTCCTCTGGTTTTACCATTTTCCTTTCTCTGGAAAAGATTTTGTTCTACGTTAATACTCTTCAAGTATTTGAACGTCTGAATCATATCTCCCCTTTCCTCTAGGGTATACATATTCAGGGCTTCCAGTCTCTCTTCATACGTCTTCTGGCGCAAGCCTCCTATCATTTTCGTCGCCCTCCTCTGAACCGCCTCAAGTCTTCTTACGTCTTTCGCCAGATACAGTCTCCAAAACTGAACACAATACTCCAAGTGGGGCCTCACCAATGACCTGTACAGGGGCGTCAACACCTTCTTCCTTCTACTAACTACGCCTCTCTTTATACAGCCCAGCATCCTTCTGGCAGCAGCCACTGCCTTGTCACACTGTTTTTTTGCCTTTAGATCTTCGGACACTATAACCCCAAGGTCCCTCTCCCCGTCCGTGCATATCAGCTTCTCTCCTCCCAGCATATACGGTTCCTTCCTATTATTAATCCCCAAATGCATTACTCTGCATTTCTTTGCATTGAATTTTAGTTGCCAGGCATTAGACCATTCCTCTAACTTTTGCAGATCCTTTTTCATATTTTCCACTCCCTCTTCGGTGTCTACTCTGTTACAAATCTTGGTATCATCTGCAAAAAGGCACACTTTTCCTTCTAACCCTTCAGCAATGTCACTCAAACATATTGAACAGGATTGGCCCCAGCACCGAACCCTGAGGGACTCAACTAGTCACCTTTCCTTCCTTCGAGCGACTTCCATTAACCACCACCCTCTGGCGTCTGTCCGACAGCCAGTTTCTGACCCAGTTCACCACTTTGGGTCCTAACTTCAGCCCTTCAAGTTTGTTCAACAGCCTCCTATGAGGAACTGTATCAAAGGCTTTGCTGAAATCCAAGTAAATGACATCTAGCATATGTCCTCGATCCAGCTCTCTGGTCACCCAATCAAAAAATTCAATCAGGTTCGTTTGGCACGATTTACCTTTTGTAAAGCCATGTTGCCTCGGATCCTGTAACCCATTAGATTCAAGGAAGTACACTATCCTTTCTTTCAGCAACACTTCCATTATTTTTCCAACAACTGAAGTGAGGCTCACCGGCCTGTAGTTTCCTGCTTCATCCCTGTGACCACTTTTATGAATAGGGACCACATCCGCTCTCCTCCAATCCCCAGTAATCACTCCCGTCTCCAGAGATTTATTGAACAAGTCTTTAATAGGACTCGCCAGAACCTCTCTGAGCTCCCTTAGTATCCTGGGATGGATCCCATCTGGTCCCATCGCTTTGTCCACCTTCAGTTTTTCAAGTTGCTCATAAACACCCTCCTCCGTGAACGGCACAGAATCTACTCCATTTTCTTGTGTAACTTTGCCAGACAATCTCGGTCCTTTCCTTCTCCAGGATTTTCTTCTGTGAACACAGAACAGAAGTATTTGTTTAGCACATTTGCTTTCTCCTCATCACTCTCCAAATATTTGTTCCCAGCATCTTTTAGCCTAGCAATTCCATTTTTTATCTTCCTCCTTTCACTAATATATCTGAAAAAATTTTTATCTCCCTTTTTTACATTTTTAGCCATTTGTTCTTCCGCCTGTGCCTTCGCCAAACGTATCTCTCTCTTGGCTTCTTTCAGTTTCACCCTGTAGTCCTTTCTGCTCTCTTCTTCTTGGGTTTTTTAATATTTCATGAACGCCAACTCTTTCGCCTTTATTTTCTCAGCCACTAGGTTGGAGAACCATATCGGCTTCCTTTTTCTCTTGTTTTTATTGATTTTCTTCACATAAAGGTCCGTAGCCATTTTTATCGCTCCTTTCAGCTTAGACCACTGTCTTTCCACTTCTCTTATGTCCTCCCATCCTAACAGCTCTTTCTTCAGGTACTTTCCCATTGCATTAAAGTCCGTACGTTTGAAATCTAGGACTTTAAGTATCGTGCGGCCGCTCTCCACTTTAGCCGTTATATCAAACCAAACCGTTTGATGATCGCTACTTCCCAGGTGAGCACCCACTCGAACATTAGAGATACTCTCTCCATTTGTGAGGACCAGATCCAATATCGCTTTTTCCCTTGTGGGTTCCGTCACCATTTGTCTGAGCAGAGCCTCTTGAAAGGCATCCACAATTTCCCTACTTCTTTCCGATTCCGCAGACGGAACATTCCAGTCTGCATCCGGCAGGTTAAAATCTCCCAACAGCAGAACCTCCTCTTTCCTTCCAAACTTTTGGATATCCACAATCAGATCCTTATCAATTTGCTGCGATTGAGTCGGAGGTCTGTAGACTACACCCACATAGATAGAAGTTCCATCTTCTCTTTTCAGAGCAATCCATATCGCTTCTTCCTCTCCCCAGGTCCCTTGCATTTCGGTTGCTTGGATATTGATCTTTACATAGAGAGCTACTCCTCCACCTTTATGACCATCTCTGTCCTTCCTAAAAAGATTATATCCCGGTATGTTTGCATCCCATCCATGTGATTCACTGAACCATGTCTCTGTGATAGCAACAATATCTAGATCTGCCTCTAACATCAGGGCTTGCAGATCATGAACTTTGTTGCTTAGACTGCGAGCATTTGTGGTCATCGCTTTCCAGCTATTTTTCAGCGATAATCTCCTTTTTCGTATGGATTTTTGTGTCGTTTCACTTTCCGTTGCAATACTAAGAAATGAGTTGCTGATATTGCTTATGTTGCAGTCTTTACTACTATCACATCTTTTCTTTTGCCGGGGGTGGTCTCTATAATTGTCCTTCGTACATACACCACCCCCACCTTCTAGTTTAAATGCCTAGAAAAATATTGTCTAAATTTCTCTGCAAGGTTTCTTTTTCCTGCTGTAGTAATATGTAGCCCATCAGTGCAATATAGCTTCTTGTCCTTCTATGTATTTCCCCATCCTCCTATGTACCTGAAGCCTTGATGACACCAGGCTCTGAGCCATCTATTAAAGTCCTCTTTGTTTTTCACTCTTTGCTCTCCCTTTCCATATGCAGGCAGTATTTCAGAAAAAGCTAAAGTCTTTACAAAAGGTTTTACGCCCTCACCAAGCTCCTGAAAAACTTTCTGTGCTGCAAGTGTGGAGTTGTTGGCCAGGTCATTTGTTCCCAGATGGATAACAACATCAGTGTTAAAATCCTTAGTTTCTTCCTTAATTATAGTCAGTATTTGCCTGGAACTCTTGGTAGCTGAAGATCCTGGAAGACATTTCACTATTTTGGTCTCCTCGCCCTGTGTTCCAAGGTTAATGCCTCTGATGATGGAATCCCCCAACAGTAATAGTTTTCTGTTTTTGGCTTTTTTATTTGTACTTAGGGTGCGCTTGTTCTCTTGAGTTACCTTCATTGGTTCCAGTCCCACCTCCCTTCTGTTTTCTTGAGTATCGCAGTGCACTAGTGGAGCAAAGGAATTCTGTAGAGGTTATATTAGTGAAGGTGGATGTTTCTGTGTTACATGTCGCAGTCTTCCTGAGCCTACTGTGACCCATTTATTCCTGGGCTGTTTTATTCTTTGAGGTAGAGGTATGTTGGTATGATTTTGTGGAGTGATGGAAG
Source organism: Geotrypetes seraphini (assembly GCF_902459505.1). Lineage (NCBI taxonomy): Eukaryota > Metazoa > Chordata > Amphibia > Gymnophiona > Dermophiidae > Geotrypetes > Geotrypetes seraphini. Next base: position 69,328,478 of record NC_047091.1, on the reverse strand, counting down.
CTGCTTTAATTGTATTCAATTCCTGTTTAAGTTTGCAGAGCTCCTCCTTAATACTGGCAAGTTGAAGACAGATGGGGCAAGCCTTAAGCCTCCAAATAGTATGTCTTGGAATTAAAGCACCACAGTGATTGCATAGAATAAAGGTCATCTTGATTGGTTGTGAAGTGACTTGATTTGAGTAGTCCTGATTATATGGGTCTCTATATATGAATAGTGGTCCCTGGGGTTGGTGGGACTATAAGTCTTACCCTTATTCCTATGAAGGGAAAGGGAAAGAGGAAATAAGATTTAACAGAGGAAAGAGAAGGGTTTTTTGTTGTTTTTTTTTTTAGTAAGAAACAGGGATGAGAGGAGAAATTAAACAGATATAATGCTGAAAACCAGTGAAAAGAGCAGAATATGAAATGCAGAGCAACTTATCTTATTGAAGTTCCAGGGCAGCCTTGTTCACTGCTACTGCCAGAGCGAGGGGTACAGAGAGTGGTGCCGAGATAACGCGGCCAGAGGAGGGATGGAGTGGGGGGACGCACTCAACCTCTTCGCAGCACCAACTGGATGTGGGAGAGGAGGACTGAAAAGGACTGGAGCTCCGGCTTGCTTGCCTGCACATGACCAACGCAAAGCCTTCCCTCCGGCGTCAGCTCTGACATCAGGGAGATGACTTCAGGTCGACTATGTGTACAGGCAGGAAAAGACGAGCCTCTCGCCTTGAGCAGGCTACAACCCCACGGGATCCCCAAGACCACAAGGGGGTCCCCATGGGATCCCTGTGACCCGAAGGGGCATACCCATGGGATCCCCGTGACCCGGGGTGGAACCCGTGGGATCCCCGCTGGTCCCGCGGGATTCCCATTGTCCTCCGTGCAGCTCTCTACTTCAAACAACTAGTATTAGCATTTAAACACTTCCACGATATGACACCTGACTGTGTAGCGAAGAAAAACCCAATATACTACTCTCAGCAGTCCCTCCATTCGCAACGGAAACTCAAAACTTTCCAACCCTCCAGCCATATCTAAATTATGGAATCAACTCCCTCCTACCATTAGGGCAATTGATAACCTACTGACCATCCAGAAAGCAGTAAAGATGCTTCTTTTCATGAACTGGATCAATTCTGGTCTCTTTGACAGACCTTGTGGTATGTGGTGCAATGGTTAAAGCTACAGCCTCAGCACCCTGGAGTTGTGGGTTCAAACCCATGCTGCTCTTTGTGACCCTGGGCAAGTCACTTAATCCCCCCATTGCCCCAGGTACATTAGATAGATTGTGAGCCCAGCAGGACAGACAGGGAGAAATGCTTAAGTACCTGAATAAATTTATGTAAACCGTTCTGAGCTCTCTTGGGAGAACTGTATAGAAAATTGAATAAATAAATAAACGTACCTTACCTCAGAACACCTGTGCCTGCTAACCAGTTCTTCTACCGTTCACTGCAGATATTTACCCATTCAAATCTATGATTAATTTTCTTAGATTCTGCAAAGCATGTGTTCTTAGTCACATTCTCTATAAGTTGTAAAGTTATTGATTCTCCAAATTTGAGGGCTGCCTAAGCCCTTGTAATCCCTCCCTTCCATTGTCCACCATCTCTATCTCTCTCTCCCATCCCATTTCATAATTTGTTTTACTGATCCCTCCCCCCACCTCTGGTCTGCATTTTCCCCATCTCTTTCACCCCTCACCACACCCACCCCTGGTGGAGGTGGAGGCTGCAGCAGCTCTGAAATGCTGCTGCTGGCTTCAGAGCTTGGGAGAGTACTGGTCACTGGACCTGAGGGGGAGAAGCTGGTTGTCAGCTGGTGAGGCTTGAGGATCCCACTAACCACAGCAAAGGAAATGTTAAGTGGGAGCAGGACTAAGCTCCCCCTCCCCACACACACACACTTTCTGGTTGTGTCACTGATTGTGTTCTGTACAAAATAAAGCACATTTCTGTTTTATTTCTCCCATATTGTATTACTTTCCAAATTTACTTTCTTGAAGTTCTCAGTTTAATTTTGGTGATTCATATTTCAAATTTGTTCTTGTTCTGTATTTGGTGAAGATCTGTCTGAGTTTTGTGTGTGAAGAAGTAATTTAAAATTGTTTTATGTGTTGTAATAGTGGTAAGTCATGAAATAGGGAGAGGGGCCAGGAGAAGGACTGGGGACACCCTCCTTATTTTGTGACCTGGGCACCAGCATATCTAACACTGGCCCTGTCCCCTCCTCCTCATGCCTCTCCCATAAGGTTCCACCATTCTTCAGTACCCTGATGTTGTGGGTTCAAAACCAACACTGTTTCTTGTGACCCTGAAGAAGTCACTTAATCCCCTATTGCCCCAGGATAGATTGTGAGCCCACCATTTAGGCTATAAGTGGTATATAAATAATAAAATATACCTAGGGACCTGACTACGCTCTACTCTATCAATGTCCTTCCTATGTTGACTGGCACAGAACGCCAATTGTGAGCTTGGCGTTCCTATCCGTTATCTATTATGGGGAAAATCGCCTTATACAACATGATTATGGTCCCCCAGTGGCTTTATCTTTTCCAAACTTTACCTTTTCTTTTACAGCGCTACCATCTGCGACAACATCATCGTTCTCTCCGTTCTTTTCTGTGGGGTGGCAAGCGGTCTCGTATTCCCTTACATTTTTTATTTTTACCTGCAACTCAGGGGGGACTTGGACTGTTACACCTAGGTAGATTTAATGTGGCTTGTCAAATTAGGCACTTGAATGATTGGTTTTGTGCTACATCCTATTTCTCTGATACAGGGGTGGAATCAGTGTTCCCGCTAAGCTGCGCTGGCCTGCGCTCGCGCACAAAATAATACATCGCAGCGCACAAGTTTCTCTTCACAGCGCACACACGCGTCGCAAAGGTAAGGGGAGGTAAGGTAAGGGGACGCATTGGGGGGATTGCACTTCCCCACAATTGCCATGCTTCGGTTCCTCTTCTTCCTTCCTTCCTCCCCCCCCGCGGGACCCTGCGGCACCATCAACTCTTACTCCCTCTAATGTCGGCCCTGCAGCTCCAGACTTCCTCGCACCTTCTCCCCTCCCCCTTTGGATCGCTATTATTTTAAATGTTATAGCCGCGGAGCTGTATCCATCAGTGGAGATGTCTAACCTCGGCCTGCCCCGGAACTCTTACTGCAACAGTGACTTCCTGTTCCTGCCTAGACGGGCGGCTGCTGCAGTAAGAATTCCGGGGCAGGCCGAGGTTAGACATCTCCACTGATGGATACAGCTCCGCGGCTATAACAGCTCCTGCAGCTCTGCACTTCCCCACAATTGCCATGCTTCGGTTCCTCTTCTTCCTTCCTTCCTCCCCCCCCCCCCCGCGGGACCCTGCGGCACCATCAACTCTTACTCCCTCTAATGTCGGCCCTGCAGCTCCAGACTTCCTCGCACCTTCTCCCCTCCCCCTTTGGATCGCTATTATTTTAAATGTTATAGCCGCGGAGCTGTATCCATCAGTGGAGATGTCTAACCTCGGCCTGCCCCGGAACTCTTACTGCAGCAGCCGCCCGTCTAGGCAGGAACAGGAAGTCACTGTTGCAGTAAGAGTTCCGGGGCAGGCCGAGGTTAGACATCTCCACTGATGGATACAGCTCCGCGGCTATAACATTTAAAATAATAGCGATCCAAAGGGGGAGGGGAGAAGGTGCGAGGAAGTCTGGAGCTGCAGGGCCGACATTAGAGGGAGTAAGAGTTGATGGTGCCGCAGGGTCCCGCGGGGGGGGGGGAGAGGAGGAAGGAAGGAAGAAGAGGAACCGAAGCATGGCAATTGTGGGGAAGTGCAGAGCTGCAGGGAAGAGTGTTGCGGTACCCAGCTGGAGGGAGAAGGAAGATGAGGGAGGGAATTAAAGGAGATGCCAGGGCTTGGAGCGTAGGAGGAAGGTATGCCAGTCTAAGGGAAAAGGAAGGGGGAGATGTGAGAGCATGGAGGGGGAGCGAAAGATGGAAGAAAAGGAAAGGAGAGAGATGCCAGAGAATCAGGGAAGGGGAGATACCAGACTATGAGGAGAGGTGTGGGAGAGGGAAGGCGAGGAGAGAGATGCCAGACCAATGGGGTGAAAGGAGAGATGGAAGGGGGAGGCATACAGTTTCTGGAAGGGGCATAGAAGGAGAGAAGATGCCATATAGGGGAAGAGAGACGGCAGACAGTGGATGGAAGGAAGAGAGTTACAAGAAGATGAGGAAAGGAGAAACCACAGAAGACAAAGGTAGAAAAAAATTTCTATTTATTTATTGCTTTAGGAGACATGTGTCACTGTATCTGTGAAGCATTGTATGCAGAGTCCAGCTTCTTGCTGGTTCAATTTAACCTTTGTCTATGTATTTTTATTTTATCCCCCCTTTTACAAAACTGTGAAGCGTTTTTAGCACCAGCCTTGGTGGTAGCAGCTCTGATGCTCAGAATTTTATGAGCATCAGAGCTGTTACCTCCGTAGCTAAAATCCACACTACAGTTTTGTAAAAGAGGGAGGGGTTAGTTTGTGATTACATATTCCTTACTAGGCGAAGGTGTTTTCTGTGTTCTGTGTGTTTTCTGTTAGGATTGACGGTGTAGGATTGATCTGTGCTGGTCTGGCTTGTTTAGTTTTACAATGGGTGTATTGATGTACTGCTCACTGCAATATGTAAGATGCTGCCTTTTCCTAGGTACTCATGTGTGACGTGTGGTTTGTTACTAAAAATCATGTTTTTCTTACAGATGGGGGGGGTGCCAAAAAATGATGGGCCCCGGATGTTACATATGCTAGGTACGCCACTGTATGTAAAGATACCAGAAAGCTGGCGTAGCAAAAACTTCTAAGTTTTGAGTATTTAACCCTCCCACAATCTCACGGGCACTCGTTTCAAGTTTATTGAGATTTTGATTTAAACGCAATATCAAATATTTTCAATGCGTATAACAAAAATAAATTTGGGGAAATAAATAAAACCATTTGAACCAGTGTTCCCGCTAAGCTGCGCTGGCGCACAAAATATTACATCGCAGCGCACACGTTTCTCGTCACAGCGCACAATCGGAAGAGGCGTACGGCAGATGGCAGGGCGGCGAGAGGAGAATCGGGCGAGTTGGCTCATAACTTGCTGGCGCCCGATATTTTTGGCTCACGGTGAAAAAAGTTTGCTCACAACACCCGCCCGCTTAGAGGGAACACTGGGTGGAATGTGGTTCTTTTGCTCCTTATCATTTTAGCTACTTGCTTCATGTGAAGTGCCTGCCCCCCCCGGAAGCAACCATATGGAGATCTACTTCTCCTTCCTATACGAAAAATTTGGAAACAGCTCTGCTCCCAATTGACTCTTCGGTTTGATGTGACACCGTGCTTACCAATTACTGGCAATGGAGACTTTCTCCCTGGTATGGGTCTGGACGCTAATCCCAGGTGGCCGGGGAGGGGCATGCACTACTTGTTTCATGTCCTCCAATCTGATGGTACTCTTCAATCTTTTCAAACGCTATGTGATTCCTCCGCCTTGGTGGCTGGGGATTGGTTTTCCTATGGACAATTGCAACACTATGTTCACTCACTCCCTGGCTCGGCTTTACGAGAGGATGTTCAGGAGAAGCTGTCTGAAACCTTCAGTCTTACTGCTCAGGTGTGCATCCCTTTGCGTTTTCATCATCGTTCTCTGCAGGAGATGGCTGGAGAGTTGGATTATGAAACCCTGGCCGCCAAGTGGTCCGCAGACTTACAGTTTTCCATTTCTGCAGCTATGGTAAAGAGAAGCATTCTCCAAGGGACCAAATCCTTGGTTGCAGTGACTGAACGGGAACGTTATTATAAATTTTTAGTTAGAGCCTATTTTGCTCCTGTTAGAGCTTTTCATGCCCGCATTTGTACATCTGATGCTTGCCATAAGTGTGCGGCCCCTCGAGCGTCCTTAGGTCATATGTTTTGGTTGTGTCCCGGTATTCGGGCCTTTTGGACACGTCTTTGCCTACATATTGCTGCTTTCTGGAACTGTACTTGGATACCTACGAACACTTTTCTCTTCACTTTGAAGCTATCTCTGCAACCGACTCGTCCTGGAGCAACTGAGTTTGCTCGGAAGGCCATCCTGATGGGCATCAAAACTATTCTTCAGCGTTGGCTATCACCTCATACACCTACTGTTTCGCACTGGCGGATCCAAATGATCCAACTTGCGGGATGTGAACGATTGGACATTACGGATATGAACTCCAGACGTGGCATGTTGTACCTCAAGTGTTGGTTACCCTTTTGCTCTACCTTAACGCCAACGGTGCAAAGCAGACTTTTGAACTGACATACTGGTTTGCTGGATTCTACTGTAACTATTCCCATGGGGGGGGGGGAAGTTGGGTGGGTGGGGATTTGTTGGAGATTTCTGACTGTGTTTGGTTGATGTTTTTCTGCATTTAAAAATTTAATAAACAGATTTAAACATAAATAATAAAATAAAAATAAAATTTTCAGCGACTTTCTCCTCCGCTCTTCTAGCCCACCATCTACTCCCTCTTTTTCCCCTCACTAGTCTCATAGCCTGACATCCCCCTGTCCCTACCCTCTTTCCTCCTAATCCCTCCCCTATGGTCTAGCATTTCTTCTCACTCCTTTCTGCCCCTGGATCCAACATTTCCCTCTATCTCTCCCTCCCTCCCTCTACTCTACCCCCTATAGCCAAAATCTCTCTCTCTCCTACCCATGTGCCCTGGGTCCAAAATTTCTCGTCCCTCCTCCTTTACCGTTATGTCCAATAATTCTCCCTCTCCTCCCCCTTCACTTACAGCTTCTCACCCTCCCTCCTCCTCTTGAGCAACATAACTCTCACCTGAAGCCACATCTCTCTCTTCCTCCCTATATCCAACAATTCTCCCTCTCCCCCTGCAGTATCTCTCCTTCCCTCCCCAACCCACAACCAACAATTCTCCCTCTATCTTCCCCCTCCAAGGCAGCATGTCTTTCCTTCTCTCCCATCCACCTCCAACAATTCTCCCTCTATCTTTCCCATCCAAGGCAGCATGTCTTTCCTTCTCTCCCATCCACCTCTAACAATTCTCCCTCTATCTTTCCCATCCAAGGCAGCATGTCTTTCCTTCTCTCCCATCCACCTCCAACAATTATCCCTCTATTTTCTCTTTCTTCCTCTTCCCTTCTACCTTAACAAGTGTCTCACTCTCTAAAGAATTGCTGGCAGCGACCACAATTCCCACACGCTGTCTGCCACTGACTCTGAAGCCTCCCCTCTGCCGTTTTGCAGGCAGAAACAGGAAATTGTGTCAGAGACAGGTGGGACATGGCAGAGGAGAGGCTCTGAGCCACAGGCACCATGTGGGAATCACTGCCACTGCTGGCAACCCTTTCAAGAGAGAGATGCTTATTAAGGCAGGGAGGCAAATGCAAGACCATGGGAGCCTCCATGTCTGTGCAATCAAGGGTGCACCACTGATGGGTGGGCCTGAGTCCAAAGTAGATGGCAACATCTCTGGGGTATCATTAAGGAGGTGAGTGTTTCCAAATGTATTCTTTTATTCTACTGAGAAAATTACTTATCTTCCAAGCATGCAGCTCTTCTTCCCATCTACTTCCCCCTTTCTGACCCTAAGCTTGATAGAGAAGCAGAGAGTAGTGGGGAATACAGTAATAGCATGACAATGGGGTCACCCCAGAGATCCGCCAGGCCTTTCACTGAAGAACACTGTGCTAGGTGAACTCAGGTTACTGGCCTCCAAATTCTGCCACCTAGTGGCAGGGCTGGCCCTGGAAATACAGCCTCTAGGTCCACACTACCATGCCTTCTACCTAGAACTTTGGTCCTCATGAAAGAGAGTTGGCAAATAATGGAGGAAGTAGGCATACAAATATTCATTATGTATAATCAATAGGAATAGCCTGACAACCTGATTAAACCCCCACTCTTATTCTAAATTTTTGTAGGTTTTAAAGTGTTCCTGTTGCTACTCACAGTATCCTTCGGGAAAAATCTGTCCAGCAAGACATTAGAGATTCTGTTATAGTTCTTACTGCCGGTTCGGGCGCAGAGATCCATCTTCAGAAAGAAACGATTTAAAATAATATAATATATAAATATATGTGCATCATACGAGAAGAGCGGAGAAGTTACGAATATAATAACGAAACCAGCTATCTTGGACACGAATACGATGAGATTTAATTTAACCTTGGGATTGAGCACGAGCCTTGCCTCCCTTCCGCTCCTACTCAGCTGATTGGCCTGCCAGTTGTAAACTACATGACTACAGCTTGAAAGCTTGCGCACGAGGCCCTTCCTTCTTTTATTTAAAGTCTTCCCGGTGCCACCCACGGGTTGTGGAGCTAGGCAACAGAGTTTCGGTTTACATTAAATGCTCCAGGCTGCTAGAAATCACGTGATAGGAGATTCCGAAGGCTCTCGCCCTTTTTCCCACAATAATTCATTTTCGTAACGTAGACAGTGGGGGCTTCGCTATACAGTATAAGATTATACAGTAGATTTAAATACTTGGACATAGGAGATTGTGCAGCAATGTAAATATAGGGACTATACAGCAAATTAAGACAGTAGTTAGCCAACTGGTGGGAGCAAGAAAGTGTATTATATAAATGTAACTTCTGTAAAAGCCTGGTGAGAAAATTTAGCTGTGCTATTTTCCATGAAGAATGTAATTAGTTTATGCTCCCCCCATAGTTTGGCATCTCTGTCTTCTTTCCTGCCAACGTCTTCTCCCCCATTTCCTTTCAGCGTCCTTCTCCCCTCCATCTTCCCCATGTCCTGTCAGCATCCTTCTCCCCTCTCTGTCTTCCCCTGTGCGGCAGAGTTAGCTCCAGGGAGGAGTGTGAGGACCTGCAAAGGGACCTAGACAAGCTGGAAGACTGGGCGAACAAATGGCAAATGCGCTTTAACGTGGAAAAATGCAAGGTCATGCATATAGGGAAAAAAAACCCGTTGTTCAACTACAAATTGGGGGGGGCATTGTTGGGAGAAAGCAGTCTTGAGAGAGACTTGGGAGTGCTGGTGGATGCATCACTGAAGCCATCTGCACAGTGCGCAGCGGCCTCAAAAAAAGCCAACAGGATGCTGGGCATCATAAAAAGGGGCATAACAACCAGGACGAGGGAAGTCATCTTGCCACTGTATCGAGCGATGGTGCGTCCGCATCTGGAATATTGCGTTCAATATTGGTCGCCGTACCTCAAGAAGGACATGGCGGTACTCGAGAGAGTCCAAAGGAGAGCAACGAAACTGGTAAGAGGGCTGGAACACTGCCCATATGCCGAGAGGTTGGATAGGCTGGGGCTCTTCTCTCTGGAAAAAAGGAGGCTCAGGGGTGATATGATAGAGACCTTCAAGATCATGAGGGGCATAGAGAGGGTGGATAGGGACAGATTCTTCAGGCTGAAGGGGACAACAGGTACGAGGGGGCATTCGGAGAAACTGAAGGGAGATAGGTTCAAAACGAATGCAAGGAAGTTTTTTTTCACCCAAAGGGTCGTGGACACTTGGAATGCGCTACCGGAGGACGTGATTGGGCAGAGTACGGTACAAGGATTCAAACAGAGACTGGACGGATTCCTGAGGGATAAAGGGATCGTGGGATACTGAGAAAGCTAACCAGAAAATAAGTATAGAAACCCGACCAGGTCGTGCATGTGCAAGACCGGAGGGCTAGGACTTTGATGGGAAGATAGGACTCAATAGGAAACCAAGGTGGCATGGGGGCCCCTTCTGGTGATTTGGACAGGTCGTGACCTGTTTGGGCCGCCGCGGGAGCGGACTGCTGGGCAGGATGGACCTATGGTCTGACCCGGCGGAGGCACTGCTTATGTTCTTATGTTCTTATGTCCTTTCAGCGTCCTTCTCCCCACCTGTCTTCCCCCCATGTCCTTTCAGGGTCCTTCTCCCCCCTCTGTCTTCCCCATGTGCTTTCAGTGTTCTTCTCCCCCCTCCCGTCCTCCCTATGTCCTTTCAGCGTCCTTCTCCATCCTTTTGTCTTCCCCATGTCCTTTCAGCGTCCTTTTCCCCCCCTGTCCTTTCAGGGTTCTTCTCCCCCCTCTGTCTTCCCCATGTGCTTTCAGAGTCCTCCCCCCCTCCCGTCCTCCCCATGTCCTTTCAGCATCCTTCTCCACCCCTTTGTCTTTCCCAGTGCTTTCAGCGTCCTTCTCCCCCCTCAGTTTTACCCATTTCCCTTAAGCGTCTTTTCTTCTCCACTCCACCTTTCCTTCCTTTCTCCCTCTCTGCTCCTTACCTTTGTGGCGCTTCCCCACCCGACCGACAACAGAACAGGCCCAGTCAGACAAATCTCCCTACCCTGTAGCCGTGGATCTAAATTACCTTCTTACAGCAGCTGGAGTATTGAAGCTGCTGTAAGAAGGTAATTTAGATTCACGGCTACAGGGCAGGGAGGTTTGTCGGCCGGGCCTGATGTCGATCGATCGGGGGACCTGACCGGCTATGCACACTCACTCCCCCCACGGCTGCACCCATGGCGGACCGCCCCCCCCCCCCCAGCTTTGGAAGCCACTGCCTTCTCCCTACCTGCCCTGCTGCACACAGCTGACCGGAAGTCTTCACGATGTCAGCGCTGACGTCGGAGGAAGGGAGGGCTTTGCTTAAGTCCTCCCTCCGACATCAGCGCTGACATCGGGGAAGACTTCCGATTGGCTATGTGTGCTGCAGCAGGGCAGAAAGAAAATGGAAGATGAGGCCTCGCAGCAGGGCAGGTAGGAATGGCATTGAACCCCGCGGGATCCCTGAGAGCACAAGGGGCGTCCCCACGGGATCCCAGCAACCCTAGGGGGCGTCCCCATGGGATCCCTGTGACCCGAAGGGGGAATCCGCGGGATCCCCCTCGTCCCCGTTCCCGTGCAGCTCTCTAGTTTGAGACCTATGCCTGGTTTTGGAGGGAGTCTCGATGGGTCTCAAAGAACAAGGTATAGAAGACTCCATATCCTTCCTTGGAGGCAGGTGCCTCGATGAAAAGGAATGCCTCGAACGAGACCTGGATCGAGGCTTGTGCACCACCTCTCGAGCAGGTTGAGTAGCTGGAGACCTGGACCTGGAAGGATGAGGCGAGAAGTCACTGGAGGACAAAGGTCGAGACCTAACAGGTTTAGCTTCTTGTGCCTCGACAGAATGCTCAAACTGGCTCGCAGAAAGCAGGACCGAGGCAGGGGCAAGCTTAGCAAACACAGAGGTGAGCTGCCTGGTTAAAATGGCTTGCAGCATGTCCTTGAAGACAAGCACCGAGACCAATGACTCTGGTCTAGAAGGTGCGCTCCACAGAGGGTGACTTCGAAGATGAGTATTCCCTGTTTTTGGAGGCACACCTCGTAGGAGGTCTTGTAGAGGTCAGCATGACTGCATTCTTTGCCTGGACTGCCTGAGACTCAGCTGGAGGTTCTTAGCTAGCGTACCTGCGGAGGGAAGAGCAGACTTGCCTGAGGACGAGGCCTTAGGAGGCACAACAGACAAGGCCTTCACCAAAGAGGGCGGCTTGCTGAAGGTCAAGGACTTGGCCGATGAGGCCACCATCAAGGTTGAGGCCTTTTCCGTAGACGGCTCTATGAGACCAAAGAGCTGCTGAATCTGGACACGACGTCTCCGAAGAGCTCTTTTTTGAAGGGTAGCACAGCATGGGCATGACTCAGGGCAATGTTCGAGTCCCAAGCACTTAATACACCAACGGTGCGGGTCGGTGAGTGAAATCGCCCAGTTACACTGGCTACACCTTTTAAAGCCTGTAACAGGCTGGGACATAGAAAAAAATATGGCTGCAGCCAAACAAGGGTCAGTGGCAGGGCCTGAGCCCAAGCCCTACCGGACAAGAACCGACAAAAAAAATTTAACTTTTTTTTTTAAGAAGTGCATCGCACGACTTACGAAAAGAAATAAAGAAGAAAAGCCATGGTGCGAGAAGACACAACTCGAATTTGGGGCAGAGCTAAGAAAAACAGGTGCTTCTTAGCTCCGCAGATAAACGAGAACTGAGGTACCACAGAGGAGACGTGCGACCTACGTTCGGCGGGAAACCACTCATGCATGTGCGGTGCGGCAGTCACGAACTTTCTAAAAGTTCTACAAGCGAGTCTGCTTGTGAAGCTGTCCGAATCCGGGCTCCGTGGATGACATCACCTACGTGTTGAGAATAGGCTGCCTGCTTGTCCTGGGATAATCTTGTTTCCCATACTTTGAGTATTAGTATATACCGCTTTCCAGACATTGCCCCCTTTTCCCATCCGTGTAGAGCAGCGGTCTCAAACTTGCGGCCCTCCAGGGACTATTTTGCGGCCCGCGGTCTGTCCTCTCCACTTTACAAGTTTTCCGATTGTGGAGAGGACAATCGCGTACAGACTGCGACTGCTGTAATTGGACTTGCATCTCTCTGGAGGGAATGTCGGCAAATGGCTCGCGGTTCGCCTAAAGCAGGGGTCCCTAAACTGCTTCCCTTCCCTTCTCACTGTCCTCCCCCAAGTTTCAAGTTTCAAGTTTATTAGGATTTTATATACCGCCTATCAAGGTTATCTAAGCGGTTTTACAATCAGGTACTCAAGCATTTTCCCTCTCTGTCCCGGTGGGCTCACAATCTAGCTAATGTACCTGGGGCTATGGAGGACTGAGTGACTTGCCCAGGGTCACAAGGAGTAGCGCGGGGTTTGAACCCACAACCCCAGGGTGCTGAGGCTGTAGATCCAACCACTGCGCCACACACTCCACACGCAATAGAGGAACAGGCCAGCGCCGAGGTCTTAGCTCTCCCTGCTTATCTTCCCCAGCGCGGAGCCGACCAATTCTCTCCACCCGACATCAATTCTAACATCGTAGAGGAAGTTCCGGGCCAGCCAATCACTGGAGTGCGCATGCGCGAGTCTCCAGCCTTACAGCACCTAACTACACTCGCCGGCAGGACTGGCCGCCAGTGCTGGACTCCCTGCTCTCTACAAGATCGCGGTGTCGGCTCTTCTCACGAGCCGCACCAGCGTCAGAGAAGGCTTCCGACGCTGGCGGGGATCGAGAGGAGCTGCGGCGATACCTTTAAACTTAAAAAAAGTAAGTTCTTAGCTGTCTGACCCTCCCATCCCTTCCCGACGTCTGACTGGCTCACGTAGTCCCTTGCCGCCTCCCCCTTCCCTTCCCGCGGTCCCGATTTCAAACCTGCCGACTCCAGCAGCATCTACAGCACTCTACACACGCTGCTTCGGGGCCTTCTACTGCCCTGATTTGTTCTGCCGCATCTCTGATGATGTCATTAGGGACGTGCCAGAGTAAATCAGGGCAGTAGAAGGCCCCGAAGCAGCGTGTGTAGAGTGCTGCAGACGTTGCTGGAGTCGGCAGGTTTGTTGGGACCGCCTAAAGGGAAGGGGAGGGGGGGGCGGCAAGAGACTAAAGGAGCCAGCCAGACCGCGGGTAGGGAAAAGGGGTAGTAGGGGAAACGCTGCTGCTGCACAAGGAAGTGGTGTGGGGGGAGGGAAATGGAGGGGGAGGGAATGCTGCTGCACAGGGAAGTGGGGGGGATCGAAATGCTGCTGCTGCACAGGGAAGAGGGTGGGGGAAATGCTGCTGCACAGGGAAATCTAGGGAGAGGGAATGCTGCTGTGGCTGCTGCATAGGGAAGTGGGGGGAGAGAAATGCTGCTGCATAGGAGGCAGGGAGAGAGACAGATAGATAGAAAGAAAGACAGCCAGCGGGCGGAAGGGAGACAGAAAGAAAAGAAGAAAGACACAGGGGCAGGGAGAGACACAGAAAGACAGACAGACAAAGGGGGCCAGGGAGAGAGACAGACAGAAAAAAAGACAGCGGGAGGGAGAGAGAGACAGAAATAAAGAAAGACAGACATATATTCTAGCACCCGTTAATGTAACGGACTAAAATACTAGTAAACTATAAAGAGTTTTACCTCATGCAAAGTTGTCATTTCTTTAATAAGACATTAACTATTTTTCCTGTGGCCCTCCAAGTGCCTACAAATCCAAAATGTGGCCCCACTTGAGTTTGAGACCACTAGTGTAGAGGTATTCAGTGATTTACTTACTTGAGGGCTTATACTCACCTGGGAGCTTTGATCACCCTGTCCCATCTCTTCTAGTTTAAAGCCCTCTTCAGTAGATTAGCCAGTCTGCTGGCAAAGACACTTCTTCCCTTCTTTAATAGATGCACACCATCTCTGCTCAGCAGTCCTTGGAAGATCATCCCATGGTCCAGGAAGCCAAAACGCTCTAAACGACACCACCCACGTAGCCACGCATTCATCTCTAGGATGCGAGCTTCTCTGCCCTGGCCTTTACCCTCGACAGGGAGGATGGACGAGAACACCACCTGCACACCTGACTGCTTCACCTTCTCTCCCAGAGCCACAAAGTCACTTTTGACACGTTTGCAGGGGTACCTGGCAGTATCATTAGTGCCAATGTGGATAAGCAGCACCGGATAGTAGTCATCAGGCTTGATGAGTCTCGGCAAACTCTCCGTAATATCTTGGATTTTGGCACCAGGCAGACAGCATACCTCTAGTGACATCATGTCTGGTCTGCAGATGGACACTTCTGTACCCCTCAGAAGGGAATCGCCAACTACCAGTACCTTACACCTCTTAGTGATCACGGATCCAGTACTTTTTGGGATTTCAAGCTCTGGTCCTTCCTCTCCTCCATTTCCAGGGCTTGTGTGAAAAACACTTATAGCACTGAGATGAACTCTTACTGAATTAATCTCTAGTCCAGAATCAGAGAGGTGTAGGAGATAATGTAGTATGGATGGAAGAGGACATGTCACTGGATCTAGATATTTGCCAGTACACTACAAAGAAAAGTGAGTCCACTTGAAGTGGTAGCAGCACTGCATGTAAGGCTTCTTGGAGACAGCGAAAGAGTATCTACTAGTTGGGAGTGAGATACCACGCTGTGAGAGCTAAAGAACGTAGATTGGGATGCAATAGAGAGCCCTTGTTCTGTGTCAGCAATATTGGAAAGATTTGCAGAGTGACTGGTTCCTGTTTGTTCATTTGTAGGAGAGGGAACAAAGACTGATGTGGCCACCAAGCTGCAATGAGTATCATGGTAGCTGTTTCCTGAGGAAGCTTGAGCAGTTGTATGGGGATAAGAGGAAATGCATAGAGAAACCTGCCTTACCAGTCGAGGATAAAACATTAATTTCCAAGTGATTGGGAGCTTGGAGCCTGCAGCAGAAACAAGGGAACTTGTGATTGTCAGTCGTCAAAACTTTTTATCATCTATGTCTCTGTGTTTTGAGAATTTAGCGTTATTAAAAACAAATGTTAAACCAAAATATGCTGGGACCAGTAAAATGGTCTTTTGCTGTGAGGGGTCAAACTGTGGAACTCACTTGTAGGTCAATTACGAAAATGTTATGACAAGGGTAATTTCAGAAAACTATTAAAAACGCAGTTATTTGTTAAAATGCATTTTTCTAGCAACTGATCTTTGCGATTGTTCTTTTGGTGGGCACTTTAAGTGATTTTCTGATGGTTATATGTTAATGTTTGTTTGATTTTATTTGTCTTACTGAATTATGTATGTAAGGATGTAAACTGTTTAGGTTTAAACGGTGTCTAAATTTTTTAAATAAATAAATAAATACTTCTGGAGTCCCCCAAGCCACAAATATCTGTCACAAGATGAAGGTGTGGTTGCAGAATTTTGCTCAATTTGTTGCCCAATATATTCTGCTTTCCTGCTATGTAGACTGCTTTCAGGAAGATGTTGTGAGCAATGGCCCAGGACTAGATTTGAATGGCCTCTTGGCAGAGGCGTTGAGATCCTGTTCCACATTGCTTGTTCACGTAGTACATGGCTACTTGGTTGTCTGTTTGAATCAGTACTACTTGACTGAGATGATCTTAGAATGTGAATAGGGCATTGCAAATTGCCTGCAGTTCCAAGAAGTTGATGTGAAGATGTGTCTTCACAGAACTCCAAGATCCCTGGGAGTGGAAACCATCTAAGTGAGCTCCCCATCCTAACATGGAAGCATTTGTCATCAGAATCTTTTGATGAGGTGGTAATTGAAACAGGAGACCTCTGGAGAGATTGGTTGAAGACATCCACCACAGAAGTGAGCCTCTGACAAGCGCTGGGAGAGAAGACCAGTTGCATGAGACCACTGGGAGGATAAAGCACAGTTACTTACTGTAATAGGTGTTATCCAGGGACAGCAGGCAGATATTCTTAACTGATGGGTGACGGCACCGACGGAGCCCCGGTACGGACAATTTTAGAGTGATTGCACTCTAAGAACTTAGAAAGTTCCAGCAGGCCGCACCGCGCACGCGCGAGTGCCTTCCCGCCCGACGGAGGCGCGCGGTCCCCAGTTTCTTAGCTTCCGCGGAGCTAAGAAGATGAGTTTTTTTCAACAGCCGTTGAAAATCCTCTTTGCCTTCCCGCTCGTGCGTTTTTTTCTGTCTGGAAGTTTTTCTTCCTCATTTTCTTTCAGTTTAGTATTAAAAAAAAAAAAAAAAAGAATTTTTCTTTATTTTTGGATCTTTTCTTCGCCTCGCCCCGGCGGGACCTGTTGGCACAATCGAAGCCTCCGTCTTCGATTTAGCGGAGGCCGTGTTCACCTTCATGCCCCTGCAGCCAGGTTTCAAGAAGTGTCAGCGGTGTGCGCGGCCCATCTCTTTGACCGACCCCCACAACTGGTGCCTTCAGTGTCTAGGTCCGGATCACAACGCCTCCTCTTGCACCGTTGCGCTTCTCTTAAAAAGCGCACCTTGAAGAACCGCCAAATCCAACAACGACTTCTCTTCGGTGCCGGGACGGAACCATCGACATCCACTCCGACGTCGGCTGCCCCTTCTAAATCAGCACCGACTCTTTCGACACCGTCGGAGCTTACTCCGGGGTTGCATCCCCCCAGGGCCGCCATCAGAAATTTCTGGGCCCCTTACTGAGCAATCCTATTGGGCCCCCACACGCACCCCTTCCCCCCCACTTTTGTCCGGGGGAGTGCTATCAGGAAATCGGCAGGGGACAAAAAAAAGTATGACAGCAGTGTTTATTGTTTATTGTTGTGCACAGCAGAAGCTTAATACAGGAATTTGTGCTATGGTGGCCTAGGACCAATGTTTCCTCTAAGGATTGATGAGGTGTGTGCAAAAAAAAATATGCATGAGCGACAAGTTACATACTCCATAAATTTATGAGCAGGCACGGAGGACGCATTTTTAAACAAATGTACTGATTTATCCTTGTACTCCTTATGTATTTTTAATCATCTATGGATATGTTTGTATGTTTATTGTTCAAATGGTTTTATTTATTTCCCCAAATTTATTTTTGTTATACGCATTGAAAATATTTGATATTGCGTTTAAATCAAAATCTCAATAAACTTGAAACTTGAAACGAGTGCCTGTGAGATTGTGGGAGGGTTAAATACTCAAAACTTAGAAGAATAACAATTTACTTAAAGTTTTTGCTACGCCAGCTTTCTGGTATCTTTACATACAGTGGCGTACCTAGCATATGTAACACCCGGGGCCCATCATTTTTTGGCACCCCCCCCCCCCATCTGTAAGAAAAACATGATTTTTAGTAACAAGCCACGTCACACATGAGTACCTAGGAAAAGGCAGCATCTTATTTATTGCAGTGAGCAGCACATCAATACACCCATTGTAAAACTAAACAAGCCAGACCAGCACAGATCAATCCTACATCGTCAATCCTAACAGAAAACCATGTCTTTCAAACACACAGAACACAGAAAACACCTTCGCCTAGTATGTAATATGTCATCACAAACGAACCCCTCTCCCTTTTGCAAAACTGTAGTGTGGATTTTAGCCACGGTGGTAACAGCCCTGACGCTCATAGAATTCTGAGCATCAGAGCTGCTACCACCACGGCTGGCGCTAAAAAACGCTCCACAGTTTTGTAAAAGGGGGGATAAAATAGAAATACACAGTTTCAACGCTCTAGCTCAGAGATGCCCAAACTTTTTGGGCTTGCGAGCTACTTTAAAATGACCAAGTCAAAATGATCTACCAAAAATAAAATTAAAAAACACAAAGCACACTATACGCTGAGAAAATGTTAATTATCATTCCTATTCTGGGTTTTTTAAAGAGGTCAAGGCAGATGACTCTATGCATTGTCACCTCAGTAACAACCATACAAAAATAGACAAATATACCCCCCATCCTTTTTATTAAACTACAATAGCAGTTTTTAGCGCAGAGAACTGCACTAAATGCCCAGCGCTGTTCTCGACGCTCATAGGCTCCCTGCACTAAAAAACACTATTGCGATTTAGTAAAAGGGGGCCATAGTGCAAAATATAGACAGCATATATAAATTCAGACACATTTTGATCACTAAATTGAAAATAAAATCATTTTCCTACCTTTGTTTGGTAATTTCATCTGGTTGCACTTTATTCTTCTGACTGTGCATCCAATATTTCTTCCCTTCTTTCATCCTCCTGTATGCTTCCTCTCCTCCAGACCTCATTCCCTCCCCCAACTTTTTCTTTCTTTCTCTATGTCTGTCTTTCTCTGATTCCGTGCCCCATTTTTTGCTTTGTTTCTGGTTCCCTGTCCCCCCTCCTTCTTTCTTTCTTCCTTCCTTCCTCCGTGCCCCATTTTTTGTTTTTTTTTTCTGGCTCCCTGTCTCCCCCCCCCACACACACACACCTTCTTTCTTTCTTCCTTCCTGCCTCCCCCATGCCACCACCGCCGCAGAATAGGCTGCTGCCGCTGCTGCAATCGGGAACAGGCCGAAATCTCCCTGCTTCTCTTCTGCACGGGGCCGATCAACTCTCGCCGCCCGACGTCAATTCTAACGTCGGAAAGGACATTCCGGGCAGCCAGGCAGCGATTGGCTAGCCAGAACGTTCTCTCGACGTCAAAATTGACGTCGGGCTGCCGCGAGAGTTGGTCGGCCCAGCAGGGAAGAGAAGCAGGGAGATCAAAGACACGGTGCCGGCCTGATCCCCGATGGCAGCAGTGAGAAGGGAAGAGAAGCAGGTTGGGCACCACTGCTCTAGACGAGAACAGTTGACCGCCCCCCCCCCTTGGTACGCCACTGGAGCAGCAGCGTGTCTGGCCGGCTCATTCGTTCAAAGCCGCGGGTGGCAGCTCCTTGCGAGATCCGCGCCTGCCTCTGAAGCCTCTCAGATGGTGTGACGTCAGAGAGGCTTCCGATGCAGGAGTGGATAGCGCAAGGAGCCGCCAACCCGCGGCTTTGAACGAACGAGCCGGCTGCTGCTCCAAAAGGAAGAGAATGATGCAAATAAAACCTGGAGAGCCACACGCGGGTCGCGTGTTTGAGACCGCTGCCTTAGAGGGAACACTGCTTAGGACCCTGAGGGAGCCCGGGCCCCCTGTCACCTCCGGGCCCCTGAATGCAGGACTGGTAGTACTGCCCTGATGGCGACCCTGCATCCCCCAGGTAAGCCGGCTAAGAAGTCTTCCTCTTCCCTGGAGCGTCCTCCTGCTGATCCTGCAGTGAGTCCAGTCCTGCCAGCCTCGAGGCGCCCCCATATTTAGAAAAGCTAATGTCTCTTTGAATCATCTTTATCTCTGCAGTGACAAAGAGGATCCCTGGAAAACACCAGAAATATCCTTGTGCCAAAACTGGGATGGCTATGTATATATCCGAACTGCTGCTAAGAAAAGAAAAAAATTTTAATTTTGCAACATCCTAATTTCAGCTAAAACAATAGGAAGGAATTTTTTTCAATTCACAAATGTGCCAGCTGTGGCTTTCCAGATTTTGTCTTTAATAGTCCTGTTCATGCGTTCGACAATACCGGAACTCTGTGGGTGATATGGGAGATGAAATTTCCACTCAATGCGGAGTGCGATAGCTAAATCTTTGTATACTCTGGCAGTGAAAGCAGGACCATTATCTGAGTTGATGTATGTGGGACATCCCCACCTAGGGATGATTTCGCAAAGTAAAATGTTCACCATAGTCTGAGCAGTTTCATTTGTAGTGGGGAAAAAACTTCAGGTTATCGGAAGAACATGTCAACAATAACAAGGGCAGCTGGTATACAGGGTTTCCCCTCTTTGCACCAAAGTCCGTCCGAAGGGCGGCTTTGGGCACCAGCCAGATGGGCATTGATTAAGCCAGTGACCAGGGTCTCCGCAATTAAAACATCCAGTACTTCTGGATGGATCATTACCACCTCGATCGGAGGCAGGGGCCCGTCCCCTACGAAACCCGTGATCCCCTCTTCCGCGAGGAGCGGACAGGCGCGATCCCCAGGTAGGTAGCTGGCCCTGATAATGCAGGATTTCTTGAGGCTTAGAGATCTCAAAGCGTAGGAGAGTGTTGTGTAGTGGTTAGCGCTACAGCCTAAGGAACCTGAGGTTTGGGGGGTCAAACCCCGCACTGCTCCTTTTTCCAATCTGAAATTCTGCACGAGAACTAGTGGGCCATTCTGAAATAATTTGTTTGACCAGAATCTGCAAAGGAGAACGGAGGTTAGAAAGGAAAGTCTGAATAAATAGGGAATCCATATTTGCATGGGCACTAAGACCTGCCTCTTGGGTCCAGGTTTCATTAAACTTTTTCGAATCACATTGGATTCCTGTTGCTCATCGCATTACCTTTAAAATCCTACTTTTAGTTTTTAAAACACTGTCTTTGAACGAACCCCAATTCATTAATAACTACTTATTCCCCATAGTATATCACATTCTTTAAGGTCCATTAATCAAAAACTCTTAACAATTCTATCACTGAAAGTTATCGGAACTCATCGTCATGATATCTTTTCTGTAATGGCCCTACAATTATGGAACACCTTACCTCAGCATGTAAGAGAATAAAATGACCTAAACCATTTTAAAGGCAATCTGAAGAGCTTCCTTTTTAAAGACGCCTTTAATTTATTTATTCCCCATTCCTATTGTTTTCACCATTCATGTCTTCTTTTGTGCTTTATTAATACAATTGTAGTTCTGCCCTTTTTTCCTTATGTATCTGTTAGTTTGTATGTCAATATGTCAGACTCATGTAATTTACTATAAATAAGCTTATGTGTACACCTTTTGTTTTTATTTGTAAATCGCTTAGCAAATTAAATTAAGCTATTCAATAAGTTAAAAATAAACTTGAAACTTGAATCTCACAAATTTCCATATTTTTTCTTGCTCTATCTGTAAAACTGATTCTGGCCCCTGTATTAATTAAAGTTAATTTATCCTGACCCTCTTTGGTAGTATTAACATTGGGGCGGCCACAAGTGTCCAAAATCAAAGGTGCCACATACCTCAAGCTGAATTCAGAGTCTGACTTCTTTCCCTTATCCTGCGTCTCCAAAAGTGAGTCCACAGGAAAGTGATAGGAGTCCGGCAGGGCTGTGAAGGTTTGAGTGACCTTGGTATTTAGATACAGAAAGTCAGGACATCCCTATGCACTAACACTGTTTTTTTTCTGGCTGTCAAATCACTTTTTACTCTTTCCAATTCTATCTGCATTGTATCTCGATCCTGTTGCAATGCATTATATAAAGGCATCACTAAGAAAGAAAGATAACGCCTCAATACACAAATGTATTTCTACCCTTTTTCATTTTGTTTCGGTAAGTTCCCCAAACAAACCTGAAACCTAAAACGGAAATTTTTTTTTCTTTCCGGCGACACAGCACAAGAAACGGCAGAAATTTAAACCTATAAGCAGTGCAAACACATACGGGAAAGGACCGGTGACACAGAAAGATGTGAGCCGGGAGGAGAGTATCACACACACGGGCAACATAAGCCTTACAGGGTTCACCACTTTCACCTACCCTATTCAACTATTACATATCATCTCTAGGACACTTACTGCAAAAACTAAACCTGATCTATTACATATATACAGACGACATCTCCATCCTAATCCCAGTGAACAGCATAACAAATGAAACCTCAAAATACATTACTCATATAATGACCGAAATAGAACATTGGACAAGCAACTTCAAACTGAAACTTAACACAGAAAAAAAACAAAAATCTTCCTTGCAAGCCCAACGGATAAAATTACCAATTCAAAGCTACATATAAAAGACCATGATTACCCAATTACCAACACAATAAAACTATTGGGAGTCACATTGGACACACACACCTCACTATGATTGAACACACGAATATAGTGGCAACAAAATGTTTCACGATGTTATGGAGATTAAAGACCATCAAAAAATACTTCGACCCACTATCGTTTAGATTACTAGTGCAATCACTAGTGCTTTCTACCCTGGACTATTGTAATATCGTTTATTTGGGTATCATTCAGAACTCAGCTGTCCGCTTGATATATGGATTAAAAAAGAATGACCATGTCATCCCCCACCACAAACCACTGCACTCTGGCTGTCAGTCGAGGCAAGAATATTATTCAAGTTCTCCTGCATATGTTTCAAGCTAGTTTGGGGACTAGCACCTACGTATCTACAAACCCACTTCGCACTCCACAACCCAACAAGACAAACCAGAAACAGCTATCTTTTTGCATACCCAAGCATAACCAATTGTAAATACAAAACCTTTCTGGACAGAACCTTCATGCTCCATGCAAATAAACAACAACATTGGTTAGACAGTCACATTAATAAAGCCGAACTGACCTACAATGCCTTTAGAAAACTCATAAAAACTACCCTATTCGACAGATACATCACCTAAACAGAGCCTCACCAAGTACTCTGTTTCTTTTCACAATGCTCTCTGAAATCCTAATTCTTGCTGTTTCTGAATCTCTAAACAAACTGTACATTGTAATTTTTTCCCTTTTTTCAGGAAAGCTGCGATTTTTCTTTACAGGTCCGCTCCGAAATTCTTAGCAAACATTATATTTTGTAATTTTGATTCCTAATAGTCTCTGTACTCCCTCCACATATTGTAAATCGCTGAATGTCCAGCTCTCTTGAATGTAAACCGCCTAGAAGTCGCAAGATTGTGGCGGTATAGAAGAATAAAGTTATTACCATTATAATTAGTATTATTACTGAAGCGAACAAAGTCTCATCTGTCTAGGAGGGGGAGAATCCTAAGTGCCTTTATGACCCATAACAAAAACAATATCACAATGCAGGAATTTTTTCAATAACAAAAATATAACAGTGCAGAAATTTTCACTTACCTTACCTTATAAGCGAGGTACATTAATAATATACAATATAATCTTATACTCTATAAAATCTTATCTAAGCGATAGAAGAGAAAAGCACATGCAAAGAATGGTACAGATGACAGAATGAGCAGACGTTTCTATAAATCCACAATAGAGACTTCCCAAAAGTCTTCACTTAATTTCATTCTTCCTGAAAGAATGGCAGCTGCTTATTTTTGCGGCGGGAGCTTACCGAAAACTCCACATTAATATTATTCTTCCCAAAAGAACAGTAACCGCGGCGGGTTTACCAAAAACCCTACAATATAAATAAAGGGTTGGAACAGGACGCCAATACCAGTGAGTATTAAAGAACAGAATCCAAAATTCAGAAATACTCACAAAATATTGGTAATGTCAAGTCCATCCCGGACGTAGTCCCCAAATTGAAACGAACAAGATCCGTTTCTTGGTCCCGAAATCGTCCTGCATACACTCTGTCATCTATTCAGACGTCTGGAGGCAATTCCCCTTAGAAAGAAAGAATACGCAGACAGTGTCCTAAAGGGATAGCCTAATCTTTTATTAGTACATCCAGCTTTTATACTTTTTTAACATGGGTCAGTGGTATTAGCAGATGACGTAAGTACAAACCATATCTGGTGACAGGATACATAGGCTTCAAAGAAGTAATCAACAATAGAAAAGGGTGGTGTGGGTGAATGAGCAGGATATGTACTTCATTGTTTAAATTAAAAGGTGTTCAAAGCTTCCTTTATCTATCTCAACCGGTACATGGCAGTGGGGGGTTGAGCCTTCATTGTCTCAGACAGCTAACTTCGTTAACATGATTAAATGACCTCTTCCCAAACATCAAGTTTTTGATTACCTCCAGCATAGACAGAGACAGAAAACTTATCCTTTCAAATGTGTCCTTTCACCCACAATCATCAACTGCCCCTATTTTGTTCCAGACTCTACTCCCCTCATCGCCTGACACCAGATGCTTTTCTCCTCAATTGGGCGGACCGATTTCTTTATGCCTTTCCTCCCCTTCCTCTCATGTTGCGGACATTGTTCAAGCTTCAGAGGGAGAAGGCCACCATGATTCTCATCGCCCCACAGTGGCCTCGTCAACATTGATACTCCCTTCTTCTTCAGCTCAGTTCCAGGGAACCCATACTGCTGCCAGTATTTCCTACTCTACTTACTCAGCATCAGCAATCTCTACTTCATCCCAACCTGCCATCTCTCCACCTGACAGCTTGGTTTCTCTCGGCCTAACCACTGCTCCTGTCTCTCTCTCAGCCGGTTCATTTCATTCTAGAGGCCTCCAGGAAACTGTCCACTCTTCAATGTTACCAACAAAAGTGGACTAGTTTTTCTTCCTGGTGTCTCCTTCATCATCATAATCCCACTTCACTACCGGTAGAACAGCTGTTGGATTACTTGCTTTCTTTATCGGACCTGGCCTCAAGTCTACGTCAATCAGAGTTCACCTCAGTGCCATTACTGCTTTTCATGAGCCCGTTCAAGGAAAACCCCTCACAGCTCATCTTCTGGTTACCAGGTTCATGAGGGGCCTTTTCAATGTCAAACCACCTCTTAAGCCCCCTTCCATTACCTGGGATCTTAATGTGGTTCTCTCCTCTCTCATGAAGCCTCCTTTCGAACCATTGGCCAAGGCTCATCTCAAATTTCTCACTTAGAAAGTGGTCTTCCTTATTGCCCTCACTTCTGCCAGGAGGGTCAGTGAGTTGCATGCACTAGTGGCTGATCCACCTTTCAGTTTTTCACCATGACAAGGTGGTTCTACGTACACATCCAAAGTTTCTCCCTAAGGTTGTCTCTGACTTTCACCTCAACCAGTCCATTGTCTTGCCTGTCTTCTTCCCGAAACCTCAATCCCACCCTGGGGAACAGGCTTTGCATACTTTGGACTGTAAGTGTGCTTTGGCTTACTATTTAGAGCGCACTAAGCCTCATAGATCATCTCCCCAACTTTTTCTATCTTTTGATCCCAATAAGTTGGGTCACCCTGTTTCTAAACATACGATATCCAATTGGCTTGCTGCTTGCATCTCGTTCTGTTATGTTCAGACTGGACTGCCCCTGGAAGGTTCTGTCACGGCCCATAAGGTTAGAGCTATGGAAACGTCTGTAGCTTTCCTCAGATCCACGCCTATTGAGGAAATCTGCAAGGCTGCTACTTGGTCCTCAGTTCATACTTTCACATCTCATTATTGTCTGGATGCATTCTCCAGACGGGATGGACGTTTCAGCCAATCTGTTTTACAAAATTTATTTTCCTAATGGCCAACCTTCTCTCCATCCCTCTTTTTGTTAGCTTGGAGGTCACCCATCAGTTAAGAATATGCTGCCTGCTTGTTCTGGGATAAAGTACAGTTACTTACCGTAACAGGTGTTATCCAGGGACAGCAGGCAGATATTCTTACGTCCCACCCACCTCCCCGGGTTGGCTTCTTAGCTGGCTTATCTTAACTGGGGACCGCGCGTCTCCGTCGGGAGGGAAGGCACTCGCCGTCACCCATCAGTTAAGAATATGCTGCCTGCTTGTCCTGGGATAATGCCCACTGAGAATATCTAAGGTGAAGATGGGCAAATGAGACCACATATACTGTGGAGGTCATGTGACCTGGAAGTCCTAACATGTGATGACGAGAAGAGACTCCCTGGTATAGCTGAAGTACTGTGGCAAGTTTCTGCTGAGGGAGCAAAGCACGTGTCTAGTTTGTGTCCAGAGCTCCAATAAATTCCAAAGTCTGAGTGGGCTCCAGATGGGATTTGGGATAATTAACTGCAAATCCCAGGAACTCGAGAAATTGAATTGTTGTGTGCAAAGTCTGTTGGGGTGTGGAGGCTTTGATCAACCAGTCATTCAAGTAAGGAAAAAATGTGGAAACTGTATGAGTGAAGTATCGCTGCCACCACCACCACTATTTTGGGTGCTGATGCCAGTCCAATGCATGTGTAGGAGTCTGAGAGTGGTGGCCTACGCTATCTCGCTTACCTTGCTCAGACCCAGTCGAGGCAAGGGGCGTGTTGACAGGATTTATAGTACAGAGTGCGACTGCAGTAGCCCGGCTAGCCCATTTCACAGCAGCATATTAGGATGATCTGGAAGAGCAGGAGCCTGTATGGTAGTTGGTATAGATGGTACTGTTGCTTGAAGTGGAGTAACTGTGCGGTCGGTGGCACAAAATGCACTTACTGCTGAAGAGATTTTGTTTGTGTGACAAGCGGCACAAAATGCACTGACTACTGTGAAGATAGTGCTTGTGCGGTAGGCAGCACAAATTGTGCTTGTTGCTGCACAGATACTGGAACTGATGTCTGTGCGGTATTCGGCATAGAATGCACTGGAGCAGAGACATCCGGTCATTTATTTTTTTGCCAGAGTAGATGCTTAATGTTGCAGCAACATTGGAGGGGGCAATAGTGCAGCAACAAGCACAATTTGAGCTGCCTACCGCACAATAACTATCTTCACAGTAGACTCCTGTGTTAGCTTTCTTGGTACAGAAGCAATCTATTTGGAATAGACATTTTGGTACAGAAGCAGTACCAAAGTAGCTGAGGTAGAGCTGGATGTTGAAGTCGACAGCCCTGGAGTAGGAATGCAAAGAGGAGCCTCCATGTCGGAGCTAGACATCCTTGATGCCACTTCAAAACTGACCCAAAAGTTTAAAAATTATCAGGAGGAGAAAGACCCTGAGAGAAAATTTGCCCACATGAGGTTCCTCAGAGGGTGAATGGAGGAGGCTAGTAGGCTGAGGTCTAAAAGTAACCTTTTCAGTTATACTGGCAAATTAAATAAATAGAAAATAAATTTAAAATGGGAAAACACAAAACATATGTAGCTAATACACACAGAAAGCATATAATATACATGTGAAAAATGCAAACAATACACGCCAAAAACATGTAAAGAGAAAACCAAAAGATGGCTTCTCCGTACTGCAGAAAACAAAGAACTGATGGACTTGAGAGCTGGCAGTGGGTGGAAAGGCACCCATGCATGCGTGGTACGGGCAGTGTTTTGATTTCTTAAAGTGACAGTTCACTTTAGACGATCCATGCCAAGTTTCGTGGATGACATCATCCGCATGAGAGAATATGCTGTGTGCTTGTCCTCCTTATGTTTATCATCTTCTCTTGTCCAGCATTTTTTCCTTCCACCTCCCCAACCCCCTATCATTTATCCCTGTGTTTTCTTCCCCCTCAGGTCTACCACTGCCTTCACTTGTATTTTCCTCATCACTGCCACAGCTGCCTCCTAGATCTGCCATAGAAGTGAAAGAGGGCAGTGTGACACTTTTTTCAGACTCCTAACATGTATTCTTAACAATGTGGTCCATTTTTCATGCTGCACATCAGTTACTGCTTCACATGTTGATGCTTGGCTATGGCCCTGAGATCATAGCTCAAAAGGCCTCAGCTGTAAAACCATCTCATCCATAATATACTGTATGATTCTGGGTTATAACAGTCTTTCATCATATTTAGGATGCTCCGACATAGGGGTACCAGACATCTGGGAAAACCATATTAAGAGAGTTATAAAAAAAATTAGTATTTTACTGTAAAACTTATTTTTGAAAGTTAGTTTTTTCCTTTTTATAAGATCACACTCTCTCCTTAACCAAGAGTCTGGATTGCAAAGGGTCCAGATTCTGAGGTGGTTTGGATTTACTATACATACAGCTTTCCTCTAAAGTAGATATGTCAAACTCTAGCCTGCAGTGTACTAGAATTTGGCCCACCAGACAAATCAAAATGTCCAATAAAGCTGGCTTGCGGGAGTCCGCCATGTTTTGCTAAGCTGTGCAACGCTGTACTCCCGCCGCTCTTTAAGTTCAACATTTGGGTCCACCTGCATTCGCCTGGCTGGCTGCCTGAACTCGCCCATATGACCCTCCCAGCAGCCTGCACTCTTTCTGGTCCTCCCGGCTGCCGTTGACATTTGGGTCCATCTGGTCCTCCCTGCTGCCCTGGGTCATACGGAACCAACAGCAGCACAAACACGCTGATGCCAACAACGACACCATAGCTTCTTGTGGATCTGGCACAGGAGCGTCAAATCGGGTAAGAGGGAGATCACTAAAATCGGTGGTGGTGGTGGGGGGATGCAAGGAGGCAGAGAGATGATGTATGAGGTGTGGAGGGGTGAGCAAGGAGGGAGAGGGGTGTTGAACTTGGGGAGGGGAGAGATCCAGTGAGGGGACTGATGATGAGAGGGGGGAAACTGGATGCACAGAGGAGGGAAAGAGATACTGGATATGAGGAATGAGTGGCTACCCTGCTCCTTAACTGCATATAATATACTGCTTTTCTGTGGCTACAATCAAAAGGGAAGTAGAATGGGGACTTGTATACCACCTTTTTGTGGCTTTGGCATTCAGGAGCTCCTTCCTCTGCCTTTGCAGTCATCGCTCGTGGTCGTATGCACCCTCCCCGCTATTTTAGGCTTCTGTTTTTAATTTTGGCCCATCACAGAGCCAGTTGGAGATGTTGTAACCCTATACTTCTACTAAGACTAAGGGGTCCTTTTATTAAGTTATTATTATTATTATTATTATTATGTTCTTATATCCCGCCATACCCAAAGAGTTCTAGGCGGTTTACATCCATTACATTAGGATCCGGTCTGAACCCGGATTTACAAAAATTTTTTGTCGGAATTGCAGGTAGCGTGGAAGGAAGCAAAGTAGTTTTAGCACAGGTTTATCATAGTTGGGTTAGAAGATAAAATGGAGGGTGTGGGAAACCAGAGGAGGGGGGGGGGGGGGGGGGGGGGGGGGGGGGGGGGGTTGGAGTGTATGCGGGGAGTGAGGATTAAGGGTCTTGTTCGCGGAAGAGGTGTGTTTTGAGAAGTTTTCTGAAGTCTAGGTAGGTCGGGGCCTCTAGCATCATTTGGGCTAGCCAAGGGTTCAGCTTGGCCGCCTGGAAGGCGAAGGTTTTGTCGATGAATCTTTTGAGCTGGCATGATTTTATGGAGGGGAAGGTAAACAACTGGATTCTGCGGGATTTCTTGTTGGTGCAATACATGTTGAAATGTGGGGAGAGGTATTTTGGTGAGAGACCAAATACTGTCTTGTAACAGATGCAGGCGAACTTGAAGAGGACTCGGGATTCGAAGGGTAGCCAGTGCAGTTGGTGGTAGAAGGGGGTGATGTGTTCCCATTTGTTCAGGCCGAAAATTAGGCGGACAGCTGTGTTTTGAATCAGTTTTAGTCTTCTGGTGATTTTCTTTGTGGAGCTTAGGTAAATGATATTGCAATAATCCAGTATGCTGAGGATAGAGGATTGAACTAATAGTCGAAATGCAGTGTCATCGAAGTATTTCTTTATGGTACGGAGTTTCCAGAGTGCTGAAAGGCCTTTCTTGACAGTGAGGTCTGTGTGATTTTCTAGGGATAGATGTTTGTCAAGCGTGACTCCTAGTATTTTTAATGTTTGTTCGAGTGGGAAAACCAATCCTTTCACCTGGATTGTGGTGTCTTTGATTTTGTCTTTGGGGGTGGCTAGAAAGAATTTTGTTTTGTCTGGGTTGAGCTTTAGTTTGAAGGAGAGCATCCAGAGTTCTATCTGGCTGAGTATGCTAGTTATGTAGTTGAGAAGATCCTGGGATAGACTGGTTAGAGGGATGACAATTGTGATGTCATCTGCATAGATGAAGAATTTGAGCTTAAGTTTGTGAAGGAGGTTACTGAGGGAGGCGAGGTAGATATTGAATAGGGTGGGGGATAAGGGGGAGCCTTGTGGTACACCGCAGGAGTTCACCCAGCTGTAGGAGAAGTTGTCATTTTTGTGTACCCTGTAGGATCTGTTTCGTAGGAACCCTTGGAACCAGCTAAATTGATTATTGTACCTTAATAAAAGGACCCCTAATTATCTTAATAAAAAATTCCACCCGGGACTTAGCCTGTTTTAGATTTCGGCCCCTTATGTGATTGAGTTTGACACCCCTGCTTCTAGAGGCAAGGGGACCAAAATGGCTCTTACAGTGCACCCTGTACGCAACTTGCAATCCCAAATTTCAGGCATGGCGAATACTTTAGTATTACTTGAAATAGCATAATTAGCATATTTACTTTTTGAACCTATAAGAATCGTCAACAATGTGCGCCTTAATGTGCCCCTTGGTGAATTTTCAATCATTAAACAAGGATAGCGTAGTAAAGAAAGGCTTGTGATTGGAATTGTTTACTCATTGGGCTTGAAAACCCTTTTCTCTTTTCGAGAATAATTCTTGCATTGTTAACGTTCGTTCCCAACTGATAGTCGGTTTTCTGTCTCTTTAAGATAAGCATGGCGCGCAGCCCCATCATGTGACATAACCACCCCTCCCCCTAGCGGCTCCTGATTGTGCTTCTGAGGAGTTAAGGAAAGAGGTGGAAAAAAAAAATTTGTTTCCGTTTCCTCTTTCCGGCGCCAGGCGAAAAAGACGTGGTAGAGGCAGCAGCGCGGTCCTCTATTGAGATAAACGGGGATTTTCCGGGTTTTTGTGGTGAGAATGGTTGGGGAGGGGCTCGAAGAGGCGGGGAGACGGTAAGGCGTTCGTCGACGGTGGGATCCTGACCGTGCGCTCTCCGATGTGGGCGCTCGAATATTTGCTCTTTCGTTCGTTCCCGCCTTCCGGAGCCAGGGCGCGCGCGGGTTTCGGGCCTGTTCCTTCCGGGAGTGAGTGCTGCAACGGAGGGCCGGTTCAAGAGAACTGAATTTATCCCCTCTCCCCCTACATTTCTGAAGTTTTTCGGCTTTTTTTTTTTTTTTTTTGATATGCCGCGTTGCTTGGCGGGCTTTATGTGCCGGAGTGTTGCGCATGTGTAGGTCGCGCGCGGGTTTCGGGCCTATTCTTCCGGGAGTGACTACTGTGACGAAGGGCCGGTTCAGGAGGATTGAATTTTTTTCTCCTGCATTTCTGAAGTTGTGCGGGCCAGTTACGTCCGGGAGTGAGTGTTGTGATGAAGGGTTGGGTTCAGAAGGATCGATTCCCCCCTACATTTCTGAAGTTGTGCGCGTGTGTTTAATGCAAAATGCCGCCTTGCTTGGCGGGCTCTAAGTGCTGTACTGCTGCGCATGTGCAGGGTGCGCGCGGGTTTGGGGCCTATTCCATTTGGGAGTGAGTGCTCCGACGAATGGTCTGTTCAGGATTGACTTTTTCCTTATTCGTTTCTGAAGTTGTGTGGGGTATTTTTATTTTAATTCATCTAAGTCGTCTATTCCTGACTACGGGGTTTTTTTGTGCACAGTTGAGGATATTTATTTTGTTTTTTTATTGCTATAGTTTTCGGCTTGTACGGTTTTTTCCCCCCTTTATTGTATGCATCTTTTGTCTGCGTTTTATACCTTTTTCTCTGTCCTTGGAGGCCCTCTTTAGGTTTTTTGTTTTCTAATTCGTATATCCATTTCCCGATGAATGTATAAGGCTGATTAGGCTAGGCAGCGTGCCGTGGTGTATTTAAATATAAGCCTGATTTTTATCAACCCTTTTCTTCTTGTTTATGGTTTGTCATTTCCCGTTCAAGGACTGGAAGTTTGTTTTGCAAAATAAACTCATATTAATTTTTTTAACTGCATAAACTTTACATGGATCATAGCTATATTTATCTGTTTGAAAAGCCAGTGCAATATTTATAGTTGTTTTTTTTGTTTATTTTACTGGCATTTTTTCTAATTCTATATTTTTTTATTTACAGAAGCCTTTGTGAGACAATGGTGAAGATCTTTGTGGGTGGTGTCTCACCTGCAGTCACAGGTGATGAGCTGAAGAAACTCTTTGAAAAGTATGGGCAAGTGAACGAATGTGATATACTGAAGAACTATGCTTTTGTGCACATGGAGAAGGAGGATGAGGCCCACCGTGCCATCAGTGAGCTTCACAAGCATGAGTTCCATGGGGCTCATCTAACAGTGGAGTATGCGACATCCAAGATTCGCAATGCTACCAAGATCTATGTCGGCAATGTGGCCAGCTCGGCCACTACTGCTCAGATCAAGGAGCTGTTCGAGAGGTTTGGCAAAGTAGTAGAGTGTGATATTGTGAAGAATTATGCTTTTGTCCACATGGCCAAAGAGCGGGAAGCCATGGATGCTATTCTGCACCTCAATGACACTCCACTGGAAGACCAGAAGATCTTTGTCACTCTTTCAAAGAGCAACAATGCAATGAAAGGGATGGGCAGGGGAGGCCCAGTTGCACCCCCTCCACCACACCCCAGCTACCTCTTCCACCGGACACGCCTGCCACCACCTCCACCTTTCTCGCACTACTCTGCCAGGTCTTGGTATGACCGGGATTACTATGACAGGTACCCCTACGACATGTATGACCGCACCACACTGGGAAGCAGGTCAGCCTATGAAAGGGCATTGCCTCCACCACCACCCCCACCGTCTGCTTCTGCAGCAGCTGTTGCTGCTGCCACTAGTTCTCTGGGAAGTAGCTATAGAGATAGGAGCCCTATAAGCAGGAGGTCATCACTCTCAGCCCAGTATGGGGATCTCTACAGTGGCAACCAAGGCTATGGCCATGGTTATGGCCAAGGTTATTCTTCTGCCTACTCACACTATGGCTACAATGATGATTACTATGATAAATACAGTAATGCATATCTGAGCCAGTATGGCCAATCGTACTAAAAACCCAGTTGTCCCTTCCACATGAGGGGCTTTTTTTAATTTTTTTCCCCATTTTTGTAACTAGTAGGATAATGGTAGTGTATCAGACATTCGGAAAGTTAAACTAGGAAATTATCTGAAGTGGTTAGTGGCTAAGTTGCTGAACAGGTCCCTATCTGATATAGCATGAATTACTTCTGGGTCTTTCTACTCCACATAATCTATGAACTCATTCTATTTTCTCTAGGAAAGTAGAAATTGGGTCCTACCTTGCAATGTTTGAGGAAGGAGTGGAATAAAAGTAAGGCTACCTTAGCCTGTACCTGATTTAACCTTAGAGTTGGTCAGTAACTCATCAGAGTAGTTGTGCTGGTGAGAAGGTAGTTTTCAAATGGCATATGTCTTGTAGGTATCCCCATATTCGTTCAGAGCTGAATCACATTTTTGAGTTAAAAATGCTGTAGTTGCTGAAATTCATTAAGAGCAGGGAGGTGTTCTATCGCATAAACATTTGTTAGAGAAGATCCTGAATTGTTAACCATTGTAAAGCTTGTCCTGGCTTAACTATATTACTCTAGAGGCTTTAGATATGCAGAGATCCTGTTCCACTTACAGATTTGGCCAAAAGGGAGAGGTCAACTTGGTTTAGAAGCAGTAAATGGAACAGGATGGGGAAAGAGTTTTGTATGGGTGGGGTGGAGGTGGGGTGCCTGTTTAATTCTTTTAAGATATGGACTGACTGCTGCGTATCGAAAAGGAAAAATATTCCAGCCGTCGCACCTCCGAAAGACAAGCCGCCATGACGACAGCAGAGCCGAAGACGATGCCGATTCGCATAAAATGAGAGAGAAAACCAAAACAAATGTTTCTATTTTTGAGGGAAAAGTGATTTAAATTTTAACTGCTTGCTCTTTCTAGAATTTGTTTGTCTTTCCATCCTGTGTATTTAGTTTAAAAGTTTCATAGTGATCATTTAAATTGTGGCTTATACAAAATGTTTTCTCTCTCCGCTTTCCTGTGCCTGTAACTATAGGTAAAGTTGGTACATTTTTGTACATTTGATAATCAAATTAGTTTGTTAACGCTAATTCAATTTTTTTTTGCGCTGATTAAACGTCTTTTACCTAACAATTTTCTCCGTCTCCGCTCTTGAGATTTGACATATCCCTCGACGTTCTTGTTTCAGCTTTTAAAATTTAACGTTAACGTCCCGGTCACGCAAAATTGCCGCATAGACGACGGCAGGACCGCAAACTCCGACCGGCACGATGGATTCGGCCTCGAGGGGTTGCTCTGTTTCACCCTGTTCATCCAAATTTTTTTGTTCTGTGTGTTTTTTATTTCCCTTTTCCCTTCTCCCTCCTTTGGAATTCTTATCACAGCAGAATGGGCGTAGGGTATGGAAGCACACTTTGGCCACTGCGATGGATCCTACAGTGCAAAGTAGCTGGACTCGAATGGCCTATTTCAGACAGACCATGCTGGGGGAAGGGGAGGCAGCAGGATTGTAAGTTTGGTTTTTTTGTTTTTTTGTTTTTGCTTGTTATGATGGCTTTGACCTCTGTTTGAGGTGCTGTCATCTGTCATACCCTATTGCACATGCTCCCCTTGGGTGTTCAGCATTAAACCATGAAACTTGGTTTTTCTGGTAATTCTGGGCCATGTGTGCACCCAACTTCTTGTAGACACCTTATTGGGGGGCATACTACTTTGATGTATCCTTCCTTGTACATGAACAAATATTCCCTTGGTTAAGCACTGAATTCCTTTCACCCATCCAGCATGTCGGAAGCTTACATTACATGTTAATCCAGTATACTGTTTTGACCTAGTCCGTTCTTGGGCAGTGATAACACTAATATTTATGAGGGGGTGCTGAAAAGTTCTCGGCCCAGCCAACCAACTTCCTAAATTCTGAGTTTATTTTGCCTCTGTAGCAGAAAGTGTTATCTTATTTTATACCAATTCAAT
This sequence comes from Geotrypetes seraphini, assembly GCF_902459505.1. NCBI lineage: Eukaryota > Metazoa > Chordata > Amphibia > Gymnophiona > Dermophiidae > Geotrypetes > Geotrypetes seraphini. Next base: position 69,293,827 of record NC_047091.1, on the reverse strand, counting down.
TTGCAGAAATGAAATTCTATGTTAGGAGATTTTCAGATCACTGATTGAAACATATCTATATCATTTTCTTTTTGGTTGGGCTGAGAACCTTTTAGCACCCCCTTGTATTTGTGGCTGTTAATGCTACAATATAGTTGTTAGACTAGTATGGCCAATATATTTGGTAAGGGAAATAAACAACTCCTTCCTTTACTGTCTTATTAATGTTTTTTAAATATCCTCTTTAATCAAATCCCCACCACCATCATCAAAAAAATAGTACATACAAGACATGGGACAGAAGAAGAGTAGAATCGTAGGAAGAGGGCTTTCTCTCTAAGTATGTAATCTGACAATAACCAGTGGAAAGTGACATTACTAACCTGTTTTAAAGGAAAAAAACCCCAACGAATTTAGTCCCTCCAACTAGAGCTATTTTTGCACTATATCCAGACATGCTTCATTGGAATCAGCCCAGTACTTCCCAGGCTAGAGATTGAATTTGTTCCTATGCTTTCCTTACAGTGACATTCTCAAACCTCCTAGTTCTTAAATCACTCATGAACTATGAAAGGTACAAAAGTCACATGTCTCCTCTAAAGAGATGTGCATCCTAAAATAGATTTCAACTCAATGTAAATATTTAGAAATTGTGTATATCTCCCCCTCCCCTTCCATTCAGACATATTCAAGTCGGGACTAAAAATTACACAGCTACTCCAGGCTGGTTGAAAATAGACATATTGGGGCATGAAGTGTCTCTTCAGAATAAGACTCAAAAGGGCAAGTTATTTAGTATATGGCTTTTTTCATGTATTAACAGGTTAGAGAGAACTATACTTTCTACACAGTATCTGTTGAGTCTCTCTGCTGCTGCTACCAGCGTAGGAGAGAGGCATGGAGGATATCGGTCCCAGCATCTTGCATAGAGGAGGGAACACAGCAAGGTGAGCAGGTGTGATACCTGCTCTTGCATTAACCAAGCAGAGTTAATAATTATGTAAGTTAATGTGTGTGTGCCTTTTATTGTATGTGTGAGGCTTGTGTGAGAGAATGCATGGTCTCCTCTGTATACATACATGTGTGTGTTGGACTGGGAACTTCCTGAATCTGCTGAGATACCAGCTATTTCTTAGAGTCCGGAACATAAAAGGACTTTTCTCCGGTAGAGACTATCACTTCCCCCATACAAAGAGAACGCAGTAATTTTAACTAGGCTTATTCCTATATTGTCCCAGGAGAAGCAGACAGTATATTCTCACAGATGGGTGATGTTATCAATGGAGTCCAGTACAGACAGTGCAAAAGTGTACTGTCACTTCTTTAGAAGTTTCAAGATTGCCTGTACCGCGCATACGAATGCCTTTCTGCCTGACGTCAGCTTGTGGGACCATAAGTTCTTAGTTTTCTGCAGAGCTAACAAGATGTGTGTCATTGGAGTCTCTCCAATTGCGCTATTTTTTCCCCTTTTTATGCCTTCATGGATCATTTTTCTTCATTCTTTTATTTTCTATGGTACTAGTTTACTTTCTTGGGATTTCTTTCTCAAAATTTTCAGGCCTTTGGTCCTCCTTCAGCTGGATTCCTGGGCAGTGGCATTGAATCTTTCAGTCACTAAATTACTCTACCATCAGAGGACATATTGATTCCTTCAATCTCATATCGGCAGTATTTCTATCGATGTTGAAGCCTTCTAGCAGTTTCAAGAGATGTTCTCTTTGCAACAGGGCCATATCAGTCACTCATCTGCACAATTTGTGTCTTCAGTGCCTTGGTCCTGAGTACCAAGTAGACTCTTGTCATCGCTGTTCAAAGTTAACAGAAACACTCTTTGATGACTCAACGTCTATAACAGGAGAAGCTTTTTTTGGACCCCAAGATTCATTGAAGATGTCCACCACTTCCAATGTCGAACAAAAGCACCACAATCACCGCATCATTCAGCATTGACTTCTTCGCTACCGGTGCCAACACCATCTAGTAAACGTGCTACCAAGGATATTGATGCCTTGCCTCATCACATAACACTGGCATATCTAGCATCAAATCTATGCTTGCCAAATGGCGCCAGAAGCAGTCTCTCTCTTCATTACAGGAAGTGTCTCCTCTGAGGCATGCCTCAACATCACCAATGCCTCAATACCCTGCACCAATGGTAACATTGACATTCTTGGTACTGCAACTTACCAATCAGGACCAGCTTCACAAGCTGCTTCATAAGGAGTTGGCAACTATGCTTCGAGACCAGTCTGAGTACGACTTTGAGGCCTCTCCTTCTCTATGCAAATACAGGTCCCTTCATTGGAGCACTTTTCCTCATTGACGTCGGACTGATACCAAAGGAGACTTGGAGACCATCCTAATGCTATCACCAGCACTGTAGCCACAATACTATACAGCTTCATGCTCCTGGAGGAACAGTTTCTACATCTCCGGTTTTAAGGGATAGGAACTTGTATACTGCCTTTTTGTTGTTACACAACCACATTCAAAGTGGTTTACATACAGGTATTCAAGCATTTTCCCTATCTGTCCTGGTGGGCTCACAATTTATCTAATGTACCTGGGGCAGTGAAGGATTAAGTAACTTGCCCAGGGTCACAAAGAGCAGCATGGGGCTTGAACCCACAACTGCAGGGTGCTGAGGCAATAGCTCTGACCACTCCACAAGGACTATGATTTATCCCTTCAGGATTTCTCTGACCCGTAATATTCTGCACTGGAGTCCTTTGGACTTTTTGTTGAATCCATCTCTTCCACCTAGACATAGGTCACCACTGCAGAGCCTTTCCTTTGCTATGTTCCTAAGGTAAAGAACTGCACTTTTCGATGCACTTGACTTTGAGCAACTCTACAAAAGAATATTTAAATTTCCCAGTCCATGACCTCATACAGGAATTCATATTGAAAAACCAGGAAACTCCCTTGCATATACCAGTGGCTCCATCCAAATTGGATTCCCTTTATAGGGTGCAGATTTGTCTTGGCTTTAATAGGCCACAACTGTAGCATCAGTCTCTAATGGTTGAGTCTTTTTTGAAGAGGCCATTCAGCTCCAGATCATATGCCACTGCACCTCCAATAGGGAGAGTCGTATCTTGGACAAGTCTGCTTGTAAGCTGTTTTAAAATATGCTGCTTACCAGCTGCATCACCTACTATGCTTTCTATATGACATTTTATTTTAAGCACTAAGTTCAGCACCTGTCTCATTATAAACAATTTATTCCTGTAGACCAGCCTCCTGATTTTCAGCAAACTTCGCATGATCTCCTTGAGACCAGGACATTCATGTCAAGAACAATCTTTGCTTTTGATATAACTTTCAGAGCATCAGCCTTGTCCATTGCAATGAGACAAAGCATGGCTTTATAAATTAGGCTTGGGGCTCGGTTTTCAAGACTGCCTTGCAAATTTCCCTTGTATGGGAGACTTGGTGATCACATTAAAAAAACTATGCAGATGATCACCAGGTAAGATTGCTCTATGACCTCTCCCTCATTCTCCCAAGTTGCATGATCCTAAACAGTCAACTACATCGTTTAAAAGGCACTGCACTCTGCCATCAACGTTTTCCACAACTCTGGCTCCAAAGTGCCCTAGAAACCAACGCTCTCAAACATCTTAATAGAAGTTCGACCTTTTGGTGCGCTCTGAAATGCCTAGTCAATGCCCTACAACCTCTATCCACATCCATTGGAAGTTCACTCACCCTGTACCACTAACGCTTATCAGTTCAACTGGGGTGAAATGAGGATATGCTCTACCTTTACCAGAACTCCATTCAGACACTCTATAAAGAGAGTTCTTTATAATAATAATCGGTTTATATACCGCAAGACTGAAGTTCTATGCGGTTTACAATAATTAAAAATTACAATTGAAGAAAAGTTGAATAGAACTAAAAAAATTAAGAAGCCAATAATTAGAAACACTATAATGATCTAAATGGTCCATAATAAACTTTTTATTAATTAGCTGCCAAACTATTTCGTAAACAGATATGTCTTTAAATGTCTCCTAAATTCCCCATAGGTGTCAGTAAGCATAAGCAGTTTTTCTAAATCCTTACCCCATAATGCTGCTTCATATGGAAAAAAAATTTTGATGATGATTTTTAAGTTTACATCCTCTTAACAGGCGGAAAAACAAAATTCAGATGCATGTTTCTCTTGTGTCTGTTGGTTGCAAAAGAGAAAAATTCAATATTATATTTGGGAGATAAGCCTTAAAGCAGAAGCAACCAAACTTAAACTTTGCCCGTGCCTCCATTGGCAGCCAATGTGCAGTACTTGATAGGAGGGTTTTACGTGATCATATTTGGTCAACCTAAAAATCAACCTGACCACCGCATTTTGAACCATTCTCTCTGTGCAACAGGGCCATATCAATCACTGATCTGCACAATTGGTGTCATCAATGCCTTAGTCCTGAGTACCAAGTAGACTTGTCATTGCTGTTCAAAGTTAACATATTCCTCTGGAAAATTGCCAAATAGGCAATATTACAGTAATCAAATGATGAAACATCAAAATACACCCTAATGGACTGAAGTTTCCAAAGAGTAAAGAAACCTTTTCTGACCAGAGTGTCTACCTGGTTCTTCATAGTTAAGCCCTGATCCAGTATTCCCAAAACCTTAATGGTAGATTGAATAGGATAGCTGGATTTATTTATAATCAATGATGTCTTGGTATCAAACAGGCGTGGTGAAGCTACAAAAAAATTCATTTTTCCTGAGTTAAGCTTCTGTCTAAATTTGGTTATCCATTGTTCCATTAGACCTATTACTTCTGTTGCCTTGGGAATAACTTCAAAAAGAGAATTAGCAATGGAATAATGATCGTAAAATCATCTGCATAGCTAAACAATTTTATCCCCAGCTGGGACAATTGCGCACCCAATGATGACATAAACATTAAGAAGCAATGGGGACAATGGTGAGCTTTGCGGAACGCCAGATGAATTATTCCAAATACCTGAAAGATCATTGTTGAAACGAACCTGATAGGTGCGAGACATAAGAGAGCCCCGAAACCATTCTAACACCTCCTCTGATACCAATAGCATCCAAACATTGGAACAATTTCCCATGGTCCACTAAATCAAATGCAGAACTTATATCAAATTGCATGATCAAAGCATTAAGACCTTTACTAAACAAGGAACATAAATTGTCCAAAATAGTAGCAATTACTGTCTCGGTACTAAATAAAGGTCTAAAACCAGATTGAGATTCATGCAAGAGAGAAAATTGATCAAGATATTCCATTAGTTGAAAATGGACCAATCCTTCCATAATTTTTACAAAAAATGGGATGGATGCTATCAGTTTCTGACATCAACACTATCAAGAGGTTCCATTCTCATGTCACCAGATAGGTCATCTGCTAATTCTTTATCTGCGTGTTCTTCACATATTGTTATTAAAAAAACAAAACCCCTCCAGGAGCAGAACCAGTGACAGCATTCTCGAGGTCTCAAGGTAGCCACAAGCAGTACCTGTGATTAATGAATAGATCAACTCGCCTATAGAGTGAAGTACTTTTTGGCCTGGAATCAGTGTCCAAACTAGCACAGTATTTGGTTGTCGTGCCTGCACCGCTCTACTCTTAGAGTTAATCTGTTCTGAACTACCAATGCTTCATTTACTCCCTTATCCAGCATCTAGCCGCAATTCTGCTATTTTACCCTCCTCATCCCACCGAGGGTCGTCCGACTCATTATCAACATTGTTGGACCCTAATCACCACCAAGGAACTGGGCCTTGCATGTCTTAAACTAAGGCTATGCTTCATCTTTGCAAAATACCTCTGCACAGACCTCCAAGAAAGTATTCTTTCAACTCTCAGCAGACTTCCCTTCAGCAAGAACTCTTGGACCTTCTGCAACAGATTTCCATCGACCAGTACTCCTCAGTTTAGAGGTTTAGAGGTATTATTCCAAATATTTCCTCATACTAAAGAAGACTGGAGGATTGCGCCTGTTCCTCAACCTCTGAGCCCTTAAGTTCTTAGTCCAAGAAAAGTTTCACATGCTGTCTCTAGGCACTCCTATTAGAGAAGAATGACTTGCTTTGCTCTCTGGATCTCAAAGAAGACTACATGCATATCCCCATTCTTCCAGCCCACTTCCTCTGCTTTCAGATAGGAACACGTATTAAGTATAGGGTGCCACCCTTTGGCCTAGCATCAGCCCCCAGAGTATGCCTACTTCTACTAGCCAACTGCTACAAAACCAAGGGTGTGCAAACCCTTCTTTTATCCAGAGGTGATGCAGTTCTCTTATTCAAAGCTAGCAGAGCGACAGAATACTCTGTTAAAAAAAAAAAAAAAAAGTCATTTTCATCGGATTTCTTCAGCCTCACCACTGGTGTCTTACTTCCATCTCTATTCCATTCACTCTTGGGGATCTTCACAATTAAATCTCTTCTCTCTGCCACCAATTGCAACATTTAGCACTTCTGTTCCAGTCTGCACTCTCATCATTTGGATTCCACTGAATTTCTAGCCTGGACAGCCCAGTTCATATATGCGTTCCCTTCAATCTCTATGATATGGAACTCTCACATTTCAACAGAATCCAACCACCATGATTCTCGTGCCTCCACAGTAATGGGCAACCCTAGTTGCCACCTTCAATGTCAAGGAACCCATTCCTCTTCAAACATTTCAATTGTCTTGACTCAGAGTAAAAGTTCCCTTCTGACTACCAATCTACAGTATCTGCAATTTACAGCCTTGTTCCTGGCTCCTCTTGCGTGATAAGTTCCATCTTTCTATTCCAATGTCAACCACCTGAGCAACTCTATACAATGATTCTACTGCATCATGTGGACACAGTTTACCTAAAGAGCTGGACTCCAAACATATCCTATATTGTTAGAGCTGCATTATCTTTTCTCTCTTTTATATATATATATTTTTTTTAATGGAGACAACAGTCAAAAACACTTTAGTACGTACTTCTCTCCTCTTATCAGTGCCCTACAAGTTCCTTTCAGCACTATATTTCAAGACTTCAGTGCCAAATAAGTACCTTTGGGCACCAATCAACGGGCTTACATGTCTGTTGCTTTCTGACTTCATGAAGGACCTTGATCTCAAAGCCTCCAATCCAACCTCCTCCAGTTGCTTAAAATCCACAGGTGGGTCCTCTTCACATGATGATGTCTCCATTTGAAGTGCTTATGACTTCATCTCTTCAGCACTTACTGTAGTCTTTTCCCTTTGAATCACTTCTGTTCACCAATTCAATGGATACCAATCTCTTAATACATGATCCACTGTACACAACATTTTCTCAAGATTATTGTTCTCACTCATCTCAAATTCCTAGTGGTAGTCTCCATTTTTCATCTCAGCCAGTCTATAAAATTACCGGCTGCCTTCTCCAGACCACATTGTCTCCCTGGGAGAACTGTACTTATTTACTGGACTGTAAACCTGCCTTTACTTGCTGCCTAGTTACATTGAACAATGCCTTTCCAAACTACAACTCGTCTATTACTGTCCTTTAATCCCAACAGACTAGGAGCTTCGATAATCAAAAAGTTAATCTCTCTATAGTCAACGGACTGCATATCGGACATGCTGCCATGCATGGGCTGGGCTGCCACTGGACAGTAGTGCTCCAGCGCCTGAAATTACATTAGTGGCAGCCTTAGTAGTTTATTCCATTTCTTCTCCATTGTTGACATTTACAAAAGTAGATTCTTAAGTCCCAACTCCATACTTTCACATCTCATTTCTTACTGGAGACTAATTCAGATGGGATAAATGGTTTGGCCAAACAGTTCTAAAAAAAAAAAAATTCTCTAGTCGTCAACTTCCCTCCATCCCATTCATAATAGCTAGGGAGTCACATTTGTGCAAATATGCTGACTGCTTGTTCTAGGATAAATAGCACAGTTACTTACCTGTAACAGGTGTTAGCCAGGGGCAGCAGGCAGATATTCTTACATCCTTCCCTCCTCCCCTAGTTGGCTTCTTAGCTTGTTTTCTGAACTGATGGTCCTGCGAGCTGATGGGCGGGAAGGCACTCATGCATGCACAATACGGGCAGTCATGAAACTTTGAAAAAAGTGAAATGACAGTAAACATTTGCACTGTCCATATCAGGCTCCATAGATGACGTCGCCCATCTGTGAGAATATCTGCCTGCTGTCCTAGGATAACATCTGTTACAGGTAAGTAACTGTGTTTTGATTGCAGGGATGTTTGACACCTCTGTGTAAAGATGCCTATATTTATAGTACCGGTAAGCCGTTTGTGCATTTTCAAATCCTCACAATTAATTCCTCTTAAATAGATGCTTTAAAAGTTGTATGCAAAAAAGAGCTTCTGTATGGTATAAGCTGCCACCTCTACTCCAAGACCTTATTAAATAAAAAAAAATTATGTGCTTATTGAATTGTGAATATTCCATTTCCAACTATAGCTGCAGTACTAGCCTTACTTTCCCTAGTCTTAGTTTCCAGCAACAGCTGCAGTATTAGCCTTAGTCTCCCTAGCTATAGAAATCACCTGCCCCTTCCATCTGGTATCACCTTTTGTAAACCTAGAGCTACAATTTATTTCAACCCTATGGATTGCTTTGCATGCTTAGGAACATACCTCTTAAATGCTCCTTCAAGAATCCCAGCTTGCCATTATGCAATATCTTGAAAAAGAGAGGCAAATCTTCAATGCATTACTGGGAGCCTGTGTATTTTAACTTGGGATCAGTCTTTTGATCATACTATACACATTAGTGACAGACTATCATAATATAGACCCCTTACAATGAGCACCTCCAATACTAAGAATTAAATGAAAATAAGACTTCAGTTGTGATAAATGGAACTTATAAAAAACTACATCTACCTCCTATTTTACTTGATCTTTATCAAATAAATATGAGTCCCATTTTAAAACAAATCCTGCACCACTGAAAGCACATAGGATCTCCATATCTTCAATCACTACTTCCTTCATATTTTCTTGAAGGGTTTTATACCTAGTGCATAACTGTCTTGGTCATATTGTGTGTCTTATCAAGTCACCCGCCAACAGCAAACAAGACTCAAAATTTGCACCCTGGACATGTGCCCATCTGGAATCAGGATTTGGATGTCATCTATGTATGCACTTGAAAGGAATAACACTGTTCTGTCAAGTGAATGGCCAAAGCTTGTATATAGATGTTACATTAAAGCAGAGTGTAATGAACCCTGCACTACACTAGACTGAACAGGAATCCAATCCTTGGGCCAGCTTCTAAATTATCTGCATTTAGAAACACAAACCAATCATATACTGCCTCACCTATACCCAGTGAATACAATCACTCAATTAAAAAAGCTGGTTGAAAGGTTATCAAAACTCATGTTGAGCAGTGCTAATGTGTTCTGCCTTTTCTATATGCCTCTGCAGCAAATCAACCACAGCCAACACTATATAGTTTGCCGTCATGTTCACTGGCCACATATACATAATCGGTTTTATATGTGTACTTATAAGAGCCCCATTTATGTGCATATTGACCTCGTGTAAATGACTAAACATCACTATTGCATTCTTGTTGCTTAAAACTAGGTGCCTCCTTACAGAGGCACCATCCAAATACCTCTGGTATTTCTCCACTTCCAGTAACTGGTTCATACAGCATCATCTATTTCTTGTTTCCCTGTAACATACAAGCAATAAGGTTGAGTCTTATTTTGCAGAGCTTGACTTTTTGCAAAATATAAGTTAGGAGATATATATATATTTATTTATTTTTTTGCAGAAAAGTTAATTGTGCTGCATATTAAACAGTGTGATGAGGATCCCTTGTCTTTCTAAAATGATTTCTTCATATTTACTTGAAAAGCACAGATGGGGAGTATGAACCCATAATAGCTTGAATTTCCTCCTACACAGCCCTCCCAAAGGACTGAACTACATTCCTTGCCACCTAATTTATATTTTCCCCAGCTGTTGGGGTCAGCCATACTGAACCTTGCAAATTACAAGAAGAGTAATTTATACATGAGATCCAGGCTCCTGTTATGCACTGAAAATTTTTTTTGATTTGGCCCTATATGTGCTGTCAGTTTACCTCATCTAACTTAATGTCCTAGTCCCAGTTTATAGGGGTGTGAACCTTGTATCCGTCTCCAGCTCTTTCTCCCTACCCCTCACAAACTTCAGATCATAGCTTGGTTTGCCCTGGGTACTTTTACTGTTTTTGTCTACATTGTTCCCAGGTCTTGGTTGTGCCTCTAGTGTGGTTTCCTGTGTCATTACCCTCCCAAGCTTTTGCACAGATATGTAGGGCCGAGTTGAGTACTTGACAGGACTATCTGCTACCTCCATTATCTCTATGGTGAAGGAGTCCAATGAAATCCCATTCACCACAACTGAGGTGCATGGATATTTATAAAGTACCCTAATCCAGACTATTAACCCTTCTTGAAACCTGTGTAGTGCAGGGCGGCAATGAGAAGCTTCGGTGATGGCCTATCAAAGGTTGTGGTCTAAAGTTTGATCTTTAGTTAACAAACAGTCATAGTACTTTTAACTGCTGTACTATAGCAACTGCTGTACTATGGCCTCTCAGCCAGTTGGGTTTTCAGGATATCCACAATGAATAAGAATGAGAGAGCATTGCATGCACTGTCTCCTTGGTATGGAGGAGTAGCCTGATGATTAATGCAGTGGCTTGAGAATCGGGAGAACAGCTCAGAACCCATGTTCTCGCACCTTAAAGTGTTACCTCATAAGCTTAAAAACTTTCTATCTCCTCTCTTAGACTTTATAATAGAGTTCCAAATATACTATTAGACCAGCAACACTTATCTGAACTTGAGGTATATGTAAATCCTCAGTCATTTTTTTAAAATTTTTAACAAATTATCAATTAAAGTTAACTTTGCTGCATAGGAACAACTGGAGCTGTAAGAGGCTGCTGACGATGGTGTTTTGCTAATCAAGCTGCTTAAGAGACTCTACAGTCGTCACAGCTTCAGTGCTGAAACAACTTGATTAATGAAACATTGACCACTGTCCATGGGATCTTACAGCTTCTCTCTCATGTTCTGCTCCCTAAGAAGGTCCTTTAAAGCTAAATGCTAAGAAGCCCATAAGAATATAATGGGCTTTTTAGAACTTAGTATGTTTCATTAGGAGCTGTTTTTCTAAATGTTAGTGCATACCAGATAGTGTTCAGGGATAGTACTTGAGTAGATCTTCATTCCATATTGCTAGCCGCTCAGATGGGAACTACATAAAAAGAAAGGTCCAGTTGTGTCCAGTGGACAAGGGAGTAGAATTAGAGAATCACCACATTCACCTATCAGTATAGGAATGGCAAGGGCCCCTCTGCACATCCAGAGGAAAAGCTGCCTGCTCTGTCAGCATCCACACTAGCTTGATCAGATAACAAGGGGATGCAATACCACCCTCAAAGATACGTTTGGTCTTTTACCCCAGATTTAAAAACTATGTTTCTTTTCTTCCTGTGCTTCCTGCAGTTGCTCTGCTTCCTTTGTGGCTCCTTTCCATGCTTAACCACAGTTCTGCCCCTCTCCATGGCTCACTCTCAGTGCCTTTTAAAAAAACACCTTAAGGAAGGGAGTCAGAGTAGTCCAGTGCCATCTTGGACCAGAAGGTGTGGTTACTGAGCTTGTCGAGTGCTGCTCCCATTGTAAGCAGCATCGGGCTGTTGCTGTCGTGGGAGGTTTTTGGCAGGAATATGGAGGGCCTCTGCGTATTGGTGTCTTTTCTCACATGCATGAGGATTTGGTGAGCTGCTCTTCTACTCAGGGAAGGCGGCCGTGGTCTGCTCCCATGAGTTGGGGCTGCACATGTCCTGCAAGTCATGGTCTTGGGTCTGTGGCTATTTTTGGTTGCCAGGTAGGTTTAGGGCAGGGATCTCAAAGTCCCTCCTTGAAGACCGCAATCCAGTCGGGTTTTCAGAATTTCCCCAATGAATATGCATTGAAAGCAGTGCATGCACATAGATCTCATGCATATTCATTGGGGAAATCCTGAAAACCCAACTGGATTGCAGCCCTCAAGGAGGGACTTTGAGACCCCTGGTTTAGGGGGTCAGGAATCTTCCCCTGAATTCATTTTGCTCTTACATCCTCCTTAAGCAGGCCCAGCCTTCGGGGGATGGCACAGACTTCTCAGAAGGTCCCAGGAGACTCTTGCAGGGGAGGCTACAGATTAGAACTGGCTTCTCTATTCGTTGTTTACTCCTTGGTGTTGCCCTGTAGCATGCCCTGCATAAGGGAGATGTGCTGTCCATTCTGTTGGAGCTCCAGCGCATGGGAATGATTGCTCCAGTTCCGTGCAGTGAATGAGGCTTGGTATTCAAATTACTTCATGGTCCCCAAGAAGGGGGGACTCTTCCACCCTGTCTTGGGACCTCAAACATCTCCACAAGTTCTTGAGGGTGTGCCATTTTCAAATGGAGACCATACAGGCTATAATTGTGGTGGTTCAGTCGGGGAGTTCTGATTGCCTTTGATTTGAAAGAGGCATACCTCCGTGTTCCCATCTGGCAGCCTCACCAATATTTTCACTTTGTGATGCTGGGGCAACACTTTCAGTTGTCGATGGCATCCAGGACCACCTCCAAGGTGATGGCCACCTTTTTTGCATAAGGAGGGCATCAGTGTTCTCCCTTACCTAGATGATTGATTAATCAGGGCATCCTTGATACAGGAGAATTGTCAGTCCATCTCCCATAAGTCATCAAGGTTTTCAATTTGCTGGGATGGGTGGTTAACTTTTCTAAAAGCTGCTTGGAACCCTCACAGCACTTGGAATATCTAGGTTTCTCCAACACAGCTCAGGGGAAGGTGTCTTTCCCGGACCTTTGCCGTACCAAATTACAGTTGCAGGTATGCAGTTTACTGCGGGAGCCAGGTTCTCGGATCGATGGCAGCAGTATTGGAAGTGGTTCCTTGGGCCAGAGCTCATATGTGCTTGCTGCAGCATGTTGGTCTTGTCCCACTGGTCTCTCAGGATCATGCTCTGTGACTGCGTTTAATACTGGCTGCCAGGACCAGCATATCATTGTGGCTTGCCATTCTGTGTCAGGGAATGCCATTGGATGATGGTGGTCATGGATGCCAACTTGTTGGGATTCTGTTGTTACCTTGCTATAAGCAAGGAAGCGGCCTACTTCTAACACCTGTGCCAGAGTTCGGCGGACCCTTGATTTCTAGTGTGAGCAGCGGGAGATTTCGACTCTGGGCACTTTGCCACAAATCTTGGCCTTTCTGCAAGAACGATGTGAGAAAGATTCAGCATACAGTTCTCTAAAGGTGCGGATAGCAGCGTTGGCATATTTTAGGGGCTGTGTGCAGAATACTTCCTTAGTGGTGCATTCAGATGTGTTTGTTTGGCTTCCCTTTGGCCTCCAGTGCCCATCCACCATCTGTAATGGAGCCTCAATTTGGTTCTTCATGCTGTTCAGAGATCTCAATTTCAGCTACATCATAGAGCTTCTTTAAAAGATCTGACTTTGAAAGTGGTGTTTCTTATGGCTCACTTCAACATGACGAGTTTTTTGAGGTACTGTTGTGTTGAGATCCATTTTCCTGGTTTTTGAAGGCCCCTAGGGTTACGATTCGGACAATGGTCTGCCTTTTTGCCTTGGGTAGTAGTGTCTTTTCATGTGAAATCAGCTGCTGTTCCTTCCCTCCTTTCAGGAGGAGGCTTGCCTCGAGCTGTTTTCCCAGCTGCACTATCTTGATGTTTCAGGGCGTTTATCCAATATTTGCATGCCCCTACTAAATTTTGTCATTCGGATCAACTTTCTTCGGATGTTCTTTGGTGGGTTGGTGGCCTCTAAGATGTGGATCTGGGAGGCAGTGTTATTGGCCTACATCCTTGCAGGAAGATATCCTCTTCCTCTGAGCACACTCAACTCAAGCATTGGCTACTTTGTAGGTGGAATCTTGGTGCTGTCCATTGGATGAGTTTTGCAGATTAGCTACTTGGTCCTTGTTGCATACCTTTGCCAAGAATTATCAAGTGGGAGGAGGCTTCTTTGGACTGTCCATTCTCTCGGCAGCGATTGCTGTTTTCAAGGACTACATCTCTACATTCCATTTGGATTCATCTGCTGTTGATGCAGAAATGGTAAATTTGTCTTGCCTGACAATTTTCTTTCCTTTAGTCAGATGACACTAGATGAATCCAGGTCGATGAAGCCATCCGTGCAATGTGCGGCGGCAGTGAAAAAGGCGACTAGGATGCTAGGCATGATTAAGAAGGGGATCACAAACAGATTGGAGAAGGTTATCATGCCGCTGTACCGGATTATGGTATGCCCTCACCTGAAATACTGTCGAGCACTGGTTGCCGTACATGAAGAAGAACACGGTACTACTCGAAAGGGTCCAGAGAAGAGTGACTAAAATGGTTAAGGGGCTGGAGGAGTTGCCGTACAGCGAGAGATTAGAGAAACTGGGCCTCTTCTCCCTTGAAGAGAGGAGACTGAGAGGGGACATGATCGAAACTTTTCAAGATACTGAAGGGAATAGACTTAAATAAAGACAGGTTGTTCACCCTCTCCAAGGTAGGGAGAACGAGAGAGCACTCTCTAAAGTTAAAAGGGGATAGATTCTGTACAAACAAGGCAGTTCTTCACCCAGAGAGTGGTAGAAAACTGGAACGCTCTTCCGGAGGCTATTATAGGGGAAAACACCCTCCAGGGATTCAAGACAAAGTTAGACAAGTTCCTGCTGAACTGGAATGTACGCAGGTAGGGCTGGTCTCAGGGCACTGGTCTTTGACCTAGGGGTTGCTGCAGGAGCAGACCACTGGTATGAACCAGCAGTGGCAATTCTTATGTTCTTATGAGGAGTGCTGCCAGTTGCTCTCCTCAAATCTGGTATTCACCGGGGGGGGGGGGGGGGTTGTTGGTCTTCTCATAGATAATGTTCACCTATATGGTTCAAGAAGTACTTAGTGAGGAGGGAAGAGTGTGATTCGAGTTTGTTCGTTCTGCTTTGTTATGGAAAATACTGAACAGTCAAGAAGTCTGCCATCCTATATTATAGAAGTAAGATCTGTGCTTTGTATCTCCACCTACTGGTGGATGGACATAACCCATTTGTCTGCTATGACTAAGGAAAAGAAAATTTTATCAGGTAAGAACATAATTTTACCTTTTCCTCCAAGGTATAGTCGGTCTCCTCTATCCCTTATCTACAGACTTTAAACCTTAAAAGACCTTCCCCATCACTCTTCTCTCCAGCAGAGCCAAACACAATCACACTATTCGCCCTTATATAGACAGCACCTTCATTTTAATGCCAACTGCTTGCCCATACCATCTTGACTTCTACCTTCCTTCTGACACCAGTGATCCTTCCCTCAATACTGTTCAGCTTTAATCTGAGGAGACTCACTCCACCCACTTAGAAAACAGAAAACCTCACCTGCTGGTCTGAGCAGGCATTACCACTTAGCTCAACGAATGTGGAAATATAAAGAACAATAGTCCTAGAAAAAAACAGGAAAGATATGTCAAATACAGTACTCGAACAAAATCCAAATATGATGTGCTAGCAAAAATAATTAAAAGCAACAAATATAAAAGTATATATAATCGGAAGAGAGCATTTGGGTAGTGGTGGTGTCTGGTTCTGAGCAATAACCAAATCGCATAGCCATGGTTCTCTGTGCATATAGAGCACTGAATCTTTGAACTCCTTGCCATAATGAGGTGAAACAAGCACTGAATCCTACTAGCTGTAGATACTATACCCCTGTTCAAAAACTTCTTGTTCATTGCTTTGTTCAAGATGCTTCTTGGTCTGTTTCCCTGCCTCATTGTCCAGTTTGATCAAATGGCACAGGCCAATGATGTGTTAGTGAAAAAGAAAATTCAGAAAAATATAAACACATCAAAGCTGCTGGGAAAATACATTAAATGGATCTAAATTTTATAAAGTTCCATGCACACTCCTGAACACCCCATTCTCGTCTATTGAGGGGTTCACATATCTCCTATAGAAAACATGCCCAGGTCAGTGTTTGTTGTGAGTATGATTGGGTGGCACAGTTCATCTCTTTGACTCATTAGCATCTTCTCCAGCATGACAGTTGTTATGGTTTTGAGATGTTAATGATATTGAGGCGTGCCTAGGTTTACCAGAGTTATTCAAGAAAAAAAGATGTTGCCCTGCCCCATTTTGGCTCCAGCCTTACTCCCACACAAATCTCTCCTTCTCTGAGTCTGGGGTCTGGGCTACATCTGGAAGATCTCTGAGCATGTATGGATGCGATGCTATGATGTCACATGTATGCTCGGAGGTCTTCCAGACAAACTGCCGGGTTTTGAAAATCCATTTGGACAGCAGGACAGTCCTGAAAAGTTTGGTAACCCTAGGTAGGCATGCCATGTACAGCACTGTATTGTGTTATATCTGTGAAGCCCTTGACCCTGCTTCTGCAATGCCTGTGCAAAAGTTTGGAAAATATAGTTTATATTCTGACCTTTATACAAGGTGGATCACAACATTACTATACATAATACAAAATTGCAAAATACTTGCAATTACTTATGTGGAAATTGCAAAATACACTACAAACAATCATTAACAAAAACATTCATCAACAAAAAAGATCTTGCAATTTTCATAGCATAATTTAACAAGGGCAGCTTCTAGAATTCACCATTTATTACTAAAATTGTGGAGTGTCAGGATTAGAGCTCTCAGCTACTATTATGGAGGGTGTTTAATAATTTATTTACCTGAGTATGAAAGAAAGTAGCAAGCATATTGAAACAAGTCTGTGCATGTTGTGACATGTCTCAAGGTTACTCATGCACAGTTGTGGCTCAGTGCGAGTAACATTCCAAGAGACAGGATGGCAGGAGAGTCCTCATGCGAATCAAGTAAGAAACTGCTAGATAAGAAGCACCGTTCAGCGATAAAATTTCTCACACAAAAAAGGAAAAAGCCAAAGGAAATCCATGAATACATGACTAGTTTAGGGTGAGTTTGCCCCATCATCCTACATTATAAAACTTTGGAGCAAGCAATTTTAAGTGGGATAGAGGCCATTGAAGATGACCCTTACACTGGATGGCCTGTGGAAGCAACTTCCACAAAAATATGCAAGAAAGTTGATTTAATTTTGTCAGACAAATTTAAGGTTTCCCGAATAGCTGAAGAAATGGGCATCTTGCCAGGTACAGTTTGAAGAAAAATTCATGAAAAGTTGAGCATGTCCAAGGTTCCAAGAATGCTGACACCATGTCATAAGGCCACAAGGCTCCAGTGCTGTCAGGAGAACTTGTAGATGCTCTGTGCAGTCCAAGTAAATTTTTTTATCATTTGGTGATGAGATGAGATTTGGGTCTATCATAGAGAACATGAGTCCAAAATGGAGTCAATGAGGTGGTAGCACAAGTCATCCCCCCATCCCAAAATGTTCAAGACAGAGAAATCTGCAGGCAAAGTCATGGCAACTGTTGTCTGGTATAATGGAAGAACTTTTGCTTCTGGATTTCATGCCACACAAGACAACTATAACCGGGGAGAGTTATGCCAACATAGTGATCACTTTGTTGGACTCAAAGAGAAAAGACACGAAACTCAGTAGGTGTACTGGTGCACATATCATGACTGTTACAGGCTGCCATCTGAGAATGTGGGTTTCAGTGATTAAACCATCCTCCCTACAGCCCTAACCTATCTCCTGTTCCAAGTTTTGAAGAAATTTCTATGGACATTGGTTTTCAAGTGATGAAGGTTCAAGGAAGCTGTGACATCCTGGTTTGAAGGTCAAACAGAAGAATTTTTTTTCAAAGGGGTTAAAAGTCATTGCAGGAAAAGTGAATGAAGTGTACGAAGCTATCGGCACTATATTGAAAACCAAAACATTTAAAAAATCTTTTTCTTTCCTACTGAGGTAGATAAATTATTGAACACCCGTTGTAGGTCCTTGTACAGAGGCAAGCAGGCTGAGTTTTAGTGTAACCTTCACTTCCAAGCCAAGTGCCCCTGGCTCAGCTATGTTGCTGCATTGTACCTTTTCTGGCAATCCTACAATGCATGGGTTGTTTTGACCGGAGTGGTTATGGAAGAGTGCCACTCTTCCATAACCTCTATCAGCATCATTCCAGCTGATCAATTTTATTTCCATATGTTAGTGTGCACTCCAGGCTGCTCATTATTTTCTACCCTTTCAATATGCTCCTCTGTTCCTGAAAGCAAAGTTGCTTACCTATAACGGGTGTTCTTTGTAGATAGGGGGATATAGCCACACTTGCTGGTGAAGTCCTCTGACTGAGCCTTAGTGTCTATGTTCTCCCCTAGGGTACTATAAGCTTTTGAGCTTACTGGGCATATGCAGGGGACCCTGCCTCAAGAGCCCCTCCCCCTTGCCCTGCCAGTTTCATCTCTAGCAAAAAAAGCATTGTCTTGAGGGGATGGTGGGTGGGAAAGTGGCTGCATTCCCCTGCTGTCTACGGAGAACCCCCATTACAAGTAAACACCTTTGCTTTCTCCAGAGACAGCAGGGAAAATGCAGGCACACTTGCTGATTGTCCAAATCATACACCTTATGTGGAACTTCGGTCCAAGCAGTAGTGTTTGGTAAACGTATGAACTGAGGACCAGGTTGCAGCTTTACAGATACCTTGAATAGGGATTGATTTAAGATGTGCTATTGAAGAAGCCATAGCTTGTACTTTGTATGCTCCAATTGGACCAGGGGGTGGTTCTTGAGCCCTCTTATAGCAGAAAGTGATGCAATGCATAATCCATGAGGACATAGTTCTCTTAAATGCTGGGTGACCTCAGTTAGATGGATTATAGGAAACAATAAAGTTGGTTCATTTGACTGAAGCCTGAAGTTTCTTTAAGGTAGTAGAGTAATGCTTGTCTGCAGTCCAAGGTACAGAGAAATGAAGAAGAATGCGGAGGGAGAAAAAAAAAGGACGACAAGATGATAGTTTGATTAAGATGGAAGTCTGTAACAACTTTTGGAAGGAATTTTGGGTGAGTCTGCATCTGTACTTTTAGTTGGGAAAAATTGGAGATGAGGATAATACATAACCAGAGCCTGAAGCTTGCTAACTCTTTGCTGATGTGAGCGCTGTTAGGAGGACTGTTTTTTCCATTTTAGGAATATTATCATGATAGACCCTAAAGGTTCAAAAGGAGCTTCCATCAATTGATCTAATACTAAATTAAGGACCTATGCTGGAGGAGGGTGCCCTTATCAGAGGTCTGAGATTGGTGAGTCCTCTTAGAAAGTAAGAAATCAGAGGTTGTGAAATTGGTTTTCTATCTGTAAGGTCATGATATGCTGAAATTGCCGATTAAATGGGTTCTTAGAGTTTGCTTTGAGACCCAAATCTGATAAATGCAGAAGATAAGTTAATATACAAGGAATCGGGCATTGAAGAGGGTCTTCAGTTTGAGAACATGCTCACATTGAAAAATGTTTCCACATAAATTGGTATGACTTTCTAGTGGAAGGATATCTGACTGTGAGAAGGACTGTTTTCACCGATTGTGATACTGGAATTCTAGTGAGGATTGAAGTTTTAATTTCCATGCTGTGAGGCTGAGACTACATAAATTGAGATGCAGTAGTTGTCCATTGTGCTGTGAAACCAGAGAAGGATGGTCTCCCAGAGAAACTAGGGGAGCATCTAGGACAGGGGTCTCAAAGTCCCTCCTTGAGGGCCGCAATCTAGTCGGGTTTTCAGGATTTCCCCAATGAATATGCATGAGATCTATATGCATGCACTGCTTTCAATGCATATTCATTGGGGAAATCCTGAAAACCCGACTAGATTGCGGCCCTCAAGGAGGGACTTTGAGATCCCTGATCTAGGAGGTCTGGAAGCTGCAGATACCAGATTTGTCTGGGCCAGTGAGAAGTAATTAGAATGAGATGAGTGTTGTCTCTGATGACTTTCTGAAGAACTCTGGAAATAAGTGGAGCATGGGAAGGCATACAGAAGATGTTGCCCGCATGGAATGGAGAAAGCATCTCTTGCTATGACTTGTGGAGCTGGACGAGGGGACGGAACATCTGACACTGAGCATTGTTTTGTGGCGCAAAAAGATCTACATATTTGTTGAAGGGTGGCAGGATTTAAAGTCCACTCGTGAGGGTCAAACTTCTGGCTGAGAGAATCTGTGATTGTTCTTTTCTCCTGGGATGTATACTGCTTGTAATTCCACTTGAAGGGATAGAGCAAAGTTCCAGAGATACTAAGCTTCTCTGCAGAGTGGAAGGGATCCAGAGACTCTTTGTTTTTTTCATATAGAACATCGTCACTTGGTTGTCTGTATGAGAAGGCGCTGGCTGAGAATCTAAGGACAAAATGCTCGAAGAGTATAGTAGATTGTTCAAAGCTCTAATAGGTTTATATGGAGGTGTTTCTCCCCCGTTGACCACTGACTTTGAGTTTGGAGGCAGTTGAGATGTGCTCCCCAATCTTTGGTTGAAGCATCTATTGTAATTGTGATGTAAGTAGGTGGAGGCTCAAATGGACAGCCCTCCTGAAGAGGAGTGGACTGAAGTTTTGATGCATTGTGTGGTAGAAATTATTTTAGAGAGTAGTTGCGTATGCTGAGTCCAGTGTAATCTAAGGTGCCAGTGCAGTGGCTGCATGTGTAGTTTTGCATGCAGTACAAGGGAAAGTGATGTTGCTATGTGACTCAAGAGGCATAAGATGAGTGCTGGAAGGTAGGAGGATTGCCTGAGATGGTTGGCTAAGCTGATGATTGCTTGATGTCAGTCTTCTGAAAGATAGGCTCTTGCCATGATGGTGTTTGTTTGTGCTTCAGTGAATATGAGGGAGTGAACCGGTTTGAGTTTGGACTTTTTGAAATTGATTATAAAACCTAGGTCTTGCAAGGTATGTACTGTGGTTTGGATCGTGCACAGAAAACATTCCTTATAATATGCCACTAGTAGCCAATCATCCAGGTAAGGAAAGACTGCATGATGTTGCTTGTGTAGGTGGCTGCTACTACTGCTAGCCACTTTGTGAAGACTCAGGGTGCTGATGATAGGCTGAAGGGTAGAACTTTGTATTGATAATGTTTATTGAGAAACTGGAATGAAGGAATGGCCAGTGGGAGGGGTGAATTGGGATTATGGGTGTATGCATCAGTCCAAGTGCGGCTTACCAATTGTTTTGTTTCAGAATTGGAAGCATAGCTGGAAGTGAAATCATTTTGAACTTTTCTTTCTTGATGCAGGCATTTAGAGGTCAAAGATTGAGTATGGGATGGAGGCCTTGAGTCATTTTGGAGATGAAGAAGAACCTGGAATGGAACCCCAGATGTTTCTGATGGTGGGGTATTTCCTCTATGGTATTGCTTTGTAGTAGGAGAGAGAACTCCTCTGCAAGTTGTGGGATATGTTGATAAGGTATGTTGGATGGCGGAGATGGATGGGTGTTTGGAAAGTGTGGTAGGAAATTGAGGGATGATGAGGACCCATTTGTCCATCGTGATGCACTGCCATGCTGAAAAGGAGTTAGCCGCCCTCCCACTAGTAAATTGTCAAAAACTGGGACTAGGTTTGAGCGGAGGCAACTGAGATCCAAAGACTGCTTCTGGTCTCGTGAACATTGCTTCCAAGTAAAAGAAGATTGTGATCTTTGTGGATTGGATCTGTTTTAGGGGGTATAAGTACGTTAAGAAAAAAATTATTGCTGGTATGCTCTATGATAAAAGGAGGTGGGGGCAGGTTGTTGGGATTGGTCTGAATTATATATGGAAAGCCCACACATAGTTGTAGAATCTTTTTTTTGAGCTGTGAGACTGTAGCCTTGTGCACCAAATAGACTATCTCTGGGGACCGTTTGCAAGTCTGTCATGGAGGTGTTCTCCGAGATCAGACACCTTAATCCATGCTGTACACAGACTTGCAGTCACTACTGTTGCGATTCTAGAGATCATATCGTATGCATCATAGTTAGTTTTATCAGGTGGCAAGTTGACTCTTGAAGTGCAATGTGGAGATTTGATATTTCTTCTGGAGAGGCAGTTTCTAGTTGCTGTAGAATGGAATGTTGAAAATGCAGTATTTGTAGCTGATGAGCTATGATTTTAGATGACAGCATAGAACCTTGGTAGACTTTGCATCCCATGGCATTAAGGAGATGATAATCTTTCCCTGGGGGTGAGTTGTACTGTGTTTTAATCACTTTAGCTTTCTTAATTGCTGATTCAGATACCATGGAATCGTGTGGCAGTTGCTGGAGATCATGTCCAGGTGCCTGTTGAACCTTGTATTTCAATTCCAAATGTCTGGATGCTGTGGAAACAGATTGGGGTTTTTGCCAGTTTGCAAGTTGAAGATCTTGGAGTACTTGATGTACTGAGAGTGCAATAAACTCTTTCGATGGGGTTTTGCAGGATTGAAGAAATGCTTGAACATCTTTCTTCCCTACCGGTGTTTTTGCTTGGTTGAGACTGAGGAGAGTAGAAACTCTTTCTGTAGGAATTTGGGGTAGGAATATTCCTCTGTTCTGGTTGGTGAGGTTGTTCTATTTAGCTTGATCCTGCTGATGCCCATATACCAAACCCTCATCCTCCTTCCCAATCTGGTAGAGAGACTTTATTCTGTGGAGGGGAGGTGCAGATAGCAGTATGGGGCCTCCAGTGAAGGTCCTGCGGTATTGATAGGGACTGTGGTAGCATCGGGTCCAGTGTGGGAGACTTCTATGCACTCAGGATATTGCTGGGGGGGGGGGGGGGAGAGGTAGAAGAGAACGCTATCCTGCATAAACTTTTGGAACAGCAAGAAAAAAATTGGAAACTGGGTTAATAATGTCTTGCCCTGGATCAGGAGGTTTTGGTACTAGATGAGGCATAGAAAGCCATTTAGGTGGTAAAGGGTCTTGCTCTAGTCTAGGGGAACCTGAGAGGCAAGCCTTTTGGTTTTAGTTTGATTTTTTGAAGTCTTCAAAAGTTTACCCCAGGATTGTCATGCTGTGAACTGGGAGAGGACTGCGAGGTTGAAACTGAGCCTGCAGGAGCCTTCCCTGTCTTTTTTAGACGTATAGCAGTAGTAGCGGCTTTCTGTAAGTTGTGCACTGCCTTAGCCGAAGCTGGTGGAAAAGGGGTATCACTCTTTTCCATTACTGGTTGCCACCATTTATTCCCTGTCGACTCTGCTGGTATCTATTTTCTGTTGGTGCTGAAGGCACTATGCTTCCTCGGCCTGGGGGGGGGGGGGTGGAATAGGAGTGAGCAGTGCAGTTTGTGGCTTTGGAGATTTCTTTGAGCCATTGGTGTGAAGATCCGCTGAGAGGGAATTGGAGTCCATCATGGTATCTGTGAAGAAGGAAGCTAGCGCCTTTGCGGTCCTAGTGTCCGCTAGGTTTACCGAAGAGAGGAAGCAGATGCCGGGTATACTATGTTCCTCCTTGGGTCTTTTTGCTCGTTTGTTTTAAACATAAAGCTGGGTAGTTCTCATTAACGGTTTGTGAATTCTGCCTTTTTTTTAACTAAGGAAGGTTTGTATTAGAAATAGTATTAAGTTGGGGTTTTTTTTTTTTTTTTAGGAAGTTAGAGAGAGGAGAGAGTGGCCAAAGAAAAAACTGACAGGGCGACTCTGGAGGCAGGTGTTCCTGCGTATGCCCAGTAAGCTTAAAAGCTTACTCTACCTAGGGGAGAGTACCGACGCTCGGGCTCAGTCGGAGGACTTCACCAGCAGGTATGCCTGTATTTCTCCTGCTTGTCTCCGGAGAACCAAGGAAACCAATTTGGCAACTTTGTCTTCCTTCATAAGTTCAAGCTTGCCATTGATGGTTTTTATTAGTTTGTTTGAGAAGTGGTTCAGAGCCTTTTGTAGGGAGCTTATGCTGGCCCAAGCCACCCTGTGCTGCTGCTGCTTCTAATTCCCCTTCCCTAACGAAGAGGATTCCTTGTGGCCTGATCACAACTTACACATTTGTCTGCCATTTTACTTTTCTTGACCTTCTCCATCCAAAGTTTGGGAATAGATTTTTTTTCCTTGCCACCTTAAAACATTTTTAGTTGGGGTAAGTAACCTGCACTACATGAATTCATCAAAATAAATTAAGGCCTATTGGGAGCCCTTCTACTTTTTATTACAGCATGTGACCCAACCTTTTATTCTTGGTTGGACCACAGCTCACATTCTTTGTTAGCCCTCTAGAACTACTCGATCCATTGTGATGGATTTACTAAAGCTGCAAACAATGTACCTGAATCCCCATTACATGTTTAATCACTCTCCCATCTATAGGCAGGATGTAATCTACCACTCACAAACTCCTTGTTTGCACTAGATAGTGGTACTGGTACCTCAATTATATGTATGCATAGTCTGTTTTAATTGTATCCAAAATATATGTACTTTTTGGGTATAGTTTATGTATATAAATTTTCTGTCTTTTCTAATCCCTCCTTACCAGTTCAGCAAGGCGATCCTGTGATCCTTGAGAGCGGGAATTGCTGAGAGTGCTGGAGGATTGCTTCTTCATGACTGGTTTCTGCATCTTGCCTGGTCTTCAGTCTTTGTGGGGGGGATGATTTTGAGGACAATCAAGTGCATTTTTTTGGTGCATTTTCTGGCTGAGGCTATTGTCTTCACAGCTTCTTGACCATTTTAATAAGCATACTTGATGAATTAACAGGGAAGTTAATTTACCCCTTTAGTGGTTCTCCTTGCATTAATGCACCAGGGGTGATACATGTAGCTCAGATTGTGTGGATAAGTAGGCTGGATGCTGCAGCTATTTTTTATGTGTCCAAGGCCATTCACCTTTCATATAACATACCTCCTAGTCCTTCACTGTAAAGTTTTCAGTCAGATGTGTTAGGAGCTATGAATTCACTCCTTTCTGTTCTGCCCCCCTACCCCAGCATGTTTATAATGAGATCTATTTAAAAGAATCGTGATCATATGGTAGCCTACTTGAAAGAGCTGAGTAATGGCTAAATGTTCAACTCAAAGTCCTGCATGCAGCACTGAAGGATGGAGAAGAAACCTGAGAGCTATTGGCTAATCTGCTGGTTCTTTTCTAGTAGGGAGGGCTCGGACTGCACCCCAGAAGTAGCAGTCTGAGGTGAGCAGGGCATGGTGGAGGATAAGGCTGCTTGTCATGAGAAACCATCCTGGAACCCATATTAGAAATGACCAGCAAATGGATTGTGCAAATCTTCAACTCATTGTATGGCGGTGGTCAAATTATAGCAATTAGGAAGGGACTAGAGCTTAATAGAGACTAAATCTTGAGTACCATGTGTGTTTCTGGATTGGGTTATCTCATCTCAAAGATATAGTAGAACCTGAATGATAAGGGGCATGGAATGGCTCCCCTAGAAAGAAAAAACATATGATGGAGTTCTGGTAAATCTTGGGGGGTTGTGATTAGGGGATCAAGTCATGAAACTTTAACAGCAGTTTAGAAGAAACTTTAAAGTTGTGGAGCTTGTTTCCAGTCAAGGCACGGATGAACTGTGGAAATCATTACTAAAGAATGCTGCAAAGGCCACTGGTACAGATTTCTTTAAAATAGGATTAGGCAAGTTTATTAACACTTCATTAATTTGGTAATGCCCTTTTATGTTTGGGTATGAGCAACAAGGACTGAGTATTGGATTCAGTGGATCACTGGTCGGACCTACTTATTCATTCTGAACACACAGTACGTAAGTATCACTGCTGTTCTTCTGTTGAAGGTGTTCTCGTACTGAGAGGTTGGATGCAGTGTAAGAATTCACTTACTGGGGCAGATTCTCAAAACTAAAATTTGCCTTTAATGTGCTCGCTAAATCAGCTCCAGCCAATTAAGCGTGCATGTATTTTAGCGATGGATTAAAAAGGCTTACCGTGGTATTTTCCAAGTTTTCTAGCAGTCTCTGATACTGCCATGCAAAATGTAGTACAACAAGGTCATTAATATTAAAATGATAACTGAGCGATTCTCTATAATCGCAGAGTGATTCTCTAACCTCGTGCTATATTTGCAGCCAAAATGTGCAAGAGATCTAAGCTGTTGCCTTATGTTTTGATCAGGGCCTGAGCACTGATTGGCTCAGGCACTGACAGGAAAGTAAGGCTTGACAGCTCAAACCTGTCAGAAAAATTTGCTGCCTGACCAGCTCCCCCATCCCCCCCAGCAGCAGGAGAGATGCCCACTCCTTTCTGCTGCAAAGCAATGCCCCCCAGCAGCAGGAGAGATGCCCATACCTGCTGCCAAGCACCCTTCAGCAGTGGGAGAGCTGTCCACTCCTGCCAAGCAATGCCCCCCTACACCCCCTGGCAGTGGTAGAAATGCCCTCGCCTACTGCCACGCAACCCCTGACACGCCCCTGTGCCTCCAACAAATCACCCCCTTACCTTGTTTACAATGGCTGGCTGGAAGAGGGGCCTTAAACAACCTAGGCCAGTCAGACCCTTAGGCCCCTCCCCGGCACATCCCAGGATGCACGGGAGAGGGGAAGACCTTCCATTTTGAAGAGGCTGGCCGGAGGAAGTAGGCATCCCTCTGGCCAGCCATTGTAAACAAGGTGAGGGGGTCGGGGGTTGCGTGGCAGCAGGAGGGAGTGGGTATGTCCTGCTGCCAAAGAGGATGTCGGGGGCATTGCTGGTACTGACAGGAAAGTAAGGTTTGACAGTTCAGACCTGTCAGAAAGGTTTGCTGCGTGACCCCCCCCTCCCCTGCAGCAAGAGATATGGCCACACCTGCTGCCAAGCAGTGCCCCCCAACACCCCTCAGCAGTAGGAGAGCTGTCCACTCCTGCCACCAAGCATCACCCCCCCTTCATCCCCTTGCAGTGCCAGAAATGCCCACTCCCGCTGCCACGAAACCCCTGAAACCTGCCTCCCACAAACTACCCCTTTCCTCGTTTATTCTGCCTGGAGGAGGGGCCTTAAACAACCTGGGCCAATCAGAGCCTTAGACCCCCCCTCCCTGGCGCATCCCAGTCTCCACTGGGAAGGGGAAGACCTTCCATTTTGAAGAGGCTGGCTGTAGGGAGTAGGCATTTCTCTGGCCAGCCATCATAAACAAGGTGAGCGGGTTGGGGGTTGTGTGGCAGCAGGAGGGATGTCAAGCATTGCTAGGGAGGAAATGGACATCTCTCCTGCTGCTGGGGGGGTGCTTGATGGCAGGAGGGAGTGGGCATCACCTGCTGGCAGGAGGGATGTTGGAGGGGGGGTGGTTGATTGGTGGCAGAAGGGAGTGGGCATCCCTCGTGCCTATCTTCGATTTGTTTTTAGTTTAATTTGTTAGTTTATTCTGCACATGTGCCAATTGCAATGGGCACATGCAAATTTAGCAAACTTTCGCTACTCTCTGCCAATCTCATTTGCATTTGTGTTTTTCAGAGAATGACTTGCTTTTTTGAAATCGCTACAATAATCTCTGCAACAACATTGATTTTTAACATGATGTTTTGAGAATCTAGCCCTTAAGAATGTTAACTATATAACTACTGAAGTGTTGGAGGTGGTTGGGATGGGTCCTTGTTATTAAAAATCTTTTTGATCAATTTTGTTACCAGTAAATAAATCATTTTATAAAGCTGAAATGGTCAGTGAGTGTGGGGTTTTTTTGGGGGGTTGCCTGTTTGCCTAGTTCCATTCATCACTGCCATAATAAAGGAGGGTTGTTCTGATTCTAATTTTCTTTGAGTGGTGCTTTTTGCTCAGTGGCATAGTTAGTGTTGCATAATCCCTTCTCATGACATCCATTTTTCCTGCACCCCTGTGGTGGTTCTGTCTTCAGAAGGAAATGAGTTTAAGCATTGCAATAGTGTGCATGAAGCAGCACTTTTAAGCAATGGTTGTTCAGGCCTTCAAGAAGAGACTATGGTTAAACCCAAATGTCAATAAGCAACAGGAAACCACATTTTAGCATGAAAATGGTCCTAGGTGATGACTTAAATTTGTAAAAAGAGCTAAGTTGGCCCACTAGCAGGGATTGTGGGAGGCCATTACTGAAACAGATTAGGGCATAAAGTGATGGGAAAGGGACATCATGTCAAGTACTTTGAAACATAGAAAAATGAAGACCATATGGTTCATCTAGTCTGCCTATCCATGCCTACTCTTTTCCTCTCCCTTACCAGACAGCCCTTCAGCAATATTGCTTACAAAAATGTTAAAAAGTAAGTCCAAGAACTGAACCTTGTGGCACACCACTGGTAACATCCCTTTCCTCAGAGTGAGCTCCATGTACTTCTATTCTACCAGTTCTTAACCTTGGGCACATACCGAGAGCACTCGGTTTATATTAGACACAACATTAGCACTTTCTCTCTATCCAACACTTTAGTCACCCAGTCAAAAAAATTGATCAGATTTGTCTGACTAGACCTACTTGTAGTGAAACCATGTTGCTTTGGGTCCTATAATTTATTTCATTAATTTACTTACCACAGAAGTCAGACTTACAGCTTAGAGTTTTTGCTTTTATGGAAAAGGGACATCCTGTCTTTCCAGTCCTCTGGCACTGCTCTCACCTCTAGAGAAGCATTGAAAAGGTCAGCCAGTAGAACTGCCAGAAGTTCCTTCAGTGTCCTTGGATGTATGCCATCCAGCCCCATTGCTTTGTCCACATTTAGTTTAGCTAGCTCCTCATGAATACAGACCTGAAAATTGTTCAGGGTCTATACTACCTCCATTTCCTGTTTGTTTGTCTTCTGCAGTCCTGCTCCTGGCCCTTCAGCTGTGAATACAGAACAGAAATATTTGTTGAGCAATTCATCCTTTTATCACCTACATATTTCTTTCACCTTGTGGGTCTCATAATTCCACTTTCCAGTACAATAGGGATGGCATGCTGAACCAAGAGTCTTCCTAACTGCTTTCACAAGTCCATTACAGGAGATACTTATTACCATTTTCAGCATCTCCTCCTTTTCCCCCTCTCTGCTACTTCTACTGTATAGTATGTGTCACGTAAGGAAAACTTACATTGTTAAATCTTGCATTGTAACTGGCAAATCTAACCTGATAAAACTACTGTATGGCAAATCGTAACCAGTAAACTGTATATTATGTATATTAATATCAGATCCCTAGGATAAAAACATGTAATCTTATACTGAAATATTTATGCTTAACCTGTAACTCGTACTGAGCTCTTTGGGATCAACAGGATAGAAAACAAATTAAATAAATAAATATATCACTGAAAGGTGTACGCAGCGCTGTACATTTTGACATTTATAGATTGTCCCTGCTTGGACAGATAGACATGACATATAGGGCTGGGGATGTAGAACCCAAGGTGAGAGGAGTTAGAAGTTGAAAGCACTCTCAAAGAAGTGGGCTTTTAACAGGACCTTGAACACGGCCAGAGACTGAGCCCGCCATGGGGATTTGGGCAGCTTGTTCAAGTTTATTTCATATTTGATTAAATCCCTTTTTTCAAAGATTACAAAGCGATGAACAAAAAAAAAAATTTATTTTATTTTTTTTAAAAGAAGGAGATATACAATACAGTCAAACCTCGGTTTACGAGTGCACCGGTTTGCGAGTGTTTTGCAAGATGAGCAAAACATTCGTAAAATCGGAGCCTTGGAAAGCGAGTTTGACTCGATTTATGAGTGCCACTCCCCCGCAATCCGGCATCCCCCCCTCGCGATCTTACATGCTCCCCCGAGCACCAAAACGATATCCCTTACCCCGATTGGGCTCCAGCACCAATGCACAGGACATAGCGGTGTCCGAAGATCCTCCCTCTTCTGTGCTGGGCTGGGCGGTGCATCGGCGATCCTTCCTCTTGCTTGGGCTGGGCTGGACTGGGCTTTGAGCATTTGCGCATGCTCAAAGCCTTCTGGTCTCACTCTCTCCGAGATTCTCAGATTCAGAATCTCGGAGAGAGCGAGACCAGAAGGCCTTGAGCATGCACAAATGCTCAAGGCCCAGCCCAACACAAGCAAGAGGAAGGATCGCCGATGCACCGCCCAGCCCAGCATAGAAGAGGGGAGGATCTTTCGGCACCAGCATGTCCTGTGCGTTGGTGCTGGTGCCGGTGCCCAATCGGGGTAAGGGATATCGTTTTGGTGCTCGGGGGAGCATGTAATATCACTGGGGGGGGATGCCGGATTGCTGGGGGGATGCCGGATCGTGGGGGGGTATGGAGCAGCGACCATGGCCTCAGGTGGGGGGGGGGGGGGGTTGGTGGAGCGAATCAAAGCGAGTTTCCATTCATTCCTATGGGGAAACTCACTTTGATATATGAGCAATTTGGTTTACGAGCATACTTCTGGAACAAATTATGCTCGTAAACTAAGGTTCCACTGTAAAGGGATAGACAGACGTGCATTTCATAGGGAAATCGGAGAAGAACTACAATTTGATACAGGAAAGAGAACAAGAAAGGATAAAGCAATAGGAGTTATATTAGATCAGTACATTCCTACTTCAAATGGAAATAGTAACTCAGCTAAAAAGGCAAATTAAAGGCGTCTATATAAAAAACTTTTTCGTTTTGATTTTAATTTTTGCGAAGTTCTTTTCTTACCTGAACTGGTAGTAGGTTCCACATTTGGGGAGCAGTGACAGAGAAGAGTGTGGTATATCTAGTATTTATAATTCGTAGGGATGAAGTAGTAAGTAGATTTTTGTCCTCGGATTGTAAGGAGCAGGAAGGAAAATTCAGAATAATGACTCTGTCTAAAATACGGCAGAAGGGATGGCGTCTGGAGTTGGCAGTTGAAGAGAAGGGCACAGATAGGAGGGACTTAACAGCTGAGCGGAGCTCGGGGGGGGGGTCATAGGGGGAGCTAAGTGAAAAGAGACGGGCAACTGAGTGAGTGCATTTGTAGGTCAGTAAGAGGAGTTTGAATTATATTCAGAAACGGATGGGAAGCCGATGAAGTGACTTTAGGAGAGGGGTAACGTGAGTAAAGCAACTCTCCTGGATTATGAGTCGTTTAGCCAAATTCTGGACAGATTCTATGGAAGCGATATGGCTAAGCTGAAGGCCTGAGGGTAGCGAGTTGCAATAGTCTTAAGTGCAAGGTGTTGAGGGCATGGATAAGTATTTTGGTAACGAGCCTGCAGGAGCAACTTTGATCTGCTTGTTTTTCTTTTTTGCAGTCTTTATGTGGGATTTCGTGTTCCAGTAAAGTTCCGGTGACTGCCTAGCCTGTGTGAAAAGGGCAGACTTTTGTCTGCAGCTGACAGGTGGATCCTGCAGGGACCTGCCCAGCCAGCCTACTTGAACTGTGGCGCTCAGGGTTTTCCCCTACTGTTTGCTCACTTCTTGACTCAATCAGGAGCGCTAGCACAGGATGTATGGACACCAATTGTGTTTCTTTGGAGCGCACACGATGTCAGCTGCATTTTCTTCCCCACTCCTCACAGCATTTGGATTCTTGTCTTAGGGGTTGAGGCTCAGTCTGGCAGTGGCCCATCTAGCAACTGAAGATTCAGAAGAGGCAGAATTCCTAGTGGCAGAGGTCCTCTCCAGTTTCCAGCTACCCTTTCAGCATCTGGTCTGTAAGTAGGGTTGTCACAGATCACAGGGCAGTTCGGGGATCTGAATTTGTAGGGTTTTTTTTTTTTGATGTGGCCTTGTTTCCTCACCCCTAAAATTGCTGGGTTTTGCTGACCTCTATTGGAGTTACAGCCATTTGTTCAGTGGAAATGCCTGGCGGTGGCCATCTTGGATTTTTCCCAATTTGAATTCTAAGTTCTCAAAAGTCTTTAAAAAGCCTTGTTTTTGCTTCTATCAACCAGGGATGGAGTCCTCTGGCTCTAATAACATGAATTAATATGAAGCTTGTTCAGATTGGGCACTGAAAGAGCACCCTTGCACTGCATGTTCTGCCGTGCAAGATGGAGGTGGGAACCTCGGGTTCAGCCTCTGACCACCTTATTAAGGCTGCCAAAAGATTGCTGAGATGGTTGGAGGATGGTTTTAACCACTTGGAGTCCCAGAATGCGGTGTCGGTGCCTAGTAAGGGCACAAATAGCCTCAAATTGAAAAGAAAGTGCTCTCATTTGTAAGGGATTCTCAGTACTCTATGCCCTTTACACCAGACTTTGTGAACTTGCTCTGGCACGCTATGTTAGCAGCACTAGTGTGCCTTCTGAGTCAGTTGGAGAGTGACCAGCTGTGCAGCCTTTTCGTGGGCCCACTAAGAAGACCTGTATCTCCCCCAGACTCTGACAGTTGGTCGGATGGGGTCACTGATGATGATGATCTGGATGCTTTTCCTCTTTTACAAAGTAAAACCTCAGTCAAGGACGATGCAGTTCTATGTAAAGTGGATGAGGAAGTAAGTGCTGCTGCGGACCATGGCAAGGACCCCTCTGCTCAGACTATTCAAGTTTGCTGCCCTGAAGGACCTTCTTAAGGAGCTCAAAATTGATCCTCAGCCTACATCCCAATGTTCTCTGCTTAACGGGGTCTGCTCTCAGCTTACTGCCTTTTCATGGTTCTAATTTCTGAGCACTGGGAGAACTCTGTGGGCTCCCTTAGGGAGATGAAAGCCATGTCCAAGTTATATCCTATGAACCAGGAGTTCCAGCAGATGTTTGCTATGCTTAAGGTGAACTCTTTGGTGGTTCAGGTGACTAAAGTGCAAGTCCCTGCTCAGCGAGGGAGGCCTGGTGCTCAAGGATCAATAGGATCACAGACTGGACATGTTGCTGAAGAGGCAGTTTGAGGCCTTAACTAGCAGTTAAGGCTGCTGCGGCAGTCTCCTTTGTTGCCTTAGCATGCCACTCTGAATTGCGTAGCCCAGGAGATGCATCTTCAGAGCCACTGTCCCAGCTGTTGCTGATGGGAGTGGACTATGTGGCTGAAGGGTTGTAGGCAAGTTCTCTGCTTTTTCTGTGTCTGGTCGCCGGATGTTGTGAACCAGACATTAGGCTGGGGACTCTATTTCCAAAACCACTCTCAGCAAGCTTCCTTTCAGGGGTAATATGCTATTCAGCCAGGAGTTAGATGATCTCATGGTTAGCATCCAGGATTGCCGTCCAGAATCTGTTCTGGATAGCAGGCCTCAGGCTTCAAAAGGGCAAGCCCATAGGTCCTTTTGAGGCTCACACTGTTTGTGCCTATTCTCTTCTGGATCCTCGTCCCAGATATCCTTTCAGAGCAGAGATTCCCTGGGAATAGAAAGCCCCAGGCTCTGCCTCGAGTTCAGATGGACAGCCCAAGGAATCACAATGTTGGCAGGCTTCCAGTCCCTCCATGCAAGAATGGAGGCAGGCTGCAGTACATTACATCCTGGAGGCAGGCTGCAGTACATTACATCCTGGAGGCATGGGAAACCATCATGACCGACCAATGGGTACTAGAGGTTATAAGGGACGGCTACAATTTGGAGTTTGCCTCTTCTCTCTCTGCCTGGTTCGTGGACTCCCCAGCAGGCTGACTGGAAAGAGCCACTCATTTCAGGTAACCCTAAACAGATTGCTCTACATTCAAGCAAAAGGGTACCAGATGCAGCTTCAGATTTTGGCAGATGCTCCATATACTTCGTCATGCCCAAGAAAGGCTCCAAGGATTGGAAACCGATCCTGGATCTCAAGTATGTCAACACAGCTCTCAAAGTGCCTCGTTTTCATACGGAGACACTTTGTTCAGTTCCTGGAAGCTTCGGACCTGATGGAGGCGTATCTACACATCCCCATATTTGTGGAACACAGGCGTTTCTTTCGTTTTCATGTTCTGGAACAGCATTTTCAGTTCATGGCTCTGCCCTTTGGTCTTGCAACAGCTCTGTGGACCTTCACCAAGGTGATAGTAGTGGTGGTGGCCCACCTCCGCAAAATGGGCTGGCTTGTCCACCCTTACTTGGATGACTGGCTCATCAGAGCCTCCTCAAGGGAGGAATCAGAGAGATTGGTTCAGACCATAACGGTGACCCTTCAGGGTCTGGGCTGGATTGTCAACTTGAAAGAGTCAGTTGCAGCCAATTCAGATGCTGGAGTATCTGGGTGTCTGATTCAACATGGAGAAAAGATGAGTGTTTCTTCCAGAAGCACAGACAGAATCTTTGGGGCCAAATTTCAGCTCTTCAGGCACAACAGACACTGTCAACCTGGGACTATCTTCAGGTCCTGGGTTCAGTGACTGCCATGACTGGTGCCTTGGGCAAGAGCTCATATATGTGCTCTACAACACTCCCTCCTATCTTGCTGGTTCCAGCAGAGGGACTCTGCCCTGGACAGCTGCTCGCTGCAGCATGGCCTGGCGGCTTCGTCCACAGTCTTCGATTTCAGGGATACCTCTTCGGATTGACTCTTGGATCACGCTGACAATGGATGCCAGTCTTTTGGGCTGGGGAATGCACTGTAAGGACAGTCTAGTTCAGGGGTGGTGGTCTCCATGTGAACACTGTTGGTCCATCAATAGGCTGAAGCTCTGAGCCATGTGCCTAGCTCTGAAGCAGTTTCAAACATGGCTGATGAACAGGGTGGTCAGAGTGTTTTCGGACAGTGCCACAGCAGTGGCTTATGTCAACAAGCAAGGAGGTTCCAGGAGTATCATGCACCAAAAGAAGGCAAAGGTTCATCTGGCCATTTTGGCAGCCCACAGAGCTGTTGTTCAAAACATGCAGGTGGACTTTCTCAGCTGACAAACTCTGGACCTGGGAGATTGGTCTCTCTCCCCTTAGGCATTTCAGATCATAGTCAAGCACTGGGGCAGGGCGATGTTTGACCTTATGGCAACGGAGAAGAACAAAAAAGCAGTCTGCTTCAGCTACAGATATGAGCCTGGAAGCGCAGGGATTGACGCTCTGGTTCAGCCTTAGCCAGCGGACAAAATCTTGTACATATTCCCACCAAGACCCATAATAGATTCCTGCGAAGAATAGACAAGCACCTGGGTGTGTTGTCCTGGTAGTTCTAGACTGACCCGGTGCCTGTGGTATGCAGATCGAGTGCGGCTTCAACCACTCAAGGGGCTTCTCAGGGTCCGATCATGAAGCAAGATCCGGAGCGCTTTGGTTTTACGGCATGGCTATTGAGCCAGGGCTACTCTGACCTGGTGATGTACGCTTCTGAGAGCCAGAAAGTAATTGCAGAATCCACCGTTCTAGGATTTAAGGGTAAACTAGATGCACATCTCCTTAAGAGTGGCATAGAGTGATACGGGTAAGGGTAAATTAGATGCACATATCCCTTGAGAAGCATACAGTGATATGGGGACTAAAACTATTCCAGGGTACACCTGGCGGGGCCTCCGCGTGTGCGGATCATCGGACTTGATGGACCCAGGGTCTGATCTGGAGATGGCAATTCTTATGTACTTTTTGCTGCATACACCATGGTGTAGGATTCCTTCCAATGTTGGTGTCATAAGGAGAAACTGGACCCTGCCACAGCCTTAGTGTCATCTGTGCTATCTTCCCTTCAAGAAGGCTTAGATATGAGTTTGGCAATTTCTTCTCTAAAGGTTCAGGTAATTGGAGTTTCCTGATTTTGAGCCAAAGTGCAAGGTTTTCTTTTCTTCGCACCAGGATATTATCAGATTCTTTAAGGGTGCCTGGATATTATCAGATTCTTAAGCCTCTGGTTTGCCAGCCCTATCCTTTCTGGAACCTTAACATACAGGCCACACTTATGGGCCTATCAAGACAGTTTTCTGGTAGCTATTACTTCTGCTAGACAGGTTTTGGAATTGCAGGCCTTATCCTGCAGGGATCCTTACCTCCATATATGTTGGGGGATCTCCTTGTGGACCATCCCTTCTTTCTTGCCAAAAGTGGTTTCAGTGTTCCATATCAACCAGACCAGGAAGCTTCCAGCTTTTCAACCATCTGGTTCTAGAAAAAAGGATAAAGTTTTGAAGGGGCTGAATGTCTGGAAGGGCTATCTTGCAATACCTGGACGTTTTGAATGATTTTCATTTATCAGACCATATTTTCATCTTGAATCCAGCGAAGAAGGGGAGGTCGGCTTCCAAGGCTACCATTTCAAGATGGATCAGGTCAGCTATTTTGTCCTCCTACATTGTCTGCAGAAAGCAGCCTCCTTTTGCTCTTCGAGCACATTCAATTAGAGGAGTTGCCTCTTCTTGGGCTGAAACTAGAACAATTTTGTCAGATGAGATTTGTTGAGCGATGACTTTGTTCGTCTCTTCACACTTTCACCAAATTTTATAGGATGCACATAGTGGCATAGGAGGAATCCTCTTTTGGAGCTTTGGTTTTGGGAGCAGGCTTATCTCTCCCACCCAGGGTTTTGGGGACTGCTTAAGTATGTCCCTTGGTTCAGCATACCATCCCTATTGCACTGGAAAAAGAGATTAGGTTCTTACCTTGATAATATCTGTTCCAGTAGATAGAAATGGTATGTTAACCCCCCGTCTGCCTGGACTGTCTTCTGCCTGAAGGCTGCATCTCTGATCTTTTGGCCAGCTTTCATTCCTTTGATGAAATTGTATATTAAATGTATATAGTTCCTTAGAGATACTTCTAAGTTCCACAGTCTCATGGCTTATTGTTAAGATTGTTGCCTTTGTTCCCTTCCTCTCCTTGGCATGTCTGTGAGCGATGTGTTCTTTTGTAGGAGCAGATCAAGTTCCTGTTTGGGGGGGGGTGTCTCCCATTCCCCTTCTGTTCAACTAATAAGACTGTAAGCAGCAGGGAGAAGGAGGAGGTGCTGAAAACAGTGATCATTATCTCTTGCAATGGACTTGTGGGAGTGTATAGAAGACCCTTGGGTCAGCATACCATCCCTATCTACAGTACTCCCCCGATATTCGCAGGGGTTCTGTTCTAGGAACCCCCGCGCATGTTGAAAAACCGTAAATATGTTTTTTAGGCAGGGGAGACAGGAGAGGGTAGCTGGAGCGCCGGTGAGTGAAGGAAATCACTCACTGTATGCTCCGACTGCCTCTTCCTGTACTAAAGTCGGGCCTCACCAATTAGGAGCTGCTTTGACACGCAGCTCCTGATTGGTCAGGCCCGACTTTTGTACAGGAAGAGGTGGTCAGAGCATACAGCGAGTGATTTCCTTCACTCTCCAACTGCCCCCTCCAGCCTCCCCTTCGCTGTCGGAAAATACCGCGAATGACTGGGACCGCAAATTCGCAAGGGAGCACTGTACTGGAAAACATAGAGGTAAGAACCTAATCTCTTTTTTGCACTTCCTCCTATCACTAACATATCTAAAACAAATGTATCCCCCCTCCCCCTTTACCATGTTGGCTATTTTCATCTTTGCTTTCCTGACTCATTTACCAGCTTCTGTTAACTTCCAGATAATTTTACCAGCTTCTGTTAACTTCCAGATAATTTTGCCTGTCTTCTTCCTTTCTTTAACTTGAATTTTTTATTAAGGTTCAACAGTTAAAAGTAAAGAACAATACATACCAAAAATCTTGACAGATAAGGGCAGCATACTGGAACTGTTCCATATGCTACATCAACTAAACATGCTTCAAACTTTATCCCCTACACACAAATCCCTAGGTAATCAGATTCATTATACAAAATGCCACATCTCTTCAAAGAACAAAATACAATACAAGACTAAAGTGTATAAGCAACCATTCACACAACTCAGAGTTCAAATAACATTGCAGCCCTCCCCCAGTTCTTTATGTACTTTTGCTCAGTACCATGTCATTAATATTCTGTAAGGATTACATCTCTTATGCAACAAATCCAAAGTAGGAGATGTACTTGATTTTCAGCCTTTGCTCATGACCTTCCATGCTGATGTAAGGCAGTTAGCTACAACTTTCTGAAGATGATCTAGGAACTTCATCAACTCTATACCAAGTAAGCAGGTGGAGATAAGACCTGCTTCTAGTGCAAAATAAGCACAAGCAAAAAAAGATAAGCTCCTACATCCTGGCTTGTAGAAAACAAACTGGTTCAAGACAGAATAGTGCTGAGGTGAGAGGGGTGAAGCTTAAGTCTGGAATAGGCTTCCTACAGGTCCTGGTGGGTAGAGGGCAATAACCCACTAGTCCTGGAATCAAATGGGATGGTATAAGAAAACCTGGTTTGCAGCAATGGATTGATCACCTAATGTATGGACTCCTGAGTAGATGTAACAATATTAAAATCAGTCTAGAAAAACTCAACAGTTTAAAACCCAATAATTAATATTAAAGTTAGTACTCTAGTCTAGAAAAAATATATCAAATAGCAAAACCTATTTCCAGTCTGTACCCCCTCTTTTATGAAACTGCAATAGCAGTTTCTAGCGTGGGGAGCCGCGCTGCTCCTGACGCTCATAGGAACTCAATGAGCGTCGGGACAGTGTGTGCCATTAAGCATGGCTCCCCGCGCTAGAAACTGCTATCGCAGTTTTGTAAAAGGAAGCCTTAGCAATTTCCAAGTTCAGATCTTGCTATTTCAAAAATGAATATTTTTCTCTACTGGATTTCTGGATGTCTTTCCCAAAATGTCCAAACTGAGACAACCTATCAAAAATGTCCCAACATGCAACACATCATATAAGTAATTTCATAGGCCCTGTAACAAAGGGAGTCGCAGATGCTATAGCACCCTAAAATTTTGCTACCCTTCCTTTCTCTGTACTTTCTTCACTTACCTTGCATCTGTGCATGCTTAAGGCTGGCCAGCTGGCTTATGTCCCCTGTGAAACATGAAGTTCAAAGAAGGTGGGAGCCAGCAGGTCATGAACATCTGATGGCTCTGTACTGGGCTAGCTACGCGATGTTTCCAACATAGCTTATAGAGTTGTCACTCCAAGGGCATGTGCTTAGAGAATAAATACCTTGCAGGCAGAAGGAAAGAAGTGAAATTCTGATGGGGGGGAGCCAGGTTTGAATGATGGACATTATAGGCAGAGGGTGGAAAGAGATGCTGAAGAGAAGAGGGTGGGGCTAGGGGAGGGTAAGGAAGAGAGATGCAGGAAACTGGAATGCTGGATACCACAGGGGGTGAATAACAGCAAAGGCAGCAGGAGGAGGGAAGGTTACAGATGCAAGAGGAGACCATAGAGGGTGGTGGAATGCTGGACACCACAGGTGAGAGCGGAATAATAAGAGATGCTGGAGAACATGGGGTGGAATGTTGAACAACACAGACAAGAGAAGTGAAGGAGATGCTGAAGAGAGGAGGGAAGGGTAGAAAAATTGGAAGGAGAGAGATGGCTTGAGACAATTGGGGATGCAGGAGACATATTTGAGAGGGAAAGAAGGAGAGAAATACTGGAGACCATGGAGTAAGTGGCATGCTGGACACCATAGGGAAGGGAAGGGGAAAGATGCTGAAGAGAGGGGAATAGAGAGATACTAGAGACAATTGGGGGGGGGGAGGGTAGAGTTGCTATAGAACATGGGTTGGGAAGGAGAGACCTTGGAGGTGTAACAATGAATACAACGGGAAGGGAAGATGGGGAAGGAGAGAAGTGCTGGAGACCAGGGGGGAGAGAAAAATGCTGTAGACCTTAAGAGGTTGAGAGGGAGGAAAGGAGAGAGAAATGATTGACACCAGGGGGAAGGTTGAGAGGGAAAGAGGAGAGAGATGTTGGGCGCCATAGGAGGGAACTAGGATGATATGCAAGAAATGAGGGTAGACCTTGGACATTCCCAAACAAAAAAAGCTATCCACTGAATAAT
This sequence comes from Geotrypetes seraphini, assembly GCF_902459505.1. NCBI lineage: Eukaryota > Metazoa > Chordata > Amphibia > Gymnophiona > Dermophiidae > Geotrypetes > Geotrypetes seraphini. Next base: position 69,254,336 of record NC_047091.1, on the reverse strand, counting down.
TTTATAAATCATTTTTGTATATAAAAAACTAAAATGTGTAAATTACCAGAGTAAAAGTAAGCATGATGTCATAATTCAGTGTATTTTGACAATAGCTATGTACACAGGCAGAATTGTTTATTAAAAACTTTATATACCGCATAACAGCCTAAAAAGGATCCAAGTGGATTATGAATAGTTCACATTCATTAAGAAAAGAACTCCATTTAAAAATAGGAAAGAATACCAGCAAAAATTAATTATTTTTTCATAAAATACTAAATCAACATCTCAATAACAATTCTAATAATAAAATAATCAAATCTCAATAAACCAAAACTAATGCATACAACTAAAAATTTCCACACAGATTAATCATTACATAAATACAGATTACAGTTCCAAGCTCAATTCTTCAATTTGAGAAAGCCAATTGAAAAAAAATGTGCTTTTAAATGTCTTTTAAAATTTTTATATGATTTCTCAAGTCTATAGGCAAGTTATTCTGTAGCCGCAGAACTAAACCCCTCTTTTACAAAGGCGCACTAAGCTTTTTAGCACATGCTAAACACGCGCTAAATGCTAACACGTGCATGTTATCCTATGGATGCATTAGCGGTTAGCGCACATGTTGATTTAACATGGGCTAAATCCACGTTAGAATGCTTAGTGCACCTTTGTAAAAGAGGACCTAAATAAAAACGCACAATCTCTGGTTGACGCAAGATGTGTCTGCGAGATATGAAGAACAACTACCCTATTGTCATTCAAAGATTGTAGTAAATGCCTTGGGGCATAAAATAACACCAAGTTGGAAAGATGAAGGCTTTAGCTGAAATAATGCTCTATGTGCCAACATCAGAATCTATGTATTTATGTAAATTATAAAATATACTAATTTACCATGTGTATTTGAATAATCTAAGCAGAGAGAAGGGAGCAGATGAGCATCTCATCTCCTTTCCAGCTACTCCCCCACTTTTCCCTTCGGCTGCCATCACCACTGTCTCCCTACCTCTTTCCCTGACTGTATTACAGCTTCAACTCAGCATTGGCATGGTCCTTTTAAGTGCAGGCCCACCTCAAGCATTGTTGTGCTCCCCCCACCCCCAGACAGGAAATCTGCCTTAGGGGTGGAGCTGGATGCAACAGAATTTGAGGGGGGTAGGCTGAAAAGGAGGGGAAGAGAAAATGTTACACTGGGGGAGGGAAATGCTGGACCCCAGAGGTAGGGAGAGGAAGGGGTAGGGTTTACCATATGGCTCCAGAAAAAGGAGTACGGATTGAGATATCCAGGTTTTACTTCTGAAAGCAATGGAAGTAAGGAGAACAGAGAGATATCTAAGCTTTACTTCTATTGAAACCAATGGAAGTAAAACCCGGATGTCTAAATCCGTCCTCCTTTTTCTGGAATATGGTTCCTAGGGCAGGGATAGGCAATTCCGGTCCTCGAGAGCCAGAGCCAGGTCAGATTTTCAGGATATCCACCATGAATATGTAAGAGATGGATTTGCATGCATTGCCTCCTTGAGATGCAAATCTATCTCATGCACATTTATTGTGGATATCCTGAAAACCTGACCTGGCTCCGACTCTCAAGGACTGGAATTGCCTACCCCTAACCTAGGAAGGTGAAAATACTGGACCTGAGGTAGGGGTGTCAAAGTCCCTCCTGGAAGGCTGCAATCCAGTCGGGTTTTCAGGATTTCCCCAATGAATATGTTTGAGATGTATGAGTATACAATGAAAGCAGTATATGCAAATAGATCTCATGCATATTCATTAGGGAAATCCTGGAAACCCGACTGGATTGCAGCCCTCCAGGAGGGACTTTGACACCCCTGACCTGAGGGGTGGGATGGTAATGAGGAAAGAGCCCTTAGGGGTGTCAAAGTCCCTCCTCAAGGGCAGCAATCCAGTCGGATTTTCAGGATTTCTCCAATGACTATGCATGAGATCTATTTGCATGCACTGCTTTCATTGTATACTCATAGATCTCATGCATATTCATTGGGGAAATCCTGAAAACCTGACTGGATTGTGGCCCTCGAGGAGGGACTTTGACACCCCTGCCTTAGGGAATAGGAAAGGAAGATGCTGAAGGGAGGGGAGGAGTTTAGACAAAGGACAAGGTACTAGGTGCAATGTGCCCTCTAAGCCAGTGTTTCTCAACTTCTTTAAGCTAAGAACCCCTAACCACCCAAGTTCTGCCCCAGACCCCGCCCTCACAATAATAGTATTAATTGTAATGCAATTTCTTCCATTCATTTTTCATATACACACAGTATTAGCAATACATAATGGTAACCACAAAATTAAACTACACAAAGTGCACAGAGAAATTTTTATTTATTTATATTGGGGGGGGGGGGGGTTACAAAGAGGTCAAGGCAGATGACTTAAATATGCAATGTCACCTCAGTAACTGCTAAGAAAAATAGACAAATATACCCCTCCCCCCTTTAATGAAGCTGCATTTGCGAGAGAGGGGGGTTCTGATTGGCTTAAGTACTTTTTTTTTTTTTTAAGTCACTCATTTTTATTTGAAAACAAAACAGAATGCAACATATCAAAACAACAAGCAGGCAGCATCTTCAATAATAAAGGCAGAGATAGCCATATGCATACAGTAACAGAATGAAAGTACATGAGATACTATGTCACGTGCAGGTGCATAAGCAAAAAGAAAACACTACATATAGTCAGCTATTGCAGTATGCTAGCAAGGGAGACCAAATGCGATGAAAAGCAGATTACGATCCACTGCATTCAGCCATGCAAAGCTCATACTGGTAGGCATTAAGAACCCTGGGGTTGTGGGTTCAAACCCCGCGCTGCTCCTTGTGACCCTGGGCAAGTCACTCAGTCCTCCATAGCCCCAGGTACATTAGCTAGATTGTGAGCCAACCGGGACAGAGAGGGAAAATGCTTGAGTACCTGATTGTAAAACCGCTTAGATAACCTTGATAGGCGGTATATAAAATCCTAATAAACTTGAAAACTTGATGTGCCACCAGCGAGAAGTAGATACTGGGGACTGTTGTTTCCAGTGTAGCAACACGGTCTTAATGGCCAGTCCAAGAAGAATGTCAAATAAAGCAGAATGTGGATGAGATAGTGAAAGCTCCAGAATGGCAGAGCGTAGTATCACCGTACGATAGTCCAGAGAAGCAGGAACAGGGAGAATGCGACTCATAAGTCAAAAAGCAAGTGTTGGAAGGTGCCAATAAACGCCAAGCATCTGGTAGAGGATGTTTATGAGATCCGCTGCTGTTTGACAGGCGTCCATAATGATTTATGAAGAACAAAGATCAGTGATTGTCGGAGGCTGAACGCAGGGGTCGATTACAGGAGCGCCACACCTGGGACCATTGACGCTCAGTAATGGTACAGTCAAGATCCTGCATCCACAGCTGCTGGATAGGAAGAGGACGCTGTGCTCCTGAATTTGTAAGAGCGCCATAAATTACAGAAATTACATGGGGTATTGAACTCCAATGAGCTAACAGCAGAGCATAATAGGCAGGGCCCAAGTGCAGGCTTTCCAAAGCAGGCCCAAAAGCAGCATGAATACTATGATAAAGTTGAAAATATCTATATGCCTGATGATGAGGCACCCTAAAAGCTGATTGTAGCTGAGCAAAGGTCATCAAACTACGGTCTAGAAGTAAATCCTGTAAATGCCATATTCCATAATTAATCCACGTAGGCCAAAACACCGTACAGGACCCAATAGTGATGCGTGGGTTACCCCAGATAGGGAAGCATTTTTGTTTTTTATCGTTGGCCATGGCGGTAAAAGTTCTGATGCTCAGAAATTCTATGAGCATTGGAGCTTTTATCGCTGTGGCTTGCAATAAAAAATGCTAATGGTAGCTTTGTAAAAAAAAAAACAATGGGTGGGGAAGATATAAATTCTTAAAACTGACACATTTCAATCACTAAATTGAAAATAAAATCATTTTCCCTACCTTTGTTGTCTGGTGATTTTATTTTTCTAATCTACTACTACTACTACTACTACTACTATTAATTATTTCTATAGCGCTACCAGATGCACGCAGTGCTGTACAGAGTCACAAAGAGTAAGAAAACATTCCCTGCTCGAAAGAGCTTACAATCTAAACAGGCAAGACAGACAAACAAGATGTCATGGATACAGTTAAGGGGACCGGTTAATCAGCTGGCTGGGTTGGAGGGCAGAAGAGTAGTCTCTGGTTGCACTTCCTTCTGTTTGTGCTCTTAACTGTGTTTTCAGGACCGCCTTATCATTTGGCTGTTTTTCTCTCCATCTTTACTTTCTGCCCTACATCCATCTTTGGCATTAACTTTTAACATTCAGCTTATTTACATTTTTCTGCTTTCTTCTCAAAATCTACTTTTATGTGTCTTAATTTCCCTTCCTATCTCCTCTCCCATGGTCTGACATCTCTCCTTTCCTCCCCTTTTCCATGGTCTGACATTTCCTTCCCTCCCCTCCAGTGGTCTGACATCTCTCTCATTCCATTCTTCCCTCCTCTCCAATGGTCCATCTCTCTCCTTCCTTTCCCCCTTCCCAAAGTTTGGCATCTCTCTCCCTCCTTCAATCACCCTTTTCCAGATCTGATATCTGTCCCTTCCTTGAGTCATTTCTCCTCCCCCCAATGTAACATTTCTCCCTCCCTTCCCCCTTTTTGCCCCCTGCAGTCCAACATCTCCCCTCTCAGACCAACATTTCTCCTTCCTTTCCCTCCAACAGTTCAACATTTCTTTCTCTCTGCCTCCTGCTTCTTCTCTTCCAGTCTTCATTCCCTCCCCCAACCATCTCTCTCTTCCTCTATAAGTACAACTTTTTACTCTCTGCCCTCTCCCCTTCCCAAGTGTGACATTTCTCCTTCCCTCCTTTCTGTCCTCCCCATCCAACATCTCTCCCTCTTTCCATGAGTCTTAACACTCTCTGCCTCCTGCATGCTTTCTCTCATCCCTTCCCTCGTGTGACATCCCTCCTTCCCGCCCCCAGTCCATCTCTTCCCAAACCCACTCACAACTATCATACTGCCTCCCCATGTACCATTTCTGCCTCCCCTATGTCCATTTCTCCCTCTCACCACTTTCAACTCTTGCAACAATTTTCCTTCCTTCTCCCTAACCCCATTCACAACATGCTATCTCCACATGAACCATTTTCCATCCACTCCATGGCCATTTCTCCCTTTCATCGCTCTCACCCCTCCTGCAACAATTTTCCTTCCTTCCTACCCTCTCTCCCAACCCTATTCACAACATACTCTCTCCCCTTCACCCCATGTCCATTTCTTCCTCTCATCACTCATCCCTCCTGCAATTTTTCCTTCCTTCCTTCCCTCCCTCCCCCCAACCCCACTCATAATTAACATGCTCTCTCCCCAAGCACCATCTCTCTCCCCCTCCACCTCATGTCCATTTCTCTCTCTGTTAGCACTCTCATCCCTCCTGCAACATTTTCCCTCCCTGCCCCACAACCCACTCACAACATGCTCCTTCTTGCTTCAACAGGTTGGCGGCAGTGATTCTTACATGCTGCCTGACAGAAACAGGAAGTTCTGACAGGGAAGAACCCAGCACAGGAGCTTTGGGGATAGCGGCAGGTAGCATGTAGGAATTGCTGCTGCTAACCCATTGAAGCAACAGTGTAGTGCGGGAGAAGCAGGAACCACGGACTAAGACTACAAAATCTGCAGGAGTTGCAGCAGCGGTTATGACAGTGGCTCCACCAGGGGATTGAGGAAGGAGGGCAGGAGACCCACACAGTGCCATGTACCCCCCACCAGTGGTTTGCATACACCTAGGGAGGTACGCGTATAGTGTGTTGAGAACTTCTACTCTGCAGGTCCTCTAACCCAGTGTTTCTCAACTTCTTCAAGACAAGTACTCCCTAAGCCTAACAAATACCAACTGAATACCCCTACCCAAGCTCCACACCAGACCTGCCCAAGCTCCACCCCTGACCCCACCCCCATAATAATAGTACTAATTGTAATGCAATTTCTTCCATCCATTTTTCATATACAAACAATATAATCTTATTAATATATAATGGTAACCACAAAATTAAAAAAAGCAGCACACTACGCACAGAAAATGTTAATTATCAATTATATTTGGGAGTTTTTTCAGAGGTCAAGGCAGATGACTTTAAAATATGCAATCAGTAGTAGAAAAATAGACAAATATAGAACAAAATATAGGCAGCAGATATAAATTCACAAAACTGACACATTTTGATCACTAAATTGAAAATAAAATTATTTTCCCCACCTTTGTTGTCTGGTGATTTCATGAGTCTAGTTGCATTTCCAATAATTATTTATTTATTTAGTATTCAAAATCTTCCTTCTTCCTTTTTTTTCCCCAAATCTTTATTTATTTCTGCCTACTGCACACTTTTTCTCCAGAAGACCCCATTCATTCCCTTCTCCAACCAACATCTCACTCTGTCCCTCCATGAGTCCAACTATTCTTTCTCTCTCCTCCACCCCTATTGGCAATATGTCTCCCTATCTCTCTCTCACTGTCCATCTGTCTTGAGAGATCCAGGCATCTCTCCCACCCCCTCTACTGCCACATCCAACATTTCTCCTCTCATCCCCTGGATCATATGCAGCATTTTTCACTACTGCCCACCAGCCCCATGCCCATTTCTCCTATCACCCCTCTCCAGCACCATGGCACATAACATAAGAACATAAGCAGTGCCTCTGCTGGGTCAGACCAGAGGTCCATCGTGCCCAGCAGTCCGCTCTCGCGGCGGCCCAACAGGTCCAGTACCTGTGCAGTAATCCTCTATCTATACCCCTCTATCCCCTTTTCCAGTAGGTAATTGTCTAATCCTTTCTTAAACCCCATTACTGTACTCTGCCCTATCACGTCCTCTGGAAGCGCATTCCAGGTGTCCACCACACGTTGGGTAAAGAAGAACTTCCTAGCATTCGTTTTGAATCTGTCCCCTTCTATCTTTTCCGAGTGCCCTCTTGTTCTTTTATTTTTTGAAAGTTTGAAGAATCTGTCTCTCTCTACTTTCTCTATGCCCTTTATGATCTTGTAAGTTTCTATCAAATCCCCTCTAAGTCTCTTCTTCTCCAGAGAAAAGAGACCCAATTTCTCCAATCTCTCAGCGTATGAAAGGTTTTCCATACCTTTTATCAGACGTGTCGCTCTACTCTGGACCCTCTCGAGTAACGCCATATCCTTCTTAAGGTATGGTGACCAAAATTGGACGCAGTACTCCAGATGCGGGCGCACCATCGCCCGATACAACGGCAGAATAACTTCTTTCGTTCTGGTCGCAATACCCTTCTTGATTATACCAAGCATTCTATTCGCTTTCTTAGCGGCCGCTGCACACTGTGCCATCGGCTTCATTGTTGTGTCCACCATTACCCCCAAGTCCCTTTCCTGTATACTCTCTTCCTCCATCACTATGTCCAATATTTCTCCCCCTTCAATCTGTCCTCTCCACCGCCATATCCAACATTTCTCCTCATCCTTCTATTCCCCATGCATCTGTACCTCACTGCACTCTCTCTATGCCCAATTTTCCTTTCTTCCTTTTCACACGTGAACCATCTATTACTCACATCCATGCCCATCAATTCTCCCTTTCTATTCCCTCCCTCCTATGTCCCAAGTTAGTGCCCCCGAAGCTGACCGGTCCACAGAAGCCAGAGGCACCACTGGGGATCCCTGCCTGCCCCCAGCTGAAGCCGAAGCCACTGCCAGGGATGCCTCCCTGTCTGCCCGCCCATCATCCCCCACTCCTGAAGCTGAAGTAAGCTGAAGCTGACACGCTCCATCCCCCCCAGTAGCAACTCCGTGCAGGGACGGGCCACAACGGCGCATGCAGCAGCACACACTGCACAGCCGGCTCACAAGCCTTCTCCCAATGTCAATTCTGATGTTGGAGAGGTTCCGGGCCAGCCAATCACTGCCTGGCTGGACCAGAGCCTTTTCTCTGACGTCAGAATTGACGTCGGGGGAGGCTTGTGGGAGGCTTGTGGGCCAGCAGCGTGTGAGTCACTGTATGCACCAAGCCCATCTATAATAATAATAACTTTATTTTTCCTATACCGCCACAATCTTGCAGAGTTACTGCTGGGGGGAGGGGATGGAGCATGTCGGTTCCGGATTGGTGGTAGGGTCGGCTTCGGGGCTGGTGCAGCAGGCGGGCGGGGAGGCAGGAAAGGCCGCCCGGTGGCGGTGGCTTCAGTGGGGGGCAGACAGGGATCCCTGGTGGCAGCCAGACTACGTATCCCCAACAGGTGGCTCGCAAACCACATGATGAGAAACACTAACCATATTCCTAACAGTGTGTGTGCTGAGGAAGTGGGGAGTAAGAGGTGAGACTTCAATATTGTTTTGAATTACCAGGGACAGGTAGGTTCCCTATCCCTCTACAGAAAATGCAATACCTACACAAGTGTCTCAAACTTTCTCAAGCCGGGGCACACTAAAGGTACCCGGAAGTGTGCGGACATCGCTGTGCGTTACATCATCACATCAAGATCTGCGCATACGCAGAGGCCCTCCAGACGGGCCCCGAGACGCCAATAGGGGGTGCCAGCAGGGAAGACAGCCGGAGTGAAAAAGGTGCTGGCGTCAGCTGATTGCCTACAGCAGTGTTTCTCAACTACTTCAAGCTAAGTACCCATTAAGTCTAACAAATATCAATTGAGTACCCCCAACCACAAACCTTCTAGGCCCACCCAAGCTGTGCCCCAGTACCCACCTCCTTTACTAATTGTAATTCAATTTTTTCCATTCATTTTTCATATATACACAGCAGATATAAATTCTCAAAACTGACACATTTCAATCATAAGAACATAAGCATTGCCTCTGCCGGGTCAGACAAGGGGTCCATTGTGCCCGGCAGTCCGCTCCCACGGCGGCCCTCCAGGTCCATGACCTGAAAGTTTTCCCTACCTAACCTAAAATGTCCATACCCTATTCGCTCAATGTCCTGTAAGGTAAACCTCTATCTGTACCCTGTTATCCCCTTCGCTTCCAGGAAGTCATCCAGTCCCTTTTTGAATCCCAGAATTGTACTCTGTCTTATCACCTCTCCGGGAAGCGCGTTCCAGGTGTCTACCACCCGTTGAGTGAAGAAGAACTTCCTTGCATTCGTTATGAATCTGTCTCCTCTCAGTTTTTCTGAATGACCTCTTGTTTTAGTTGTCCCTGCTAGTCTAAAGAATCTGTCCCTCTTCACCTTCTCTATGCCTTTCATGATTTTATAAGTCTCTATCATGTCCCCTCTCAGTCTCCGCTTTTCCAGGGTAAAGAGCCCCAGCCTGTCTAACCGTTCGGCATATGAAAGGTTCTCCATACCCTTTATCATCCTCGATGCTCTCCTCTGGACCCTCTCGAGTATTGCCATGTCCTTCTTGAGGTATGGCGACCAGTATTGGACGCAGTATTCCAGATGTGGGCGCACCATTGCTCGATACAGTGGCAGGATAACTTCCTTCGTTCTGGTAGTGATACCTTTTTTGATAATGCCCAACATTCTGCTCGCTTTTTTTGAGGCCGCTGCACATTGCGCCGCCGGCTTCATTGTGTTATCCACCAATACCCCCAGATCTTTTTCTTGGCTGCCTTCCCCGAGTACCCTCCCTCCCATCGTATAGCTGTACATGGAGTTTCCCTTCCCTATGTGCAAGACCTTACATTTCTCTACATTGAAGCTCATCTGCCATTTTTTTGCCCACTCACTCAGTTTGTTCAGGTCGCTCTGCAGTTCTATGCATTCCTCAACAGTTCTGACCCTGCTGGAGAGTTTTGTGTCATCCGCGAATTTGATAACTTCGCACTTCGTCCCCGTTTCTAGATCATTAATAAATATATTGAACAGCAGTGGTCCCAGCACTGACCCTTGCGGAACACCACTTGTGACCCCTATCCAGTCAGAGTAGTGCCCCTTTACTCCTACCCTCTGCTTCCTGCCCGCCAGCCAATTTTTGATCCATCTGTGCACGTCCCCTTCCACCCCGTGACTCCACAGTTTCTTCAGTAGGCGTTCATGGGGCACCTTGTCGAAGGCTTTTTGGAAATCTAGATATACGATGTCTACGGGGTCACCTTGGTCCAATTGTTTACTTATTCCCTCAAAGAAATGCAGTAGATTCATCTGGCATATCGGCCTTTACAGAAACCATGCTGGCTTGATCTCATCAGATTATGTTTTCCTATATGCTCATTGATACCTTCCCTGATCAGTGATTCGGCCATCTTCCCCGGAACAGAGGTCAAGCTCACCGGTCTGTAGTTTCCCGGGTCACCTCTTGATCCTTTTTTGAAGATCGGTGTAACATTCGCTATCTTCCAGTCCTCCGGGATTACCCCTGTTCTCAAGGACAGGTTGCAAATATGCCGCAGTAACTCTGCTGTTTCATCTCTGAGCTCTTTCAGTATTCTCGGGTGGATCCCGTCTGGGCCCGGAGCTTTGTCAGTTTTTAATCTATCTATCTGCCTGAGAACGTCTTCGAGGGTTACCTCCATGCATGATAATTTCCCCTCTTGATCTCCCCTGAAGATTTCTTCCGGTTCTGGCACACTGGATGTGTCTTCTATTGTAAAGACAGACGAGAAGAACTTGTTTAGCCTACCAGCCACCTCTTTTTCCTCTTTCACCACTCCCTTCCGGTCACCCTCATCCAGGGGTCCCACCTCCTCCCTCGCTGGCTGTTTCCCTTTCACATATCGGAAAAATGGTTTGAAATTTCTTGCTTCCTTGGCCAGTCTCTCCTCATACTCTTTCTTGGCTTTCCTGACTACTCGGTGACATTCTTTTTGATGCTTCCTGTGCTCTCTCCAATTTCCTTCAGTTTTGTCTTTTTTCCACATCCGAAATTATTTTTTCTTGTCTCCTATCACTTTCTTTACTTCACTTGTTATCCATGCAGGGTCCTTAGTCTGATTCTTTTTGGATCCTTTCCTAAATCTTGGTATATATAGGTTTTGTGCCTTGTTTACTGTGTCCTTGAATAGGGATCAAGCTTGCTCCACAGTCCGAGTTTCCTTGGAGCTGTTTCTGAGCTTCTTTCTCACCATTTGTCTCATGGCATCATAGTTCCCTTTCTTGAAGTTAAACATTGTTGCCTTGGTTCTCTTTCCCTTAGGTAATCCTACTTGCACTTTGAACTGAATCATGTTGTGGTCACTGGTTCCTAGTGGTCCCACGACCTCCACACCCTTTGCGGGTCCTTTCAGCCCATTGAGGATCAGATCCAGAATCGCTGATCCTCTCGTTGGTGCCTCGACAAGTTGTTCCATGAAGCAGTCCTGAACAGCTTCCAGGAACTCCGTTTCCCTTGCACATTTTGAATTTCCAAATCCCTATCCCAGGATAGTTGAAATCTCCTATAACTATGGTGTTTGGGTTCTTGCATTCCCTTCTCAGCTCGGCTACCATTTCTGTATCCTCAGCTTCAGCTTGCCCAGGTGGACGGTAGAACAGTCCTATCTTTATCTCGGATCCGTTGCTTCCTGGTACTTTGACCCACAATGACTCCAATTGGGCATTTGTCGCTGCTGTGTCCACAGTGGTTGAGTGAATGGTGTCCCTTATGTATAGTGCTATTCCTCCTCCTTTCTGGTAAGTCCTGTCTTTTCGGTAGAGTTTGTATTCTGGCAGTACTATGTCCCATTTGTTTTCCTCGTTCCACCATGTTTCTGTGATCTCTATGATGTCTCTTCTCTCATTATTGGCCATAACTTCTAGTTCCCCCATTTTGTTCTTTAGGCTCCTTGCATTAGTATACATGCCGTTCAAGTCCTGGTATTTTCCCTTCCTCTTCATTCTTCATTCTGTCCCTTTCCTGACCTGCCAACTCCTGAGTATTGTCTCTTTTGTCTTCTCTTTGTGGTAGATTCCTATTGCCTTCCCCTTGTGGCGTGTTCCTATTGTCCTCCTCTTGTTCCTTCGCATCATCCAGTCCCATTTTGACTTCCCCTTGTAGTATGTTCATCCTGTCCCCCTCTCGCTTCATCTGGCTCCCTTGTTTGTTCACAGTCTGTTGCTTGCCACTTGTGTCTTCCCCGCAATCTTCCCCCTCAGTACCCTCGCTGGATACTGTTTCCTGAACCGTCGATACCAGGTCGACTGTCGGCTTTCCCCTTCTACTTAGTTTAAAGCTTGCTCTATCACTCTTCTGACGTTATTTGCTAGTTGTCTAGTTCCCTCCTTGCTCAGGAATAGACCATCCTTCTTGAAGAGCTTGTTCTTTCCCCAGAACATTGTCCAGTTCCTCACGAAGAGCAAACCCTCTTCCTCACACCATCTTCCCATCCATGCATTAATTGATTGTAGCTCCGTCTGCCTCTTCGTTTCTGCCCTCGGTACCGGCAGGATCTCTGAGAAGGCTATCCTCTGGGTCCTCATCTTCAGTTTCCTTCCTAAGATCTTGAACTGTTCAGTCAGTGCATTCTTGCTATAATGAAAATAAAATCATTTCCCTTACCTTTGTTGTCTGGTGACTATTTTTCTGTGCTTTAAACTGTTTCCAGTGCCTTCTTATCCATTGACTGTTTTTCTCTCCTTCTTCACTTTCTGCCTTGCATCCATCTTTGGCATTAACATTCAATTTTTCTGCTATCTTCTCAAAATCTACTTTTCCATTTCTTACCTTCCCATCTCTCTCTCCTTCCCTCCCCATTTCCATGGTCTGACATCTCTCTTCCCCCCCCCCAGTAGTCCGACATCTCTCTCCTTGCCTGCTAGTAGTCCGACATCTCTCTCCTTCCCTCCCTCCTCCCAGTGGTCCAACATCTTTCTCCTTCCTTTCCCCCCTTCCAGTCTGGCATCTCTCTCCTCTCCTTCCCAAATCTGACATCTCTACTACTACTACTACTATTTCTATAGCACTACCAGACTTCCCTCCTTCCCTTCCATTCCCTGGTCTGGTATCTCTCCTTTCCTTTAGTCATCTCTCCCCCCCCCCGTGTAACATTTCTCTCTCCCTCCTTTCTGCCCCCTGCAATCCATCTCCCTTTCTCCTTTCTGGCTCCTCTCCCAGTCCAACATTTATTTCTCTCTTCCTCCTGCATGCTGCTTCTCTGGTCCTCCTTCCCTTTCCCAACCAACTTCTCTCCATGAGTCCAACTTTTCACTCTCTGCCCTCTCCCCCAAATGTGACATTTCTCCTTCCCATCCATCTCACTCTCCATGAGTTCAACACTTTCTGCCTCCTGCATGCTTTCTCTCTCTCTCCTTGCCTCTTCCCGCAAGTAACTTCCCTCCTTCCAACCCAACATGCTCTCTCCCCATGCACCATTTCTCCTTCTCCACCACATGTCCATTTCTCACTCTCTCCTGAAACAATTTCCTTCCCTTCCCCAACCCCACTCACAACTAACATGATCTCTCCCCATGTTGAGGGGCACCGAGGGACCAATATGCAGACCGGATATGCAGTCGAGGGAAGTCTGCTGTCTGCCCGGAGCCAGAATAAGAGACGTGACCACCTGTCTCAATAGACTTCTCAGGCCCCAGGACCACTTCCCCATGCTGCTCATCCACGTCGGAACGAATGACACTGCCAAGAACACCCTGGAGGACATAGCGAGAGACTTCGGAGCTCTGGGAAAGAGGCTGAAGCAGATAGGAGCACAGGTAGTATTCTCTTCCATTCTTCCTGTTAGGGGCAGAGGAAGGGACAGGGACGAACGCATCCTGAAGACGAATGAGTGGCTACAACGATGGTGCCAGGAGATGAACTTCGGATTCCTGAATCACGGAGAGACACTACAGGGACCAGATGGACTCCACCTGACCAACAGAGGTAAGAATGTCTTTGGACACAGACTAGCCCGCCTACTTCGAAGGGCTTTAAACTAGGTAAGTCGGGGGTGGGTACCCACTTTTACACCGGAGCAGTAAGTAACAGCCCTGATGTAGCGCACCAACATTACGCTTCTAGGTCTGAGGTAAGTACCCTTACTGCAAACGAATCGCTAGGAGACAATTTGACTCAAATGGGTGGCTCAAAACAGGAGCTTAGCAAACAGAAAGAGTGGAGAGCTATGTATGTTAACGCACACAGCCTAGGGAATAAATTTCTAGAACTAGAAACAGAAATAGTTAATGCAGACATAGACATAGTAGCAATATCCGAAACATGGTTCACAGATTCTCATGGGTGGGATATAACCATACCAGGATACAACCTGATTAGACAAGATAGAGAGGGTAAGTTAGGTGGTGGGGTAGCACTTTATATCAAAGAGAACATTAAGACAACCAGGATCACAGATGTCAAGTATACTGGGGAATCCATCTGGGTAAACTTGGCCAGAGGTGGAGAAAAATGCCTGTACCTTGGTGTGGTATACAGACCTCCGAGACAATCGGAGGAAAAGGACGCAGAATTAATTGAAGACATTGAGAATATCACCTTACGGGGGGAGGCTGTTCTATTAGGAGACTTCAACATGCCTGATGTAGACTGGAACACACTATCAGCGACAACTTGTGATAGCAGGAGGATATTAACGTCCATGAAGGGAGTACGGCTCAAACAAATGGTACTAGAGCCCACTAGGGCCCAGGCCATCCTGGACCTGGTACTTACGAATGGGGAAAGCGTCTCGGACGTCTCGGTGGGAGAGACGCTAGCCACCAGTGACCATAACATGGTATGGTTTAACCTTAAGAAAGGCTTCCCTAGATCACAAACAAAAACAAGGGTACTCAATTTCAGGGGCACTGACTTCGCACGCATGGGAGATTTCATCTACCAGACGCTGCAGGTTCAAGAAGTAACTGATAATGTGGAAGCTATGTGGACAACCTTGAAATCGATCCTTCATGAGGCAACTATCCGCTACATAAAATCGGTAACCAAACAACAAAGAAAAAGGAAACCCCAATGGTTCACAGATGAGGTATCATACCTTGTCAAGGAGAAGAAAAGAGCATTTCTATCATACAAACGCATGGGGGAAAAAGAAGCAAACATTGAATACAGGACAAAGTCTGCAGCGGTCAAAACAGCAGTCAGGGAGGCCAAACTTCGTATGGAAGAAACTCTAGCGAAGAACATCAAGAAAGGGGACAAATCCTTCTTCAGATACATTAGCGACAGGAAAAAGAACACAAACGGGATAGTACGCCTTAGAACGCCAGATGGGAATTATGTGGAAACTGATTCCGATAAAGCCAAACTACTGAATGATTACTTCTGTTCAGTCTTTACCTGCGAGGCACCAGGGCACGGCCTCGGCTGGATGCAAAGCAAAGCATGGATGACCCATTTCAGAAGTTTGAGTTTACACCAGCTGATGTTTACCAAGAACTGTCAAGACTCAAGGTGAACAAAGCCATGGGACCGGACAATCTGCACCCAAGAGTGCTCAGAGAGCTATGCGATGTTTTGGCAGAACCGTTAGCCATGCTCTTCAATCTCTCCCTAAGTACGGGTAGAGTCCCCCTGGACTGGAAAACTGCCAATGTTGTTCCTCTGCACAAAAAGGGTTGCAGAGCGGAGGTTGCGAATTACAGACCAGTAAGTCTCACATCAATAGTGTGTAAACTCATGGAAACTCTACTTAAAGGGAAATTGGACGCGATATTGGATGAGGGGAATCTGAGGGATCCCTGTCAACATGGATTCACTAGGGACAGGTCATGCCAATCCAATCTTATCAGCTTCTTTGACTGGGTGACAGGAAAGCTAGACTCGGGAGAGTCTCTGGACATAGTGTACTTGGATTTCAGTAAAGCGTTTGACAGTGTCCCACACCCGTAGACTATTAAACAAGATGAAATCGATGGGGTTAGGTGAGAAACTAACGGCATGGGTCAATGATTGGCTGAGTGGAAGACTTCAGAGGGTGGTGATCAATGGCACCCTCTCTAAGACATCGGAGGTGACTAACGGAGTGCCGCAGGGCTCAGTCCTGGGACCATCCCTTTTTAACATATTCATAAGGGACTTGACCCGAGGGCTTCAGGGAAAAGTAATGCTGTTTGCCGACGACGCCAAACTGTGTAATATAATAGGTGAAAGTGATCTCACGGATGGTATGGCGCAGGATCTGATCAAGTTGGAAAACTGGTCCTCGACATGGCAGCTGGGCTTCAACGCAAAGAAGTGTAAGGTGATGCATCTCGGCAGCAGAAATCCATGCAGAACATACACCTTGAATGGAGAAACACTAGCTACGACCTCAGAAGAACGGGACTTGGGAGTAATCATCAGTGCAGACATGAAGGCTGCCAAACAAGTAGAGAAGGCCTCATCCAAGGCAAGGCGGATGATGGGGTGTATCAATAGAAGCTTCGTCAGCCATAAACCTGAAGTCATAATGCCACTGTACAGAACCATGGTGAGACCTCATCTGGAGTACTGTGTGCAATTCTGGAGGCCACATTACCGTAAAGATGTACTTCGAGCTGAGTCAGTCCAGCGAATGGCCACTAGGATGGTCTCCGGACTCAAGGGTCTCTCATACGAGGAAAGACTGGGCAAGTTGCAGCTCTACTCTCTAGAGGAGCGCAGGGAGAGGGGTGACATGATTGAGACATTTAAGTACGTCACAGGTCGTGTCGAGGTGGAAAACGACATATTCTTTCCTAAGGGACCTTCAGTCACAAGGGGGCACCCGCTCAAACTCAGAGGAGGGAGATTTGGTGGTGACACCAGGAAGTATTTCTTTACAGAAAGGGTGGTGGATCACTGGAAAAAAACTACCGGTGCAGGTGATCAAGGCCACTAGCGTGCTCGACTTTAAGAATAAATGGGACATCCACGTGGGTCGAGCAGCACTCTGACTTAATGGGGTGGGACAGTGGAATGGGCAGACTTGATGGGCTATAGCCCTTTTCTGCGGTCATCTTTCTATGTACCATTTCCCCCTCCCCTCCAGTGTGCAGCACCTTTCCTTTCCTGCCAGGTCCAGCAGCATCTCTTCTCCCTTCCCTTTCCCTCCCCCTTGTCCAGCAGCACCTCTCCCTCTCTCCATGTCTACCAGTACCTCTCTTCCCTTTCCCTCCTCCCCTGTCCAGCAGTACCCCTTTTCTTTCCCTCCTCCCCTGACCAGTAGTATCTCTCCTCTCTAGCGGCAGCTCACTGTGCTTTTAACTTCCCCACCCAGCTGTCGTTAGCATTAGTTTAGACGCAGTTCCATCAGGCAGTCTTGGAGCCTCTGCTAGGCCGGCCCGCCTTTGACGAAAGAGGAAGTTGCATCATCGAAGCGGATTGGCTTAGCAAAGGCCCCAAGGCTGTCTGATGGAACCGCGTCTAAACTAATGCTAACACCAGCTGTGGCGAATTTATATGCACACTGAGCTGCTGCTGCTGGTCCGAGGGTGGGGAGAGAGAAGAGAAAGGCAGGAGTCCCGGTAGATACGCGACAGCAGGAGGATCCAATTCAGAAAAAAATGTTCGATTCAATTCAGCCTATTGAATCGATTTTTCAATTCGATTTTCCTGCCCAATTGAGTGTTTTTTGGTTTTGTTTTGTTTTCAAACATCCTGATGGGTTTATTTTATAGCCTCTTCACCCACCCCACCCCCTTTGCCCTACCCATACTGGCGCTGTGGTGTAAACAAAATAAACAAAAATAGACTTCCTCTCTGTCCTAGCTCACTTTCCCGGTCTAACACCAGCTCTAGCAGGATACACATTTCAAATCTGGCATATTGTAATCACAAAACAGAAACAAATTATTTTTTCTACCTTTTGTTGTCTGGTCATTATTCAAATCATATTGGTCCCCAGCTCTAGTTTCTGTTTGTCTTCTGATAACTTGCTTGTCAGTATCTCCTGCCCATTTGTCGTTTTCTTCTTTCTCCGTACTAACCATCCATCTTCCATCTCTGTCCTTCCCTTCTCTCCCATGAAGGTCTGGCATCTTTCCTTTTTTTAATCTCCATCCTTCTTTGTCTCCATCCCTGCAGCTGCAACGATGGACCCCATCACCCCCAGATTCACCATCTCTTAACTACCCTTTCATCCTGCATCTCTCCGTCCACCATCCCAGGGCCCATCATCTCTCCCTTTCTCTTCACAACTACCCTCCTATCCAGTATCTCTATCTGCCCCCTTCCACACCATCCCTTATGTCCAACTTCTCTCCCTTTCTGTTCCTTCCGTCCCTCCATCCCATTGTCCACCATCTCTCTCCCTCTCCAATTTTAGACCCATTATTTCTTCCCCCCCCCCTCAGTCCGGCATATGCATGTCTCTTTGGACCCCTCCCTCCATGTACTTCTATACCTCTGGCTTCCCTCCTGGCCTCCCAGTCTCACTTTCAAAGCTAATTATGGCAGCCTGCAGAGGATCGTCGGTGCTGTAGCGATCCTAGTAGGCTGCCGTCAGCCTCCACAGCATGTTCCCTCTGCTGCGGTCCTGCCCCTGACGTCAGAGGAGGGGTGAGATCATGGCAGAGGGAATGTGCTGTGGAGGCCGACGGCAGCCTTCTAGGATCGCTACAGCACCGGTGATCCTCTGCAGGCTGCTGTAATTAACTTTGAAAGTGAGACCTGGAGGCCAGGGGCAAAGCCAGAGAATGCTAGAGATAAGGGGGAAACATGCCGCCCTTCGGGGGGCCCCCTAAATCTGTGGAGCCAAGGGTATCCAGCGCTGGCGCCTATGTAGCACTTCCCAACTGACCCTTCCCCATCGCCCCCTAAAGCAGGAGCAGCAGCAGACAGTCAGCAAGAGGCAACGCTTAGGACAGGTTGTTCACTGCCAGAGCGCTGCCACTCCTGCTTTCGGAGGCCCAAAGGTTTGGAGAGGAGGGTTGGTCACAGAATTGGCGAGCCCGATTTTTTTAGAAAACGAATCGGTTCAATGAATCGATTCGAATTGGACAGCACAATGCAGTGCTGGCACTGTACCGCATAGGCAAGTCAGCTTGCAGGCGCCTAGCTTCCTCTTCACTGTGTTGTGGCACACTTGGAATCTCAGGAGGCACACAGTTTGCGATACACTGACCTAGACACTACCCCCACTGGCAGTCAGTGGCATAGTATGGGTGAGCAGCACCCAAGGTGTTGGTGTCCCTTCCCTTTCTCTGTATTGTTTTAATTTCTCTGGCGTGAGCAGCATGCCTCCATCCATGTCGGCTTGCCCTTTGATATCACTTCCTAGGTGCAGGTCCTAGAAGTGACAGAGAGAATGCCGATGACATGGGCAGCAACCTCGCACTGGGGAAGTAAAAAAGGTAACAGGGAAGGCAAGGGATGCGTACATGCAGCAAAGAGAGGAGCGGGGGAGGTCAGAGAGGAAGAGGGGGGCCATGCCCTTAGGAAGACCGTGCTGGGGCAGACTCTCCCCACTCCCTCCCCTCCTTACCAAGCCACTGCTGGCAGGAATGTATGATGAGGATTTATGCATAGCAGTGGTCTTCATTAAATTTTAATCTGGGGACACTTTGGATTCTAATGAGCTGAAGAAAAACCATTGAAAGGACGGATTGAGACAGTGAAAAATTAGGTTACTTAGCTCTGCTAATCTTTCTTGTAAATATCCTACAGTTTAAGGCTGGAAGAGAAAAATAACCCTATGGTGTAGATTCCACATGTACAAGAACTAGGTTTTACTTCCACTGAAAGCAATGAAAGTAAAACCCAGATGTCTCAATCCGTCCTTTTTCTGGAGCCATATGGTAACCCTACCTGCTGGAGCCAGTGCCCCCACAACCAAACTTCTCAAACTTCATTGGGTGTACCATCAAAGGTTATGAGCATTTCCAAATGCATTCTCTTTTGTCTATTCAGAAATTCCATGTCCTTCAAACACACTCTCCCCATCTACTTTTCCTTTTCTGTCCAGACGAAAGAGTAGAAGAACACCTGGCTCCCCACTGCATCCCAAAAAGTTAACGAGGACCGCCATTGCACCCCTCCCGGGCCTTGCATTGAAAAACACTGGCATAGAGGGTACTTTGGTACAGGCCACCTGGAGGGAAGGGAAAGATACTGGAGGGAAGGGAAAGATACTGGACTCAGTAGATTAACGTGCTTGGTATTGGACAGGAGTATCGTCAGCAGGCGCTGCGCGCGTCATCTCCTTGGCCCCGCCCAAAAAATTTCTGTCTATTCTAGCAGCTAGCGACAACTCTCCGTACTATGGACAAACAGTGGAGTAGCTGGGACGAGGCCTAAAAAGAGGCGCAGTTCATAGCTACCCAATCAAGATGTGGCGTGGTAATTGACTATCCCCGCGATGGACCAATAAAATTGTGGGTTTTGTTTCTCCCGCCCTCTCGGGAAGAAAGTTAAAAAAAAACGCAGTACGGCCAATCAAAGTGAAGATGTGTTTGTTGGAAGTCACGGTGGTAGGCCAGTGATGTTGCAGGGGAGGGACGGCCGGTGCATCTGACGATTTGGAAGTGTGGGGTGCATGACCGTGCGGATATTTCCGGGAGAAGATGGGACTTCTCGCCATCCTTAAGAAAATGAAGCAGAAAGAGCGTGAAGTGCGCATCCTCATGCTGTATCCTTTCACCTGAAGGGGAGGGAAGAGCGCAACTGCCCCTCCCCAGCATCTGGGTGAGGGTACGTGTGTGCCAAATTTTAGGGATTAATAATAACAATTGTTGGGGAAGGGAAAAAGTAAGCTGGACTGCAAAACAGGACTACTTCTCATGTGTATCTGTACAGTGCCGCGTACTCATGTAGGGCTGTAGAAAAGACTGAAATCATTGTCACGGTAGAGGCAGGGCAACGAAGAATGAGCGCCTTGGGTAAAGGTGTGACAACCCTAGACTATAGCTGTGAATTCTTTCTCTTTCATTTATTTATTTACTAGCTGATTACCCGGCGTTGCCTGGATATTTATTTATCCCAATCTTCCGGTATCGATAGACTTGTATTCAGTGATTACGCCAGGTAATTTCGTGGACATCTTCATTTTTAGCAGCAAGAATGGCCCTCTGTATGGGGCTGAACTTGAACTTAAAGGGCATTGGGAGTGTGTCAGTATTAGTCTCAGCTAGCCCGAAAACTAAGGGTTTACACATTATCTGTCGTTTTTTATTATTTTGACGTCACCCCCTTCTCACCCCCACGGTATTTTTTCCCAGATAGTAAGTCATATGTATACCAAGTTTGGTTGAAATCTGTCTATGTGTTTCAGAGTTATGCTGGAACATACATACACACACACAGAGATACATCTGATTTTATATACTGGTATATAGATTTTTTTTTTTTGTTGGGGAGCTAAGGCAGTCATATTGGCAATGGGGAAGCGGGACCAATTCTGCATTAGCACATTAAACATTTGAATGGGAGGGTGTCACCTTCCCATGCCCATCCCAAATTTAATTTAATGGCCCAGTTCTAGTTCTGATCCTGAGGAGAGGAGATTGTATTGAATCCTATCTGTCTCAGTTAATGTATTTGCTTGGAAATTGGGAAATGTAAGAAAGCTATTCTTTAGTACAGGGGTCCCTAACCCCCGGGCTGCAGGTCGCCGTCTGACAGCCAGGACATGAGAGATCTCCTCGCCAATATCTTTCTATCCCTCCTTCCCATCTCACACAGCAGAACCCCGCCAACTATTCCATTATGAGGCCGACATACCTCCGTTCTAAATAGCTGCGGTGGCAGCACTGAACAGGCTTTTTTTTTGCCTTTCCTCTGCTGCTGCGTCACTGATGACATCATCAATGATGCAGCGGCACAGGTAAGGCCCCGGCGGGGAAGGCAGTGAAGCAGCCTGTTCAGTGTTGCTGCCGCTGCTGTTTGGAACGAAGGTATGTCGGCCTCATGGTGGGAGGGTCAGCGGAGTTCTGCTATGCGGGATGGGATGGGAGTGAGAGATGGAAAGATGCTGTGCAGGAGGATGAGTTGGCAGGGTCATCAGGGTTCTGCTGCACATGGGGGATGGGAGGGAGAAATGGAAAGATGCTGTGCAGGGGGATGAGTTGGCCGGGTCATCGGGATTCTGCTGCACATGGGGGATGGGAGGGAGAGATGGAAAGATGCTGCGCAGGGGGATGAGTTGGCAGGGTCATCGGGGTTCTGCTGCACATGGAGGATGGGAGGGAGAGATAGTTAGGTGCTGCCCAGAGGGATGGTTGGTGGGGGTCATTAGGGTTCTTCTGCACAGGAGGGATAGGAGGAAGAGATGGAAAGATGCTGCACAGGGGGTTGGGTTGACGGGGTCATCGAAGTTCAGCAAGCTCAGGGCTCTCACTGATTCTGCTTTATGGTAAATTGTATAATTTCTTTTTACAATATTATTTCTTAATAATAATAGAAATGTAATGTATATTGTGTATAAAACTGCCCTACAAACCCGCCCTAAATCCTGGTCCCTGGAAAAATTTGCTTCTATAAAAGCGGTCCTTGGTGTCAAAAAGGTTGGGGAAGAGACTCATTTTTTATTTACTTCTTAACTGAAATTTATTCCAGGGGATTAGATAATGCTGGGAAAACCACAATTCTGAAGAAGTTCAATGGAGAGGATGTAGATACAATCTCGCCTACGCTGGGTTTTAATATCAAGACCTTAGAACACAGGGGGTGAGTTAAGGCCTCTAGCATACTTTGTCCTTTTGATGGCAAGGACATAAGAGCCACTAAGTGAATATTGGTGGTCATGTAACAGTTTTGTTTTTTTGGGGGGGTTTGTCTGCCTTTGATTGCTGGATTTTTGCCATGGTGTTCATTTCCCATTTCCCCAACCTCTATTAACTCACATAGGACTTCATGCTTAATATTCATTAGTGGTCATAATACAAAGCCATTTTCACTTTCTTTTTATTGTTTCTAGGTTTAAGCTGAACTTCTGGGATGTAGGTGGGCAAAAATCACTGCGCTCCTACTGGAGGAACTACTTTGAGAGCACTGATGGGCTTATCTGGGTAGTGGACAGTGCTGATCGACTACGGTTACAAGATTGCAGACAGGAACTAGCCAGCCTGCTGGTTGAAGAGGTAACTGAGCTCTTGATCTGCTGCCTGCCCTACTCCACCCAGTAACTATCATGGTTTCAGAAAGTATAAAATCTTCAAAATTCATTAAGCACAAAACTGTAACATGTCTAGGCATAGTCATTCTGCTCTGGGTTTCTGCATCTTTGAATATAAGGAGATACCTCTGAAGTGGTGCGAACTGCCCCTCTAGGGAAAGCAGTCTAAATCAGTGGTTTTCACACTTTTTTCCCAGCAAAAAACAAATACTTTTTCTTATAAAGGTAAAGGATGGTATCTGTTTACTATAGCCACTTTGACATGTAATAATGATTAAAAACTATTTTAAGGATAATATACATTTTACCTGGTGGAGGTGGGAGGAGGAATAATTTTATAACTGCCTTTTGTGTACAATCCCACTTTATTCCAGGACCAGTGGGTTATTTCCGTCTACCTGCCAGGATCTGTAGGAAGCTTCAAAACTTCAGAGGCTTTAACCCCCTACCGCTCATCACTGAGCATGCTCCTCATCTCACCGCTGTTGGAACTTATCTTTCTGCTCGTGTTTAATTTCGTGGAATTTTAGTATTTTTTGTTTGCAGTTTTCGCCCTCGTGCTGTGGAAGTTCCCTGCGGGGACATCTTGACTGCGGGAGATTGCAGACCTTTGGAAAAAGTCTGCTTCTGGAGGGTTCTCTGTTAGGCAGTAACCCCCTGGGCAGCCTGCACTTCAGATCAGGACTCAGGAACTGTTTCCTTGGGAGTTTGCTCACCCCAGGTTTGTCAGCTAGTAGGTTGAGCGCAGGCTGAGTGGTTCTGTGGAGACATGGCTGGGATCAGAACCAGACTGCGTACCTCTGCCAGGCATTTGCAAGGCATGTCCGAGAGTGGCAGAGGTCTCCAGCCATGAAGGTCAGGCCAGTGGGGCAGTCAGAAGAGGTGAAATCCGGATTTTCAGTTCTTTGAGGCATTTTCTGCTCTGTCTGCAGTATGTTTCCATTCAGCACATTTTACAGTGAGTACAGGCTGCGGTGTTCCTGTCAGCACATGTTTCTGTGAGTTCAAGCTAACAACTTGAATCAGAGATTTGGGGGGTCTTTAAAAAGGGGTTTTTAGGTAGTTGCCCTATGCCCGCCCCACCCCTAAAATCCTAAAACCTCTGTTTTTGAGGGTTATCTGTGATTATCCCGGGCTATTTTTAATCAAACAGGCCCTCAGTGGCTATCTTGGATTTTTCCAAATTTGATTTTGAAGTTATTTTTTATACTTGCCAGCTTCATTTTTGAAAGAAAACCACATAGATGACCTCCCCAGGGCAGGATGTCATGGATTCCACCAACATCTGTGCTGGTCACAGGGATCCCTGCTTTGGTGGACCAGGGTCTTTTTGCTTGCCTTCCGTCAGGGGTGATGGTTTCTAAGCCATCAGCGGCGTGAAAGGCACCAAAAGCTGTACACAAGTGAGGCAAACAGTCCTGCTTAGGTGGCTCCTCTGAGCATCTCCCTTGGGGTGCCTGTAACAAACCAGAAGCTCCCGCAGCCCGCCAGTGGTAAAGCCTGCACAAAAGCTTCTAACTCCTTCGGTTGGTCAAAGGATAGCTGCTTCCCATGATAGTGCAGGCTCACTCGAGCGGGATACTGAAGGACAGCATGGAGGCCCCACTGGTACAGCACTGAACAAAACGAAGCCATCGCTCTCTGCTTAGCCGCCACCGCTGAAGAAAAGTTCTGGAACAGGAGCACCGGGCAATTCTCGTAGGTGAGCCGCTTACCCTCCCGATATTGGCGTAGAACCTGCTCCTTCTCCACAAAGTTGAGGAACCGCATGATCACCGGGCGAGGTCAATGTTCTCCCTCTCATCGCTGCCCAATTTGGTGCGCTCGCTCCAGACTCAGTTTTGTTGGGTCCTCGCCCATTAGGAGGGATCTGGGTAACCAGATTTCCAGCCAGGCGCGCAGATCACCGTCTTTTACCATTTCTGGTTTGCCCACTGCTCTTAAGTTGTTCCGTCGAGTTCGGTTTTCGCGGTTGTCCACGCTCTCCTGCAGTTGCTGAGCTGTACGTTCAAGTGTCTAAATACGAGTAGAGAGCAAGTCCGTGGCAGCTTTCTGCTGCACCATGTGGTCCTCACCTTGGAGCACGTGATTATTAAAGGTGCTCAAACTGTCCCTCACCTCCTGAAAGCTTGCCTGCAGCCCTGATATTTTCTCGTCCATAATGGCCATGAATTGTGTTTTTTAATTCGCCGACCACGTCCTCATGAAGAAGCACAGTAGGGGGCTGGACAGATGGCCCCGCAGAGGGCCCGGTCTCTGACACCATCTTGGCTACTGCCAAAGTAGAGGGAGCATGATGATTCCGTGCACCTTTATGTGGCATGCCCCGCAGGACAGATTTGCTGGAGATAATAGGCTGCCTGTCTGATCTTTAGCAACGAATAGATACACTGGAGATTCAAATCTGAGAGGGTAGGTCGGAGGGAGATTCCGATTTAGGAGAGCCGTTCCCGGAACTGTTCCTCGGGGTGTCCTACTCAGAACGTGCACATCACGTGACCCCCCGGTATCATCTTCCTATTTTGTGCCATTCCAAGCTGTGCCATGATCCTGGCGCTGTGGTGGTTCGCAAATTGGATTTTCTCATCTCTGGAGTGGTTTATATGGCTGATGTCTTATACAACAATTTGACAGTTTTTGCCATACTTGGTGCCCATTCTGTTTTGGCTCAGGCTGCTTTGGATCTGACAGTGGTCTGGTGTTTCATCTTCTAAAGAGACCTTGAACCGGTTGCCCTTTAAGGGATAGCTCTTGTTCAACCAGGGTCTGGATGACCTTATGGCTGGTGTGCAAGGTTGCAGGCCCAAAGTGTTTTCTGGGTATATATCTCACCTTTCAAGGGGTTCTGGGCATTGTACTTTTCCTCCCTTCAGGTGTTTTTGTCAGTTCTTGGGCTCTTCCATGAGACAATGGTCCTCCTCGTTTGCCAGACCACGCTTTGGCAAGTCTCGCTGTCAGCAGTCCATGGCAAGTCAGCTGGTTGCTTCCAAAAAGATAGAGCTCTGACACCAGACTGCGGTCTCCTCCTAGAGAGTTGCGCGGGGACAGAAATCCCACCCGTCCCCACGAGGAATCCGCTCTATCCCCACCCGTCCCTATAAACTTCAGAAATAGTTATTTCATTTAATTATGCTACTGAATTAAAGGCTCTGGTAGAAACCCATTTACAAATAAGCAAAGAGACTTTATTAATTTGGAAATATTAATTGGGAAGAATACATACTTTGTAAACGGGTTTCTACCAGAGCTTCTAATGTTTTTATAAATTTTTATCAACTCAACTAATATACTACTTTATCCTGAAGTAAAAAAAAAAATAGAATTTTTTTCCTACCTTTGTTGCCTGGTTTCTGCTTTCCTCATGTTCTCATTCAATTCCTTCCATCCACTATCTCTCTTCTCTCTGCGTCTTCCATTTGCTCTGTTACTGTGCCTCTCTCTTTCTCCCCCCCTTCCAAATTGGTCTGGCGCCCATCTTCTTCCCTCCGCTTCCCCCATAGTCTGGCATTTCTGTCTTCTTCCCTGCCAGCGTCTTCGCCCCACTCTCTCTTCCCCATGTCCCTTCAGCGTCCTTCGCCCCACTCTCTCTTCCCCATGTCCCTTCAGCGTCCTTCGCCCCACTCTCTCTTCCCCATGTCCCTTCAGCGTCCTTTGCCCCACTCTCTCTTCCCCATGTCCCTTCAGTGTCCTTCGCCCCACTCTCTCTTCCCCATGTCCCTTCAGCGTCTTTTCCTCTCCACTCCACCTTTCCTCCCTTTCTCCTCCCTGCCCCTTACCTTCGTGGCGCTTCCCCACCCGACCGACAACAGAACAGGCCTGGTCAGACAAACCTGACTGCCCTGAATCCAGCTGCTGTACGAAGGTAATTTAGATTCGCGGCTACAGGGCAGGGAGGTTTGTCGGACCGGGCCTGTTGTCGGTCGGTCGGGGGAAAGCGCCACGAAGGTAAGGGGATCTGGCCGGCTCTGCACCCCCCCTTAAGGCTGACCCGTGGCGGACCCCCCCCTTGGTACGCCACTGCCTTGAATTTTTCCTACCTGCCCTGCCGCAGCACACAGCCAACCGGAAGTCTTCTCGATGTCAGCGCTGACGTCGGAGGGAGGGCTTTGCTTAAGCCCTCCCTCCGACGTCAGCACTGACATCGTGGAAGACTTCCGGTCGGCTGTGTGCTGCGACAGGGCAGGTAGGGAAAAGAAGACGAGCCTCGCAGCTCGAGTGCATGTGACCCTAGGGGGCGTCCCCACGGGATCCTTGCGACCCTAGGGGGCGTCCCCACGGGATCCTTGCGACCCTAGGGGAGCGTCCCCATGGGATCCCCGCGACCTGAAGGGAGAACCCACGGGATTCCCGTTCAGCTCTCTATCTCCTCTCCCGCACATTGGGGGATGGTTGTCAACTTTTATGGCGGAATGGCAGGCTGTTACTTCCGACTGCTTGGTTCTGGAGGTTCTCAAGGATGACTGTATAATGGAATTTCTCTTTCCTCTGACCGAGTGTTTTCTGGATTCCCCTGCTGGCCACCCCAAGAGTGTGATTCTGGTGCAGATCACAGTCCGCAGACGCCTGGATATTGCGGCCAAAGAATACATTCCAGAGCGAGAATTGGACTTGGAGATACTCAACATACTTCATTGTTGTATGGGAAGGATCCGGTGATTGGAGACCAATTCTGGTCCTCAAGGCAGGCAATGCGGCGCTGAAAGTACCTCGCTTCCACATGGAGATTGTGTGCTTAGTGTTTGCTTCAGTGGTGCCAGGGGAGTTCTAGCCTCCTTGGATTTGACGGAGTCATATACCCATATTCCCACCGGAAGGTTCTGCGGTTTCATGCCTTGGGGCAGCATTTCTAGTTTGCGGTGATGCCATTTGGATTAGCAATGGCACCCAGGACCTTCATCACAATGATGTTGGTGATGGCAGACCATTTTTGCACCCTGGGCATCCTGGTTCTCCCGTATCTGGATGACTGGTTGACCAGAGCTTCCTCGCTGTCCGAGGGGCGTCGGAGTTATCCATCAGGTGGTACAGTTATTTCACCGCCAACTTCAGAATGTATCACCTCTAGCCAGCCCAGGATTTGGAGTGCCTAGGAGTTTGAGTTCACACAAGTCAGAACACAGTGTTTCTGCAGGTGTTCCATCAGGAGACGCTGTGACCAGTTCTCAGGGACCTTCTAACCACTTGGATCACAATGGCATGGCAGTACATTCAGGTTCTGAGGACCATGGCGACAATGATCAATGTTGTCCCTTGGGTCAGAGCCATCTGTGTCCATTGCAGGATGCTCTTTCATGCTGGAATATATAATTGGACCTGTTCCATCCACCCCCTACCCTAGATGTCTGTGGCACGAAGCAGTCTTGCATGGGGGTTGTGACCTCTCACGTTTTCCAGGGGCCTTCCCTTCTGGATCTCAGATTGTGTGATTCTGTCTACGGCTGCGAGTCTTAAAGGCTGGGGGAGCGATATGCATGACCGCTAAACTGTTCAAAGCCAGTAGGTGCCCTCCATGCGCAAGTGGTCAATCAAACACCTAGAACTGCAGGCATTTCGGCTGACTCTTCTCCACTTCGAGGATCATTTTTGTCATTGAGCTGTTAATATATTCTCGGACAGTGGCTTACGTTCATCGACAGAAGGGACACTAGGAGTCCCTCTCTAAACATGGGGACTCAGCTGCTCTTCTGGTGGGCGGAGAACTGCCTTGTGCTGCTGCCTGCAGTACAGATGGTAGGAATGGACTCTATACCAGGAGAGTGGTCACTCTCAAAGAGCGTTCAATTGCACAGTCGCTCAGTGGGGGTGTCCTGCTCTCATTCTCATGGTGACTGCGGTCAACAAGAAAGCTGATCAGTTCTTCAGATGTTATTGCGAGGGTCCTCAACTTTAGGGGCGCAGACTTCGACCACATGAGAGACTTTGTCCATCAGGAGCTGCAAAACCATGCAGAAACTGACAATCCGGAAACTATGTGGTCAAATCTAAAATCCATTCTGAACGAAGCATCTAACCGCTACATAAATACAGTAAGCAAACGCCGGAGAAACAAAAACCCACAATGGTTCAACAATGAAATTTCGGACCTCATTAAAAAGAAAAAAGAAGCATTTATCACCTACAAACATCTTGGGAAAAAGGAGGCAAAAGAAGACTATCTGGCCAGATCTAAGGCTGTTAAAAAGGCAGTCAGGGAAGCCAAACTTCAAACAGAAGAAGATCTAGCACGGAATATTAAAAAGGGGGACAAATCCTTCTTCAGGTACATTAGCGACAGGAAGAGAAACAAAGATGGGATAGTACGCCTTAGGCAATCAGACGGAAACTACGCAGAATCTGATAATACCAAAGCAGAACTGCTAAACGAATACTTCTGCTCAGTATTCACCTGTGAAGCACCGGGAGCTGGTCCACAACTACAGATAAGAGACAGCCATAATGACCTGTTTCATGATTACGAGTTTACACCCAGTAGCGTCTACCACGAACTTTCAAGACTCAAAGTAGACAAAGCCATGGGACCTGACAATCTACACCCCAGGGTACTCAGAGAGCTGAGGGAAGTTCTGGCTGAACCACTATCCGTGCTCTTCAATCTTTCCATGCGCACGGGAAAAGTACCCCTAGACTGGAAAACAGCTAACGTAATTCCACTCTACAAAAAGGGCTGCAGAACAGAGACAGAAAATTACAGACCGGTGAGTCTTACATCCATAGTGTGCAAACTCATGGAAACACTGATCAAACAGAATCTTGACAAAATTCTAGACGAAGAAAATTTACGTGATCCACACCAACACGGATTTACCAGGGGAAGGTCCTGCCAAACTAATCTGATTGACTTCTTTGACTGGGTGACCAGTCATCTGGATGCCGGGGAGTCCCTGGACGTGATATATTTGGACTTCAGCAAAGCTTTTGATAGCGTCCCACACCGCAGGCTGTTAAACAAACTAAAATCGATGGGATTGGGGGATACATTCACTAAATGGGTAAAGGAATGGCTAGATGGTAGGATTCAAAGGGTGATGGTAAATGGTACCCCCTCCAAAACTTCAGCTGTGACGAGTGGAGTACCTCAGGGCTCCGTCTTAGGGCCGATTCTATTCAATTTATTCATAGGAGATTTGACTCAAGGGCTTAGAGGAAAAATATCACTGTTTGCCGACGACACCAAACTATGCAACATAGTAGGCAAAAGCATTGGGCCTGACTTTATGACACAGGACCTACGACAGTTGGAACAGTGGTCATCAACTTGGCAGCTAAGCTTCAATGCTAAAAAATGTAAGGTAATGCACCTAGGCAAAAAAAATCCACACAGATCTTACACACTAAATGGTGAAACCTTGTCCAGGACCACAATAGAACGGGATTTAGGAGTGATCATTAGCGATGATATGAAGGCTGCCAATCAGGTGGAGAAGGCTTCGTCCAGGGCAAGACAAATGATGGGCTGCATCCGTAGAGGTTTTGTCAGCAGAAAACCTGAAGTCATAATGCCACTGTACAGATCCATGGTGAGACCTCATCTCGAGTATTGTGTTCAATTCTGGAGACCACACTACCGGAAAGATGTGTTGAGAATTGAATCGGTTCAGCGAATGGCTACCAGGATGGTCTTGGGGCTCAGGGATCTCACGTATGAAGAAAGACTAAAAAAACTGCGGATGTACTCACTGGAGGAGCGAAGAGAGAGGGGGGACATGATTGAGACCTTTAAGTATATCACGGGGCGTATAGTGATGAAAGATGATATCTTCAGTCTTACAGGGCCCTCGATTACCAGAGGACACTTGCTGAAAATCAGGGGAGGGAAATTTCAAGGTGATGCTAGAAAGTACTTCTTCACCGAAAGGGTGGTCGATCATTGGAACGAGCTGCCTCAGCAGGTGATTGAGGCCAACAGCGTGTCAGATTTTAAGAGAAAATGGGATATTCACGTGGGATCAATAGGGGAGTAAAAGTCAGGGTCATTGGCATGGGCAGACTCGATGGGCTATAGCCCTTTTCTGCCGTCAATTTCTATGTTTCTATGATGTTCTGGTTCAGCCCTGGCCAGCGAAAGGCCTCTGTTATATCTTTCCTTCATGGCCCTTGATAAGGCATCTGTTGGAGTGGATAGCAGCCCACGAGGATCCGGTGGTTTTGGTGGCTCCCGATTGGCTGAGGCAGCTGAAGTATGCTGATTTGGTTCGGTTCCAACAGGATCAGGGGCTCCAGCTTTGCATTCCCGCCTTCTCACACAGAGTCAGATTACGATGCAACCTATGCAAAGGCTTGGAGGTGTTACCCAGTCTGGTGCGCCCTGAGTCAGGTGGACCAGTTTCTCCCCTCCGCTTCTCGGGTCCTGGAGTTTTTCCAGGATAACCTTCAGAAGCGCTTAGTGGTAACTTCACTCCAAGTGTAAATTGTAGGGGTGTTTTTCATGTGTGGGCTCTGCTCTTTCTTTGAAGGGCTCTTTGGCAGCTCATCCAGATGTAGCTCATTTTCTATGGAGCGCTCTGCAGCTTAGGCCTCCCTTGTGCCTTTCCTATCCCACAGTGAACCTTAATCTGGCTCTCCGCTCTGTATGAACCTGTGGAGCCAGCATCTCTGATGGATTTTGCGGTCAAGATGTACTGGTGACGATTACTTTTGACTGTAGAGTTTCAGAGCTTCGGGCCCTCTCCTTCGGGCATTTTCTCCGTATTATGTATTCTATGGTGATGCTTCTTCCGAAAGTGGTTCCACTTTTCATGTGAATCAGGAAGCCCAACTTTCTGTTTTTTGCTTCCTCTAGTTTGAGGGAGCAGGACTGGGGTTTGCGATCCTTGGAACATGTGCAGGCTTTGGTTACTGTATCTGGAGGACTCCTAAGAGTTTTGCCTCTCTGACCACCTGTTTGTTCTGACAGGCCCTACCTTCAGGATTAGGCCAGCTCTGAAGTCCACCATTTCTAGTTGGATTCGGATGGCTA
Source organism: Geotrypetes seraphini (assembly GCF_902459505.1). Taxonomy (NCBI): domain Eukaryota; kingdom Metazoa; phylum Chordata; class Amphibia; order Gymnophiona; family Dermophiidae; genus Geotrypetes; species Geotrypetes seraphini. The sequence goes on along the minus strand of NC_047091.1, from coordinate 69,222,460 downwards.
TTGCAGTGGCTAACGTTGCGACTGAAATATAGCCCCCTCTGGAGGTACGGGCATATTCAACCAGAGATGTTTCATCCTCTTGGGCAGAGTCATCGGCTGTTTCTCTGGACAAGATTTGCAAGGCTGCTAACTGGCCCTCCTTGCATACCTTCTCCAAGTTTTAAAGGATTGATGTGGCCAAGCAAGATGCTGCTTTTGGTGTCTTTGTCTTGGCAGCAGGCTCATCGGTCCCACCTGAATATTCGAGACTATTCTGTTACATCCCACTGGTCCCGGAATAAAGTGGGATTGTACAAGAATGAAGGATTAAGTTCTTACCTTTGCTAATCATCTTTCTTGTAAATTCTTGTTATTCTAGGTACCCACCCTATACTTGCTGATTCACCGAGTGTCTGCCTTTACAAATACTGTTAAGCTGCATTTCTGTCCAGTTTTTATTTAGAGTGCCATCAGAATGGGGTTAGCACTCAGTTTGGGGGGGTCCCCAGTTAAGGCACCTCCTGTCAGTTTCTACTTCTAGCACTGTTGTCATTCAGGTTACTGATGTTTATCCAGATTTGATTTTTTCCTTATTGCTGTTTTGCATTTACAGTTGTGAGCAGAATATACTTACTTGTCGGGGAGTGTCCCCGTACCCCTCTCTCTCTTGTTCTTATCCTCTACAGATGTTCCTGGCTGCTTTGCTACTCACTGACTGGTGAGATGAGGAGCATACTCAGCAATGAGGTATGAGGGGGAGGAGTTAAAACCTCTGAAGTTTTGAGGCTTCCTACAGATCCTGGTGGGTGGATGGAATTAACCCACTGGTCCCGGAATAAAGTGTGGATTTACAAGAAAGAAGATTAGCAAAGGTAAGAACCTAATCTTTCATTCTGCATGTAAATCCTATTATTTAGAAATGGGCTTTTCTAACATTATGCAGCAATGTACAAGCAACAGTGTGCCTGCAATGTTATATGTAATTTATAAAATACTGTATGTGTGCTCACACAGAATACACTTGCTTATTTTACACAAGTATAAATAAATGTATGCTTTGGTAACCATGTAGTACTGGAATTGGATCTGGGGACATATAAAACATATAAAGGTGCATAGACGCCTATGTTGCCTTTTTAAAATATAAATATTTTTGGATTTTTGATATAGATGTAATATTATTAAATCGGGCCCACAGTCTAAAAGGTGGACCTAACCTGTCCTGATGAAAGTGCTACTCCAAGTATCGGCTTTGTCAATTTCTTTTTCTCTGTATCTTGGTCACAGTGCTTTCCTCCCCCATTGCTCTCACTCTTCATTACCACCCCTCCAAACACTCTTGTACATTCACTTTCTTCACTTCTCTAGTCACTCAGTGTGATTCACTCTATTCCCTTTACCCATTTCTCATCTCTCTCAGTTAGCCGGTTCAGATCAACTTGCTATCTGTACCTTCACTCTCCTCACAAACACTAAGAATAACATGGTAGTACAGGTCCCTGTATTGTAATTCCTTTGTAAATCTGTTTAGTTGTTTTGCTCTGTCCCATCTTCTTCTCCACACTGCCTGATCTCCCACCAATGACACAGTCTTTTACATATAGAAATCCTGTCCAAATCCTTCATTACTACCATGGTTTTGAAAGAAAGGGAAGCTTGGCTTTGGCGCTTTTAAAGCCAAAAAAAAAAAAATTGAGGCAGTACAAGAAGGAGAACAAGGCTGTGACCCACTGGTTTGCAACCCAAAGTTTAAAAAACTGATCTAGAGACGTTACGTGAGATTTTAGCTGAAGAATTACTTATTTCTATAGTGCTACTAGGTGTACACAGTGCTGTCTGCTAAACATTGTTTATTAAAATTTGTTAAAACTACCACCTTCACTATAGTGTTTATGGAGCCGCTTGAATGAGATTTTTCCTTGAGAAAATGTATTTTCTTTTGAATTAATATGGCTGGATTAAATTCATCTTGTCAGTTAATTAAGCCTTTGAAATTTTACTCCTTTTATCTATCTCTTTATTTTTGTTGGCTGTGATACCATCGGTTCCTATGGTTTGGGGTTCTTGCATCCCTCCATTGAGGACTATGTATCTTGTTAGTATTTCTACACTTCTCCCTCCATATTCGCAGTGATTGGGGGATGAACAGACCCGCGAATACAGAAAAATCATGAATAACTTTTCATATGTTCGCGGTTTTCTGTTAAAAACCCTTGTGAATATAATGAAACCGCGAATAACCAAAAAGCTCACATCCACAATTTTTGGTGAAAACATTTACAATATTTATTGCAGTTTTTGAATTACACAGTACTGTACATTAAGCATGGGTGATACAGTATAGAGTACCTATCTCTTACTCAGTTGGTGTCTTCATCCTCATTGTCCTGTATAAGTACTGCATGCAGTGCTGGAGGAGGAGAAAAAGAGGATAAGTGAGCACCAGGTGCCTCCTTAGGCCTGGCGATTGGGGGAGGGGGCTTCAGCCTTCCGGCAGGAGAGGTTGGGCACCCTCCTGCTGGTGATCGTCGAGCGGGAGAGGGGAGGGGGGGGACAGGCTGTTGCTATACCTATCATGGCGTCCTATACAGAACCCGGGCCAGTGTGTGCTAATTCTATTAGTAAAAGGGCTCCTCTGTATTTTAAGATGCAAGTAGGGGACTTTTTTTTTTTTTTAATATAAGGAAGTGCTGGTCTTATGAAGATACACAGATGCTCACTCTGCATCAAAAATGGCTGTGAGGTACAAGTTGCATCCTGGTCTCCCACAGGAGGACACCACAGCATGAGATCTGTAGGTGAAAACAGGGATGATATTAGAGAGTTTTTATGATGGGTTTCTGATGGACATTTTTTCCTCTTTAGCGACTGGCTGGAGCAACTTTGCTGGTCTTTGCCAACAAGCAGGACCTGCCCGGAGCACTCACAAAGGACACCATCCGTGAGGTAAGAGCTGCCCTTGGGGGCAGGGCTGGCTGAAGAGGTTGTAGCACCCTAGACCAACTTCCCCTTCTGCCCCACCTCCCTACTTAGGGCCAGTTTGGGGATATGAGCTACATAAATAAACTAGATAGAAATAAAATTGGAAACAAAATTAGAATGTTTCACTCAGTTTGAAAAATTATATATAAAGAAGAAAATAAATTGTTCCTTTCTCCTGGCAGAAGGGGTCAAGATGATATGGAAGACTGAGGAGGTAGTGGAAAGGAGTGAGGAAGAACAACATGCCAGTGTGGTATCCATATTGTCCATACATTCAGCACTGCTACCCATTCAAATAGTGACAATAAATATAGAACTACAAGTGTTTAAGCCCGTTACATTAACGGATGCAAGAATAGATGTGTAAACTTTTAGCACAATGGGGCGCTGAGGCCTTTCTTTCTTTCTCCCCCTGTCCAGTAGTACCCCTTATCCCTTCCCCAGCATCTGCTAGCCTCGGCAGCCTCGGGGCTTTTGCTGGGCTGGCCCGCCTTGCATAAAGTGGGACGGCCTAGCAGAGGCCCCATGGCTGCTTGATGAAACCGTGGCTCCTGCCGCTTCTGGTCCGGGGGTGAGAAAAAGAGGTGTCCCGGTAGAAGGCAGGAAGTCAGTTGGAGATCGGGGCTGAGGCAGGCGAATTATTGTACTTCACATATGGAGGCACAAAGCACAGACACACGGAGTTTGAAGTACGCATGCACGCTAAGGGCTTTATTATAGCGGATAAATATGCTGAGATTATAGGAACACTTCTGTGCATACAGGGAGGTGAGTTGCACTGAACATTTGCTGACAGGCTGAGGCAGAGGTATAGAATCCAGTTCCCAGGACATGCCTTGGCTTTCTGGAAATGTATAATGAAGGCAATTCATGCAAACCTCTTGTGCATGCTCTGTGGATATCCAGAAAACTAGATCAGTCAGAGTCCCAAGGACTAAGTGAGGAAACGGGTCAGAATGGAAACAATACATCCCACCATTTTCATTTGGCATAGAAGCAGCCATCCTTCTGTCCTGTATAAATCTCCCCCCACAATGTGATACAGCATCTTCCTCTACTATCCCCCCTCCCAAAAAAAAGTTCATTCTCCCTTCTTTACATTCTTTGTCCTGCCACCTTCCTTCCCCTCGGCCCCCTGCCATAGAATATTTTCTCTTATCCTTTTTTGTCTCTATGAATATTTTATTCTTGTTTTCTTAGCTTTAAAGCCCCAACTGCCCCCTCCCTCCCATTTTCTTTATTTTTCCCAGCTTTCCTCCTGCTATTTCCCCACCTTAGCAATCGGTGAGATTTGAGATTGCTGGGTGGGGAGGATAAAGGAGGCCAAAACTCTACCAAACATCCCACAGACCCTTCTACATGATATCGCACACAAGTCTTAAAAATGTATCCTACGAAAAGGGCTGCTGGAGAATTGCCTACCTGGCAAACAATGCTCCTTAAGGGCTACTGCTGCGGTTGCTCGTACTCCAAGTATCCTCCTTATCATGGTGGCTCCTTATGGTCTTCCTCTCAAGGGTGAATAACCCCCGTTTTCTCTCTCTGCCTCTCCACCGAATGCACATACATACGCTCAGAGCTCTTTGCCTCCTCCAGCATATACATTCCCTCTTACCCATAGCGCTCTCTCTGCTTCCCCCCCAGCATAAATCTGTCAATCATACTCCAAGTATCCTCCTTATCATGGTGGCTCCATATGGTCTTCCTCTCAAAGGTGGATAACCCCCGTTTTCTCTATGCCTCTCCACCGAATGCACATACATACACTCAGAGCTCTTTGCCTCCTCTAGCATACACATTCTCTCTTACCCATAGCGCTCTCTCTGCTCACCCCCCCAGCATACAGCCATAGATCTGTCAATCAAACAACTTTAAACAAGTGACCTATGACGACCTAAAATCTATAGTAGACTCCTTATGCCCCACAATATCTGTCCTTGACCCATGCCCATCCACTACGCTAGAAACCAAAGAGGCATTCTTGGAATCCATCTTACCTCTGATAATCTTACCTTAAAATCAGGCGAGATACTACAGAGCTGGACTGCTTCTAAAAAAAAAACCCACCATGAATCCAGACAAACCAAGTAGCTTTAGACCAGTATCAAACCTCCCTTTTGTGTCAAAAATATTAGAAAAGATAGTACTCGCACAACTATGCAAGTTCATAGAAACAAACGTCACCTTTTCAATCTACTAAAACCCTCTCCTGCCTCCAGTGTGTGCAGAAAGCTGCAATCCACCTTCTGAAAAACTTGGGCATCCGCAAACATGTTACCGCCATACTAGCTTCCATGCACTGGCTACCTATTAAAAAACACTGCACCTTCAGTGCCCTGGTTTTTGGTTTCAAAACCTTCTACAATATACCAGGGAGAAGGTATATTGTAGAATATGACAATATGACAACAAAGTTACAAACCTATGCCCCCAGCCGACCACTGAGATCTCAAGGAGAGAGACGTCTGACCCTACTGGCTGAACATTCCTTCAAGACTGAAACCGCATACAAGCGGTTTCATACATAGACTATGTCACATCATCTCCTCTTCCATCAAAATGCAAGATGGACTATGGAACTTCAGGAGGGCTGTGAAAACCTTCCTCTTTACGAACCCAACTCTTTAAGGTCCCGCATCTAAAAACTCAGTAGCTCCATTAACCGACCCACTAGAACTCAAATGTTATTCTTAGTGTAATCCAAATGTACCATCTACTGTAAACCAGATGTATATGTCTATCTACCTGAATATGTCGTGTTTTGAATTATACTGTGTATGTACTCCTGTAACCAGATCTGGGCTCCTTTTGGGAGGATGGGCTATAGCAGGGGTAGGGAACTCTGGTCCTCAAGAGCCGTATTATCCCAGGACAAGCAGGCAGCATATTCTTAACTGATGGGTGACGGCACCGACGGAGCCCCAGTACGGACAATTTTAGAGTGATTGCACTCTAAGAACTTAGAAAGTTCTAGCAGGCCGCACTGTGCACGCGCGAGTGCCTTCCCGCCCGACGGAGGCGCGCGGTCCCCAGTTTCTTATTTTCCGCGGAGCTAAGAAGACGTGTTTTTTTTCAACGGCTGTTGAAAATTTTCTTTGCCTTCCCGCTCGCGCGTTTTTTTCTGTCTGGAAGTTTTTCTTCCTCGTTTTCTTTTCATTTAGTATTGTTTAAAAAAAAAATTTTTTTTTTCTTAATTTTGGATCTTTTTTTCACCTCGCCCCAGCGGGGCCTGTTGGCACAATCGAAGCCTCCGCCTTCGATTCAGCAGAGGCTGTGTTCACCCCGCAGCCAGGTTTCAAGAAGTGTCAGCGGTGTGCTCGGCCCATCTCTTTGACCGACCCCCACAACTGGTGCCTTCAGTGCCTGGGTCCGGATCACAACGCCTCCTCTTGCACCCGTTGCGCTTCTCTTAAAAAGCGCACCTTGAAGAACCGCCAAATCCAACAACGACTTCTCTTCGGTGCCGGGATGGAACCATCGACATCCACTCCGATATCGGCTGCCCCTTCTAAATCGGCACCGACTCTTTCGACACTGCCGGAGCTTCCTCCGGTGTCGCACCCCCAGGTAAGCTGGCTAAGAAGCCTTCCTCTTCCCTGGAGCGTCCTCCGGCTGATCCTGCAGTGAGTCCAGTCCTGCCGACCTCGAGGCACCCCCGTAAGCGCTCCACTCCCATTGAGGTGAGTGCCACATCATCGGCCTCCTCATCTCCCGAGTGTCGAGCGGCACCACAGGTACCGAAGAAAAAGAAAGCGGTACCGGTGCCTTCTTTAGGTGACCGCATTGTGGCTATCCTACCGGTCCAGCTTCAAGAGCAGTTGCAACATCTTCTCCCTGCTCTGCTGGCACTGAACCTTCCAGCCCCGGTCCGGTCTGAGCATACAGCACCGTTGGTTGAGCAGCCTTTATTGTCGGTGTCGACACTTTCGGCACCGATACCTCCTGTTTCCGCTTCCATGCCCATTTTGTGAGCGGAACCCAGAACCTCGCACCATGCCTTGCAGACCGTCTCCCAATACCGCTCGGCACCGTATCACTTCTCCCGGTGCTGCCTCCTTATGCGCCATTAAATCGGTGCGCAAGTCCCACCATACTGCACCCTCGACCCCGATTTCTCGAGGTCGGGGTTCACAGGTTCGTGACCCTGACTTGTGGGACGATTTTGAAGAGCCTATGGGTACCGAGGAGGCGGTTTCTTCAGACGAGGAAGATACTTCTCTCCAAGAACCGCCTTCTAAGCCTGAACAGTCCTTCTTCACAAAATTCTTGAAGGAGATGTCTGACTCTCTCTCTATCCCTTTGGAATCTGATTCCAAAAAATCCCAGGCTTTCCTTGAAGCCCTGGATTTTGATCAGCCTCCAAAAGAGTTCCTCAAGTTACCTCTGCATGACATCCTGTGAGAAACGTTTTACAAGAACTTGGAGACCCCTTTGACAATCCCAGGAGCTCCAAGAAAATTGGACACTTTATATAAGGTGATCCCTATCCCAGGTTTCTACAAACCACAACTCCCCCATGAGTCTTTACTCGTGGAGTCCACTCTCAAAAAATCGGCGGGCTCTAGTGTCTATGCCTCCGTCCCTTCTGGTAGAGAAGGGAAGACCATAGATAAATTTGGAAAACGGTTATACCAGAATGCTATGCTGGCTAACCGTTCTGGTAATTATGCTTTTCACTTTTCTTTCTACCTGAAGCATTTGATCCAACAGCTGTCTTCCCTCCAGAAATGCCTCCCTCAGTGTAAGGTCCATTTATTCCAGCAATATACTTCCAGTCTGCTCTAGCTGAGGAAGTTCATGATACGTTCCATCTACGATACCTTTGAGCTGACATCCAGGGCTACTGCCATGGCGGTTGCCATGCGCCGCCTAGCTTGGCTTCAGGTCTTGGAGCTTGATGTGAATCACCAGGACCGCCTGGCAAATGCTCCTTGATTGGGTGACGAGCTGTTTGGTGAATCCTTGGACACCACCACACAAAATCTGTCTGCCCACGAGACCCAATGGGATACCTTACTAAAAAACAAGAAGAAGCCTCCACCAGATCGCCCTTTCCGTCAACACAAGTCTTACCAACGTCGCTATTCTGCTCGGCCTCTCTATCCTCCTCAGAATCAGCCTAGGAGGCAGCGTCAACAGCAACATCAACAGGCTCGTCCACCACAGCAGCAACCTGTAAAACCAGCTGCTCTACCCAAATCAACTCAGCCCTTTTGACTTGCTTCTCAGGGACATAACCAGTCTCCCTCCATCTTCCCCTCTACCACAGCCTATCGGAGGTTGCCTGCACATCTTTCTCACCTGTTGGGAACTCATCACCTCAGATCAATGGGTATTAAACATCATTCGTCATGGGTATTCTCTCAACTTTCAGACTCTTCCACCAGACAATCCTACAAAAGAGTCTGCTTCCAACCCCTCTCAGTCCTCCCTCCTTCTTCAGGAGGTCCAATCCCTTCTTCTGAACGCCATAGAGGAAGTTCCTCTAGATCAGAGGGGGCAGGGATTTTACTCCCGTTATTTTCTGGTCCCCAAAAAGACGGGAGATCTCAGACCTATCCTGGATCTCAGGGATCTCAACAAATGTTTAGTCAGGGAAAAGTTCAAAATGCTCTCTCTGGCCACGCTTTATCCTCTTCTCACTCAGGGCGACTGGCTATGCTCCCTCAACCTCAAAGAGGCATACACTCACATACCCATACATCAGAACTCCAGACGGTATCTCAGATTTCAAATCCATCACCGTCATTATCAATACCGTGTGTTACCCTTCGGCCTAGCCTCATCTCCAAGGGTATTCACCAAGTGTCTGATAGTGGTAGCTGCCTTTCTCAGGTCTCACAGTCTCCAAGTATTCCCTTACCTGGACGACTGGCTAATCAAGGCTCCTTCATCTCAGCAGGTGGTTCTAGCCTCCAACCACACCATCTCCTTCCTTCAAATCCTTGGATTCGAGATCAGTTACCCGAAGTCGCATCTTCTTCCTACTCAGCGACTGCAATTCATTGGAGTGGTCCTCAACACCACTCTTATGAGGGCTTTTCTTCCCTCCGACCGTCTACAGACACTGTTCTACCTCTGTCATCAGGTGCTCCTTCAAAACTCCATTTCAGTCTGCCAGATGATAGTTCTATTAGGGTACATGGCCTCGACGGTGCATGTCACTCCTCTCGCCCGTCTCCACCTTCGTACTCCCCAGTGGACCTTGGCCACTCATTGGTCCCAGGCGACAGATCCGCCTTCACGTCACATATCTGTAACATCGTCGTTCCGACAGTCTCAGCAATGGTGGTTGAACTCCTCCAATCTTTCTAGAGGTCTTCTCTTTCATCTGCCTCCTCACTCCATGATCATTACCACGGATGCTTCCCCGTATGCCTGGGGGGCACACATGGACCATCTTCACACACAAGGTCTGTGGACGGTCCAGAACGAGCTCATCACATCAATTTTCTGGAACGCAGGGCAATGTTTTATGCTCTCAAAGCGTTTCAACATCTTCTCTGTCCCCAGGCTCTTCTTCTGTGCACAGACAATCAGGTAGCCATGTACTGCATCAACAAGCAAGGTGGAACAGGCTCTCGCCTGTTATGTCAGGAAGCCCAAAGGATTTGGTCTTGGGTGACAGCTCGAAGTCTCTTTCTGAAGGCGGTGTACATTCAGGGCGAACAGAATTCCTTAGCAGACAACCTCAGCAGGATTCTTCAACCTCATGAATGGACCCTCGACCCTGTCACTCTACGGTCCATCTTTGCTCAGTGGGACACTCCTCAGGTGGACCTCTTTGCAGCTCCCCACAATCATCAACTGCCCCTCTTTTGTTCCAGACTCTACTCCCCTCATCGTCTGACACCAGATGCTTTTCTCCTCAATTGGGCAGACCAATTTCTTTATGCCTTTCCTCCCCTTCCTCTCATGTTGTGGACATTGTTCAAGCTTCAGAGGGAGAAGGCCACCATGATTCTCATCGCCCCACGGTGGCCTCGTCAACATTGGTACTCCCTTCTTCTTCAGCTCAGTTACAGGGAACCCATACTGCTGCCAGTATTTCCTACTCTACTTACTCAGCATCAGCAATCTCTACTTCATCCCAACCTGCCATCTCACCACCTGACAGCTTAGTTTCTCTCGGCCCAACCACTGCTCCTGTCTCTCTCTCTCAGCCGGTTCGTTCCATTCTAGAGGCCTCCATCGGGCGGGAAGGCACTTGCGCGTGCGCGGTGCGGCCTGCTAGAACTTTCTAAGTTCTTAGAGTGCAATCACTCTAAAATTGTCCATACCGGGACTCCGTCACCCATCAGTTAATGTGCTTTCCAGTCGGGTTTTCATGATTTCCCCAATGAATATGCATGAGATCTATTTGCATGCACTGCTTTCAATGCATATTCATTGGTGAAAACCTGACTGGAATACGGCTCTCGAGGACCGGGGTTCCCTATCCCTGGGCTATAGAAATGAACCAAAGGAGCAGTATTTTTCATGATGCCACCCTCCTTTTAGCAGGTGGCAAGCTTTCAGGTTCTCTCACTCCTACCCCCAAACAGTAATTTCCACTATTTCACCTTCTTCCTCCCCCAGACTCAGACTGAGTTCAAGACCCTGGAATTTGAAAATGATGGTCTGTTCCTCACTCCAGGCAGCATCAGTGGAGGGAAATACTGAAGTTGTGTTCTGCTTGTATACTGGGCATCTGGATCACTGCCAGCTGCTCACAGTAAGCAGCTTATCTAAGTTTAACTTATAGGCCAGTGATGTCATGAGCTTGGGTGTTTGGCACCCTTTAGTGCTGGTGCCCTGGGCCAGAGCCTCACCTGGTCCTTAGATTATGCTGGCCCTGCCCTAGGGGTGGAGGAGTTTCTCAGAACTATGCTGGCACAGGGGACCTGGTGCATTAGGCCTCTTTCATCACTCACAGGCCACCTCCACTGCATCAAACTAGATTCTGTTACTTCCCTTCAGAATTCCATATGCTTGATGTTCAATCCCAATCCGCAGTCCGAGTGTTGCAGAAATCCACATCTTTTCTGAACACATGCTCCACCCCCCCCTTAGCCTGAGAGTTGGTAAACAATCCCAGTTACAATTTCTGCAAGCAGTCTGTGCAGAAGTCTTTTGCAGTTGCTCTGCTTCTAGTTCTTGTTTTTTTGCTTAAAGTTCATTTTTTGGTGGCTTCAGTGCCTTGAGATCCTCCCCGGTGGTCCCCTGTCGAAAAAAAGGATGCAGTCCTGCGGTGCCAGACTGTAACTTTACAGAGAAACTCTGGTGGATCTGTGGAGCCAGCCTGCTGTGTGCCACCTTTTTCGAGTACCTAGGGTTCCTTCCCGTGGGAGTCTGCTGGCCGGTGACCCTGTCACAGGTTTCTAGCGCAGGCTGTGTGCGTCTGAACGGAAACCCACCTGGGTTTCAAGGTGCAGGCTGCCTTTCCCGCCCCTGAATTTCAGCAGGTTTTTGAACAACCTAAAGTGGATTCCAGGTGGCCTTGGGCCTCTAGCCTCCCGAGCAGCGGCTGCTCCTAAGAAGACCCAATGACACTAAGAGTCAGTCGAAACTTCTTCGCATTGGAGGTCGCCTGTCTCAGTTTTATCAGAAATGGACTTGTGTTTCATCAGATAAATGGATGCTGGATATCATTCGGGAGGGGCACAAGACTTCTTTTGCCTGCCTCCAGAGCTCTTTCTGGATTCTCCGGCGGGTCAGTTGGAAAAGGAGATCTGAGTCTGCGCTACTGTGCAACATCTGTTAGACATCGCAGCAATAGCACCCGTTCCAGAGCAAGAATTTGGCTTAGATAGATACTCCTTATATTTCATTGTGCCAAAGAAAGATTCGGAAGAGTGGAGGCCCTTTCTGGATCTAAAGTCAGTCAATCGCTTCTTCGGATTCCCCATTTCCAGATGGAAACCTTGCACATAGTCATAGCAGCTATCTCTCCAGGAGAATTTCTGGTATCCTTGGATCTCAGAGGCTTACCTCCATATTCCGATCTACCCGGAGCATTGAAGGTTTTTGCGTTTCCATGTTCTGCAACAGCATTTTCAGTTCACCGCTCTACCCTTTGGCATTGTGATGGCGCCTCGCACTTTTCTTCAAGGTGATGGTAGTTGTGGTAGCCTTTCTCCGCCAGCAGGGGATCCAGGTTCATCCTTACCTGGATGACTGCTTGATTCGAGCTTCATCTTGTTTGGAGTGCGAAAGTGCAGTGGAGATGGTAGTGTCTCAGATGCAGGCGTTGGGGTGGATTGTCAACTTCAAGAATAGCAAATTGATGCCCTCCCAGTCCTTAGAGTATCTGGGCCTTCTCTTCGATACTCATAAGGGTCGTGTGTTTCTTCCCGAGGTATGCAGACCGAAACTTCAGATCAGGGCTTTTCTGGACTGCCCAGCTCACACGGCCTGGCTGTATCTTTAGTTTCTGGGGTCCATGGTGGCCTCTTTGGAGGCAGTTCCCTGGGCCCAAGCGCACATGGGCCTGTTACAGGAGTCTCTTCTCAGTGGGCTCCGAGCGTCATTCCCTTCAGATACCACTCCCCTGGTAGGGCCAGCTTGCAGCAGCATGAGCTGGTGGCCTCAGCGGGAGGCTCTCCGTCAGGGCAGGCTTCTTCAGATATCAGAGTGGATGACTTATGATGGATACCAGCCTGTCAGGTTGAGGTGCTCATTGTGGGAAACGATCAATTCAGGGGCAATGGACTCCTCGTCAGAAACGTTGGTCGATCAGTTGTCTAGAGATTAGGGCAATTCAGCTGGCGCTACTTGCTCTCCAGCCCCTTCTGGAAGGAAAAGCGGTTTAAGTCTTCTCTGACAACGCCATGGCAGTGGCATACATAAATCTTTAAGGAGGTAAAAGAAGTGCTCCCTTGTGCCAAGAAGCTCGCATGCTGTTTCATTGGGCGGAAGCTCTATCTTCTGTAATTTAGTGGCATGTGTGGCCGGCATCAACAATGTTCAGGCAGATTTCCAAAGCTGACGGATTCTGGATCTGGGAGAATGGTCTCTCTCACATAAGACGTTCAGTCTGATTGTTCAACGCTGGGGTCAACCTCTACTGGACTTGATGGCTGCAGCAGAGAACTCGAAAGCCAGGCGCCTTTTCAGTCGAAGTACACAGAGCGGAAGTCTAGGCTGGCCAGTTCAAGAGCTCCTGTATGTGTTCCCTCCGTGCCTTCTGGTTGGTCAGTTAATCCGCTGGATAGCGACACATCCCAGCTTGGTGATTCTAGTAGCTCCGGATTAGCCTCTTCATCCATGGTATGCGGATCTCATACGTCTTCAGCAAGCCAAGAAGCTCCAGTTCCCTGTTCATCATCTTCTCAGTTAGGGTCTGGTGCCCATGAAGAACCTCCTTTTTGCTTCTTGCAGTCCATATCCCTTCCCTTCCTCCTTTCTGGCCCTCCTCCTAGTCCAGCATTTCGCCTTCCTTTCCACCAGTCCAACATTTTTCTCTCTCTTCCTCCTGCATGCTTCTCCTCTGGTCCTCCTTCCCTCCCCCAACTAACATCTCTCTCCCTCCATGATCCAACTTTTCACTCTCTGCTCTCTCCCCCTTCCCCAGAGTGTAACACTTCTCCTTCCCCCTATCCATCTCGTCCTCTCTATAATTCCGACACTTTCTGCCTCCTGCATGCTTTCTCCCTCTATCCTTGCCTCTTCCCTCCAGTGGCATCCCTCCTTCCCACCCCTCAACCCAACATGCTCTCTCCCCATGCACCATCTTGCCCTCCCCTCCAGTGTGTAGCACTTTTCCTTTCCCTGCCCTTTCTGCCAAGTCCATCAGCACCTCTTCTCCCTTCTTTTTACCTCCCCTCTGTCCAGCAGTACCACTTTCCTCATCCCCCTGCCCAGCAGTACCCCTTCTCCCTTCCCTAACCCCATGTCTAGCAGTAGTACCCCTTTTCCTTCCCTCCTCCCCGTCCAGTAATACCTCCTCTCTCTAGCCTAGGGGCAGTTCAGTGTGATATTAACTTAGCCACACAGCTGCCACTAGGATAGCTGCTGCTGTGTGGCTAAGTTAAAATCACACTGAGCTGCCGCTGTTGGTTCGGGGGTGGGGAGAGAAGAAGAGGAAAGCAGGAGTCCCAGCAATTACCTCCTTGCAGTATTTTTGCTGTCACAGGGTTTACCTTCCTATTGTGGGGTTGTTTTCTTCTTTCCCAAGGGGCGTGCACCGGACGATTGATTCCAACAGAAATTGCTCTTTTTGTTTGCCCAGAGCCTCTTCGCAGGTAGCAGCGTCTGACTCCAGATTGAAGCCCTGTACTTCTTGAAAGGTAGCAGAAGTCAGGGGCCTGGAGAGTAAAGAGTCAGAACGCATAGGGTTGGCGGCTCCTCTTTTGGTGGGAACCACTGCCATTTTGAATGCAGCAGCCAGGCTGCTCTCCTGCTGCATATGGAATCAGCCCTGCCCACTGCTCCTCCTCAAACAGCTTCGAGTATCTTCAGAGTGGATTTTTTGGCAATGTATAGGGTGTTTTCCTTTGTCAGGCAGGTGCGACAGCCTCTTCTGCTATGGAAGGGTAGCAGGAATCCTCCTTGCTCCCACAGAAGGCAGGAAGTTGCAAGTTAGCTAACACCGGAGCCTGTATGCCATAAAATATCAGGAGGCACACAGTTTGCGATACACTTGTCTAAGGATTTTACTTCTTATCGTATCAGTTAGGAAGAGAATTTGGGTATGCACCGGGAAGATTGGGAAGTTGGTGCAACTAACGGACTATTCCCTCCCTGACATCTAGTGCTTGATTGCAGGAATGTGGTTTCAGAGTGCTTTGTTGGGCGCATTTTACCCAGAAGCAGTTGTATTACAGTGGTGGGATGCCCACGGCACACTGTACGAAGTGTGGGCAAGAGGTTAGTACATTTGCACATGCTTTTTAGGAATGGCCGAGATCTCGGAGAGAGCGTGAACTCGCAGGCCTTGAGCATGCGCAGATGCTCAAGGCCCAGCAAGAAGAGGAGGCCGATCTTTGGGCACCGGCACCAATGCACAGGACATGCCGGTGCCGAGGCCCAGATGACAGTAAGAAGCGGGTTCGGGTGGGTCTGGGGGACTTCAGATTGCGGCAGGGGGAGGGGTGCTGAATCGCGGGGGGGGGGGGGGGGGGGTGCCGGATCGCGGGGAGCACTCCCTTACCAGTCAGGTTTTTGGGATATCCACATTGAATTTGCATAAACTTGATTTGCATACACTGCCTCCATTATATACAAATTTGTTTCATGCATATTCATTGTGGATATCTTGAAAACCTGACTGCAAGGGGGTACTCCAAGACCAAGTTGAGAAACACTGGTCTAGAATCTCTCAACTATCTACTGGAAAAGAGCTTACCAGGGTAAGTACATAATCTCCTTTTACTCTGTCTTATCTATCTCTGTTTTCCACTTTTCCTTATACCTTATGTTGTCTATTAAATGTTTTCATTGTATATTGTGTTGACATTATTCAGATGATGGTCCTACCCCAACTGGACTATTGCAACTCTGCCTACCTTGGCATCAGCATTGCTCTTATCCACAAACTACAACTCATCCAGAACACAGCCGTTAGACTAATCTACAAATTAAAGAAATTTGACTCGATTACAACCTTCATCAGGCAACTACTTTGACTCCCAATATCATCCCGAATAATCTTCAAATCGTCATGTATCCTACACCAGATCCTATACAGAAGCTCAGCAGCCCCACTCATCCAATTATTCTCTAATGTTTGGTCAACATCAAAAAGAATCTTTAACAGAGTCCAACTAAACCTACCATCCACAAAATACCTCCACTACAAATAAATTTTCTACTCTATGCTAACCTATCTGGGTGTAAAAATCTGGAATGACCTACCAGAAGCTATCAGGAAAGAGACAAACTACACTAGATTCAGAAAAAACCTGAAGACTCACCTTTTTGACAACTAGCTATCTCAGTTTCTGTATAGCATCCCCTACATCTAAGTCCCTCCTTTTATCTCTCCACGTCCTCTTCCCCTCCTTCTTTTCCCCTTCCTTTTTGATCAGTTGCCTTGAGCCTGTATAGATATGTTGCGACTCACAAATGGAAGATTAGATTAGATTAGATTAGGTAGCATACTATGTCATCTTTGAATATTTTCAGTGCTGTAATTGTCTATTGCCTTTGTTTGACATATTCTTGTTGTACACCACCTTGAGTTAATTTTTTCAAAAAGGCAGTAAATACAAATTAATTAAATTCAAATCCCCTTACCCCAGCCAGCTGTTTCTTATGTTTTGTTGTAGTCCACTCAGAACTTTGAATATGCTGAATATAAATGCTTTAAAATAGTTCTCTTACTCCCAAACATGCATGTGTATTTAATATCTGATTTTAAGATATTCCTTCTTGCCATCTCTCTCTTTCTCTCTGCCCTCTTATAGGCCTTGGAACTTGACAACATAAAGACCCATCACTGGTGTATCCAGGGATGTAGCGCTATCACTGGGGAGAATCTGCTGCTGGGAATCGACTGGCTTCTTGATGACATTTCCAGCCGGATATTTACTGCTGACTGATTAGGAGACAGCTTGATGGACAGACCCATGTTCCTTGTTTATAAGCAGCTAAGACTTAAGTCAATCTGCTTCCTTATGAAACCTGCAGATACTGGTGGCAGACGCAGTCATATCTTGGTTTATGTAGTGATGATCCTGAAGACTGACTGCTTTTTCTCAGAGCCCCTGTCAGTTATTAATGCAACACCCTTATGGAGTGTCCCATATGGTACATTTATTCCTACCTATATCTGCTTTACTCAGACATTGCAGATAATTTTTTTTTCAGAGTGGAAGGGAGGGAGGATGGACTATGACATTAATTATTTAAAGTACTATGACATTGTTTTTTGCAAATAAAAGTTTGAAGTTAAAACTCTACATGTTTGTTCTTGCTAAATCCCATTCTGACAGACAATCCTGGAGAGACAACATCAAGTTCTACAACACTGTATTGAAAAAAGCAAGGAAAAATTTTTATGGTGACAAAATCACCAGATCAAAAAACCAAACTAGTACACTGTTCAACATCTGGCGTAATTTAACCTCAAAAAATTACTCCACCTTCCCCCTTTCTCCCCCATCCACAAACGACCTAGCTAAATTCTTCAACGAAAAGATCATCACCATAAGATGCTCCTTCCCCCCAACTATCTCTTACAATTCTCTACCTCCCAACGACTCCAACCCTATCCCTGCAGATAGATCCTGGACTGTCTTCGAACTAACCTCCAAACCCCAGATCTCTAAACTTTGTCTCAAATTGAAATCCTGCAAATGTATCCTAGATCCTTTCCCATCCTACCTTTACGATAACATTCCTGTGCAGGCCATCTCCTCCCTTACCAATCTTGTAAACACTGCCCTACTATTTGGCCTGTTCTCCACAGAAATGGGACACATTGCCTTATCCCCTCTTCTGAAAAAAGCTGATCTCGACCTTCCTCACCATCGAACTACCGCCCCATAGCAAATATCCCCCTCCTAACCAAACTGCTTGAGACCATAGTCGCTACCCAGCTATCTTCTTACCTAGAGAGATTCTCCATTCTGCCCCCCTATCAACATGGATTTAGACCCAGCTTCAGCACTGAGTCCCTCCTTGTTTCCCTAATATCAAAGGTGCAACAACTACATTCTCAAAACAAATTCGCTGTACTTTTACAATTCGACCTCTGCTGCTTTCGATGTCATCCACTACGACATACTACTTTATCAACTTTCCGAGATAGGAATTGATTCCACCGTTCTTAATTGGTTCTCAAACTTCCTTCGCTCTCGCTCCTACATTGTCAACTCTAATGGCACCATGTCTGCTCCTTGGTCTCCTTCTTGCGGTGTCCCTCAGGGATCACCCCTATCCCCTATCCTTTTTAATATCTATATGTCCTCACTGAAGCTCCTCCAGCTCTCCCCCCTTGAAACAATCTACACATACGCCGATGATATCCTTGTCCTTCTTGAAACAGACCAGAACCTCACCAACCTCCACGATATCATAGCATCCTGCATAATGAGACTCCACTCCTGGTACCTCTTGGTACAGATGAAACTAAATGAATCAAAAACAAAATTACTCTGGCTTGGCCCAAAGTTAGAACACCTGCCTACCCTCTTCGCACTACACTCAAGCACTGCTTTACACCTTGAGTTCTCAAGCAAGGTCCTTGGCATCATTATTGACTCCTCTCTCTCCCTCAACGATCACCTCAACTCCTTGACAAAATCATGCTTTTTCAGCCTCCACATGCTAAGGAAAGCAAGACCCTGCTTCCGCCAAAAACATTTCGCCGTCCTCGTCCAATCCATCATCCTTTCCAAACTTGACTACTGCAATGCCATTTACCTATGCTTTAACAAAAAAAAGCCTCCAAAGACTCCAGCTTATTCAGAATACTGCAGCCAAGCTGATCTTTGCAAAACGTAAATCTGACCATGTCTCCCCACTCCTGACCAATCTTCACTGGCTCCCAGTGATTTCCAGAATCCAATTCAAATGCTCTTGCCTGGCTTTTAAGATTATTCACGGCATCCTTCCTTCCCTAATCCCACTTTTCTTAAACTCCTCGTGCCCTGACTCCATCAGGACCGCCCAAAGATTAAAACTATCCTTCCCCTCCCTACATGGAATTCTTCACGCAGGTAAACTGGGAAAATCACTTCTATTCAAAATCACAGGTCTCTGGAACGACCTTACTATCCCGCTGCGGAACCTGAGCTCCCTCCATTTATTCCGCAAGCAACTAAAAACCTGGCTCTTCTCTAACATGTAATTTCTTTTTTCCCTTACTTTTCCACTCTATTTATAAACTTATGTAAACCTTTTCCTATCCTTTCTCATTTTTAAGTTCTTGTAAACCGTACCGAGCTCTACTTTCGTGGAGATGATGCGGTATATAAACTTAAGGTTTGGTTTAGTTTAGTTTAGTTTAGTTTAGTAACTGAACTTTGCCACCTATCCCATGACTTTTTAATTTTCTCAGGAGCCTCTCATGAGGAACTTTGTTGAAAGCTTTCTGAAAATCTAGATATACTACACCAACCAGCTCACCTATTCCACATGTTTATTTATACCTTCAAAGAAGTCAAGGATATTGGTGAGGCAAGATCTCCCTCAGCTGAACTCATGCTGACTCTGTCTCATTAAATCATATTTGTCTACATGTTCCACAATTTTACTTTTTATAATTGTTTCCACCATTTTGCCCAGCACTGGTCTGTAATTTCCCAGATCTCCACTGGAACCCTTTTCAAAAATCGGCGTAACATTGGCTCCCCTACAATCCTCAGGTACTACAGACAATTTTAGCAACAGGTTACAGATCACTAACCCTGGGATGTATACCATCCGGTCCAGGTGATTTATCACTTTTTATTCTTCTTGTCGATTTGGCTTAATAAATCTTCCAGATTCACCAAGATTTCTTTCAGTTCCTCTGTATCATCACCCTTGAAAACCATTTCCAGTTCAGGTAGATCTCATGAATCTTCTTCCATAAAGACTGAAGCAAAGAATTCATTCAGTCTCTCTGCTATGGCCTTATCCTCCCTGAGTGCCCCTTTTGCTTCTTGATCATCCAACAGTCCCACTGATTACCTCACAGGTTTTCTTCTTCTGATGTACCTAAAAAAAATTGTTACTATGAGTTTTTGAATCTTTGGCAAGTTTCTCTTCATATTCTTTCTTAGCTTCCTTTATTAATGCTTTGCATCTAACATGCCAGTGCTTGTATCTTTTCTTATTTCTTCATTCGGATCCTTTTTCTATTCTTTAAAGGATGTGTTTTTTATTTGGCTCTAATAGCCTCTTTCACATCACTTTTTAACCATGCTGGTTCTCGTTTTTTCTTTCCATTTTTAATACGTGGAACACATCTAGTCTTGGCTTCCATGATGGTATTTTTAAAATAACAGTCCTAACCTTTGCAACTGATCATTTTAGCTCCTTTTTAACCATTTTCCTCATTTCCTCATAGTTGTCCTACTGAAAATTAAATTTGATCACGTTATGATCACTGTAACCTCCCATACTATGTCCTGCATACCACTAAGGACCAAATCTAAAATTGCTCCCTTTCTTGTCGGTTCCTGGACCAGTTGCTCCAAGAAGCAGTCATTTTACCCTAGCACTCCCTGATGTAACATTTAACCAGTCAATGTTGGGGTAATTGAAATTGCCCATTATTATACTGTTGCCCAATCTGTCTGCTTTCCTAATCTCTGAAAACATTTCTTCATCTGTCTGCTCATTCTGTCCCAGGGGAGGGTATTATAACACTACCTGTATATTCCTTCCATTTACACATGGAATTTCTATCAATATGGATTCCACACTACCATCTGTGTCATTCAGAATGTTTGTTTTATTTGATTAAATTCCCTCTTTAACATATAGCTCAATCCTCCTCCAATTTGATCTACTCTATCCATGCAATATTTGTACCCAAGTAATATAGTGTCCCAGTGACTGTCCTCCTTCCACCAGGTCTCTGAGATGCCTATTATATCTACCTCATCATTCAGTGGTATATATTCTAACTCTCCTGTTTTATTTTTTAGGTTTCTAGCATTTGTATACAGATACTTCAAATTGTGTGTTTTTTCCTTGTATCCATAGGCTGCTGAGAAGATGACAGGGATAACTTGACATCTTTACTCTGCTTCCCTCTTAAGCACTCTTGGCTTTCTTTCATCATTTTTTTAATCCTTTCTATTGGGACTCCCTAAATCTTCTGATTCAACAGTATCCTTCAAGATACTCCATACCAAACCATAGAAACATAGAAATTGACGGCAGAAAAGGGCTATAGCCCATCTAGTCTGCCCATACCAATGACCCACTCCCTGATTCTTACTCTCCTAGAGATCCCACATGAATATCCCATTTTCTTTTGAAATCTAACACGCTGCTGGCCTCAATTACCCTCTGAGGCAGCTCGTTCCAATGATCTACCACCCTTTCAGTGAAGAAGTACTTCCTCGCATCACCCTGAAATTTCCCTCCCCTGATTTTCAGCAAGTGTCCTCTGGTTACTGAGGGCCCTGTAAGACTGAAGATATCATCTTTCACCTCTATACGCCCAGTAATATACTTAAAGGTCTCAATCATGTCCCCTCTCTCTCTTCGCTCCTCCAGTGAGTACATCCTCAGTTTTTTTAACCTTTCTTCATACGTGAGTTCCCTGAGCCCCAAAACCATCCTGGTAGCCATTCGCTGAACCGACTCAATTCTCAACACATCTTTTCGGTAGTGTGGTCTCCAGTATTGAACACAATACTCGAGATGAGGTCTCACCATGGATCTGTACAGCGGCATTATGACTTCAGGTTTTCTGCTGACAAAACCCCTACGGATACAGCCCATCATTTGTCTTGCCTTGGACGATGCCTTCTCTACTTGATTGGCAGCCTTCATATCGTCGCTAATGATCACTCCTAAATCACGTTCCACCGTGGTCCTGGACAAGGTTTCACCATTTAGTGTGTAAGTTCTGTGTGGATTTTTTTTGCCTAGGTGCATTACTTTACATTTTTTAGCATTGAAGCCCAGCTGCCAAGTTGATGACCACTGTTCAAGCTGTCTTAGGTCCTGCGTCATAAAGTCAGGCACGTTGCTTTTGCCAACTATGTTGCATAGTTTGGCATCGTCGGCAAACAGTGATACTTTTCCTCTAAGTCCTTGGGTCAAATCTCCTATGAATAAATTGAATAGAATCGGCCCTAAGACGGAGCAACTGTTAGCTTTCCCTCCATCTTAGTTTAAAAGCTGCTCTATCTCCTTTTTAAATGTTAGTGCCAGCAGCCTGGTTAAGGTAGAGTACATCCTTTTGGAATAGGCTCCCCCTTTCCCAGAAGGTAGCCAAGTTCCTAACAAATCTAAATCCCTTATCCCTGCACCATTGTCTCAACCACGCATTGAGACTTCGGAGCTCTGCCTTCCTCTTTGATCCTGCTCATAGAACTGGAAGCATTTCTGAAAATGCTACCCTGGAGCACCTGGATTTTGCCTGAGCCAAAATTTGGATTCCAGAACCTTCCTCCCACATTTTCCTATGTCATTGGTACCTACATGCACCAAGACAGCTAGCTCCTCCCCAGCACTATCTAAAATCCTATCTAAGTGACGTGTGAGGTCTGCCACCTTCGCACCAGCAAGTGACCAGGTGATCCTCATGCCCACCAGCTATCTATATGCCTAATGATCGAATCGCCAACTATAACAGCTGTCCTAACCCTTCCCTCCTGAATAGAAGCCCCTTGGTGGGCAGGTCCTTGCTATAGGATTATTTCCTACTTCACCAGGGTGATGCTTTCCTTCTAGATCTCTCTCCAAGGCAGCACAGGGGCTATCACTGTAGGTCTCCTCTATGTGCTTCTCTGTCTCCCTCAGCTCCTCTAGCCTCAAGGGAACGTATTCATTCTCTGAGAGCTAGATGCTCTTTGCAGTGAGCACACACATAACTTCTCGCCAACCAGGAGAATATCATGCATATTACACTCAATGCAAAAGACTGGATAGTACCCCTTTTGTGGCTGGACTACTGTTTCAATCTTATTATTGAGCTGACTAATTAATTAAACCTTATTAAGCTACTAGGAATATATTAGACTAGGAAGGCAAACAAAATGTTAAGCATCATTAAGAAGGGTATCACGACCAGGACAAAGGAAGTCATCCTGCCACTGTATCGTGCAATGGTGCGCCCGCACCTAGAATACTGTGTCCAGTACTGGTCGCCGTACCTCAAGAAGGACATGGCGGTACTTGAGAGAGTCCAGAGAAGAGCAACTAAGCTAATAAAGGGTATGGAGGACCTCTCATGTACTGACAGACTGAAAAAGTTGGGGCTTTTCTCCCTGGAAAAGCGGAGACTTAGAGGAGACATGATAGAAACCTTCAAGATCATGAAGGGCATAGAAAGAGTAGATAGGGACAGATTTTCCAAATTATGGGGAACCACAAGTACAATGGGGGCACTCAGAGAAATTGAAAGGGGGAAGGTTTAGAACAAATGCCAGGAAGTTCTTTTTCACCCAGAGGGTGGTGGACACATGGAACGCGCTACCGGAGGATGTGATAAGCAGGAGCACGCTACAGGGCTTCAAAGAAGGTTTAGATAGGTACCTGGAAGACCAAGGGATTGAGGGGTATAGATAGGAGTAGAGGTAGGTTATAGGGATAGGATTAGAGACAGTACAGAATTAGTCAGGGACAATGTTCAGGCAACTAGGCCTGATGGGCCGCCGCGGGTGCAGACCGCTGAGCGAGATGGACCTCTGGTCTGACTCGGCGGAGGCAACCTGTTATGTTCTTATGTTCTTAGTATAGAGAGCCTTAGGATTACATTATACTAGTCTTTAAGCCCGTTGCATTAACGGGTGCTAGAACATATGTGTGTGTGTCTGTTTTTATTTCTTTCTCTCTCTCTCCTTAGCCGCTTTTTTTCTTTCTGCCTTTCTTTTTCCTTGGCTGTCCATCACCACCCCTTGCCTGCTCCCCCTGTCCATTTTCCCTTCCTTTTACCTCCCCTGTGTCCACCACCACCCCTTCACTGCTCTCCTTATGCAGCAGCAGCCCTTGTCCCTTTGTTTTACCTTCCCCCTGTCCAGCAGCACCTCTTTCCTTCTCCCCCTGTCCAACATTAGTCCTCCGTTGCTTTTCTTCAACCCCCTGTCCATCAGCATCTCTTTCGTTCTCCCCCTGTCCAACGGGTGCTAGAGTAGACGACTTTTTTTTCCTTTCTCTCTCTGTGCTTGGATGCTGTCTGTCTGTCTGTCATTCTTTCTGTCTGTGTCTGTCTTGCGCCCTGCCTGCCTGTATTTCTCCATTGCGCCATGCCTGCCTATCTCTCTGTGGCCCCCTTCTCTTCCCCGGCATGATTGGTGTGTGCCCCCAGCACACCCTTCCCCCCGTTTCCCATTGCCCCTGCCCCCTTTTGTGCCATGCCTGCCTGCTCCGTGGCCCCCTTATGTTTCCCCCCTATGATTGCTGTCTGGCCCAGCAAACCCCTCACCCCAAAGCAGCCCCCTTTCCCTCTCCCCTTGTTGAGCCATGGCTGCCTGCTCTGTGATCCCCTGCCCATGATTGCTGTGTGCCCTCAGCACACCCCTACCCCCAAAGCAGCCCCTTTCCCTCTCCCCCTGCTTGCCTGCCTGCTCCCTGTACATCAGCATCAGCATTTCCCTCCCCCTCACCTGTTCCTTCGTAGCAGCATGGAGATAAAACGGCTCCCTTAGTTCTTTGCTGGATTTTTTTTTTAAGTTTAAAGATGCCGACGCGGCTCCTCTCACGATCCGGTCTGTGTCGGAAGCCTTCTCTGACACAGGCCGGGATCGTGAGAGGAGCCACGGTGGCAGTTTTAAACTAAAATAAAAATGCAGCGAAGAACTAAGGGAGCCGTTTTCAAAGCCGCCGCCGCGGCTCCTCTTATGAGCCGCCGCCGTGGCTTTGAAAACGGCTCCCTTAGTCAGAAGATGAGAGAGGAGCCGCGGCGGCGGCAGATTTGAAATGAAAATAATTTATGCGGCCGGCCGGCTCCCTTGAAACCCTCCTCCCCTCTCCTTTCCCTTCCCGCGGTCCGTCTGGCTGCGGTGCGGCCTGTGGAGGCGATCGGCTGGTGACGTATTAGGGCGCATGCGCACTCCTTCGGCCACAGACCTACACGCACGGAACACGCAAATAGCAATGCACATGCGTGGCTAGCTCTTGATTATATTAGATGCTTTAGTGTTTGATTCTTTGCAGGTAATTAAATATAATAATATATAATTAAGTTCTCCTGTTGTCCTAATCAAGTTTATTTAAAATTTCTTATACCACTCAATCAGACTTCTGAGCCGTGTACAATAAAAAAAAATACAGCTTTGGTAATCCTATATAATAAAACCCTAGCCGCGCATGCGCACTTACCTGCATGCTTCCGTGATCTGTGATCAGTAGGTCCGTGGCCAGCATGAGTGCGGATGCGGCGGCCAGGCAACTCAGAGACACACAGCACAGCCGGCGACTCCCCTCCTCCTGCCCTCACTCACCGCCAAAACCACCACTGCCAAAGCCTCCTCCTGGCCGGCTCACCCGCTTTAAATTAAGAGAAAAGCGCTGCACCGCGCTAACGCTGGCCTCGCCATCTTCTGTCCACTGTGGCCCGCCCTCTCTGACTACTTCCTGTTTCCGCTAGGGTTGGCCTCAGTGGATAGAAGATGCCGAAGCCAGTCCGATGTGTAGCGGCATTGTGTCGGGTTTCTTTTTACACTCGCCGAGTGCATAGGTGGCCTCTGGGACCTCCCACTGCTGCCGTTGACCTTCATAGTGCCGAGGTTTTGAGGAAGACAGCTGCAGTTCTGGCATATGGTCCGGCGAGAGCAGGACGGCATAGCAGGGTAAGGAGGAGGGGCTGCCGGATTCCCTCCTGTGTTTCGCATTGAGGTGTTGTAAGGGAGTAGGACTGAGGTTTTCTTAAGTGGATGGGAAGGGGCTGCTGCACAGGGAAGTGGGTGTGTGTGGGGAAAATGCTGCTTCTGCACAGGGAAGGGTGGGAAATGCTGCTGCTGCTGCACAGGGAAGTGTGTATGCGTGGGAGGGGGAATGCTTCTGCACAAGGAAGGCCGGGAAATGCTGTTGCTGCAAAGGGTAGTGTGTGTGTGTGTGGGGGGCAGGACTGCAGGAAGGGAAGGGGGGTAAGGGAAATGCTACTGCTGCACAGGGAAGTGGTGTGGGGGGAGGAAATGCTGCTGCTGTGGCTGCTGAACAGGGAAGTGGGGGGGATCGAAATGCTGCTGTACAGGGAAGTAGGGTGGGGGGAAATTCTGCTGCACAGGGACATGGAGGGGGAGGGAATGCTGCTGTGGCTGCTGCACAGGGAAGTGGGGGGAAAGAAAGACAGACAGCTAGCACCCGTTAATGTAAAGGGCTAAAATACTAGTATAAAATAAAGGTGAACATTTGACTATTAGAATCTACATAATAAATTCAGACAATGATGGACATGAACAAATGGAAAAAGGGGAGGAACTACAATATTTTGAAAAAAGAGAACAATTAAGGAAAAAACGACAGGGAGGAAATGGATGATGCCATCTGCAGTCAATATGTGTTTAGCTCTTATAAGGGCAGTTAATTATCTAATTCGTCTTGAAACAGAAATGTTTTAGCTTTGTTTTAAAATGGGGCAGAGATACTTCTTCACAAATGTAATTAGGAATAGAATTCCAAAGCGCTGGTGCGGTCACTGCAAAGTTATTTGATCTTATCGTGTTAATATGCTTTAGAGATGGGACCGCAAGAAAGTTTTGTGTTGTAGAATGAAGTGTTTTAGATGGACAATGGGGAATTAGTAAGCTATTGATAAATTCTGGTTGGTTACTTTGGCGTGTCTTGAATGTAAGTAATAGAATTTTATAATTAATCCTGTATTCAACGGGCAACCAATGTGCTTTGTGCAGGAGGGGGGAAACGTGGTCGTATTTTTTTAGCATTAAATATAATTTTATTACGGTGTTCTGTACAATTTGGAGGCATCTTAGTTCTTTTTTTGTTATGCCTTTATAGAGGGCATTGCAATGCAATAATCAATACGTGATATCACTATGGAATGGATTAGTACAGGGCTGGGCAACTCTGGTCCTTGAGGGCTGGAATCCAGTCAGGTTTTCAGGATTTCCCCAATGAATATTCATTGAAAGCAGTGCATGCAAATAGATTTCATGCATATTCATTGGGGAAATCCTGAAAACCTGACTGGATTCCGGCCATCGAGGAGCGGAATTGCCTACCTCTGGATTAGTATGTTTAAAGAGAAAGGTTCCAGCAACTAAGACTACAAGTAAAGAAGTGAGCTAGAAGTGGGATTGGAGACTAAGCTAGACTCTGCTCTACCTGCCAGAGACTATCTCTAGCAGAAGATTCAAGCTTATAAAACTGTAGAACTATAAAAGGCTATTATTCTATGGAGACTAGCTAAGTAAAGTGCTCTTTTAAGATCTAAGCTCAGAGGAAAATAATGTATACTTTCCCAGAGAGATCGCTTCTACTTTTCTCCTCTCAAAAAGAGAATGTCCTTTTCCCTCTTTCTCTCCTCCAGAAAGAATGTTCTTCACAGGATGGATAAACATCAGTGATTTACAAAATAATCTGATTTTATTTTTTATTTAAAGGGGATATTTTTAAATAAATTGCTTTTTGAGGAAAAATTTGATAGTTTTCTATTTATGATACACTAGCTGATTACCTGGCGTTGCCCGGATAATTATTTATCCCACTCTTCCAGTAGCAATAGACTTGTGTTCAGTGATTTCGCCTGGTAAAATGGTATTTGATTATTTTGTGACCATCTTCATTTTTAGCAGCAAGAATGTCCCTCTGTATGGGGCTGAACTTGGACTTAAACGGCATCAGGAGTGTATTAATCTCAGTGAGGGTGAAAATTATAAATTAGACAAATATCTGTCGTTTTTGATTATTTTTACATGTCACCTCCATCCCATAAGAATGTCCCTCTCTCTGGGGCTGAACTTGGACTTAAACGGCATTGGTAGTGTCAGTATTCATCTCAGCGAGCCCAAAAACTATGGATTAGACACTAAGGGCTCCTTTTATCAAGGTGTGCTAGCGGGGTTAGCGTGTCGGACATTTAATCACGCGCTAACCCCTGCGGCAAGCCAAAAAACTAATGCCTCGTCAATGGAGGCGTTAGCGACTAGCGCGGCAGGCGGTTTAACACGCAGTATTCTGCGCGTTAAACCCCTACTGCGCCTTGATAAAAGGACCCCTAATACTATTTACTGTGCCTCCTA
Organism: Geotrypetes seraphini; assembly: GCF_902459505.1. Taxonomy (NCBI): domain Eukaryota; kingdom Metazoa; phylum Chordata; class Amphibia; order Gymnophiona; family Dermophiidae; genus Geotrypetes; species Geotrypetes seraphini. Next base: position 69,194,708 of record NC_047091.1, on the reverse strand, counting down.
GCCAAAGACTAATGCCACTGAAATTGCTAAATACTTCTCTCAGCTCCCTAAATATCCTGAGATGGATCCCATCTGGTCCCATGACTTTGTCCACCTCCAATTTTTCAAGTTGTTCAAAAACACTTTTTTTTCCTGTGAGTGGTGTGATATCCACTCCATTCTAAAATTTACTTTTCTACACAATTGTAATTCTCCTCCAGGATTTTCTTCCATGAACCCAGAAGTATTTAGCACATTTGCTTTAGAGAATGACACAGGAACAAAGTTTGTTCCCGTCCACACAGGCTCTTTCTCCATTCCTGCCCCCACCAACCCCATGAGCTCTGATCCTGCAGACTCTGTCCTCATTTGCACAAGCCTCATACACTTATGATTTTATATTTAAATTTTTATTAAAGTTACTACTGTTATGCTGTTAACAAAATTGTAAGTTTTATGTTGAATCTCTTCATAAAGGCGGTTAAGAAATCCCAAGAAATAAAGTATAGAAAGGGTCATTATTCTGTACAACTGTTTATAAATCACAAATAGGGGCTTCCATTTCGATCTGGTTTTGGTAGAACCTTCCCAAAGATTCAGTTGTTTATGTTTTTATACCATCTGGGAAGGCAACTGGATTGTCTCTCAGAGATGGGTGTGGAAGCGAACCTAAATTGTGTAGTGGATGTTAGAAGTGTTCCTTGATGCCAGCAACAATGGATGAATCTGTTGCAGTAATAGTAAGATGCTTAAGCAGCTGGGCACATGATGGAAGGACTTTGCAGATGGTAGGAGTCTGATCAGCAGACAAATCTCTTGTTGCCACATCAAAGGCAGACAAGACACAAATGGTGTCAGTAGAAGCAGTACCCATAATTACGAACGGGGGTCCTGCTCTACCTTTAGTGTCCCAATGCGCCCCTCTCTCCCTTCTGTGCCCCAAGTACGTGCCTCCCTCCAGTGGGTGTTTACCTTCTAGTTGGCTTCCTAAAGCCGCAGGCAGCGGTTCCTACGCATATCCTACGGCTGAGCCAGAAGCTTTCCTTCTGACGGGATGCACATAGGAGCTGCAGCCAGCGGCTTCGTGCACAGAAACAACTGCAGCTAGAAGGAGGGAGCCAGCCAGAAGGTAAACACCCGCCAGAGGGAGGCACATACTTGGGGCACAGAATTGATGAAGGGAGAGAGAGGGGTGTGTTGGGACGAGGGAGCACAAACTTAGGACAAAGGAAGGAAGGAGGGGTATGAACTTGGGACACAGAATGGAAGGGAGCATGAGACATAGTATAGAAGAACAGAGTGAGGGAAAGAGATGCTGAGGTGGGGGAGAGAATAGAAAGGGTGAATTGGGTGTCTGAGAGAGAGGGAAAGAGATGGTGCACATGGGGAGATGAAGAAAGAATTGTTGGGCATAGGGAGGGAGAGAGAATTATTGGACATGGTGCTGGGAGAGGAGTAAGGTAGAGATGAATGGGGAAGAGAGATATGAGAGGAAGTATTGTTGTATGTGGTGGTGGAGAGGGAACAGTGGGATGGATGGAAAGGGATGCAAGAGGGGCCTCAAGGTGGGAAGAATACTAGGATCTAGGTTACATACAAATTCAACTTAAGAAGGTTTAAAAAATGGAATCCGTTCTTAACCCAGGGACTGCCTGTAGTTCATTTAAATCCAAAAGCAGTTTCTGTAGTTATTTTAATGATTGAATTCAGGTGCCAATTAACTAAGACGTGTTAAGGTTTTACATATTGATACTAGTCTCAAGTAAATTAAAGAATGACACGGACAAAGTTGGTCCCTGGGCCTGTGAGCTCTGTCCCTGTCCAATCCCTGCAGGGTGTCTTCATCCAGGTGCCAATTAACTAAGACGTGTTAAGGTTTTACATATTGATACTAGTCTCAAGTAAATTAAAGAATGACAAGGACAAAGTTGGTCCCTGGGCCTGTGAGCTCTGTCCCTGTCCAATCCCTGCAGGGTGTCTTCATCCTGCGGTTAACCACAGGTATCCGTCCCCATGTCATTCTCTAGTTTGCTTTCTCCTCATCACTCTCCACATAAGGGCTCATAGCTTCTTTCAGTTTCACTATATTTTTAGCCTTCATCCTTTCACTAATATACCTGAAAGAAGGAAGGCTAAAACTACTAATCATTTCTAGTGCTGCTAAACAAACACACAGCTGTTCATTAAAACATTCAAGAGAGTCTCTTCTCAGTAGAGCTTACAATCTAATCAGAAAAACAGGACAAATAGGGAATTGGGGAGTTTCTCAAAAAGGGGCACTTTACAATGGAACTGTGAGATTTATTTTATACCCTGGATGTAACTAAAAAATCTCAATCCTTGGTCTTCAATCTCACTACTCCTTGGTGTGGGAAATCTCACTCTTTGGGATGGTTCAGCTTTGGCATGTCTGGAGTAAGAGTAGAGAGAAGAGGGAGTGTTGGCCACTTGGGTGGGGGATTAAAGAGGAGAAGGCCAGTAGGCTTTAAGCCACACCTTGGATGGGGAAGTACAGAGCTAAAGGTGGGCTTAAAAGCCTTAGGACTTCCAGTCTCTTTGGTCAGACCTGCATACGTCAGCTGTATCCGCTGCAGAAGCTTGTAATAAAGGAAACACTTTGCAGACGCTTCCTACGGTTTATTTGAGTCGCGACCGTCTGGAGCGCATGTGCAGAAGTGACTTACGAAGAAAAAGAGGCGGAACTTCGCCGGTGACGTATTTGGTGTCGAAAAAAGTGGGGGAGGGGCACTCCTCTGCTTAAAGGGACAACCGCAAGAGCTCTTCTCTATCCCATGCCATGTCGTGCCGCGCGGGTGGTGCTGGCAGAGGCCGCTGGCAGGAACACGAGCGGCGCTATTCCGTTTCCGAGACCCGCACCCACGAGAAAGGCTTCACAGAATACCGGGTAACCGCCCAGGTGTGGCGCATGTCTTTAACGAAGGACATTACGTCATTAGGGACCTTAAGGCAGAACGAAGAGGGGGTTACGCTTGTAAAGAGCTGTGAGGGAAGTAAATCGGAAGGTCCTTTAAAGGGGAATAAGGGAATCATATCCAATTAACTTTATTGAGGCATAAGAGTTTAAAAGGAAGACCAAAGTAATACATTTAATAGTTAAGGTGAACAATAAAAAACAAACAAACCAGTTTTATAAACTTATAGGGAGGATTCCCTAAGCTTAAGGTGTTATGCAGGGAATAGCATAGGGTATTTTAAGGAGGGCTGAAGAAGACTGCTGGGTTTCTTGACAGGACAAAGAGGAAGATAATGATGGGGGAAGGGAGGAAGGTCTATTGAGGAATGAATTGTACGGTGTACAGATACAATTAGTTCCTTAAAGATTGAGCAAATCCTATTGGTGGGTATAAAAAAAATCCAGGGGGTTCATTCTATACTTTTTTTTTCTTGAGAAATTTTCTCTTTCTCCTCCTTTGGAGTCAGCCCAATTGGAGCTAGCTGTGAGCTCAGACCTTAGTGTAGTAGGTACTGGAGCACCCCCAATATTGAGCAAACTCCTTCATTGTGTTCACAGAGGAATAATCCAAATGAGGTTTAGTACCCTCAGTTATTTTGATTGTTGGCTCTATAGGCCCGGCTACTGCATCATTAGCTTTCGTTTGTAACTGGCTGTGATTTTTGTCCTATTTTGTAATCCCATTCCCCACCTTGGCCAAGAATCACTGATGCAGCTCTCCCTGCAGCCTGGTGCACATGCTCCTTAAATCCAACCACCAACAACCCCTCATTCTATAAACTTTTGTGCACATTTTGTGCAATAAAGTACACACAGGTTATAGCAGTGGTTCCTAAACTTTTTCTGTTTACAGCTCACTTAATGTTTCAAAATTTTTCCACAGTTTCCCAGGTCAAACAATAGTTCTGTAATCTAATACATACCTGATAGTTGTTAGCTTGAGACAATTATTAATTTAAAAAATTAAAACAATTTATCATAAAGGTTATCATAATACTGTAATCTTAAATTATTTATTTGAAGAAATTCAACAACGAATATAAAAAAAATAATCACAAAAAATATTGATAGAACTAGTGAGATGAATGAGCTTGCTGTTCATTACAAATTTTCTCAAACCTCGGAACCATGTTTGATACGGCCAGTCTCATTTCTTGTTCCACATTCGCTCTGTATTTGCTTCTAATCACAGTGAGCGTCAATCTCGCATAAATAGAATGTCGCAAACCAAATTAAGATTCTCTGTGCTCTACTGCTTAATAGCGGATATTCATCTCTTACTGAACACCAAAATTCAGTAATATACATGCTGCTAAATCGTGTCTTGAGCGTATTGTCGCAAGATAGCTCAATGAGATTTTCTTCTTCAGAAGTAAAGTTAGCTGGAGATTTGGCTCTGAAGGGATCCTGAATCCAGGCGAATTTCGTGGGATCATCTTATTGAAAATATTTTAAAACCATTTGATACTTTGTGATAGGTGAGCTTCAAAAACTGATTTTATATTGTCAGACAAAACAACTTAATTGGAGATCATGAACTGCTGCAAAAGGGGAAAACAATCTTTGCCACTGTCTTCATGCATTTTTCTCCACCTTAATTAAAATTTATTTTTTGAAAGCTGAAATCTTCTCGATCAGTTTCAAAATGTAAATGTTGCCTCCTTGCAAGGAGAGATTCAGCATATTTAACCTTTCAAAAATATCACACAAGTATGTCAGTTTCATCAAAATAACTCTCTCCACAAAGTTTTTGACATACTTGTGTTTTTCTTCTTCAAGAAAAAATGTAGAGTTCTTGTCATAATTAAAATATACGGGCCAACAAGAAAGCCAGTGTGAGTGGCAGTAGTATAACAAAGATGTGTATTCAGCTCCCTTAGCTTCACACAATTAAAAAAAAAAAATCTTGCTTTTACTAGGCGAGTTTTTATAAAGTTTATCACATCCACCACATATTCTAGGACCAAATTCAATGTAGGATTCAAAAGATTTGATGCAAGTACTTCTCTATGCATTATGCAATGGGTCCACATTGCAGCTGGAGCTTTCTTTCAAATAAGTGCTTGTAATACTCCATAACGTCCTGACATCGAACGACCAGGCAAGTAAGTAAAAGTAAGAGGACAAGAAGGCCACTTTGGTTCTCAAAAGTAGTAACTTGAGAAAGTAAGGAATAAAAGGGTTAGGGTTAGGTAAAGTACAAAAGATCACAGAAAGAGGAACACAGGCAAAAAATAACTGACATTTTTTAGATATATTAGTGCTAGGATGAAGTGCAAAAGTGGCAGTGTGAGTCGGAGGTGAAGGGGAGAAATATGTAGAAGCTGATAAAGAAAAGGCTGCATTGCTTAACAAATATTTCTGTTCTGTGTTCACGGCTCCTGGCATACCAGGATACAAGTTATATCATAGGGATCGAGTGAATCGAATCGGTGGAGGCATAGTGTTATATGTTAAGGAGGGCCTTGAATCGAATGGACTGAAAATTCTACAGGAGCAGAAACACACCTTGGAATCCCTATATGTAGAAATTCCATGTGTAAGAGGGAAAAGGATAGTGATACGAGTGTACTACCATTCACCTGACCAGGATGAACAGAAGGATGCTGAAATGTTATCATAAATTAGGGAGGCTAACAAACTGGGTAACATAATAATAATGGGTGATTTCAACTATCCTGATATTGACTAGGTAAATGTAACATCAGGGCATGCTAGGGAGATAAAATTCCTTGATGTAATCAAGGACTGCTTTATGGAGCAGCTGGTTCAGGAGCCAACAAGATGTGAAGCAATTCTAAATCTAGTTCTTAGTGGAGCTCATGAATTGGTGCGGGAGGTAGTGGTGCTTGGGTTAATTGATAACAGTGAACATAACATAATCAGATTTGATATAATCTCTGGAATAAGTTCACAGAGGAGATCCAATACAAAAGCATTTAACTTAAAAAAAGAAGACTATGATAATATGAGGAGAATTGTCAAAAAGAAAGGAGCAGTTGCAAAGGTCAAAAATTTACATCAGGTGTAGATGCTATTCAAAAATACCATCCTGGAAGCCCAAGCTAGATATATTTCATGTATAAAAAAGAGGAAGGAAGACCAAATGGCAGCTAGTGTGGTGAAGGAAGCTATTAGAGTTTAAAGAGAATCCTTCAGAGAGTAGAAGAAGGATCCGACTGAAAATAATTGTAAACAACACAAGGAATGTCAAGTCAAATGCAAGGCGTAAATAAGGAAGGCGAAGAGACACCTTAATCAGACGATTGTGCTGGAAGCAAAAATACACAGTAAACTTTTTTAGGTATATTAAAAACAAGAAGCCAGGAAGAAAATCAGTTGGACCGCTAGATGACCGAGGGATAAAAGGGGTTCTCAGGGAAGACAAGGCTTTAGCAGAGAGATTAATTCATTATTTGCCTCGGTCTTCACCAAGGAAGATGTAGGGGAGCTACTGATGCAAGAAATGGTATTCAATTCTGATAAATCAAAGAAACTCAAATAAATCTCTGTAACACTGGATGATGTAATGGGTCAATTTGACAAACTGAACAGTAGTAAATCACTTGGACCAGATGGTATACATCCCAAAGTATTGATATAATTGAAAAATGAACTTGCAGAGCTATTAGAAATTAGTAATTTTTCTTTAAAATCCAGCATAGTACTTACTGAAAGACTGGAGGGTGGCCCACATGACACCGATTTTTAAAAAGGGTTCCAGAGGTCATCCGGGAAATTATAGACCAGTGAGTCTGATGTCTGGGCAAAATAGTAGAGACTATTATAAAGAACAAAATAACAGAACATAAATAAGCATGGATTAATGAGAGAAAGCCCACATGAATTAAGTGAAGGGAGATCATGCCTTCTGCATTTCTACTAATCAGGCCACATATCATGCAATTATACCATCATTCTTTATTTTTTATTTCTTATTTTAAACTTTTAAGGATTTCGGATAGGTGCAGTAAAGCTTCATTAATATGCTTTATGAAGTTATGCTAAGATCGTAATTCATCCTTAAAATTATCTTAACTTTTAGTGCTGTGTTATATGCTTATATTTTCTTTGTGCTTTTCTTATATAAATATATGTTTAAAAGCCACTTATCTTTTGTGTTCAATTTAGTCGGCTGGGGACTTCTGCTAACATGTTTCACCGTACTGACTGTATCAAGGATGTCCCCTAGGTGAAAAATAGGCTGGTTATTACTGCATCCTACCATACAAATTTATTGCAATTAGAAGAACGAATGCCAAAATAATTTCGACTTTCTGTATTTCTACTGCATTTTCTCTCGCTCCTGCCTTCTTGTGGCTGCCTTGACCTCTTGCTGCAGATCACAGTACTACAGGAAATGCCACGAACAGCTGCAAGAGGTCATGGAAGCTATTTTAGAAGGCAGCCATGAGGAGGCAAAAGCGAGAGGGCCACGCTTCTGCCACAAAGACCCCTGCTGGACCACCAGGTACCTCAGTAGGCCCGGGGGGGGGGGATTGTGGGGCTGGGAGGGAGATTAAAGGATGAGAGCCTGGAGAACGATTCCATCAGGCAGCCTCAAGGCTTTTGTTAAGCAGACCACCTCTGAGGAAAGAGGAAGTTGCATCATTGGAGGCAGGCCGCTAGCAAAGATCCCAAGGCTGCCTGATAGAATTGCTAAAGTAACGTTAGCAGCAGATGTGTGGGGAAGTTAAGAGCACAGTGAGCTGCCACTGCTAGTTTGGGAGAGCTGGGGAGAGAAGACGATGGTGATAAAATATGCAATGGCAGAAGGAGGGTGGGAGACTTAAAGCACCGTACTGTGTACTCCCTGACAATGGTGAGTATCGCGTGTTGAAAACTTCTGTAATAGATTAAGGGGATTTCCCTCCCCCATGCAAATGCTATACCTCCGGCAGCAGGAGGTGCTAATCAAATGTGGAACTACAGGTCCCAGCATGCACTGGGCTATGGAGCTCAGTGTTGAGTCACAGGGGTGGGACTTGCAGAAGAGAGGTATTTCTACCCAGGCTGGGTTTATTCTGGAGTGGTCCCCAAGGGAGAAAGAGGAATTCTCAAGTTTTCCCTAGAGATAGGAAGAGGCAGGTCTTGGGAAAACAGACTAGTGCCTGTATGTGCTTGACTGAGGTAAGCCAAATTCATTCTATTTTGTGTGAGGCAAACAATAAAACAAAGTGTTTTGTTTCTGTGAAAAGTGTTTGTATTACTTGCTCCTAGCAAACTGGCTAGCCTGCTAAACCAGGCTAGTCTATCATAGTGAGCAAGTGCAAAATGATGCATGTGGGAAAGAGGAACCCAAACTATAGCTACTTGATGCTGGGTTTTATGTTAGGAGTCACTGCCCAGGAAATGGATCTAGGTGTCATTGTTGAGGATATGTTGAAACCCTAAGCTCAATACTATTTTAGAATGTTGCCTGAGTAAGACCTGGGTTTCAGTGTCTCTCTCTTATATTTTCAAGTTTTTAGTTATATTTAGTTTTATTTTGTTGGTTTCTACTTTATTTTGTTCCTTTCATCTATCTTATTCATAGTTCTATACTTTATTCTTTTAATTTTCACTCGGGCGAGTCAGAAAACATCTTGGATAGGAGGAGTTTGACAGTTATAGAATCACAGCATAACAGTCTACTAACCTAAAGACTTGGAACGGTTAATTTTCAGCAGAGGCCCTTCCTACCTGCGTGTGGTGACTGGAGATCGCTGCGGGGAGATCGTTGCTGGAGACGAGACCAGTGGAGGCATGGTTGATCGCTGCTGGTTGTTGCCTAGGATGGTCCAGAGTCTGCTCTCTCATTGGGGAGGGGCTGGTGGTGTCTCCGGATCCGTGGAGTGGGGCCATGCCATGGACTTCTCCCGGTTGTCCGCCGATGGAGGCAGAATGCTGTATTCTTTGGGAGCTGCCTATGAGCATCCGCCGCCCACCAAGAGCAGTGCGGCTCGGTGCTGAATTGTTCTATCTCTTTGCATCTTCTGCCTGAAAGTGATGACTCGGGGCTGCAGCAGCTGGAAAGCCCAAGCTGATATCTGTCCAGTCTGGACTTTTGCCGTTGGGATTATTTAAAATATGCTGAGGCAACAGAGCTACTTCAGGAAATTGGACTTCTGTCAGACTTATTTGATTTTGTTTCCCAGTTAATGAATTATTTAAAATTTTATTCCATTGTTTTTACCCCTATTGTTTTTATTTTATTAATTGATCAAATCGGGAAAGATTCTGGAAGACTGGAAGGTGGCGAATGTTACGCCGATTTTCAAAAAGGGTTCGAGGGGAGATCCGGGAAACCATAGACCAGTGAGTCTAACCTCGGTACTGGGAAAAATGGTAGAGGCGCTGATAAAGGACTGCATCATTGATCACCTTGACGGACACGGTCTGATGAGGACCAGCCAGCATGGTTTCAGCAAAGGCAGATCTTGTCTGACGAACTTGCTGCACTTCTTTGAGGGACTAAACGGGTGGATAGACAAGGACGACCCGGTCAAGTTTCAAGTTTATTAGGATTTTATATTTTGCCTATCAAGGTTATCTAAGCGGTTTTTACAATCAGGTACTCAAGCATTTTCCCTCTCTGTCCCGGTGGGCTCACAATCTATCTAACGTACCTGGGGCTATGGAGGATTAAGTGACTTGCCCAGGGTCACAAGGAGCAGCGCAGGGTTTGAACCCACAACCCCAGGGTGCTGAGGCTGTAGATCCAACCACTGCGCCACACACTCCTCAACATTGTATATCTGGATTTTCAGAAGGCGTTCGACAAGGTTCCACATGAACGACTACTTTGGAAAATTGCGAGTCATGGAATCGAGGGTGAAATACTCACGTGGATCTAAAACTGGCTGGAGCTTAGGAAACAGAGTGGGGGTAAATGGACAATACTCGGACTGGAAGAGCGTCACCAGTGGGGTGCCGCAGGGCTCAGTTCTTGGATCTGTGCTCTTCAACATCTTTTATAAACGATCTGGACATTGGTACGATGAGTGAGGTAATTAAATTTGCGGATGATACGAAGTTATTCAGAGTAGTGAAGACACAGGGGGATTGTGAAGGTCTGCAGCATGACATAATCAAGCTTGAGAAATGGGCATCGACATGGCAAATGAGGTTCAACGTAGATAAGTGTAAAGTGATGCATGTAGGTAACAAATATCTCATGCACGAATACAGGATGTCCGGGGTGGTACTTGGACCCAGGAAAGACTTGGGAGTTCTGATCGACAAGTCGATGAAGCCGTCCGCACAATGTGTGGCGGCGGCAAAAAGGGCAAACAGAATGCTAGGAATGATTAAGAAGGGGATCACGAACAGATCAGAGAGGTTATCATGCTGCTGTACCGGGCCATGGTCGCCGTACACAAAGAAGGACACGGTACTACTCGAAAGGGTCCAAAGAAGAATGACAAAAATGGTTAAGGGGCTAGAGGAGTTTCCATACAGTGAGAGATTGGAGAAACTGGGCCTCTTCTCCCTTGAAAAGAGGAGACTGAGAGGGGACTTGATCGAAATGTTCAAAATACTGAAGGGAATAGACTTAGTAGATAAAGACAGACTGTTCACCCTCTCCAAGGTAGGGAGAACGAGAGGGCACTCTCTAAAGTTGAAGGGTGATAGATTCCGTACAAACGTAAGGAAATTCTTCTTCACTCGGAGAGTGGTGGAAAACTGGAACGCTCTTCTGGAGTCTGTTATAGGGGAAAACACCCTCCAGGGTTTCAAGACAAAGTTGGACAAGTTCCTGCTAAACTGGAACCTTAGCAGGTGAAGCTGGGCTCATTTAGAGCACTGGGCTTTGATCTGAGGGCTGCCGCGTGAACAGACTGCTGGGCAGGATGGACCACTGGTCTGACCCAGCAGCGACAAATTCTTATGTTCCCTGAATTCTATTGTTTAATGGTTCCTCCCTTCTATTCCTTTTTACATATTACTTTAATTTATTTAAATATCATTTACATAGATGGTGCTCCTATCTGTAAAGTTAGGAATTTCTATGAAATATACCACATGCTTCTCTCCACTCCTTCCTGCCCTTCATAGTCCTCCCTACCCTCTTCTAACCCCTTCCTCTGTAATGTCGCCTAGAGCTTGTATAGGAATGTGACGCACAAATGGAAGAAATAAAAATAAATAAATAAATGTGCGGCGACTAAAAAGGTAAATAGAATGTTAGGAATTATCATGAAAGGAATAGAAAACAAAGATGAAAATGTTATAATGCCCTTTTATTGCTCTATGGTATGGCTGCACCAGTTCTGGTCGCCGTACCTCAAAAAGGAGATAGCGGAATTAGAAAAGGTACAAAGAGCAATGAAAATGATAAAAGGAATGGGATGACTTCCCTATAAGGAAAAACTAGAGCTGCTAGGGCTCTTCAGCTCAGGGGTGTAATGATAAGAGGTCTATAAAATAATGTGTGGAGTGAAAAGGGTAGATGTGAATCACTTGTTCACTCTTTCCAAAAATACTAGGGCATGCGATGTAGCTACTACCGTGTTTCCCTGAAAATAAGACAGAGTTTTATATTAATTTGTGCTCCAAAAACACACTAGGGCTTATTTTCGGGGAAACACGGTATATCTCTCCCTTTTCCTTCCCTTTGTGTGCAGCATGTATCTTCAAAGGCCTCTCCCTTCCTGTGCTGTATGTCTCTCCCTCCTCTTCATGTGTAGCATGTCTCACCCTCTACCTTTCCTTTCCTGTGCAGCATGTCTCCCCTTTGTATGCAGCTGCATTTCTCTCTTGGCCTCTCCTTTTACTCTCAATATGTCTTTCTCTCCTGCTCCCTTTCCTTCATGTGTAGAACATCTCTCTCTCCCTAACTTTCCCTTCCTGTGCAGTATGTCTCGCCTCTTTCCCACCCACCTTCCCTCCCATGGACCCAATCTCCCTTCCTGCTTCCTCCTCACTCCTCAGGTTGGTTTCAAGTTTACCAGTATTGCACCCCTGACAAACCTCTGAAGCCTTCAAAACCGCAGTGGTGGCAGTGCTCTGAACGAGCTGCTTCGCGAGTTTGCGGTCTTCCCCACCAGGATCTTACCTCTGCCGCGTCACTGACCCATCACTGATGAAGTGGCAAAGGGAAGGCCATGGTGGGGAAGACTGTGAACTCGTAAAGCAGCTCATTCAGAGCGCTGCCACTGGTTTTGAGGCTTCAGAGGTGTTGGTGAGGTTCCGGTGCACAAAGGGATGGGAGGGAGGGATTTTAACTAGGGCTTATTTTTGGGGTAGAGCTTATATTAGCACCTACCCTAAAAATCATGCTAGGGCTTATTTTGGGGGAAACACAGTAAGTAGTAGATTTAAAACAAACTGGAGAAAATATTTCTTCACACAACATGTAATTAAGCTCTGGAATTTGTTGCCGGAGAATGTGGTGAAATCAGTTAGCTTAAAGGGGTTTAAAAAAGTTATGGATAATTTCCTAAAAGAGAAGTCAATAGGCCATTATTGAGATGACTTGGAAAACCACTGCTTATTCCTAGCATAAGCAGCATAAAATCTGTTGTACTACTTGGGATCTAGCTAGGTATTTGAGACCTGGGTTGGCCACTGTTGGCTTGATGGACCTTTGGTCTGTTCCAGTATGGCAATTCTTATGTTCTTAGAATAGACATGTTTCTTGAGGAGCGTCCCCATACCCCTCCATTTTCTCTTTCATTTCCAGGGCTGACCTTCTGCTTTGATATGAACTGAGGATTTGGAGTACAGCCCAGAAGGATGGGAGGCAGAGCAAAAGAATGCTAATGAGGCTTTCTTCAAGAATTCTTACGAGAAGGGATTAACTACCCACATGTTCAGGAATAAAGTGTCTGTCTGCTAGAAAGAAAATTACTGAGGTAAGAACCTAATTTTTCCATATAAATAGCACAATCCACTTTATTTATTTTTAGTATTTATATACCACTTATAGTCTAAGTGGTTTACATTCAGGTACTCAAGCATTTTTCCCTGTCTGTCCCGGTGGGTTCACACTCTATCTAATGTACCTGGGGCAATGAGTGATTAAGTGACTTGCCAAGTGTTGTATGGAACAGTGTGGGATTTGAACCCACAACCTCAGGGTGCCGAGTCTGTAGCTCTAACCACTGCACCACACACTCCTCAATGATAGCCCATTGATGAAAAATCCTAGTCTAAACTCAGTTCAAAGTCCAGATTGTCTGATATGGGAAGAAGATTGCTATGTTTAGTCTTTGACTTCCACAGTGTCAATAATATTTGCCCTCATTCTCCTTATTGAAAACAGCAATACATTCTGTTTCAAATACACAGGAGCATCAGTATATGCAACAGTGGGGGAGCATGATGAACACTGGACCAAAATAAGAAAGGAGAGATGAGAGGGTGGTCCCAGGATGGGGTAGGAGGGGGAAGAAATGGTGAATGGGGGAAGGGGAGATGAGACACTGGACCTGGAAGCAGGGGAAATGCTGGATCTAAGGGAAGATAAAGGGGGGGGATGTTGGCTACTTGGGGGGGGGCAGGAAGGAGAAGAGGAGATGCTGGCTGGATTACAGGAGTAGGGCCCCCTGGAGCTGATGAGGAAGGAGGTCACCTTGGGCTAGTGCTGAAGGAAGACCAGTGAAATAATACTGGAGACTCCAAAAAGAAAAGGCTTGCTTATAATGGGCAGGAAGGAAACTCTGGGTTGCCTTAAAAAGTAGGAAGGTAAATCATTTGGCAGATTCTTAAGGAGAAATGAGAGCTTTATCTACTCTTAGTGACACGGTGTATGAAAAACAGATACACTGAACCATAGGGCACACTAAGGTGAGGAGGGAGGGTGACTTGCAATGTAGCGTATATGCATAGTTAACACAATACATGTGTGCGCGTATGTATATGTGTATATATATATATATATATATATATATATATATATATATATATATATATATATAGTACATGTATATACATACATAAATATATATATATATATAGTACATGTTCTATATCAGCATCTACCGGTACCTTGCAACATATATAAATTTGTTGAGAGCATTTGCATGCTATTGGGGATAGTTTTGGGTGGCCGTTTGATAAGACATGTAGGTGCCTATCTTGTCTGCATAAAAAGGCACAATTTTGAAAAATGATATAAGTGGTCTGCTATAAGAAGTACCCTAGTATTAATTCTCTGTTCATTATGTTTAACTTCCCACCAGTTCATTTCAAAGAAGAATCCAGAGGATATCAAAGAGGTAAATGACACAGTATTGTGGTTTTAATGTCATCGTATTAACATTTTCACAAAAAGTCACACATGTCACACAGCTAGCGAAGTGGCTTCCCAGTAGGACACACACACTCTATTCATGTGAAGCATATATGTGTGATAACCTTGGACCTGCTCTGCAGTCATCTGACATTTTGGGTAAAACATCAACTGTGCCCTCTTCCCAGGGTGGTCAAAGCTGTACACCTTCTCCACCCAAAAGTCCAGCACCTCTCCTTTTCTTCTATATCTCACCAGGTGTCCATCACCCTTCCTTTTCCTACCTTCCCACCTGGTGTCCAGTATCTCCCCTTTCTTTAGCAACTTTCCATACCAGCATAGGTTAATTTTACAAGCGGATTATCTCATCATGACCAGCAAGTGAAGACTGAGACAAAACTTTAGAATAGTACATATCATGTGACCCCTCCCTAATTACCTCAGTCTTCTCTCAGTCTCCAGCAGGTGTGAGCTGTACCCATCTCCCTTGGTAGGGCTTTTGGAATTTGTTTAGGACTTTTGTCCCCTTTTGTATGCTGGATTAAGCTTGGGTGGACCCTGTATGGGATCCGTCCGACCTTAGGGGGGTGTCAAACCCGGTGGGTCGTGTGCTGGGTCTCTTCCCCCCCTTTCCTCCACCTCCCCAACATTTTTTTAAAGGTGCCTCAACAGTAAGCCTTACCCCCTGGTTGGTAAGGCATACTGTTTTGAGAGCCAAGTGGAGTCTGTTATGTGAAAACAAGACAGCCAACAGCGTGTCAGATTTTAAAAGAAAATGGGATACTCACGTGGGATCTCTAGGGGAGTAAAGTCAGGGGGTGGGTCATTAGAGTGGGCAGACTTGATGAGCTATGGTCCTTTTCTGCCGTCATTTTCTATGTTTCTATGTTTCTAAACCAAAAAACTCTGAGGTAGTGCCAGTCTGAAAGGTTGTTTTCCCTCTAAAAATACTGTAATTTACTGTATTTCATCTAACCGGCACTTTTCTTTAGTTAGGTCGCATATGGAACAATGAGCACTTCTCAAGGGAAGAAGTGCTCAATTTGCTCCAGACGCAAGGCACTCTTCTTAAACAGAATTTTGATATTTCTGCCTTGGGGGTCCAGGCAGCCATTTGTGGGGGGCTCGTGGCTCGTGCCGTGTTTCGGTGGGCCGAGTGTGTTCTTGACTGTGAGTCTGATGATTGGTCCTTGGTGGATCTTGGTGCAGACCTCCGCCAAGTCTGTGGCTTTTGAGGTAGCCGCGCGTCATACCTTGTGGTTGCGCTCTTGGTCAGCAGATGCGGCATCTAAGACTAAACTCACAAAATTTCCCTTTTGGGGTCTTTTTTGTTTGGAGAGGATTTGGATAAGTTGGTCTAGACTCTGACCAACCTGCCCCGCCTGCCTGAGGATCGTGCCCACCCAGCGATTAGAGGTGGCACTGCTAGGGGGCGTCTGTGGGATTTCCACAGCTTCCGCCCTGGGCGTGGGGCTACTACCTTCCCGTCTCCTGGGTTTTCTCAGGGGCGTTTCTTTAAGCGCATGCAGTCCTTTCGGGGAGCCCGTCGGGGGGCTGGGAATCCCCCCTCCAGTTCCCCTGCAGCCTGTCCTGCCCAATGACTCCTTGCTGGCATCTCCTCTGGTTCTGGTGGGTGCCCGGCTGCGCAAGTTTTCTCACAAGTGGGCAGAGATCATGTACGATCAGTGGGTCTTGGAGGTGATTTGGGACAGTTATGCTCTGGAGTTTGCCCACTCCCTGCCAGATCTTTTTCTATCTTCTCGTCAGGCAAAGTGGAAGAAGCAGGCTTTTCTCCAGACCTTTCAAAGATTGCTACATCTCAGAGCTGTGGTTGCAGTGGCCCCTCAGAAGTGGTGCACCAGCAGGTACTCAATTTTTCTTTGTGGTGCCCAAGAAAGAGGGGACTTTTTGGCTCCTCTTAGATTTGAAGGGGTCAACAGGGCTCTTAGAGTTCCGTCTTTTCTCATGGAGACACTGCGATCGGTGATTCTAGCGGTTCAGCCAGGGGAGTATCTAACCTCTCTCGACCTGATGGAGGCCTACTTGCATGTTCCAATCCGGGCCTCCCATCAGCGCTTCCTTTGTTTTGAAGTCTTGGGTCAGCACTATCAGTTCTGTGTGCTCCCTTTTGGTCTGGCTATGGCTCCACAGACGTTCACCAAGGTTATGGTGGTTGTCGCGGTGGCCTGGAGGACAGAGGGCATTCTGGTGCATCCCTACCTGGATGACTGGTTGATTTACATTCCAGGAAAGCACCTGGGTCACGGCTCGGGTGGTAAAATTCCTACAGTCACTGGGATGGGTTGTCAACCTTGCCAAGAGCCGGTTGGTCCCCTCACAACGCCTGGAGTATCTTGGAGTTGTGTTTGACACCTCCTTGGGGAAAGTCTTCCTCCCAGAGGCCTGGATAAGCAAATTGCAATTAGAGAATGACACGGTGGCGGTTACCCACGGATAGCCGCGTTTAGCCGCGGGTAACCCGCCGAAACGGGGAAGAAAAAATAGTGGCCTCTGCGGGGACGGGGACAAGGCCATTCACCGCCCCGTGGAGCGGTGAATGGACTTGTCTCCGCAGTGAGGCAATCAAGGATCGCGTGGTCCCCACCCGGCCATCTCCCTCCCTCCACCTTACTTTAGATTTGTAGATCACTGTTCCTCAACTGCTGGTTGAATTTCTGCCAGTCCGCGTGAAAAAAAAAAGCCTCTCCTTTTCCCCTGCTCTCAGTTGCTAAAGCCAACAGGAAGTCTTTCTGACGTCAATTCTGACATCGGAGAGGACGTTCTGGGCCAGACAATCACTGCCTGGCTGGCCCAGAATGTCCTCTCCGACTTCAGAATTGAGTCAGAAAGAAGACTTCCGGCTTTAGCAGCTGCAGCATGGCGGTAAGAGAAGGGGAAAAGGAAGGAGGCTTTTTTTTTTTTAAGCGGCAGGGAGGCAGCAGGCTGGCTTTGGCTAGGGAGGGAGAAAGGTAGACCGGCAGGCAGGCTTCGGGGGTGGGGGTGGGACAAAAATTATTGGTATGGTGGATGGGATAACTACAAAGGAAGGGGAGAGAGGGTGTATTTACACTTTATATGACACCTATATCGCTGTAAAAGCAAGTCTGATTTGTTTCAGAATTCAGATATATTCAAATCATTGCCACGAATCATGGTTTAAAAGCTTTACCGGGTAGTCCTGCTCTAAAGGTGGGGCTAAAACCAGAATATCTACTGCATTATTGTATTCAGCCAGGCAGGCTCATCCTAGCACACTGCACATGCTGAGAATTTGCAGACCGAGGCCAGAGGGGAGGCAGTGAGAGGGACATAGGAAGGAGGCACTAGGGGCACTAAAGACATGGGAAGGAGGCACTAGGGGCACTAAAGATAGGAAGGGGCACTAAGGACATGGGAAGGAGGTACTGGGGCACTAAAGACATAGGAAGGAGGCACTGGGGGCACTAAAGACAGGAAGGGGCACTAAGGACATTGGAAGGAGGCACTGGGGCACTAAAGACATGGGAAGGAGGCACTGGGGGCACTAAGGACATGGGAAGGAGGCACTGGGGCACTAAAGACATGGGAAGGAGGCACTGGGGGCACTAAAAACAGGAAGGGGCACTAAGGACATGGGAAGGAGGCACCGGGAGCACTAAAGACATGGGAAGGAGGCACTGGGGGCACTAAAGACATGGGAAGGAGGCATCGGGGGCACTAAAGACATGGGAAGGAGGCACCGGGGGCACTAAGGACATAGGAAGAAAAGAGGGAGGGAATAGAAAGGGACAATTCTTGGGCCTGAGTGCAGAAAAAAAGAAAGGATAAACAGGCAGAAGGAAACGCAACCAGAGACTCATGAAATCAATCACCAGACAGCAAAGGTAGGAAAAATGATTTTATTTTCAATTTAGTGATCAAAATGTGTCAGTTTTGAGAATTTATATCTGCTGTCTATATTTTGCACTATATTTGTCTATTTTTCTATAGTTACTGAGGTGACTGAGCTTGAGGAGATG
This sequence comes from Geotrypetes seraphini, assembly GCF_902459505.1. Lineage (NCBI taxonomy): Eukaryota > Metazoa > Chordata > Amphibia > Gymnophiona > Dermophiidae > Geotrypetes > Geotrypetes seraphini. Next base: position 69,176,542 of record NC_047091.1, on the reverse strand, counting down.
GGACGGAAACAGGGTTTTAAAATTTTAGTCCTAGTAGTTTGCCGGTCCACAAAATAATTCTTTTATTTCTGCCGATCCACGGGTGTAAAAAGGTTGAAAAACACTGATGTAGAGTATGGCGGCTTTCTTTTTTGCCTAGCCGCACGCGTTCAAAAAGCCGCGCATGCGCGGCTGCTCGAGTTGATCAATCTTCTCCTCTCTTGCAACCTCCTGTTTCTGGTTGCATCAGAGGAGAATATTGAACAAATGAGCAGCCGCGCGTGCGACTGGGCGAAAAAAAGCCAGCATACTCTACCTCTAAGGTGAGGTGGAGGGAGGGAGATGGAGGAACGCTGCAATCGGTCTGGTGTCTGCTGTTTTTGTATCACTGCCTGCCTGCGCTCACGTTCCATTCAGATAAAGTGTGCATTTTAGTGTGCACAATTGACCTGATTCGAGCTATAGGTGAACATGGGGGACACGTCATTGCAAGGGAGGACAAGTCAATTGATTTATTTTATGTTCTGTTTTTACTACAGGGCAGAGGCACTGAAACAGATTTTCAGTGCAGTAGTAGTAGTGGCAAGACTCTCTTCTGTGTTTATGGTGTTTCGCAGTACTGAGGCTTATATGGATGCTGTGGGGACGGTGACGAGGTGGTGAATGAGATGGCAGTGGCGGTGAGGGGGCGATGAAAGGGATGGCGGCGATGGTGACGGGACGGTGAAGGGAACGGCGGTGACGGGGCGGTGCAAAGGATGGTGGGCCGGGGACGATGCAGTGACGGGGACAGATTTTTTCCCCGTGTCATTCTCTAATTGCAATCTCAAATTCACCTGCTTATGGCGTCCCGGTGTCCTCGGGTGCAGGGTTTCCTCCAAGTTTTGGGGTCAATGGTGGCTTCCCTCAACGTGGTGAGTATGCTCTGCTTTGGAGGTGATCGCCTCAGAAGCACTGTCTGGATCACCCTGTTCCTCTCTGGGGCTTGGCTCACTGCAGTCTTCGTTGGTGGCTCCAGACCTTCCATCTTGTTCAAGGGACGAGTCTGGATCAGCCACAGTGGACGGTGCTTCTCACCAAAGCCAGTCTCCTCAGTTGGGGAGCTCAGTGTCTAGGTCACTCAGCTCAGGGCACCTGGTCCATGGAGGAGGCGTCCTGGTCGATTAATGTTCTGGAGACCAGAGCCATCCATCTGGTGATGTTAGCCTTCCACTCCTTCTTGACGGGCAAGTTGGTCCAGGTTTTGTTGGACAGTTCCATGGCGGTGGCCTACGTCAATCGTCAGGGGGGCACCAAGAGCACTCAGGTGGCGCAGGAGGCGGCTCTGCTCATGGTCTGGGCCAAGTCGCATCTTCAGGACATCTCGGCTTCCCACATAGCAGGCGTGGAGAACGTTCAAGCAGACTTCCTCAGTCGTCACATGTTAGATCCTGGAGAGTGGTGTCTAAGTCACATGCCTTTTCAGTTGATAGTTCAGTCTTGGGGTCAACCCCTCATGGACCTGATGGCCACAGGTGTCAGTGCCAAAACACCCTGCTTCTTCAGTCATCACAGAGACAGTCGGGCTGAGGGCCTGGATGCTCTGGTTCAACCATGGCCAACGGAGGAGCTGTTGTATATGTTCCCTCCGTGGCCATTAATGGGCAGAGTTCTACTCTGCATTGTTTGCCATCCGGGCCTAGTGGTTCTGGTGGCTCCGGATTGGCCCAGACGACTGTGTTATGTGGATTGGTGCTGCATCTGTTATCGGTTCCTCTTCCTCTGTCTTTTTCGCCCGATCTTCTGACGCAGGGCCACATTACCATGTTTGATCCAGCTCCCTTTTGAAAGGGTATGCCTAGGTAAGAAAGGGTATTCAGATAAAGTGATCTCCATTCTCTTGGGGTCCCACAGACTTTCCACTTCTAGGGCTTATGTGCGGGTTTGGCGTATATTTGAGGAGTGGTGTACAACGTGGGGAGTGGTCTCTTTTCGCACTTCCCTGCCTAACATCTTAGAATTCTTGCAGGATGGCCTGGCTTGGTCTTCTCTCCAGGTTCAACTTGCAGCCCTATCAGCCTTTCGTGGGTTATTACAGTCTGATTGCCATTCCTGATGTTGTTCGCTTCTTGCGGGCAGCCAAGTTGCTCAAGCCTCCTGTGTGACCATCTGTTCCCTCTTGGGATTTGAATCTGGTCCTCTCCAGGCTGGTGCATCCCCCTTTTGAGCCTTTGGGTGCCTGCTCATTGAAGGACCTTACTCTTAAGGCGGGCTTCTTGGTGGCTATTACTTCTGCTAGGTGTGTTTCGGAGCTGCAGGCTCTTTCTTGTAGGTCTCTCTTTCTGGAGTTTTTTAGGGAGCAGGTTGTGTTAAGGCCTATTCCTTCCTTTCTGCCGAGGGTAGTTTCTCCTTTTCATGTCAATCAGTCTGTGGTCTTCCCGGTGCTGGGTAGTCGGGAAGGTTCTTCTGAGCAGAAGCAGTTGCGCAAATTGGATGTTGGTCAGGTCCTTAGAGCCTATATGCGGAGGACCCAGAAGATCAGGGAATCAGATCATCTTTTTGTCCTTCTAGTGGGTCCTCGTAAGGGGGGTGGCACTTCCAAGGCTACCATTGTGTGCTGGATCAAGGAGACTATTGCTTCCGCTTACCTTCTTCAGAAAAAGCCTGTTCCAGAATTTCTCATGGCTCATTCAACTTGGGGTCAGGCATATTCTTGGGCTGAGTCTTCGCTAGTGCCTCCAGTGGATATTTGTAAGGTTGCAGTCTGGTCTTCTCTGCATTCCTTTGTCAGTCACTACCTTGTGGACATTCAGGCGCGTTGGGACGCAGTGTTCGGTGAGCGTATTCTGGTGTCGGCCCTTTGGAGGTCCCACCCATGATGGGGACTGCTTTGATACGTCCCACTTGTAAGATTAACCTATGCTGGTCTGGAGAGTTGCTAAAGAAGGAAAAATTATGTTCTTACCTGCTAATTTACTTTCTTTTAGCCTCTCCAAACCGGCACCCTGTCTTTTGTTGTGTTGTTCTTGCGTGCAGATTTTGATTTTTTGGCAGATTCTAGTATTTTTTCTAGGGCCGGAGAGATCTAAGAACAGTGGCTGTGGCTCGGCTGGCATAGCTGGTGAGCTGTGGGGACCTTTACTATTTGCATTTGTTCTTTTGCATTTTCCAGCAGCATTCCTGTTTTTTATTAGTTATTACTCCTTTTGGAGTCGTGTTTGTTTCTGTTTATAGTTTTTAGTTCTGCTGGCTATTCGTCAGACTGAGATAATTAGGAAGGGGTCACATGATATGTACTGTTCCAAAGTTTTGTCTCAGTCTCCACCTGCTGGTTATGATGAGATATAACCCGCTTGTAAGATTAACCTATGCCGATCTGGAGAGGCTAAAAGAAAGTAAATTAGCAGGTAAGAACCTAATTTCTCCTTTCATCTCCTCAGGTGTCTAGCATCTCTCTCCTGGCTTCCCAGGTGTCCAGCATCTTCCACTTCCCTTCCCCTTGCTGCTGCTGTACCTACACCAGAGCCAACCTGTACACAATACTAAAAGCAGCATACAGCAGGCTTTTGAGCACCACATGCACTTATGGCCTGCTGGGTCTCACACTCTCCAGGCCTAGGCCTTGAGTGCATTGTGTGGGTGTTCAAAACCTGCTGCCACACTGCTGCTTTTATGCCTTTTGTACCCAGGCTGTGTTGCCAGCCTCCTGCCCTAAAGCCTATCCTATATGACTATCTGCCACTGACACCCTACACAGGACTAGGAGTAATAAGCTCACTGCTTGATCCTAATGCATGGCTTCCCTTCTATTCCTTGTGCAGTAAGCTCTTGAAAGAAGAACCTTGCCACCCTCAATTATTCACAATGTGCCAGCTGTTCTTTTTTCTACAGATAGTGATTTGGAAGCGGTACAGTGACTTTAAGAAGCTCCACACAGACCTTTCCTACACTCACCGAAACTTGTTCCGCAAGATGGAAGTATTCCCAGCCTTCCCCAAAGCCCAGCTGTTTGGTAAGAGTTGAGGTCTTGCTCCACTGAGCAGTGATTCAAAAAACCATTAGCCATTCCTTGTGGAGAGTGTATCAGGGAGTTAAGAGATCCTTGTGGACATCCTGCGATGTGTGTGTCGGGGCTCAGTTATGATTTTGTAAGGTTGCAAGCTGGCTCTAGATCAGGGGTGGGCAACTCCAGTCCTTGAGAGCCAGAATCCAGTCGGGTTTTCAGGATTTCCTCAATGAATATGCATGAGGTCTATTTGCATGCACTGCTTTCAATGCCTATTCATTGACTGGATTATGACCCTCAAGGACCGGAGTTGCCCACCCCGGCTCTAGATTATCTGATAAGGTTGATCCAGACTTGGCTGTGCCCCAACATATGTAGGACCTTCTAGTTCTAATTTCCCAAAGCATTCCCTGAGAAAAGTAAGACTAGGTCCCTGCATTCAGTGGGGTAAACCCCAGGAATGGAACAATTAACAGGAAAAAAATAGTTGATAGTGCTTCTGTATATGTCTTTAGTCTTTATTACATTTGTCTTAGTATTTATTACATATATATCGCTCAAATGGCCCAATGGACTTCATGGCAGTTTACAATAAAAAAATATATATAATAAACACCTTCAAAGCATATTTAAAATACAGTCCTAGGATGTTTAAATTGCACACAATGGGGACAGGATAGAAGGATCACATATAATAACAAAAAAACAGACAAATTAGGTTCGGTACATCATCATAGCCAGAGAGATACTACTGGGGGTGGGTGGGAGAGAGGGAAAGGAATAAAGGCTTGTGTGAACAGGGGAGTCTTCAGAGCTTTTTGTAAATTCTGAAAGGGAAGATTATGATTGGGTAGCTCGTTCCAGAGTTTAGGACAAATATAACAAAGCGCTGAAAGATGAGAGGAGGAAGTTGTATCTCCAATAATGGAGGGAGGGTTCATAGGTTGTGATTGGTAGATCAAAGGATTTGGGTGGAGTTATATGAAATGATTAGTTTATGGAGGTAAGAGGGTGCAGTTGATAAGCAAGACTCATAGACTAGGGTCAGCAGTTTGAAGTTGATTTGGGAAGAAAGTGGAAGCCTGTGTTCTATTTTGAGCAGGGGAGTAACATGGTCAACTCAGTGGGCTGAGTGAATCAGCTTGACAGCTGTCAACTGAATAAGCTGTTATATTTTCAGTGAGGTTAAAGGCAAGCCAGTGTAGAGAATTGTAGTAGTCTATGAGAGATATAACTAAGGTATGGATGAGTAGGCAAAGGAGGATAGGGGAGACCTCATTTATAGTACTGTGTACAGTTCTGGAAACTACACTCTCTAAAGGATATAAACAGGAAGGAGTCAATTCAGAGGGTGGCTAATAAAATGGTCAATGGTCTCTGTCATAAAGCATATAGAGGGGAGAAAAGATAGACATTTAAATATCTGTGGCATAAATGCACAGGTTAGAGCAGTGTATCGCAAACTGTGTGCCTCGGCACACTAATGTGCCTTCGAAGATTTCAAGTGTGCAACTGCACACTGGGTAGGAAGAGAGGCTCCGGCACGGGTGTCGGCTGACTTGCATCTTCCTGCCTTCTGCTGCTGGGATTTGTGCTTTCCTCTTCTCTCCCCACGCCCGACCAGCAGTGGCAGCTCAGTTTAATTTTAACTTAACCACACAGCTGCCGCGAGCATTAGTTTACACGCAGTTCATCAGGCAGCCTCGGGGCCTTTGCTAGGTCGGCCTACTTTGATGATGCAAGGTGGGCCGGCCTAGCAAAGGCCCCGAGGCTGCCTGATGACACCATGGCTAAACTACTGCTAGCGGCAGCTGTGTGGCTAAGTTAAAAGCTATGCTAAGTTAAAAGCTGTGTGGCTAAGTTAAAAATGGATGATGAACCATAAGCTGAAGCTGAATGCGGAGAAAACCAAATTCCTACTACTAGAGAAGGAACAAAAACCATCCCTAACAGAACTGGAAGTAAACGCAATCAAATATCCAATACAGAGCACTCTCAAAATTCTGAGAATTCAATTAGACAGATGCTGCACAATGCAAACACAAATAAACAAAATCATACAAAAAGCATTCTTCACCATGCGAAACCTAAGAAAAATAAGAAAATTCTTTACCAAAGAACACTACAAGATCATTGTACAATCCCTCACACTTAGTTCCTTAGATTACTGCAATAGCCTCTACCTACCATGCCCAAACAACATGATAAAACAACTACAGACCGTTCAGAACACAGCCATCAGACTCATCTACTCTCTTATCAAATTTGACCACATCACCCCCGCCTATGTAGACTCTCACTGGCTCCCGATAAAAGCAAGAACCCAATTCAAACTCTATTGCCTACTATTTAAAGTAACCCACGGTACCGCCCCCAGTTACCTAAACAACCGCCTTTACCGCTACCGAGTACCCAGATCAAGGAGAACTCAGAACCTATTCACCTTCCCCCCTCATAAAGATACCCGACGTAAGAAACTTTACGACAGCCTTCTAGTGACACAGGCAGCGAAAATTGACCCCACCATCACCAATCTGATGATCAATACAACAGACATCAAAGTATTTCGAAAAGAAATCAAAACATTCCTATTCAAAAAACACGTCCTTACTTACTAATCTCCTCCCTAATTGCACACGATCTCTCCCCCGTGAATAACACATCAGTCAACTCCTCGAACCTCACCTGCCAAAAATATTAGATTCCCAAATAAGCATCACCCATCGCTATCCAACAATCCTATCCCTTCAAAGTAAGGTAACTTTCTTCTGTTACCCGAATATATTGTTATTCTCCACTGTATCCTGTAATTACTGAATCTTGCTAAGTAATTCTATCGGAAAAACTCCAGATATCCTCTAATTTGTAGTTCTCTACCACAATATGTAAACTACTTGTTTCGTTGTTATGTAATTCTCTCGGTAATGTCCAGATCTCTTCTAATTGTAATCCGCCTAGAACCGCAAGGCACAGGCGGAATAGAAATCACTAATGTAATGTAATGTAATGTAAAAGCACATAGTGAGTTGCTGCTAGGCTAGAGAAAGGAGGAGTATTGCTGCAGAGGGAAGGGAGAAGGGGACCTGCTGGACAGGGGAGGAGGGAAAGGGAAGGGATGAAAGTTTCTGATGGATGGGGGAAAGAAGGGAGGAGAGTTATTGCTGGACAGGGGGAAGAAAAAAGGGGTACTTCTGGACAGGGAGGAGGGAAGGGAAAAGGGGTACTGCTGGATGGGGGGAGGAGGGAAGGGAGAAGGGGTACTGCTGGACATGAGGAGAGAGAGGCCCTGCTGGACAGGGGGAGGTAAAAGGAAGGAAGGAGAGTTTCTGATGGACGGGGGAGATAAGGGAGGAGAGTTATTGCTGGACAAGGGTAGGAGGGAAGGTGTACTTCTGGACAGGGGGAGGAGGGAAGGGAGAAGGGGTACTGCTGGACAGGAGGGAGGAGGGAAGGGAGAAGGGGTACTGCTGGACAGGAGGTTGGCGGGAAGGGAGAAGGGATAATGCTGGACAGGGGGAGGAGGGAAGGGGTACTGCTGGACGGGGGAAGTAAAAGGAAGGGAAAAGAGGTGCTGCTGCTGGGTCTGGCAGAAAGGGAGGGAAAAGAAAGGTGCTGCACACTGGAGGGGAGGGTTAGATAGTGCATGGGAAGAGAGTATGTTGGGTTAGGGGGTTGGGATGGATGGATGCCACTCGAGGGAAGAGGCAAGGACAGAGAGAGAAAGTGTGCAGGAGACAGAAAGTGTTGGACTCATGGAGAAGGCGAGATGAATGGGGTGGACAGAAAGGGGGCAAGGAGAAATGTTACATTCTGGGAAAGGGGGAGAGAGCAGAGAGTGAAAAGTTGGACTCATGGAGGGAGGGAGAGAGAGAGATGTTGGTTGGGGGAGGGAAGAAGGACCAGAGAAGAAGCAGGAGGAAGAGAGAAAAAAATGTTGGACTGGTGGAAAGGAGGGAGATATGTTGGACTGGGAGGGGGGCCAGAAAGGAGGAAGGGAAGGGAGATGGACTGAAGGGGCAGAAAGGAGGAAGGGAAAGAGAGATGACTAAATGATGGGAGAGATATCAGACCAGGGAATGGAAGGGAAGGAAGGGAGTCTGGTAGCACTATAGAAATAATAATAGTAGTAGTAGAGAGAGATGCCAGATTATGGGAAGGAGAGGAGAGAGATGCCAGATTGGGAAGGTGGGGAAGGAAGGAGAGAGATGTCAGACCACTGTGGGGGGGAGGGAGGGGAAGGAGAGAGATGTTGGACCATGGAAATAGTGAGGGAAGGAGAGAGAGTTAGGAAGGGAAGAGAAGACATAAAAAAGTAGATTTTGAGAAGAAAGCAGAAAAAATTGAATGTTAAGTTAATGCCAAAGATGGATGCAAGGCAGAAAGTGAAGATGAAGAGAAACAGTCAATGGTTAAGAAGGCCCTGGAAACATAGTTAAAAGCACAGAAAAATAGTCACCAGACGACAAAGGTAGGGGAAATGATTTTATTTTCAATATAGTAATTGAAATGTGTCAGTTTTAAGAATTTATATCTGCTGTGTATATTGTGTGTGTGTATGAAAATTGAAAGAAAAAAATTGCATTACAATTAGTAAAGGGGGTGGGATCAAGGGAATAGCTTGGGTGGGTCTAGGATGGAGTTTGGGAGGTCTGTGGTTGGGGGTACTCAGTTGATATTTGTTAGACTTCCCTGCTGGCACGCCCTACTGGCATTCAGAGCCTGTCTGGAGGGCCTCTGCGCATGCATGGATGTCATCACGGTGACGTCTGCGCACTTCTGGGTGCCTCGGGCCATGGCCACTATCTTTCGTGTGCCCTGGCTTGAGAAAGTTTGAGAGACACTGGGTTAGAGACATCTTCCAGTTAAAGGAAACTGAAATGAGAGAGCATAGTAATTTAAGGAAATATTTATTTATGGAAAGGGTGGTGGATGTGTGCAATGGCCTTCAGTGGAGGTGGTGGAGATGAGAACTATACCTAAATTCAAGAAAGTATGAGACAAGCATAGTGGATTTCTGAGAGACAGGAAGGGATAGTAGAGATTAGTAGCTGTTGTTTTCTATGTTTAATTATATTGAATGAATCAGGAGCCACTTGGCAACCCTGAATTCTTGGTGACGAGGCTTCTACTTTATATTGCTGAACCACTTGCATAGCGGGCAATATTTGGCTCTTCAAGGAAATTGCCATGGAGAGTAACCACCTAGGGAATGTTTCACAACATAGCAAATACATAGGAGAGACATGAATGTTTGCTCCCTGTACTATGCCAGCATTAAAAATTGGTGAAGGACTATATCACAAGACAGAGCCTAAAAAGCTCATAATCAAAACATCCAGATGTCCAACCCGCCTAAGTCGGCACTTGGATGTCTTAATCGACAGGACGTACAAGTACCAAGTTTTGAAACCAATATTCTGGATGTTCAGAAGGACTTCTAAGCTGCTGTGCATTCAGAGCTCAAAAGGGCGTGCTGGGAGGAGTATTATGGGCGGTGTTCGGGCAGGCTCTAGGCAGGCTTGGACTTAGATGTCCTAAAGAGATAATTGAATGTTTTGGCAGATGTCCTGGATGGAATTGAGGGTGAAATACTCACGTGGATTAAAAACTGGCTGGCGGATAGGAAACAATGAATGGGGTAAATGAACAATACTCAGACTGGAAAAGCTTCACCAGTGGAGTGCCGCAGGGTTTGGTGCTTGGGCCTGTGCTCTTCATCATATTTATAAACGATCTGGAAATTGGTACGACGAATGTGGTGATTAAATTTGCAGACGGATACTAAGTTATTCAGAGTAGTGAAGACGCAGGAGGATTGTGAAGATCTGTAATGTGACATAAACATGCTTGAGAAATGGGCTGCAACATGGTAAATGAGGTTCACTGTGGATAAGTGTAATGTACACAGGTAGGGCTGGTCTCAGTTAGGGCACTGGTCTTTGACCTAGGGGCTGCTGCGGGAGCGGACTGCTGGACACGATGGACCACTTGTCTGACCCAGCAGTGGCAATTCTTATGTTCTTAAAAGAGTATAAGTGTAAAAAAGGTACCCAAAGTGACCACATAACCACTGCAGAGATAAAGACCTCCACACACTTCCCCAGAGCTCATTGACTCCCTCACACTCCACAAAGATCAGAATACAAAAGTACCTCCAGAACAGCAGCACCTGGTATAGGAAAGCCTAGTAGACCTACACACAGATGTTTTAAGTAGCCTGGTGAGTGGGCTAGTGAACCACAGAGAGGAGTAGCAAGTCCCATAAGCCCCATTAACCACTACATTTATGGTAGAAAGTGTTGAGCCCACCAAAACCCACCCAAAACCTATTGTACTGCCATATAGATGACACCTGCATTGATAAGGGTTATTGGGGTGGTAGTCAGGTGGATACTGTAGATATTGGGGGAGTTTTGAAGGGCTTACCAAACACTAAGAGGGTTCTGGTGAAATATGTACATTTATGTGACATTCGCAGCAGTACCTCACTGCCCTGTTGAGATGTCTGTGTGGCCAGTCCATTAAGATGCTGGTCCCTCCTATGTCCAAATGAACTTGATGTGGATGTTTTGAATGTGGACATTTTTGTATTTGAAATTGGCCAAAAAAGTTAGACATCCTAAGGACCAAAACGTCCAAATAGGTCATTTTTCAAAAAAACATTTAGATGTCTAGCAGTTTTGAAAATGGATGTTTCCTTGCCCCAATTTTTGGACGTCTTGCAGGAAACATACAAAATCGAAAATGCCCCTCCACCTGTATAATTTTGTGGTTGAAAGGACAACATTATGACTCCTGGTGATCTAGGTTCCAATCCATCATCTCCCATAAATTCTCCCATGTGGTGAAAGCACAGAGCAGTCACCACTGTAGGTTTAGCTTCCAGTCAGATCCCTGCCACTGAGATGTGGAAAAGTCATGTCTCCTCCTGAATTTCTTTAACTTCTCTTTCTTCTCTATGGCATTTCACAGGACGTTTTGAGGATGCAGTAATTGAAGAACGGCGGAAGGGAGCAGAAAACCTGCTGAGGTTCACCGTGAATATTCCAGCCCTGAACAATAGCCCCGAGCTTAAGGCCTTCTTTAGGGTATTTATTTATATACCACTTATATCTTAAGTGGTTTAATATTTAAGTACTTTATCATATTTCCATATCTGTCCTGACAGGCTCTATCTGGTGTACCTGGGGCAATGGGGGGATTAAGTAACTTGCCCAGGGTAGTGAGGGATACAGCTGCCAATCACTATTTTCACTTTTTTCACAGACACAAAATGGGAAGACCCCTTCAGTATCTTTGGCCTGCTGTTTCTCACTTATATACTGGCTATAATGCCACCTCTTGGCGCTGGCTTAACCATTAGGCAAACTAAGTAATTATCTAGAGCAGTGTTTCTCAGTTCAGTTCTGGAGTAACCCCTTGCCAGGTTTTCATGATATCCACAATGAATATGCTTAAACTTGATTTGCATATACTTCCTCATCATATGCAAATTTCTTTCATGCATATTCTTTGTGGATAGGAGAGACAAAAGAGGCAGATGATCTGCAGTGATTCAGGGGTAGAACAAAGAGCAGACCAAATGATTATATGGAGCAAAAATAAATTTAATTTAACATGTGTCTGTTGTGGCCATGTTTCAACCAAGGGCTGCGTCAGAGGCAAAACTGCAAATGAAATCCTAATTGTTAAATCAAACCAACATTCATAGCAATAAAATCATATAAATCATATACTTAAATAGTTAAAAACATTTGAATGTTTACATAAAACAGAAAAGACGATATACAAAAACCATTCATGAATAAGGAAATCATGCATATATAGAACCTGTACTTGGCTTATCTTTTTCTTTATGTATGGTTCTTTTTTTTTTTTTTTTAAACCAGTGATGGTGTAAGCTTAAGGTGTAAGCTTAGGGAGATCAATACTATACAGATAAGTGACAGGATCCAGCCCAGTAGGAGGATTCTAACAAATAAAGATATTTATAAACGCTCAAAATAGCATTAATTTCCATATCAGTATGTACCAGGGTTAAAATCTGGGGACCCGCCCTGCCTTGGAAAGCCTAGACAACAACCTCCCTGCCTTATTCCCATGTTTATGCAGCTAATATTGAAAGTAAAGGGAAGATTTTTTTTCACTTTCTGGTGGATCAGCTCATTAAGAGCCACTTGCATAGCCAATAATTGAGCCCTATTCTGAGATGTGGGAGAGGAGCCACAGAGTTGGCAATAGCAGATCAATTGCTGTTACAATCCCAAGATTGCCTGATCTCTAAATGTTCTCTTTGGACTAGCATAAGCAGTAATGTTCCCTCTAAGAACAGCTTTGGCTGTATCCCAAAATAAAGCAGCTTCTGATATAGGCTAAATTAAACCTTTTATAATCCACCCATTTGAATCTAAGATACTCCACAAAATTAGCATCCAAATATAATTCCAATGGGAAATGCTATCATCTTGTCCCTCACTCAGCCCCAGCCAACTGCAATTCCATCCACACCAGAACATGATCCAAAATCTCCACAGACTCCATATTTGCTCCAAGAACATCAGAAAATATAGCTCTGTCCACTAATATGTAATATATCCTAGATAGAGTGTCATATGAGCCTGAGAAAGATGAGTATAATCACGCTCTGCAGGATGGAGCATCCGCCAAATATCAATAACCTCCTGTGTCTCATAGAGTAAAGGAACTCCCTTGGTGAAATCTTACAATGTAGGTTAAAAGTTTTATCTAGAATAGGGTCAGTGACATAGTTAAAATCGCCTATTATTTTTGGATATTCACTGTAAGGATGAATGAGACTGATAAGGATATGAAAGAAAGATTTGTTGTATATATTGGGAATATAAAGGTTGCACAGCAAAAAAGGATGTCTGTCAATCACAACCTGAGCAAATCTTCAATGGAGATCAAGCAGAAAAATTAACATACATGGAAGTGAGCCTTGAAGACATACGCAGGCAGATAGAAAAATTAAAAACTGACAAATCCCCGGGTCCGGATGGAATCCATCCAAGGGTTCTTAAGGAACTAAAGGAGGAAATAGTGGAACTACTGCAGCAAATTTGCAATCTATCCCTGAAAACAGGCGTGATCCCGGAGGATTGGAAGATAGCCAACGTTACGCCTATCTTTAAAAAGGGATCAAGAGGTGACCCGGGAAACTACAGACCAGTGAGTCTGACCTCGGTTCCAGGGAAAATGGCGGAAGCACCGATAAAATAAAACATCGATGAACATTTTGAAAGAAACGAACTTCTGATAACCAGCCAACATGGTTTCTGCAAGGGGAGATCGTGCCTAACGAACTTATTGCACTTTTTCGAAGGAATTAACAAACGGATGGTAAGAGGAGACACCATAGACATCATATATCTAGATTTCCAAAAAGCCTTTGACAAGGTACCCCATGAACGCCTACTTCGGAAACTGAAGAACCATGGGGTGGAAGGAGACATACATAGATGGATCAGAAACTGGTTGGCGGGTAGGAAACAGAGGGTAGGAGTAAAAGGCCACTACTCGGACTGGAGGAGGGTCACGAGTGGTGTCCCGCAGGGCTCGATGCTCAGGCCGTTGCTATTTAATATATTCATAAATGATCTAGAAACAGGGACGAAGTGTGAGATAATAAAATTTGCGGATGACACCAAGCTATTTAGTGGAGCTCGGACTAAAGAGGACTGCGAAGAATTGCAAAGGGACTTGAACAAACTAGGGGAATGGGTGACGAGATGGCAGATGAAGTTCAACATTGAGAAATGTAAAGTATTACACGTGGGAAGCAGAAACCCGAGGTATAGCTATATGATGGGAGGGATGTTATTGAATGAGAGTACCCAAGAAAGGGACTTGGGGGTAATGGTGGACATGACAATGAAGCCAACGGCACAGTGCGCAGCGGCCGCTAAGAGAGCGAATAGAATGCTAGGTATAATCAAGAAGGGTATTACTACCAGAATGAAAGAAGATATCCTGCTGTTGAATCGGGCGATGGTGTGTCCATATCTGGAGTACTGCGTCCAATATTGGTCGCCATACCTTAAGAAGGATATGGCATTACTTGAGAGGGTTCAGAGGAGAGCAACACGTCTGATAAAAGGTATGGAAAACCTTTCATATGCTGAGAGATTGGAGAAACTGGGACTCTTTTCCCTGGAGAAGAGGAGACTTAGAGGGGATATGATAGAGACTTACAAGATCATGAAGGGCATAGAGAGAGTAGAGAGGGACAGATTCTTCAACTTTTGAAAAATAAAAGAACAAGGGGGCATTCGGAAAAGTTAAAAGGGGACAGATTCAAAATGAATGCTAGGAAGTTCTTCTTTACCCAATGTGTGGTGGACACCTGGAATGCGCTTCCAGAGGACGTAATAGGGCAGAGTATGGTACTGGAGTTCAAGAAAGGATTGGACAATTTCCTGCTGGAAAAGGGGATAGAGGGGTATAGATAGAGGATTACTTCACAGGTCCTGGACCTGTTGGGCCAGCGTGTAAGCGGACTGCTGGGCACGATGGACCTCAGGTCTGACCCAGCGGAGGCATTGCTTATGTTTTTATAAAATGGCCTTCATTACAGATTGTTTATCAATGTTCAGATTTTTATGGAACAATTATTACCCCCCACTTTCTTGCCTACAGCAGGAACTTTGATGTAATCACCAGCCCACTAGGTTTTAAGCTTGCTATGTTCTGTGGTAGTGAGGTGAGTCTCTTGGAGCATGGCTGTGGAAGCCCAGTTCCTAAGAAGAGTATGTAAAATCTTCTTCCTTTTAATTGGAGAGGATGTATCTACCACATTCCAAGTATAAATGTTCAGACTCATAAAATAACTACATCAGTGACAAAGGATCCCAAGCAGAATCGTGACCTAAACCAGAGATGTTGTCCAAGCCACCAGCACCCCCAAGAGGCCAAGCATATTGGAGGTGAGGTGGGTCTCTCTTTATAAGACACGTCATCACAATAAGAATAATCAGCATATGACCTCCCACCTCTTCCAAAGCCTAGAATTCCCCTTACAGACAAAACAGAAGAGTCGCAAATATATATCACCTTCCACACCTACCCGAGGCATCATTCAAACCATCCTATGCCCACAATCCCATCCCCTGTACCTCCCATACAATACCCCCACCTTTCCTGAAACATCACATATTAACCCACCCCCCACTATGCAATTAGACTTCTCCTTGCTTTCATACAAGAACTCCCCCCCTGGCCTCCCCCACAAAAAGAAAAAATTATAACAATGACATAAGACCCCAGCACCAGTGGCATAATAAATCCAGTGTCTCATTGAGGTGAGAAAAATTAAATTTCACTGGAGACGGCAGCAGAATGATAGCAACCTAGAAGTTCTTCAAATTTCAAGTTTATTTTTAATTTGATATACCGCCTATCTGGTAGTCAAGGCAGTGTACATGCATATAAATTTAAAAGCAAATAAAAAAAGGATAAAAACTAATTATAACAAATACTGACAATGTACAAAGACGTGGCCCAAGAGGAAGGGAAGAGAAACTGGTTACAGTAATTTCCTATTAAAAGCAAAGGGTATGACACAGTGGGATGAGGGAATGTGTCTGGGCATAAAGTTTTGATTGATGGAATTATGTGGTAAAGGCATCTTTATACAGAAATGTATTAAGATTGGATTTAAAGTTTGTCAAGTTGTCTTCTTTCCTAAGGTAATAGGGGACGGTGTTCCAAAGGCTGGGAGCTGTAATTTGAGAAAATTGTTTTCCAAGTTGTGTCCTAGAATATATGACGAATCGGAGGGACTGAAAGAAGATTTTGTTTGGCCGAACAAAGTGATTTTGAAGGGGAATAAAGTATGAGTAGTGTACGTTTTGATTGTGTACATTCTGATCGTGCTTTGAAAGTAAGTACAGTATAACCTTGGTTTGCGAGCATAATTCGTTCCTGAAGCACGCTTGTAATCCAAAGCACTCATATATCAAAGCGAATTTCCCCATAGGAAATAATGGAAACTAGGATGATTCGTTCCATAACCCAAAAACTTTAATACAAAATACTATTCAGTACATACTTGTATTGCAAGACCTCATTAATTTAGAACAGTCACTACACTCCCGCAGCATCAGAGAGAGAACCATCGGCTCAGTTGTGATGACGTGACGCGTGTACTCGTATTGCAAGACTTTGCTCGTTTAGAACAGTCATTACACTCTTGCAGTGTCAGCGAGAGAAGAACCTTCGGCTCAGTTGCGATAATGTGATGTGTGTATACTCTATGTACTTATATTACAAGACATTGCTTGTATATCAAGGTAAAATTTAATAAAATGTTTTGCTTGTCTTGCAAAACACTTGCAAGCCAAGTTACTTGCAATCCAAGGTTTTACTGTATAAGGATTTTGTATGTTATTCGATGGGTGAAGCAAAGCCAATGGGGGGTTTGAAATAGAGGTGTGACATGACCAAATTTGTTTTTCTTGTAGATGATTTTGATGGCGATATTTTGGATTAATTGGAGTCTTCTTATCTCCTTATTAGTAATCCCTTGGTGTAGGGAATTACAATAGTCAAGATGAGATATCACTAAAGAATGAGGATATTCAGTGAATGGGGGTTCAAGAAGAGTGGCAATAGAGCGGATCGTTTTTAATTTGAAAAATATTTCCTGACGACTGTACTTATTTGCTGGTGGAAAGAAAGTTTGTTGTCTGTAAGGCTCTGAGAAGTTTGACTGTATTATATAATTTGATCGGTGTTGATTTATATGGATTGGGATTGCTTGAGTTTCTTGTTCATTAGAACAGTGGCAAGGGCACAACCAAGCTACAAAATAAATAAATATACATATGCACATATATTTAAGTTTATTTAAATATATAACTCTAACAAACCACCAGTTATGCTGTGTTATCTTTCCAAAAATTTCACTATACCATAAATCACAAAAGCTGGATAAGGGAAAAGGCCTCAGAAGCCACGAGGTGCACTAACATCAGGGCTATGGGTGAGAGCTGAATATGGCTCTTGGCTTTCCCCACACTTAATCATCAGCCAGAAAAACCCTTGTTATACTACAGCGATTGTACTATGTGTAAACAGATAAATTAAAATTGACCAATGCAAGGCAAAAGGACTGAACTTATCTTTGTGTTATATTGTGGTATCAGTGCAGTCCATTGCTGTTGCCATGGTCCCATGTATTAAAGAGCTGAACGCTGAAGCTGAAATAACCAAATGTTGACACTGTGCTGAAATAGCCGATGATGGACAACATTTCACGATAGAATCATCGTTTCATCAGGGCTCTAAAAAACAAAAAATGCAATCAAATTCATCCTATCGCTGCTTACACCACACTCGAATAAACAAACATACCTGAATAAGCAGGAAAATTGCCTGTCCTGCATTCCGTTCTAGAGTGAAAATTGCTTTTATAAAAACAGCTGACAGCTTATGACGATCTTGATGCGCTGTGATTGGCTGGAGCTGCAACATTGCTAAATAGCATTTAAAGACACAGAAAAAGTGTCTCATTGCTGAATGAGCACAAACTCTTCGCTGATTGTCCAGCACTTCTTGTTGTAAACCGCCTCGAACTTTCATGGCTTTGGCGGTACATAAGATACATAAGCAATGCTTCTGCCGGGTCAGACCTGAGGTCCATCGTGCCCAGCAGTCCGCTCACGCGGCGGCCCAACAGGTCCAGGACCTGCATAATAATCCTCTATCTATACCCCTCTATCCCCTTTTCCAACAGGAAATTGTCCAATCCTTTCTTAAACCCCAGTACCGTACTCTGCCCTATTACATCCTCTGGAAGCGCATTCCAAGTCTCCACCACCCGCTGAGTAAAGAAAAACTTCCTAGCATTTGTTCTGAATCTATCCCCTTCTAATTTTTCCGAATGCCCTCTTGTTCTTTTATGTTTTGAAAGTTTGAAGAATCTGTCTCTCTCCACTCTCTCTATGCCCCTCATGATCTTGTAGGTCTCTATCATGTCTCCTCTGAGTCTCCGCTTTTCCAGGGAGAAGAGCTCCAGCTTCTCCAGTCTTTCTGTGTATGAAAGGTTTTCCATGCCCTTAATCATTCGTGTCGCTCTCCTCTGGACCCTCTCAAGTATTGCCATATCCTTCTTAAGGTGCGGTGACCAATACTGAACACAGTACTCCAGGTGCGGGCGCACCATTGCCCGATACAACGGCAGGATGGCTTCTTTTGTTCTGGTCGTAATACCATTTTTAATAATACCCAACATTCTGTTTGCCTTCTTCGCGGCTGCTGCGCATTGCGCCGTTGACTTCATAGTTGTATCCACCAGTACACCCAAATCTCTTTCAAGGTTACTTCCCTCTAATACTAATCCCCCCATTTGGTAGCTGAACATCGGGTTCTTTCTCCCTATATGCATGACCTTGCATTTCCCTACATTGAATTTCATCTGCCATTTATTCGCCCACTCCTCCAGTTTGCTTAGGTCCCTTTGTAGGTCCTCACACTCTTCCGTAGTTCTGACCCTTCTACAGAGTTTAGTGTCATCCGCAAATTTTATAACTTCACATTTCGTCCCCGTTTCCAGGTCATAAGAATAAAATTATTATTATTATTATTATTAATGTACTAGAAACAGTAAAACTGAAACAGATAGAATAGTGTCAAGAACAAAAGTCAGTAAAAATGAATCCAATCAATGGATGTGTTTAAACCTGCAGGTTGTACTGTGTGTAGTTTGTGAATCCACAATTGTTCCATCCTCAGGAGCAGAAGCTTCCTGTTCCCTCCTCATATATTCTGCAATATGTGGTCAATGATGAAATATTTAAGATCACTGAACTGGTGAGACTGTTAGACACAGTGTTGCACCATAGGTGCTTCCATTATTCATCTGTTGATGGCACTGCGATGCTTATTCACTCTTATATGTGAAAGAGGCCTGTATGTCACACTAATGTAAATTACATTTTCCCATTCCCTCTTTCCAGTTTGACCCACGGTGCCTCTTCCTTACTTTGTAGATCCTGCAATTTTGTTGCTTTAACATATAATGCCACTCCTCCTCCTGTTCTTCCTATTCTCTCTTTTTTGAACAGATTATAGCTGGTATAACTATATCCCAGTCATAGTTCTCTGTGAATCACATCTCTCGGATCGCCACTAAATCCAACTGAGTCTGCTATCACTGCCTCTAGATCCAGACTTTTGTTTCCTATACTTCAAGCATTAGTATATACCAGCGATGGCGAACCTATGGCACGCGTGCCAGCTGTGGCACGCGTGCCAGCTGTGGCACGCGAAGGCCTTGCAGCTGGCACGCGGGAAGGTCCGCAATTAAGATATGTGGCGCGGCGGGAGGCGAGTGTGCCGGTGTCTGCTTTGCAGCTCACCTGGCAACAGGGCTGGACTGGCCATTGGGAGGACCGGGCATTGTCCCGGTGGGCCGCGGCCCATCCTCCTGTGCTGGCTGCAGTCCTGTGAGTGGATGTTTAGCCTGCCTGTCTTCCCCTTAGTATCCTATGAGCCAGGCAGTGTGTGAGGGGGAAGTGGGGGCTGCTCAACCTAAAATGCCCGGGCCTATTTTTTGTCCCAGTCCGGCCCTGCCTGGCAATGTGTTCCTCGCGGCTGCCTGAACCTCAGCGGGGCTGTGAGAAGCAAAGTCTCACTCCCCGCCTCCGCCTCTGAACCCGCCCAGGTACTCGCCTACAGCACCGAGTGTTCTTCTGTCACGCCCTCCCACCCTGGCGGGAGACTTGAGGAGAACAGGAGACGCAATCTGCATTCTACATCATTTATTATTAGGTAAACTTCTACTTTGCCCTACCTGTGCTGCCTAAGTTTAATTGGACCAATAATACTAATGTTAATTATAAACTTACCTGGGCTCCTTTTTAAAAACCTATTAAATTATCTGGCTATTTGTCTAGGTGTCCAGGTTAGGGTTGCACAAGTCCGGTTTTCACCCGGACAGTATATTTTTTGACCAAAACAGATGTCTACAATTAGTAAAATTCCCCAATCACATATTTTTTTATGGGGACGGATTTGTATACAGCACTTCATTAGATTTTTTTATTATACAAATTTTATCTTTTTGTAGGCTTGAAGTCTTGAACAAAGAAAATGAGTACAGCAAAAAAAGCAAAAACAGATAGTTGAAGACCATTCCAAGAGGCCTAGACAGAGACATATGGAGTGATTGAACGCAGTGGGGAAAGCATTGTGTATTATGTGTAATGAAAGTGTTGTGTCTCGCACATCAAGTGTCAAACGTCACTTTGAGACCAACCATAACAGTGTTGCTGAACTTGGTTTAGCTCAAAGAAAAGAGTTCCTTGTAGGAAAATTAAAGAAATATCACTCCCAGTCTCTTAGTTTTAGCAACTATCTTTCAAAAACTAATCATCTTACAGTTGCCAGCTTTCAAATTTCACTGTGCATGGCAAAAACATGGTAAGCCCCTCTCTGATGGAGATTTTATCAAAAAGGCAATTTTGGCTGGGAGTAATTCACTCTTCCATGATTTCCAAAACAAGGATAAAATTGTGCAGCGCATCTCTGAGATGCCGCTAAGCAGAAATACTGCAAAAGATAGGGTTCTGCGAATGGCTGCTGATGTTAGTCAACAGCTTACTTGCGACTTACAAAAAGCACCCTTCTACTCCATGTGCTTGGATGAAAGTACAGATATTACTAACCATGCAAGACTAGCGCTCATTTTGCGTTATGCTACTGGTGACATCATGAGAGAAAAGCTGGTAAAACTGCTGTCTTTGCCTGGAAGAACACAAGGGATAGATATCCACAATGCTGTGATGGAGGCTTTTTCATCACTAGACATAAGTCCAGAAAAAGTGGTTTCAGTTACTAGCGATGGAGCACCTAGCATGCTGGGGACAACATCAGGATTCATTCATTTCTTTGCTAAGGAAGCAAAACATCCACTGATTCAATTTCACTGCATAATACATCAAGAGGCTCTCTGCACCAAAGAAAGCAGCAAAAAACTTGACGATGTCCTCAAAGATGTAACAAAAATGGTGAACTTCATCATGGCGCGTGCTCTTAATTTTTGACAATTTCAAGCCCTTCTTGATGAGGTTCAGGCACAATATAACACTTTACTGATGTACAATAATGTCCGGTGGCTGAGCAGAGGACAAGTGTTAGAGAGATTTGTGGCCTGCTTGGAAGAAGTTAGGCTATTTATGAACGAAAAGGGGGAAGACTATCCTCAACTCACCAACATGGCCTGGCTTACCATCCTCATGTTCTTTATAGATTTTACTAACCACTTTAATGTACTAAACAAAAAATTACAAGGCATGGGAAAAACAGCAGAAAGCATGTTTAGTGACATCAAAGCTTTTGAGAGAAAATTGCATGTTTTTGAAAAAGACCTTGAGAGTGGACAGCTAAAATATTTTCCCAACCTAAAAATACATTTGGATAATTCTACAACATTTGTGGACAGTCATAAAAAACACCAGAAAATCCACAAAGCATATTCCACCATTGTAGCCGAAGCAAAGGAGAATTTTAGTAAAAGATTTTCTCAGTTCCGTAAGATGGAGACAACCCTTTCATTTATAACTTCCCCAGAAAAGTCCACATTTGAAGATCTTGATCTTTCCTGCTTACAGTGGTTGGATATTCAAAATTTGGAAATGGAGCTACTGGAATTTCAAGAAAGCTCTATCTGGAAAAGTAAATTCAATGACTTGCGTGCGGCTCTTGAACGTATTGAGTGTGAAAGGGTGACAAATGAAATCACTGCTAGCAGTTCTGAAAATGAAATCCTAAAAGCGTGGCATTCTCTGCCAGACAATTTTAAGTCCATGAAAGCACTTGGGATTGCTCTTCTTACTTTGTTTGGGTCATCCTATGCTTGTGAGCAGCTGTTTTCGGCTTTGAATCATCTAAAATCTGATGCTAGAAACAGATTAACGGATGACATGAGTGCTGCATGTGTTGCTCTGAAATTAACGCACTATGAGCCAAGGATTGACAAGTTATCAGCATGCATGCAACAACAAAAATCACATTAATTTTTTTCAGAGCATGCCCAATGCATATGTTTACATGAAGCAGTGTTTTCAGTTTGCAGTTAAGACACTTTCTAAGTTATTTAAATATTATTTAAAGATGTTATTTAAAAAAGGGACTTTACATGGCCCTGTTGTATTCCAATCTGGAATCTAATATAATAAAATGGTAGATGCGCATGCGCACTAAAAAAAACGTGTTCCCTGAGATGTCCCGAAAATACGAGTGCGCATGCGCGCCTACAACGTCACCACAGCCTGCTCTCCGTCTCCACCTCGCGCCGCTGCAGGCCCCACACTCGCAACTCACACATCCGCTGCAGCCTAGCAACTCCGACCACAACCTTCCACCCTCAACCGCCTATGCCGGCTCAGGCTGGCGCGTTAAGGAGTCGGAATGCAGACCCGGAAGAGCGAAGGAAGCCTCACACTGAGCAACTGTATTTACACTGTGCAACGAGCCTCTGCCACGGTCCCGGGTTCCTCTCAGCCTACCCTTCTCGCGGTCTGGCCGGCTACCTTAGTCCTTTGCCGCCGCCGCCACCCCCTTTCCCTTCCCTACCCGCGGTCGACAAAACTCTTGCCTCCATTAGCCGCCGCAGCACTGTAAACACGCTGCTTCGCGGCCTCTACTGCCTTCATTTGCTCTTCCGTTTCTCTGATGACATCATCAGGGACATGGAAGAGCAAATCGGGGCAGTAGAGGCCGCGAAGCAACGTGTTTACAGTGCTGCAGCGGCTGCTGGAGGCAAGAGGTTTGTCGACCGCGGGAAAGGAAGGGGGGTGGCGGCGGTGGCAAGGGACTAGGGGAGCTGGCCAGACCGCGAGAAGAGAAAATCGCGTGGGCCACGAAGAGACAGGGAGGAACTGGGAAGAAGGAAGAGGGAAAGGGGCCTGCTTTGGGGTAAGGGTGTGCTTGGAGGCACACAGCTTTGCTTGGGGGGGAGACAGAAGGGGGGCCACGGAGAGACAGGGAGGAACTGGAGCTGGAGAGGGAAAGGGGCCTGCTTTGGGGAAGGGCTGTGCTTGAAGGCAGACAGCTTTGCTTGGGGGGGGAGACAGAATGAGGGGCCACGGAGACACAGTCAGGGAGGAATTGGAGGGGTAGAGGGAAAGGGGTCTGCTTTGGGGGGGAGGGGTGTGCTGGGAGGCAGACAGCTTTGCTTGGGAGGGGAGACAGAAGGGGGACCACGGAGACACTGTCAGGGAGGAATTGGCAGGGTAGAGGGAAAGGGAGCTGCTTCGGGGGGGGGGGGAGGGGTGTGCTGAGAGGCAGATCATTTTGCTTAGGGGGGGAAGACAGAAGGGGGGCTACGGAGAGACAGGGAGGAACTGGAGGGGGAGAGGGAAAGGGGGCTGCTTTCTAGCACCCGTTAATGTAACGGGCTTAAAGACTAGTTTCCAATAAAACGGTTGGTTTAATTGAAAGCTCTTTTGTTTTCTTTACATCATATTATTAGAAATGTAATGATTTAACTATTTTCTAATTTGATTGTAAATTTTACAAAAAAACATGTATAGACTCTTTGGGAATACACACCGAGTCTTGACACAGTTAACAGTTTTAAGAAGTTTATCTTTTTTTTTACTCAGGATACATTTGACATGTTATGTGAATAATACATTTAAAATATATTGTGTAACTGAATCAAATTCTTCCTAAATTCATTAAATTGAATGAAATCATTAAAACATTATAAATTGCCAATAAATTGAAATGAAAACCAAAGGATTGTGAATCAAATTGATTCTCTGACAATACAAAGATTCCAACCTTTAAAAATGATGTTACATAGTTCAGGCAACTTTATAAAGAGTTTTTAGATACTAAAATCTTGTTATTAAGGTTTAATTGACGTGCTGGCACTTTGAGGAAATTCTTTGGTTTTGTGCGGCAGTTTGGGCACTCGGGCTCAAAAAGGTTAGCCATCACTGGTATACACTGTACTACTTTACAGACATTGCCCCTTTTTCCCATTTGTGTAGAGATATTTAGTGATTCACTTACTTGAGGGCTTATACTTACCTGGTGGCTTGGTCACCCAGCCCCAATGATTCTAATTTAAAAGCCCTCTTCAATAGGTTAGCCAGGGCTGCTGAAGACACTTTTTTCCCTTCTTTGATAGATTCACACAATCCCTGCTTAGCAGTCCTTGAAAAATCATCCTATGGTGCAGGAAGCTGAAATGCTCTCTGACACCATCCGTGCAACTACACATTCATCTCCAGGATGAGAGTTTCATTGCCTTGGCCTTTAATCTTGACAGGAGGCTTGACTAGAATACCACCTGCGCACATAACTGCTTCACCTTTTCTCCCAGAGCCATGAAGTCACTTTTGATATATTCAATGGAGCACCTAACAATATCGTTAGCACCAACATGAATGAGCAGCATTAGATAATAGTCATTAGGCTTGATGAGTCTCAGGACACTCTGCATAACATCTTGAATTTTGGCACCAGGCAGATAGCACACTTCCTGGGACATCACGTCTGGTCTGCAGATAGACGCCTCTGTACCCCTCAGCAGGGAATCACCATCCACCATTACCTTACGCCTCCTAGTGGTCAAGGATCCAGCAACTTTGGGGATTTCGAGCTGTTTCTTCCTCTCCCAGGGGTGCTCTCATCTCTACCATTTCCAGGGCTGTATATTAGTTCTTCAGTTCAAGGGCAGGTGAAGTCACAGTTTCAATCCTGCAGGGTCTGGTAATCTTGAATCCAACTGTCCTTCCTCTGCTGGAAATTTTTGATGCCTCATGAAGCATTTCATCGATATACCTGTCATTCTCACTGGTTCTGTGGTTATCTCCACTGTTCCAATGCTAATATTCCAAAGCACCTGTTACCTGGATAAGTTTCACTCCAACAGCCAATAAGCAATTTTCAGTGGCATTATCCAAATAATTACAGATCAACCCAGTAGTCTGGAGCAGAGCAAGAAAATATCTGTTAGTGGTGATATTTAGCTCTGAATAACTATCCAATTTAGGACATAATAATAGTTGTCTAGGTAGTTGGTTGCACTGGAAATCACTATTATCCAGATAATGATTGTGGTCTGTGGAATATCCCAAAATTGGTTAATGCTGAATATCCAGGAATATAATTAAATCCCACAGCTGGTGTTTAATCAAGATACTGATTGTAGAGTTTAAATTGTGACCCTCTACTGTCCAGTTGTGCCATTTTACAGGATTATTCTGAGAAGAATGATATTGGAATGATCACAGTTGTTGAATTTAATTATCAAACTTTCAAGTGGGTGGTGTAGGGTTGGGTGCAAGGCTGAAGCTCTTTTAAGGTACCTGATACCCTTGCAGCAGCCTTGCCCTTAATGCTTCCAAATAGCTGGAGGGATTTTAATTGTACTGGCTGCTAAAGTCACTCTGACTATCCTTGTTTTGAGGCAAAGCCACAGGGGGTGCGGAGGGCCCCCCCAACCCCCCCAGTGCATGTGGGACCCCCAACTGCCTGAAAATAGGCTCTGCACAAAGAAAAGATTAAATCGGGAGAAAAAAAACACTTGTAAGATTTAACCTCTACCGGTCTGGAGAGTGCTAAAGAAAGTAAATTAGCAGGTAAGAACCTAATTTCTCCTTTTCCCCCAACAGGGTGGGGAAGTAAGGAGAGATGTTGATGGGGTGGAGGCCGGAGGTTCACAATCACCATTACCCCCACCTATGCTTCCAGAGCCTTCCAGCCCAGAGAAGGGTGTTAAGCCATGGCAGAACAGTGAGATTTTAGAAGACAGCAATACAGGAGAGGTATCCAATGTGCTTCCTGAACCAGGAGACAAGATGGAAAAATGGGGTTTGTATCCAAAAACAATTGCTATTTCCCAATGAGAGCTAAAAGGAAGAGAGACTGAAGAGAGATCTTGCAGAGGCAAAATTCCTGATAAGTGTCAAATGAGAAAGAATAAGCAGAGCGATTAAGAACATAAGAGTTGCCATACTGGAATAGTCCGAAAGGTTCATCAAACCCAGTATCAGGATTCCAACAGTGGCCAGTCCAGGTCACAAGCACCTACTGCTTATCTTAGAAATAAGCAATGGATTTTCCCAAGTCCTTATTAATAATGACTTATGGACTTTTCTTTTAGGAAATTATCCAAATCTTTTAAAAACCCTGCTAAACTAACTGCTTTCACCACATTCTCTGGCAATGAATTCCAGAGTTTAATTACACACTGAGTGAAGAAATATTTTCTCCAGTTTGTTTTAAATTTACTAAATAGGATGAGGATTCCTGATGAGAGTCAGGTGGAAAGGGATCAGGAAGAGGCTTCACAGGGAGAGGATCATTGAACATAAGAACATAAGAAGTTGCCCCTGCTGAGTCAGACCAGAGGTCCATCTTGCTCAGCGGTCCGCTCCCGCGGCGGCCCATCAGGCCTAGTGCCTGAACAGTGATCCCTGATTAATTTTATAACTTACCTCTAATCCCATCCCTATAATCTACCTCTACTCTTATCTGTATGAGCAGTGGGGTAGGTATCAAAGAGCAGAGGCTCTAATGCTCAAAATATTTCCGTAAAAGTAAGACTGGTTGTAGCCAGTCTAGCTTGCAAGTTGTTTCAGCCTCCAATGCATGAAAAGATTCTTGGTGGCTTTTACCAATGGTGGTATCAGCTACCGAGAACCTTATGCAAGTGCATTACAAGGAGCTCATTAAAATGAGCACTCCATGTAATGCAGAGCATGGAATGCCAACCTTTCAGCATGCAAAATTTTCCAGCAAGTCAGGAGGGTGATTTCAGGCAGGAGCAGTTTCTTGAATTTAAAATTCTGCAAGAGTGGCCATAGGTACAGAACACACGCACACAAAACAAACAAACACAACAGCTGCATCCTCCCAAACAAAAAAGACTGCCAAATTTCTGCCATAGCAAAAAGAGGCTTTGGCTGCAGCTGGGAAGTTGTTTTTTTTTTCTCTAGCTGCTTCTTGCCTCTTGTTCGGAGATCCAGCGATCACAGCCTTGCAATTCTACTGAGCCTGTCCACAAGAGCTGTGCCCACCACAGTCCTCCCTGTTTTACTACCAATAACAAAAACAGCATGAATATAATTTGCATGCTGTTTGTGTTATTGCTTTGTCACCCCCAGTGTTTTCTGGGTAGTGCCAGGACTTCTGTGATCTGCCCCAGCGGCAGGTAAGGAAAGGCCCAGACAATACCATTCCAAATCTTTTCCTTTGCTCTCTCTCTTTCCTCAGAGAATGTCTCAATGGTCCTGGAGGAGGAGGAGAATCTGGATATGCTTTTTGACTGTTCAGAACAGGCAGAAGATGCTCAATCTGGCCCACTCTCACACCAAGAGCTGGCTCTCTTCGATCCCTGTTTTACCCAAGGTGAGATTTCTTGGGTGCTCCAAAATTAATATACAGGCTTTGTTTCATATGACACCGATGCCCTTAAATGTCAATACAATGGATTAGGAGCATAGAAGAGAGTGAGCCTGGCAAAGTGCTGCTGATTATCTCCTCTGACTGCCACAGCATTATCCTGTTAGTTCCAAAAGGGTCTGGGGGAGGAGACTGGGTAGAGCTGGTACATAAATGGGTGCCAACCATATTTAGTGCTGGTGCCTGCATACCTAACTGAGCAGTTAAGACTCAAAAACATTCCTATCTTTGCTTGCAATGAGGACCACCTATTGTCTCAGTTCTTACATTCTGATAATTGCTGCAATGCTGACACCCAGAGGAGAAGTGGGAGTGAAGAAAGGTGTCCATCTTTCTCTGCCTGGGATCCATTCACTCCTAGCTGCACTACTGCAGTCAATGTTAACAAAATTTGGAAACATGCAACACATGATAGGGTCCCTGCCCATAAAATCTTATGCTGAATATAATAGCTTTATTCTTTGATTACTGTCCATAAACACACCTACTGCCGATATATAATGATGTAACCTCTAATTCAAATTTGAAGATGTATATTAAACTTTTATGCTGTAACTTCAAAATGTACTTCCCGGGTGGTTTATTAGTGTACCAACAGAATTCTCACACTGCATTCTACATCAACTCTTGTTGAAATTGATGTGCTGCACTCGTCACTGATCAGCTTTTTTAGTTTAGTATAGAGCTTCATATAAAACTTCATATGCATACAATAATTTCAATCTTTTTGTCAACTATATTTGATTATTTCAAACTTTTTATCACTTTGCAAAGTTATGTGGCACTTATCTGAGTGCTGTCTGATTGTCAGCCGGGGACTAATTCTTCCAACATGTTTTGCCTATATCAAGGATGTCCCCTGTAACAAAAATCGATAGTCAATATCCTAATAACATCTAAGATAAACCACACTTGATCAAGCTTCACTAAACATTTCTTCTTGCTACCTAAATGTGTTGCTCCATTAATTCCCCAGTAGTATAGAGCTTTATTGACAACAACACACACTGATACTCCAGACCTCTTTAAAGGAATACTCCCTTGTATATGTACAAAAAAATAAGCGCAAAAAATAAATATAAAAAATGAATGTAGAAAATAAACAGAAATACTTCTTTAGAAAAGAGTTGACCATTCAATTTCCAGATTCAAACCATTTGGAGTCACTGTATTTAGTTGGTAGATCCAACGCTGTTGTTTATGGTTTAATATACGTTCATAATTTCCTCCCTCCCACCCTTCAATAGCCTGATGAATGACATGCCACCTGATATCGCTTACTTGATGTTGTTCTTGCCAATGTTGTACCAAGGGCGTATGTTGGTTATGTGTAGTGATTCTTGACTTATGTTCCTTTAAACAAATATATAATGGTCTACTACTGTACCCAAAATATATTAAATCGCATGGACATTTTATTACATATACCATATTCTTGCTTTTACATGTAGTATCTGTATATGATGTAATCTTTATCTTTCTGTGGTACCACCCTATCAGAACCCTCCATGGTATACTCATACCATTGACAATTCCCACAATGGGTATGCATGGCTTAGTGTCACTCTTCCATGTAATTATATCTGTGTTTGAGCATTTCTCCTATATTTTTACCCCTTGTAAATGTTATTATTGAGGGTTCTTCAAAAGTATCTGATATTAGACGCAAAACGTTCCAATGTTTGGAGATATATTGGAGAAAGGGAGGACACAAACCATTCTATCAAAGATATTGAAACATGCTATCTGCTTCTTCCCTCCGTGTTTTATCTTGAATCAATAAATCCCTTTGGGCAAACTTGGCCCTCAAGTATGCTCTCCTAATTGATGTTTTTGGGTAACTCCTCTGTAAGAACCTGTCCTGTAACATCTTAGATTCTTCCTTAAATGATTGCATGGTAGTAAATATATGTCTCAGTATCAAAAATTGGCTTATTGGTAAATTAAACTTAAGCTTGTACAGATAAAAACTATTATATTTTAACAGTGTTTCTTTCATCAGATTTTCAGTACAGTGTGTAATCAACCTGGACCCTTGTTTAATTATTGCTACATCCAAAAATTCTATTTTGTGAAAATCATAAGACATATCCCCTCTTCTACAAAGCCGCACAGCAACAGCCCCAAAGCCCTTTAAATCTCTATGGGCTTCGGGGCCATTACCGTGCAGCTTTGTAGAAGAGGGGGATAGTAAACTGAAGATGTTGATTGTCTGTATTCAACCACCTCCCAAATTCAATAAGTTGTTGTTTTGATCCTCTCCAAATGATTAGTATATCATCCAAGTACCTTTTCTATAGTACTATCTAGGCAAAGTATTGTGATGGATACACAAAAGTGGTTTCAAAATGTTCCACATACAATGTTGTCATCGATAGAGCCAGTGTAGCTCCTATAGCCTCCCCCTAGAGTTGTTTATAAAAAGTTCCTGAGAACCAGAAATAATTTTCTCTTATAACTAGATTAGCTAATGATTGTAAAAATTCCGTAGGAAATCTTCCTGGGGATTCTCTTCTTTCTAAAGTGTGGGTGATAATCTTCAGGGCTCCATCTTGTGGAATCTTGGTATAAAGTGAGACCACATCCACCTTTGCCAACCAAATAGGTTCTCTAATTTTCCCCAGTTCTTCCAAAATTTTTAATAAATGGGAAGTAGAGAATGATGCGGGGGAAAAAATTGTCCCTGTCCCCGCAAGCTCGGTCCTTGTCCATGCCCCATCCCCACAAACCATCTGATCCCATCCGCACTAACCTTGAATAGTTATGATTTTATACTGAAGTTATTTTATTAAAGTATAAAAAGAAACAATATTCTGTACAATTGTAATTTTATAAATCACAAATAATACAGAGCAAGGATCAACAAAACCCGTCTCCCCTCTCCGCCCCCTCACAAATATCCCCTCCACTATTGAAAAAACTGAAGTTAAATTGGTACTAAAGAATGCTACATAGAAAAATCAATCACACGTGGCAGGAATTGTGTTAGGGGAGTGCAACTAGGGCAACTACACCCTGTTCATAGAGAGCCCTAAGCCATCTGGAAGCTAAAGATGCACATCCTGACCTTTGCAATCCCAGATATGGCTAATACCAGCATTAGCAGGATACATATTTCAAATCCGATATATTCTAATCACAAAATAGAAAATGTTTTTCTACCTTTTTGTTGTCTGGTCATTTTATTCTTCACATCACATTGGGTTCAGGCTCTGGTTTCTGTTTCCATCTGTCTACTCTTAACTCATTTGCCAGGGTCTCCTGAGCATTTGACATGTCTTCTTTCTCCATGCTCACCATTCATCTTCCATCTCTGTGTATGTTTTTTCCCCATGTTCAGCAAGCATCTCCCTTCTCTGTCTCCTATACTTCCCTAATATTTCCCCTGTGCCCATCTCCTTGCCTTCATCATCAACATTATTCTGTGTCCCTATGTCATCTTTGTCCAGCATCAATCCTCTGTGTTCCTATGCCCCCTCCCAAGTCCAACATCTCTCTAATTCGTTCCTCTTCTCCCTCATGTCTAGCCATCTTCTGTGTTCATATACCCTCCTGTGTCTGGCATTGCCCTACTGACTGTATCCATTTACCACCCCCATAAAGCGTTCCCCTTTATGTCCCTGTTCCTATGCTCCCATCCATGCCCATATCTCCCCTTTTACTCCTTTACACCAAAGTGTCTCTCACCCTCTCTTTTTTCTCTCCCTCCACCATGTAAAATATTTCACTCCATTCATCCCCTTGGTTCAGCATTTATTTCTCTTCCCTCTTCTCCTCCATGCAGGTCCAGTACTTCTCTCCCTTCTCTCAACACTCCCCAAAGATCTAGCACCTCTCTCCGTTCCCTCTAGCTCCAGCTCTGAGCCATGAATCTAGTACCTCTCCCTTCCTTCCAACTCCCAGATTTAGGTCTAGCACCTCTATTTTCCCTTCAACTCCAGTCCCTCCTCCACATCAGTACTTCTATCCCTTCCCTCCAGCCCCAACCCCTCTCCCCCCATTGATCCAACACCTCTTTTCCCCAGCCCAAATCCAGCACCATCCTTCAGCTCCAGCTCTGAAGACAGCAGCACCCACCCTCCCCCATTGATAGCATTAGGCAATATCCCCCACCACGGGTCATCATCTCCTTCCCATCTCACCTCGCGCCTACTACCCTTCCAAGCCAACCAAGCCATTCCGAAAAATCTTGAGAAGCCTGCTCTGATCCCTTCCTTTAGCCGAAGAGCCCCTCCTTGATGTGTCTTCCAGTTTTGCAAAACTGGAAATTACATCAAGGAGGGACTTGGCAGAAGGAAGGCTTCAGAACAGGCTTCTCAAGATTTATCATCATTGGCTCGGCTGGCTCCTTCAGGTAAAACTGCCACCATGCTGAAAAATCTTCAGAGGCCTGCTCCAGGCTTTCCTTCAGCCGACGAGTCTCTCCTTGATGTAACTTCTGGTTTCGTCAGCTAAAGGAAGGTCTTGGTGCAGGACAGAGAGGGAAAATGCTTGAGTACCTGATTGTAAAAACCGCTTAGATAACCTTGATAGGCGGTATATAAAATCCTAATAGGTCACGTGACGCTATGCGCCGATAGAGACACACTCTCTCTCGGTTCCGGGACCCCATTCCTCCACACGCGGCTGTAACTAGCCGAACCGGCACAAAAACAACATTTTTCGGCGGCGGAACAGCGCGGGCACGTATGGAGAAATACGTGACTCGTTCCCAAGAGTCAGCTCGAAAAAAACCCGCTGCTTCAGACCGCCCCTCCTCGAAGCCTCGGGACCCGAAAATGGCGGCTGCCATAGGTACGGCTGTGTCTGAATTCACAGACACTGCATTGGCTGACTTAAAGGACGCTATTGCTCAGGTGCTGGGACCACATATTGACACTCTCACCTCTCATATTTCCAAACTTGAACATTTATTGACTGAGACTGCAACTAGAACTACTGAATTAGAACAACGGGTCTCCAATGCTGAAGACACTGTTAACTCACATGAAATGGACATTGCGGCCTTGCAAGAAACAGTGCAACAGCAGGCGGACAAGCTTGATGATCTTGAAAATCGGTCTCGCCGCAGCAATTTGCGTTTCTTGGGCGTCCCTGAGACTATTCCAGATGCTCGTTTGCTTAAGGAACTGGAGGACTGGCTCGAGCTGGAATTTCCTGATACTTTGACCTCAGGCTCGCTCTGTTTGGAAAGGGCTCATCGCCTGGGTGTGAGGTCTGGCCGCGACGCTAGACCCCGTGTGGTGATTGCCAAATTCTTAAATTACAGACACAAGCAGGACATTCTTCGTCACTACAGGCTTTTGAAAGAGCCCCTGAAATTGAGGGACTCTGTAATCCGTCTCAGTCAAGATTATTCCATGGCACTCACTACTCGACGCAAAGCTTTCTACCCCCTTTGTTCTAGGCTGATGGAACTTCATCATCGGTTCTTATTTGTATACCCAGCCTTACTGAAGATTCAACATAATGGCACATGGCACTCTTTTGCGGTGGCCACAGAGGCACAAGATTTCATCAACGTACACCTTGGTTCTTCTAAGGACCCTCCTTGACAGTGCTACCCTTAGCTAGGGTCCGGTGCTCAGTTTGATTGCTGTTTATATTTCTCCTGTATTGCTAATCTATATTGCTGTTGGAGTTCGAGTTCAATATATTTCATGATTATATTGTTCGGAGGATTGGGGTCCCGTGAGGTGTCTTCACGGACCTCCTTCATATTCCTTCGGGGATATGTTTTTTGAGTTTTCTGGGACCTGGGATGGGGGTTGGGGGGTGGGTAGGGAACAGTCCTTTGCTTCATTATTTTGGTTACTGGGATTAATGTGGTTTCCACTGTATTTTTGGTTTTTCTCACCTGCTGTACAAGTTGGGTATTATATGACATGCACTTGGGTGGGGCTGGGCACCCGGGTGTGGACTTTACTAATACTGTGTTGTTTGCACTGTTTGTTTGACCATCCTGGGTGACAGCACACTTCGCATTCTTTCTTGGAATGTTTCTGGTATTACATCGCCGGTGAAGCGTTCCAAGTTATTGAGACAGTTAAAACACCATAAAGCTGATTTGGCCTGCCTTCAAGAAACTAAATTGACCGATGAGGAACACAAGAAGCTGCAGAGGGGTTGGGTGGGCTCCGTGTTTTATGCGTCCTCTGGGGGGAAGCGGGCTGGGGTCTGTTTGCTGGTTTGTAAGGGGTTGAAGTGTGCTGTTACTATATGTCACCAGGATCCGCAGGGTCGTAACTTACTCCTGCACGTTTCACTACAAGGTTCAGACTTTAGACTCTTGATAACATATGGGCCTAATTCCTATTCTCAGACTTACTTTGATTCTTTGACTACTTTAGGTCTATTGGATACTTCTTATCTCTTGATAGTGGCGGGAGACATGAATCAAGTAATGGACGCTTCGCTTGATCGTTCTGCTCCGGCGGCTTCCCCATCAGGTACATTGACTAAGGGCATTCCTTTGTTGTGCAGATCTCTGGGCCTGATTGACCCCTGGCGACTCCTGCACCCTTTTGAGAGAGATTACACACATCAGTCTCGGGCACACGGGTCTTTTTCTCGGATAGATTACCTCTTGATTCCTGAATCATTATTTGCCAGTATTACAGAGGCTACTATAGGGCCTTTGGAAATTTCGGACCACTGTCCTCTGTGGATTGATGTGATCTGGGGTTCTCCCCCTATGGGGTCTTCCCGATGGCGGTTTCCTTCCTACTTACACACTGACCCTGACTTTTTGAAGTACCTGCAGACTTGTTGGGAAGATTTTCTTCTCACTAATGGTCAACACCAATCTACCCCTGATCTTTTTTGGGACACGGCAAAAGTGGTTCTTCGAGGGGCAATTATATCTTACGTATCAGCCCGCCGTAAACGGATATCGCAAGGTATTCTACGTTTGGAGAAACAGTATTCCCGTATAAAACATAAGTTTTTACAACACCCCACTCGGGCCCTTCGGGAAGAGCTGCATTCCACTCAGGTGGAACTTAATGCATTGCTGCATGATCGGATTAAACGCTCCCTTTTTTATAGAAAATATAGGCTCTATCGTTTTGGAAATAGAACGGGTAAATTGTTAGCTCACTTGACCAAACATTGGCAAGACGATCGTTATATCTCTCGCATACGGGCGCCTAACGCTTCCTATCATACTAAGCCGGCGGATATTGCCGATGCGTTTTTCCACCATTTTTCTAACTTTTATGCTTCTCCTGGCCCCTATACTGGTCCCGACATCATCGATTACTTAGAGGATGCTGGTATGCCTAAATTCACTGCCTTGCAGAAGTCAGCTTTAAATCGACCTATTCAGGGCACGGAGATCCTGAAGGCGATTAAAAACTTGCGATCTTGCACGGCTCCGGGCCCTGATGGGTTTACCACTGAGTTCTATAAAATGTTATCTTTACAGGTATGTGAACCTCTTCTGGGCTACTATATGGTGGCATTGGAGAAGGGTTCTTTTCCCATCCATGCCAACCAAGCCACTATCACTCTGATCCCCAAACCGGGTAAATCTAGAGATGAGGTAGAGTCTTATCGTCCCATTTCTCTTATCAATGTAGATTTAAAAATATTAGCCCGTTTGCTGGCCAACCGTCTAACTCCATTGTTACCTACAGTTATTGCTACGGCGCAGGTCGGGTTTGTTCAGGGAAGGCATTCGGTAGTGAATGTTCGGAGGGTATTGTTGGCGGCGTCCAAAGCTCAAGCTACATCTACTTTGGGCATTTTGGCGAGTTTGGATGCCGCCAAAGCGTTTGACCAGGTTAATTGGCATTACCTTTTTCAGGTCCTGGATTATGTGGGGATAGAGGGCTGGTTTTGGTCTTCTTTGCAAGCGTTGTATTGTGCCCCGACCGCTTCCATACTAGTAAATGGCTGCCTCACTCGTCCTTTTTCGGTAGGACGAGGGACGCGTCAGGGCTGCCCATTATCCCCCTTACTTTTTCTCCTCTATTTAGAGCCCTTGCTTCGCACTATTCAACAAGATGATGTATTAGTAGGGTTACCGGAAGGTTCATCTCAACTCCGTGTGTTAGCTTTTGCTGACGATTTGTTGCTTACTTTAGCTCAACCTTATAGGTCATTACCGCGTGCGTTAGAGATTTTGGACGAGTTCCATCTTTTTTCTGGCCTCACCCTAAATACTCAAAAATCCCTGGTGCTCCCCCTGCAACTTACTGTCCGAGACTCATGGCCGGGAGTTTTTCCTTTGGTATGGGCCTCCTCTTCTATTCGATACCTCGGTGTCCTGATACCTAGGGATCTGTCCACACTATACACTATTAATATTCTCCCATTGCTGTCGAGGACTGATCAATATTTGAAGGCTTGGCGTCATTATCCATTGACATTGATGGGTAGGATAGCCCTATATAACATGATGATCATTCCTCGATGGCTCTATCTTTTTCAAACGTTGCCTCTTTTTCTTCAGCACACCCATTTTCGGGCACACCGACGTTCCTTGCTTTTATTTCTATGGGGTGGTAAACGATCCCGCATTTCTTTTCATGCATTATCTCTTCCTCTTACACAGGGAGGCTTAGGGTTATTGCACATTGGTCGCCTTAATGTAGCCTGTCAACTTCGTCATGTGCATGATTGGTTTTGTGAGACTAATTGCTTTTCTGCTACCCAGCCAGAATGTTTAGCTTTTGCTCCATATCATTTTAGCTATCTGATTCATGTACGCTGTCTGCCTCCTAGAGAACTTCACTATGGGGATTTTTTGCTTTTCCCCATTCGAAAAGCATGGAAATATCTTTGTACTCAATTAGCTCTCAGACCCGATGTGACTCCTTGTCTCCCGATTGCTGGTAATGGGGATTTTCTTCCTGGTATGGGACTGGAGTCACATCCTCGATGGGTTGGAAAGGGTCTTTATTATTTATACCATGTATTACACACTGATGGTTCTATCCGGCCCTTTCAGCAGTTATGTGAATCTTCTGCCTTTGGTGCTGGTGACTGGTTCCCTTACATTCAACTACACCACTATGTCCATTCCCTTCCTGGATCTGCGCTGACTGAGACTGTGCAAGAGCAACTTTCAGAAGCTCTGTGTCTTACTGCACAATTGCCTATCCCCCTAAGATTTTATCATCGTACTCTGCAAGACCTGGCTGGTGAATTGGACTATGCTGCACTAGCTGTTAAATGGACTCAGGACTTACATATTTCTATTTCTGCTGATATGCTAAAGCGGAGTGTTGCCTTGGGACCGAAATACTTGGTGTCTGTAGCTGAAAGAGAACGTTACTACAAATTCCTGATCCGGACATATTTTGCTCCAATTAGAGCCTATCGTGCTCGTCTTTGCACTACTGATCAATGTCCTAAGTGTGGAACGCCTAGAGCATCTCTGGGTCATATGTTCTGGCTTTGTCCGGGTATACGGGCTTTTTGGACACGTGTATGTCACCACCTTGCATCTTTTTGGAATTGCACTTGGACTCCTACTGACACTTTCCTCTTCACACTGAAGCTGTCCTTGCACCCGGTCCGTCCGGGTATGGCAGCATTTGCTCGGAAAGCTGTAGTTCTGGGCATCAAGACAATTCTACAATGCTGGTTGTCCTCTAACACTCCGACTGTATCCCATTGGAGGACTCAATTGATTCAGTTGGCAGGATTTGAACGCTTGGCTATCTCTAATATGGACACCAAAGCAGGTTCCTCTTACATTACCTGCTGGTTGCCATTTTGTTCTACGTTACAACCCGCTGTACGTAGCAGGTTACTTAATTAATTCTTTGAAAGTTAGCTGAGGCATTGACTGTTCCCATGGGTGGGTGGGAGGGGGGTAGGGGGGGTGGGCATGAGAGATGATTGTTCCTGTGCACTGTTTCTAATATGTTTGTTTCCTTGCTGTGTTCAAAAATTAATAAACAGATTTAAACATAAAATCCTAATAAACTTGAAACTTGCTTATCAAGACTTTTCTGCGTGACACGGTGGCTCAATTGGGTAAGGTAGGCATGAGGGGAACTGGGGAGTAGATGCTGAGCCGAGGTTATGTTGCTGCGCTGACCCTGGTGCAATTTTTTGCCACAGGAACAAAATCGTCTACCGCTCTAGAGGGGCGGTAGAAGACCTTGTTCCCGTTCCCGCTGTAAATTGGCTACATTGTTTCCCATTTTTGCGGGCTAACCATGGGTTGTTTCAGTTCGCCACCGGAATCCTTCACCATGTCATTTTCTAATGGGAAGTATCTTTTAAATAGGAAGAAATTTTAGTTACCTGTATTCCTTTAAAGAGAGCCAGAGTGTCAAGAGTGTTGTAAATAAAGTTCTATATAAAGCTGCCAAAGACATCGCAGCCATCTTTAGTAGAAAGAAAACTACTGGGGAATGAATCGGAGCAACATAATTAGGTAACAAGAAGAAGAAATGTATAGTGAAGCCTCATCAAGATGTTAGGATATTTAATATCGATTTTTGTTACAGGGGTCATCCTTGATACAGCCGATATAGGCAAAACATGTTGTAAGAATGTCCCCAGCTGACATTCAGACAGCACTCAGATAAAGTGCCACATAACTTTTCAAAGTGATCAAAAGTTTGAAATAATCAAATATATTGATAAAAAGATTGAAATTATTGTATGCATAAGAAGTTTTATATGAAGCACTATATTAAACTAAAAAAGTTGATCAATGATGAATGCAGCACATCAATTTCAACAAGAGCTGATATAGAATGCAATGCAAGATTTTCTATTGGTACATTAATAAACCACCCGGGAAGCACATTCTGAAGTTACAGCCTAAAAGTTTATACATCTTCAAATTTGTAATTAGAGGTTACATCATTATATATCACCCATAAAATCTTACTGACATTTATGTGAACTGCAATTGTTCTTTTTCCTGTTGTAATTTTCAAGTTTATTATGGTTTGATATGCTGTTTACCAATCCTAAGCAATTTACAAAAAAACATTATTTAAAAATTAGGCTAAAATAGACCCTTTAGGCTAGGGTTACCAGATGTCCAGGTTTCCCTGGACATGTGCTCTTTCTGAGGGCTCCGTCAGGTGTCCAGGCAGCTTTTTCAATTTGCTTCTTTAGTCTGTTTTTGTCATTTTAGGGGACACAGCAGCAGCATGAAAAAGATATCATCCCAGTCGGGGTCAGCATTGTATTCCGGAACTCTTTCCTCTTCCGGCAACCTTCACATCTGGCCCTTTCCCTTCCACCTGCACCAACACCCCCTTCCCCATGGCCCTCTTTGGAGAGACTGCAGCAATGTCAATTAAGACATGCTTATGGCGTTGGGGCTTTCCCTCTGCAAGTCCCATCTAGTTTTGTTTCAACTTTCTGTTTCTGAATAGGCGGGACTCTCAGAGGGAAGACCTCAACGCCAACAGCTTTATCTTTAATTGCCGCTGCTGCTGAGTCGCCTAAGAGGGCTGTGGGGAAGGGGAAGGGGGTGCAGATTGAAGGGAGAGGGCCAGATACAGAACTCGTGGTTGAGGAGGGAGAAGAATAGAGAGGGGCAGGAAAGAAAAGATGTTATACCATGCTGGGCCGGGGTGGAGGGAGGGTGGAAAGATGCTGCCAATATTTTTTTCGTCAGATGTAGCTGTAGTTCACCTCCTTCTTGTACAGAAGGTATGTTATTTTGGTTTCCCACTGCATCTTTGCATGTATTACTAATTTATTTACCCCCCAGCTCC
This sequence comes from Geotrypetes seraphini, assembly GCF_902459505.1. NCBI lineage: Eukaryota > Metazoa > Chordata > Amphibia > Gymnophiona > Dermophiidae > Geotrypetes > Geotrypetes seraphini. The sequence goes on along the minus strand of NC_047091.1, from coordinate 69,137,443 downwards.
ATTTGTTTCAATTCAGGATTCATTTCTAACATTTCTTTTGGATTTATCATTGAAATACTCAAATTTGTTGATTCTTGGTGATTTCAATATTTGTTTTGATAAACCTCAACAATTCTTTGATTTTCGTGTCTTCTCTCTTATAGAAGAATTAGGTTAATCTCAACATGTTTCTACAGCGACTCATGCAGCAGTTCACATTCTTGACCTCGTTCTTACACAATTCTCAGATTCAAGGACAATCACGCCTCCTGTTATTTCTTTAGTTCCATGGTCAGATTACTCACTTATACAGTTTTCTCTCTCTCAATCTATTTCTTGTATTAGTGATTCCTCAGGTTCTATTCTTAAGCGTGATTTTCATTTTTACAATTCTACTTCATTGTCCCTGCTATTTACTAAATTTCCTACTGATTTCTTATCACTTTCTCTGGAATCACAGGCACAATCATGGAATCATTCTCTAGAATCAGTGATAGCGGAAAAGATACCTCTCAAGAGATTCTATTTGAATTTGTGGGAAAAAAAACATGGTTTAATATAATTGTCGATTTTCTTTTGGATACTGTTTGGGACCTTCCTGATTGGCCGCTGTGGGATATTTGCTCTCTCTTTGCCTTTCCTGTTACTTACTGTAATTTTCCTTGTTACCGTTATTGTTTGGGGGGGGAGGGGAGTTGTATAGGGGGCTTTACAATTGTATTTTGAACAAATACTATATCTTTTGCTGTATTTATTCTTTTATCTTTCTGTTCAATAAAAATTGTTTTCACACAATATAGATTGTTGATCCTTTAAATGGCATCTACGAGTGTTGGCACGTAAATGGCGTAGGTCTCGAACTGCATTCGATCTTCAGAATTTCCAGTTATATTCTCATTATCGTGCTCTCTTAAAAGCTGTTAGATGCTCAGATTAAGTGTGCTTCCAATCATCCTAAGAAGCTGTTTTGCGATTTTGAACAAATTATTTAATCCTAAATCTTCTCTCTTCTGATTCTACTTTATCAGCTCAAAATTTAGCAGATTATTTTACAACAAAAATCTCACCATTGAGAGGAATTTTCCCTTGTTCACCACCATTTCAGTCTTCGAGGAAAGATGATAGTTCAATATCTGAGAATTTCTTGTTTGACATTTCATCTACCTGGTCAAAATTTATACTCCCTTCTCTTGCTACCTTAGAACAGACACTGAATTTGATGAAGATGACGACCTGCTTATTTGACCTCTCCCTTCATCATGGATCCTTGAACATAAGCATGGTTTGTCTCCATTGCTATTAAATATGATTATCAATAGTTTGCAATAGTTTGCAATAGTTTCACCAGAATGGAAAAAAGTTGTTTATCCTATTCTGAAAAATCCTACATTAGTCTCGTCACAAGTTTCTAATTTTCAGCCAGTCTCTAATCTTCCTTTTGTTTCTAAGGTTCTAGAAAATATTGTATTTTCTCAACTTTCACAACACACAGAATCCTCTTTCATGCTGCATCCATCACAATCTGGCTTCAGAAGATTTAATTCTACTGAAACAATTTTAGCATCTTTGCTTAATGGCAAAAAAACAGTGTGACAAGGCGGTGGCTGCTGCCAGAAGGATGCTGGGCTGTATAAAGAGAGGCGTAGCCAGTAGAAGGAAGAAGGTGTTGATGCCCCTGTACAGGTCATTGGTAACTTGGAGTATTGTGTTCAGTTTTGGAGACCGTATCTGGTGAAGGACGTAAGAAGACTTGAAGCTATCCAGAGGAGGGTGACGAAAATGATAGGAGGCTTGCGCCAGAAGACGTATGAGGAGAGACTGGAAGCCCTGAATATGTATACCCTAGAGGAAAGGAGGGACAGGGGAGATATGATTCAGATGTTCAAATACTTGAAAGGTATTAATAATAATAATAACTTTATTCTTCTATACCGCCACAATCTTGCGACTTCTAGGCGGTTTACAGTAAGGAGAGCTGGATACACAGCGACATACAAGAGAGCTGGATATACCGTGAAATACAATATGCAGATATACAGAGGAAATACAGAGAGCAGAGACCTTAAGAGGCGATAGTACAGAAATGCAATTTGCTGAGCAAAATATAAGATATACATTTTGGTAGGTAATTTCCGACAGGACCTGTTTGGAATAAATGGCAACGTAAAATTACGGCAAGATGAAGATAACATATTATATTTATAACAGTGCAGTAAATTTAGGTGGATTATGGAGGGGGAGAGGGGGGAGATCGGGTCAATTGTTTAGGTATTTCTGGAACAGATATGTTTTTAGGCGTTTTCTAAATTTTCCGTAAGTAGTGGGCGAGAGTAGTTGGTCTAGGTCTTTGCCCCATAGGGCTGCTTGGTGAGAGAGAAGATATTCATGGTGTTTTTTCATTTTGCAGCCTCTGACTGGAGGGGAAATGAGTTTTGAGTTTGTGTTTCTCTTGAGTTTGTTATTAGAAAATGAGAAAAGGTCCGTTATGTACTTGGGGGTAAGGCCGTATAGTACTTTGTAGCAGAGGCAGGCAAATTTAAACCTTACTTGGGCTTCCATTGGTAGCCAGTGCAGTTGCCGATAGTAGGGTGTCACATGGTTGAATTTCTTCAGCCCGAAGATAATGCAAAATGCCACAGTCAGACTTATTTGGAGACTTCTCATATTCTTTGCTGAGATTGCTAGATAGGCGATGTTGCAATAGTCAAGTTGACTCAGTATGAGAGATTGCACTAGGATTCTGAATGTTGACATATTGAAGTATGATTTAATGGTTCTGAGCTTCCAGAGAGTAAGAAAACCCTTTCTGAATAGGGAATCCACTTGTTCCTTCATTGTTAGGCATTGGTTTAGAGTTATGCCTAATATCTTCATGGTGGGCTGTATAGGGTAGTTGAGTTTATTGATGTATAATGGGGAAGTATTGTCAAGCGGGTGAGGGGAGGCAGTGAAGAATTTTGTTTTTTCTGGGTTTGGTTTGAGCTTGAAATCTGTCATTCATTGTTCCATTTCATTTATGGCATCAGATGCCTTGGGAATGGTTTCTGAGATAGAGTTGGCGAATGGGACGATGATCGTGAAGTCATCTGCATAGCTGAATAGTTTTATTCCTAGTTGGGTTAGTTTCACCCCTAATGAGGACATGTAGATATTGAAAAGCAGTGGGGAAAGCGGTGATCCTTGTGGTACTCCGGATGAGTTGCTCCAGGTGTCGGAGTGATCGTTGTTAAAGCGCACCTGGTAGGATCGAGATGTGAGGAAGCCACGAAACCAGTTCAGTACCTCAGCTCTGATACCGATGGCGTCTAAGCATTGTATCATTTTGTCGTGGTCTACCAGGTCGAATGCGGAGCTCATGTCGAATTGCATGATTAGGGCTATTAACGTAGAACAAAATCTTTCCAGAGAAAGGAAAATGGTAAAACCAAAGGACATAATTTGAGGTTGAGGGGTGGTAGATTCAAGAGCAATGTTAGGAAGTTCTACTTTACGGAGAGGGTGATGGATGTCTGGAATGCGCTCCCGAGAGAGATGGTGGAGAGGAAAACGGTGACTGAGTTCAAAGAAGCGTGGGATGAACACAGAGGATCTAGAATCAGAAAATAATATTAAATATTGAACTAAGGCCAGTACTGGGCAGACTTGCACGGTCTGTGTCTGTATATGGCCATTTGGGGGAGGATGGGCTGGAGAGGGCTTCAATGGCTGGGAGGGTTTAGATGGGCTGGAGTAGGTTTTAACGGAGATTTCAGCAGTTGGAACCCAAGCACAGTACCAGGTAGAGCTTTGGATTCTTGCCCAGAAATAGTTAAGAAGAAAAAATTTAAAAAATTTAAATTGAATCAGGTTGGGCAGACTGGATGGACCATTTGGGTCTTCATCTGCTATGTTACTTCTATACAGCTTTTGATCAGAGTAAGGCGGTACTAACGTGTTTCCCTGAAAATAAGACTGTCATATTACTTTGGGCCAAAAAAACGCATTAGGTCTTATTTTTGAGGAATGCCCATGATCATCTCTCCCTTCCTCTCCTTCACCCCAATTCTTCATCTTTTCTTTCTCTCCCCCACATGTGCAGCATCTTTCCTCCCCTCCTTCTCCCCTGTAAAGCAGAAGTTTGCCCAGCTTCTATCCTTCCCTCCCTCCCATCCCTTGTGCAGCATAACCCTTGCCCAGCTTCTATCCTTCTCACCCTCCCATCCCTTGCCTAGCTTCTATCTATCCTTCACTCCTTCCCATCCCTTGAGCACCCATCTGCCCCCACTGTGCAGCTGAACCCCTGCTGACCCTCCATCCTTCCCTCCCCGCTGATTGCAAGTGAACCCTACCTTCATCGAAAGCAGCGTTGGGCCGGCAGCACTCTAATCAAGCTGCTTCGGCCTTGTCCGTCGGGGATTTCACTCTGCCGCGTTACTGATGATGCTAGGGCTTATTTTCAGGATAGGTCTTGTTTTCGGGGTAACACGGTATTAGTATCTTTGGATCTTTTGGCAACCTTTGATCTTGTTAGCCATTCTCTTCTCATAAATTGGTTGAAGTATTTTGGAATATCTGGGGAGGTATTAGAGTGGTTTAAGTTAGTGGCGTACCTAGCATATATATTTTTTGACACCCCCTCATCTATATGAAAAATATGATTTTTAGCAACAATCCACATGTCACACAACAAGAGTGTAACTAGCAAAAGGCAGCATCTTAAACACTGCAGTGAGCACTAGAACACCAACACATACATTGTAAAACTAAACAAGCCAGATCCTGCACAGTCAATTGATCCTGTACAGTCAATATCAACAGAAACCATGTCCTTTTCATACTCACAGAACAGAGATACACCCTTGCCCAATATGGAATAATCACAAACTAAAAACTAGAAATATATAGACAAAAGTTAAACTGAATTGCCAAGAAACCAGAAGACTCTGCATGCAATGCAACACCATAACACCATAGAAACAGTGATACATGTCCCCTAATACTGTACAAAATATAAAGCCAGTAGATGTAAATTTGAAAAAACTGATACATAACAATCACCACTTTACAAATTAACAATAGAAGTAAAACAAATACAGTCTGTTGTGAAATCTTGTTTTTCTCTTTACTTACATTGATACATCGAGCTATGAGTCTCTCATTTATGTCTTAGTAACTTCCAAACTCGACTATTGCAGCATTGCTTATATCGGATTACCATCGGTGTCTATTAGTAACTGCAAACTATATAAAATACTGCTATCAGAATCCTCATCAATGCTCAGAGATACGATCACATTTCTCCTTTTTTAAAGGCATACCATTGGCTTCTGGTTAAATTTTGCCTTATGTATAAGGCTTTAATGCTTGCATATAAAGAATTACAATCCGATCAACCAGACTACTTAGGAAAATTATTAATGCCCTATAAGCCTTCTCATACTGTATGTTCATCGACTACTCACCAATTGGCTTTGCCTGCAGTTCATTTGATACATTTGGCATCTACGCAAAAGTCTGCTTTTTTTGTAGCAGCAGTTCCTTTCCTGTGGAATTCTCTCCCACTTTTGATTCGTTCTGAATTATCCTTTATAAAATTCAGATCAATGGCTAAGACGCATCTTTTTGGTTTAACATTCTTATGGGGAGGGTTTCGATGGCTGGGATGGTTAAGATGGGCTGGAGTGAGCTTTGATGGAGACTCCAGTAGATGGAACCTAAGCACACTACTGGGCAGGGCTCTGGGTTTCTGGCCCAGAAATATGTAAGAAAAAGGACCATTTAAACTAAATTAATTTATGGAGCATGTATGATTGGGCAGACAATCAGGCCCTAGGATCCTGTGGGTTGGGCAGGGGAGGGGCGGGGAGGGGAGGGGCGGGCCCGCCTCATTTGGACGGAGGCGGGCTTGCTGGCCAGATGTGCGTGGAGCCGTCCGGTCCAACTTGAAAGTAAGACCATGGGGGGTTCCGGGGGGGGGTTGTTGGGGGGGGGGGGCCGGCAGGAGTGGTTGGGTACCCTCCTGCCGTGATCGTTGGGGGGTGGTGGGTTCTGTTGGCAGGAAGGGTTGAGCACCTTCCTGCCGGTGTTGGGGGTGTTGGGGGGTCCAGCAGGAGGAGTTGGGCACCCTCTTGCCAGCGATCTTCGGGGGGGGGGGCCGTTGGGGGGGTCCGAGGAGGGGAGTTGGGTATGTTAAACCTGATTCTGTAACTGGCGTCTTCAACATGGACATCGGTTACAGAATCAGGTTAACTTTGGGCAGGTATAGGCCCGGTTCTGTATAGGACGCCCACAGAATCCGGGCCTTAGTTCACAGCTCGCCATAATATATTAATCCAAAAATCAGAAGTGTAGTCTTGAGCATTTTCTTAAACTTCTGAATATCAGACAGAGCTTTTTGCGGTCCAGTTAATTTGTTCCACAGAGTTACTCCTATGATGGAAATAGCAGAAGGTCTTGTATTCTCATAATGCATTTTTGAGAAGTCCATCAACGACAATCGTATCATACCGTCAGACCACAGAGTTCTAAGCGGTCGATAGATTGCCATAGTTTGTGATAAATACCAAGGAATCCCATGATAAATGACTTTGAATACCAGTACTAATGTCTTGAAAATAATATGTAAGCATGCAGGTAACCAGTGGAGTTTCCTCAACTAAAGTGTTATGTGTTCAAACTTTCTAACACCACAACCATGCAGCAGCATTTTGAATCATTTGAAATGCTTTACACTGTATTGTTGTAATCCCTAAATAAAGGGCATTGCAATAGTCCAGTTTTGATAAGACTATCGTCTGTACACTATTCGGAAATCATATGTCGACATCGATTTTAAACGACTTAGCAGTCGTAACTGGAGAAAAGCAGATTTAACTACAGACAAAACTTGATCCTTCATGCTGAGTGTAGAATCCAGCCAGACTCCTAGAATTTTCAACTTTTGTTATATCGATAAGATCTGGTCACAAACCTCAATCTCTCTAGACCAGTGTGAATCATCCTTTCTCCCAATCAACATAATTTCTGATTTAGTGAGATTCAAAACCAATTTATGCTTCACTGTCCACTCGTTCACAATTTTCATACATCCAGCCAATCATTCATTCAACTCACCTCTCCAGTCTTGCATTGGAAAGAAAAATGGGATGTCATCAGCATATGCTACCTCTATTTTCCGAAGGCTCTCACCTAATGATGACATGTAGAAATTAAAGAGTAATGCTCTAAGGGCTGAGCCCTGTGGTATGCCTCTGTTCATTGGCTTACTATTGGATAATTTACCACTATTATGCACCTTAAACATACGGTCTTGAAAGTAAGATGTAATTCATTGTAACACAGTCCCTCCCACACCCATATCTTTCAAAGTCTACAGCAGGATATGGCTGTCCACTGTGTCAAAGGCTGAAGACACATCCAGTGAAATGAAACAAATGGTATTATTTTGATCCATCCATCTTTTCAGTTGATCAACAGTAGTCACCAGTAGTGTCTCAAAACTATGTCCTGTACGGAATCCAAATTGATAACAATCAAGGATTTTTTCTCTCTCAACAAATTCCTCTAGTTGTTCCAAAAAAGCCTTTTCTATGATCTTTCCTAGGAACAGTAGGCCTGAAATTTGCTAATTCTGTATTACCAAATGCATTTTTATAAATTTTGGCTTAACAATAGCTGTTTCAACGACCTTGGCATATAGCCCTGCAGAGATCTATTAACAATAATTACTAAAGAAGGTAGAATTCTGTTCCCTAATTTTTGAACAATAGAAAGTGAACAAGGATCATCCACAGTTCTTGCAGGATGCAAAGATTGTACAATTTTTGTAATTATTTCCTCACTAACTTCTCAAAAACGAATCCATTTATCAGTCGTTTTTGAATCTAATAACTCGGCAAAATCTTCCGTGCCCTGGATCTTCCCATACAACCCTTCCATCTTTTTAATCATAAAGTTTAAGTATTCCATGGCTTCTGGCGAATTTTCTCTAGTTCCACCTAAGCCTTCTATACAAAACTGTACTGTTTCAAACAGTTCTTTTGGATGATTAATCGCATTTTTTATCTTTTCACTGAAATACCTATCTTGTTAACTTCACAGAAGGCACAGTATTCTGTTAACCGGAATTGGTAGTAATCACAATCATCAATATAATTTGTTTTCCTCCAAATACGGTCAAATTTCCTCAACTCCCTTCGCAAACCTTTCACTACTTCAGATCTCCAATATGATGACTTCGAATTTTGCTTTATTACAATTTTTTTCAGTGGTGCAACTTTGTCCAAAGCACTATACCAATCAGTAATTAAACATTCAAGGTCTCCCTCAAAATCAAGTTGCGCAAAATCATTTCCAATGGACATCAATAAAGTTTCAATTTCAAATTGCGGTCGAATAAATTTCTCAATGTGTTCTTCCTTAGCATAAAAAGGATATACCAATTCAAAAGAAAACTCAATTAAATAGTGATCCGTCCATAACATAGTAGTAACCTGTGGAACATCAACTAGACTGCTTCTTTATTTCTTAGCTAGAAATACCAAATCTAAAATATGCCCTCCCACATGAGTAATCTCATCAATAATTTGAGATAAAGAGAATGCTTCAACCAAGTCTATAAAATTATCATATTGGCACCAGTTACCATCAGCAGGATTGATAGGAATGTTAAAATCTCCCAGCATACATAGATTATCCATGTCCACTGGGAGATTCAAGAGCATTTCGAACAATGTGGACATATCAGAGCATAAGTTTGAATTAGTCAGCACCACATATTCTAAACCTGTATCTATACCTGCAGTAGACAATTTAAATCCCAATTCTGTCTTTAAAAAATACAATAATTCCACCTCTTCTGAAATGGAGGGTTGATGGGATACAGATGGGGCAATATTAAAAAGGGGGAGAGGAGATAGGGACACAGAGAGGGAGCAATGCTGAAAAGGGGGAGGTGAAATAGAGACACAGAAAAGCAATGCTGAAGAAAAGGGGGGACAGTGAGAGAGCAGATGGTGAACAGGGAGGATAAGGTCAGCAACACAATGAAGATTCTGGAAAAGAGGTGAGATAGAATGGTGACTGACGGGGACAGATGGGGTTCAGGCTGGATGAAATGGGAAGAGGGCCAAGCCATATGGAAGGGACACAAAGAGGGCAGACATTGGAAATGAGAGAGTGAAGAGATGAGGAAAGCAGAAACCCATAGACAACCAAGATAGATAAAAAGTTGTGTTGGTTTTTTTTTTGCTTGAGGATAAAGTAGCTGTGTTAATAAATGTTTATAATTTGAAATAGAAACAAGGTGATCTTTTTATTAGACTAATTTCAATACATTTTTGATTAGCTTTAAGGGACCAAGGGCTAGATTCACTAACCTGCCTCTGTGCCCGATCCGTGGACGATTGCAGGCAAGCCAACGAATTCACTAAAGGCCATGCATGCAAATGGGGACGATCATTGGCTCGTCCCCACCAACCGCACGGATCGCTGGAGAGCGATCCTTGAGCATGCATAGACCATCTTCCTTGACTGTAGATAGTCTGCGCATGCGCTGGCCCTTTGTGCCGGCAGAGCTTTTTTTACTTTATTTAGCTGACTGTTTTTTTCTACTTCACGAGCCCGTCGTTTTAACCCGCTTTAAACCCGCGGGTTAAAACCACAGGCTCGAACTGCGGGGAAGGGCAGGCGAGTCGGGGCTGAGCAGGGCGGCGAGACAGAGCTGGAAAGTCAGGAGCTGAGAGCAGGAGATCGGGGCAGAGAGCAGGGCAGCATAAGGCAGGGCAGTCAGAAAGGACCTGAGTGACTTGTCCTCAGCAGTCGCTTATTTTTGGATCAGTCAGCCCAGTCGGTGTCCCTCATTTTGTTTAGTGAATCACTGCCTGCCTACATTTGAATGCCTTTCCCCCTCATTTGCATACATGGATCAGAGGATGAGTGGGACAGAGGTTAGTGAATCGGATCGGAGGGAAATCGGGTCACAAACTGATCAGTACATGATCGGTTTGCTTAGTGAATCTAGCCCCAAATCCCCTTCCTCACATCAGGAAAGGATGCTGTAACAGCAGTATATGGTACTGACCCAAGGAAGGAGATTTTGGCCTCTGAAAGCTAATTGAAAAATTGATTTGTCCAATAACATGGTATTTTATTTTCCATTTTTGTTTTATTTCTATGTGGTGATTGGTATTTGTCAGTCTTTTCAAATTTACAGCTGCTGTCTTTTTATTTTGCACAGCACTAGAGGACATGCATCACTATTTATGTGGTGCTGTAATCGGTGCAGAATCTGGCTTCATAGGATGCAATTTTATGGTTGTCTATATATTCTATTTTTAGCTTGTGATTACTTACATTCTCACTCAGTATATCTGTGTTGTATGTGTGCGAAAAAAACCCCCATGATTTTCTGTTGGCATTGACTGTGCAGGATCGATCTATGCTAATCTGGCTTATTTAGTTTTACAATTGGTGTATTGATGTTCTAGTGCTCATTGTGGTGGTTAAGATGCTGTCTTTTCCTAGGTGTGACTCATGGATTATTAGTAAAAATATATTTTTATATAGAGAGTGTTAAAAAATGATTAGCCCCGGGTGTCAAATATACTAAGTATATCACTGTCAGCTGGACTCGGAGTTCCAGATCTGATGCTGCAGCAGTCAGTGGCGCTGGTTATCACAGATGCAAAGCATGTGCCAGTAGAGGTCAGTTCAGGTCACGCCAGTTACCTGATCTTCTGGTGTGTGCTATGCGGCAAGCAAAAGGAACCCTCTTTCTTCTCTAGCATTTTGCACTGCATGTAACTGGCAGCCGCCGAGGAGAGGAGGAAAGATTTGAGACATTAGCCGGGACCCAGGATCCACTTACTGCACTGACAGTGCAGGTGCACCAGTGTTCTGCTGCCTAAGCCTAAAGTTAGGACAAAATAAAATATGCTGTCTGGCCTAAGATTAGGGGCAACCGAAAGGAGGATGTGTACCAGGAAGTTCCTCCCAATTTCTGTTCCCTGGGAAAGAGAAAAGGCTTTGGATTGGCTGCCAGGTCCTTAAGAAATAAACTCAAATGGAATGGATGCTATGGATTTAATATAATAGAAGATTTGGGGGGAAGTAGTGGTTTGGACAATCTTTAACATACTCTGCATGTGTTGCTTAGACATCTGGGGCTGTTTGCTATATGTGACCATTTGGCTGAATGTTTTTAGAAGGTTGGGAGGGAGAGGTACAGAAACTGACTATGGTCAGGAAAGAGAGCTAGTTTCCCTGGCTAGGCTTTGAAATAAAGCCCACAGAGCCTTCTGTTTGGTTAGTGTTTGCAATTGCCCCTGATGCTTCGGATCTGTTACATCTGGAGGACTGTTTAATATTTCCAAATGGTTAACTCAAGGGTTGGTCCACTCCACTCAGTATTTTATAGACTAACACCTGAAAGTCTGATATATCATGAAAAGGATGGGGGTTCCATGGAGTGCAAATTGCATGGGGTGAAATTATAGCTTGCTACGACCCTGACTTCACATAGCAGGCAATTGCCTTGGGGAGGTGAGGGACAAGGGGTGGGGCCAGGGGGGAGGGGTCATGTGTCCTCTTTTTTTTTTTTTTTTGGCTTCACAAATATGGCAACCCTACTTAGGCAGAATGGGATCTGGCTGATAAAAAAAAAAATCTAACTAAGCCTGGGCATTTTTTCAGTCCAAGAAGCAGGAGCCTAAGATGGGAATAGAAGCCAGGTTACTCTGAAGCACTGAGCTGGAAACAGAATCCAGGTCTTCTTACCTCATTACTCCTCTTGTTTACAGACAGAGAACCTTGCAACCTCTCTCATGAAGAAGAGCTAGGGTCCCTCATCGTGGAGCCCTTTAACAAGGACAAACTCCCTGACCCAGAGCTGTCTATCATCCAGGACTCTCCCTGTAGCCTTCTGGTCCCTCCCACTGAGGCCTGTGCAAAGTTGACAGAAGTATCTTCAAGCCCCGATGACTACCTCGTGTTAGCCACCAAACAGATCAAGCAAGCCCTGGAAAAAGAGGCAACAGCAGACTATGAGGGAGCTGTGCAGAGTTATAAAGATGGGGTGGACGTTTTGCTGAAGGGTATTCAGGGTAAGGAGTTTACTTAAAATATAATCCCTGTGTTCAGCTATGAACTAATAGAAAGACAGGAGCCTCTCCCCCTCCTTTCACTTGAAGTGTAATTCTAGAGCCCCACAGCATGCTCATCCTCAAAAGGAAGGTTTGATGGTTAACACTAATCTGATCCTAAGAAAAATCCCCAGCAAGTCAAGGGTACCAGCCAAACACTGAGATGCAATTCACTGCCTTCACCAGAAATCATATAACCACTTTTGAATAACATATTTTTTCTTCCACAGGAGACTCGAATGCAACCCGGCAGGAGGTGGTAAAGAGAAAAACTGCAGAGTATCTGCAGCATGCAGAAATGCTCATCCGGTTGCACCCGAAGGCCACAGCGACCCGACAGCAATGCCAGAACACAGGAGAGGGGGACTGAACACTACAGTACTGAAGTTGGCTAATACTGTCTTCCAGAATTTTAGCAACCTGGCCTGCCCCTATTTTTCCACCTACAAACATACTTAGATGCTGCAGATGGAAGAAGTCCATGAGAAAAAGCACATCCCAGTTTTTCCTACTCTGTTTTCTCTTTGCCAGACCCTAGACTGTGCTATAAAATAAAAGAAGACTTTTTAAATCAGTGAACTGAGGCAGGCAGGAACTCGCATTCAAAAATCGACTGCACAGACATAAATTTGCCAAACAGCTGTTTATTTCTTGTACCTTTTCTTAGCTCAAGGGCTGCATTTCTGGATGCAGTGATAGCAGGAATGATATTAGCACCATCCTCACCTATACTGTCAGGCATTTTCTGCTAAAACTTTGGGGCCTTTTTCCTAAAAACTTAGCATGCTAATGGAATTAGTGGCTGCTAAATGCTAAGAAGCCCATTTTATATCTATGGGCTTCTTAGCATTTAGCACATGGTAATGGAATTAGTACCTGTTAATTACATTACATAAATATTTGTGAATTACTAATATACCCCAATAGGAGTTCAATGCAATTTCCAAGTTAATAAGAAGCTGCCTATTACCAGGAATTAGAATCTTACATTAAAATCACAGATGATCTGCTCATCTGTCAGATTGAATGAGATATCTTGCAAACAAATAGGTCTTCAGGCCTTTACGGAAACTCTTATAAGAGGGGATAGGTCTTAATTATATTGGAAGAGAGTTCCACCATTTTGCTGCCAAATATGGAAAAGATATAGAGAGTGTTGTTTTATATTTGGAAATCTTAACCTCAGATGAATGCTAGTCAAGCTATAGTTCTTAACAGATGGTAGTTTACTTCATTCATCATATAAAATCTTTAGTAAAAGGGGGCCTTTATATTTAAATCCTGCTAAACTACAGCTTTTCTTGTATGTATTGCAAGGACCTGACTTTATTTGGAGATACAAGATTACATTCTCTGAGGGCAGAGCCTCTAAATACCTTATGCTGGTTTTTACAAAGCTGTGGTAGAGGCTTCCACCATTGGCCAGCGAAGTAAATGCTCTGATGCTCATAGAATTCCTATGAACAGCAGAGCATTTACCTTGCAAGCCCATGGTAGAAACCTCTACTGCAGCTTTGTAAAAGGAGCCCTTAATTTTGCATATAATCAGTTGAGCAAACATTAAAAGTATAATTTTTCGCTCACAGCTGATCAAGAAAAATTGTTTATTGTTTTTAATTTTTTGAGGAGAAAAAGACCTCACAAATATTTTCCCTTCTAGAGTATGCAAACTCACAAAGCTATATAAGTCTGAAAAAAACTCCACTTTAAATTACAATTCCTGAAAATTTTATATTACAAAGGGGCTCATTTTCGAAGCACTTAGACACACAAAGTACCTTAGGTTTCTATGGTACTTTATGGGCTCATTTTCAAAGTATTTAGACACACAATCAATTAATTGTAAATAGCATCAGTAGATTGTTAAGGGAAGATTAGGTTCTTATCTCAATCTTTTTTCTAGTAGAAAGATACGAGTCTTGAACCAGTGGGTTATTCTCTTATTATGAGTTGTGTAAAGGCATCATCTACTTTTTTTTGCTCTCAGCTCCACCTCCCGTATCACCAGGCAGTGCTCTAGTTCATCAGTTTGTACCAAAACAGTTGACAATCACTATAAGAGAAATAAAAAATGTGGGATACAGGGAAAACTATAAGAGAAATAAAAAAGGCGGGATATGGGGAAACTTCCCAAGCAGATTGTGCTCTGTTTTTGCAATGATTAAAATACAATCAATCAATCAATGCCAATAAAACAAGGTGGAAACAAACAAGCCACCTACCAGAGTGCACCCAGCACTAACACTTATGTAGCTCTCATAGCCTCACTTGCCTTTTTTCAATAGAGAGTTAACTCATCACTCTTCTGACCTGTCTGGCAGGAGAAAACCAAACAGCTGGAAATACATACCTGTCTGAGAACATAAGCAGGCAAAATGAAATTAACAGGGCAGGCCTTCAAGAATTAATATGCCTTTCTACTAGAAAGAAGATTATCAAGGTAAGACTTTCTAGTAGAAAGGCATACGAGTCTTAAACCAGTGGGATGTACCAAAGCAGTCCTTGAGTCTAGGGTGGGACAGATAAGCCTGCTGCTAGCACCGAAGACCCAAAAGTGTGCTCTCAAAGAAATTGGTGGTTGTTTCCACCCCCCGATATATAGTATGCTGAAGAAATAGCATACAAATACATCTTGAAATGGGAGCTTTAGTAAGATCAGAGCGCTGCCCAGTGATGCAGGAGTTGGAGCTGGGAGAGAAAAAATGTAATGATGCCTTCAGCACAACTTGCAAGTAGAGGAGAATAACATTGGTTCAAGACTCATGCTTTTTGCACTAGAATTAAGGTTACTGGGGGCAGTCTCTCCAAATAGATTAATTTTTCACATTCCATGATACTAATGGTCCTTACTCCTAAGCCAGCATATTTAAGCTGTTGATTGAGGCTTATAATGTAAGACTAATACATAATGATCACATATTAGGCGCTTCAAGCCAGAGATCACATAAAGCACTGACAAATGCAGTACAAGTATACCTCAGGCACATACTGTACCTACAGTAAGAGGAGTAACCTAGTGGTTAGAGCATCAAGCTGGGAGACCAAGGTTCAAATACTGCCACTGTCACTGATGCTTCTTGTGACCTTAGGTAAATTACTTCACCCTCTGTTGTCTCAGGTACAGGCTAGACTGTAAGCCCTCTACGGACAGGAAAATACTTGAATATAACTTGCCTTAAACTACTGTTGAAAAAGTATAAGCTAAATATATAAGGATATGTATCCATTTGCCTTTTTACTTGGACTATTGTTTACAGTGAACTAATTGTGCATATCCCATGACAGGAATGAACCTCACTTCTAGGACCATGATCTCAATCTGAGTTTTCCTTTGAAGTCTCTTTAGATCTGCCATGGTTTAAACACTAATAATATTTAATGGGAGACATTGGTGAGCTTAGGGAACCCACACTTTGATCTCTTTTTTTGTCCCCTATGCCAAGTGCTTCCCACAGGTAAGAGAAAAGTGCTTAATATCTATCTGCTGGGCCCCATAATCTCACAGCATCTGGCAGACACAAGAAGCAATGCTTTTCCTGCTGCTGGCAGAGGAGGGGGGGGGACTGAACATGTGTACAAATGTAGGGTTACCATACATGTCCTCTTTTCCAGGGTTCTGTCAGGCTTCCAGGCTGGTTTTGGGACAGCAGCCTGTTAACTCATCCCTACAATAAGCAGTTCCAGTGCATCAGTAATAACGGCAAGAAATGTACTTGGGGCTGCTCTGCTCAGGCACACGCTGTCAGCTATGCTGGTCCTCTGCCCCCTCTGATGTCAATTCCTGTTCAGGGCAGAGGACACACACAGCCAAGAGTGTGCACCTGAGCAAAGCAAACCCACAAGTGTTTCTTTTTCTTGCCATTGCAAATCAGAAGCAGAAGGAGGAAGGAACCTGAGATAACCCAGGAAGGTAGAAGGGGGGGTGGGAACAGCTGAATGGAAGGGTAGGGAGAACAGGAAGACACTGAATGGAAGAATATATGGGAGGGGGAGTCATGTTAAATGGAAGGATGAGGAGAGAAAAAGGGGGAGGGAATAAACTGGATGGGGAAGAGAGCATGTGAAATGGAAGGATGAGAGAAAAAGGGGACGCTGAATAGAAAAGAGATTGAGTGGAGATGCTGGATGAAAGGATGGGGAAAGAGGAGAGGCACTGGATGAAAGGATGAGGGAGAGAGAAGGATAGTAGAGTTGTCCAGAAAAACCTAAAGTTGGGAAAACTGCTAATTTAAGTTTTTCCCATGAATTTGTACTTGATCAGAAAAAAAAATTATAGCCCAGCCTGGGGTCGCTCAAAGCCATTGATTACATAAAGCTCCATTTTTCTTAAAATTTGCTGTTATTTTTGCTTAATGGAGCAAATTTCTTAGTATTATAGTTTAGAGAACGACACGGAGACAAATTTTTCCCTGTCCCTGCAGGAATTCAATTTCCCCGCTCTGCGAGTTTTGTCACTGTCCCTGTCCCATTCCTTTAAGCTCTGCCTTAACTGCACAAAAGTACTTATGATTTTAATGTGTTTGAGGCTTGTGCAGATGAGGACAGAGCTTGCACGAATGGGGATTTAGGCATCTCAGTCAATAAGGCCTTAGGCACCATCTATATCCAGGATACTGAGGGAGGAGCCTGGATATAGAGAAGTGCCAAAGACCTGATTGACTCAGACGCCTAAGGCCCCTCCCAAGTATCCCTGTGCATCACATAATGCACCAGGGAGGGGAAGGCTCGTCATTTAGACAGACGGCTGAAGCAGGAGCCTGAGAGCATTAAAAAGGTACAGGGGAGGTTGGGCGAGGATGTCCGGTGGCAGGAGGGAATGGACATCCCTCTTGCCATTTTGGGGGGTTCAAGGAGGGCAGAGGCTCTAGGGTGCCTTGCGCAGAGGGAGGCCATGTGTGGGGCATTCTGCGTGGCAGGAGGGATTGGGCATCCTGACTGAGCAATTCATAAATTGCATTTGCTGCTGGAGAATCGGCCAACAGTGATCGAGTCGGTATCTTTAATGCATCTAGCCCAGTGATCTCAAACTTGCAGCCCAGGGGCCACATGCGGCCCACCAGGTACTATTTTGAGGCCTTTGGTATGTTTATCATAATCACAGAATTAAAATAAAACAGTTTCTTGATTATATGTCTCTTTAGCTACAAATTACAATATTATTATTAAGACTTAGCCAAAAGTAAAGATTTATAAACTATAGAGAGTTTTACCTCATGCAAAATTATAATTTCTTTAATAAGACATTAACTAATTTTTCTGAGGCCCTCCAAGTACCTACAAATCCAAAATGCGGCCCTGCAAAGGGTTTGAGTTTGAGACCACTGATCTAGCCAAAAGTCAGTTATCAGTTTAACACCTTTCTTGGCTGTGTCCTTATTGAGCGTTTGGAATGCCATTGGTAGACTGTTATAATGACTCAGCTAATAGGTGTTAAACAGGTAATTGACTTTGCCACCAGCATCACCACAGACCCAGTGCAGTGTGAGGCCTTGTTGCAAGGAGTTGAACAGCATCATAGGCTTTGTCTTGACTATCTCAAGAAGACATTGAATGCTGAAGTGTTTGGAACGTCATTGGTAAATAACTACACCAAAGTGTACATGTTTAGCTATTAGCAAAGTATGTTAAATTTCTGCAGATATTGAAGGTTCATTTAATAAAATACTGCTAGATTTTTTACATAAAGGGCTCCTTTTACGAAGGTGTGCTAAGTGTTTTAGCGCATGCACCGGATTAGCGTGCGCTAGCCAAAAATCTACTGCCTGCTCAAAAGGAGGCGGTAGTGGCTAGCGCATGTGGCAATTTAGCGTGTGCTATTACGCGCGTTAAGGTGCTGGTGCGCCTTTGTAAAAGGAGCCCAAAATGTCTTTCTATCAATGTATCATTGCTGAATATGAAAACAGAAAAATTATAGATATAATACCAAGAAATTTGCTCCATTAAGCAAAAATAATAGCAAATTTTAAGAAAAACTGAGCTTTATGTAATAAGTGACTTTCAGTGACCCCAGGATGAACATAAGATTTGCCGCTGCTGGGTCAGACCAGTGGTCCATCGTGCCCAGCAGTCTGCTCACGCGGTGGCCCTTAGGTCAAAGGCCAGTACCCTATTTGAGTCTAGCCTTACTTGCGTATGTTCTGTTCCAGTAGAAACTTATTCAACCTTGTCTTGAATCCCTGCAGGGTGCTTTCCCCTATAACAGCCTCCGGAAGAGAGTTCCAGGTTTCTACCACTCTCTGAGTGAAGAACTTCCTTACGTTTGTACGGAATCTTTTCCCTTCTAACTTTAGCGAGTGCCCTCTCATTCTCTTCACCTTGGAGAGAGTGAACAATCTCTCTTTCTCTACTAAGTCAATTCCCTTCAATATCTTGAATGTTTTGATCATGTCCCCTCTCAATCTTCTCTTTTTAAGGGAGAAGAGGCCCAGTTTCTCTAGCCTCTCGTTGTACGGCAACTCCCCCAGTACCTTAACCATTTTCGTCGCTCTTCTCTGGACCCTTTTGAGTAGTACTATGTCCTTTTTCATGTACAGTGACCAGTGTTAGACGCAGTATTCCAGGTGGAGGCGTACCATGGCCCAGTATAACGGCATGATAACCTTTTCAGATCTGTTCGTGATTCCCTTCTTAATCATTCCTAGCATTCTGTTTGCCCTACTCGCCTCCGCGCATTGCATGGATGGTTTCAGTGACTTGTCTACAAGTACTCCCAAGTCTCTTTTCTGGGGGCTCTCTCTGAGTATAGCACCGGACATCCTGTATTTGTGCATATGATTGTTACCGATATGCATCACCTTGCACTTATCCACGTTGAACCTCATTTGCCATTTCGCGGCCCATTCCTTGAGCGTATTTATGTCTTTTTGTAGGTCTTCGCAATCCCTCACTATGAGTAACTTTGTATCATCCGCAAATTTAATCACATCACTCATGCCAATTTCTAGGTCGTTTATAAATATGTTGAAGAGCACAGGCCCGAGCACTGAATCCTGTGGCACTCCACTCTTGATGCTTTTCCAGTCCGAGTATTGTCCATTCACCCCCACTCTATTTTTCCTATCCGCCAACAAACTTTTAATCCACGTGAGTATATCACCCTCGATTCCATGATTTGCAATTTTTTTAAACAGACGTTCATGCGGAACCTTGTCAAACACCTTCTGAAAATCTAGATAGGCGATGTCCACTGGGTCACCCTTGTCTATCTGCCCATTTACTCCTTAAAAGAAGTGCAGTAAGTTTGTCAAGTAAGATCTTCCTTTGCTGAAGCCGTGCTGGCTGGTCCTCATCAGTTTGTGTCCGTCAAGGTGATCGATGATGCGGTTCTTTATCAGCGCCTCTACCATCTTTCCCGGTACCGAAGTCAGACTCACCGGTCTGTAGTTTCCCGGATCTTCCTTCAAACTTTCTTGAAGATTGGCGTAACATTCGCCACTTTCCAGTCTTCCAGAATCTTTCCCGATTTGATCAACAGATTTGCTATTAGTTGGAGCAGTTCAGCTATAATCCCTTTCAGTTCCTTGATTACCCTCGGGTGGATGCCATCCGGTCCTGGGAATTTATCGTCTTTAAGCCTATCAATCTATCCACATACCTCCTCTAGACTGACCATGGTCATCCCTGTCAATTTCCCATCTTCATTTCCTGTGTAAAGCCCGTCGGCTTCCAGTATATTGGATATATCCTCTTCGGCAAATAGATGCAAAAAACGCGTTCAGTTTGTCAGCGATGGCTTTGTCCTCCTTTAGTACTCCCTTTATTCCCTGGTCATCTAATGGCCCCACCGCTTCCTTTGTGGGTCATTTCCCCTTAATGTATCGAAAGAACGGCTTAAAGTTTTTGGCCTCTTTGGCTATTTTTTCTTCGTAGTCTCTTTTGGCCCCTCTTACTGCCTTATGGCACTTTGTTGTTTGTGCTTTTTCCAGTTTTCTTCCATTTTTGTTCTTTTCCATTCCTTAAACGAAGTTTTCTTGTCTCTGATCACTTCTTTACTGCTACAGTGAGCCACGCTGGTTCCATGTTCTTCTTCCTCTTGGAATCCTTGTCGATTCGCGGTATATATAAATTTTGCACCTCTGTTTCTGTGTCCTTAAAAAGGGACCTTGCTTGCTCTAGTGTATTTACAGTGCTTATCCTCTTCCTAATCTTCTTCCTCACCATGACTCTCATCCCTTTGTAGTTCCCTTTACAGAAGTTCAGTGCCATGGCCGTCGTTCTGGACCGATTTTTTGTTCCTGTGTCTAGGCTGAAATGGATCATGTTGTGATCACTGTTTCCCAGCGTCCCTTCTACTTCTATACCCTGTGCCGGTCCCCGTAATCCATTTGGAACTAAGTCTAGAATTGCATTTTCTCTCGTATTTTCCATGACAAGTTGTTCTAGGAAGCAATCGCCTACAGCATCCAGGAACTTGGTCTCTCTACAGCAGCTGGAGTTGCCTAGGTTCCAATCTATCCCCGGATAATTGAAGTCGCCTATGATAACTGCATTGCCTCCCTTGTATTCGTGTTTAATCTCGTCCATCATTTCTTCATCAGTCTCTTCGGACTGCCCTGGGGGTCTGTAGTAGATGCCGATTTTCATATCCGTTCCATTTTTTCCCGGTATTTTGGCCCATACTCTACCTTATTGTTTGTTTCCAGCGTGTTCTCTCTGGTGGACTAAATCCTCTCTTTTATGTATAGGGCAATACCCCCACCTTTCTGTCCTACTCTGTCTCTGCGGTATAACATGTATCCCGGTAGCAGTGTCCCAGATGTTGTACTTGTTCCACCATGTTTCCGTGATGGGCTTTTAAAATTTGTAAAAAATTATTTTCTGATCAAGCACAATCAAATTAATGGGAAAAACTTCAATTTGCAGTTTTTCCAATTTTTGTTTTTTCTGGACAACCCTAGGGGATATGCTAAATGGAAGGATGGGGAACGAAAAAGATGACATACTGGCTAGAAAGGGGGCAGAGAAGATGCCAGATGGAAGGATGAAGAGAGAAAGAGGGGACATTGGATAGACAAGAGGTAGAGGAGAGATGCTGGATGGACAGATGGAGAGAAGGCACGCTAAATGGAAGGATAAGGAGAGTAAAAGGGAACATGCTGGATGGAAAAGACATACTGGATGGAAAGAATCAGAGGGGAGATGCTAGATGGAAGTCAGGAGAGACCCAAGAGAGAGATAAGCGACACACTAGATGGAAGTGGTGGGAGGGAGGGAGGGAGGACACGCTGAATTGAAGTAGGAAGATAGAGGGGGACCTGCTGGATGAAGAGGGCTGAGGATATTGTTAGTGAAAGACTGAGGAATATAGGTAATACTAGACACAAGTTATCAGGCCCTCGGCTGTTTTATTTCCTAACACCCTTCTCTTAGTCTGCTACCAAAAAGTGCGCAAATCAGGACTGCTAAAGGCAAACATTCCACTTAACAAGCAAAAAGGAGACGGAGTCCTACAGAGGCTCACAAAACAGGGCCTCCAGCAATGTACAGAGTGCAGGGGGTTAAAAATACCAGAGAACACTCCAGCAAAACTCAGAGATGGAGGGGCTGAAAACATCCAAAGAGGCTAAAAATACCAGCGGAGACTCCAGTAAAACGCAAGTGCAGAAACTGAAAACACCAAAGGAGACTCCAGCTAAAAAAAAAAAAAAAATAAGAGAAACGTCATCAAAATGAGGAGGAGCTGAAACCACCAACAAAATAAAGAGAGCACAGAGACTGAAAGAATGACTTAAAAAAAACCCAGCTTCTGGACTCTGGAACAGAGGATTGTGGGAGAGGAGGAGCAGGAAGTAGTGGGGATGGAGGGGTTACACGTGTTATCGAGACCTATGGCTTCCCTAGGTCAGGATGAGATGGACAGAGTGCCAGTGCATTAGTTTCTGTCCTTCCCTGCCGGAGATTTTGGTTTCTGCTGTGTTTTATGCGCTCACAGAGCTGTGTGTGCAGCCAACTCGGAGGTGGGTATCAGCTTAGGAATCTGTTTTCAGAGGGGAGAAGTTAGCTTGGTGATGTTTTTTGTGACTCCAGGTAAAGGCTTTTGGGTGTGAGTTGTGCCCTTTCATTTCCAGTGGGTCTGTTCTGTTTGTCTGTGCCTCCTCCTCTGATTCCATAATACAGTAGTTTGGATTTAAGGACAAAGGGGGTGGCTGTTGGTTTGGCTGTTAGGAGTTCTTCTGTAAACGTTCACAGTCTTAAAGCAAATAGGACCAGGGTCCATCCTTCAAAATTTGGCATCTTAACAGGCCAGATGCTCAGAACTTCTGCGCTGTTCTCTACAGCGCAGGAGAATACCACAGGGAACAGCGCCAAATGATGTTCAACACTAAAGCATGCAAATCGTATCCATGTTATTAGTGATGAGCATTGAGAAGTTATTTTTCAGTAAGGAGAAGGAACGTGCCTGGCTCATGCACACAAGAGTTGAGTTTAAGCAAAGCTCCTATGCGCATATCCTGTCAAAGGGCAAGATTCTCAAAAGTTTAACATCCTTGCTAAACTGTTTTCTGGCAGTTTAGCCTGTATGCAGTTTAGCGGCGCATTATCAAATGGAATTATCTCTGTCTTTAGCCAGGTTTCTAGCAGTCTCCAACACCGACATGCAAATGGGCTCTTCAACATTGAAATGAGCCCTCCTGTGGATTCTTAAAAAATGCTGAGCCATTTTCAAAAAGCTGCGTTGACTTTTGGTGACAAAAAAAAGTGACTGGTCCAGGGGTGTTGGTCAGTGTTAGAGACTGCTAGAAAGCCCTGTGTTGTGGTGCAGCGGGAGAGATGCCCATTCTCTCTGCTGCATCACAACACCCCTTCCCTTCAGTGGTGGCGAACTCCCCCTCACCCCCGCAGCAGGAGAGATGCCTACTCTCTCATGCTGCACTAAAATCCCCGCCACCCCGCTGCGACCTGACCACCGGCCTGCAGCAGGAGAGATGCTCATTCTCTCCTGCTGCACTAAGATCTCCGATGCAACCACTGTGCCATGATCCGACTGCCCCCCTCTCCGCAACAGGAGAGATGCCCACTCTTTCCTGCTGCATTAAAAATCCCGACGCGACTGCCACGACCCGACTATCCTCCCTGCAGCAGGAGAGATGCCTACTCTCCCCCGCTTTCAAGTGACCCCCTTCCCCTATCTCTGACGCCCCCTTACCTCAACATAGATGAGCCGGAGGGACATAGACACCCTCCTTCCAGCTGCTGCATCATCTAAAATGGGCCTTCCCCTCCCCAGTCCATCTTGGGATGTAACGGGGAGGGGCCTGAGGCTCTGATTGGCCCAAGTTGTTTAAGACCCCATTTTAGACGATGCAGCAGCTGGGAGGAGGGTGTCCATGCCTCTCCGCCTCATCTATGTTGCGATAAGGGGGAGGGGGTGGCGGATGCATCGAGAAGGGTCCTATGGTTCTGATTGTTCTGGACACTCCATTTTCATTTCCATTTCATTCACACATCACAATCAGTTCATTATACACATATTCACACTTTCTCTGACCCCTGAAGAAGGAAGTTTAGTTGAAACATGGACCATGTCGGGTCCGCACCACCTTATACCTATGTGGATTCTGCTATTTGAATGTATTTTTGCATCATTTTATTGACTGAATAAATGACTACATCAGGAATGTCTTCTCCACAGGAATCAGGACTGGCTCCCTTTGAAAGGGTTTCAGTCTCTCCATCTTTCTGCAGTTCCACTTAACCTCCCTTCCTCTCTTATCCCCAACCCCATTGCAATTCCTTCCCTCCCTCCAGCAAGAGAACAGCAGCACTGTTTAAGTGTATCTTTTGAACCACACAGACCATTTGGTCTCACCAGTCTCATGCAGTTCAAACTTCTTAGTGGAGCCTGGGAAAAAAGTACTGCTTTCCTGCCAGTGGGAAGGTACGTGGGGCAGACAGGAGAAAGATAATTGTGCATGTCAAGAGTGGGTGGGAGCACCAGACTGTTTGGTAGCCAGGACTGCTAGCTCCAGATATGGTGAGGGGATGAGTATCTTTGACACCCTTGTTATTTTTTAATTAGTAGTGAAAAATCCTGAGAAGGCGCAGGGAAAGATTTTGACTCATTCTTTGTTTTATTGTTTTGTTTTATGTAGACATATGTCCACTGATGTCCTAAGGTCTTCTCCATCAGCTGCATGACCCGCCTTAAAAAAATGGATTCCATCCATAACACAGCTGCCTGTGAGCATTTTCCATTGGGGACCTGCCGTAGCATGTGCCCAGAGCAGGAACGGAAGGAGCGGGAGCTTCAGCACCGTTTGCACCGCTTTGAAATGTTGGCAGGCACTGAGGACAGCCACCTGCCCCAAGCCGACCCTCAAAAGACAGTGAAGGAATACTCCCGTCCAGCAGCGGGAAAGAATGCTTCTCAACTCAGTGATCTGCGACCCCCAGCAGTGCTCCTGAAGACTGTCTGGTACCTGGTGGAAGAGGTGGTACCACGGACTGATGCATCCTGGGGAGAAATCTACACCTTTGTATCAGACCGCCTTCGTGCCGTGCGGCAGGACATGATTGTGCAACGGGTGCAGGGGGAGACCTGCACTGCTTTGCTGGAGCCCATCATTGCCTTCCTTCTTTGTGCCAGCTATTTCATGATCTGTGAGGCCTCAAAACCACACCACTTTGACTCCACCCTCCATGCAGGTCATGTGCGGGAGTGCTTCAGCTGGCTGCTGCAATGTTACAAGGATGGGAGCCCTGGCAGGGAGGCGGAGTTCCAGGCACTCGTCCTTCTTTATGACCTTGGTGATTGAAGGATAAGCACGCTGGGGAGGGGAAGTCTCTGGTTAGCTGTGTCCTCTCCTTGTTGTGGGTAGTCTTGGTTGCAGACAGGAAAAGGCTAGTTTCAGGCAGTGGTATTTACTAAGACTGGTTTTAGTCATTTTGGGGTCTGAGGCAACAATTTGGGAAAGATCCCCAGTCTGCTACCAGGCTGTACCTCATTCAGCTTTTGGTAGTCTTAGGGGCCCTTGTGTCCTGGGACCCAGGCAATTGCCCTAATATATCCCTTCAACACCTGGTGGTCCTTGTATTAATTTCTAGTCCTGAAGGGCTGAAAAAGTCTAGTTTTCAGGCTACCTATAATGAATATGTATGAAGAAGGTTTACATGTTATACCACCTCCATATTACACACATTCGTAAGAGTGATCCTGAAAACCTGGCCTTTGTGGCCTCAGGGACCATCAGTGAATAAATACCACAGATTTATTGTTTCTGCCACAGAATTTATTATTTATTTATTTATTTATTTTTGCAGACTTTGATTGCAGCTTATTGTATTTATTTTGGCCTGCAAAACTGTAAGCTAATTGAACTTATGGTAAGAACCTGCAACAGGCAGAAAATAGCAAGAAACTTAAAATATCCCCTGCTTACTGGGGATACTCGTATTTTAAATACTAACTTTTAAATCACTCACCTACCCCCAGCATGTATTTAGAACTGTGGATCTTAACCCATTCCTTAGAGAACACCCAGCAAGTTTTCAGGATATCCACAATGAATATGCAAGAGATAAATTTGCATGCACTGCTTTCATGGTATGCAAATTTCTCATGCATATTCATTGTGGGTATCTTGAAAACCTGACTGACTAGGTATGCCCCAAGGATTGGGTTGAAAACACTTGATTTATAGCAAGACAGGGTACTGCCTATGGTTGATATGATTTGTGGTATTCATTCATTTCCAGTCCTAGATGGCCACAAACAGCTCACGTTTACAGGATACCCAAAATGAATGTGCATGTGATTGATTTGAATGCATATTGACTTCATTGTTAATCAGTATCTTATGCATATTTGAAAGTGAACCCACTCGCTGCCCTCGAGAACTAAAAATTATTTAGAAGTTGACTGTTGGAGAGGTTAAGTGACTGGATTAGTGGCTACAATGTCAGGGCTTTGGGCTCTAGGCATACAGTCAAAGTTGTGAAATGAAGAAGATGGATAGAGGAGGAGGATTAAAGGGAAAGATAATGTTATTGTGTGACTTGCATTGCATATTTTAGTTATGTAATGCTCCACATTTTTATGATGAGGACCAAGGCAAGGTGAAAAACAAATACATTTAGAGTCGGCAATGGGGCTTATAATCAAAAAATAAAGATGCCCAAAAACCATCATAAGTCGGCACTTGGGTGTCTGAATCACCAGGAAGTCTAAGAACCAATTTTTGAAACCATCTTTCTAGACGTCTTATGAGGCATTCTAGCTGCTGTGCATCCAAAGATCCAGGGGATATGTTTTGGGCTTACTTGGAAATCCTGCACCTATAATCGAACCTTTCCCAAGATGTCCTGGAAAGAACTTAAGACATTCTGAGCTAGACCTGTTTTAAAAGTGTCTTAAGTGCCAAAAAGGTACTCAAACTGTTCAGATGAGCACTGGAGGGATTAAGTAATGACCATCCTACACTCCCCCATTGGTCACTAATCCCCTCCTACCCACCCCATACCCTACATACCTGTCTGTAGAACAGCAGCATGTGGTATGGGATAGGTAGAGCATCACACAGGTGTCTTAAGTAGCCTGGTGGATGGGCTAATGAGCTGTAGAGACAAGGACCCAGGCCCATAAGCCGCTCTAACCAGTACATTTATGGTGGAAAGTGTGAGCCCACCAAAATCCTACTAAACTGCTATATATCCCCCATAAGTTTTCTTTTCTTTTTTCCTTTTTGAGAAGTAGCTAATTTTATTGTATGTTTTATAAATTATGTGAGCCACTCTGTTATTGTATAAGAAAGGGCAATATATTAAATAAAATAAACCATATGTGCTACCGGTAGCCATATGGGCTATTGGGTGGGTATAGAAGGTTTTGGGGGAGTTTTGGAGGGCTCACCATAAATTATAAGGAGGTTGTAGTGAGATGTTCACATGGCACCCTTTATGTGACATTCACAGCAGTGCTTTCTAAGGAGCCCCACTTCTCTATTGGCATGTCTACAAGGGGTTGCTGAAAAGTTCTCAACTCAACCAAGAAGGAAATGACATGGAGCCATAAAAATTACAAGTTATTCCACATATTCACCCCCAAGTTCAACACTCTTGGCACTTTGGGCTTGATTCTGTATAGGGCGCCCAGTTTCAGCAGCTAACTAAGTGGCTTTTGAGAACGTACACGGACCCAGCCTTGGGCGAACTTAAGCGTCCCTAAGTGCCTCCCTGATCTGCAACAGACACAGTAGGCGGCCTGCCTCAGTTTGTTTTTTTTTAGAAAACATGCCTTCCAATTGGCTGGTTAGACAATTGGGAGGCACTTCCTACAATCAAGACGCCATTTATAAAATATGCTCCATTTTGTCTGAAGTTTCTGTAACCCTTTCAAATAATACTCTGATGTGTAGTCACTGAAATACTGCTCCACATCTGCAGACACCTGAATTACTTGAAAATTGTCACCCTTTCAAACTCTTTTTAAGGTTTAAAAACAGAAAATAGTCAGATGGAGCAAGATCTACTTGAGTAAGAACATAAGAATTGCCATACTGGGACAGACCAAAGGTCCATCAATCCCAGTATCCTGTTTCCAACAGTGGCCAACCCAGGTTCCAAGTACCTAGCAAGATCCCAAGTAGTAAAAAAGAGTTTATGCTGCTTTATCCTAGGAATAAGAAGTGAATTTCCCCCAAACCATCTCAATAATAGCCTATGGACTTTTCTTTTAGGAAATTATCCAAACCTTTTTCAAACCCTGCTAGATTTCACCACATTCTCTGGCAATGAATTCAGAGTTTAATTACACATTGTAAGAAGAAATGTTTTCTCCAGTCTGTTTTAAATCAACTACTTAGTAGCTTCATTGCATTCCTCCTAGTTCTAGTAATTATCCCAGGACAAGCAGGCAGCATATTCTTAACTGTTGGGTGACGGCACTGATGGAGCCCCGGTACGGACAATTTTAGAGTGATTGCACTCTAAGAACTTAGAAAGTTCTAGTAGGCCGCACCGCACATGCACGAGTGCCTTCCCGCCCGACGGAGACGCGCTGTCCCCAGTTTCTTAGTTTACGCGGAGCTAAGAAGATGCATTTTTTTCAACGGTCGTTGAAAATTTTTTTTCTGCCTTCCCGCTTGCTCGTATTTTTCTGGAAGTTTTCACTTCCTTGTTTTCTTTTCATTTTGTTCTCATTTTGTTTAAAAAAAAAAAGTCTTTCTTTTTTCATTATTTTCGTCTGGGCCCGGCGGGGCCTGTTGGCACCATCGAAGCCTCCGCCTTCGATTTAGCGGAGGCTGTTTTCACCTTCATGCTCCCGCAGCCGGGATTTAAGAAGTGTCAGCGGTGTGCGCGCCCTATCTCTTTGACCGACCCCTACAATTGGTGTCTCCAGTGCCTGGGTCTGGATCATAGGGCTTCATCTTGCACCCGTTGCGCTTCTCTTAAAAAGCGCACTTTGAAGAATAGACAAATCCAACAGAAACTTCTCTTCGGTGCTGGGATGGAACCATCGACATCCACTCCGACGTCGGCTGCCCCCTCTAAATCGGCACCGACTCTTTTGACACCGCCCGAACTTCGGTGTCGCATCCCCCAGGTAAGCCGGCTAAGAAGCCTTCCTCTTCCCTGGAGTGTCCTCCGGTCAAAGCTGCAGTGAACCCAGTCCTGCCGACCTCGAGGCGCCCCCGTAAACGCTCTGCTCCTATTGAAGTGAGTGCCACGTCATCGGCCTCCTCATCTCCCGAACGTCGAGCGGCACCATAGGTACCGAAGAAAAAGAAAGTGGTACCGGTGCCGCCTTTGGATGATCGCATTGCGGCTATCCTCCAAGTCCAACTTCAGGAGCAATTGCAACAGCTTCTCCCTGCTCTGTTGGCACCGAACCTTCCAGTTCCTGTCCGATCTGAGCCGACGGTACCAATGGTAGTTCAGCCTATGTTATCGGCGTCGACACTCTCGGCACCAGTTCACAATACCTCCGCTTCCATGCCTGTTTTGTCAGCGGAACCGAGAACCTCGCACCATGCTGTGCAGACGGTCTCCGAGTCGAATCCCACTAGGCGCCATGTAACTTCTCTGGGTACCGCATCCATGCGCTCTGGGAAGTCAGTGCGCAAATCCTTGCATGGTGACCCCTCGACTCCGGTCTCCTGAGGTCGATGCCCTCAAGTGCGAGACCCTGACCTATGGGACGACTCTGAAGAACCTCTGGGTACAGATGATGAGGTTTCTTCTGATGAGGAGGATCCTTCAATCCAGGAGCCTACTAGTAAACCTGACCAGTCCTCCTTTACCAAATTCTTGAGGAATCTTGTCTGATTCCTTCTCCATCCCTTTGGAGTCTGACTCCAAAAAATCTAACTGTCAGCTTCCAAAATAAATGGCTTAGATTAAAGCAAAATAATGAAAGCCCAGGTCATTCAAACAAGTCAAAATATACCACTGTAGACTCGGGCTAGAACAACATTAACCAGTTTTTTTGTTGCTGCTAAAGGAAAGCCTCAGCCCCACCACTCCACCGCTAGTTATGAAATTCAAATGCGGGAAGAATTATGCAGGAACTCATCATCGGCTGCCAATAGCGTGTTTTATCAAACTAATTTTCTTGTGTGTATATATCTTAATACTTATATAGTAAATATTTTCAATTGTCATGTTTTTAAAGCTTGTACTTAGCTCATTCAATTACAGCCAATATCCAGGAGTGGAACCCGACATGCATGTTTCGCACCATAGACTAGTGCTGTGTCAAGGGTCTCCCAGAAACGCTCATGTCATCCGACTCCACTAGTTAAAGGAGTAAAAGATTACTTTTACTCCTTTTACTCCTTTAACTCTTTTACTCCTTTAACTAGTGGAGTCGGATGACATGAGCGTTTCTGGGAGACCCTTGACACAGCACTAGTCTATGGTGCGAAACATGCATGTCGGGTTCCACTCCTGGATATTGGCTGTAATTGAATGAGCTAAGTACAAGCTTTAAAAACATGACAATTGAAAATATTTACTATATAAGTATTAAGATATATACACACAAGAAAATTAGTTTGATAAAACACGCTATTGGCAGCCGATGATGAGTTCCTGCATAATTCTTCCTGCATTTGAATTTCATAACTAGCGGTGGAGTGGTGGGGCTGAGGCTTTCCTTTAGCAGCAACAAAAAAACTGGTTAATGTTGTTCTAGCCCGAGTCTACAGTGGTATATTCCAAAAAATCTAAGGCATTTCTTGATGCCTTGGATTTTGATCAACCTCCAAAGGAGTTCCTCAAGTTGCCCCTCCATGACATTCTGAGGGAAACTTTTAACAAAAATTTGGAGACTCCTTTAACCATCCCTGGAGCTCCACGAAAATTGGACACTGTACAAAGTCATCCCCATTCCGGGCTTTGACAAACCTCAACTCCCGCATGAATCCTTACTGGTGGAATCCACTTTAAAGAAGGCTGCAGGCACTAGTGTCTATGCCTCTGTCCCTCCTGGCAGAGAGGGTAAGGCCATGGATAAATTCAGCAAAAGCTTATACCAAAACGCTATGCTGGCCAGTCGTTCAGGCAATTATGCTTTTCATTTTTCCTTTTACCTAAAGCATTTAATCCAACTGTCTTCCCTTCAAAAATATCTACCCTCCGTAAGATCCCATTGTTTCAGCAATATACTTTCAGTTTACTACAGCTTCGGAAGTTCATGGTCCGTTCCATTTATGACACCTTCGAACTGACCTCCCGGACTACTGCCATGGCTGTCGCCATGCGGCGTTTAGCTTGGCTTCAGGTCTCAGAACTCGATGTCAATCACCAAGGCCGCCTTGCAAATGCTCCTTGCTTGGGTGACGAGTTATTTGACGAGTCTTTGGATACCACCACGCACAAACTGTCTGCCCATGAGACCCGGTGGGATACTTTGCTGAAGAACAAAAAGAAACCTCCACCTGCTCGACCCTTTCGTCAGCAGTCATCCTATCAACGCCGCTACTCTGCTCGTCCTCTTCAACCTCCTCATCATCAACCTCGGAGGCCACGTCAGCAACAGCATCAGCAGGCTCGTCAACAACAGCAGCAACCAGTAAAACCTGCTGCTCAACCAAAACCTTCTCAGCCCTTTTGACTTACTTCTCCAGGACATAGCCAGTCTTCCGCCATCCTCTACTCTTCCCCAACCGATCGGAGGACGCCTTCATATTTTTCTCAACCGTTGGGAACTCATCACCTCAGACAAGTGGGTTCTAAACATCATTCATCACGGTTACTCTCTCAACTTCCAGACTCTTCCACCAGCCAGTCCTCCAAAAGAGTCTGCTTTCAACTCCTCTCAGTCCTCCCTACTCCTTCAGGAGGTCCAATCCCTTCTTCTGAACGCCATAGAGGAAGTTTCTCTAGATCAGAGGGGCAAGGATTTTACTCCCGATATTTTCTGGTTCCCAAAAAGACAGGAGAAACTCGAATGGAAGAAACTCTAGCGAAGAACATCAAGAAAGGGGACAAATCATTCTTCAGGTACATTAGTGACAGGAAAAAGAACGCAAACGGGATAGTACGCCTTAGAACGCCAGATGGGAATTATGTGGAAACAGATTCTGAAAAAGCCAAACTACTGAATGATTACTTCTGCTCGGTCTTTACCTGCGAGGCACCAGGACACGGGCCACAGCTGGAAGCAATGCAAAGCAAGGAAGACCCATTTCAGAATTTTGAGTTCACACCAGCTGATGTTTACAGAGAACTGTCAGGACTCAAGGTGAACAAAGCCATGGGACCGGATGAGTTGCATCCAAGAGTGCTCAGGGAACTAGGCGATGTTCTGGCGAAACCGTTAGCCATGCTCTTCAATCTCTCCCTAAGTACAGGGAGAGTACCCCTGGACTGGAAAACAGCAAACGTCGTTCCTCTGCACAAAAAGGGTTGCAGAGCAGAGGCAGCGAACTACAGACCAGTGAGTCTCACATCAATAGTGTGTAAACTCATGGAAACTCTACTCAAAGGTAAATTAGACTCGATATTGGATGAAGGGAATCTAAGGGATCCCTGTCAACATGGATTCACAAGAGGCAGGTCATGCCAATCTAATCTTATAAGCTTCTTTGATTGGGTGACAGGAAAACTAGACTCAGGAGAGGCTCTGGACATAGTATACTTGGATTTCAGTAAAGCTTTCGACAGTGTCCCACACCGTAGACTATTAAACAAGATGAAATCGATGGGGTTGGGTGAGAAACTAACTGCATGGGTCAATGATTGGCTGAGTGGAAGACTTCAGAGAGTGGTGGTCAACGGCACCCTCTCTGAGACTTCGGAGGTGACTAGCGGAGTGCCGCAGGGCTCAGTCCTGGGACCATCCCTTTTTAACATATTCATAAGAGACCTGACCCGGGGGCTTCAGGGTAAAGTATCACTGTTTGCCGACGATGCCAAACTGTGTAACATAGTAAGTGAAAGCAACCTCAAGGACAGTATGACGCAGGATCTGATCACGTTGGAAAACTGGTCCTCGACATGGCAGCTGGGCTTCAACGCTAAAAAATGTAAGGTCATGCATCTCGGCAGCGGAAATCCATGCAGAACATACTCCTTGAATGGAGAAACGCTAGCTAGGACTTCAGAGGAACGGGACTTGGGGGTAATCATCAGTGCAGACATGAAAGCTGCTAAACAAGTGGAGAAGGCCTCATCTAAGGCAAGGCAAATGATGGGATGTATCAATCGAAGCTTCGTCAGCCGCAAACCTGAAGTCATAATGCCACTCTACAGAACCATGGTGAGACCTCATCTGGAATACTGTGTGCAATTCTGGAGGCCACATTACCGGAAAGATGTGCTTCGAGCTGAATCGGTCCAGCGGATGGCCACTAGGATGGTCGCCGGACTCAAGGGTCTCTCATACGAAGAAAGACTGGCAAACTGCAGCTCTATACCCTGGAGGAGCGCAGAGAACGGGGTGACATGATTGAGACATTTAAGTACGTCACTGGTCGCGTCGAGATGGAAAACGATATATTCTTTCCCAAGGGACCCTCGGTCACAAGGGGGCACCCCCTCAAACTCAGAGGGGGGAAATTTAGTGGTGACACGAGGAAGTATTTCTTCACGGAAAGGGAACAAACTGGAACAAACTTCCGGTGCAGGTGATCAAGGCCACCAGCGTGCTCGATTTTAAGAATAAATGGGACTTCCACGTGGGATCCCTACGAGGGTCAAGTTAAGGAACTAGGTCACTAGCACTCAATGGGGTGGGTCAATAGAGTGGGCAGACTTGATGGGCTGTGGCCCTTTTCTGCCGTCGTCTTTCTATGTTTCTATGAGATCTCAGACCTATCTTGGATCTCAGGGACCTCAACAAGTGTTTAGTCAAAGAGAAGTTCAGAATGCTCTCTCTGGCCACACTTTATCCCCTACTCACTCAGGGCGACTGGCTATGCTCCCTCGACCTCAGAAAGGCCTACACTCACATACCCATCCATCTGACCTCACGACGGTATCTCAGATTTCAGATCCATCACCGTCATTATCAATACCGAGTACTACCCTTTGGCCTAGCCTTTTCTCCAAGGGTCTTCACAAAGTGTCTGATAGTAGTGGCTGCCTTTCTCAGGTCTCACAGTCTCCAAGTTTTCCCTTACCTGGACGACTGGTTAATCAAGGCTCCGTCATCTCAGCAAGTGGTTCAAGCCACCAACCACACCATCTCCTTCCTTCACATTCTAGGGTTCGAGATCAATTATCCGAAGTCGCATCTCCTTCCCACTCAGCGACTTCAATTCATTGGAGCGGTCCTCGACACCAACCTCATGAGGGTGTTTCTCCCCTCCAACCGTCTGCACACACTGATCCACCTCTGTCATCATGTGCTTCTTCAACCCTCCATTTTGGCCAGACAGATGATGGTTCTTTTGGGTCACATGGCCTCGACAGTACAGGTTACTCCTCTCGCCCGTCTCCACCGTACTCCTCAGTGGACATTAGCCAATCAATGGTCACATGCGACAGATCCTCTTTCACGACACATATCTGTGACATTGTCTCTTCGACAATCTCTACAATGGTGGTCGAACTCCTCCAATCTTTCCAGAGGTCTTCTCTTCCATCTGCCTCCTCATCACATGATCATCACCACGGATGCTTCCCCATATGCCTTGGGGGCACACATGGACCACCTTCACACACAAGGTCTTTGGACGGTCCAGGAACGACAACATCAAATCAATTTCCTGGAACTCAGGGTGATGTTTTATGCTCTCAAGGCGTTTCAGCATCTTCTCTGTCCCCAGGTTCTTCTTCTGTGCACAGACAATCAAGTAGCCATGTACTACATAAACAAACAAGGTGGGACGGGCTCTCGCCTCTTATGCTAGGAGGCCCAAAGGATTTGGTCTTGGGCGACAGCTCGCAGTCTCTTCCTGAAGGCTGTTTACATTCAGGGCGAACAGAATTCGTATGCAGACAACCTCAGCAGAATTCTTCAACCTCACGAATGGACCCTCGATCCTGTCACTCTCCGGTCCATCTTTTCTCAGTGGGGCACTCCTCAGGTGGACTTCTTTGCAGCTCCTCACAACCATCAACTGCCCCAATTTTGCTCCAGACTCTACTCCCCTCATCGTCTGGCAGCAGATGCGTTTCTCCTCAATTGGGCAGATCGGTTTCTTTATGCCTTTTCTCCCCTTCCTCTCATGTTGCGGACATTGTTCAAACTTCAGAGAGAAAAGGCCACCATGATTCTCATCGTGCCCCGGTGGCCCCGACAACATTGGTTCTCCCTCCTTCTTCAGCTCAGTTCCAAGGAGCCCATATTTCTACCAGTGTTTCCTACTCTGCTTACTCAGCATCAGCAATCTCTGCTACATCCCAACCTGCCATCTCTCCACCTGACAGCTTGGTTTCTCTCGGGCTGACTTCCGCTCAAACATCTCTCTCTCAGCCTGTCCGTTCCATTCTGGATGCCTCCAGGAAGCCGGCCACTCTCCAATGTTATCAACAGAAGTGGACTCACTTTTCTTCCTGGTGTCTTCTTCATCATCATAACCCCATTTCCCTATTGGTAGAACAGGTGTTGGATTATTTGCTTTCTTTGTCTGACTGTGGTCTCAAGTCTACATCCATCAGAGTCCACCTCAGTGCTATTACTGCTTTTCATGAGCCTGTTCACGGAAAACCTCTTACGGCTCACCCTTTGGTTTCCAGATTCATGAGGGGCCTTTTCAATGTGAAACCACCTCTTAAGCCTCCTCCGGTTATCTGGGACCTTAATGTGGTTCTCTCCTCTCTCATGAAGCCTCCTTTTGAACCATTGGCCACAGCTCACCTCAAATTTCTCACTTGTAAAGTGGTCTTCCTTATTGCCCTCACCTCTGCCAGGAGGGTCAGTGAGTTGCATGCACTAGTAGCTGACCCACCGTTCACTGTTTTTCACCATGACAAGGTGGTTCTTCGTACTCATCCTAAGTTTTTGCCTAAAGTGGTCTCTGACTTTCACTTCAACCAGTCCTTTGTTTTACCTGTATTCTTTCCTAAACCTCATTCTCATCCTGGAGAACAGGCTTTGCATACTTTGGACTGTAAGCGTGCTTTGGCATACTATCTAGAGCGCACCAAACCTCACAGATCGTCTCCACAGCTTTTTCTCTCTTTTGATTCTAATAGGCTGGGTCATCCTGTTTCTAAACGAACGATTTCCAACTGGCTTGCTGCCTACATTTCGTTCTGTTATGCTCAGACCAGACTCGCACTGGAAGGTTCTGTCACGGCCCATAAGATTAGAGCTATGGCAGCCTCTGTAGCTTTCCTCAGATCAACCCCTATTGAGGACATCTGCAAGGCTGCTACCTGGTCCTCAGTTCATACTTTCACTTCTCATTACTGTCTGGATACATTCTCCAGACGGGATGGACACTTCGGCCAATCTGTTTTACAAAATTTATTTTCCTAATGGCCAACCTTCCCTCCATCCCTCTTTATTAGCTTGGAGGACACCCATCAGTTAAGAATATGCTGCCTGCTTGTCCTGGGATAAAGCACAGTTACTTACCATAAAAGGTGTTATCCAGGGACAGCAGGCAGATAGTCTTATGTCCCACCCTCCTCCCTGGGTTGGCTTCTTAGCTGGCTTATCTTAACTGGGGACCGCAAGCCTCCATCGGGCGGGAAGGCACTCGCGCATGCGTGGTGCGGCCTACTAGAACTTTCTAAGTTCTTAGAGTGCAATCACTCTAAAATTGTCCGTACCGGGGCTCCATTGGTGCCGTCACCCATCAGTTAAGAATATCTGCCTGCTGTCCCTGGATAACACCTTTTACGGTAAGTAACTATGTTTTTTGGAAAGAGTAAACAAGTGATCCACATCTACCCTTTCCACTCCATTCAGTATCATATCACCCCTGAGCCATCTCTTCTCCAAGTTGAAGAGCCCTAGCTGCTTTAGCCTTTCCTCATAGGGAAGTCGTCCCATCCCTTTTATCATTTTTTTGTTGCCTTTCTCTGTATCTTTTCTAATTCCACTATATCTTTTTTGAGATACAGTGACCAAAATTGCAGAGTATTCAAAGTGTGGCTGTACCATAGAGTGATACAAGGACGTTATAATATTTTCATCTTTTTTCCATTCCTTTCCTGATAATTCCTTACATTCTATTTGCTTTCTTAGCCACCACTGCACATTGAGCTGAGGATTTCAATGTATCCTCAACAATGGCACCTAGATCCTTTTTCTGGGCATTGACTCCTAGAGTGGAACCCTGCATCACGTAGCTATAGTTTGGGCTCCTCTTTCCCATAAGCATCACTTTGCATTTGCTTGCATTAAATGTCATCTGCCATTTTGATGCCCAATCTCACAAGTAGGGTGGATGGTCTATGCACTGAAACCCCAACTACATCAAAACATCCATCATTTTGCCAGCCTTGTGAGTAGGTGCATTGTCTTGCAGCTTCCCTCTCCTTTTTTCTTTCAATGCCTCCTTTAATCGGCACAGCAAATTATAGTAATATTCTGTATTAACTGTTTTGCCCCTTGGAAAATAGTCATTACAACACCTGCCTGATCCCAATATGCCATGGCCATGATCTTTCCTGATGACTTTTGGGCCTTGAATTTCCTTGGTCTTGGAGAACCCTGAGTGCCGCCATTGCATATTGTTTTGTCTCAGGGTTAGAGTGTTGTAACTATGTTTCATCAACAGTAACTAGTCGTTCTAAAAAGTTGGCATCAGCTCACTCAAAATGTTGCAAAATCAACTTGGAAATGTCCCCTCGACATCATTTCTCATCAGCATTCAAACATTTGGGCACCCACTTGGCTGACAGCCTCTGCAAACCCAGCTGCTCATAGATTATACACTCAACATGTTCCCTGGATATCTGTAGTGTTTGAGCTGATTTTTGCCTATCTGCCAAAATTAGGTCATGGCCATGGTCAACAGTTTCAGGAGTTGACACCGTTTGAGGCTTCCCAGAGCTTGCTGCATCTTTGGTCTCAAAATCTGCACACTAAAAGTTTGCAAACCACTTCTTCACTATGGAGTATGATGGGCATTTGTCACTTAGTATTTGCATCATACATTCATGGATTTCTTTGGAATTTTCTTCAGGAATAGGAACTTCATGATGACTCAGAGTTCCACACTTGAAAATTCCACACTTTTTGTTGTTGACATGATTAAATCAACGATCTGAAACAATGTCAAAACATAGCATTACAATTTGCAAATTTGCATTTTCAAAATACGAGGGTTGTTCAAAAAGTATCAGACTTTTATTCATAAAAAATACTCATATTCAGATACAACAATCTCATACTAATTTCCTTCAAAGTAGTCCCCTTGGGCTGCCACACACTTCTAACAGTTCTTCCACTGTTGTAAGCAGCGCTGGAACGCCTCTTTTGAGATTGCTCGCAACTGGTCCATCGCATTCTGCATGATGTCTTCTCTTGACTGAAATCTAATCCCTTTCAGGATCATTTTCAGCTTGGGGAAAAGCCAGAAGTCACACACAGCCATGTCGGGAGAGTAGGGATCCTGAGGAAATGCAGGTGTGTTATGTTTAGCCAGGAAACTCCATATCATATGTGAAGAATGGCAAGGTGCGTTATCGTGATGGAGCTGCCAATTAGCTGCTGCCCACAAGTCCAGCTGTTTGCGTCTCACAGTGTTAACGAAGGCGACGCATAACCTCTTGGTAGTACCCCTTGGTGATGATTGTGCTGTGTGGTGCGTACTCGTGATGAACCACGCCACTGGAGTCAAAGAAGATGGTCAGCATGACTTTGACATTGCTGCGGAACTGTTTTGCTTTTTTTGTGGCCTCAGGGATGTTAAATGCTTCCATTGTGATGACATTAACTTTGTTTCTGGGTTGTACCCAGAACTCATTGCCAGTGATCACTGTGCTGAGGAAGTTGGGATCACTGTTCACAGTCTCCAGCATGTTCTATGCGATCTCCAGAGTTGCTTCTGCTCGATCGTTACCAGCTTTGGCAAGAACTTCACTGAAATTCTCCTGAAGCCTAAATCCTCAGTCAAAATGAATGAACAGCTCCAACGCTGATGCTCGCCTCATCTACAAGTTCTCTGATCGTGAGTCGATGATCCTGTATCACCAGGGTCTTCACTTGGTCAATGACGATCTCATTTCTGGAAGTTGAGGGCCTACCAGAATGTGTTTCACTCTCCACTGATGTGTGGCCATCTCTGAAGTGGTTGTACCACTCCCATTGCTTCATCCCCGAAGGCCTATTGAATCTTGCGGATCGTTTCCACTTGGGAATTGCCAAGCTTTACACAAAATTTAATGCAGTAGTGTTCAGCTTTTTCTGTCATTTTGTCAAAAATGAAAATTGGATGGCGCTCACTTACACTTCCTCACTCATCAGCGGACTGCCGGCGACTGACAGCGTCTATAGGTTGACAGCGTCTGTAGGCAGGAAAAAATTCAAGCATGTGCTTACATACATTTGCCTACATAAGTACACCAAACCACACATCCCTAGCTTTATTTGTTTACGCAAGAAAAATTAAGGTCTGATACTATTTGAACAGCCCTTGTAAAATAACACTTTTCAGCTACAGTGGCAAAATAATACTTGGAATTTAGGAAGTTGGTTGGGCTGAGAACTTTTCAGCACTCCTTTGTATGTGGCTACTCAGTTACAATGCTGGCCCCTCCCACATCTAGATGGTCTAGATTTGGATGTTTCTGTGGTCAAAAATGGGGAATAAAGTTAGGCGTCCTAAGGTTGGATGCCCTGGTGACCAAGACTTTCAAGTAGATGATTTTCTAAAAAAAAAAAAATAAATTTTGGATGTCCAGTAGTTTTAAAAATGGATGTTCCAGTGCAATAGGTGAGACATTCTAGACAAGTGGATTGTGTCCTAATGGCCACTTGCCATATGCAGAAGGAATCCACTCCAGATTTTTTTCTCTGAATCTCCTCTACGGTGGAGGTAAGGTCAGGCACCGTGTCTGACTGGTAGCCCAAAGATCAACATAGAGGAAGCATTCCCAACATTTAGGCAGTAATTTCTTCTCCAGCTATTGTAAGAAAACTGAGGCAGGCTGCAGCTCATTTCCAGCACAGGTCACAGTGAGAAAGGCTATTATAGCCTGTGAGGTGATTTGGGGGGAGGGGGATCTGAATTTCACTGTTTTGGAGGTTTCTGCATGTCCCTCTGTGTTCCTCCAACTGGAGAAATCCTAAAATCGCCATTTTTAGACTGCTTACTATGAAAAATATCAGCATTTTGGTGCAAATTTCTTAGTGGTGGCCATCTTGGATTTTTAGCAATCTTTTTTTCAAAAGCTCCCTGTACTTCCAAAATTGCAATTTTTGCCTCAAAATCTATTGGGATGGGGTCCTTGGGCTCCTCTGCTCCAAATTCATGCCAGGATTGTGCAAATTTTTTGCTTCAGGAGCATATTTGCACCATGTGCTGCATGGTGTGGCTGGGAGATGCAGGAGCACAAAGCCTAGCTTCTCCCTTGTCTAAGCAGGTGACAAAAGGGCGTCTAGCCCATTGAGGCACCTTCTCTGTTTTCGGGTCCCAGCAATGCTGCCATTTCCACGTGCAGGGAGGCGGAGCCCCACAGCCCAGGAAACAGATTTCAGTCATCTGAGTGTGACTACACGCTCCATGGTCAGGAAGCCCTTGCAAACATTTTTGTGCCCTGCCTGTCAAAACAGCTGTATTTCTACTGTGCAGTCCTGCGCTTTGGACTTGTCTGTCTGCGGCTTTGCCTTCCTGATTGTGTCCTATTAGCAGAGCCTACTCTTTGTAGTACTCATGTTGGTGATCAGTTGTTGACCCCTTGTTTTCTGGTGATGCCATTCCCGTGGCTGAGGACCTGCACCAGCATTCCTGATCTGCAGATCCTTCTCTGGTTTTCCTCCCTGAGGATGATCTCATGGCTCAGCAGTTCTTTCAGTCTGCTGCCTTATTGCATCTCTTTTCAAGTCTCTGTATGAGCTCACTTTGAACCCGAAGCCAGCTCATTCTACCTCCTCCTCTTTCATGTGTGGAATGAGAGCTCTGTCTTCCGCATTTTTTTGGCATCCTGTTAAAATGACCGTCTACTCTTGGGACATGGACTCCTCTGGCAAGGGCTCTTACAGTAGTGAGTCAAATGTCCCGTCAGTATCCTATGATGCCTTCAGTGGGCTCCTCGGTTGCGCATATGTCACAAGCACTCTTTCCTTCCCAGCGCAGGTGGATTGGTGCTCCCGGGCATGTGGGATTGCCATGAGGATGTGGTTCTCCGTAGACCTTTTGCAGCAGTGGCTCTCAAGGACCTGGCTGCCTCAAAGGTTTTCTTGTCTCTAACGCTGGTTTGTTGCAGCTGAGCACCTTGGCGAATGATGGCTTAGTCTCCTCAGCTTCTCTTCTCTGGTGATCCTGATGCTCTGTATGTCCTTATGTAGGTTCTGGTTCAGGCATCAGCATCTTTGATGTCTGCTTGCAGACTGCTCTGGCTCGGACTCTGGGCTGGTGTAACCTCTTCTCCAGCTACTTTGCGAGGTTCCCTTTTTAGGGGCAGTTATTCTTTGGCTAAGGGGTGGATAACTTCATGAATTCTGTGGTGGACCGTTACCCTGAGACCCTGTCTGGCAGCAGACCCTGCTCCTCTAGAGGTTTGGAACACTCTAATTTTCGAGGCTCTAAGCATTCCTGCCTTTATTCCAGTTCTGCATCTTGGAGATTTTACCAGGGCTCCAGGCATGCTCTGCCTCCCGTGTGGCTCCCTCTGACAAAAAGACAATGATGCCAGGCTGAGGGAGGCCTCTGCATATAGGAGGCAGATTCGCAGTGTTCCTGCAAGCCTGGATGTACATCCCGTCTGACCAGTGGGTTCTGGACACCATTCATTCAGGCTACAAGCTGGACTTTACTCAGCCTCTGACAGATTGGTTTATGAACTCTCCCACAGGGTATCCAGACAAGGCGGTCATGGTACAAGCCACTGTACGATGATTGTTGGATATTCAGGCCATGGAATCGGTGCTGCCCGAGGACTCGGGCTAGGGCAGATACTCCATATTCTTTGTCGTACCAAAGAAAGGCTCAGATGATTGGAGAATGAGCCTGGATCTTACGTACTGAAGTTGATTGCAGTGCTCAGACTCCCCTCGCTTTTGCATGGAGATGGTGCAGTCTGTCATACCATTGGTGGCCCCGGGACAGTTCCTTGCTTTTCTTGTTCTCACAGGGGCTTACTTGCATATTCCCATTTCTCAGGCACACCAGAATTTTCTCTGATTTCATGTTCTGGAAAATCTTTACCAGTTTTCAACTCTGCCTTTTGGCCAGGCAATGGTGCCTCGTGCCTTCACCAAGGTAGTGGCAGCTCACTTGCAGAAGATGGGGTTGCAGGTGCACTGGCACTTGGCTGATTGCCTGATCAGTGGCCGAGGGTTTGTGCATGGTGGATCGAGTAATCCAGGTCCTGGAGGGCCTGGGCTGAATGGTGTATTGCTATTTTAAAAAAAAAAAACCCAAAACAATTTGACCCTGTTGCAGTCTTTGATATACCTAAGGGTCTTGTTCGACACGGCAGCTGGCCAAGCTTCTCGTCCAGAGACATGGCAACAGTAGCTGTGCTCTCAGGTTTATTGTCTTCTGGACAAAGCTGCTCCATCTGCATGTGACTTTCTCCAGGTCCTTGGCGGCCTCCATTGATGTGGTTCCTTGGGCAAGAGCACATGTGCGTCCTGTCCCACTGGGTTCTGTAGACGGAAGCATTACAGACAGCTCTGCCTTGGATTCTGGAAGCCTGGGCCATCATGAATTGGTGGCTCCTTCCACAGTCCATTTTCAGGGGCATGCCACTGCGTATTGCGTCTTGAGTAGTTGTGACGCTGGATACAATCTCCAGCTGGGGAGCCCATTGCAACCGTTATCCCTTTCAGGGGCAGTGGACACCCTCTTAAAAGATGGTCAGTCATCCAATTGGGACTTCGAGCCATTTGTTTGGCTCTGGTGAATGATGGCCAACTCTGGAAGGCCAAACGGTCCTAGTCTTCTCCGACAATGCGACAGCAATGGCCTACGTCAATCTCCAGGAAGGAACCAAGTGTGCTTCTCTGGCTCAGGAGGTCCGTCTGCTCTTTCTTTGGGCGGAGCGTCATCTCCGGGCCCTTTCGGCAGTGCACGTGGCGGGAGTCGACAATGTTCAGGCAGATTTCCTCAGCAAACAGATCTTGGATCCGGGCGAATGGATGCTGTTCTTAGTAGCGTTTCAAGCCATTGTGCAGTGCTGGGGTCAGCCTTACTTTGACCTCATGGCCACCACGAAGAGCCAGAAAGCCGACTGATTCTTCAGTTGAAGATCTGATCCCGGAAGTGAGGGCTTAGACGCTCTAGTAAAGCCATGGCCGTAGGGAGTCCTACTGTATGTTTCATCCCTGGCCCATGATAGGTCAGGTCCTCTGCCGGATTGCGACCCAGGGGATGATCATTCTGGTGGCTCCAAACTGGCCTTGCAGACTGTGGTATGCAGCTCAGATGCATCTTTGCATAGGTTGCAAACTCTTCCAGACCTCCTCTCTCAGAGTCCAATCTGTATGGAGGATCCCAATCGCTTTGCTCTTACAGCATGGCTATTGAGCGTGAAGCATCACAAAGGATATTCTCATGTAGTCATTTCTACTCTTCTGTAATCTCAGAAGTTGACTACTGTATCTGCCTCCACTAAGGCATTGAAGACTTTCTAACAATTGTGTGATCAGGAAAGTGTGGAGCTGTATTCTGCTCCTGTTTCTGTAGTGTCAACCTTTCTACATGCGGGCCTTGATAAGTGCCTCACCATGGCTTCTTTTCAGGTCTAAGTTGCTAGTCTCTCTTGTTTCAGAGCCCGGGACCGTAGTCCTTTGCTCGTGTCTCACCCTGACATGGCCAGATTTTTGAA
This sequence comes from Geotrypetes seraphini, assembly GCF_902459505.1. Classification (NCBI taxonomy): domain Eukaryota; kingdom Metazoa; phylum Chordata; class Amphibia; order Gymnophiona; family Dermophiidae; genus Geotrypetes; species Geotrypetes seraphini. The sequence continues at coordinate 69,094,013 of NC_047091.1, read as the reverse complement.
AGGTGCTCTTTGCATTAGACCTCCAATCAAACCACTATTCCCTTCGTGTGATCTTAACTTGATTTTGTCTGGCTTCACCAAGGCTATGTTTGAACCTCTGAAAGACTCTTCTCTCTTGGACCTGAAGCTAAAGGCGGTTTTTCTGGTCACCATTACCTCAGCGAGACGTGTCTCGGAACTCCCGGCTCTGTCTTGTAGAAAGCTTTACCTGATCTCAGGGATCTCTCGCCACAGTTCCTCAGTTTTTGCCGAAGGTGGTGTTGGCATTCTATGTTAATGAACAAACCACAGTGGAGATATGTAGTAATGTTGATGTGCAGTTTATTCATAAATAAGAAGTCTGTGCGGTGGCTTGACACGCACGTGTTTTGGCCAATATGGCCTGCCTCAGGAGCCTTTCTGCGAATGATCAATTACTTGGGTAAATCATCTCATCCAAGTATTCTAAGTTCGATTGAAGACACCGTACTGGTCTCTGTGCACACGAACAGCTGACTCATTCTTATAAGCGGGTTGCTCCCGCTTCCAAGGTCATTATTTACAGATGGATCCATAAGGCCATTTTGTCAGCCTACATTCAATGCGGTAAATAGTTTCCTGTTTCTGTTAAGACGCATTCTACAAAGAGCATGGCCTCATCGTGGGCTGAAGCTAAGGCGATCTCCCCTATGGAGATTTGTAGAGCAGTTACTTAGTCCACTCTGCACACGTATGCCAAAGGTTTCAAAGTTGGTTCTCGAGGGCCGCAATCCTGTCAGGTTTTCAGGATTTCCCCAATGAATATGCATGAGATCTATTAGCATACAATGAAAGCAGTGCATGCAAATAGGTCTCATTCATATTCATTGGGGAAATCCTGAAAACCCGACTAGATTGCGGCCCTCGAGAAGGGACTTTGACACCCCTGTTCTACAGAGTGGATGTGGTAGCAAGATTCTACCTTTGAGTCCTTGGTCTTGAGGGTTGATGCAGTTAACCCTCCCATCTTTTTGGGACTGCTTTTTACATCCCACTTGTCTAGAAAAGGGCTGCCCAAGTCCGGTCCTCAAGATCTACTGGCAGGCCAGGTTTTCAGGATATCCACAATGAACATGCATGAGAGAGATTTGCAAACCAAGAAGGCAGTGTAGGTAAATCTCTGTCATGCATGTTCATTGTGGATATCCTGAAAACCTGGCCTGCCAGTAGATCTCGAGGACCAGACTTGGGCAGTCCTGGTCTAGAATGTCTCACCTACTGCACTGGAAAAAGAGCTTATGTCCTTACCTTGATAATATCTTTTCCAGCAGAAAGGTGAGATGTTCTAGACTTCTGCCCTGTCCTTCCTGCACCTGCCTACTGTCTCATTCTGTTTATGCTTCTGCAAGTTGATTCTTGGATGCCAGTCAGCCCTCTGCACTGGGAAGAATTCTGCATATATGTTTCTAAAGCATGTGGGGGCCTTTCCTGAGCTCCTTTGATGCTTTTATTCACTGTTTCAATTTGAGTTTACATGTTGCTTCTTTGAGCAGAATGGTTGTTTTGGGGAGTTTTCCCCTTGATGTCTCTACTTCACATTCTCTGTTGTAGCTCTCGGTGCTTGGGTACTAACTGTAGGTGGCAACAGAGTTCCTTGTGAAGTAGAGGAGTGGATTCCTTCTGCATATGGCACACGGCCATTAGGACACAACCCACTTGTCTAGAATGTCTCACCTATCTACTGGAAAAGATATTATAAAAGTAAGGACATAATTTATTTTTTCTCCACCCCCAACGTCTTGCAGGAAACGTCCAAGTTGGACTTAAATGTCCTCTTTGAAAATGGCCCTCTATTATTACAGTATTTAGAGGTCACAGAGCAGCTCAAGGTCGCAAGCTACTGTAAGACATGTTCTCATTTCCTTTCCCCATCTTTATGTATTTGTTTCTTTTTCTCTTTTCTCAGGTTCCCCAGTAGCCCTTCATCATGCGCTGCAGCTGTCCCCCCGAATTAGAGAGACGCCAGAGGTCCAAGCTGCTTTGGCTGTAAACTGGGCCCACCTCGAGGGGAACTATGTCCGCTTCTTCCGGCTCCTAAGAAGACTCTCCTACCTGCAGAGCATAGCAGTGCACCTCCACATAGCTCCCTGCCGGAGCTATGCTTTACGTGTGCTTAATCATGGCTACAGTTCCAGAGACAGCCGCTTTCCACTGGGGCTTTTGGCCAGTTTGCTGGCCCTGGACAGCCAAGAGCAGGCTGCCAATTTATGCCAGATTCACAGCCTCATGGTGACCCCAGATGCTGTGGCCTTCCATAAGGCAGCATTCAAAGACTCGCCAGGGCCACCAATGCATGAGTCATCACATGAACTGGTGGACAGGAAACTGGAAGGGTTGATGCTGCCAGAAATCATTAAGGACCAATGCTCTTAGCAAGCTGAACAATTCTGAGGCTTGGTTAAATTTATCCATTATCTGGACCAGATGTTAAAGGCTAGAGTCTTTTGGACCTTGTTTTTCTGGGAGGATGGGAGAAGGAGGGGGTGTATAGCATTCAATATAAACATTGTTCAAATTTAAATCATAAGTTTAAGGAGTGGCAAGAATAAAAACAGAAGGATAATGTGAAAATGAAGGTTATTAGGGCATATTCCAGCGAAAAGAAATAATCTGTAGAGAAGGTGATGTTCAAGATACAGGTTTTATTTAAAAATGTAAAATTGTATAATCCACATAAAATATATCTAGGACCAAAAAAATAGGTGTGGACCCAACACGGTCTGTGTTTCGACAATGCTGTCTTCCTCAAGGGTCCCTAAAAGTCCTGATATAAAAGCACGTGGATTAAACACTGAAAACAATACCGGGTGTAACTCTGCGCAGATGAGGATTCCTCAAAACGAAAGAGAATTACACTCGGTATAGTTTTCAGTGTTTAATCCACGTGCTTTAATATCAGGACTTTTAGGGACCCCTGAGGAAGACAGCATTGTTGAAACACGGACCGTGTTAGGACCACACCTTTCTATGGTTTTGGTCCTAGATATATTTTATGTGGATTATACAATTGTACATTTTTAAATAAAGCCTGTATCTTGAACATCACCTTCTCCACAGATCTTTTTGTTTTCGCTGGAATTTGCACTTCCTGTGGTACTGAAGGGTCAATTTTTTATTTGTTTTCCGGTTACTAGGGCATTCCAGTACCTTATAAACCCTGGAAATAATAATAATAATAACTTTATTCTTGTATACCGCATTACCATGGAAGTTCTATGCGGTTAACAGATGAAGAGACTGTACATTTACAGCGAAGTTACATTTTCAGTAATGTTACATTTACATTTTAGACGATAAATTTACGGTGAAGTTATTTTTGCAGCTAGGTTACATATACAGAGTAGTTACATTTGCTGTAAGATACATTCAGCGGTGTTACAAATAGCAGTGTTACATACGGCGGTGATGAGTCTGTGAGTCGAGGTCAGAGGAGGAGGCAAGGAAGAGGGTGGATAAATCAGAGGAATTTGTCAAAAAGGTAGGTTTTAATTAACTTCCTGAATGTTTGATAGGGGGGGGAATTGGAGATGAGAGTTGAGAGGCATTTGTTCCATTTGCCCGCTTGGAATGCTAGGGATCTGTCGAGGAATTTCTTGTAGAGGCAGCACTTCAGGGAGGGAAAGGAAAACAGGTAGGTGTTTCGAGTACGAGAGGGGCCAGCAATTTCAAGGTGCTCAGATAGGTAAATTGGTGAGGAGCCTGCTAAGGTTTTGAAGCAGAGGCAAGCGAATTTAAAGATGATTCTTGCCTCCACTGGCAGCCAGTGGAGTTTAGTGTAATAGGGGCTAATGTGGTCATATTTTTTGAGGCCGAAGATGAGGCGGACAGCAGCATTTTGAACTATTCTTAAACGTTTGGTGGTGTTTTTATAGGCTCCCAGGTATATGATATTACAATAGTCCAGTATACTTAAGATTAATGATTGGACCAGTAGACGGAAGGAGAGGTGGTTGAAGTGGCGTTTGATGGTGCGAAGTTTCCAGAGGGAGCAGAAGCATTTTTTGACCTGGGCACTGGTATGATCTTCGAAGGTCAAGCATCTATATAGGATGACTCCAAGTATTTTTATGGTGGGGTTGATAGGATAGTCTAGGCCGTTCAGTTTCAGGGAAGTGTTTGTTAGTTTATGGGTAGGGCTTGCCAGGAAGATTTTGGTTTTTTTCGGTGTTCAATTTTAATTGTGAGGTCCATAGTTCTAACTTGGTGAGGACAGAAGAGGTGAGTTGTTCCGTCTGTTGTGTGAATGAAGTTAGGGGAATGATAATGGTGATGTCATCAGCGTATATGAATGATTTAAGGTTTAAGTCGGCTAGTGTTCCTGCCAGAGGGGCCAAGTAAATGTTGAAAAGGGAGGGGGATAGGGGGGAGCCTTATGGGACTCCGCAGGAATTACGCCAGTGATGGGAGAAGGTTCCATTGCTGTAGACCTGGTAAGTACGGTTAGTTAGGAAGCTTGAGAACCAGTTTAGTACTTGGCCGGTAATGCCAATGGAGTCAAGGCAGCGGAGCATGATATCATGGTCGACCAGATCGAAAGCGCTGCTTAGGTCGAATTGGAGTACTAGGGCGTTTTTGCCCAGTGAGAAATTAGGAGAGGAGCACTAGTGTTCTGCTTCTGATATCATTTAGTGATATCAGGAACACTGCGAATCTGCTTTCTATATGCAGAGGCCTCCCTCAGCCTGGCATCATTGTCTTTTTGTCAGAGGGAGCCACACGGGAGGCAGAACATGCCTGGAGCCTGGTAGCAGAACACTAGTGCTTCTCTCCTTCTAATTTCCAGGGTTTATAAGGTATCTCTTCTGATATCATTTAGTGAAGAGATGCCATTCTGAAACAGGAAAATGCTCAGCACACTGACATTACAAGCCCTGTGAAAGAATGCTGAATCATTCCCTCTCTCCCCCTTGTCACAAATTAACCCTTATCTTATTTAATTAGTCCTTATTTGGAAAAGGACATCAGCTGACAGCCATTGAATACGTGCAAAGACACAGGTATTGTCTAAGTGTTAATCAGGCATTGCCTACGTGCAGAGTTGAGGGTAACACGATGTAAAAGCATGTATCTTTGTATCCACCAATCATTAGAGATGTACATGAGGGAGTTATTATGATGTCATTAGCATAGAAGCATAATAAAAGGAGTTCGGAGCTTGCCACGGCAACGCCTCCGCCTGACTCGTATCCTCTGTGTGTGTGCTGTGTTCCATCTCTACAATTTAGCAAACATTTAGCACAACACTGATCTTTGCTAGACCCTGTCCCTGTACAGACAACAGAGGGTCAAAGTAAGAGTTTACCTGAATTGTACAGTTGACTGTTTTCTTGAGCGTTTATTCCCAGAAGGCTGAGGATTTTTAATTCAGTTTAGCAGAGTGACCATTTATTTTTTTCATCAAAACGGGACATCTATTAATATTCAGACCCGTCCCCATATCGCCCTAGCCCCGCCCCCAATTTCTTCCATTAATTTTTCATGTACACACAATATCTTATTAATTCATAATGGTAAACATAAAATTTAAAAAAAAACCACAAAGCACACTACACAGAGAAAATGTTAATTATCATTTACGAGTTTCGGATTTTTTTCAAAGATGTCAAGGCAGAAGACTTTAAAATATGCAATGTCACCTCAGTAACTATAGAAAACCAGACAAATTTAGTGCAAAATATAGACAGGATATAAATTCTCAAAACGAACACATTTTGATCACTAAATTTAAAATAAAATAATTTTTCCTACCTTTGTTGTCTGGTGATTTCATGAGTCTCTGGTTGCACTTCCTTCTGACTGTGCATCCAATTTTTTTCTTTCGCATCCAACATTTCTTTCACAATCCAGCCCCATCCCCTTTGGGTCCAGGTCTCTCTCTCTTTTCCCTCCTACCCTCCCCAGATTTAGTGTCAGTTCTCTTTTGTACCTTTGTTCCAGGTCTCCCTCTCTCTCCCTCCTCTGTTATGATCTTAAATCTCCCTGTTCTTCCCCAGGGTTTCTCCCCCTCTGTCTGAACTTCCCATAGTCCTGCACCTGCTTCCTGTCTTTCCCCTGTGGTCCAGGCCTTTCTCTCTCTAGTCTTTCTGATCTGCTTACGGTTCATAGACAACCCCGCGAAAGACAAAGACGCACGCCGACAACTGAGCGCAAGACGGAGGCGCACGCTGAAGAAAATTACAGTTTTTAGGGGCTCCGACGGGGGGTTTTGTTGGGGAGCCCCCCCAGTCTACTTAATAGAGATCGCGCCGGCGTTGTGGGGGGTTTGGGGGGTTGTAACCCTCCACATTTTACTGTAAACTTTTTCCCTAAAAACAGGGAAAAAGTAAAGTTTTCAGTAAAATGTGGGGGGTTACAACCCCCCACACCCCCCACAACGCGGCGCAATCTCTATTAAGTAAAAACAGTAATTTTCATGGCGTGCGCCTCCACGCTGCGCTCAATTGTCTGTGCGCGCGCCTTTGTCCCGGCGCGCTTTTGACCTGACACCGTCTGAACTTCCCATAGTCCTGCATCTGCTTCCTGTCTTTCCCCTGTGGTCCAGGCCTTTCTCTCTCTAGTCCTTCTGATCTGCTTACAACCCCCCCCCTTTCTCTGCCTCTTTCTCACCTTCCTTCCTCCCTCCTTCTCTACCAGCAGATTTTAGCTTATCTCCTCCTTTTCTCCTCTCAGATCTGGTATCTGTCTCCTTCCTCTTTTCCTCCTCCCAGGTCTGGTATCTGTCTCCTCCCCTTCCCCACTGCTCAGGCATCTCTCCGCTCCCTTCCTCCTGTTCTTCCTTCTCAATGTATTTTCTACCGCTATCTAAATTATTTCTTACTATTCAGTCCTCAATTTCCCTTTCATTGTCTACCTATAACTTGCCACCTCTTTCCATCACCCCTTCCAGTATCTAACTCTATCCTCTTCCCTCAATCCAGCATGTGCCCTTTTTTCTTTCTCCTCCCCACTTCCTTCCAGCGTCTGCTCCCCCTCTCCCACACTTCCATTCAGTCTGCCCTCCTCTCCACCACACTTCCATTCAGTGTCTGTCCCTCCTCTCCCCCACACTTCCATTCAGTGTCTGTCCCTCCTCTCCCCCATACTTCCATTCAACGTCTGTCCCTCCTCTCCCCTATACTTCCATTCAACGTCTGTCCCTCCTCTCTTCCACACTTCCATTCAGTGTCTGTCCCCCTCTCTCTACCCCTTCCATCTACTGTTCACCCTCTGTCTCGCCCCTTCTATTCTCTGCCCTCTCTGCCCTTTCCATCCAGTGTCCGCTCTCTCATCCATATGGTATCTTCCCTCTTTCTATGCTCCTTCCATAAACTCTCCTTTGTACATGATTCATTTTAGCTTCCCCCTCTCCATTTTTCTGTCTCCCTATGCTCTGGAATCTCTTGCTTCTCTTTTCCTTTCTTCCTTCCTTCCCACTCCACCCCATGGTCTGATGTCTCTGTCACCTTCTCTCCCCTCCCCCATGCCCTGGCATCTATCTCTCTCTTTTCCCTCTGATCTGGCATTTGTTTCCTCTCCCTCCCCCTCCACGGTCCTTTCCCTCCCTCCAATGGACTTGGCATCTCTCGTTCCTCTCCCTTTTCCTTCTTTCTCCCTTTGTGTCAGCATGCCCCGTGTCCAGCATCTCCCACCTGCCTTCCTACTCGTCATGTCTGGTTTTTATTCCTTCACCCTACAACCTTCATGTCCAGCATCTTCCTGTGTTCCTTTTTTTCTTCCTTATCTGATTTAGCAGCTTTCTCTCCTTTCCTGAGCCAGCCAACCCACCATCTTCCCACATCCCATTCCAGTACTTCCCCTCTTTTCCCTCAGGGAATCAGCCCTTAGCTTAATTTAGAGGCGAGTGTTCTAGTGCTGCTGCGAGACTGGAGGCGATTCTTAGCTGCCATCAGCCCTGCCTTCGACTGCGCCGGTAATGCTAAACTGGATGGTAAAACCAAAGAGAGAAGCCGCGGGACTTTCTCACTTGCCTGCATCGCTCGAAGTTGTGCTGCTCTTGATCCCACCCCCCTCTGAAGTGACTTCCTGTTTTTGAGGGGCAGAATCGAGAGCGGCAGAACTTCGAGCAATGCAGGCAAGTGGGAAAGTCCCGCTTTACCGTCCAGTTTAGCATTACCGGTGCAGCCGAAGGCAGGGCTGATGGCAGCTAAGTGAGCTGCCTGGATTGCGGGGCCCCCTTGCCATCCCCTAATGCCGGCCCTGAGAATAGGGAGAGTGATTCCGGACCTATCGGCCCCCCTGACCATTTTGGCGCTGTAGGGAGGGAAGGAGGGAGGCAGGCTTTAGCGCGGGAGGGGAAGCGATCACCGGTCCGTTGTCCCCGTGCACAGCTTTGGGACGCTATCCCTGAAAACGGGACATTTCGGCGTCCCGAAGCGGTGGGTCGGGACAACGGGACGGTCGGTCCCATAACGGGACGTATGGTCACCTTATATATAATCCAAAGTGGGTAATGATCAATAACAAAAATACACAAAATAAATATAAACAACCATTATAACAAATATACCTATTTTCTGGTGCCTTGACATTATCTTTAGCCTCAGCTTACCCTGGGAGCAGATGATCCATCTGGAGAATCAAACCGGGTCTTTCCTATACTGGACAACCATACTATCACCCCTTATTTTGGGGAAGGAAAGATTAAGTTCTTACCTCGATAATCTTTCTAGTAGAAAAGCATATAATTCTTGAACCAGTGGGTTATTCACCTCTACTCATGAGTTTGTATATCTACATTTTTCAGCTCCACCTTCCCTATCTCTGCACTGTATATACTCTGCTTCTCTGTTCATACTAAAGCAGTTGACAGCCAGTACAACAGGAAAAAGAAATGGGGTACAGGGACCTCCCCAAAGCCAATCTGTTCTGTTCTTAACTAGCACTAAAGGAAACCAATGCCAATAAGGACATACAACCAAAGTGGAACCCAACAGCCACCTACCTGAGTGCAACTGGCACTAATACTTTTGCAGTTCCCCATTGTCAAAATATTTTTTATACATAACAAGCTATCAACAAATCTCCCCTCTCAAGGAGGATATCTCTGGACACTATAGACCACCAGGCAATGGGAGACATTTAAGGGGATGCAGGACGGGATAGAATGAGGTGGCGTGGGCCCAGGCAGGCGGGCTGAGGGCCTGTGCTGCTGGCCGATGCACCGCTGAAACACCAGGCAATGAACATTTGAAGAGAGATGGGAGGTGTTTTAAAAAGGGACGGGGTTAAAAAAGGTACTGGGGGTGTTTTAAAAAGGACCAATGGGGATGTTAAAAATTTGTATCTTCGCTAAATAAGATGCACCGATATTTCCACTCACTTTTGGGTTGAAAAAGTGTGTCTTATGGAGCGAAAAATACGGTATGCTGAAGAAATAACCATACAAATCCATCTTGAAATGGGAAACCTTAGAAGCCGGCTTTCCCAGGCGGCTAGGACTTGTTACTATAAAAAAATGATCTGAGAGATGAAAATCATTTGTCACCTCAAGATAATGAAGAAGAACTCTTAACATCCAGCAATACCAAGACTTTGTCCTCTTTCTTAGAACTCATGACATGGAACACGGGTAGCCAGACTTCCTGATTTATGTGGAAGGCCAAGACCACTTTTGACAGAAAGGAAGGTACCGTGTGTAATGAGACTCCTGCCTCCATAAACCTGAGGAAAGGCTCTGCATGACAGAGCCTGCAGCTCCGAAACCCTTCTCGCTTAGTCGATAGCCACCCAAAAAACTCAATGGTAAGATCCATCAGTGATGGAGAATGCAAAACCATATTGAGGTTCCAAGTCAGGAATGGCTGTTGCACAGGAGGATACAGCTGCATTGCTTCCTTAAAAAAATCATGCTACATTGGGATGTGAAGTGAAAGAAACTTTTTTTTACTTGAACCCTAAAGCAAAAGAGGCCTGCCACCTGTACTTTGAGGTAACCAACCACCAGGCCTTTCTCTAGGCCATCCTGAAGAAACACTAGGACCACTGACAGGGGAGGGGTGGGGCCTTAGGTGCCTGGGCCTATTGGAGTATTAGGCCCTTCCCAGTGCATCCCAGGATGCCCTGGGAAGGGGATTATCTGCCATTTTTAAGAGGTGGGCCTGCCAGCAGGAGGGCGTGGGCATCCCTCCCATTGATCTTCAATTTAGAGGTTTGGGGGGGTCAAGGGTTTACAGCAAGGCCCCGGCGGCAGGAGGGAGTGGCCATCCCTCCTGCCGATCGTCAGTTTCAAGGGAGTGAGGGGTCCAGGTGGCCGAGGCAGGAAGGAGTAGGCTTCCTGCCTGCCAATTTTTTTAAAGTTCAAGAAGTGTGGGCCGTTGGAGGAGGGGGCGGGGATTTTTATTTAATGGGGACAGATATAGTGCTTGTATAACACGCACAACTTTTGTGCCCATTAAAATTTTTTTAAAAGCTGCTGTTTGGGGTGCTTATTTTTAAAAAGTTTAACAGTATCAGCACCTGCAGACCTATTGGAGATTTCAGAGCTTTAAAAACCAGTGTTTCATTTTGTGTATCATCTGGGCATCAATCAGAGTGCTCATTTTAATATTGATGAACTCGTTGCAATCTATTTACATACAATTATTGGAGGCTGCTACAAACCACATTAAAGCCTGTGGTTTGCATTTTGGGCATTAATAGCTGAAATATTTTGATGCTAAACAGGTTAAAACTGGTTTAGCATTGATTGTTAAAGGCACAGTGAGTTTTGAGCTTATGGGCCTGAGTCTTCAGCATGATAAAAGTATATAGAGTATCTGTGGCTGAAGCCCGATTCCTCAGTTCGGATAGCTTGAATATCTAGGAGCCGTTTTACCATTGCTCAGACTTTGATCGCTTTCTCTGGCCGCCCAGCTGGAGAGTCCAAAAATAAATCCAGCAGAGGACAATGGGATTCCAACTTGTAGCCCTCTCAAATGATGTTTAGCACCCAATAATCCAAGCAAATTCTCGTCCAGGCCTCCCAGTAAGCCAACAATCTCCCTCCTATCCGTGGGAAATTGGCTACTGGCCTAGCATCATTATGACTTCTTGGAAGCTGCTGTGGTATGTGAACCTGGTGGCTGAGCTTGCCTGGCGCATCGAAACTTCTGTTGAGAACTTTGAAACGATCTAGAGGACCCCGCTAAGTACTGATGAAACTGTTGAGAACCACAAAAAGCACCATGACCCGTCCCCTCAGGGGCACATGGTCTATTGTCTGGCAAAGACTTAGGGCGACAATCTGCCACGCTGGCCTAGAGAGACTAGAGGAGGCTAAGCTCAAAGCTCCCACGGCACATGGAACAAGGATGCTCCTTAGCCGACCATCTAGAGCAAATCTGGCATTAATTGGGTAAAGCAGACTGAGAGCCCACCTCTAATGATTTTAATCAAAATTGAGGTGTTTTTTAGACAGATAGAATAGAGGCTTTTAAATCAGACTAAAAATTCCAAGATGGCTGCTATAGCAGCATTTTGGCGACAAAAAAATGGCCCAGGAGAGCTAAATAAAAGTTCAAAGAATGTTGGAAAGGGGTTTTTGGAGGTAGTGGACCGAAATCCAAGCTCCAGAAACCCCCCAAATTCAATTAAAGACACTCCCCTCCCAATATCGCCCATAAACTACAATAGGCAATACTTAGAGTTCTGCTGGTGCTGTGCCTGCTTCAGCTGAAACAGCAGCTGGAAGATTGTGAAGACCACTGCCTCAGACAAGTATGTAAAAATAGTTCCAGGTGCTTGTCAGACTGTGTTACAGCCTGAGACCCAGATCCCACAGCTCCTGGATCATTAGCATGGAATATTGCTACTTCTTGGGTTTTGGCCAGGTACTAGTGACCTGGGTTGGCCACCATGAAAATGGGCTACTGGGCTTGATTGACCATTGGTCTGACCCAGTAAGGCTATTCATATGTTCTTTTGTGTCTTCAGGGTGTGGGTGTGTGTGTGAACACAGCCAGCAACCGATACAGTCCTTGGCACCAACACAGATGCCACACAGCCTGTGGTCCAGCTCTGGTACCAACCAGAAGCAAGCCACCAAAAATGTTAGTGCAAGCTGGCTAGGTAGGTGCCTGAAAAAAGGGTTGCTATCCCAGCTACTGATTTATGACAGAGAGAGTCTGTGTCTTCACCCAGGCAGAGCTCCCCAGGGAACCTAGGGACTTCTATAGCACTGAGAAGCCTCTAAAAATGAGGCCAAAAAGTCCAAAAATAACAGCAGAGCAAATCAGAAAGACACCTTCAACTTGCATGTAGAAGGAGAAACTGGGGAACAGAGCCAAAAAATATAGATGATGTCTTCTACACAAACTCGCGAGTAGAGATGAATAACCCACTGGTTCAAGATATCTTTTGCACTAGAAGTGAGGTTTGGAAGTGGAGAAAAGTCTGAATTCAGGGGCTCCATTACAAAGAGGTTAAAGTGACTCACCATAAAGTCAAGACAGTGAATAGCCTATGGTTTTAATGGGTTTTTTGTATCGGCAGTAAGGGCGTTGTATGCCCTTCCGAAAGCCAAATTAGTGTTGAAAGATTTTGAAACAACGGTTCCTGATCTCTAGGGGGATGCGACAGGGCTGCCCCTTATCGCCTTTTATGCTTAAATCTTTTATTGATTTTTCAATTTAAATTTCAAGTATTACACTTGTACAGAAAGCAATAATAGAATAGATATCAATTATACAGTAAATATAACTCACAAATTTAACAAATTTTACTATTTATGCTCAAGTCCTCAACTTAGGATCCAAGAGTCAAAGAAAATTGGCGAAAAATAGAAGAAATTAATAATAATACATAAGAAACTGAAAGCTATAGCACTGAAATGAGGTCATCAATAATCAAATTTAGGGTTCAAAGGTTGTTGCATTCAGACGAGACATTGCCACAAAGTTTGTCAATTGGGATGGTTCAAAAAACACATATTTGAGAGTACGGTAACACACAATACATTTACACGGATGTCTCAAATAAAAAGTCGCCCCCAAGGATAAAACCCCAGGTTTCAAAAGAAGAAATTCACGGCGGCGCCTTTGCGTCTCCCGTGCCAAGTCTGGAAACATTTGTATTTTGTGACCAAGGAAACAACCTTATCGCCTTTATTAGTTGTGCTTACACTGGACCCCCTCATCCGGGATATTATCCATGCAATGTTATCTATACAGGGGATTAATATTGGTGCTACCACCTTTAAGCTATCGGCCTTTGTGGATGATATCTTAGTGCATCTAACGGACCCCCATGCCCTCCTTAATGGCCTTATTGGAATTGATCAAAGAATATTGAGACTATGCGGGTTTCTGCTTAAATCTGGAGAAATCTGAAGCGTTGGCGTCCTCGGTGGAGGTCCAGGCCCTATGGGGGAATCAGTTTCCATTGACTTGGGCGCCAAGGTAGTTTGTGTATCTGGGGACTCTGATGTCCATGAAGGTTCACCTTTTATATCACCTTAATGTGGACAAACTTCAGCAGCAGGCAGAGCTTTTACTGGACACTTGGCGGGCTTTGCCCCTTTCTCTGTTGGGCCGCATTTGCCTGGTTAGGATGTTTATTTTTCCCAAATGGCTGTATGTGTTACTGACTCTCCCTTTGCGTTTGATGAGGAAAGATCTGTGCCTCTTCTATAGAGGTATTACTCGTTTTTGTTGGGCAGCCAAGAAACCAAAACTGCAGCTATCTCAGCTTCTGGGGAATTGGAATGGGGGGGTTGGGTTTACCGGATGTCCAGGTCTACAATTACGTGTGTTTGCTTCGCCATTTGGGGGAATTGGGTGAATTTGACTAGCAGTTACACCCCTCTTTGGATGGAACGGGAGTTCTTTGCTCCCTTAGACGTGTTCGCTTTGCTTCATAATCCCCGGAAGGAGCTACCAGCACGTATCAGAACGAGTGTGTTATTTTGTTCATTGCAAGCTGCCTGGCGTTGGCTCTTGCAATCTATGGGGGGGGTGGAATATGACGGTTACAGATCTCTTGCCCTTACGGGGTAATCCAGCATTTCCCCCAGTTAGGGAGTCATAGGAGTATCTGTCCTGGGGAGAGAGAGGTGTTTCCCAGTTGGAACACCTCTTGGGGGCCGACGGGGAGATGTTAGCCCGTGCAGACTTGCAGGCTGTGATGGGAGATACCTGGGGAGCGCAGTTTGCGTGTCATCAAGTGGAGCATTATGTGGGATCCCTTGACAGAACACAATTGGGCAAACATTTGGGGGCCAGGCTGAGTGAGTTTTTCTCCTGGGAGGAGGGGACTTACAGCTAGCTAAGGACTATCAATTTGTACGGGGTAAATGGGAGATGGAATTGCAGATCAGTTTGGGACAGCGGGATGTTGCCCGTACTCTGAGGGCAACGCCTGGGGTGATCCTGTGTGCTTGGTTGCGGGAAACGTATTACAGGGTGACCTTACGAACTTTCTATACTCGTACACAGTTATATTACAGTGGAGGTCTCCCAATCCCAATATGTCATAAGTGCGGGATGGGGGGGCACACATTGGGGCATGCCTTTTGATCCTGCCCCATAATCCAGATGTATAGTCTCTTACATGTCAGGGTTGATTGGTAGAGTCCTGAGGAGTACCCCAGTCCACTTAGTTTTGGATTTGCCGGAGGCTTATGGCCATTTACCTAGGGGAAACTGGGCTCTTTGCAGGAGGATGATCCTGCTGGCCAGAAAATGTATTCTCCAATACTGGACAGTCCAGGACCCTCCGGCATTTTGGCATTGGAGGAACCAGTTGCATCAGTTGGCTACCTGGGAGGCGAGGGATGAGGGGGGTCTTGGAATCGGAAGCTAGTGTTCCTGAATATATGGAAACCATATCTACATTCCTTGCATCCAAAGGGACGTAGTGAGATATTAAGGTGGGTGTCCTAATACGGGCACTCATCTGATGATGGGGCGAGAGGGACACAGTGGGGCGGGGTGGAGAGTACCGGCGGGGGAGGCAGTTTTGGGGGAGGGGGGTGTTCCATTGGGTTTTGATACTCAGTAACAGTTATATTCTCTAGGGATGAGTGGGATGGCTTTCTTCGGGGCTCATAAGAGTCCAGGTATGTTGATGTTAATCCTACAATGTTGATGCTTGTTTTATAGTGTTGAGGACGATGCCTCATTGTTTGTTGATGAGAACCCTACTATGCCACTGTTTTGCTTATTTTGTTGTTTGCATCAATCAAAATTGTTTGAACCGTAAAGTCAAGACAGTGGTAGATGGGAATTAGAACTGAGGCTTATGGAAATTAAGTGACTGCCATCCTAAGTCACATGCAGAGTCAGAAGAAGATGTGGGATCTGGAACCTAATTTTTCCTTCCTGGCCCTTTCTCTCCCTGCCTTTAATCACTCCTTACTAGTGCTGCCCGATTCAGGGAAAAATATTTCAATTTGATTCAATTTGTCCTCATGAATAAATTTTTCGGTTCAATTCACTTTTCCTGCCCAATCGAATGTATTTTTTCAAACATCCTAGCGTGTTTATTTTTTGCTTTTTCACATACTCCACCCCCTTTACGCTCACGCCAACCCCCGCCCCCCCATCAGCTCAAAAAAAAGACAAATAATTTTATAGTTGTCTTAAACTATAAGATTTCTGTTACAGTGTTGTTTCAAGTTTATTAGGTTTTTATATACCACCTATCAAGGTTATCTAAGCAGTTTTTACAATCAGGTACTCAAGCATTTTCTCTATCTGTCCCGGTGGGCTCACAATCTATCTAACGTACCTGGGGTTATGGAGGATTAAGTGACTTGCCCAGGGTCACAAGGAGCAGCGCGGGGTTTGAACCTACAACCCCAGGGTGCTGAGGCTGTAGCTCCAACCACTGCACCACACACTCCTGTTGCTGAGCATATTTGGATTGGGGAACTAGGGTTGACTGGGAGCCACGTATTAAAGTACTTGTACATATTTCTAGAATACTGCAAATATTATTCTAATATGTTGTATTATTTTCATTTTTTTGGCACATAACTTCTGGAGTGTATTCAGTGTGCATACCAGGTACTGGGGAGATAGCTGATATAGCTGCATCGGAGCCAGAGGGACTCCTTTACTGTATTTAAAAGTGTCCCACTGTTCTTTTACTTCTGACATAGGCATTGCCTCCCACTCCAAAGATTTTAACTTGCTCTGTTCAGTTGTACTCCACAACATACCCCATCTTAGCTCTGCCCCATAGCTTCCCCTTAGCCCCACCCACTTTTAGCTTCCCCAAACAGCTGAGTCACCGACTGCCTATGGCTGCATCCCTCCATCCCTCATAACAGAAACTCCTGTGTCAGAAGGGAGTGGGATTTGGCAGTGCTTGAGCGTGAACCTATATTTAGAGGTCATACAGTTGGGCTGAATGTGCTTGAAACTTTGGCCTGGGTCCAGAAAGAGGTAGGGCAGCAGGGCAAGGAAGATGGTGGAGATGCTGAACATGGGACCGAGTATAGGGAAGGGGAGAAGAGATGCTGAATGAAGGGGTAAGGTGCAGAAAGTGGTATGCTAGCCACTTGGAGAAGACTGCATAGTTCGAGAGTTAAGTTCTTCATCTATGTAGATAGTGCTTCCACTTACATTTTTTTCAGCAGAAATAAAAAAACAAATTTTTTTCTATATTCAGTTCATATTGAGCAATGGACAATCAGGGCCAAACTTAAACTTAACTCGAAAAATAAAAATTTTTTTGGCTAGTCCTTCTGATAATATTAATGAAAAGGTACTTCAACTGAATGGTCAAACTTTTTTAATATCCACCTCCATTAAAATCCTAGGAGTTATTTTGGATTGCCACCTAACCGTGGATGACCATACAAAAATTTTTTTAAAAAAATTATTTATTTACTTAATTTGAAATAATATACAAGTATTACAACTTGAGCAGGAAAAACAGAAGAAAGCAGTTAACAATTAACTATCTCAAAATCAACTAGATATTAAGGGGCTCATAATCAAAACAAAAAACATCTAAAAAGTGGCCTAAATGTACTTGGACAATCAAAAAGCCTGATCGTCCAAGTACCCATAACCAAAGCTGGTTTTAGACATATCTAAAACCAGCTTAGGCCTTCCCCCTGCCTCTAAACGCATAGAGCGAAAAGAGGTGTTTTTAGAGGAGGGGTAAAGGAGGGAGGTGGGCCAACCTACACTTAATCGTACAGCAGGTATAACCAAAGATTTAGGCAGGTTGCCTAGTCGGCACTTATATGTTTTGACTTAGACCAAGTCAAAACAGGTATAAGTGCTGAAAAAGGGGCCGCTGGGCTGATCACACTGCCGTGATGAGCACAGCAGCCCCGGCAACCTGTCTACCACCACCAACAACGATCATGCCAGGAGAGATGGCTCATCTCCCCTGCCGCAATAGCGATACCACCAAGTGCCGCCAAACGCGGCACTTGGGATCACTATTGTGGCAGGAGAGATGAACCATCTCTCCTGCCGTGATCCACCCCTCCCCCGATTGGATCAGGCAGGAGGGAGCCCAATCTAGCCCATATGTCTGAGGCCCCTCCCACAGGAGGGGCCTAAGGCTACTGGGCTGATTCTGGTTGGCCCAGGCACCTCAGGCCTCACCTGTGGATGGGGTTTGAGGCGCTTGGGCCAATCAGGCCCTAAGGCCCGCCATTCGACAGACTTTTTCAGGTATGGGGGGATGTTGAGGGTGGCGGGTGGTGTCGGGTTGGCAGGGGAGGAATCACAGGGTCGGCGGGTGGGGGCCGATTGGGGGTTTAGGGGGGCAATCGTGGGAAGGGGTTCAAGGGCAGGAAGGCCTGGGATCCCTCCTGCCTTATCTTAGTGGGGGTGGGGTATAGGGGGTTTTGCTGGGGCAGGAGGGCTTGGGCTCCCTTCTGCCCCAATTGTGTTAGGCAGGTGGGTAGTCGCCGGGGCAGGAGGGCTTCAGCTCCCTCTTGCATGATCCAATTGGGGGAGAGGGGTGGATGGCTTATCTCTCCTGCTGTGATTGTTGCTGGGGAAATGTGGATTCTGTTACCGGTGTTCTTTTTGACAGACACCGGTTACAGAATCCAGCTTTTAGGCGAAGGACTGGCTCCTCCTTCGCCTAAAAGCTCTTGTTGGGCATTTGGGACTTAGGCTTTTTTTTTGGTTGATTATATGTTGTTAGTGTAGACCAGGAGTCTCAATGTCCCTCCTTGAGGGCCGCAATCCAGTCGGGTTTTCAGGATTTCCCCAATGAATCTGCATGAGATCTATGTGCATGCACTGCTTTCAATGCATATTCATTGGGGAAATCCTGAAAACCCGACTGGATTGCGGCCCTCAAGGAGGGACTTTGAGATCCCTGGTGTAGACGTAGTGGTGGTCTGGGCATTTAAACAGCTGAACGTAGAGGCAGGCCATTATAAAAATAAAACCTCCTTTTGGATGTTTTTTTGAGAATGGACATTTTTCCCTGCTACTTTCAACGTTTAGGGCAGGGCTGCCCAAGTCCGGTCCTTGAGATCTACTGGCAGGCCAGGTTTTCTGGATATCCACAATGAATATGCATGAGAGAGATTTGCCTGCACTGCCTTCTTGGTATGCAAATCTCTTTAATGCATATTAATTGTGGATATCCAGAAATCCTGGCCTGCCAGTAGATCTCGAGGACCGGACTTGGGCAGCCCTGGCTTAGGGCCTTAGGCTAAAAGGGGACTTAGATGTTTTTTTTATTATGCCCCTCCACGGAAACAAATTTTATCCTTCTTAGACCACAACAATCTGTAGAGGGAGTGTTCAGAAAATATGGGACCAAATTATTTAAAGGAAACAATAAAGTATCTAAAGGCTTAATGGTGACTCCTACAATATATTCATATGTCCTTTATTCTCTAGAGATCTTCTTTAAGTCTAGAAAAGTCCACAAATGGTCAGGAGCAAAAAAAGTATATTTTGTCCCTGCATATTTAATGAGGCACTTGCATGGGTACATTAGTTGAAAAGTAGCTCTAATTTCTTTTATTTCTTGCCTCATCACAAGAAAGTTTTCTTCTTTCTTGAGTTTCTTTATTCACATCAGGGAATATCCATAATTGCTGTCCCAAAAATAGTTTGTGACTTGCAAAAATAAAGCTTTAGAACAGAGTTTAAATCTTGTTGAAAAATAAAGGAGACAAGCAGAGTAGCTCTGTCTTCAATTATAGTTGTTGTTGATTCCAGAATCTCTGAAATATTTCCCAGGTCCATTGTAGTTTGTTGTATTTGATTCTCCGTCTCTGGCTTGGTCCCTGGCTTCTTTGTAGTAGGTAGATAATAAGTCTTATTTAAAGGAGGTATAGGCTCGGGCGCATAGACAAGATTTTGTATTAAATATTTTCTGAACAGTCCTACAGAAGAAATTTCCACTGACTTCCGGAAATTTAACAGTCGGAGATTGAGCCTTCTGTTGAAATTTTCTAATTGTTCTCTTTTCCTATGGGTGATTAATTTATCCTCAAAGCATCTACTGCTGATTTTAAAGTAGTTATGTCCTCATTTACTGCACGCACTGGATTAGCGCACTACCTGAAAAACTATCGCCTGCTCAAGAGGAGGCAGTAGCAGCTAGCGCGCGGGGCATTTTAGCAGCACTGTGGAAGAATATAAATCCCGTTCAGTGGAGATGTGGCGGCGGTTTGAAGAGAGGAGATACCCCTCTCGGGTCATCAAAAGAGCCTTTAAAAGAGCTCTGTATGCGCAACGGGATCATCTACTCCTTTTCTCTAGAGATTCCAATGAGCCTAGGATGGTATGCACCTTGCCATATTCTTATAGAGCATTTGATATCAAAAAAATCATCAAGTCTCACTGGCATATTTTACAGGTGCATGAGCCATTGGAACATCTTCCTATTTTTGCATACTCCAGAGGCAAGAACTTAAAGGACCGGATCACATCTTCCCAATTTATACAGGAGAACCAACAAATGTATCCTCAATTTTCTGCTACATCTAAGGGGCATTTTAAATGTGGGAGGTGCAGTGTTTGCCCACATGTCATGGAAACCCAGAGGGTGTCTCATCCAGTCTTACATAAGTCATATCATCTCAAACATCACACGAATTGCCGTACTGAGGGAGTAGTGTATATGATCATATGCCCGTGCCAATTGTTGTATATTGGACATACCACCCGGACTATCCGGGTTCGAATCACGGAACACCTCAGTAAAATCCGACGAGGGGATTTGGGAGCTCCCCTTACACAACATTGGCAAGCGCTGTCTCACTCCCTTGAAGATTTAAAGTTTGTTGTATTGGAAGCCCCTACTCTCCATAGGGGCGGGAACAAACAAGCATTACTATGGAAACATGAACAAGCCTGGATTTTCCATTGGCAGACTGTCAGCCCGGCAGGTTTGAACAAAGAAGTGGAATGGTGGGCGTTCCTCCACTAAGATTGACAGGTGTATCTGTATATATAGTGGGAGTTTAGGAGGAAGTTTCCCTATCAGGAAGTGATGTAATCACGGGTGACAAGGAAGGTACCACCGGCAGCGATGTAAAGTTCAGTGAGTGTTTATCTGTATATTTTTCTTTCAAACAATGTATCATTGAAAGCACTCTCTTGTATTGGCAGGAAGAAGTTTTCACTCAGTTCCAGCTTGTTTGGCGGTTCTCTGAAGAAGTCTTGCGGCGAAACGCGTTAGAGCCCGCTGGAGTGAGACAGCTTCCTAAAGCACCCATGCAAGCTAAGTTCACATTTTTGAAAAAACGCTGAAGTTATTATTTTGTTCACATGATTGTTTTGGGACATTAACTCAAAAATTGGAAAAATTGGTTCACTATATTCTTTCTAACACGGGAGAGGATGCAATGATAGAACACTGATATGTCTATAGGGGCTTGTCCCCATTAGCATTTATTCCACCTTGTTTTTCAAGGTTCTGAGCACCTCTCAGGTTGAAAGTTTATATATTTAAGTGAAGTTGACTTTTTTAGTTCTTCCTTTCTAGTTTTGTTGTATCAAATCTTACTATGGCATGTGACAGTCCAAAGGTTATAATGCATGCTTCTTAAGCTCTCTTGATTAGCCTTGCTCAGGCAAAGTCTGATTGTTGCCCATATAAGGGATGCTTAAACAAGATAAGAGAAAAAGGGTAAATGTATGTCAGGTTAATATGTGGCCAGAGTCAGGGATGCCTCAGCCTTCTGCTCAAGGTGCAACCCTTGTCCTTGCTTAGAATGTATACGTGGCAGGAGGGAGAGGAAATGAGAAACAGGGCCTCAGAACCAAACCCAGGCCTAGATCCACACACAGGCACAGATCTGCACACAGGGCCTAGGTCGGTGTGCCGACCTGGCTTGCGTTCAGAACCGCCTGCGTGTGCTCACTCTGCCTGTGTTCTGATGTCCTGGATCAGAACTTATCAGATCTCCATCCCTACAGTTTATTTATCAGTAATTTGAATATTGTTTTTCCTCCCAGAAGATAAACATTTATTCATAATGGCTACAGGGAGACAAACACAGTTGGAGGCTGCCTTTGCTGCAACCTGATCAGGTAAAAGAGCTAAGCCTGACCCCACCACTCCATCCAAAGTGCCATTACCAAAGGACTCCATAGAAATGTTAGAACAGCTGATGGAACAGATGAAATGTGTAAAGGAGATGTTGCAGGACAATTCAGTTAAATTGGCTTCAGTTCAAGAAGAGATTACAAACCTTGCTAAACAAATGCAGGTCTCTAATGCTAGATTGGAAAGCTGTGAACACTGGGTGAGTGAATGTGAGAGTAAGCTGATACAGTGCCAATCAGATCACAAGACTGTTTTACGGCTCTCAAAAGAACTGGAAGATCTGAACAACAGAGGGAGAAGAAACAATGTCAGATTGCTTGGTCTCCCAGAGGGAGCCGAGGGTACAGATGTCATAAAGTTTTTAGAGGAGTTTATACCGAAAACGCTCTCTTTGAAATTCCCTCAGCCGTTGGAATTTGAAAGAGCCCATAGAGTCCCATCGCGAAGGAATAACGGCTTTAATGGCCCCAGACCAATAATTTTTAAATTGCTGCGATTTCCACAAGCATTAGAAATACTGAAGGTGGCTAAAGAAAAAAAGAAATATGAAGTGTCAGGAAGATAAGATCTTACTCCTACCTAATTTTGCCAAGGCTACGGCGAGTGTAAGAAAGCAGTTTTTAATGCTCCGCCCACAACTAAGGCAGATGGGAGCAAATTAAGGGCTATTGTATCCAGCAGTGATGAGGGTCACTCACTGCAATAAAACTATTCACTATGAGGACCCGGGAAAGTTATAAGAATATATATATCAATTTACAGGGGAGATGTCATAAATTTAGATGTCTGAACTTGATAACTTTATAATCATTATTGGTTTATTTTTGTTTTACTGTTGTTTTAGGACAGTGTGGCTGGCTGCCTTGGGGTGAAAATGTAACTGTGGGTTTTTTTTGTGATTTTTGAGTTAAAACTAAAATGGAAATATTGGCTCACGATGGTAACGTTTGGAGTCGTTACATTCAGGAATGCTGAGTAAATATTCTAACTTCAAAATTGTTAATTTGAGGCTGGTTTTAATGCTCTCACTAGGTAATGAAATGTGTATCACATGCTCGTCACCGGAAGTTCCTCTGCAATCAGGAATCAGGAAGTTGGTATATGAAACGAGTACGTCAAGGGTCACTGTAGAATTTCTGGATTGGAGGTGACAGGAACAAGATCATCAGCATCAGATTTAACCAAAGAGGATTTTTTGAAAGGTTGGAGATAGGGCTCGCATTGGTGCTTATCATTCCTGTAGGATACTTTAAAAATTATTTTCATGCTTCGGTCCCTTCATACATTCCCTTATCCTAAATAGCCTTAACTCTGGTCTATTACCGTCCTCATGGAAAACTGCCACAATTTTCCCAATAATAAAGGATTATAAATCTAGCCTTGAGGATGCCTCAAACTATCATCCCATAGCTAATATTCCATTTTTAGCTAAACTAACCGAAAGAATAGTATTTGATCAATTATCATATTTTGTTGAATCAACTAATGCTTTACATCCAAACCAGACAGGGTTTAGGAAAAACCATTCAACAGAGTACTCACTGATTGGTCTAACCACAAATATACTCTATTACAGGGGTGCCCACACTTTTTGGGCTTGCGAGCTACTTTTAAAATGACCAAGTCAAAATGATCTACCAACAATAAAATTTTAAAAAAACACAAAGCACACTGTATGCATACAATTGTTAATTATCATTCCTATTCCGGGGTTTTTTCAAAGAGGTCAAAGCAGATGACTCTATGCACTGACACCTCAGTAACAACCGTACAAAAATAGACAAATACCTACCCCCTCCCTTTTTACTAAACCACAATAGCAGTTTTCAGTGCAGGGAGCTGCGCTGAATGCCCAGCGCTGCTCTCGATGCTCATAGGCTCCCTGCGCTAAAAACCTCTATTGGGTTAAACAATGGTTTAGTTCCAATATGTTAGCTCTAAACATACAGAAAATAAAAGCTCTACATTTTCCATGGAAAAAGGGAATAAGCTTAAGTGCCCCTTTTACCCTCGATAACATTCACTTGGAGTTGGTAACATCATTTAAAATCCTGGGCATCATCATCGATGATAAATTTTCTTACCAAGAGCACATAAGCAATACCGTAAAATCTTGCTTTTACAGACTCTGAATGATTCGCTGTATCTCTAAATTTCTAGAGCCAAAATCACTAAATATATTAATTCATTCTTTAATTATTGCTAAACTTGATTATTGTAATTCTTTATTAATTAATATCACACAAAAAGAAAAAAAGCGATTTCAGATAATCCAGAAAACTGCCATTAAACTCATTCATAATAGGAAAAAATATGATCATGTCACTCCTTTTCTGATTAAATCCCACTGGCTCCCAATTAACCACCGTATTACTTTTAAAATATTTTATTTCTAGTATTTAAAACCCTTTCCACTAATGAACTCCAATTTATTAATAAATTGCTCATCCCTTATAGTACGTCGCGTTTCCTCCGGTCCACTAACCAAAACCTCATGGTAGTCCCCTCCTTGAAAATTATTGGAACTCGACGGCATTATATATTCTCAGTGATGGCTCCACAACTTTGGAACACTTTACCTCAGCATGTGAGAGAGGAAAATAATTTGAGTCGTTTTAAAAGTAACTTAAAGAGTTTCCTTTTTAAAGATGCTTTTAATCTTTAAATTATGTTCAAATTTTACATTCGTTTTTTTTTTCTTCAGGCTTCCACTTTTCCTTCTCTAATGTTCTTTCCATTTATGGCTCTCTTCTGTACTTTAAAATATTGAATTGTAGTTCTGCCCCTACTTACCTTGTGTATTTATTAGACTGTAAGTCTTTCGATCTAACCCATTATTTTAAATTTTAAACAATATGTTTAAATACATGCTTGCTTTTTAAATTTTTTTTATTTTTATTAATGTTGTATCTCGCTTAGTAAAACTAAATTCATCAAACTAAAATAAAACTTGATACTGTGGAGATCGGGGAGGCAGTGCAGTGTGATCATTTCTATTTGATCTGATGGCCCCGGAATCAGCGCTCAAGTGACTTTGCTGAACTGGGAGCCTTCGCTCCAGAATCACTTTTTGAGATGGTTCCAATAATTGGTGCTAAAGCTCTAAGGCTGGTCACATGGGCATGCAGAGAAACCACTGTAGAACACTTCTCCCTGGCTCTCAAAAACAACGGAAGACAGCTGGTGGCTCCCCGATTTCGGTAAGAATCTAATGAATCCTTCAACGAATTTGCTCACAAACTTCTCAGAAAAGACAAATTGGTCAGAAGGGAACAAGGGCGATGAAATACCTGGCAAGATCACCAAAGAGGCCCTACCACCAGCTCACTACGTGCTTGATCGACAGTATGAATGGCTGCGAAAAAGGAAGAGGAGCTAAATCAGAGGAGCTGCGAGATATGACTCATATTGTTCTCTATGGATAATATGGAGATGGGACTGCAGAGGTTAATGGTTTAATGTTGTAATTTAATTTTTTTCCTTTTGGAGGGATGTGTTAGGAGGAGTAATGACAGGGTGGGAATGCAAGATGAATATGAAATCAGGGTTGTTGCAGAGGGTTCCTTCTGGCCTTGGTAAAACTCTTATTAAGAACATAAGAACATAAGCAGTGCCTCTGCCGGGTCAGACCATAGGTCCATCCTGCCCAGCAGTCCGCTCCCGCGGCGGCCCAAACAGGTCAAGACCTGTCTGAATCATCATTTTTTTTCTGAGAACTTATCAGTGGGAACAAAAATGGAAGAGAATTAATGTGTGTGGAATAGGGGGTAACTAATTTCTTCAACTAAATAATTCAATCCACCTCAACCAGACATAGGAGAACTCACGCACCATTCACACACCCTCCAACCAAAAACGTCAAAAGAAAAAAACAGTTAGACAACCTCCTAGCCATTCGAGCTGCAACACTCGACCCCCAACTCTACAACCTATTGACCTCGACCACAAACTACAAAACCTTCAAAAAAGAAATAAAAACCCTTCTATTCAAAAAACACATAAAACCGAACTAACACAATCAGAACTGTCCCAAGCATCACCTGCAACTACTCCATATGTACTTCTGATGTCATGACAATTCAGACATAATTTATGTTATGTTATGGTATGTTTGGAATAATGGTTACATATATGAGGTTTGATAAAAGAAAATTTTCACTGCCTGTTTCTATTATGACCATTTATTCAGTTTCATGGTTATTACAAAAAATATTTTATTACATGGGGGGGGGTGTCAAAAAATTATGGGCCCCGGGTGCCACATACCCTAGGTACGCCACTGGCTTCCTGAATTCCCTATAAGTAGTAGGCACGAGCAGTTGTTACAGGTCTTTACCCCATAATGCTGCTTGATGTGAGAAAAGATGTTGGTGATAACTTTTAAATTTACAACCTCTAACCGGTGGAGAAAAAAAGTTCGGATGTGAGGTTCTCCTGAATCTGTTTTTTGTGAAGGAGAAAAGGTCTGTTATATATTTAGAGGCTAAGCCGTAAAAGTACCTTGAAGCAAAAACAACCAAACTTGAATTTCACACGTGCCTCCATCGACAGCCAGTGCAGAAGTCGATAGGAAGGTGTCACCTGATCAAACTTCTTCGGCCCACAAAGTAACCTAACTGCTGCATTTTGTACCAGTTGCAATCGCCGCATGTTCTTCTGGGAGAGTGCCAAGTAGGAGATGTTACAATAATCGAATTGACTCAGTATGAGAGATTGTACCAGAATTCTAAATGATGACACATCGAAGAAAGCTCTGATGGACCGAAGCTTCCAGAGGGTGAGAAAGATCTTTCTAATCAGGGAGTCTACCTGGTCTTTCATGGTCAGGCTCTGGTCCAGTGTTACTCCCAATAGACCAGAACCTGACCATGAAAGACCAGGTAGACTCCCTGATTAGGGACACTACTACATGCAATGACTGCCTTTTTGGGGGTTTCCATTACATATGGCTATGATTTGTAGGTAGCAATGTTCTTCTCTGAGAGTCACAGAGGTATTGTGTTAGTAAAATATTTCTGGGTAGTAATCTGTTGTCAAACAGTGGGGCTTTTTTAAATCTATATGAGCTACAGAGCTAACTGAAGACTGTGTTTTGGAATGTGTGCCAACATTGTGGATTAGCAAATGTTTGGTCAGGTTTTATATGTGTGGCTGAATATCCACTGAGTTTGGTTAATACTCTGCACAGCTTCTAACTAGCCCAACTACTTCATTGAAAGGTGCAGTGGAAGCTGTACTGTGTACCAAGGGTGGGGTGACAGCAAAAGCTAGAAGGATGCTATAAAACTAAGGTGTATGGGGACAGACTCAAAAAGATCAAAATAACTTTGGAGAAAAGGTGTGACAGGGGAGCTAGTACCTGGCCAAAACCCAAAGAGTAGCAACATTCCATGCTACCCATCTAGTAGAAGCTTCCCCCATGTCTTAATAACAGACTATGGACTTTTCCTCCAGGAATTTGTCCAAACCTTACTTAAAACCAGCTCAGGAGTAATCTTAAGTAAATACTATTTTATAGAAGGAGTGGTAGATGCATGGAACACTCTCCCAGAAGAGGTAGTGGAGACAGAGTCTGAATTCAAGAAAACCTGGGATCTCTTAGGGAAAAGAAAAGATAATGGTTACTGCAGATGGGCAGACTGGATGTGCCATTTGGCCTTTATCTGTCATCATATGTTTCTAGGGGGGTAGACAGCTGGCCTACTGCGTCCAGAAAAAACTATTCTGCCGCTTTCCCAAACCAGCAGCAGTAAACTTTCCATTCAGTCATCATGGACCTTCCTGCATGTCCCTGTGTTTGCTTATCCACCCCACCCCCAGTGTGATGGGGAGGCGAGTAGGGAGGGTAATGAGGGAAGGAAGAAAGATGGGGGGCAGATGCTGGATGGAAGTAGGGAGGACAGAGTAGAAGATGCCGGCTGGAAGTGGTGGGAATGATATATGATGGAAGGAGGGAGAGAAGTAAAAAAGGCCACATTCTGAATGGGGGAAGAGGAGAGTTAATGAGACCACAGAAGGGGTGAGGGAAAAGATGCCAAGCTGTAGGTAGACTCAGTGAAAAGAGAGTAATTGAGGACTGGATACGAAGAAAATGTCATCTAGACAGATATAGAAAATAAATTGAGAAGGAAGTTGAGGGAAGAAAAGGAAAGGGAAGGAGAGGAGAAAGGTGCCAGACCAACCCCTAGGACAGCCTGTGCACTGCATTGACCCTTGCAGTAGGGGTAGGGATTGTGTAGATGCAAGGTAGTAACCAAACTCAAGTAATATGCAGCCACACATACACTATTGTGCAGTATGTTGAAACAGCAAGAGGCTAGACTGTGGCTACACTGATGACATGGCTACTTACTGCTGGCCACTCTGCACTCATATAGAAGTGCTGCAGACAACAACAAATATGTATCCCTCAGTAGTTTAGGACTAGGTTTGCAGTTAAGATGGCACAGGTTTGATGATGTAAACCTGCAAAGTCCATGAGGCATCTCAGGGACAGCCTCTCCCCCCTCCCTGACCCCAAAGATGACTACATGTGATTACAGCAGTGATGCACACACACACTTTTTTCTCAATGGAAATAAAGGAATATTGACATATTTCCAAAAATACCAGTTCATTCAAAGACAAAGACTTTAAAAACCCCAAGTGCATTCTAATCACTCCAATCCATAAATTGCAGAAAACATGCTAGCACACCCTTTGCTCAGCTCCAGAGTCCAAAGTACTTGCAGATCCCCCCTTCTAAACACAGTTACCATTAGCTGACAGCCACCATTACTCACTCTCTCTCCTTCCCTCCTCCCCCCTCCCGCACCAGAAAACCTCATATTCAGATGCCCATCCTCTTCTCCTCCCCCCCCCAACTTGCTGTTTGCAAGGGTACTAGATTTGATAAGTCCAAAACAAATAAACAACTGACACACCATCCCCAGCCCCATCCATACCGTGCTCATTTCCCCTCCCCAGTCTCTAACCCAGCCCACCTACAGTGCCCTGTTCCACCCTTGCCTACCCCTAGTTTGACCTCTACACCACCCAATCCCCATGGCCCAGCATCTTTGTATCTAGGGTTACCATATAATGAGGGGTAAATTAGAGAATGACACGGTGACAAAATTCATCACCGTTCCCGTCCCCGCGGATAACTGCGGGAAACCATCTTCATGTCATTCTTTAAAGAGAGAGGGAAGAATCAGAATATGAATGGCCACAACCACTGACCTGCAAGCTTTGCTTTGAAGAATGCTGGTGTAGAAGGATTGAGGTTGAAATAGACACTAGAAAATGACATGGGATTATTTCCTGCGGTTATCCGCGGGGATGGGAACAGTGATGAATTTTGTAAATCCCTGGACATATGGGCCTGCCCTGTTAAACCTGCAGATGCCACCCGATTCTGCCCCAGCCCTGCCCCCACAAAGCCTCCTCTTATCTTCGCCGATGAGCTGCATCTGCAGGACCTGAAGCATGTGCAGATGTGTGTGATGTTATCTGCACATGCTCAGAGGCCCTCAAGATGCAACCAGAGGTTCTCGGGGCTTTCCAAAACCCAGAGAAAGTGTTGGGTTTTGGAAAGACTGTCCATGAACTCAGACAGTCCTCTAAAAAAGAAGACATGCCCGGGTTTCCCTGGATGACTGGTAGCTCTATCTCAGAGGTGGGCAACGAGGGCCGCAGGATTTCCCCAATGAATATGCATGAGATCTGTTTGCATGCACTGCCTCCATTGTATGCAAATAGATCTCAAGCATATTCATTGGGGAAATCCTAAAAACCCAACTGGATTGCGGCCCTCATTGCCCACCCGTGTTCTATCTCAATCTCCAGCCCCCAACTTGGCTATCTAGGGGGGAGAATGATTCTTGCAAGTCTTCCTGTCCCACGTACCTCCTCCGGTGCAGCAATTTCTAAACTTTGGGCAGATGGTAGAGTTAACAAGTGATCCTGCTACTGTTGTCCTGCCCCAGAAGCCCTCACTCTGCAGTACTTCCTGTTCCCACATTGGCAGCCACTGCAGAGTAAAACCTTCCAGAGCAGGATGACAGTAGCAAAATCACTTGTTAACGGCAGCTGGACAAAGTTTGGAAATGGCAGCACTGGAGAAGATTATATGGGGACAGGGGAGACTCACAAGAACAATCCCTAAATCCAAGGTGAGGGCTGGACTGGAGGAAAGAAATGTACAAAGAATAGGGTTACCAGATGTCTGGATTTACCTTGATATGTCTCTGTGGATGTCTTCCTGAACTGGAGGGAGTGTGTCTGGGTTTTCAACAGTCCAGCTTCCACATTTGAGACAGAGTGTGTCCAAAACCCAGATATACTCCTTCCAGTTCAGGCAGTGGCGTACCTAGGGTATGTGGCACCCGGGGCCCATCATTTTTTGACACCCCCCCCCCCCCCCATGTAAAATTTTTTTTTTATTTTTTTTTTTTTTTTTTTGCAATAACCATGAAATGGAATAAATGGTCAGAATAGAAACAGGCAGTGAAAATTTTCTTTTATTGAACCTCATTTATGTAACCATTATTCCAAACATAACATAACATAAATTATGTCTGAATTGTCATGACATCAGAAGTACATATGGAGTAGTTGCAGGTGATGCTTGGGACAGTTCTGATTATGTTAGTTTGGTTTTATGTGTTTTTTGAATAGAAGGGTTTTTATTTCTTTTTTTAAGGTTTTGTAGTTTGTGGTCGAGGTCAATAGGTTGTAGAGTTGGGGGTCAAGTGTTGCAGCTCGAATGGCTAGGAGGTTGTCGAACAGTTTTTTTCTTTTGACGTTTTTGGTTGGAGGGTGTGTGAATGGTGCGTGAGTTCTCCTATGTCTGGTTGAGGTGGATTGAATTATTTAGCTGAAGAAATTAGTTACCCCCTCATCCCACACACATTAATTCTCTTCCATTTTTGTTCCCATTATAAAAAACACTGATAAGTTCTCAGAAAAAAAAATACATTAAAATAAGAAGTGAAAACAAAGACCCCTACAGATGAGAACATAACATAAGAATAGCCTAACTGGGTCACACCAATGGTCCATCATGCCCAGTAGCCCATTCTCATGGTAGCCAATAGTGCTGCCCGATTCAGAGAAAAATATTTCATTCGATTCGATTCACCCTGTTGAATTGATTTTTCGATTCGATTCACTGTTAATGACACCGCTTTTTAAGTTTAAACAAAGTATAACAATAAATTTCACAACAACAATAAATTTCACAAAGTACTGTACTTTAAAAAAAAAAATCACATTTTTCCATTAAAGCAGTTCTGGAGACATTTGCTTGAACAGTCTTTTTTCCCAGTCCATAAGCAAGCAATATGAAAAAGATTTCCTTAATTATCTACTCAAACATTTTTGCTATTTACTTTCATTGTACCTAGACTATTATTCAGTAGAAAAAATGTAGTTTGTTCAATCAAGCAGAACATTCACTCATAGAAGTCCAATGTCCACACAGGATTTGATTGAACAAACCAAATTTTTTCTACTGAATAATAGTTTAGGTATACTGAATAGCAAAAATGTTAAAGCCACACAGAAAAGCAGTAAAAGTCAATAGGTTCTCCAAGTGGGAACAACCTGATGTCTCAGCACTTGAGGAAAAGACCACGTAATAATGTTTATAAGATAAATCATATAAATGATTATACTGAAGCAGGGTGTTCTCAGCGTGAGAGGTAAGCGAGAGGAGAGAATTCTCCAGTGCTTTACACAATAAGGCTCCTCTGCCTGCAGTGCACACCATCATAGGACACCTCAGGTGTGCTCAAATTAATCAATGTGATAAATTAAACAGTGATAAACAATTGGTCAATCACAAGAGTGCAAGATCAAACAGGTTGTTCCCACTCAGAGAACCTATTGACTTTACTGCTTTTCTGTGTGAGTAGATAATTAAGCAAATTTCTTTTAGCCTACAGAACTGATTCTCACCTTCCATCCCCAGCCCCCAAGACTTACCAGACCCCCCCTGCCGATGCATTTACTTACTGCCTGAACTGGATATTAAATCGTGGGGAAGAGAGGAGAAAAGCGGGGAAAGAGCCAGCCAAAACTAGTATTTGTTGCTGCTGAGTGCACCAATCCAGGGCAAGCAGACGCTTCCCCCATGTCTTAATAACAGACAATGGACTTTTCCTCCAGGAATTTGTCCAAACCTTTCTTAAAACCAGCTACGCTATCTACTTTTAACATAACTTCTGGCCACTTCATTTTTAAGCTTAGATCTTTCCTTCCAAACAGAGACCTTGCTAGATGTCAAATACAGCACAAGGTAACTTCACATGGACTTAACTGTGCAGGAAATGAATCTCCTCATACACCCACCATATAGTGCAAAAATATGCAAAGGTCTGTTTTTTTTCTTTCGATCACTACATAGCCTAATGCCACACAAGCAGCGCTGTTACAAACATATTCTGAAGGTCAATGCTAAGGTTGACAAAGTTTCCTTCCTTGGACCAGAAGGAGATACTGACAAACCACTGGAAGAGATTCTAAAACAACTACCCAGAAATAACACCCAAAGACCCACTCAGTGTGTGAACCAGTTGAGTGGAGTGGACTAACTGGGGGTGGAAATGGGCCCAGAGTTTGCTCAGCAGAATTTCCCAGACTACCTCTTCCTCTCAACACACTGACATGCTACCACCACCACCAACACTAGGAACACCTCACCGAGTATGCCAGCAATGCTTATAAACTTTATAAAACACATTATTATATTTTCTTATAAAGCATATATTTTAACTGAACTCAGCCTTGCCATTCACAAAAATAGAAAAGTTCCCATTTCAAGCTGTCTCATGTACACTTTTCAAATCTAACATATTGTAATCACAAAACAGAAAATAAAATTATTTTTTCTACCTTTTGTTCTCTGATCAATATTCAAATCTTGTTGGTCCCAGGCTCTTGTTGTCTTGCTTGCCAGGGTCTCCTTTCTCCGTGCTAACCATCCGTCTGCCATCTCTGTTCTCCCCTTCCGTTTCCCTTCCCTCTCCCGGAGATCTGGCATCTTTCCTTTTTTTTGTCTCCATCCACAGATTCACCTTTTCTCAACTCCCCACCACCCCAGGATCCACCATCTCTCCCTTTCTGTTCCCAACTATCCTCCTATCCAGTATCTCTATCCCCCCTCCACACCATCCCCTGTTTCCAAGTTCTCTCCCTTTCTGTTCCTTCCCTCCCTAAATCCCATTATGCACCATCTCTCTCCCACTCCTCTGTTTTTAGACCCATTATTTCTAACCCCCAAAGTCTGGCATATGCACGTATCTTTGAACCCCCCCTTCCCTCTCTCCCTCTGTGTACTTTTACACCAGGACCCCCCCCCCCCCGAAGGTCTGTCCCCCCTTAAAGGTCTGCCTGTCCCACCCCCTTGTAGGCCTGTCCCCCCTTAAAGGTCTGCCTGTCCCACCCCCTTGTAGGCCTGTCCCCCCCTTGAAGGCCTGACCCCCCCTTGAAGGCCTGCCTGCTTGTCCCCCCTTGAAGGCCTGTCCCCCCCCCTTGAAGGTTGGCACCCCCCCAAAGGCCTGCACCCCCTTGAAGGCCTGTCCCACCCCCTTGTAGGCCTGTCCCCCCCTTGAAGGCCTGTCCCCCCCCCCTTGAAGGCCTGCACCCCCCCCTTGAAGGTTGGCACCCCCCCCAAAGGCCTGCACCCCCTTGAAGGCCTGTCCCACCCCCTTGTAGGCCTGTCCCCCCCTTGAAGGCCTGCCTGCCTGTCCCCCCCTTGAAGGCCTGTCCCCTCCCTTGAAGGTCTGCACCCCCCCCCGAAGACCTGCACCCCCCCTTGAAGGCCTGCCTGCCTGCCTGTCACCCCCCTCCCCCTTGAAAGTCTGCATGCCCGCCCGCCCGCCCCACCCTGAAGGCCTGATGCCCCGACCCACCCCGAAGGACCATTCGCCCCCCTGGCCTCCCCGCACTACCTATGAAGCAGCCGCAGCAGGATCGCGACGTCAGCTATCTTTGCGCTGCTTAGGAGCTGCTTCCTGCGCCGCGGTCCCGCCCCCTCCTCTGACGTCAGAGGAGGGACGGGACCGCGGCGCAGGAAGCAGCGCCCAAGCAGCTGAGGGATTGCTGACGTCGCGATCCTGCTGCGGTCTGCTTCATAGGTGTGCTGGAAGGTCAGTGGGGCGAGCGGTCCTTCGGGCGTGGGGGGGACTGAGCGGCAAGGCCGGGAACACCCCCTCAGGGCTGGTACCCGGGGCGGCCCGCCCCCCCCCCCACCCCCCCCTAGGTACGCCACTGAGTTCAGGAAGACATCCACAGACACCCACACAGTTCTCTAAAAAGAGGACATGTCCAGGTAAATCCAGACCTCTGGTAACCCTACTCTTTGCACATTTCCCTCCTCTGTCGCCAACCCAGTTCCCAAGTACCTTCCTCTCCCACTTCCAAATCCAGTTTTCCTTCTCCTACCCCCTCCCCCTTCCCCTTCCTATTCATCCATTTCCCCCCTCCCCCCCTGTTGCTTCACAGAGGGGGCCCTACCTCCTCCTCCCCCCCTTCTCTCTGTTGCTTCACAGAAGGGGGACCCACCTCCTCCCCCTCCCCCTGTTGCTTTACAAAGGGGGCCTACCTCCTCCCCCTCCCCCCTGTTGCTTCACAGAGGGGGGTCCCACCCCTTCCCCCTGTTGCCTCACAGAGGGGGATCCCACCTCCCCTTCCTTCCTTCCTTCCACCCTCCCCTCCCCCTCCCCCTCCAACTATGAGGCCTACTATGGGATACATAGCTGGGCATATGGTCAGTTTGCTATCTGGAACCTGGATCTTCAATCGCACCACCGTGAAATAGAGTTGGTGGTAGATCCATGCAGAGGCAGTCCGGGAGAGTCACAAGGTCCATGGTAGCACAACTATCTTTGAGAGGGAGGTAGAGGCCATAGTGGGCCCCTTCCCCTGGCCACAGCCCCGCCCTCGGCCCTACCTGTGGTCTTGGCCAGATGTTCCATGGGAGGACCCCTGGCTGGTGGAAGCCTGTCTGGAGGAGGCCTGTAGGGTGGCTTGATCACCAACAGGGCGACCCCGGGCATTGAGCTGGCTGAGCAGGTATGTAAGCATGGCCTGCATGTGCTTGTGAGATTGCCGGGTGGCAACTTGCTCCCACGACCAGATCAGCGAGATGCTCATTGATAACATCCACCTTGCTGGCGAGAACATCCAGAGTCATATTGAAGCCCCGCAACCTCTTCCCTGAGCTGGACTTGGTCCTGGTGGATGGTGATTTTCACACACATCCAGGGAGAGGGGGAAAATATATTTTGTATTATTATTTGATTGGATGTAAGTGCTGTTCAATGTATTTCTTGTTTGTAAAAGTTTTTGCACTTTGTACTCGAATTGAAAATCAATAAAGAATTATAAAAAAAAAAAAAAAAAAAAAGCAGAAGCAGTACTCTGTAAATTACAAAAATCTCTCCACAAGTTTAATTCTTCAAGTATTTGAAAAAAAATCATAAAAGACAAAAAAAAAATAGAAAGCATTCAATTACGAATGCCACATAAAAATGTGCTAATAGAATACTAAACTATATATAGTGCTCAGTCACCAACCAAATAGTGTCATAAAAATGGCAGCAATGGTTGTGCAGAGGGACCATCGTAGCACATAGAGAGTCCCTCTTACTGCCCTCCAAGTAACATAACGTTGAACTATTAGGTGTATCGTGTAGTAGAAAATGATGAATATAAACGTTACTTATCTGAATCAGATGAGAAAATTAATGGAGGCAGTAATTTAACGGTAATGCTAGACAATTTACTATTGAAATCTCAATCAATCAAGTGCTGTGAAACCTTTACATCCCCGTATTCACTGGACTACTGGCCTCCCTTTGACTCAAGTGTCGCTCAAGGCGTCGTCAGGAAGGGGGCATAGCACGGCCAGCAGGAACGCTGCAATTCAGTGGGGGGCACTCGTAATTGAATGCTTTCTATTTCTTTTTTGTCTTTTATGATTTTTTTCCAAATACTTGAAGAATTAAACTTGTGGAGAGATTTTTGTATTTTGTATTTTAACACAAGTGCTCCTGGAATCTGTTTAGTTTTTTCGACTCTGTAAATTACACACAGATTTATCCAATGAATCTAATTTATTTCTTAGCTGTATTATTTGAGTTTCATACTCATTCATTTTAATTGTTGTGTCGGAGTAGAACTGACACAATTTCAAAACATTATTTTGTAATGAAGATTCAATTCTATTAACTATACATCATTTAAAGTGACTACTTTATCTTTAGGGAGAACACTAAGGCTTGGCTCCACAACCATTTGTACAGAAATCAAACCTTTTGCTCCCACCGTACCAGATTGATCTGAAACACTAGGGCTAGATTCACTAAGGGCACGGATCGGATCTGATCCTTGTCTGGAGGGCTGATTTCACGAATCGCCCTCATGCAAATGAGGGTGATCGGAATCGCACCCCGAACCGCCTGCCCATGGTTAAAACCACAGGTTTACACTGCAGGGAAGGGCAGGAGAGGCGGAGCAGCAGGAGATATTCAGAGCGAGAGCAGGGTGGCGAGTCGGGGCGGCAGGAGAGATTTGGGGTGAAAGCAGGAGATCGGGGCAGGCAGGAGATTGCAGGAAATCTGGGCAAGCAGGAGATAGTGGGAGATCGGGGCAGGCAGGAGATTGTGTGAGATCGGGGCAGGCAGGAGATAGCGGGAGATCAGGGCAGGCAGGAGATCGGGGCTGAGAGCAGGAGATCGGGGCAGGCAGGAGATTGTGGCTGAAAGCAGAAGATTGGGGCAGGCAGGAGATTGGGGTTGAGAGCAGAGAAGCAGGGCAGAAAGCAGGGCGGCAGAAGGCAGGGCAATCAGAAAGAACCTCAGCAACTGGTCCTCAGCAGTCGCTTATGTTTGGATCGGCCAGCCCAGTTGATGTTGCTTTTTTATTTTAGTGAATCGCTTCCTGACAAGTGGTTCGACAATGAACTACTCCAACTCAAAAGACAATGCAGACAAATAGAAAGAAAATGGAGAAAAAGCAGCCAAGAATCCACAAAAACAGCATGGATAGTAACAAACCGAAAATACAAACAAAAACTGAAGGAAAAAAGAAAGACATACTATTCAAAACAAATAGGAGAAGGACCCCAAGACACTAAAAAGCTATTCCAGCTACTAAAAGTTCTCACAAACACCACACCCTACATAGCCAACAGCAACTCCCCCCCTCCTTCAGCCACCCTCTTAGCCACATACTTGAAAAACAAGATTGTAAACTTCAGAGCCTCATTCAACGGAACCCCCACACACATAGAGACATCATTTCCCCCTACAGAAAAAGAACCAATCGCGGCAGATAGAACCTGAGCCCATTTCTCACCTATACAATGGTCAGACTTCAACAATCTTTATAATAAATACAGCCATGCAGCCTGCGACCTTAACCATTGCCCCTCATACCTACTGAAAACCTTAAGTACATTATTCCGCTCCCTTCTTCTACAATGGATACACTCTTTACTACTAGAGGGTCATTTCCCACAAGAACTCAGCTAAATCATCATAACTCCGATATTAAAAGACCCCAAAGGAGCAACGGACCAACCATCCAACTACAGACCCATAGCCTCAATCCCACTGTACGTCAAACTGATGGAAGGCCTCGTAGCCAAAACTTTAGCCTCAAACCTATATAATCACAACCTACTCCACCCCACACAATCGGGCTTCAGAGTCAACTACAGCACGGAGACCCTACTAGGAATACTAATGGACACCGCAAGACAATACCTCTGTACAGGCAAGAAAATCCTACTCATACAACTAGACCTCTCTGCAGCCTTCGACCTGGTAGATCACGACATTCTTCTACAAACTCTAGACTCCATTGGAATCTTAGGCAAAGTACTTGCATGGTTCAAAGGCTTCCTACAATCCAGAACCTACAGGGTTAAAACAATGCAAGAAAAATCAGAACCATGGTCCAACCCCTGCAGAGTTCCCCAAGGATCACCCCTATCACCCACACTATTCAATATATACATAGCCTCCATCAGCTCCTATCTAGACAAACATGGCATAACTTCATACAGCTATGCGGATGACTTCACTATTCTCCTCCCCTTCGACCACCCAGAACCCACCATGACAAGCACAATACACAGAACACTCGAAACGGTAGCAACATGAATGACAGAGCACAAATTAAAACTTAACCCTGACAAAACAAACTTCATCCACCTAGAAAACAACAAAACTCAAACCTTAACAAATCTAGTAATAAACTCGATCTCATTCCCAATTTAACCCACACTAAAACTTCTGGGAGTAATAATTGACAGAGGCTGTACCATGCAAACACAAATCAACAAAGTAATAAAAGCATCGTTCGTGACCATGAGAAATCTAAGACAAATCTGAAAATTCTTCGACAGGAAACAATTCCTACTTCTGGTACAATCTCTTATCCTTGGACTAATAGACTACTGCAACATGCCCAGCGCCCATGATAAAACAATTACAAACAATACAAAATACAGCCCTGAGACTCGTCTACTACTAAAAAAAATATGACTTACCATGACTCACACTGGCTTCCAATACAAGCAAGAGTACACTTCAAATTCTACTGCCTACTTTTCAAGGCTATTAACGGAGAAAGTCCAACCTACTGGAATAACCGACTAACTCGATCCTCTTCAACCAGGCACAGGAGAACCCACTCACTATTCACACACCCATCATCCAAAAATGTCAAACAAAAAAACTATATGACAACCTAATAGCCTCCAAAGCACCTAAACTGGACAGACAAATCACCATTCTGTTATCATCAATCACAGACTACAAAACCTTCAAGAAAGATATTAAAACCATACTCTTCAAAAAATACATAAAACCCATCTAGCACAACCAGTCCCTACCCAATCCCCTCCAACCTTCTCTATACCCTTAATACACCCTAATGTGCTTCTAACTACCCAACAAAGTCTAAAATGCTTCTAATTTACCCAACTAGTATCCTTTCGTCAATGTTTTATTCAATGTTTTTTTCTTTTCTTTCAAACCACTTTTCTGGGGCGTCAGACATGCCAATTATATTCGCCTCCATTCTGGCGACATAAAAGTCTTTTTGGCTATGACTCTGGCTGTGGCCTCTTCATTCGCCCACTATAAATAACTTTTTGTTTTTTGTATTATTTTGTTTTTTAAGTTGTTTTTATTTTTTATAATAAAGTGCTAGTGCTTATTTTCATAAATATTAAAGTGAAAATAACTTATCTTAAAAAGACTTTGTTTCCTTTAGTATAATCGGACCAGGGACCTGTCAAATCGACATGTTTCGCCTCCTTGGCTTTTTCAAGATTAAGTCCCCCTTTTCTTTTTCATATGACCATCCCGATACTAAAGCATTTTCGATCTACCAAGATCTACCAAGATCTACCAAGATCTTGGTAGATCGAAAATGCTTTAGTATCGGGATGGTCATATGAAAAAGAAAAGGGGGACTTAATCTTGAAAAAGCCAAGGAGGCGAAACATGTCGATTTGACAGGTCTCTGGTCCGATTATACTAAAGGAAACAAAGTCTTTTTAAGATAAGTTATTTTCACTTTAATATTTATGAAAATAAGCACTAGCACTTTATTATAAAAAATAAAAACAACTTAAAAAACAAAATAATACAAAAAACAAAAAGTTATTTATAGTGGGCGAATGAAGAGGCCACAGCCAGAGTCATAGCCAAAAAGACTTTTATGTCGCCAGAATGGAGGCGAATAATTGGCATGTCTGACGCCCCAGAAAAGTGGTTTGAAAGAAAAGAAAAAAACATTGAATAAAACATTGACGAAAGGATACTAGTTGTACAATACTAGTCAATGTAAAGAACACTGGCTTATATATCTAATTTACCCAACACATATCACTTAAGCTCTCGATTTCTCTTTGGTAATTCTTATTACCCAACATTTATCACCTTAAGATCTCGACAACTCTTTGGTACTTCTTTAGTAAATATTATGACATCACTTTGCTATTCCTATTTGATACTTCTTAAGTAAATCGTATGACATCGTTTATGTTATTCCTTCAAACTTTTAATGTAATTCTTGATAACTTTGATGTAATCCGCCTAGAACCGCAAGGCATTGGCAGAATAGAAATCACTAATGTAATGTAATGTAATTTGCATGAGCAGATCAGAGGATGATTGGGACAGAGATTAGTGAATCAGGACGGAGGGAAATTGGGTCATAAAGGGGTCGCTAAGTGGTCGGAAGTTGATCGATGGGCTTAGTGAATCTAGCCCTTAGTCCAGTTACATCAGACAATTGTAAGGAACAGGTTACTTCCTCAACCTTAAAGGGTGTCTCTACTCTTCCAACAAAACTTGATGGCTGGGGAGGTGCCACATCGATGTGGAGATGCTGGTTAGCGTCCCCCTTGAAGTTCGATTGGATTTGTTACACCCTGTGGTAGCAGACTTATGAAATGCTGGCCACCGTTGGTGTACCGATCAACAGCAGATAAGTGGAAGATTTTTCCTCTATCTTCAAATGCATACAATTTAATAATTTAAATAGCACCGAACAATGCTTTTATCTATCTGCAACATTACAGAGGTTTTTTGCCAGTGAGGTTATCGCCTAACCACCTTTCAACCACCATTGTGGTGGTGGGAGGGCCTCAGTCTGAGGCTTTTTCCTCTGTTTAATTGCCTTTTATGATTAAGCTTGCAAGGAGTTATAGATATCCACTAGACGTCATTCTCACATTTTTTTTGTGAACGTGTTTATTTGATACATTAGGATTTCACAGTACTTGAGTCTTTTTGCTAATCCCAATCATAAACCATGCCCACAAACCTTCGACTCGAGTTTCACTTAGCGCGTCATTAGTAAAACAAAATAACAATTACTACTTACATAACTCTCACTCATTCACAAATCCAGCCGCTCGCAAACCATTGCAACCATCGCAATTAAATATCAGCTTCAGTAAACTAATTTCCAAATCATGAACAATGCACGAGTTTATGTCTACATACCTAATGGGTAGAGGGACTAATGCATCGGGACACAGTGAAGGCAGAATAAAACCAACTGCCGGGGAGCATGTTTCAAAGCCCCAAGGAGAGACACAACTCTGAGGACCCCCACAATGGAATGGCAACTCTAGGGTCCCAGTGAGAGCCCCTACTCCATCCTCCGAAAAAGTACACAGGTGAGCAATCTCCATGAGGCGGTTAGCAGCGAGGCGATACCTGGGCAGCTGCTAATGTTTGCTCTGGGATGGAGGAGATCAGCAGGCGAACTAATCCCCACCCATAGGCATCTGAGAGTCAATATGTGGTAAGACGGTGTGTTTGCACTGAGCATTAAGAAAAATAAAGCCCAGCAGGAAACAATAGAGAAGGAAGCGTGACACCCAAGTATAAGGAAGATGAGATATGTGGTAAGACGGTGTGTTTGCACTGAGCATTAAGAAAAATAAATCCCAGCAGGAAACAATAGAGAAGGAAGCGTGACACCCAAGCACAAGGAAGATGAGATTGAGAGGGAAGAGGGGTGGGAGGCACTTCCTGGTGCAGGTTTAACTACTTTGAACTTGTTTCAGTGGGGCACAGATGTGTTGGTACTAGGACAGAGGGTACTATGGCAGAGACACTCATAAAAAGGTACTGTATATGTCAGGGGTAGGGAACTCCGGTCCTCGAGAGCCGTATTCCAGTCGGGTTTTCAGGATTTCCCCAATGAATATGCATTGAAAGCAGTGCACGATGTTCCCAAATGGACTTTATTTGAAAGTATCAAAGTTCCAAAGGTACACTAAAATCATCCACATAAAATAATTCCATCCACATAAAAGTAAATCATCCACATAAGAGCCTTAAAGGACCTAGTCCGCTAGGGATACAGGACCCAACACAGTCCGCGTTTCGACAAAAAGTCTTCTTCAGGGGTCCTATAAATAATGAGGGGTAATTAAGAATGCATGTAAGTTATGAATAGTAGTAGTGATAAAATGTGAAACTGTGAATGATATCTGGCATGCAAAGAGTATGAAAGATATGTGATAAAAGGACACAGTGATGTAAATGGCACTAATAAAAATGAGTTGGTGGACGATTTACTTTTATGTGGATGGAATTATTTTATGTGGATGATTTTAGTGTACCTTTGGAACTTTGATACTTTCAAATAAAGTCCATTTGGGAACATCGTCACTCCACAGAGTTTTTTTGGTTTTCTCTGGATTTTCTTCTTTGTGGATATTTTGGGGTCAATTCCTTTTGTTTTTTGAAAGCAGTGCATACAAATAGATCTCATGTATATTCATTGCGGAAATCCTGAAAACCCGACTGGAATACAGCTCTCGAGGACCAGAGTTCCCTACCCCTGGTATATGTTAAGAACGTAAGACTAGCCGTACTGGGCCGGACCAATGGTCCATCTAGCCCAGTAGCTGGCTTCACACTGGCCTAAATCACAAGTACCTGCCAAAAAACCAAATAGTAGCAACATTCCAGAATCTCAAAGTGGCAACATTCCTTGCAGAATTCCCAAAGAGTGACAACATTCCATGTTACTGATCTAGGGCAAGCAGTGGCTTCCCCTATTTCTCAATTTTCTGACTGCACTTTTCCTCCAGAAACTTGTCCAAACCCCAATGACAGGTGTGACTGTGAAGAAAGTGTGACTCAGATTTCCAGACTCCTCTATCCATTTTGTCTGTAACCAAAGAGGAGAGGTCCCTGTCCGGGTCTGTGTAACCCTGGGGTGAGTTATACTGTCTCCCTATGTTTCCAGGTTAGATTTACTAGAAGGCACTACCATATTATTCCTCATTGAGATACATCATTGTGTGTTATTTACATGGTAGCGCACTCAGGTGACAGCAAGGAAGCTTTCTGTTATGTGACATTCCGACATACCACTAGGATCAAGCACTGTCATTTTTGAAGAAGGTGGTGGGATGAGCAGGATGCCACTGGACACTTCTCCAGAACTGTTTATCATTTCTATAGTGCTGAAAAGCGTACGCAGTGCTGTACAATCAACATGCACTAGATGGTCTCTTACAATCCAATTGGACAGACAGACAAGACTATGATAGTATTATTGGTCCACAGAGGTGGGGGCACCACAGCATTACAGACTCTCTGGTTAAGGGGCTCCCTATGCTGGGTGCCTGTAGCTCTTAAGGCTACTCCTTTTCTTACTGTGATTGACTGCATTAAAACCTGTGTTGCATAATTTGGAACCTTCCTCTGCTCCTCATGTTATCGTCCACTTTTTATCATAGCAGAACAAGAATCCAGGCTACACTGACTGCTCCAGTACCTCCGGGATCTTATCAGAGAGCAAAAATTCTGGACTTAAGGATCTGATTTGACAGGTCCCTGAAGAAGAGTCCCACATTGGAATGGGCACTTCGGTGGACCCACTAAATCTTTAAACCCTCCCTACACCCTCAAATGGCCCCTCGACAGCCCAGGTAGTGACTGGCACCCATGCCAAGGTCTTAGCCACCAGCTGGCTGCTCCAGGCTTGGATGCTACCTGTACAAATTAATTCATTTTGCTTGATGGGGAAGGTTTCTGCTCTGCCATCGAAAACCAACAGGAACCCTTGGCCACACTGGCAGTACTGGGCACAGCACCTAGGAACTGCTATTTCTCAGTTCTTTAGGAAAGGTTTTGTCCTGTCACATCTCTTTCTTCAGAATGAATCTTCCATGTAGCATATCTAAACTGATAGCTCTCCTCCTCCAGGACAACCCAGAGCTGAGTAGGTGTGGCTGCTTTTTTACCTTCTTCACACAGACACTGTTTCCAAATGCTGTGTGACAGCAGAGTCGGCTAGGCAGGAGCTCCTTCTGGTTCTCCTCCCAGAGACTTTGTCTTCAGGGGGCAAAAAAACTCCAAAGATCCCAAGAAACACCTGCAGGTACGCAAGGGAACAGGAGCTAAGGCTTTCTTCTAAGTGTAATGTCACCATTTAATCAGGGACTACATTTCATACAGGAGAAAGAAGTGACACCAACCCAGGGAGAATTAGAAAGCAAGGGGACTGGGGAAAGATCTCATTGAAGGGATATTCCTATAGGGGGGATTATACTTAATGAGCAAAGTTATAACAGCTGAGGGTAATTGGCCATGGTTGAATCATCTAGCCTGTCAATCACTAGCCAGGTGTCAATCTCAACCCAGAGCTTTTTCTTTTAAATTTTGGTTAGCTTAATGGTTGGTTGTTTGATTGCATTCCCTAAGGATACCTGCTTGGGGTGGTAAATTTCAGTGGGGTGGGGGGCAATATTGCTATGTATTCATTGGGTAGGGAATAGTGTATGTGGTTGGGGTTGCCTTGTGAAAATGTTTGAGATGTAAGACACTTTGGGTCATTTGGTGATATTTTGATCTATAACTGAGCCCTGTATAAAGTTTTAGAAGATGCATTTCTTGACTTATGCATTTGACTCTGCTTTCTATTTGTCAGTTGATACATTGATTCTAGTTTATATGGTTCTGTTTTGATGTGACTTGTTTGAGTGTTTTCATAGACATGTAACAGCAAGGT
Source organism: Geotrypetes seraphini (assembly GCF_902459505.1). NCBI lineage: Eukaryota > Metazoa > Chordata > Amphibia > Gymnophiona > Dermophiidae > Geotrypetes > Geotrypetes seraphini. Next base: position 69,049,991 of record NC_047091.1, on the reverse strand, counting down.
AAAAATATAATTCTAATACATCACTTGGAACTTAAAATTGCTTATTTATTCTTTCCGAAAATACAAGGCCTGGAGAGGGGGGGCACAAGAAGAAGCTATTTAGTACATTTTTAAAACAAGTTGGAAAAGAAAATGTTTCTTCACTCATTGCGTACTTAAACTCTGGAATTTGTTGCCAGAGAATATGGTAAAAGGGTTTAGCTTACCAGGGTTTAAAAGAAAAGTTTGGATAATTTCCTAGAAGAAAAGTCTGTAAGGCCTTGTGGCACGTGGGATAGTGGTCTTAATTCATCTTTGGTCAGTTCTCAGTATTGCAATTCTTATGAAATAAATACAGGAGTCGCTCCTGGTGAAGAGCCTTGGGAGGGAGAAGCAGGGAGAGCTGAGTTCAAATTAAGACATCTGGTAACCCAAATCATTCTGCAGCTTTCAAGTGCTGCTGACCATTGAAAGGGAGGCAATGAGTCACTGAAGCTATTTACCATCCTGGTTCTACAGGAAAGTGACATTTAGTGAATCGGGTTCTGACTTTTACTGGTTAGTCTTACCGATAGGTAATTCTTCAGCCTCTATTTCTACAAAATCCTCACTGGATATTTCATCTAAGAAAAGCAAAATCTAGAGAGGGGGTTTAACCAGGATCAGGTTGGTTCTGCCTGCCTGGAACAAAACATTAGGAAATCAATAAAAAAAATTATCAAAGGAGATAAAGGTTGACATCTGCTAGGGAGACATTTAATTCTTTTTATTTATTTATTTATTTATTTATTTATATCTTTATTCATTTATAATACTTTCATTAAGTGAATACAATAAAAATACATTTTACACTTTATACATCACTTAAAATCCTTAGAATATATAATAAGATCAACACATTTTCCCATCAAAAATTATTATATAGTTATTGATGAAGTATATTCATAACCTTCCAAAAGTGCAAATGTCATATTTTTCATTTTTATAAAGAAATAGTAAGCACCTATATAAACATTTAATTCTAAGTTTCTCAAGATTGTTTACTGATAAGGTTCAGATAAATCTTTTCCACACACAGGGCCTTTAGAAGTTGAGAAAACTGGTACACAGTTTGGCTGTTTCACACAGTTTCACCTTTGACTCTCAGGAACCCACCAGGGAGGGGGCTGGTGGGGGAGGAAAGGATGATGTGGTTTTGAATTTCCAGGAGGGGATTGAAGGTGTGCACTTTGTATCTTGGACAGGTTGGCCATTGCTGAATGAGGCCTGAGTACAGCTGATGCTGCTAAGTCAGATTAACTCTGCCGGACTCTGAATTGTGGTATATTACTGTTAATTATTGGGATTTGGCTCATGCCTTTTCCAGCTGTTGCTCAAGGTGAGTAAATAGATCCCTGTCTCTGTAGCTTCCAATTCAAGTTTGTCCTGGATGGATGAAGCAGATCAGTGCTCAGCTTGGGGGGGGGGGGCGGGGGATGTCCATTTGTGACAGGAGTATTTTGGTTTAATCTTCCACATCTCCTTAGAACCTTGGCTGTAATTCTTCAGTCATAACCACCACTCATCTCTTCCATTTTTCCTTTCTAGACCATCTACAGATTGCGGTAAAGAGGAAAGGGAGTCTTAGTGATGTCCCACAAGGGTTACAGTTTCGGCATCCTCCTTATGCTTATCTGTACCCTGTCTGTAATCTTCCTGCGAGCTAAATGGACCACTGAACTGAGGAAAATACTTAGTTACTCCCAATTCAAAGAAAGTGAGTGCCCCATGGCGGAAAGTACAGAGGACAGCAACAGGACTGAAGATTGCAAAGTCCACAAGAAAAGAAATGGCATTTGGACAGTGAATTCGAGTGGTCGTTTGGGCAACCAGATGGGCCAGTTTGCCACTCTGTATGCACTGGCTAAACTCAATGGCTATGAAGCCTACATCCAGCAGGAAACCTATGATTGGCTGGCCCCAATCTTCAGGATCAGCCTCCCAGTGATACATAAGAAAGTGGTTAGTAAGATACCCTGGAAAAACCGTTGGGTCCATGACTGGATGTCAGAGGAATACAAGCACATTGAAGGGGAATATGTGAAACTCACAGGCTACCCTTGTTCATGGACTTTCTACCACCACATCCGAGAGGAGATCCTCCGGGAGTTCACCTTCCATTACTTCATCAGAGATGCGACCAATAACTATTTAGAGCAAGTAAAAGGGAAAAGGAAGAATGCCACCTTCATTGGGGTCCACGTACGAAGGGGGGATTACGTCTATACAATGCCCAACACATGGAAAGGAGTAGTGGCAGACAAGACTTACCTGGAGAAGGCGATGAGCTATTTCCGTAATAAGTATCAAGAACCCATCTTTGTGGTGGCCAGTAATGAGATACAGTGGTGTAAGGAGAACATTGATGCCTCTAGAGGAGACGTCTACTTCTCTGTGGATGGGGTGGAGTCTTCACCTGGGAAGGACTTTGCCCTCCTTGCTCATTGTAACCACACTATCATGACTATTGGCACCTTTGGTTACTGGGCAAGCTACATGGCAGGAGGGGAGACCATTTACCTCACCAACTTCACTCTACCAGAGTCTAACTTCTTGAAAGTCTTCCATTATGATGCTGCCTTCTTACCAGAGTGGAAGGGGATCCCTGCTGACCTCTCACCTCTTCTTAAACTGCAAAAGGAACAAACAATCCCAGTAACTAAAAGCATTGTAGAATGAATGAAACCGGTCCTGTCCCCAAACTTACCCAACACCACCTCCAGAATAAGGTCTCTTTTCCAAAGGCGATTATCGCGGCGGGCCACAGTAATTGCTCCGATGCCCATAGGGATTCAATGGGCATCGGAGCATTTGCCAAATGGCAGCCGCTATAGAGTCTTTGTAATGGGGAGAGGGGAGATTAGGATTATTGAAGGAGAATCTGCCATGTGACAATGGTGATATTGTCGTACTTTCATATATAGTATTGCTTTTTTTTAAAAAAAAAATTGTATTTTATACTGTTTCTTTAAATTACTTATAGTTAGATGACACAGGTTTGTTTTAACTTTTCCCATCTTCCTGGAATATGAAAAAAAGAATCAATAGAACACAACTGTTTTGCCATTGTAAATTTCAGATCCCTCTAGCCTGAGGCCATGTCAAATATGAATACAGCACGGATGGCTGGAGGAAGAACTCAGTGATGAAACAGATACCCAACTGGAGAATACATATCAAACAGCTGAACAGAGAACTGCAGGTGGAGTTTGGTGAGGTGGAGGGATGCAATAATAAGTGACAACCACCTTTAATCCAAGGGCATAGAAAAGTAGTGTGTTTTTGATATTAGAAAATTTTTTTTAAATGCTCTGGTTACAGAACAGACAGATAAGTCAATTTCTCTCAGGAGCAGTGTCTCCAAATGGGTCACTTTTGCTAGAATATGCAGTCCAATATCGTTGCTTGTGTGCTCTCTTGCAGAAGGCTACACACTGTCATCAGCAATGGAAAAAATCAGAAATTGTGGGGGTTTGCTTGTCCAGAAAATGGTAAATCTCATTTTAGGTGACTGCATATCCTTGGCTTTGCACAGGCCATGGGGGCGGGACTGCGGTGTAACAGGGCAGGGATGAGTGGAACTGGGGGGGGCGGGTCTAGGGATCTGAATTTTACTAAAGTAAAATCTGGCAACTACTCTGACTGTATCTCTTCGCACTTGAGGATCTTCTTTCTTTTCCTGCAGCTTATAGAGTTATCGCTAAGGGCAGATAACTTTGCCGATTAATGCCCATCTGGGGGTTTTCTCTTTCACCACTGTGTCCAGTTTCTTTGCATCCAGCTTTTTAATGGTCAGAATGGGTGATCATAACCTCTTCATTCTCGAGAATTCTCTTAGGGTTGTAGGTCCCCCAGTGCTTTTCCAGTCCAATGATGCTAAAGTGTTTACAAAGTTCCCAGCGGATGTGAGATGTTATTTCATTGCATCTTTCTACATTGAAAATTACTATCCTCAACACCTTGTAGTCATCTATGAATAGAGTAACTGTTCCTAGCAATTACATTTCTATTTTTCCATTTTCCCACTCCTGCAGATAACTCACCAATCTGCTGTCATCGACCACAGACTACAAAACCTTCAAAAAGAAACTAAAACCCTACTCTTCAAAAAATACATAAAACCTATATAACACAACCAGATTATCTCAGAAAAAAAAAAGTTCAATCTACTCCTTATGTATTTCCAAATATCATGACAACATCTGCCTTATTTATTTAATAATTCTTATGTAATCCGCCTTATGTATTAGCAATATCATGACAATGCTTATGTAATCCGCCTTGAACTGCAAGGTAATGGCGGAATAGAAATCACTAATGTAATGTAATGTATTTGCTGCGATCCGTATCTCTGGTAATCCACTGTCTTAGGTTGCAACTTTCCAATTTCTTATCCTTTGGTTTCAGTTCCCCTTTCCTTAAATGTGTCCAGTTTTGACTAATTTACATTTCCCACTCTGTTTCCACATTAAACACCTGTTTTATTTTGTTTTTCCATGGTGGTGGGAGTGATGTTGAAACTCTGCTCAGGTAGGGAAAAAATGATTCAGCCTTTATGCTAGACATTTGCTACAGGAGGGCAGCACTGAGCATCTCTGCAGTTAAATATACTGATTCCTGAAGCAATGCACCCTCCAGTGACTAGAATAGCATCTGCAAACTACCAGTAGAGCAAAACGGCAGATTTTGAACAAAAGTAAATAAATAAATTCCTTTTTATTTGCCCTTTTAAATTGTTCTCCATCAGTTTGTTATTGAGATAAATGCTTTGCGTTCCATAGTTGGGGAAAAGGGCGGTCTCTAAATATAATATGATAGAGTATTGACCTAATCCATCTCATGAGCAGTTTTCAAATGCTCACTCCCTCCTTTCTCAGACCCAAAGCAAATGAGTAAAAGATGGCAAAATACCAGAAATTTTATCTGAATCATTAAAAAAACATTCATTGCAATGATAGTCTGAAGATACCACTTTGTTTTGTTTTTGTTTTTTTAATGGTGTAATGAAGCAGACAGATACCAAGTTTCCAAGTTTATTAGTTTTTAATATCCCGATCATAAAACAAATGTCTGACCGGTTAACAATAAAATTTAAAAATAGAAAGAAATGATAGTAAGTGCATAGAAAGTATGCACTTACTGAAGTGAACATAAATGACGTAGACTGACAAACTAGAAAGTGAGGATAAAAAGGGGAGGGAGGGAAAAGTTACAGAATTTAGATGAAATGAGAAAGAGGGGTAGGGATAAGACGAGAAGGGTAGGGACGCATTGTTGAGGTAAATATTTGTTCAAGAAGAAAAGAAAAAACAGAAGAGAAAGGAAAAAAAAAAAAAAGAAAATTAATATTAGGACCTATCGAAGGCATCTTGAAATAAGAAAGTTTTAAGGCTAGTCTTAAATTTGGGTAATTGTTGTTCGTCGCGGAGATACTGTGGAAGAGAGTTCCATAATGTGGGTGCAGTTATTGCAAAGTTGGTTTTCCGAGTATAATAGGATTCTTTTAAGGATGGAATGAAAAGAAGTTTTTGGTCCGTTGATCTTAGAGTGCGGGGGGAACATTGTGGTATTAAAAGTTTATCGAGAAATGAAGGCAGGTGAGAGAGTTTGATTTTAAAGGAGAGTAGGATAATTTTGAAGATGATGCGGTGGGTGATAGGGAGCCAATGAGCCTCTTTGAGAAGAGGAGTGACGTGCTCGAATTTACCTTTTTTGTAGATAAGTTTTATTGCCGTGTTTTGTATAAGTTGTAATCGTCGTAGTTCTTTTTGGGGTAGTCCATTAAAGAGAGAGTTGCAATAGTCTAAATGGGAGATAACTAAGGAGTGAATCAGAATATTGATTGAGTCGGTATCCAGAATAGAGCTGAGTGAACGAATAATGCGTAGTTTAAAGAAGCAAATTTTTACGACTGAACTTATGTGGTCATGAAAAGTAAGCTCTCTATCAAAGATAACGCTGAGTAGTTTAATTTTAGTTTCCATTTGTAGTGGTAGAGATTTAATAGAGATTGTTCCTAATAGTGATTCGGATGTTTTGATAGGAAGAAGGAGTTCACAGGATTTATCGATATTGAGTGAAAGTTTATTTAAGAAGAGCCAGTCGCTTATAATATCCAATTTATTGTTTATTTCTTTTACATCTGAGATGTTTGTAGTATTGATTGGATGGAGAAGTTGTATATCGTCTGCATAGGCGAAAATTGTAAATCCTATTGATTGGGCTAAAGTGAGAAGAGGAGATAGGAAGATATTAAATAATAACGGAGATAGAACAGAACCTTGAGACACTCCAAAAGTTTGTGATATGGTTGAGGAAGTTTCGTTTTTTACGTGAACTTTAGAACTGCGTTCATGAAAGTAAGATATAAACCAGGTAAGAGCGTGACCTGTAATACCACAGTCTTTTAATCTGGATAGTAGAAGAGAGTGGTCTATGGTATCAAAGGCTGCAGATAGGTCGAGAGAAATTAGTAAAACGGATTTTAGGTGGTCATGATAATATTGTATAGTTGTGATAAGGCTGAGTAATGATAATTCTGTAGAATGTGAAGCACGAAAGCCGGTTTGATATGGATGTAAAGCGTGAGTTTGATCGAAAAATTCTGATAGTTGAGAATGAATAAATTTTTCTGTAAGTTTAGAGATTAGAGGTAGATTGGCAATAGGATGGTAGTTGTTAGTTAAAGAGGAATCTGTATTGTATTATTTGAGTTTTGGAAAAACAAGAGCTGTTTTCCAAGCGACAGGGACAACGCTGTCAGAAAAAGATTTGGAAATCATTTCCCATATATATGGGCCGAAGAAGGAGAAAAATTTTTTAAGAAGTATTGGGGGAATGCTTTCCGAAAGGTTATTGGGGGAGTTTAAGGATTGTAAGATAAGGAATAGATGAGCTAGTGAAGGCATTTTGAAATTAGTATAGGAGCTGAAAGGTAGTTGAGTAGATTCATTATTAGTTTGGGCAGAGAAAATAGGTAATGAAGGTCCGAGGTGTGATCTTATAGTTTTGATTTTTGCGTCGAAGAATTGAGATAATTCATCTGCAGATGGTAAGGTTGAGACAGGTAGGTTTTGGGTTTTTTTAGAATATTTTGAAAGTGACTGAGCGATACTGAAAAGGGTAGAAGAATTACGAGTGGAAGAGATAAGTTTAGAATAATAATCTTTTTTAGTCTGTTGAATGTTTTTTTTTTATAATGACAGGCTTTTTCTTTATAGAGAAGGAGATAGCTGTTATGGTGTGTTTTACGCCATTTGTTTTCAGCAGACCGAAGTTGACGGCGGAGAAGGACCAGATTTTCGTTGTACCAGGGTTGTTGTTTCTTTGAGGATTGATTAGAGGTGGGGTTTTTTTTTTTTCAGATTTGGGAGCCAGAGAGTTTAATAGGGATTTTGTGGATGTTTCCCAAAGAGAAAATTGTTCAGTGACGGAAAGGGAGGAGAAATCTTTAAGATTTAGGTCAAAGGAAGACTGGAGAGCTGAAAGCGTTATATTATTAATGTTGCGGGTGAAAGGGACATTATTTGTTTGTTGGACATGGTTAGAATGTGTTGGAAGGTCTAGTTGCCAAGTAATCAAGGTATGGTCTGACCATGGAATAGAAAGAAAATCAAAATTATGAAAAAGATGGTTGATAGCAGTTGGACATAGAATCATGTCAAGAGTATTTCCAGCAGAATGTGTAGGCATATGGTTGAGAGGGGATAGTGATAGATCAGTGAGCAAGGTTAAGAGTTCGGAGGTATTGTAGTGATTAAGAGAGTTAAAGTGAATATTGAAATCTCCGAGGATTATGGAGTCAGGATAGGCGATATTAAAATCAGATATGGTGGAAATAAGGGAAGAAAGTGAGGTTTTAGATACTGGCGGGGGTAGGTAGATAAGAAGAAAGTTAAGAGAAGAGGAGTGTTTTATTGAAAATTGGAGAGTTTCAATGGGAGCATAAGAGAATGAATTAGAGGTATTTGATTGAAGAGGGATTGAGGAATGATATATAACAGCTAAACCGCCTCCTTTTTTGTTTGGGCGGGGTTGAAAAATTGCTTTGTAGTTGAGAGGACAGGCTTGAGTGATATAGGCTTCTTCTCCCTGAGTTAACCAGATTTCAGTAATACATAAGATTTGGAGATTATGTTGAGTAATGATGTCATGGATTAAATGATATTTATTTTTTATGGAACGTACGTTTATTAGGCCTAAATTGAATTTGGAAGGGGAGTCAGGTTGATTGAGACAGAGGTTAGATAGAGAATGAATTGGTAAGGAGATGTAGTGTCTAGGGCGAATTATGGTTTGATTTTTATGGAATGTGGACTTAGGAGGTCGGCGGCCCCAAATGGTGGGGATAGAAGACATTGTACTTGGACCGGAAAGTAGGGGAATGGAGGGAGTAAATTGAAAGGAGTAATGAAATAGAAAAAAGGAAATAAGTAGATAATTTATAAAACGGAGGGTTCTATGTAGAGAAAGAAAGGTAGACGAAGTTTTGGTGAAAGAGAAATTGTGGTGGAGAGAGGATAGGATATGAAAGAGCTGCATGAAGGAGCGCATAAAGGAGCAGAACCTGCTCCTTAGGTGCGCTCCTTTGGCGCCACACTGTGTTATTCAGAGAAGGTCCACCTCGTCTGCCACAGTGTGCTCTGCTGATCAATGCTTTTTTCTTGCTTCCTTAGATTCTGTGCTTGATTCAGGATTTCTTGAATTATGTCACTGCTATCTGCTCCAGAAGTCCATCTCAGTGAATGTCTGAGATGGGCTTCTGGAGCAGGTGCTACCAGAAGCTACCTTAAGAGACTGGAAATTCAAATGGCAGATGATGTTTAATGTGAGCAAGTGCAAAGTGATGCATGTGGGAAAGAGGAACCTGAACTATAGCTATGTGATGCTGGGTTCTGTGTTAGGAGTCACTGCCCAGGAATAGGATCTAGGTGTCATTGTTGAGGATACGTTGAAACCCTCAGCTCAATGTACGACTGCTGCTAAGAAAGAAAATTGAATGTTAGGAATTATCAGGAAAGGAATGGAAAACAAAGATGAAAATGTTATAATGCCATTGTATCGCTCTATGGTATAGCCACACCTTGAATACTGTGTGCACTTCTGGTCACTGTATCTCAAAAAAATATATGGAGGTAAGTCTTAAGTAGTTTGAAAGTATGCCCCAAAGTGAAATTAGAAAAAGTACAGAGAAGGTTGATGAAAATGATAAAAGGATAGGTTGACTTCCCTATGAGGAGAGACTAAAGCAGCTAGGGCTCTTCAGTTTGGAGAAGGCACAGCTCAGGGGTAATATGATAGAAGTCTATAAAATACTGAGTGGAGTGGAAAGGGTTGATGTGAATCGTTTGTTCACTCGTTCCAAAAATACTAGGCCAGATATGGTCTCCAAAACTGAACACAGTACTCCAAGTGGGGCCTCACCAATGACCTGTACAGTGGCATTAACACCTTCTTCCTTCTTCCTTCTACTGACTACGCCTTTCTTTATACAGCCCAGAATCCTTCTGGCAGCAGCCACCGCCTGGTCACACTGTTTTTTTGTCTTTAGATCTTCGGATATTATCACCCCAAGGTCCCTTTCCCCATCTGTGCATAGTAGCCTCTCACATCCCAGCATATATGGTTCCTTCCAATTATTAATCCCCAAATGCATTACTCTGCATTTCTTTACATTGAACTTTAGTTGCCAGATATTAGACCATTCCTCTAATTTTTGCAGATCCTTTTTCATGTTTTCCACTCTCTCCTCGGTGTCTACTCTGTTACAAATCTTGGTATCATCAGCAAAAAGGCAAACTTTTCCTTCTAACCCTTTAGCGATGTCACTCACAAACATATTGAACAGGATCGGTCCCAGCACCGAACCCTGAGGGACTCCACTATTCACCTTTCCTTCCTCAAAGCGACTTCCATTAACCATCACCCTCTGACGTCTGTCCGACAGCCAGTTTCTAATACAGTTCACCACTTTGGGTACTAACTTCAGCCCTTCAAGTTTGTTCAAGAGACTCCTATGAGGAAGCCTCCTATGAGGAACCGTATCCAAGGCTTTGCTGAAATCTAAGTAAATTACATCTAGCATATGTCCTCGATCCAGTTCTCTGGTCACCCAATCAAAAAAATCTGGTTTGTTTGGCACGATTTACCTTTTGTAAAGCCATGTTGCCTCGGATCCTATAATCCATTAGATTCTAGGAAATTCACTAGCCTTTCTTTCAGCAACACTTCCATTATTTTTACAACAACCGAAATGAGGCTTACCGGCCTATAGTTTCCCGCTTCATCTCTGTCACCACTTTTGTGAATAGGAACTAGAAACATAGAAACATAGAAACATAGAAATTGACGGCAGAAAAGGGCTATAGCCCATCGAGTCTGCCCATACCAATGACCCACTCCCTGATTCTTACTCTCCTAGAGATCCCACATGAATATCCCATTTTCTTTTGAAATCTAACACGCTGCTGGCCTCAATTACCCTCTGAGGCAGCTCGTTCCAATGATCTACCACCCTTTCAGTGAAGAAGTACTTCCTCGCATCACCCTGAAATTTCCCTCCCCTGATTTTCAGCAAGTGTCCTCTGGTTACTGAGGGCCCTGTAAGACTGAAGATATCATCTTTCACCTCTATACGCCCAGTAATATACTTAAAGGTCTCAATCATGTCCCCTCTCTCTCTTCGCTCCTCCAGTGAGTACATCCTCAGTTTTTTTAACCTTTCTTCATACGTGAGTTCCCTGAGCCCCAAAACCATCCTGGTAGCCATTCGCTGAACCGACTCAATTCTCAACACATCTTTTCGGTAGTGTGGTCTCCAGTATTGAACACAATACTCGAGATGAGGTCTCACCATGGATCTGTACAGCGGCATTATGACTTCAGGTTTTCTGCTGACAAAACCCCTACGGATACAGCCCATCATTTGTCTTGCCTTGGACGATGCCTTCTCTACTTGATTGGCAGCCTTCATATCGTCGCTAATGATCACTCCTAAATCACGTTCCACCGTGGTCCTGGACAAGGTTTCACCATTTAGTGTGTAAGTTCTGTGTGGATTTTTTTTGCCTAGGTGCATTACTTTACATTTTTTAGCATTGAAGCCCAGCTGCCAAGTTGATGACCACTGTTCAAGCTGTCTTAGGTCCTGCGTCATAAAGTCAGGCACGTTGCTTTTGCCAACTATGCCAACTAGAGAATGACCCGGGGAAAAAATTTGTCCCCGTCGCCGCCCTGTCCACGCAACCACTGTCCCCACCCATCCCTGTGACTACTATCCCTGCAGCATCCATACAAGCCTCAGTACTGCAATATTTAGCTTATTCCTTCCTTATAAATCAAAGTTCTGGCTGCTGAACTAGAGAAAGAGATGTTCAGCTGGCAGGGCTTTTTTTTTTATAAATTTTTATCAACACAACTAATATACTACATTATCTTAAAGCAAAAAAAATAAAAAAAAATAAAAGGAAATAAATAAATAGAATTTTTTTTCTACCTTTGTTGTTTGGTTTCTGCTTTCCTCATCTTCTCATTCAACTCCTTCCATCCACTGTCTGTCTACTCTCTGTGTCTTCAATTTGCTCTGTTACTGTGCCTCTTCCTTCACTCCCCCACCATTTGGTCTGGCACCCATCTTCTTCCCTCTGCTCCCCCCATAGTCTGGCATCTCTGTCTTCTTCCCTTCCAGTGTCTTCTCCCCACTCTCTGTTCCCCATTTCCCTTCAGCATCTTCTGCCCACTGTCTTCCCCATTTCCCTTCAGCATCTTCTCCCCACTCTGTCTTCCCAATTTCCCTTCAGCATCTTCTCCCCACTCTGTCTTCCCCATTTCCCTTCAGCGTCTTTTGCCCACTCTGTCTTCCCCAATCACCATTTCCCTTCAGCGTCTTTTCCCCACTCTGTCTTCCCCATTTTTTTCTTTCAGCATCTTCTCCCCATTCTGTCTTCCCCAATCCCCATTTCCCTTCAGCGTCTTCTCCCCACTCTGTCTTCCCCATTTTTTCCCTTCAGCATCTTCTCCCCACTCTGTTTTCCCCTTCAGTGTCTTCCTCCCACCATCACCCCCTTCCTCTCGCCACCTCACCGCCCTTCAGCACACCTCGCACGGCCCGAGAATCTCCCTTCCCCTCCCTTCCCTTCGCGGCACGTTAGTAAAGTAACTCGCTGTAGCCGGCCAAGCCTGCCTGCAGTCGCGTGTGTGTGGGCGGAAGCTTCTCCTCTGACACAACCGGAAGTTGCGTCGGAGGAGGAGCTTCCACCCACACACACGCAACTGCAGGCAGGCTCGGCCGGCTTCAGCGAGTTACTTTACTAACGTGCTGCGAAGGTAAGGGAGGGGGAGGGAGATAGTTTTGATAGGTAGGAAGAAGGAAGGGGGCCACAATCGATCAGTGACTGCACGCGTTCAGTCCCTTAACTGCGGGGACAAGGCCATTCACCGCGCCACGGAGCCTGCAGTAAGCACTTCGTCCCCCACTGTTTTGGCGGATTACCCGCAGCTAGCCACCATGTCATTCTCTAATAGGGACACTATCATTGGTCACCTTATAGTTCCAAACACATTAACTTAAATTCATAAACTGCTACAGTCAGCTGGAGCACCTAGTGAACACTCAGACCCACAACTTTATCCCAGTGAAAGCTGTGTAGAGAGACCATCATAGTGGTTCACAGTCTCACCTACCTTAACAAAAAAACTTGTGTTGCATCACTGTAAACACAAAGAATAAAAACAAGGAATAACTTAACTTATATTGTAATGGTGGGTAATAATCAATACAGCTACTCCAGGCACCATCTTAATTGCTTCAACTGCATACAAGCAATTCTCCGGCCTCCGGAAGAACGTTCCAGCTTTCTACCACTCTCTGGGTGAAGAAGAACTTCCTTATGTTTGTACTGAATCTATCCACTTTCAACTTTAGAGAGTGCCCTCTTGTTCTCCCTACCTTGGAGAGGGTGAACAACCTGTCCTTATCTACTAAGTCTATCCCCTTCAGTACCTTGAATGTTTCGATCATGTCCCCTCTCAATCTTCTCTGTTTGGGGAAGAAGAGGCCCAGTTTCTCTAATCTTTCGCTGTACGGCAGCTCCTCCAACCCCTTAACCATCTTAGTTGCTCTTCTCTAGACCCTTTCGAGTAGTACTGTGTCCTTCTTTATGTATGGTGACCAGTGCTGGACACAGTACTCCAGGTGAGGGCGCACTATGGCCCGGTACAGCGGCATGATAACCTTCTCTGATCTGTTTGTGATCCCCTTCTTTATCATTCCTAGCATTCTGTTTGTCCTTTTTGCCGCCGCCACACATTGCTTGGACGGCTTCATTGACTTGTCGATCAGAACTCCCAAGTCCCTTTCCTGGGAGGTCTCTCCAAGTACCTCCCCGGACATCTTGTATTCGTGCATGAGATTTTTGTTACTGACATGCATCACTTTACATTTATCCACGTTGAACCTCATCTGCCATGTCGATGCCCATTCCTCGAGCCTGATTATATCACATTGCAGATCTTCGCAATCCCCCTGCGTCTTCACCACTCTGAATAACTTCGTATCTTCCGCAAATTTAATCACCTCACTCGTCGTACCTACGTCCAGATCATTTATGAAAATGTTAAAGAGCACAGGTCCAAGCACCGAAACCTGCGGCACCCCACTGGTGACGCTCTTCCAGTCCGAGTATTGTCCATTTACCCCCACTCTCTGTTTCCTATGCTCCAGCCAGTTTTTAATCCACATGAGTATTTCACCCTCGATTCCATGGCTCGCAATTTTCCGAAGTAGTCGTTCATGTGGAATCTTGTCGAACGCCTTCTGAAAATCCAGATATACAATGTCAACCAAATTGCTCTTGTCTATCTGTCTGTTTACTCCCTCAAAGAAGTGCAGTAAGTTTGTCAAACACGATCTGCCTTTGCTAAAACCGTGCTGACTGGTCCTCATCAGCCCGTGTCCGTCAAGGTGATCAATGATGCTGTCCTTTATCTACCATCTTTCCCGGTACCAAGATCAGACTCACAAGTCTGTAGTTTCCCTCACAGGTCTGTAGTTTCACCTCGAACATTTCTTGAAGATCGGCATAACATTCACCACCTTCCAGTCTTCCGGAATCTTTCCCGATTTGATCGACAGATTGGCTATTAGTTGAAGCAGTTCTGCTATGGTCCCTTTCAGTTCCTTGATGACCCTTGGATGGATGCCATCCGGTCCCAGGGATTTATCGCTCTTAAGCCTATCAATCTGCCTACACACCTCCTCTAGACTGACTGTCAATCCTGTCAGCTTTCTGTCTTCGTTTCCAACACATAGCCTGATGGGTTCCGGTATGCTGTGTACATCTTCTTCGGTAAATACAGACGCAAAAAATGTGTCCTCTTTTAGCGCTCCCTATGTTCCATGGTCATCCAACGGTCCCACCACTTCCTTCGCGGGTCGTTTCCCCTTAATATATCGAAAGAATGGCTTGAAGTTCTTCGCCTCCTGAGCTATTTTTTCCTCATAGTCTCTTTTGGTCCCTTGTACCGCCTTATGGCACCTGCATTGATGTTGTTTGTGCTTGTTCCAGGTTTCATCCGTTTTTGACCTTTTCCATTCCTTGAATGAAATTTTCTTGTCTCTGATCGCTTCCTTCACCTCTACAGTGAGCCACGCCGGTTCTTTGTTCTTTTTCCTCTTGGATCCCTTGTTGATACATAGTATATATAGATTTTGCGCCTCGGTGACTGTGTCCTCTTCTTAATCTTCTTCCCTACCATGAGTCTCATCCCTTTGTAATTCCCTTTTCGGAAGTTCAGTGCCGTAGCTGTCAGTTTGGACCGATGTTTCTCCCCTGCGTCCAGATCAAAGCGGATCATATTGTGATCACTGCTTCCCAGCGTCCCTTCTACTTCTACATCTTGTGCCGGCCCTTGCATGCCATTTAGAATTAAGTCCAGAATTGCATTTCCTCTAGTATTTTCCTTGACAAGTTGTTCCAGGAAGCAATCGCCTACAGCATCCTAAAACTTGGTCTCTCTAATGCAGCCAGAGGTGCCTAGGTTTCAGTCTACTCCCGGATAGTTGAAGTCGCCCATGATAACTGTGTTGCCTCTCTTGCAGTTGTGTTTAATCTCGTCTGTCATTTCTCCATCAATTTCTTCGGACTGCCCTGGGGGTCGATAGTAGATGCCGATCTTCATTTACAGGCCATTTATTCCTGGAATTTTGACCCATAGAGACTCTAACTTATCCATCAGTTGTGGCGTGTTCTCTCCAGTAGATTCGATTTCCCCTTTGATGTATATGGCAACGCCCCCACCTTTTTGAGCCACTCTGTCTCTGTGGTATAGTTTGTATCCCGTAGCACAGTGTCCCAGACGTTTTCCTCAGTCCACCATGTTTCCGTGATGCCTATGATGTCAACGTTATCTTTTTGTGCCATGGCTTCTAATTCACCCATCTTATTTCTAAGGTTCCTTGCATTCGTGTACATACACTTGAGTTTGCGGCTTGTTCCTTTCTTGCATTTCCTTCCCTCTTGTGTCCTTTTCAATCTGTCTTGCCTGTAATCCGGTGAGTCTTTCCCTCTATCTTTTTGCACGGTATCCTCCTGGTATACCGGTTCCCGAACCATCCTCTCTCTCTCTTGGACGACTGTCGGCTTTTCCCTTCTTCCTAGTTTAAAAACTTGTCCACTTCTCTCTTGATGTTGCTTGCAGGTAGCCTCGTTCTGTCTCTGCTGAGGTGGAGACCATCCTTCCTGTAGAGCTTGCTCTTCCCCCAGAACATCGTCCAGTTGCGCACAAAGTGGAATCCTTCTTCCTCAAACCAGCGCCACATCCACGCGTTGACAGCTTGCAGCTCCATCTGCCTCTTCTCATCTGCCCTGGGTACCAGCAGAATTTCCGAGAATGCTATCCTCTGCATTCTGGTCTTCAGCTTCCTTCCTAGCATCCGGAACTGGTCCTTCAGTACTTCCCTGTTGTAGTTCCTGTTGCTCACGTTGTTCTACCTTGGCTCCCGATAGACAGGTCACCAGCCAATCAAGTCTTCCTCCTGCTACATGGCTGTCAACTTGTTTGATGATGGAGTCCACCACGATGATTGCTGTCCTCTCTATCTTCTCCTGATTCTCCAGCCGCAGGTCCGTGTCCCTGGTGTATGTCCATCTCTCCTGCCGCAGGTCCGTATCCTTCATTCTCGCTGCTATGTCACCCATTTCTTCTTGATGGTTGTTCATCAGGTGATCCACACTCTCTGTAGGTGTCTTTCGGTAGTTCCACTGTTGCTGGTAATTTTCCAAGGCTTCCCTGTATGCCTCCTCTATGAACTTCTCCAGCTCTCGGACTTCTTCCTCGATGGTGTCCTCTGTCTTGTTTCTGCTTCCTCTGTCTGGACATTCTCTGCATCTCTGTCTCTCTCCTCCGGTGCTTGAAGTGCCTCCAGTTTCAGTATTCTACCCTCCAGGAGTCTGACTTGTCTCTTCAGGCTCTCCAGTTCTCCGCATCGAGCTCATACATAAGACCACCTCCCAGAGTGGAGGTAGTCATACATATGGCAGACGATGCAGAAAACTGGGTAGCTCAACATCTTGCTTCCGTCTGCTGCTTCCATTGCTGCCTGCTTGCCGGTCTGTTGTGGTTGTGCCTGCTCTTTTATCTGCTTTTTTCCCCCTTTGGCTTCTCTCTCCCTCTACCTCTCTCTGTGGCTGCTTTTCTCCTGCTTAGATCAGCTCTGCTCCATTGGCCCCTCCCCTTTTAAGGCAGGAGCTTCGGTGGTTGATGTCGGGGTGGGCGGAACTAACTCTCACCGATACCCCTCTTGGTCTACTGCCTCTGCTTCTCTCTCCTGCTCTTTTATCTGCTTTTTCCCCCTTTGGCTTCTCTCTCCCTCTGCTTCTCTCTGTAGCTGCGTTTCTCCTGCTATCTCCTGCTCAGATCAACTCTGCTCTGTTGGATATCGCTTGGATATCGATCTTTACATAGAGAGCTACTCCTCCACCTTTTTTAAAAAAATTCTTTATTAATTTCATAAACAAACACAAAGTGCAATAGAATATACAGTAACACCTTGGATTGCAAGTAACTTGGTTTGCAAGTGTTTTGCAAGACAAGCAAAACATTTTATTAAATTTTAACTTGATATACAAGCAATGTCTTGCAATACAAGTACATACAGTATACACACATCATAACTGAGCCGATGGTTGTTCGCTCGCTGACGCTGCGGGAGTGTAGTGACTGTTCTAAATAAGCAAAGTCTTGCAATACGAGTACATACAGTATACACACGTCACTTCATCACAACTGAGCCGATGGTTTTTCTCTCTGACGCTACAGGAGTGTAGTGACTTCTAAATGAGCAAGGTCTTGCAATACAAGTACATATGGTATTTTGTATTAAAGTTTTTGGGTTGTGGAATGAATCGTCTGAGTTTCCATTATTTCTTATGGGAAAATTAGCTTTGATATATGAGTGCTTTGGATTACAAGCATGTTTCTGGAACGAATTATGCTCGCAAACCAAGGTTTGACTGTATAATCAATTGGTACGTTAACCAGCACTTATATATAACAAATAATAATATAAGTACATATCACCCCCACCCTTCTCTCCCTCCCACCCTTCCTGGATGTGTGTATAATTCATTCAGAAATCAAAGGCTTATACTAGTGATCAATTTTTACAAAATTTGCTAATGGACCCCAAGTCTCTTTAAATTTCTTTTTTTTAATATTTATATTTCTTTATTAATTTTCAATTTAAATCAAGCTAACCACTTGTACAGAAAGCAATAGTCATAATAACAAATAATCATAAGGTAATTAACATCCAATAAAGAAACATTATTTAACTATTTATGCTCAAGTCCTCCTACAGGATCCAAGTTTTAAATTTTTTTTTTTTTATTATTATTTTTTTATTATTTATTTATAGAATTTTATAATATTACCAAGCATATACATCTTGTACAGTAAAGTGAGCTCAAACAACATAATAAACTAAATTTCCAGAATTAAGATATACCACAATCATAATTCAATTTGAAAATGAAGATAGATAAATGAAGTAATAATAATCTAGTTGATCACACACTAGTCCTCCATGTATTGGATCCAAGATTTAAAGAGTAGAACAAATATAAATCAAATAAGTTAAAAGGAAATGCATGTCTTACTACAGTGCAGGGGGGGCTAACCTTCCATGGGCGCTGTTATTCCTTTCTCAAGACGTTTCGCTGAGAGAAAACTAATCAGTTGAGACGGCTCTGTAAAAATATACTTCAAAGATAAATATCTAACCACACATTTACATGGATATCTCAGAAAGAAAATACCCCCTATTTGAGTCACTCCAGGTTTTAGAAGTAGAAATTATTTTCTTCTCTTTTGAGTCTCTCTAGAGACATCAGGAAAAATCTGAATATGATGTCCCAGGAAGTCTTTGGACCTATTTTTAAAGAAAAGTTTTAATATCCAATCCTTGTCTGGAGCCAAAGCCACAGACAACAAGAGAGTGGCTGGAACAGCCAATTCTCTATCCGATTGTTCCAGAATTGCGGAAATGTCCAATGATCTGTCCCGGGATTCCTCAATTTTTCCTTCTTCTTTGGATTGGGGCTTGGCAGGAAGATAGTACATTCTTGTAATAGGAGGTAAGGAGCTTTCAGGAATTTCCAATATTTCCAAAAAATACCTTTTCACCATTTCTCTGGGAAAAGTTGACAAGATCTTTGGAAAATTTATAAATCTCAAATTGTTAATTCGACCATTATTCTCCTGAGCTTCCAGCTTCCTCCTGAGTATTATATTATCTTTAACCAGCAAATCTTGATTTTGTTTTAAAGATATTAGCTCCTTACTTGTATTTTGTGAGTCTGTTTTTAATTGAGATATATCCTGTTTTAACACTTTTTGTTCTTTTAATTCCTTGTGCAAACTTTTTATTTGAGGATTTAAAGAATTCCCCAAATTCACTACCAAGTCCCATAATGCTTCAAGTGTAACTTTAGGGGGTTTTGTAGGTGAAAAAAGTTGTAATGGTGTAGTGTCTAACTGTTCTGAAGTTAGCTTTACCTCAGTGGAGTCTTGTATTTCCCCAACCTCTGTTGTCCCGGTCGCAGGTCCTAGCAGAGAGAGCCTGTCACTCTGCGTTGTTATGTTCGGCGAGCCCTCCATGCTAGCCTCTGGAAACAAAGAAGCTACCTCCTCGGGTGCATTCTGGTCCCGTGGAGAGCTGGCTGCTTGCGGCGTCGGTTGAAAGGGTGGCGTCCTGACGTCGGGGCTAAGAGTAACATCGAGCCCAGGGGATCTCACCACCATGCTACTCTCCGGCGGCGTCCCTAGCGAGCTGGCACCCGACTCTTCCTGCTCCCGCTGTAAGCATCAGAGAAAATCATCTATGGTGACCGCTGGGGTTAAGGGTCGCCGGGAGGCTCCTCCGACGTTCCTTCCCTGTCTTTTCGGCATAATTACAGGTAGCTCTCGATGGCGTCCTCACTGCAGCAGAGATGCAGCGGCCATCTTGGATCTGTCTCCAAGTTTTAAATTTAGCGAAAAGTTAAAATAACAGAAATTTTTTAGCAAGATGCTAAAAGCAGAAGCACTGAAAAAATGAGGTTTCTTAATTATATTAGGGTTCAAGATAATCCTCCATCCAGACGAGACGTAGCTACAAAAGTTGTCAATTGAGATGGCTCAAAGAATACATATTTAACAGAATGGTAACACACTATACATTTACATGGGTGTCTCAAATAAAAGGTAGCCCCCAGAGAAGTAACCCCAGATTTCAAAAGAAGAAATTCACGGCGACGCTTCTGTGTCTCCCTTGTAAGATTAGGAAACATCTGTAATTTACAATCAAGAAAAATTTTTTGTCTATTTTTAAAGTAAAGTCTTAATAAACATGTTTTATCTAACGGAAGTGCCACAGTTAGAATCAAAGTTGCTGGTGATGCCAAGTCTTTATCAGATGTCTCCAATAATTCTGATACATTTAAAGTTTGTTGACCCAGTTCTTTTTGTTGATTTACAGAAATTTTCATAGGCAAATAATAGACACGTGAGAATGGTGGTAACATTTCTTCTGATACTTCTAGGATTTCCATCAAATATCTCTTAAGCATTTCTCTTGGATTTACCATTTCTAATTTAGGAAAGTTAATTAGGCTTAAGTTATTACTACGAGAATTGTTCTCAAGCATTTCAACTTTCCTTCTCAAGTTGGTATTGTCTTTAATTAAAGTCTCTTGAAGTTGTTTAGATGTAATTATTTCCTTTTCAATTTTCTGAATAGATGCATCTGAATCAGACAATTCTTTTCTTAAATCTTTAAGTTCTTTTGTATGTTTTATAATTTTTCCTTCCAGATATTGAAATTTAGGCGTAGTAGACTTTACAAAACCAGCAATTAAGTCCCATAATGAATCTAAGGTTACAACTTCAGGTTTAACCAAAGAAATTGAAGTTTGTAAAATAGTAGAGTGCTCACCATTCTGTGGAGATTCTTCGAGGCTTGTCTCCTGGATTTCGCCCCCTTGTAAAGTTGGATTCTCCTCAGGTATATTTGTTAGAGCTCCTTGAGTATGAGCCCCAACCTCCAAAACTTCTCCCAGATTTAGTCTTGCCTCTGAGGGAGAGAGCACCACCAACTCCGGGGTTTCCCTGCCCCTGGGAGAACTGGTAACCTGAGGTTGTGAGGGCAGCGCCCTTGCATCGGGGCTCAGCGTAACATCATGCCCTGGAGGAACAGCTACGGGTTCGCTTCCCTGTGCCCTCAGCGGGCCGCCTTCCGACGCCCGGGAAACCTCCTGCACTCACCTCAAGAGCCGCTCAATATTGCCCAGAGAGGGAACCTCAGGACGCCGCGAGACAGCAGCAGCGCTCCGTCCTCTTCTCTTAGGCATAATTGTAAGTAAGAAAAAACCCCTTTCAAGGTTCAATAGAAGGAATTTCTTTGATTTATGAGCAGGTCCGACGCGAGCAGCTCAGCGCGTCTGACTCGTAGCAGCCATCTTGGATCGGTCTCCTTTAAATGTCTTATAGTACCCCAATTGTTCCGAATTTATAAAATTGGCACAGAGTTTCCTACCAAAAGATATGATTTACCCCCTCTTTTACTAAGGTGCACTAAAAAAATTAGCGCACTGAGGTGCATAGCCTGAAATAGCACGTGCTAATAGCCGAATTAGCGCATGGCATATAGGTGTGTGTGTGCACTGTGACAATCCTGTAACCCCGAGTCTTGTCACAGAGAGATTTGGTAGGAATTACAAGCCCCGATGCAGAAGGGCTGACCAAGTCAGAGCTCGGGGGGGGGGGGGGGGGTAGATCAGCTGACTGTCCGGTGGACTCTGAGACAGAATGGAAGTAGAACAGGAAAGCTGTGACTTCCCTGATACTGTCCAGAAACCAGGCAGTAAAGTTTTACCTCGCTGTTTGCCAGGTGCTGGGAAGCAGAAAGCAGCACAGCAAGGTGCCTTGAAAGCAATTCAAGCCGAGGGAAGGAAACTCACCCCCCTGCAGCTAAAGGGGAGTGGTTTCTTCCCTCAGCTTAAACAGAGGCTCTGTAAGGAGCTTAGGGAGGCAGCAGGAACGTGGCAGAAAGGAACCAGCAGATTCTCCGGGACAGGAGCAGAGCAGGAGCCAGAATCCCAGCATGAAGCTGAACTAGCTTGGAAGCAGCCAGAGCTACTTGCTGAAAGGGACTGGGACATGAAGGAGGAACAGGTTGGAAACTTGCCTTTATCATACTATGTGCCTGAGTCTATGATAATTGATGAGGGCTATGCTCCGTGTGTAACTCACGCTGAGCCAATGGAGATTGCTTAGGGCTGTGAGGTTAAGGAGGGGAAGATTTTTGCTCCTTTCTGTTTCTCTGCTGTTCCTTGCTCACAAGGAGAAGTTATGACCAAAGTAATATTCATGAAAACTGTCAGCACTTTTCCTGATGTTAGGATCAAATAAGGCACCAGAGCTTATATGTTTTGAGGATATACAAGCCTGCATATAGCTGAGTGAAACGCTGTACAGAACGACAGCCTGTGTTTGCCTGGTGTCAGGTTATAAGCCTCCGTGCAGGCTTACAGAGTGCTAATTGCTCTCCATAGCAACTAAGGAGAGGCTACATAGTGCTGCCAGATTCAGAGTCTTAACCCAAATGCTGGCTAAAGACTGGTTTATGAATGTTGAGAGAATACAGTCCCCGTTTGTAACAGCCGATGGGAACTAGCTGTACTGCATTGAAACTGAATGAACTTTTGATTGATAGCAGTTGCACTTCTCAGTTATGATACTCTGGTGAAGAGGACTGTTAATTCTATGATTTATTTTGATGAAGTCCAGAGCATGCCATATTATGTCTGATTTAAAGAAGTGCCTGTTTTGTATATAAAGTTTATGTCACCGGTGAAACCGGGCTTGCCTGAAGTTGCCAAGGCCAGTGGCCTAATAAAAGCTATGATTTAACATTGAAGCCATTCTGACTGTTGAAGTTTCTGTACCAAGAACACACCAGATCTAACCCAGGTGATAAATTAGAGGTATCCTGCTTGAAAGGTAGCCCTACTACAAAGGGGCTCACGCCGGAGTGTCGGTTATAAGTCACTGCCTAGCTACCAGAAACCGCTCGGCCAGAACATAGGTGGTGACAGTACGTGATAGAGCCGCGTAAGTAAACAGCACGCGACAAAGACAGATATTAGCACACGGTAATCCACCAGCATTATGCCTAGTCATCTTATGGACCCAACTTTTCTCCATGTGTTAAGTAGAATAGTTTAGTGCATCCCAATGGCCCCTTTAACATAACTGTGCTAGCACTGTTTTGCAAGCGGGAGCTGTGCTCAATGTCCTGTGCCACTCCTGGTGGTTCCTATGCGTGTCGGGAGAAGTGGGCAGCATTCTGTGGGGTCAGGGTGCAAAAAATTGCTGGTGTGGTTTTTTATAAGAGGTGTGTGTGTGTGTAGATGTACTCTGTTACACATAAATGTCACCCCTCCTCCCACCCTTTGGCCAACCTGTGCTAGTAGTGTTTAGTGCTAGACAGGGTGCTTAATGCTCTGCACTGCACCTGACACTCTATGATTGTGTAGGAACAGTGTCAGCAGGCAGTTTGCCCATAAAACCCCCTATCATGCTTTGGTAAAAGGGGGGGTGGGGTGAATTAGTGTTGGGCTGATCTCACCATTAGTAACCAGCACTGTGCAAACACACACACACACTCAAACTCACACTCACTCACTCACTGAACTGGTAGGACTGTTCCTGCCAAACTCTGGCTTCTGGGTATGCTGGCTGCCTCCGCTGATCAGACTGGAAATACCCCTGCTGCAATCAACTCAGCTGCCTGCCCCACACCACCTCTTTCCCAAGAGTCATCCCTGAGATTGGCAGGATGGAGGGATGGCCACTCCAACTTGCCTGATACCATCAACACCCTCACCTCTTACATTCCCAGATCGGCAGGAGGAATGCTCATTCTCTCCTGCTGCTGGGACCCCCCCTTCAAACCTGTGACACTGCAGCTTCACGTCACAACACCCACTTGATATCTCAACACCCCCCCCCCCCGATCCTGCTAACACCATATCCCAACACCCCTAAGTATCTGGGTGCAGTGTTTGTTGGTTTGAGCTCGGTGTCAAGTGTTAGAGGTGAGGTATTGAGCGTGTGAGGAGGGCCTGTTCCCATGAGGGAGCAGGTATTCCTCCTCCAGATGTCAGGGATGTATATGGGCCTCTGCTGCAGCTGCCAGAACTGATCACAACAAGGGTATATTTCCCCGATCAGCTGAGACTGTGTGACTCCCAGAAGCTGCGGTTTCATGTGAGGATTCTTGTGTCATCATCAACTGATTGTAAGGTATCCCTTTCCAAAGACAGGGGGCTGAGCAGCCTGTCTTTGTGATCAAACAGATGGGATTCTCTAACTAGGGATAATTAGAGAATGGCGGGGGGGGGGGGGATCTTGGAAATAGGTAAGGTGACATACCGGTGTAGCACATGCAATGACACAGCTATAGCTTCATCAAATGTGTCCTTCCAAATGGGAGACACCATCCAGCTCTCATAGGGGGACATGTCCAAAGCACAGAAGCCATGCATAGAACAACCTCACCAATGGTAATGAAACAACATATTTGAAAGAAGGTGTATGTGCCTGGGGACACCTGGGAGAAACATATATACACATGTCAATATAAGGCTGTATGTGAAACTTCACATGGTGTGGGAAATGGTGAGGTGGCAGGATGAGGCCACCAACAGAAGCAAAAATACCTCAACTCAGGTGCAATCCCTGTCATACAGCGGTGTTATGATGGTCATATGTAACTCAATAAGAAAATTTGAACTGCCTTACTGGGTCACTCCAATGGTAGGGCTTTCTCACGGTGACCAAGGCAGCTCCCTAGTATCTAGCCATAACCCAAAGAGTTGCTACATGCTACCCATCTCCCCGTGTACTGATAACCAACTATGGACTTTTCCTCCAGGAACCACAGCAACAACTATGCCTACACCACAGAAAGGCTTAGGCTGCACTGTAGATTGACATTTCCTAGACGCATCCTGCTCAGAACAACATCTATGAGAAGTGAGCCTTGGAAACATTAGAACTGCCTTACTGGGTCAGGCCAATTGTCCATCAAAGGCAGTAGCCCCTTATCATGGTATCCAAAATATAATTAAATTCGGAAACACTCATAAAAATGCTGCTTATTTGATATATGCTCCAATGAAGCATCAAGTGGGATTTGAACTCGCAACCTCAGAGGTTGGGGTGGGGGGGGGGGGCGGGTACAGCAAGCTAACCACTACACCACAGCTCCTCTACACATAAACATGACAGCATAGATGGTAATTTCATATTCGGCACACATACGGAAGATGTTAAAAGTAGAATTCTCCAATTTGGCACAAGACATTTGGACTTTAGAATCGCAATTGGTTTTGAAATGGGAACAATCTAACTTACAGGCCCTTAAGAAAGCTAAATATAAATACAATGAGACTTCCTCAAAATTGGCTAGGAAAGATTTGTTTACTCAGCAGGCTCTGTATTATGGAAATTCGAATAAAGCGGGAAGATTATTAGCAAATTATTTCAAAGCAAAAAAAGGAAAGTAAAAATAGTGGCTATTAAAGATGAGAAGGATAAAACTCATTCTCAAATTGGGAATATTGTGAAGCAGTTTTTGAAATTTTATAAAGCTTTATATTCTTCCGAACTTTATCCAGACAAAGAATTTGAAGGATTAGAATTTTTAAAGCTAATTAAAGGGCCAAAAATTTTTGAGCATATAAAACAAAATCTTGAGGCACCTATATCACTTCAAGAACTTCAGAAAGTATTGAAGTCCCTCAGAGCTGGATCCGCTCCGGGTGGTGATGGCTATACAGTGGAGTTTTTCAAATCATTCCAAATTATTCTTTTACCTTATCTGCTAAATTTTTATCATTCGCAACTTAGCAAAGGTTCTATTTCAGGTACTATGGCTGGACCCTTAACCATTGTTTTGCCGAAGCCAAATAGAGATTCCATATTGGTTTCGAATTACAGGCCTATTTCTGGAAATGTGGATGGAAAACTCCTGGCTAAGTTATTGGCTTTAAGGCTAGCCAAGGCTCTCCCATACATGATTGGTATGCATAAAAACGGGTTTCGTTGCTCAGAGGCACTCTTCAAATAATAATTGATTGGCATTTCATATACTTAATTTATCAAAAACAATGAACGATCCAGCTTTCTCTATCTCTCTGGATGCAGAGAAGGCCTTTGATCGAGTGGAGTGGACTTTCATGTATCAAGCAATGGATTGGTTTGTTATAGGATCTGGATTTATACAAATGATTCAAACCTTGTATAGCTTCCCATCTGCCAGATTATATATAAACAATACTTTTTCAGAATGTTTTCGTCTGGAGAGGGGAGTTAGACAAGGGTGTTCATTATCTCCTTTGCTTTTTGACATTGTACTGGAACCCTTACAGGGTATTCCTTACGCAGGTCGGGAATACAAGGTCTCTGTGCAGATGATATCTTGCTTCATTTAAAAAATCCTGAATCTACCATTCCACATTTACTGGAATTGATTGATTGATTTGGCAAATTTTCTGGTTATAAAATAAATTGGAGTAAATCTGAGGTTCTGCCACTAAGGGCTCCTTTTACGAAGGTGCGCTAGCTTTTTTAGCGCACACACCGGATTAGCGCACGCTATGGCGTGTGCTAGCCGAAAAACTACCACCTGCTCAAGAGGAGGCGGTAGTGGCTAATGCGCGGGGCATTTTAGCGCCCACTATTCTGCGCATTAAGGCTCTAACGCGCCTTCGTAAAATGAGCCCTAAATGCACACTGTACAAAAGGACTATTTGAGTCATTCCCATTCCTTTGGAAGGAAGAAGGGATAAAATATTTAGGCATCATGATACAAAAGACTCTGGAAGACACAATGATAGTAAATGAAAAATCTTTATTGCTGAAAGTCAAAGATATGTGCGAGCATTGGAACCCTTTACATCTTTCTTGGTGGGGGAGAGTACAAATGGTTAAGATGATGATTTTGCCTGTGGTTTGCTACCAAATGGGGATGTTGCCAGTCTATTTTCAGGGGTCCTTTTAAAAGAAATTACATAGAATTATCACTAACTTTATTTGGCTGGGTAAAACTGCTAGAGTAGCAAATTGCGGAGGGTGGGGTAAATTTTCCCAATTTCTACAGATACCATAAAGCTTTTATCATGCGGCAGGGTATGTATTGGATCCTTCCTGAGCTCATGGAACATGTTCCTGATTGGCTGTACTTGGAGTGGCAACTTATGTCCCCATTATGGCTGTTTCATGTGTTGAGTATAAAGTTACCTAGTTAAGTTAAAGACAACAGTATTATATTTTACATTACATTACATTAGGGATTTCTATTCTGCCATTACCTTGCGGTTCAAGGCGGATTACAAATGGATTGTCCGGAGATTAGAAGTATTTAGGGAGTAGTTTGTACATTTCTTTGAGTTGCTAGGATTACATCTGAGTTGTCATGATATGTAATAGTTACAGGTGATGCTTGGGACATTATTGATTGTGTTAGTTCGGTTTCATGTGTTTTGTGAATGGAAGGGTTTTTATTTCTTTCTTGAATGTTTTGTAGTCTGTGGTCATTGTCAATAGGTTGTAGAGTTGTTGGTCAAATGTTGCAGCTCGAGTGGCTAGGAAAACCTTGAAATTTATTAACAAATTAACAGAGATCCCAATAGAGAGATCTACTTATCAGTCCTTATGGTTGAACTCCAAGATTCAAATTGGCGAGTCTAAAATTGCCTGGAAGCATTGGATGCAAGTATTTCAAGATCTCAAAATTATAAATGGTTGCAGTTGAAGCAAGCCATTCAGAAGGGGTTTCCTGATTGGCAGAATCTTAAAAATTATTATAGCCTGCAGGTCCTATGCTTCCAGAAAGATTTGTTGGGACATCAGGCTGTCCCGGTGGTATAAATTGATATCTGAATTCTTGAATAAAAAAACAAAATCTAGTCTTAGGGAAATTTGGAGCATTGAGATAAAGCAGTACATTTCCGCATCTCGATGGCCACAAATTTGGTCTTGGAGAATGAGATGTAGAGTGTCAGCATCTATGAGACAAACATGGTTTTTCTTGTTACATAGATCTTTTTGGACCCCTGTTAGGTTGCACAAGTTAGACAGTTTAAATCTAATAGATTCTGGCACTGTCATCTGGACATTGGATCAACTGTTGTACTATTGTCCTATGATACTCAACTTTTGGAGGTTAGTATGGGGAAAGATAAATGCCTTACTGGAATCATCAATTCCATTGACATATGAGGCAGTCATATGCGGAACATTATTACATATTAAGCCTCCCATGGACTGATATAAACGTAGGCTTTTCCTAATTATGACCAGGATAGCCATGCAGATGATTACTTGAAATTAGAAAAATTTTGATCGCCTCAATTTTCCTTTTTGGTGGGCGAATTTATGCTCCAGTTATAGATATGAGAAAATGAATGCTGATATGTTGGGGCATAGCAATATATTTAAACTGGTATGGGGCCCATTGACATCTTTTATTACCTCATTATAGTTGTTTTTATGTCTTAACTTTTTGTTTATTTCCACACGCACATCCAGGGGAGGGAGGGGGGGGGAATATTTCTATCTATCTTAGTTCTACACATTTGAATATATACATCTAGGGTGGGTGGGGGGTGGGTGGGATTGCATTATTATTTTACATAAGGGAAGGTTATTGAATGAATATATGTATATGTGCTGTTATTGATTAGTCAATGGGTGGGAGGGTTAAAATGATTGATCAGATATGTCTGCAAGATGAATGTGCTTTTATTGTTTTAGTATATGTTTATATACTTGTTTATTGCACTGTCAATATTTGGAAAACCTATAAAGTTTATTTTAAAAAAAAGTGCCTTTCAACTTTGCTACACTATAGATTCTAATGCCATTTCTGCAGCTGTACTGTCACTAAGCCATATCATGTGATTCTTACTAGAGAATGACACAGGGAAAAATCTGTCCCCTTCACCGCCCCGTCCCCATCCCTGCCGTCCCCATCGCATCCATCCTTCCCTCTCACCACCTCACCGCCCTTCAGCGGCCCGAGAATCTTCCTTCCTCTCCCTTACCTTGGCGGCGCGTTAGTAAAGAAAATTACTGAAGCCGGCGGAGACTGCCTACCTGTGCCTGCAGTCGTGTGTGTGTGGGTGGAAGCTTCTCCTCTGACGCAACCGGAAGTTGCGTCAGAGGAGAAGCTTCCGCCCACACACACGCAACTGCAGGCAGGTAGGCTTCGCCGGCTTCAGTAAGTTTCTTTACTAACACGCAAAATGTAGGTCACGTGTGCCATTGCCCATATACAAGAATTCCATTTCAACTAGGTAGGGGAAAGTTACTGTGGGGCTGAGTGGAAAAGCACCTCTTTCCCTACCATTTCTTCCCACCAGCAGGGTGTTCTAATCCCAGTAGTATAGTTCTCACATACTTGCTCCCTAAAAGTTCTTAGATGCTGTGTAACCATGAAGTCACACAGAAGCCTCAATCATTGCTGTGAACTATAGGTTGATTTAAATGTACACAAGCAAAAAACATCAACACCCACACACTACCATGAACACGCCAATGCATTAACATGCATATGCACTTCCATGAACACGCTTACATTAGCACATTGTTACATCATTTCCTTTTCCTGTTTTGGTTTAAACTGAATGCAGACTGTTGCAGTGTCAGGAGCCAGCTTCCTGTGTACATATTATATTCATCTGCACACATGGTTAATAGGAATTTTCATGCACATACTAAGAAATATTCTGTACTTTTTTGGTACACCTGCTTTCTTTTTAAAAAAAAAAATCTTTATTGATTTTCCAATCTAACAACAATGCATGAAATTAATACAGAAATAATTCAATAAACAACACTTGCATCTTTTCCACTAATACTCGAAAAAAATGTTTTCTCCCACCCAGTTCCATAAACTCAAGAAAAACATAATACATACATTCCTTTCTTAAAACATTCTCAATATAATATCTTAAATACCTAATATATCCCCCTTCCTCCCATCCCCCACCCTGGATGTGTAAGTTATACCTAGTAGTATATTAATAAATCATTCAATTATTATTATTAAAATTAGTTAACGGACCCCAGGTTAGCTGAAATGTCTTAGGGCTCCTTTTATAAAGGTGTGCTAGTGGTTTTAGCGCGTGCCAGCCGCTACCGCCTCCTTTTAAGCAGGTGGTAATTTTTCAGCTAGTGTACGCTAATCTTGTGTGTAAAAGGAGTCCTTAGTGTTACCCTTTTGGTCAGAAATCATTTTCTCCATCCTATAACACATACTTAAGTGCCACCAGAAAGTGAAGTTCAAGCGATCAAAATTTTTTGTGATCATTTGAATGGCTATCCCCGTTACAATGGGCAGACCTCAACAAACTCTATAACAAATACAGCCATGCAGCCTGCGACCTCAACCATTGCCCCCCATACCTACTGAAATCCACCAGTATGCTATTTCGCACCCAGATTTTTCAATGGATCCAGACTCTACTCACAGACGGCCTTTTCCCACAAGTCCTCAGCGAAATCATCATCAACTCAATCCTAAAAGACCCCAAAGGAGCAATAGACCAACCGTCCAACTACAGACCCATAGCCTCAATACCGCTCTATGTCAAGCTAATGGAAGGCCTCGTAGCCAAAGCCCTAACCTCATACCTAGAAAACCACAACTTACTCCACCCTACACAGTCCAGATTCAGAACCAACTACAGCACAGAGACCCACCTAGGTTCTCTCATGGACACCGCTAGATAACACCTCCACAGGCAAAAAAATGCTGATTATTCAATTAAATCTCTCCGCAGCTTTTGATCTGGTGGACCATGACATCCTTCTACAAATACTAGACTCTATAGGAATCATTGGCAAGGTACTATCATGGTTTAAAGGATTTCTACAATCCAGAACCTACAGAGTCAAAACAAACAATGTAAAATCAGAACCATGGTCCAACCCGTGCGGAGTACCCCAAGGATCACCTCTATCACCCACACTATTCAACCTATACATTGCCTCCCTCAGCTTCCACCTAGATAAACTAAACTTAACCTCTTACAGCTAAGCAGACGAAATAACCATCCTCCTTCCTTTTGACCAACCAATACCCTCTATGGCAGACACAATACACAGAACACTCAAAATAATAGCAACATGGATGAAAGAACACAAACTAAAACTAAATCCTGACAAAACAAACTTCATTCTACTAGAAAACAGCAAAACCACAATCATAACAAACCTAGTCATAAACTCTATCTCATACTCCATTCAACCCACTTTAAAACTCCTGGGAGTGTTAATAGACAGACGCTTCAAAACCTTCAAAAAAGAAAAAAAAACCTACTATTCAAAAAATACATTAAACTAAACTAACACAACCAAATGTGCACCACCTGCAACACTCCCTGATCCTTCCATCTTAGTAAATTTCCAGACTACTTCTTATGTATCTCCAATTGACCTAATATCTCATATGTAATATGTAATACTGTAAATTGTAATAATGTAATCCACCTTGAACCGCAAGGTAATGGCGGAATAGAAATCACTAATGTAATGTAAGTAATGTAATAATACCCAACAGTCTATTTTTTATGCCTATCAATTGGAGGCTTAGGGGATAATAAAGTTCCACAAATTACCATATCATAAGATAACGGAACCACAATCTCCATAATCAGATTAATATGTCCCCAAATAGATTTCCAGAAGTTGAGTATCAAAGGACAATAGAATAGTAAATGATCCAGTGTCCCTATATCAATCTATTAGATTTAGAACTATCTAATTTTTGTAATCTAACAGGGGTCCAAAAACTTTTATGTAACGAAAAAACCCAGGTTTGTCTCATAGATGCTGACGCTGTACATCTCAGCCTCCAAGTCCAAATTCGTGGCCATTGAGACGCAGAAATCTGCTGTTTAATCTCAATGCTCCAAATATCCCGAAGGCTTATTTTTGGTTTCTTATTCATATAAACAGATATTAATTTATACCACTGGATGGCCTGATGCCCTAGGAAAACTGTTTGGAAGCATAGGACCGGCAAGCTATATTGAATTTTTAGATTTCGTCACTCAGGGAACCCCTTCTGAATGGCCTGCTTCAACTGCAGCCATTTATATATTTGAGATTTTGAAATACTGAATGTTTGTTGCAGTCGTGAAAAGTTAAGCATCCTCCCATCAGATAATACATCATCCAGAGTACGTATACCTGCCTGCAACCAATGCTTCCAGAGGATCTTAGACTCGCTAATTTGAATCTTGGAGTTCAACCATATGGATTGACATGTGGATTTTTCTACTGGAATATCTATTAAGTTGTTAATAAATTTTAAAGTGCTCCAAGTAGCAAATAAGATATTATTGTCCTTATAGATTCTAGGTAATTTGATACTCACCAGGTGACTCAATCTCAATGGGGACATAAGTTCCCACTCTAGGTAAAGCCAATCAGGGAGATTTTCCATGAGCTCAGGAAGGATCCAATACATACCCTGACGCAGTATATAGGCCTATAAAAGTGTGGGAAATTTACCCCACCCGCTGCAATTGTTTTTTGTAAAGATACTAAAGCAATTCGAGCAGTTTTACCCAGCCAAATAAATTTAGTGAGAATACTATTTAATTTTTTATAAAAGGACCCCTGAAAATAAACTGGCCACATACCCATTTGGTAGCAAACTACAAGCAAAATCATCATCTTAACCATTTGGACTCTCCTCCACCAAGACAGATGTAAGGGGTTCCATTGCTCACACATATCTGAGACCTTCAGCAATAGAGATTTTTCATTTACTCTCATCGTCTCTTCTAGCATTTTTTTTAATCCAAATACCTAAATATTTTATATCCTCTTCTTTCCAAAGAAAAGGGAATGAGTTAAATAATCCTTTTGGACAGTGTACATTTAGCAGAAGAACCTCCGATTTACTCCAATTTATTTTATATCCAGAAAATTTTCCAAATATGTCAATCAAATCTAATAAATGTGGGATAGTAGATTCAGGATTCCTTAAATGAAGCAAAATATCATCTGCATAAGCATAGACCAGGGGTGTCCAATGTCGGTCATCGAGGGCCACAGTCCAGTCGGGTTTTCTGGATTTCCCCAATGAATATGCATGAGATCTATTTGCATGCACTGCTTTCAATGCATATTCATTGAGGAAATCCTGAAAACCCGACTGGATTGCGGCCCTCGAGGACCGACATTGGACACCCCTGGCATAGACCATTTATTCCCAACCTGCATAAGGAATATCCTGTATCTCCTTTGCCTGTTGAATAGCTAATAGCAAGGGTTCCAGTACAATATCAAAATGCAAAGGGGATAATGGACACCCTTGTCTAACTCCCCTCTCCAGATGAAAACATTCTGAAAAAGTATTATTAATATACCAGTCTTTAAACCTGTTACATTAACGGGAGGAAAAGGATGCAGAATTAAATGAAGACATTGAGAATATTACCTTACGGGGGGAGGCTGTCCTATTAGGAGACTTCAACATGCCTGATGTAGACTGGAACACACTATCAGCGACAGCTTGTGATAGCAGAAGGATATTAACATCCATGAAGGGAGTACGGCTCAAACAAATGGTACTAGAGCCCACTAGGGCCCAGGTCATCCTGGACCTGGTACTTACGAATGGGGAAAGCGTCTCGGACGTCTCGGTGGGAGAGACGCTAGCCACCAGTGACCATAACATGGTATGGTTTAACCTTAAGAAAGGCTTCCCTAGATCACAAACAAAAACAAGGGTACTTAATTTCAGGGGCACGGACTTTGCACGCATGGGAGATTTCGTCTACCAGACGCTGCAGGTTCAAGAAGTAACTGATAATGTGGAAGCTATGTGGACAACCTTGAAATCGATCCTTCATGAGGCAACTATCCGCTACATAAAATCGGTAACCAAACAACAAAGAAAAAGGAAACCCCAATGGTTCACAGATGAGGTACCATACCTCGTCAAGGAGAAGAAAAGAGCATTTCTATCATACAAACGCATGGGGGAAAAAGAAGCAAACGTTAAGTACAGGACAAAGTCTGCAGCGGTCAAAACAGCAATCAGGGAGGCCAAACTTCGTATGGAAGAAACTCTAGCGAAGAACATCAAGAAAGGGGACAAATCCTTCTTCAGATACGTTAGCGACAGGAAAAAGAACACAAACGAGATAATACGCCTTAGAACGCCAGACGGGAACTATGTGGAAACTGACTCCGATAAAGCCAAACTACTGAATGATTACTTCTGTTCAGTCTTTACCTGCGAGGCACCAGGGCACGGGCCTCGGCTGGATACAAAGCAAAGCATGGATGACCCATTTCAGGAGTTTGAGTTCACACCAGCTGATGTTTACAGAGAGCTGTCAAGACTCAAGGTGAACAAAGCCATGGGACCGGACAATCTGCACCCAAGAGTGCTCAGAGAGCTATGCGATGTTTTGGCGGAACCGTTAGCCATGCTCTTCAATCTCTCCCTAAGTACGGGGAGGGTCCCCCTGGACTGGAAAACTGCCAATGTTGTTCCTCTGCACAAAAAGGGTTGCAGAGCGGAGGCTGCGAATTACAGACCAGTAAGTCTCACATCAATAGTGTGTAAACTCATGGAAACTCTACTTAAAGGGAAATTAGACATGATATTGGATGAGGGGAATCTGAGGGATCCCTGTCAACATAGATTCACTAGGGGCAGGTCATGCCAGTCCAATCTCATCAGCTTCTTTAATTGGGTGACAGGAAAGCTAGACTCGGGAGAGTCTCTGGACATAGTATACTTGGATTTCAGTAAAGCTTTTGACAGTGTCCCACACCGTAGACTATTAAACAAGATGAAATCGATGGGGTTAGGTGAGAAACTAACTGCATGGGTCGATTGGCTAAGTGGAAGACTTCAGAGAGTGGTGGTCAATGGCACCCTCTCTGAGACATCGGAGGTGACTAGCGGAGTGCCGCAGGGCTCAGTCCTGGGACCATCCCTTTTTAACATATTCATAAGGGACTTGACCCGAGGGCTTCAGGGAAAAATAGCGCTGTTTGCCGACGACGCCAAACTGTGTAATATAGTAGGTGAAAGCGATCTCACGGATGGTATGGCGCAGGATCTGATCAAGTTGGAAAACTGGTCCTCAACATGGCAGCTAGGCTTCAACGCAAAGAAGTGTATCTCAATGCATCTCGGCAGCAGAAATCCATGCAGAACATACACCTTGAATGGAGAAACACTAGCTACGACCTCATAAGAACGGGACTTGGGAGTAATCATCAGTGCAGACATGAAGGCTGCCAAACAGGTAGAGAAGGCCTCATCCAAGGCAAGGCGGATGATGGGATGTATCAATAGAAGCTTCGTCAGCGGTAAACCTGAAGTCATAATGCCACTGTACAGAGCCATGGTGAGACCTCATCTGGAGTACTGTGTGCAATTCTGGAGGCCACATTACCGTAAAGATGTACTTTGAGTTGAATCGGTCCAGCGAATGGCCACTAGGATGGTCTCCGGACTCAAGGGTCTCTCATACGAGGAAAGACTGGGCAAGTTGCAGCTCTACTCTCTAGAGGAGCGCAGGGAGAGGGGTGACATGATTGAGACATTTAAGTACGTCACGGGTCGTGTCGAGGTGGAAAACGACATATTCTTTCCTAAGGGACCTTCGGTCACAAGGGGGCACCCGCTCAAACTCAGAGGAGGGAGATTTGGTGGTGACACCAGGAAGTATTTCTTTACAGAAAGGGTGGTGGATCACTGGAACAAACTACCGGTGCAGGTGATCAAGGCCACTAGCGTGCTCGATTTTAAGAATAAATGGGACATCCAGTGGGATCTCTACGTGGGTCGAGAAGCACTCTGACTTAATGGGGTGGGACAGTAGAGTGGGCAGACTTGATGGGCTATAGCCCTTTTCTGCCGTCATCTTTCTATGTTTCTATGTGCTAGAATAGATGTATGTGTCTGTCTTTCGTTCTCTCTCTCTCTCTGTCTGTCTGTCTGTATGTCTGTCTTTCTTTCTTTCTGTCTCTCTCTTTTTTTGGCTATCTACCACCACCCCTTGCCTGCTCCTCCTGTCCAGCAGCACCCCTTTCCTGCTCCCCCTGTCCAGCAGCAGCCCTTCTCTCTTCGCTTTACCTCCCCCCGTCCAGAAGCACCTCTTCCCTGCTCCCCCTGTCCAGCAGTAGGCCTTCTCCCTTTTATCTCCCCCCTGTCCAGCAACACCCCTTCCCTGCTCCCCTGTCCTTCAATAGCCCTTCTCCCTTCCTTCTTGTCCAGCAGCACCCCTTCCCTGCTCCCCCTGTCCAGCAGCAGCCCTTCTCCCTTCGGTTTACCTCCCCCCTGCCCAGCAGCATCTCTTCCTGCTCCTCATGTCCAGCAGTAGGCCTTCTCCATTCCTTTTACCTCCCCCATGTCCAGCAGCACCCCTTACCTAATCCCCCTGTGTAGTAGTACACCTTCTTCTTTTCCTGCTCCTCCTGTCCAGCATCCAGTAGCCCGGGCAGCCTCGGGGCTTTTGCTAGGCCGGCCCACCTTGCATTATTGAAGTGGGCCGGCCTAGCAAATGCCCCGCAGCTGCTATATTTGCTGGTCCAGGGTGAGAAGAGGCATCCCGGTAGCAGCAGCACAGGAGTCAAACCGCCACCGCTGCTGAAAAGGCTGCATGCGCCGCAAGCTGGTGCACGCGCTGCAAATAGAACATGGCACGGAAGCAGAAATCACAGCGGCAGGGATCACGCCGTGTCAACTGCGCATGCGTGGGTAAGGGTTTTATTATAGAGGATAATCTGGCAGAAGGTGAACTATACAAGGTTTGAATCATTTGTATAAATCCGGAACCAATACCAAACCAATCCATTGCTTGATACATAAAGGTCCATTCCACACGATCAAAGGCCTTCTCTGCATCCAAAGATACAGAGAAGGCCGGATTTTCCATGGCTTTTGTTAAATTTAACATATGAAAAGCCAGTCTGGTGTTGTTTGAAGAATGTCTTTGAGCAATGAAACCTGTTTGATGCATACCGATAATATAAGGGAGAGCCTTGGTCAAACGTAAAGCCAATAACTTAGCCAGAAGTTTTCCATCTACATCAATTAAAGAAATAGGCCTGTAATTTGAAACCAACATGGGATCTTTATTTGGCTTTGGCAAAACAATAATTAAAGATTCTGCCATAGTACCTGAAATGCAACCTTTAGTTAGTTATTCCTGATATAAATTTAAAAGATGAGGTAATAATGTAATTTGGAATGATTTGAAAAACTCCCCAGTGAACCCATCACCACCTGGAGCGGATCCAACTCTAAGGGACTTCAACGCTGCCTGAAGTTCCTTCAGTGATATAGGCACTTCAAGATTTCCCTTTATATGCTTGGGAATTTGTGGCCCCTTAATTAACTTTAAAAACTAACTTTATTTGAATAAAGCTCAGAACATAGAAATAGAAGTTCAAAAATTGTTTTAAAATATTTCCAATTTGAGAATGTTTCACCCTTCTCATCCTTAATAGCCACAATCTTTACTTTTCTTTTTTTTTTTGCTTTGAGGTAATTAGCCAATAATCTTTGCTTTATTAGGGGGTGTGGCTCGGCTGCCAATCGGAATGGAGGGATATCTACTGAGCTCCTCCATGAAATGCCTTATTTTAGTTGTTTATATTGTCTTTTCCAACCCAATTTCAATTATTTTTGCTTTACATCCTAATGTGATTGCCTACCGGGAGAGAAATGTCATTTGCATTCCTAATTCAGTGAGGGGATTGTAGCACGAACATCGTGTTGGGACAAGCTGCCCACAGGTGTTTGACTGAATTTTTTTCCCCTCTAAAAAGTCCCTCTAAATCTCGCTGCTAATATAAATTTAATTTGGTAACAAACTCACCTTCCTGGTGAGGGGATTTTCCTTTCTATCATCAAATATACGGCTGAATGTGAAACATCATTTTAATATAGCTGACAGTTGGGGAATCGGCAGTTGAAAAATCGGCCGGCCATCTCAGCTATTGAGCTTCCACAATACTGAAGTTCGCAAACAACATAAATATAATTTGGCGGCAACTCACCTTCCTGGAGAGATTTCCCTTTCTGTTATCGGAAGGGATAAGGGAAGGTAAAACAGCATCATTCTGATATAACTGACCGCGGCAAAGTTGGTAGTGACGGCGGTTTGAAATTAACGCCATTCTCAGCTGATTAGCTTCCGCTGGACTGCAGGTGCCGTTATCTTTGATTGTGGCAAAACTGGATGGATGCTCAACCTCAGACCACCAGGAACATAACTGGTATGTGGAGGGGGTGGGAGGGATATAAAAAGCTGTTGAAAGTCCGCTGGACAAGGATATGAGAGAAGAGCGACTAAAATGGTTAAGGGGCTGTACAGTGAGAGATTAGAGAAACTGGGCCTCTTCTCCCATAATCTTCTTTCCATTCTCTCTCCGAAAATCATAGGCACCAGAAGGCACGATATGTTCTTGGTTATGGCCCCTCAACTATGGAACCTTTTACCTCAATATATTAGAGAACTAAAAGACTTTTCATCGTTTAAAAAAACCTTAAAAACTTACCTTTTCAATGATGCATTCGATCTTTTACTTTCCATTCAATAATATTTTTTCATCTAATACATATGAAGCCAATTTGGCACCAAATTTACCCTCCCTTTTGTTCATTCCGTTAATGTTTTTCTTTCTTACTCAATTAGCATTGTATTCCCTCATGACTCACGTTAGTTTTTCCCCATACTGTCATTGTCACTTTGTACGTCAGCACCAGATATTTATTTGTATATTTCTTTTATTATATTGTACATCGCTTAGTATATTAAATAAGCGATTCATTAAATACGAATAAAACTTGAAACTTAAAAGAGGAGACTGAGAGGGGACATGATAATGAAGGAAATAGACTTAGTAGATAAAGACAAGTTGTTCACCCTTTCCAAGGTTAAAAAGGGATAGATTCTGTACAAACGTAAGGAAGTTCTTCTTCACCCAGAGAGTGGTAGAAAACTGGAATGCTCTTCCGGAGGCTGTTATAGGGGAAAACACCCTCCAGGGATTCAAGACAAAGTTAGACAAGTTCCTGCTGAACCAGAACGTACGCAGGTAAGGCTAGTCTCAGTTAGGGCACTGGTCTTTGACCAAAGGGCCACTGTGTGTGCGGACTGCTGGGCACGATGGACCACTGGTCTGACCCAGCAGCGGCAATTGTTATGTTCTTATGTATAGGTCTTATTTTCAGGGAAACAGGGTAGTAAGTTATATAGACACAGAGATACCTCATGGATTAGTAAGCAACACACTCTATCCTAATCCCCAGGTTGTGCTTGCTTGCTTGCTTGTCACTGACCACCTGGCAATTTTTGTGATGAATGAGCACACAGTCCAAGACCCACAGTGACCCTCTCACATTTCACACCTCCCCCACCTACCTAGCAAAACACCTACCTGCACTGCACTAAGTGCAGCTATGGTTTCTCACACCCAACTTAACTGGGTTAAGTGGTTCTATGAACACTTAGAACATAAGAAGTGCCTCTGCTGGGTCAGACCAGAGGTCCATCGCGCGGCTGCCCAACAGGTCCAGGACCTGTGTAGTAGTCCTCTATCTAAGGACAAAGGGCAAGATTCACAAAGCAAACCAATCGTGTACCGATCGGTTTGCGACCCCTTTACTATCAAATTTCCATCTGGCCTGATTCTCTTACCTCTCCTGTGATCCGCTTCGAATCCGTGCATGCAAATGAGGTGAAACGCATGCAAATTGGACAGCGACCCAATTCACTACACAAAATTTCAGATCCGACTGAGCTGGCCACTCAACTCAAGAAAAGTCTGCAGAAGACCAGTCAAAAACGTGTTTTCGACTTTCCAGCTCCATAGAAGCCCTGCTCTGCCCCGTGTCTCCTGCCTGCTCGCCCCGATCTTCCAGCTCTGCTTTCTGCCCTGAGCTCCTACTCTCTGCCGCCTTCCCTGCAGTGCGAGCCTGTGGGTTTAAAGCGGTGCTGCATGCTGCCGCGGGTTCGCACTGCATGGAAGGTGGCAGAGAGCAGGAGAGTCTGGCGGCAAGATTGCCTGGAAGAGGGGAGCAGGAGAGCCAGCTTGCGCAAAGGAAAAGGTTTTTTTTGTTTGGGTTTTGTTTTTTTTAAAGTCGCGGCTGCCCACCCCAACCCTGGAATTTGTTGCCAGTTAGCTGAGCAGGGTTTAAAAAGGGTTTGGATAATTTCCTAAAAGAAAAGTCCATAGGCCATTATTGAGATGGCTTGGGGAAATCCACTGCTTATTCTTAATAATAATAATAACTTTATTCTTTTATACCGCTATAAAGCACAATTACTTACCGTAACAGTTGTTATCCAGGGACAGCAGGCAGTTATTCTCACATATGGGTGATGTCATCCACAGAGCCCGGATGCGGACAGCCTCGCAAGCATACTTGCTTGTAGAAAACTTTAGAAGTTTTGAGTCAGCCGCACCGCGCATGTGCGAGTGCCTTCCCGCCCAGCACAGGGTGAGTCTCCTCAGTTCAGATAGCTAGCAGAGAAGCCAACCAGGGGAGGGGAGTGGTTGTGAGAATAGCTGCCTGCTGTCCCTGGATAACAACTGTTACGGTAAGTAACTGTGCTTTATCCCAGGACAAGCAGGCAGCCTATTCTCACATATTGGTGGCCTCCAAGCTAACCAGAATGGGATGGTGGAAGTGTTGGCAACTTAGGAAAATAAATTTTGTAATACTCTCTGGCCAAAATGGCCATCCCATCTGGAGAAAACATCCAGAACATAATGTGAAAGTACGAACCGAGGACCAGGTGGCAGCTTTACAAATTTCCTCAATAGGAGTAGATCTGAGGAAAGCTACTGAAGCCGCCATGGCTCTGACTTTATGGGCTGTGACTTGACTCTGTAGATGCAGTCCAGCCTGGGCATAGCAGAAAGATATACAAGCAGCCATCCAGTTGGAGATGGTACGCTTAGAGATTGGAGGTCCCAACTTGTTTGGATCTAAGGAGACAAAAAGTTGAGGAGCAGTTCTGTGTGGTTTGGTGCGTTCCAAGTAGAAGGCCAAAGTATGTTTACAGTCCAGAGTATGAGGAGCTGATTCTCCAGGGTGAGAATGAGGCTTTGGAAAAAACACTGGAAGAACAATGGATTGGTTGAGATGAAATTCTGAAACCACTTTAGGTATGAGTTTAGGATGAGTACGAAGGACCACCTTGTCCTGATGGAACACAGTGAAAGGTGGATCAGCAACTAAAGCTTGCAGCTCACTGACTCTTTGAGCAGATGTGAGGGCAATGAGAAACACCACTTTCCAAGTGAGATATTTCAGATGAGCTGTAGACATTGGTTCAAATGGAGGCTTCATCAATTGAGCAAGAACATTGAGATCCCAAACCACTGGAGGCAGTTTGAGAGGAGATTTAACATTGAAAAGTCCTTTCATAAATTTAGAAATCACCGGATGAGCAGAGAGGGGTTTTCCTTCAATAGGCTGGTGAAAAGCAGCAATTGCACTGAGATGGACTCGGATCGATGTAGACTTGAGGCCAGAGGTGGATAAGTGCAAAAGATAATCTAGTACAGAAGATAAGGAGGAATCTTGAGGCTCCTTATCATGAGAGATGTACCATGTAGAAAATCTAGTCCATTTTTGATGGTACTATTGTCTAGTGGTAGGCTTTCTAGAAGCCTCTAAAATGTCTCTTACAGGTTGAGAAAACTGAAGAGGAGTTATGTTGAGAGGTACCAAGCTGCCAGGTGCAGAGACTGCAGGTTGGGATGAAGTAGAGACCCTTGACTCTGTGTAAGCAGAGATGGAAAAACTGGTAGGAGGTATGGCTCCCTGCTGCTGAGTTGAAGTAGAAGGGAGTACCAAGGTTGTCTCGGCCACCAAGGAGCTATCAGAATCATGGTGGCATGATAGTTCTTCAACTTGACCAGTCTTGAGAATGAGAGGGAATGGAGGAATTGCATACAAGAAGTGATTCGTCCATTCCAGTAGAAAAGCATCTGCCTTTAGGCGATGAAGAGAATATATCCTGAAGCAGAACTGAGGCAGTTTGTGGTTGTGGGGAGATGCAAAGAGATCTATCTGAGGAGTTCCCCATTAAGAAAAAATGTGATGAAGAGGCGAGGAATTGAGTGTCCATTTGTGAGGTTGCAGAAAATGATGCCTTGGATGTAGACAGCTTTGAGGAAGGTGTTGTGGAGGATTACCCAGTCCCAAACCTTCAGAGCTTCTTGACAAAGGGAGGGAGATCCCGTCCCTCCCTGTTTGTTGACATAGTACATGGCGACGTGGTTGTCCGTCAGAATGAGGACTACCTGGTCGTGAAAAAGATGTTGAAAAGTTTTGAGAGCATTAAAGATCACTCTGAGTTCCAACAGATTGGTGTGACACTGAAGATTCCTGCTGGTCCAGTGGCCTTGAATACGGAGACCATCGAAATTAGCCCCCCAAGCGTAGGTCGAGGAATCTGTCATGAGGACCTTCTAATGAGGGGGCGTTTGAAACAGCAAGCCTCTGGAGAGATTGGAAGAGAGCATCCACCACAGGAGAGACTGTCTCAATGAAGGAGTGACTGTAATGTGACGAGAGAGTGGTTCGCAAGCCTGCATCCACTGAGATGCCAGGGTCCACTGAGGAATTCTGAGGTGAAGTCTGGCAAAAGGAGTCATGTGCACTGCGGAGTCCATGTGACCTAGGAGGACCATCATGTGTCTCGCTGAGATTGAAGAGCTTGAAGACACTGCATGACAGAGTTGAAGAAGAGCATCCAGATGTTGTTGAGGAAGGAATGCTTTGAGTTGGATAGTGTCCAGAATAGCTCCGATGAAATGTAGATT
The DNA here is from genome assembly GCF_902459505.1 of Geotrypetes seraphini. NCBI lineage: Eukaryota > Metazoa > Chordata > Amphibia > Gymnophiona > Dermophiidae > Geotrypetes > Geotrypetes seraphini. The sequence continues at coordinate 69,007,547 of NC_047091.1, read as the reverse complement.
CTGAGAGGGCTGAAGTTGGGATTTGGGGAAGTTGATTTCGAATCCCAAGCTTTGTAGGAACCACGTAGTCCGTTGGGTCACTACAATAACCCCCTGAGATGTTGAATCTTTGATGAGCCAGTCGTCTAGGTAGGGAAACACCTGAAGACCATGGTTCCTTAGAGCTGCTGCTGCTACCACCACCAGGCACTTGGTGAACACTCTGGGAGATGAAGCCAGGCCAAAGGGTAGCACTCTGTATTGGTAATGCAGATTCCTCACCCGAAATCTGAGGTACTGACGGGAGGTCGGATGAATGGAGATGTGAATATAAGCCTTTTTGAGATCTAGAGAACATAACCAATCGTTCTGATCTAGAAGGGACACCAGGGCAACATGCAAAATTTTTCTTTGCATAAAAATTTGTTGAGAGCCCTGAGATCCAGAATAGGTCGCAGATCGCCCGTCTTCAAGTTTTAAGTTTAATGGAGATTTGATTAATCGCTTAATTATAATTCTAAGCAATGTACATAATAATAAAATTACAAAATGTGGGGAACAATACAATAAATAAAACCCCCTGCTCTGCTGTTCCAGAGGAACTTCCTCGATGGTACGGAGATGAAGCAGAGTTTGAGCTTCCTGAAGAAGAAGGGCGGACTGGGATGGATTGGAAGGATACTGTCTTGGAGGCAGCTCTGGTGGAACCTGAGTGAAATGAAGAGAGTATCCTTCCCTGATGATTTGACAGCACCCAGAGGTCGGATGTAATGGTCTCCCATCGATGGTAAAAATGATGGAGATGACTACCTATGGGGAGAAGGGAGGACAGAGGCAGAACGATGGAGATTATGCTCCGTTTCAAACAGTCAAAAAGGCTGTGCAGCCTTAGGCGCAGCAGAAGACTGAGGTTTCTGTTGCTTCTGTTGCTGTGGTTTCTTGGGAGGTGCTCAAGTATAAGGAGCCGCCCTTGGAGTATAACGCCTCTGGAAAACTGGAGAAGGGCGTGAAGATTTTGCAGGAGCTGGCTTTGGCTTTGGTCTGACAATGGAAGCAAAAGATTTTTCATGTTCAGACAATTTCTTAGTGGCAACCTCTATGGATTCATCAAAGAGGTCATTGCCTCACAAGGAATGTTAGCCAGACAGTCCTGAAGATTAGGGTCCATGTCAATGGCCAAGCGGTGCATCGCTACAGAGAAAGCAGTGGCCTAGCAGACAGTTCAAAGGCATCATAAGATGACTGGAGAAGATGTAACCTGAGTTGTGACAAAGTAGCAGTGACTTCTTGGAACTCGAAATGCCTATGTTGATCCAGGTTCTTCAGGAACCATGGAAGAATATCAATGAGGAACTTGAGATAAGTAATGAAGACAAAATTGTAGTTGAGAACTTTGGAAGACATCATAGCATTTTGATAAAGACGATGTCCAAACTTGTCCATGGTCTTATCCTCTCTTCCAGGAGGAACTGCAGTATAGACCCTGGAAGGATGGGTTCTTTTCAACGAGGACTCCACAAGGAGGGATTGGTGAGATAACTGTAAATTCTCAAACCCTTTACAATGTAGAGTTCTATACCTCGAGTCCAACTTGCCTGGAACAGCAGGTATAGCATAAGGAATCTCCAGACATCGTTTGAAAGTTTGAGACAAAAGTTGGTTAAGAGGGAGCTTAAGTGACTCTGCAGGAGCTTGAGGCAGATGCATTACCTCTAGATACTCCTTAGAGTATTTAGAACCAGCATCCAATTGAATTTCCAGGTCATCAGCCATTTGACGAAGGAAGGAAGAGAAAGACAGCTGATCCACCAAGGCCCTGCCTCGACAGGGGCTCAATGACCTTGAGGCGCCTCTAGTGGAAAACAAAGGTGAAGCCTCTCTGGAAAAGTGGCAATCCAAAGAATATGGAGACTTGGAAGAGGCAATGGAAGCAACTGAGTCCTCGGGGTCTGGAAGCGGTGATCTCAATCGAGGAGTTGGAGGCCTCGAAGAGCTGGAAGGTCTGGAATGAGGCCTGAACGAGGGAGGCTGCTCTTTGGAAGAAGACCTGTGCCTCAATGGATGTCTCGATGAGGGCCTTGATCGACAATGAGAGTGGTGTCTGGAAGCAGGTCTCAAGGAGGATTGAGGAGACTTCACCCTATGTATGGAAACAGGCAATGCTGCTGGTGAATGAAAAGGGCTAGAAGCTGTAGATCGAAACTCAGTGGTTTGGATCGAGGAATCTCGAAGCACTCCCAAAGACTCTGCTCCGTGTATGGAGTGTGAGGATTCCTGTTGAGACACTTGCAAAGAATCTACTCCTTGCATAGAGTGTGTTGATGCCAGACCAGACACTCATAAAGACTCGACTCCTTGCATAGAGTGTGAAGCTGCAGCTCGAGGCACAGGCAGGGACTTGACCTCGCAGGAGACTGCTGATTGCCCAGGCTGGATTACAGGAGGCTTAGTCGAGGCAGAACCATATTTGCTCAGTAATTGAACAAATTGCTGCTCCAACATGGTCTGGAGAGAAGCCTGAAAATGTGGATCCGCGTCTGAAACCGGACCACTTGCTGAGGCTAAAGGCTCCAAGGTAGCAGTGGAGATGTGCTTCGACTTGGAGGTCATGGAGAGCTTGAAGACCACCACCGGAACCTTCTGCTTAAGTATTTGACCCGAGGGAAGCTCAGGGGAAGACAAAGTAGGTGTACTCGAGGCCAAAGACGATCCAAACGAGGAAGGTCTAATGAGACTTGAGGTCGGAGTCATGGAAGCAGGAGGACCCTCAGTGGAAGGTGGAACTGAGGCAGCACTCAAGGTCGAGGGTGTCACTGAAGAATCCATCCTGAAGAGTTTTTCCACTAAAACCCGACGACGTTTAAGGGCTCGAGGTTGAAGAATAGCACAGCGCTCGCATGACTTAGGACTATGATCAGGTCCGAGGCACTTAAGGCACCAGCGGTGTGGGTTCATGAGAGAAATCGCATGCTGGCACTGGCTACACTTCTTCAAGCCCGTTACTGGCCGGGACATAGGAGGGAAGATAGCCGCTGTGAAGTCAAAGCCCGCAGGCTGTGGCCGAGCAGCCTGCCCCGCCAGTCAGTCGACGAAGAAAAATAAAATAAAGTAATTTTTTTTTTTTAAAGAGAAAATAAAGTACGTAACACAGCAATTCACGACTGTAAAGGACACAAACCGTGGTGAGAGAAGGCACAAAGTGACCAAAGTTCAACGCAGAGTGTCAAAGTACAGACTTCTTGGCTCCACGGAAAACTGAGAACTGAGGAGACTCGCCTTGTTCTGGGCGGGAAGGCACTCACGCATGCGCGGTATGGCTGACTCGAAACTTCTAAAGTTTTCTACAATCAAGTATGCTTGCAAGGCTGTCCCCATTCTGGCTCCGTGGATGACATCACTCATATGTTAGAATAGGCTACCTGCTTGTCCTGGGATAACCAAAAGTTCTAGGCGGTTTACACTAAAAAGAGCTGGACAATCAGCGAAATACAATAATACAGTAAAAAATACAAATATTTGTAAAATAGAAACTCTCATTAAGTAATAAACTTATCGAACAAAGTGGTCTTAATTAATTTCCGAAAACTGCAATAGGATAACATAGCTTGCTGAATACATTTACCTAACCAAGATTGTTGCCTACCAGCTTGAAATGCTAGGGCCCTATCTAAAAAGGTCTTATATCTACACCCATTAATTTTTGGATAAGCAAATAAGTAGAAGTTTCTAGTTTCTCTTGATGGTCTATGCAACACAAAATGAGGAAAAAGGTAAGCTGGAGACAATACCGATATCAGCTTAAAGCAGATACAGGAAAATTTGAATAATACCGTACTCTTGCCTCCAAAAGCAGCTAATAAAGTAAACGATAATATGGACTAATATGGTCGTTCTTTTTAAGATAAGCAGCATAAAATCCGTTTTACTCTTTGGGTGTCTCCCGGGTTGGCCATGGAAGCAGAATAGGGAGCTTGATGGACCTTTGGTCTATCCCAGAATGGCAATTAATATGTGGTAAGGAGCTGAAATAACTTGTCTCCATGCAGCCTAGCAGACTTATACAGCACTTTTAGAAAGGCAGATAGGAGGGGACATGCACATCAGGAATCTTATCAGTATTACCCCCACACACACACACTTTGTACAAATTCCTAGGTCTGGGGCTGCCCTTCCAGGAGTTTCTCTTAGGCAAGTTCCACTGGTGTTTCATATGCTAGGCGTCTGGTGCCCCCCACTGTGAATTCATTACAGCCATGATATGTACAAAATTGAAAATGTTTGTTCATTTAAAATTACATACCATGTTGTTTCATGTCATTTTCTGTCCTAAACAGGCAAACTTCTACAATGTCTGCTTTTTTTTTTTTTTTTCATGATCATTAACACTGCACAGTCTTTGCAGACAGCAGACAACGATATTGGGCTGCACCCCCATGCACAAGTAACTCATTTGAGGACATCAATCTACCTGAGAAAAATCTGTCTGTCTGTCCTTCCTGGCTTTGTCATGCAACCAGAGCCTCTTTATTTTCTAATCATAAAACATTTTTTTTCTATGCTTTTTGATTAAAAGTTATTTGTATCTTTAATTGCCAATGCTCTTGGTTTAATAAGCCGATCCCTTCCCCACATCCATCCGCCAACCCTTTCTCTCGTTTCAGCTGTTTGATCCGTATTCTCACTTTGGCTGCCTTTTTCTTCCTTAAGTTCTTCCTCCAGTCATCCGTGCTGTATTCATGGACTCCAGTTCAAGGGATCTGAAATTTTCATTGAAATATGCGTGATTCATTTGGGAAGGGGGGTATTTTGCCAGAAGCTTGCGTTCCATTGATTGCCACTTTTTCATATTCCAGGAAGAAGATTGGTCAACTCAGGTTCCTTTTGACTTTCCCTAACTTTTTCAGGGGGCGTTGCTGGGTGAGTTTGGGGGAGAGGGTGGGGTTCTATTTGTTCTATGAATGGTTTTATTTCATTGTGGTTTCTGTTGCTTTTGCATTTTAAGGCAAAGAGGTTAAAGGTCAGCGGGAATCCAAATCCACTCTGGTAGGAAAGCAGTATCGTAATGGAAAATTTCAAGAATTCAGACTCTGGTAGAGTGAAGTTGGGGCTAGATTCACTAAGCAAACCGATCGTGCACCAATTAGTTTGCGACCCAATTGTTCTCTGACCCGATTCACTAACCCTCCTCCCGACCCGATCAACACCCCATCCGATCAGCTGCATGCAAATGAGGGAAATGGCATGCAAATTTTGTAAGACAGCGATTCACTAAACAATTTATACTAAACCGATCGGGCTTGCCCATCAGAAAAGAAGCAACTGCTGAAGACCAGTCGCTTCTATCCTGGCCGACTCTCCTGCCCTTTAAAATCACGGGCTTGCAATGCGGTTTGCTGAATATATAAAAAAAGGAATTTTCCTTTTTTATATATTCAGCAAACCGCATTGCAAGCCCATGATTTTAACCCGAGTGTTCCCCCTCCCCAAACCAAAAAAACCCTGCCCCCCCCCCGCACTGATGCCGCTGATATGTGATGGGTTCCTACATGTTGCCGCTAGCTGATCCAGAAGTCTTCCCTTTGATGAGTTTGTGTTTTGCATCAGAGGGAAGGCTTCTGAGTCAGTCGTTGGCAGCATGTAGGAACCGCTGCTGGTGACCTGAAGAGAAACAAAATTGCTGCACTGGCTGGGGTGGGAAATGAATTTAAGTGCATAAATCTCCCCAGCTGTTAGTAGCAGTTCCTGAACCAAGGGCTGCATGTACATTTCACAGTGGGGTTATGTGAAGAGGTTAAGTGTTAGCTTTGCAATCTGCAGTGAGCAGCCTGCAGAAGGCTGCCTCTGTGAGTGTTTTTGCAAGTGGATGAAATATGAACCCTAAGGCACTTAGGGCTAGATTCACTAATCTCACCGATCCAATCTTATCGGTGAGGTTGCCGGCCACCCGATTCACAACACGATCGCATGCAAATGGGGGCAATCAGAATCACACCCCCAACTGACCACACGGATCACTGAACAGCGATCCTGATGCATGCACAGATCATCTTCTTTGCCTGTAGATGGTCTGCGCATGCTTACAGAGCTTTTGAATTTTTTTTTTACTTTTTTACTTCGCGAGCCTGTGGTTTTAATCTGCTTTAAACCCGTGGGTTAAAACCACAGGCTCGTACTGCGGGGAAGGGCAGAGAGTGGGGTAGAGAGCAGGGTGGCAAGAGGTGAGTCGGAGAAGAGAGCAGGGTGGCAAGAGGAGAGTCAGGGCAGAGGGCACGGCAATTGGAAAGGACCTGAGCGACTGGTCCTCAGCAGTCGCTTAATTTTTGATCGGCCTGCCCAGTCGGTGTCCCTCATTTTTTTTTAGTGAATCGCTGCCTGCCTATATTTGCATGCCATTCCCCTTCATTTGCATGCCTGGATCGGGTGCGGATTGGATCTGGAATAAGGTTAGTGAATGGGGTCGGGGTTACTAAGTGATTGCAAAGTGTTTGGGACACGATTGGTGTCCTTAGTGAATCTAACCCTTAGTGGTGTAGCCAGTGAGTTTCCAAACCTTTCTGGAAACTTACAGTTCATAACAGCTATCTGATCTCTGAATGGGGATTGCATAGTAATTTATGTGTGATATCAGCAGAGATTATATAAGATCCTGTCTTTTGACCAGAGGTGCCCAATACGTCGATTGTGATCGATAGGTCGCTCGCTCAGGCGACCCCAGTCAATCGCAGAGCGGGTTCCCTTCTTCCCTTCTCTTTTTTTCCCTCCTGACTGGTCCGCTCCTGAATTCTGATGCTGCCGCCGCTGCTCAACATTTTTTAAAAAACTGGCTTGGAGAACTTATGCTCCGGGGGCTAACGTGTGCTTGTACCGGCTTCCCTTCTCTTCCCTCTGAAACCGGAAGTTATATCGGGGGGAGGGGGAGAGAAGGGAAGCCGACACGCACATGTTAGAGTCCCATTCGCGGGCTAAAGTGGGAGTCAGGTCAGTGAAGCTTGCGATTTGCTCTTCTTGCTGCCAGGTCCTGCCTAGTTTCAAGTTTCAAGTTCAAGTTTCAAGTTTATTTAGATTTAATGGTTCGCTTAATAAATTCTAAGCGAATAACATAACAGTTTAATAGGGATAAAACAATTAAATAAAAAAATATTTAAAAGAAAAAAAAACAAACAAAAACAAACAGGGTCGATACAGACTAACAATACAGACAAGACTGGAATAATTGGGAAAGAACATAAGGGAATGAAAGTTACAAATTTGTTGTATTCCCACTGGGAAGAGAAGAAAATTGTAAGGATGGGAAAAAACACTAAGGATGAGGTATTAAAAGAGTAAAGACTTTTCACTTTTATTATTTTAAATTATCGAGGAAAAATTCCTTTTTAAATATTGAAAGAGGCTTTGAAGAGAAATGTTTTTAAGTTAGTTTTAAATAAAGTGAGGTCTTTGATGTTTCTAATATATAAAGGGAGAGTATTCCAAATAAGCGGCGCTTTGACTGAAAAAATATCGTGGCGTCTAGTTCCTATTATTTTTAATGAAGGGACCATAAGTAGCTCTTGGGTGTTAGATCGAAGAAGGCGGTTTGAAACGTGAGGAATTAGTAGACGATCAATAAACTGAGGTTCATTAGAAGTTATTGTTTTGAATACTAATAATGCTATTTTATATATTATTCTTTCTGTTTCCTCAAAGGCAGGACCTGGCAGCATTTCTCCCAATAGGTCGATCTTGGGCCGATCAGCCTTCCTCTCCCCGACGTCAATTCTGCCGTCGGAGAAGAAGTTCTGGCCAGTGGAACTTCCTCTCCGACGGCAGAATTGACGTCGGGGAGAGGAATGCTGGTTGGCACGAAGGAGGGAGAGCTTATCCGGCGGCGGGCAGCTTTGGGGGCCTGTGACCCAATGGCAGCGGCAGTGGCAGTGGCTTGGAGGAGGGCAGGGAGGGAGAAAGAGGGCAGGCAGGGAAACAGAAGGAAAGAAGAGAAACAGAAAAAAAGAAAGGGGGCATGAAGAGAGAAAGAAAGAGGGCAGGGAGAGAGGAAGAAAACGTTGGGGGGGAGGAATGAGGTCAGGAGGAGAGGAAGTATACAGGCTAAAAGAAAGGAAGAAAGATTGGATGCACAGTCAGAAGAAGAAAGTGCAACCAGAGACTCATGAAATCACCAGACAAGGTAGGAAAAATGATTTTATTTTAAATTTAGTGATCAAAATGTATCTGAATTTATATCTGCTGTCTATATTTTACAATGTGGTCCCCTTTTACTAAACCGCAATAGAGGTTTTTAGCGCAGGGAGCCTATGAGCGTCGAGAGCAGCGCTGGGCATTCAGCGCAGCTCCCTGCGCTAAAAACTGCTATCGTGGTTTAGTAAAAAGGGAGGGGGGTATTTGTCTGTTTTTGTATGGTTGTTAGTGAGGTGACAGTGCATAGAGTCATCTGCTTTGACCTCTTTGAAAAACCCTGGAATAGGAATGATGATTAACATTTTCTATGCGTACAGTGTGCTTTGTGTTTTTTTTTAATTTTATTGTTGGTAGATCATTTTGACTTGGTCATTTTAAAAGTAGCTCGCAAGCCCAAAAAGTGTGGGCACCCCTGCTTTTGACCCTTTCCACCATTAGATCTGGAATGGATTCCCAGCTAAAAGGAATCTTACCAATCAGAGAGTAAATAACAACTTATCATCTTGTAAGGAAAATAAGAGATGTAAATAGTTTGTTATTTTCACAGTTTATGCCGGCACTAGTACGGTTTTGCATAGAGGGATATGTGTCACTGTTTCTATTTCTGTGGTGTTGCACTGTATGCAGAGTCTGTGTTCTAGGCGATTCAGTTTAATTTTTGTCTATATATTTCTATTTTTAGTTTGTGGCTATTTATTGTAATTTAGAATGGCGCTATATTTATGTACAGTGGTGCCTCGCATAACGAACGCCTCACACAACGAACGCTGCACACAACGAACTTCATGTCTTGATTCACACAACGAACTTCGTTTCACACAACGAACTTCACACAACGAACTTCGTTTCACACAACGAACTTCGTTTCACACAACGAAGTCGCCCGAGCTGCCGATGTATTGCATCCTTCCGCGCAGGCACTGCAGGCAGTCGTTAGTCACTGCGCTTAACTGCCCTCTCTCACTGTATACAGTCGTCCTTTTAAGATAAACTCAATATTTTTTATATATCATGGCTTCTAAAAAAAGCAGGAAGGTGATTTCTGTTGAAATGAAACGGGAAATAATTAGAAGGAGTGAATGTGGGGTAAAACAGTGTGATCTCGTCAAAGAGTTTGGCCTCAGCAAGACCACCATTTTCACCATTTTGACAAATTTATCTTTTTTTATGTCATCTTAGCATATTTTATGCTGCAGAACGAATTATTTTTTTTAACATGTATTGTTATGGGAAAACGCGTTTCACATAACGAACTTTTCGCATAACAAACTTGCTCCTGGAACGAATTAAGTTCGTTGTGTGAGGCACCACTGTACTATACTTACATTATTGTAAACTGAGTTGAGCACCTTTTTGGCTGAAGACCCGGTCTATAAAAGTAAGTTTTAGGGCTCCTTTTACGAAGCCGCCCTAGCGGGTTTAACGCGTGCGACTTCATCACGCACTAACCCCCGCGCTGGCTGAAAAACTACCGCCTGCTCAAGAGGAGGCGGTAGCGGCTAGTGCGTGCTATTATTAAATGTGTCCCACTGTTCTTTTACTGCTGACATAGGCATTGCCTGCAACTCCAAAGATTTTAACATGCTCTGTTCAGTTCTATTCCACCACATACCCCATCCTAGCTCTGCCCCATAGCTTCCCCTTAGCCCCACCCGCTTTTAGCTTCTCAAAACAGCTGAGTCACAGACTGCCTTTGGCTGCATCCCACCTTCCCGCACCTTCCTGTGTCAGAAGGGAGTGGGATTTGGCAGTGCTTGAGCGTGAACCTATATTTAGAGGTCATGAGGTTGGACTGAGCCTGAGTGTGCTTGAAACTTTGGCCTAGGCCCAGAAAGAGGTAGGGCAGGGAAGACCGAGTGTAGGGAAGGGGAGAGGAGATACTGAATGAAGGGGTAAGGTGTGGAAAGGGGTATGCTAGCCACTTGGAGAGGGCTATGGGGGTATGCCTGCTACCTCAGGAGAGGGGAGGGAGGGGAAGAGAGATGCTGGACTATGGAGGGATTAGGGAAGAGTTGCTGCTAAACCACAGGGGGATTAGAGCCATGAGCTGATCCAGGACAGCACATAATACACCTTTGGGCCATTGCTCTCTCCTGTACATTACATGACAGGCCTCTTTACTGTGACAACAGTAGAAAATTTCAGCATGACATATGCATGCATGTATATAATACAGTATTTATAAATTCTTGCAAATATGCATGTGTGTAAGGAGAGTGCACTGACTCTGTCCATTTGTTCTGGATGTGTGATCTTCTTTAATGGAGAAGCTGAACATAATCTAGTGGTGCAGGGACATTTCTGGTGTTCTGGGCTTGTACTATTCGGGGAAGACACTATCAACTGACTGCCTGCAAGTCTTCCCTGTAAAAATCTGCCCAGCGATGTCCTTATGGTCCAGATTACTTTGACTGAAACTCCAGTAATTTGGAACACGAGGACTGTGCTGGGCAGACTTTTACGGTCCGTATCCCGCAAATGACAAGATGGTTTGGATAAGCTAGACTGCAGGGGTAGGGAACTCCGGTCCTCGAGAGCTGTATTCCAGTCGGGTTTTCAGGATTTCCCCAATGAATATGCATGAGATCTATGTGCATGCACTGCTTTCAATGCACATTCATTGGGGAAATCCTGAAAACCCAACTGGAATATGGCTCTCGAGGACCAGAGTTCCCTACCCCTGAGCTAGAGTGAGCTTCAACATCAGCTCCAGTAGCTGGAACACTTCTACTGTCTATGTCTCAGAAATATCAAAGAAAAAAAAAGACAATTTATCATGCGTGTGACTATTGGGCAGACTGAATGGACTGTTCAGGTCGTTATAAGAACATAAGTAGTTGCCTCTGCTGGGTCAGACCAGGGGTCCATCGCACCCAGCAGTCCGCTCCCACGGCGGCCCATCAGGTCCATGACCTGTAAGTGATCCTTTGTCTAAAACCTTTCAATCCCCATTTTTCTTCTACCTATACCCTTCCATAATCCTATCTCTACCTCTACCTCTATCTATATCCCTCAATCCCCGTATCTTTCAGGAACTTGTCCAATCCCTCTTTGAATCCCCTTAGTGTACTCTGTCCTATCACATCCTCCGGAAGCGCATTCCAGGTGTCTACCACCCTCTAAGTGAAGAACAATTTCCTAGCATTGGTTCTAAATCTGTCCCCATTTCAATTTCTCCGAGTGCCCCCTTGTTCTTGTAGTTCCCAATAGGCTGAAGAATCTGTCCCTTTTCACCTTCTCTATGCCCTTCATGATCTTGTAAGTCTCTATCATGTCTCCTCTGAGTCTCCGCTTCTCCAGGGTGAAGAGCCCCAGCCTTTCTAGCCTGTCTGCATATGAAAGGTTTTCCATACCTTTTATCATTCGTGTCGCTCTTCTCTGAACCCTCTGCTGTCATTTATTATGTTATTTGGTTACACTTTGTAACCTGCACCCGCTTGGATTTTTTTTCCAGTTAAGATTATGCTATGAGGTTTGTTTTTTAAATAGTAAAATTACTTTTATTTTTCTCCTAGTATCTGCTGAGTGGAAACAGATGCGAAAGATCAATCTGTCTCATCTTTGTTCATCACATCATTGATTGGGATGCTATCTGACTTCACAACTTATGACTCACAAGCAGAGCTAGGGAAAAGGCAAAGGATCCTCAGGCCTCTGAGCTTTCTCTTGCAGGATTCCGTGTTCTAGATGACGACCTCCAATGTGGCTGCAGCATTTCCAATGGCCTGGATGACAATGGTCAAGTGTTTGTTCACATTGTCCCAGCCTAGTGAGCTATTGCTCACGGCCTTTGCATAGGCGTCGGCAAGCCCAGGGAAAGTGGCAATGTTAGAGCTCTTCGATGCCCAGATGACATGGCTGAGGGGACAATAAGAGGCAATGTGAGAAAAAGTGGGTGACAGAGGAAGAAAGTGGGTAATGAAGGCAGTAATTTAAAAAAAATGTATGTGACAGAGGGGAAGAGAAAGCATAAAAATTAGAAGGTGAAAATGTGTGATAAGAGGGTGACAGATTGAATGTGTGGTGATGAGAATGTCAGAAAGAAGGAGCACAAGTGTGTGACAGGGAAGCTGGAAGAGAGACACACACTTACATTAAGACAGAAAGATTAAGAACTTGCTTAGACATAGGCTTCCTGAGATCTGGAAGATACAGGGAGAGAAACCAGCACAGAGGGCAGTAGGGATGTGAGTACCTGTAGTAATACTTGTCTGGAAAGGCCCGTGGATCCAGGAAGGCTCTTTCTAACAGCATCAGTTGATCATTCAGCATTCGTACCTTTAGGGGGCTATGAGGAGGCACAAGGGACGGAGAGAGTAAATAAGTTCAGGAAAGAGACACAGGGGTCAGTGAAAATCAACTGTTGAAATACTCTGGTCAGATGAAGACTCCCCCAAGAAGACCTGGCAGAGGCTTGACCATTCTCATAAGTCACTCACCTTGGGTTAACTTCTTTCTTCACCTGATCTATTTCCTGATTTATAGCTTTGGCAGCAGAAATAAATCGATCAATAACAGTCTTCAGAGGTTCTGAGGGGAAAGATGTGAAACATTATAAGCAGAATCCAGATACAGCACCTTATCTCCATTACAGTATCTTCTCTTAAGAAACTGCTGGGTGAGGAAGGGACTGTTTTTCTATGGCTCATGATTGAGTGAAATACTACCATAACCCTTCTCCTCCCACTCTTCCATAGTGGGGCAGAGAGTAGCAGACAGTATTTATTTATAAACATTTGCTATAGTGCCCATGAAGCTAAAAACACATGGCAATCCACAAAACTGCAGAATATAAGAAGAGGAATTGTAATCTAGAAGAAAATGAAGGGATAGGAAGGACCTAAGGTAGGAAGAAAAGAGCAGGGACATAGATAATGGCATTAAATCGGAATGGACCCAGGATCGAAAGGGGAGGAGGTCCCAAAGTCTACTTTCCAGTAATGTCTCCGCGAGCCTGAAACAGGCTTTGGGCCCCTTGTGACATGGAAACTCAGGGCAATTGCTTGGTTGCCATCCCCTAACACTAGCTCCCGGGTTAGAATGCATTATGTAGCAGCACCAGGTATCATATCAAAGGAGGTTCAGTCAAATCTTAAAGGCCTTTATATAACTCTGGAGGAAAGGCATCTCAAGTTGAATGAGTTGAGCGAGAGAGTTCTAGATTGCAGACAAAGAGTGAAGGAAGGGCAAGAGCCAGGAGGGAAGCCTGTGAAGAACACAATGAGTGTGCAGTAAGTACACTTTGCGGTGAGAATACAAAGCTGAGACCTGCAGACATCACCACTGACCTCAAATCTCACCGTTACTTTGAACAAGTCACTGTGATCAAATTTAAATAGTGGCCCGCCCTTGTAATTCATTAAACCAAATACTGAAAAGTAGAGGAGTAGCCTAATGATTAGAGCGGAAGAGATGCCAAGGGTGAACCATCCCAAAGAGTGAGATTTACCAAGTCAAGGAGCAATATTGAAGGGCAGAGTGAGATGTTTTAGATGCCTTATCTTACATTACTTGTATTAACTAAACTAAACTAAACTAAAACTTGGCTTTATATACCGGGTCATCAACCAGAGAAAGCTTGACTCGGTTAACAATAATTTTAAAAAGATACACTAAAAGAAAACAACAAGAATTAAAAGAGGATTAATTTCCAAAATGTTTAGCGAATAAAAAAGTTTTTAAAGATTTACGGAAGAATAGGAAAGGGCTAGGGCTTCTCAAAGCTAAAGGGAGTTCGTTCCATAATTGAGAAAATTTAAAAACCAAAGAAAGGCTGAAGTTCTTGATTCCTTTAATTCCTTTTCTAGATGGAAGAGATAGTTTGAATTGTTGAGCCCCTCTAGCATAGGAAAAATAAATGTTCCATAGCAGAGGAGTGAAAATACCATGTAAAATTTTGAAGGTAATGCATGCACATTTAAATTGAATCCTGAGATAAACCGGGAGCCAATGAAGGCTCAACAGCAATGGAGTCACATGGTCAAATTTGTTTTTTCCAAAAATCAGCTTCGCAGTGGTACTCTGAATCAACGGTAATCTTCGGAGACAGGTCTTTGTAACACCAAGATAAATAACATTACAACAATCTAGCCGAGATAATATAATAGATTGAACCACAACAGAGAAATGGCGTTGATTGAAAAGAGATCTAACCTTCCTCAGCATTCATAAACTGAAAAAGCATTTCTCGGCCAAAGAATTTATTTGATCCTTAAAGGTGAAAGAGGAATCGAAAAGGATTCCCAAAATCTTAGAGGAGAAATCAATCTGCAGGGAATCCCCAGAATCCAAAAGTATAGTAGGAGGAAGGCAGTCCAGTTTTGGGCCTAACCACAAAAGTTTAGTTTTGGCTGCGTTTAACTTCATCTGGACTGAAATAGCCCAAGCTTGAAGTTTGGAGGTACAGTGGTTTATTTTAAAAACTAAATTGGTTATATCCAATTCTATCTCAATCAAAATAAAAATATAATCCACATAGATGAGAAGCGTTTCCCAAGCTGACAACTTATAAGAATTCAGAGTAGTCATATACAGATTAAACAGGATTGGGGAAAGCGGAGAGCCCTGGGGAACTCCATAAGGAGGCTGCAAAGAATTGGAAATATCACCATCAATATTGACTGAATATGAGCGAGACAATAAAAATTTAGAAAACCAGTCAAGAACAATCTGATTAAGACCAATATCTGAAAGTAAATGACGCAAAATGTCATGATGCACTACATCAGATGTCGTAGATAAATCGAATTTGAAGCAAAATTGCATATTTATTTTGTAATCGTAATTGTTGAATTTTTGAAAGAAGAGAGATCAATAGAGTTTCAGTACTAAAATTAGAATAGAATCCATGTTGAAATGGTTGAAGTAGTGAAAATTTCTCCAGATAATTAGTAAGTTGACCATCTACAATTGATTCTAACATTTTTGTCAGCAATTGGTCGATCATGAGAAGGAATGGTAGGATCTAAGGCTACTTTTTTCAGAAGAGGAATAAGTGTTAGTTGCCCCATGGATTGCGAGAAGTATCCATTTTCCAATGAATAATTCAATAAAGCCGCAATATCGTTTGAGAGGGGATATTAAGAAAAAGATATGATGGAAAAGGATCTAGTGAACATTTACACTTTCTCATCTTTTCACACAATTTAGAGACTTGGGGATCCTTTTGCTAAGCTGCGAGAGTGTTTTTAGCGCACGCAGAATTTTAGTGCGCGCTAAACCCGTGCTACACGGCTAGAACTAATGCCAGCTCAATGCTGGCGTTAGTGTCTAGCGTGCACGGCAATTCAGCACGCGCTATGCTCACGCTAAAACCGCTATTGCAGCTTAGTAAAAGGAGCCCTTGGTGTTCGGATACTGGGTTAAAAGAGCACCAGGAGCGATCAACTGGTATCTCCATTGTAGGATTGATAGAGTATATAGAAAAATAACCAGCATCTCCTACAGGAAAAGATTGTCTAATAAGAGAGATTTTGTCTTGAAAAAAAGAAGCTAAAACATCAGCAGAAGGAGATGAAAATTGATCAAAATTTGAATTGGAGTTAGTCAAGGAACATCAGAGTTTGAAAAGAATACTACACTGATTATCGGACTTAGCTATTTTACATCCAGAGTAAGTATTTCTCTCTTTCCTAAGTTAAAAAATGTGGGAAAATTGTAGGAAAATCTGGACCCATGGCCATGCCCCAAGACCCACCCAGTTCTACCCCGTTCTGCCTGTGTCACGCCCCGTTCTGCTCCCCAGCCTCGCCCCCTGACGGCATCCGTGCATGCGTGGATGCGATGCAATGATGTCACCGCATGTCCTTGCATGCGCAGATGCCCCTTCCTGATGCGATTTTGACGGGAAGCTTTTCAAAACCCAAAGTGCCGGATTTTGAAAAGCCGTCCAGACTCCCGGACATGTCCTTGAAAAGGAGGACATGTCTGGGGAACTCAAAAACGTCTGGTAACCCTAACTGTATGTAACATGTATAACTCTATATAGTGAAATGTTGCTTGTAACCTGCCTAGAACTCTGATGTGTGAGGATTCAGCAGGATGTAAGATTGCACATAACATGTTGTAAAAAAACAATGGATCAAACGTAAAAAAAAAAATGTACCTGGATATCTTCAAGAGCAAATAGAACTCTAAAAGATGTTGAAAAAGATTTTTTAAATGGTGTTTATTCAGTACTATGAAGAAGGGTTATTATATGTGGACAATAGCTTTTATAATGTAAACAATAATGAAAAAAAGGGGGGTACCCTCTGCCACTCGGCTCCCCCCCTGCCCCCGTGTCTTATATGAAAGAAGAGAGCAGGAGGGATGCCCAGTCTGGCGGACCTTCCCCTTCATGGTGCATCCTGGGATGAACTGGGAAAGGCCTAAGGCCCTGATTGGCTCAGGTGCCTAAGGCCCCTCCCACAACCCCAGCCCTAAACCAGTTCAAACTGGTTTAGCGACAATCGTCAGATGCTCAGTGAGTTTACTGCATCTGGGTCTCAGTTCTTTCCAGAGCTTTAAATTTTCATGTCAACTCTTCTTCATCTCTGCCACATGCAATCAACCATCTTTATTTAGCTCTAGCCTGGCATTTTTCATACTATCTTTCTTTTTAATCTTCCTATCAACAGTCTACCTCATATTTAACTTCCTTCCTCTCAACTCCTGTTTCTAAGAGTTAATAAAAGTATAACATTTTTCAGGAGAACTCATATTCAGAGTTTCACTTCCACACTTCTCATAACAGTTTATGTAACTACAGTACACTCTCTGTTAACCGGAACTCAAGCAACCAGCAAAAAGAAATACTGTAATACTTTAAATGAAAATAAAATCAATTTCTGGCAGAAATTTAAGTGTAAACTTAAATATGTTTGTTAGTGACATCGCTGAAGGGTTAGAAGGAAAGGTTTGCTTTTTTGCGGATGAAACGCCCTCATGAGAGTTGTATCCAGAATAGCCCCGATGAACTGAAGACATTGAGTTGGTTGGCGGTTGGACTTTGGGAAATTGATTTCGAAGCCCATGGTTTGAAGGAAAGAAATGGTGTGAGTCGTCGCCAGGGTCACCTCTTGAGATGATGAAGCCTTGATCAACCAGTTGTCCAGATAAGGAAACACCTGAAGACCCTGGGATCGGAGGGCTGCTGCCACTACAATTATGCACTGCGTGAAGACTCTGGGAGAAGATGCCAGGACAAACGGAAGAATTTTGTACTGGTGGTGACGACGACTGATTTGAAAGCGAAGATATCTTCCTTGAGGTCCAGAGAGCATAGCCATTCGTTCTGAGCCAATAGGAGATAAAGGAGGGCGAGAGAGAGCATTTGAAACTTCTCTTTGACAAGTTATTTGTTGAGAGCTTGGAGATCCAGGATGGGTTGCAGACTTCCTGTATTTTTGGGGACCAAGAAATATCGGGAGTAAAAACCTTTGTTGTGTTGAGAGGAAGGAACTTCCTGTCAATGGCATTGAGGAGGAGGAGAGATTGAACCTCCTGGAGAAGTAGAGAGGACTGCGTCAGATTTAAAGCAGACTCTTTTGGAAGATGGTCCAGAGGAAGGGTGTGAACATGAAGAATATACCTTTGATGAATTATGTTGAGGACCCAAAGAGGATGAACACAGAAGATTTAGAATCAGAAAATAATATTAAATATTGAACTAGGCCAGTACTGGGCAGACTTGCACGGTCTGTGTCTGTGTATGGCCGTTTGGTGGAGGATGGGCTGGGGAGGGCTTCAATGGCTGGGAGGGTGTAGATGGGCTGGAGTAAGTCTTAACAGAGATTTCGGCAGTTGGAACCCAAGCACAGTACTGGATAAAGCTTTGGATTCTTGCCCAGAAATAGCTAAGAAGAAAAAAAAAAAATTTAAATTGAATCAGGTTGGGCAGACTGGATGGACCATTCGGGTCGTTATCTGCCGTCATCTACTATATTACTATGTTACTATGTAATGAGCTCCCAGTGATTGATGTAGATCTGAAGACGTCCTCCTATGGATTGAGGCAGAGAAAGTAGCAGAGGAATGCTGGCTAAGCTTTGAAAGAGCACGTTAAAAAAGCTGTGCAGGTTTCTGAGGAGCAGCCAATTTTTTAGGTTGTTGGTGTGGCTGTTATTGTTGTCTATGAGGCTGGATAGGTGCCTGAGGAGTAGGCTTGGCAGTAAATCTGCGTTGGGAAGAGGAAGCAGGCTTAAAAGGCTGAGCAGGTGGAGACTTCTTTTTCGGCTTAACCAACACATCCCATCTGGTCTCATGGGCAGACAGCTTTTGGGTGGCAGTGGCAGTGGAGACTCCAAAGAGCTCATCACCAAGGCATGGAGCATTAGCTAGACGGTCTTGGTGGTTAACGTGAAGGTCTGAAACACATAACCAGGCCAGACATAGCTGCTGCTCGAGATGAGAGTTCGAAGTATCATAAACAGATCTCACCATGTACAGTGGTACCTCAGTTTACGAGTGCACCGGTTTGCGAGTGTTTTGCAAGACGAGCAAAACATTCGCAAACTTGGTGCCTTGTAAACCGAGCTTGCCTCGCTGTACGAGCGCCCCCCCCCCCCCCCGCGAACCGGCACCTTCCCGCCGCCATCGGGCACCCCCCCACCGCAACCTGAGATCCCCCAACCCACCCGGACCCTCTTCTTACTTCCAGTGTAGCCTCCGCATCGGCATCGGCACCAGCATGTCCTGTGCCCAAAAATCTTCCTGTGCCGGGCCTTGAGCATGTGCGCATGCTCAAGGCCCGGCACAGGAAGCAGATTTTCAGGCACAGGACATGCTAGTGCCGATGCCGATGCGGAGGCTACACTGGAAGTAAGAAGAGGGTTCGGGTAGGTTGGGGGATCTCAGATCGCGGCGAGGGGGGTGCCCGATGGCGGGGGGGAGGGTGCCGGTTCACGAGGGGGGCCTTCAGGGGGAGCAATGCCGGTTCTCGTGGGGGGGGGAGCAGCGCTGCTGGCCTCGGGGGGGGGGAAGGTGAGGGGTTGGAACATATCAAAGCAAGTTTCCCTTACTTCCTATGGGGAAACTTACTTTGATATACGAGCATTTTGGATTACGAGCATGCTCCTGGAACGGATTATGCTCGTAATCCAAGGTACCACTGTACTTTCGAAGTTGCAGAGAGGTAGAGGCCAGAGATTGAAATTTTTTGGCTTTACGTGAAGGCAGATATTGCTGAAGTGATGAAATTTATTTAAGAAGATATTTCATGTAACAGGAAAAGAAAAAGGTATAATTGGATGCTCTGTTTGGCAATATTGAGTTTTGGTACAGACGTCTACCAAATTTGTCCATTGTCCTACCCTCTCTACCAGGAAGAACGGATGCATACACACTTGCCCCAGAGGATTTATTCACAGTGGATTCAACCACGAGAGACTCATGGGGCAATGGAGGCTTATCAAAGCCTTATATAGAGTTTCCAAACATTTAGGAGCCACTGGCACAGAGAGAGAAGTCTCTAGGTTTTTATAGAAAGTTTCCTTCAGAATGGCGTGGAATGGAGTGGAAACTTTAACAGTTCCTTAGGAGGAAGATCATAATCAAGTGTGTCCAAGTACTGCTTGCTGTATTTGGAATCAGCCTCCAACAAAACATCCAGATCATGTGCCATCTTTCGCAAACATCTGGAGAAAGAAAGTTTCTCTGAAGGAAAAGAAGCTCTGGGAGATGAACGGCTAGGACACCCAGAAGCAGAAGAGGCCACATCGGTAGTAGATGGCATTTCAGGCTCAGTATCTCCTAATAAATCTGAATCTCTGAAATGATGGGATCGGTGTCGACAGCTCGGTGTCGAAGTCTCCAAATGTTCATATTTACTAGAGACTTTGCCCGACGGTGCCCGAGTAGCCTCTCGAGATGTGCCAAAGAGGATCAGTGCCAAAGTGGAATGCTCGAGTCCCATGTTATGGATGTCCGCACCAGTGGAGTAGAATTAAGAGGAGTGGTTGGTGCCGGGAGCAACACAGACCGGACCGGCTTCTGGAGGGTTGGTGCCGTGCTTGCTAAAAAGTGAGCTTGCGCCCAAGAGGGTAAAATGCTCTCCTAACTCCTCCCGAAGCAGATTGTCAGTGTTCTGCTTAAGGGAAAATGCCGGTACCGTTGCTTCTTTTTGGCCAGTAAGGATGGCTGGTCAACAAGGTCCGGGAAGGATGAGGCCGAAGAGAATGTACTCTCCGGTATCGGAGGCATGCGTTTTGGGACTTGCGCGAGGTCGGCAGGACTTGACTCACTGCAGCTTTGATCTGCGTCCCGGAAAAGGTAGTGGAAGGCTTCTTAGCCGGCTTACCTAGAGTGAGTTGTAACACCAGAGTTAAAGTTGGTGGATCCACCCTTGGTGTTGTCTGCGGACGGTGTCGGAGATGAACTGGGCTCCGTGTCCATTGCGGCGCCGAATAGTTGTTTCTGTTGAAGCAACCAATTTTTGAGAGTGCGCTTCTGAAGGGATGAGCAGTGGGAGCAGGAGTCGGCACAGTGCTCGGGTCCCAGACACTGCAAGCACCAGCAGTGAGGGTTGGTTACAGAAATGGCCCGAGCACAGCGACCGTATTTTTTGAAACCCGTCTGCAGGTGGGACATGAACTGGAAGACAGCCGTTGGCAAATCAAATTTTATGGCGAAAAAAGTCCATAAGGCCCCGCTGGGCCAAAGCCTGTGACTGCAAAGTAAAAAGAAAAAGAGATTTTTTTTTTTTTTTTTTTTTTTAACTTAACACAGGAAATAAAATTTAAAAAAATGAAAGAACTGTGACAAAAAAAAAGTCATAATCCGCAAGAACGGGAAGGCAAGCGAGAGAAAAAAATTCAGCAGGTGTTGAAAAACATGTCTTTCTAACTCCGCAGAAACTAGAAAACTGAGGGACCGCGCGCCTACGTCGGGCAGGAAGGCACTTGCGCATCTGCGGTGTGGGCTAATCGCAAACTTTCTAAACTTAAAGTTGCGATTCACTTTTCAAGTGTCTGTACTGGAGCTCCATCGGTGACGTCACCCATTAGTGAGAATATGCTGCCTGCTTGTCCTGGGATAATCATTATACCCTTCCTCTGCCCAAATGAATATTGGTTAGGACCTGGATAAGATCTGGCAGCCATGAATATTCTAGCCAACATAGTTCTGAATACTCATTATAAATAAAGGACAGACCCTTCTTGGCTATGGAGGATGGAAGGTGAATGATGTTTTCCTCGTCTCTTACCAAGAGAGATCTTTTGCTGTTCTAGAGTAACTCCAAGCTCAGCCTTTGCTGAGTTGTAAAAGCGCTCAAGTGTCTCCCCGTAGTCTGTCAGATCCAGTGGGATTATCAGGCTGTCTGCCAGTCGTAACAAGACATTTCCAGCTGTGCGGGCAACCGTCTGGTGGCTGGTGAACCCTGCAAGAGAAACCAGGAAACTGCAGATTAGGCTTTGACTTCCAGTAGCCATGTCAGCCCTAGAGAACAGCAAACTTTTACTGCACCGATATTAATTCTGAAAGGATGATGTACTGATGCCAATTTGAGCAGGGATTTTTTCATTTTCTGTTTTGCAGGTTTCTTTTATCGACTTGATTTAATGATGTAGTTCCTTCTTGGTTTTTGGTTGTATTTTATTGCTAAAATATTCTGCATTTGAATTATGATTTTGCTGCTTGGCATTTGGCAGAGTCCTTCAATGCCGGTTGTCATGCTTGTTTCTTTTTGATTAGTTTCTTTTCTTTATGAACTAATATTGACATTGCATGGATAGCGTACATGGATGGCTTAACATTCGGTAACAATCACAATCTCAGCATATAAATTCAAAATCATCCCTTACTGAATCCTTTACTGAAAGGAATTTTAGGATTATTACACATTGCAGGTTTATTGGTGAGGTTTTTGGTATTTTCCTTTTAGTATTATCTCCTCCTGAGGAAGCCCTGTTGGGTGAAACTTAGGACTAAGTAGAGGAGCAGTCAACTTATTCACTTTTTGAGCATGAACCACATTGAAGCAAAAGAAAAAAATGAGAAAAGTAACATCCTGTCGGGCCGCTAAAGAGATACATTGCTGTAAACTGATTAGCTACCTCAAACTAGAAAGATAAGTGCCACTATATTATAATTGTACTATCTAAGGGAGTAGCGTTACATATTGAAACAGCTAAACACAGCAATAACTGAGATGGGACTGAAAAGTGGCATGATGGTTCCAACATTGTCTTCCCAGCGGCACCATACTTGTACTGAGCACTTTTCACTATTCATTTATTTAATTAATAATTTATTCAATGAGATGATGATTTTGAATTTATATGCAGATTGTGATTGATATATAGTGACAAGCATCTAAGATATATTTTTCTATACTCCTAATGGTATTTTGTATGTTAACATTAGGTAAGACTAGGCAGTTGCCTAGGATGGCAACTTTGGGGGAGGGTTAGCAAAGAGCAGCTGTTGTCAAAGTAAAACCATAGAACCTAACAAGCACACATACTCAGAGAATCATCCTCATCCTGCAGCAATGGTGATTTTCAAATGGCCCATTTACCCAGGTAAACAACTTTCCTGATACTCAAGCTCATTATAAGGGTAGTAGTGGGTGTTGCTGTCCAGATAAGGGCCACACCCACATTTTCAGTGACATTATCTAGAAAATGCTGCTGATAATCTTTAACCACCACCCCAGCACTATCCAGATAGTGTCAGAGTGGTCTGGGGGTGGAGCCAGGGCTAGAGTTACCGAGACCAAGACCCTTAATGCCCCTTTTCAATCCTCCCCCCGTTCTGATCTACTCCCCTCCCCCATCTCCCTCCTCTCCCCCCTACTTCTCTCCTTGCTGTTCGCAACTCTATGATCAATTCGATATGTAACCACTTGTAACTACTCTCGCCTTGCTGTTTGCAACTCTATGATCTATTTGATATGTAACCACTTGTAATCTCTGTCTAACTAATGTGAACCGCCTAGAACTCTTCGGGGTATGGCGGTATACAAAAATAAAGTTATTATTATTATTATTACACGTCCAGATTTTCCCAGACCTGTCCTCTTTTTAGAGGACTGTCCAGGTGTCCAGATGGTTTTCTAAAACCGGCAGTTTGTCTGGAGTTTAGACTCTTTTGAGTGTAGCCTAAATCTTTTTCTTACCTTCGGGTCACCTGTGGGTGGGAACTGTTGGCACTGGCTAGAGGTGACAGGAAAGACCCCGGCTCTGTCTGAGCTCAGGGCTGCATCAGGAGGGCATCTACGCATGCGTGTGAAATCACATCAGCGTATGCTTGGAGGCCATCCAGACGCGGCCCCGAGCTCAGGCAGATCTGGGGGCCTTTCCTGACGCTTCCAGTGTCTCACAACGTACCTCTGAACCACTCGTATCTGCAGTGGGACCATAATTGATGCAGCTCACCCATTGGTGACCCCCGCTGCCATTAAAGGTGTACACCAGGGCTGCCCAAGTCCGGTCCTCAAGATCTACTGGCAGGCCACGTTTTCAGGATATCCACAATGAATATGCATGAGAGAGATTTGCATACCAAGAAGGCAGTGCAGGCAAATCTCTCTCACGCATGTTCATTGTGGATATCCTGAAAACCTGGCCGGCCAGTAGATCTCGAGGACTGGATTTGGGCAGCCCTGGTGTACACATTCTGTGTGTGTGTGGGGGGGAGCGAGGAGGGGGAGGGAAAGAGGAATAGACGAGGTGGCTCAAGTTGTGTATGGGTGAAGCTGGGGGTGGGACAGGGCAGGGCTGGGGGCAAGGCCATGTGTCTTTTTTAACTTGAAAAATATGGTAACCCTAAGCCAAGACAATGCCAGAATTCATCCAGGTACTGTCAATATTTAGCACCAGTACCTGGATAGCATCTGCCTTTGCCTTGGCTCCACCCAGGGCTTAATTTGTACACAAGTAGGAAGTGGAACTGTAGAGTGGGTGGGCAAGCCAGGGGCAGGAACATCAGAAAATGAGAGTCTAGAATAGGGGGCAGAATACTGTTTTCTGCTCTGCTCCATGTTGGTCCCTTCATAGGCAGCGGAATGCTTTTTTGTTTTTGGGGGGAGGGGGGCAAAAGATCCGCCCTAGACCCCATCTCCATAATAATAGTACTAATTGTAAATGCCATTTCTTCCATTAATTTTTCATATACGCACAATATAATCTTTAATAATACACAATGGTAACCACAAAATTAAACTACACAAAGAATACTTTTCCCCTTCCCACCACTGCACAGCATTTCTTCCTCTCTCCTCCACCCCCATGTGCAACGTCTTCCTCTCTCTCACTGTCCACCATCTCTCTCTCTCATTCCTTCCCTTGCTGAAAAGGGAGTAGGGAAAGAGAAAGGCAGAGACGGATCTAGAGTGCCTCTCTCCCACCCCCTCTACTGCCACATCCAATATATCTTCCTCTCTTATCCCCCGGACTGTGTGCAGCATCTTTTGCCTCTGCCCACCAGCCCCATATCCAACATTTCTGCTTCTATCACCCCTCTCCAACTCCATGCCACATCTCTTCCTCCATTCCCTCTACCACCCTCTTGCATCCATTTCCATCTGTCCTACTCTCCACCACCACATCCATCATTTCTCCCTCTCATCTGTCTCTACCTCACTCCTCTCCCAACACCATGTCCAATAATTCTCCTTTCTTCCTTTCCCCATGTACACCATCTCTTTTGCTTCCACCCCCAGATCTAATATTTCTCCCTCCCTCCCTCCCTCCTTACCCTCCTTCCATCTCCTGATGCAAGGGGGGGTGTCACCGCCATTCGGGGACGGGTGTGTTGTGTTAATCGCCACTACAGGGAAGGGGTATTGTGATGCAGCAGAGAGAATGGGCATCTCTACCACTGCATCATAACACAGGGGCTTTCTAGCAGTCTCCGACACTGACTGGCATCCATGGACCAGTCGCTTATTTTTGTCGCCAAAAGCCGCTTTTTGAAAATGACTCGGCATTTTTTAAGAATCCACCAGAGAGTTCATTTCAATGTTGAAGAGCCCATTTGCATGTCAATGTCGGAGACTGCTAGAAACCTCGCTAAAGACAGAGATAATCCCTTTTGATAATCTGCTGCTAAACTGTGTACAGGGGATCCCTGCCAGCCAAAGTATTTTTTATTTTAATTTTGGTGGGAAAAGGAATGGGAAACCAAGGGGAGACAGAGAAATGGGATGCCTAGTGCCCACCCATGTTAATCATTGCCCCTCCCCCCAAAAAAAATTAATTTCTGGCTATACCACTGTCCTTGCAGAGAGAGAACTTCACTGTCATACTGAGCTCCCCTATGTGGTGCCATTGTTTACCTGGATCAATGAACTTGGCAGCATAATCAAAAGTGTCATAGGCCGTGTGATATGCAGGGTAGATCCGGGCTGAAGTCTTGCTCTGAGGGCGAGGCAAACAACACATTAAGAAGGGATTAGAATACAGATATGAGGGGGATGAGTTTGTATCTGGTCACCTAACTGTAGGCTCATTGGAGGGCCAGTGTGCACAAAGTAGGAACCTAATAGTCATACACTTTGTTGTATGGGGGGAAGTGTTTGAATACAGGAATTTAAAAAATGCAATCTCCATTCTCCATATGTACAGTACTTTGCTTCCCCCTTACTTGTCTCCTCTCCATTTTTTTAAATGATAACGTGTACACACTGTATTTGAATTTGCAGTGACAGAGGGCAATAATCAAATTTTATGTGAATAAATATGCATTTATGTACAAAAACGTCTTTGTTAAATGCTTCCACAGTGATTGGTGTAGAACAGTGGTCAAACTTGTGGCCAGGGGACCACATGCGGCTCGTCAGGTACTATTTTGCGGCCTGCAGTCTATACTAGTGCTGCCTGCTCTTTGCAGCGTCCTCCGGCTTCCCGCTCTTACATTCAGATAATTACCGCAGCCTACAGAGAGGATTGCTGGTGCTGTTGTGATCCTTGCAGGAGAGCTCAGAAAGGTTTACATGAGTTTATTCAGGTACTCAAGCATTTTTCCCTGTCTGTCCCAGCGGGCTTGCAATCTATCTAATGTACCTGGGGCAATGGGGGAATTAAGTGACCTGCACAGGGTCACAAGGAGCAGCATGGGTTTGAACCCCATTAATGACAGTCGTATTGCACCTTCAGACCGCAGAACATAAGAATATAAGAATTGCCATCTCTGGATCAGACCCTGGGTCCATCAAGTCCGGTGATCCACACACGCAGAGGCCCTACCAGGTGTATCCTGGCCTAGTTTTAGTCCCCATATCACCGTATGCTTCTCAAGGGAGATGTGCATCTAATTTACCCTTAAATCCTAGAATGGTGGATTCTGCAATTACCTCCTCTGGGAGAGCATTCCAGGTGTTCACCACTCGCTGCGTGAAACAGAACTTCCTGATTTTTGTCCTGGACCTGTCCCCCCTCAGCTTCAGTTTATGTCCTCTTGTCCATGTCACATCGGACATGGTAAATAACTGCTTTCCCTGCTCCATTTTGTCGAATCCTTTCAGTATTTTGAAAGTCTCAATCAGGTCTCCTTGCAGTCTCCTCTTCTCAAGGGAGAACAACCCCAGTCTCCTAAGTCGTTCCTCGTAGTCCAGGTTCTCCATACCTTTCACTAGCTTCGTTGCTCGTCTCTGCACCCTCTCTAGCAGTTTTATGTCCTCCTTTAAGTATGGAGACCAATGCTGGATGCAGTATTCCAGGTGCGGTCTGACCATGGCTCTGTAGAGTGGTATTATAACTTTCTCTGATCTACTCGTAATTCCCTTCTTTATCATGCCTAGCATTCTATTTGCTTTCTTCGCCACCGCCGCACATTGCGCCGACGGCTTCAGGGTCGTATCTATCAGTATATCCAGGTCCTTTTCCTGTTTGGTCTTTCCCAGAGTTACACCTGACATGCTATACTTGTGTTCTTTATTTTTCATGCCTAAATGCATCACTTTGCATTTTTCCACATTAAACTTCATCTGCCATTTATCTGCCCACCTCTCCAAATGATTCAAGTCGATCTGGAGTTCCTCACTGTCCTTCTTTGATCTGATTGCCCGGCATAGCTTTGTGTCGTCTGCAAACTTGATAATTTCACTGGATGTTCCTTCTTCTAGGTCATTTATGTAAATATTAAATAAGATGGTACCAAGTACCAAGAACTTCCCATTTATGCCCACTCTCTGTTTTCTGTTCTCTAGCCATTTGCTTATCCATCTTAGTATATCTCCCTCTATTCCATGTCTTTGTAGTTTCCTGAGAAGTCTTCCATGTGGAACCTTGTCGAACGCTTTCTGAAAGGCCAAGTATACAATATCCACCGGTTCTCCACTATCAATTTGTCTATTCACTGTCTCAAAAAATTGGAGTAGGTTCGTCAAACATGATTTCCCTTTCCTGAACCCATGTTGACTGGCTCTCATCAGGTTGTATGTGTCTAGGTGCCGGACTATGCTCTCTTTGATCAGCGCCTCAACCATCTTTCCAGGGACAGACGTGAGACTCACAGGTTTGTAGTTGCCTGGCACTCCTCTCGATCCTTTTTTAAATATCGGCGTGACGTTCGCTATCTTCCAGTCGTCCGGTATCTGTCCTGTTTTGATTGACAGGTTGGCAAGTTTTTGCAATAGTTCTCCGATTTCAAATTTTAGTTCTTTTAGGACTCTCGGATGAATTCCGTCCGGTCCAGGAGATTTATCACTCTTAAGTTTGTCGATCTGGTGGTAAATCTGGTCCAAGTCCACTTCTACTGTGGTGAGTCTGTCCTGTACGACTCCCTTGAACACTTTCACTGTGTCAGGTATTGTTGCGGTGTCTTCCTTTGTAAAGACCGACGCAAAGAAGGAATTCAGTTTGTTTGCGGTCGATAGATACCAAGGAATCTCATGGTAAATGACTTTGTAAACCAAAGTTAATGTCTTGAAAATAATGCGTAATCGCACAGGTAACCCATCCTGTCCCCGCAAGTTCTTTTCCTGTCCCTGCCCCATTCCTGCAAGCTCCATCCTCATCTGCACAAGCCTCAAACACTTTATAATCATAAGTGTTCAAGGCTTGTGTGGTTAAGGCAGAGCTTACAGGAATAGGGCAGGGACAGTGTCATTCTCTATTTAGGATTCTAGGGTAAGCCTTGGTATATGGCCCCCAGCTAATGACTGGATGAACCGAGATGGCAGGTCATAAATAGAGGAAAAATCCCTGAGTAGCTGCAAATGAGAACAAATTGCACCCCACAACCAGAAGCATTTTCCTGCTATTGACAATGTATATGTATGAGTATCCAGTACTTGGAAATTGATCTCATAAATATTCATTGTGCGATTCCCAAGACAGGTTTGGGAAGCTTTGCTGTAGCCCAGCAGAGGTTATTTGACTAGCAGAGAGCAGTAGAGATATGTCTCACCCGGTCATATGTGTAGGCAAGGTCCATGGAGGTGATCCCCAGGTAATGGAGGAAAGGGGCATAGTCGCTGCCAGCCCCTAAGGTTCCTAAGCTGTCAGGGAGAGAAATAAGAATAAAGGCAGAATAAAAATTTGGCTTATTCACTGACCAAACTGTTGATATTGTCCAATGATATCAGATACTGGGAAGTATGGGGGTGGGGGGTGGGGAAAGAACCCATCCAGAGCTTTGTGATCTATTTGTGCTGTGCAGTAGCCAAGTGGGCAAGAAAAATAGATTCAGTGAGGAAGATGAGCAGTTATAAGCTAGGAGTCACAGCATAGATACACTCAAGAAATCCAGAATGCCTCAATTATCTTTTATTGTTAAAGATAATCAAACTGCTCTGCAAGACTAGTCAAGACTTCTAGAGTGAATCAATACCAGTATCAGTTTACATGTTTTTTAGCAGCAGCGGGAGGTCACTGTATTTTTTAAAATGCTTGTTGTGGCACTTAAATAAAAAAGTATATTCAGCACTATGACATGGATAGGCAATGGAACTGAATACCAGTGTTCTTTAAAGTACTAGATCAAAGCACTTAAGTAAAGGTAAGTACATAATTTGATACTTAAGTAAAAGGTATATTGACCCGGATTCTGTAACCGGTGTCCATGTCAGCGGCTGCCTTAAAAGTGGCCACCAATCACGGGTCAATCACGCAACAACGCTGGTTACGGAATCAGGCCTGATTCAGCTAAGATAGGCAGCTGAAATGTAGGCCTGGAAAGCCTCCCGTG
The DNA here is from genome assembly GCF_902459505.1 of Geotrypetes seraphini. Classification (NCBI taxonomy): domain Eukaryota; kingdom Metazoa; phylum Chordata; class Amphibia; order Gymnophiona; family Dermophiidae; genus Geotrypetes; species Geotrypetes seraphini. The sequence continues at coordinate 68,978,282 of NC_047091.1, read as the reverse complement.
ACCAGGAAGTGACGTCAGTGGGAGAGCCGAGGCCGGCGCAGGCAGAAAGTTGGAGCTGCTGCTCATGCCAGGGAAGTTGAAGGGTCATGCTTATATTGCGGGTTGGCGGGGAAGGGGCAGGGGGGCGTCACCGCCCCGGATGCCTCCCACCCTCACTTCGCCAATAATTTACCCAAATAGTTATCTGGTTAGTGGGCTGAAAACCTCCACTAACCGAATAACCTTGACTCTACCCAATTCCCACCTCTGGACCACCCTGGCACTGTCTGGATAGTGCCAAGACTGTCCGAGGGAATATTCAGGGGCACTATTTGGACAGTGCTCCTGAATATTCCCTCTGACAGTCTCGACATTATCTGGATAGTGTCACTGAATATTGGGCTCACTAGGACTTATCCAGTTAGGAAGTCCTGGAAAGCTCTTTTGAATACTGGCCCCATACCTCCTAATTCTATCTCAGCACCATCCCAGCGCACAGCTGTGCACACAGAGATAATCTGTAACATAACATCATGTGCTTATCTGCCACACTTAGGTCTGCTCATGTACACTTACCGTAAACCTGGCGTAAGGGGGTGTGCCTAAATGTGGACATTATTCTACTGACTCATGCTAGTATTCTATAATGGCTTCTTGTCACACAGATGCCATTATAGATTTGGCACTCTGTGAATGACAAAAGTCCACTTAACTGGAAGCACCCAGTTACAGAACTGCCCTCATAAGGCCTTTGAAAATCAGTGACTACTAGCTGCTAGTAAATGTGTAACTCCTTTTGAATATTGATTCCATTATTGTTAAATGCTATGGAAAAGAAAGAAAAAGGGAGGGAACTAGGACACGCAAACATTTACATGGATCCAGGGACATTACTCAAAATGCAGTTATTTGTTGATGCTTTCTTTTAGATCAGGGATCTCAAAGTCCCTCCTTGAGGGCCGCAATCCAGTCAGATTTTCAGGATTTCCCCAATGAATATGTATTGAAAGCAGTGCATGCACATAGATCTCATGCATATTCATTGGGGAAATCCTGAAAACCCGACTGGATTGCGGCCCTCAAGGAGGGACTTTGAGACCCCTGTTTTAGATAAACCTTTGGCCCCACACTATTAATTTTTAACCATGATTTTTATGCAAAGTTATGTTAATTTTTTAGCTATGAATTTTTAAGGTTTGCTTGTATGTCTATTTTACTATGTTCTTAAAATTATGTTTGTCTATTAATCTGTAGTTTTAAACGGTATAGAAATTTTTAAAATAAATAAAAATACTGAATCCTCAGGCTTGTGTTTCTGTAAGCTGTCATTATTCTCCTGGCTCTGCCGTTTTAAAACAAAACATCCTTCCATCTCCAATTTTGTTGGTGCTTCTTGTCTATCTGTCTGTCCTTATTACAGAGCTGCCTAAGGGATCTGATCTTTGAGAGGGAGATTTTAAGTACACCCCACCCAGCCACACTCTCAGACCCATTCACTCGACCTCCTGGCTCCATGCTCTGACAGGCCTCAGCCAGGACACCAACAAACCACTTCCCCCTTGGGCAAGAGGAGATGTCTTAATAAAACATCATCTCCCCTGCTGCTGTCCTTGATTGTTTATTATTATGATGATGATGACATTGTCTATGTTTATTTTACTACGTTTTTATGGATGGATTTACCTTTATATGATTTTTCCCTTGGTAAACCGCCTAGAAGTCTAATTAGGCGGTATAACACATTTTAATAAAACTTGATTTGAGATTTTGCAGTTCATATTACGAGACTGGTCTCTCCATGGCAGCAGGAGATGGTGTCTTTTTTTAATTCATTTCTTGCTGCTGAAAAGGAGTTCTTTGTTCCCCAGCAGGAGTGGCAGGAGATGACCCGCAAAGGTGAGAGTCTCCTGCTGAATGTGGTAGACTTAACAGCTCTTTCATTAGACTATAAGCATCAAGAAAGAGGAGCCGTCTACTCTATGAAATGGTAGCACTATGGTGCTTATTTTAGAAGTGCTATTTATGTCTGAGACATCCATGAGCCAGCATTTAGAGTAGCATTCATAGTGCAGGAACACCTAAATCCTGTTTTTTCAAAGCTAAACATCTAAAGCTTAAGAGTGTCAATGTGGTAAGGAGAAATTGCTCCCAATGTAAAAACAAAAATGCAATCTAAATTTTCCCTTCTTCATGCAGTATCTTTACCTCAGCTCTGAGGCAGAGTATAATTCTAACAGGGAGCAAAAAGTTCATCTGAGATGAAGTACATGAGCCTGCTCTGATAAGATCCCTGGTGGCCCAAGTGGACTCCAGACTTCCTTCCCCCAAACCACTTTTTGGGTTGAGAGGCAGGAGCAAAACCTGCTCATTTCTGCCTCCAGCATTGCCAACTTGAAAAATGGCAGTGCTTGACCCCTTGTGCTACGCTGGAACATAGTAAATGATGGCAGATAAAGAACTGAATGATCCATGCAGTCTGCCCAACAGTCACACATTACAAATTCATGATTAAATGGTCTTTTTTTTCTTTGATATTTCTGGACCAAAGACTGTAGAAGTCCACTTGGTACTGTCCTTAGGTTCCAACTACTGGATTTGAATTGATTTGTTGTCCGAGAAAATCTCACTCATTGATTCAGCGACCCCCACCCTGGTGAGACCTGACATACCTCCAAGGCCTCCTAAAGCAGCAGTAGTGGCAGCGCTCTGAACGGGCAGCTTTGCAGCCTTCCCTGATGGGGCATACTCTCTGCCATGTCACTGATGATGTCATCAGTGATGCAGAAGAGAGAAGCCCTAGTGAGGTAGGTCACGAAGCAGCCTGTTCAGAATGCTGCCGCTGCTGCTGCTTTAGGAGGCCTTGGAGATATGTCAGGTTTCACGGTGGAAGGATCATTGGGGTGCTGCTTGCACAGGGGGATGGGTGGGAGAGGAGGAAAGTTGCTGCTCAGGGGGATGGGAGGGGAGGAAAGATGCTGCACATGGGGGGAAAAAAGAGAGAAGAAGAATTGTTGGCGTGGAGGAGCGGAAGGGAGAGATGAAACAAAGAGGTAGAAAGGGGTGACAGGGAGAAATCCTTCATATGGAGTAGGTGAGGGAGACTTGCATGGAAAAGAGAGAGGGAGAAATGTTGGACAAAGGGTGGCGGGCAGGGAGAGATGGTGCATAGGAAGAGAGAAAGAAATGTTGCACATGATAATGGAGGGGAGGAAAAGAAAGATACTGCATGGAGAAGAATAGAGAGGTATGACCCAGGGCACAAGGCAGGGAGAGTGAGAGAGAGAGAGAGATGGTAGACAGTGGGAAATAAACAAATGTTGGATATGACCGTGGAAGGTAGAAAAAAATAATTGTATTTTCTATTTTATGATTACAATATGTCAGATTTCAAATGTGTATCCACAGCGCTGATATGAGGTTGGAAAGGGCAAAGGGAGTGGGGTGGGGGGGAAAGACTACAAAATAAACCTGCCAGGACATTTGAAAAAAACACCCGATTGGGAAGGAAAAGTGAATCAAATCAAAAAATCGATTCAATAGGCTGAATCGAATTGAAGAACTTTTCCCTGAATCGGGTAGCACTATATACCACTAGGGGTCAGCCTGCTAAATAACAAGGTACATCTTTATTTAGCCATATCCCCCCTAGCGGTTAAACCATTTCTTTACTGCAACAGAAGTAAAACTTTTCTCCAGTACCTGCACTAGGAAATGTATACTAAAGTTCAGTGCACAATTCTAACAAAAGACTTGTTACATCAGTCCCTCTGAGTTCTTTGTGAAATGAGCCCACCTGTTAGAAGTTTCAAGTTTCAAGTTTCAAGTTTTATTAAATTTTGATTTTACGCAATATCAAATATTTCAATGCGTATTACATAATTGAAATGTACAATAAAAAAAAAAACTGGGGTGACAAATACAAATAAGACAAAATTATACAAACTAATCATTATGTATTATTAATACAAACTGAAACAAGTGGATAAAGAAAAAATGGAATTACAATTTAAAAAGAAAAAAAAATTATTATTTTTTTTTTTTTAACAATTAAGGTTTATACATAAGGGTAGGGTAGGTGAGAAAAATGATGAAGGAAAGAAAGAGAGAAAAGAAAAAAAAAAAACAAAAAAAAAACCATCAAAAAGAACCATCAAAATATTGGGGATGTGAATGTGGGGTAGGATCTTGCTATGACAAACCCTTGCACTGCCTGCAACTAGGGTGTTGTTTTTGTGGCAAACATCCAAGGAGAGACTCACCTTGGTACTAGCCCATGGAGTGAGCTGGTCCTGTTGAAATGACGTTGCCAGTTCTCATACACTGTAATAGACGAGTTCGTAGGAATCTTGACCTGAAAGAAAGAATATTGCCTTACCATATCTACCCTGCCACAAATTCACGTGCTATATCCACTACCCAATACTAGTGGCTAGGTTTTGCCATGTTAAGTGCCATCCTGCCATGTCATATACTAGGTTAGCCACGTTTTGTATACTGTCTGCCATGCTACATTTGGATATATAATACGGTGACCCGTCCAAAGCGCGCAGGACAAATGCACGCAGACAAATGCGCACACGTCAACTGCACGTGCGACAAATGCGTGCACCGTCAAATGCACTCAGGACAAATGTGTGCAGGACAAACCATCATGCGCTAGGGCAGGGGTGCCCACACTTTTTGGGCTTGCGAGCTACTTTTAAAATGACCAAGTCAAAATGATCTACCAACAAAAAAATTTAAAAAAAACACAAAGCACACTGTACGCATAGAAAATGTTAATCATCATTCCTATTCCAGGGTTTTTCAAAGAGGTCAAAGCAGATGACTATGCACTGTCACCTCAGTAACAACCGTACAAAAATAGACAAATACCCACCCCCCTCCCTTTTTACTAAACCACAATAGCAGTTTTTAGCGCAGGGAGCTGCGCTGAATGCCCAGCGCTGCTCTCGACGCTCATAGGCTCCCTGCGCTAAAAACCTCTATTGCGGTTTAGTAAAAGGGGACCACAGTGTAAAATATAGACAGCAGATATAAATTCAGATACATTTTGATCACTAAATTTAAAATAAAATCATTTTTCCTACCTTGGCTGGTGATTTCATGAGTCTCTGCTTGCACTTTCTTCTTCTGACTGTGCATCCAATCTTTCTTCCCTTCTTTTAGCCTGTATGCTTCCTCTCCTCCTGACCTCATACCCCCCACCAACATTTTCTTCCTCTCTCTCTGCCCTCTCTATCTTTCTCTCTTCATGCCCCCTTTCTTTTTTTCTGTTTCTCTTCTTTCCTTCTGTTTCCCTGCCTGCCCTCTTTCTCCCTCCCTGCCCTCCCCCAAGCCACTGCCACTGCCGCTGCCATCGGATAACAGGCCCCCAAAGCCGCCCACCACCGGCCAAGCTCTCCCTGCTTCGGGCCCACCAGCATTCCTCTCCCCGACGTCAATTCTGCCGTCGGAGAGGAAATTCCGTTGGCCAGAACTTCCTCTCCGATGGCAGAATTGACATCGGGGAGAGGAAGGCTGATCGGCCCAAGATCGATCTATTGGGAAAAATGCTGCCGGGTCCTGCCTTTGAGGAAACAGAAAGTAGGCAGGACCTGGCAGCAAGAAGAGCAAATCGCAAGCTTCAGTGACCTGTCTCCCGCTTTAGCCCGCAAACGGAGCTCTAACATGTGAGTACCGGCTTCCCTTCTCTCCCCCCCCCCCCCCCGACATAACTTCCGGTTTCAGAGGGAAGAGAAGGGAAGCCGGTACAAGCACATGTTAGCCCCCGGAGCATAAGTTCTCCAAGCCGTTTTTTTTTTTTAATGTTGAACAGCGACGGCAGCAGCAGAATTCAGGAGCGGGCCAGTCAGGAGGGGAAAAAAGAGAAGGGAAGAAGGGAACCCGCTCTGCGATCGACTGGGGTTGCCTGAGCGAGTGACCTGTCGATCGCGATCGACGTATTGGGCACTCCTGCGCTAGGGCAACCGCTCTTATGGCGCATGCGTAAACCAAATTCCCCCCCCAGATATATACGTGCACGCTGCTGGTTTGCCATGCTATGTTATTATGTCCGCCGTGTATAATACGTCTGCCATGCCATGTTTGTCACGCTTGTAATACCATACTTATCTTGCGATGTTATGCTTGTATATATGACTGTCTGCCATACTACGCTGCCATCCTATGTTTTTTGTGCAATGCTTGTCACACTGTGCCATGTTTGTCATATTATATTTTACTAGGCTTTATTATGTATGTAAATTTGTAACCCGTTCTGAGCTTTCCTGGAAGGACGGGATATAAAACCAAATAAAAGTGTGGGGTGGGTGTATGTGTGTGAGCTGGGAATGAACCTCATTCCTGAACCAAGTAGTAGTAACCAGTGTATGCTGAATCTCAATCTCTCGAACAGAAAGCCTTTTGCGGTATATAAATAACGATTTGCATTATGTTATTGCCAGTGCTTGTCATATTGCATGTACGATGCCAAAGAGAGTTCATGGGCTGTAATGTACTGACAAAATGTTCTGTACATTGACCTGTTGGTGCTGTACCGGGTAGCTGTTTAATGCTTTCCTGTTATTGTACGGAATCCTACGTCTTTGCTCAAGAATGAAGGATTCTTAAGAATTGGCTTGACAATTGTCGCTTATATTCCGCTAACACTAATTAGTTCATTTACTGATCTCCACGGTCCAAGGCATGCATTTACCGTGATTATTTCGGATCTTTTCCAGATAAGCCCCGCCAAAAAGTTAACCCCCGCCACCCAAAAAAAATTATAAAAAAGAGGCGCGATCTGTAGAAAGTAAAGTGGGGGTTCCCCCCCACGCCTCCCCCCCCCCGTCGGAGCCCTTAAAAAAATGGTCGACAGTTTATCCTATTTTTTTATAATGTTAAGTTTCATATCCTCTTTTTTATAATCTTTTTTGGGTGCTCCGACGGGGGGGGCGTGGGGGGGAACCCCCCCACTTTACTTTATACACATCGCGCTGCGTTGTGGGCCGTTGTGCTGAGAACTTCACTGGTTAAGGTTGCGTGCGCTGGCAAAAGGTGTTTAACTTTCGGCGCGTCCACTTTTTCCATTAGTGGCAGGGCTTATCTGGAAAAGATCCATTATTTCTGCTGTTCGAGGTGAGTATTTACTGATTTCTTTCTTATGAGGTGGGATTTTACCTGTTTGGCTGCAGCAAATATGACGTTCTGTGCTGCTGGGGTTCCCTGAGCTCTCAGAGTTGCGTTGGCTGAAAGCGGAAAAGGAAATGTGTCTGTTAGAGCTGGCAGCTGATAGAGAAGTCTGCTCGGTGAGAGCACAGAAAGATGTGGCTTGACTGTCCAGCAAAGAGAAGCCCACAGTCACCCTCACTCTCCCCCACTTATGGATTCGCTCAAGTTCGGCTTCTCTTTTCTTTCTCCCGTTTTCTTTCTGAAGTCCCACCATTCTTCCCCTTCTATTTCTCTTTCCCCCAAGTCTTCTGAGAGAGCGCAAGAGAGAGATGCAGAGTTGGAAAGACAAGAGTGGAGGACAGAGAAAACAAAGAGAAGAGAACATGTTACACTCACCAAAGACAGAGATGTCCACGTTGATATAGGCAACTGCTCTATCCCGAAGTTTACTGTAATATTCCTGCAAGAAGTGGAAGAGGCTTGTTCAGCAAACTTTCTGGGCATGGCTTAATGGTTTTCTCAGACAGTTTTTTGGGGAAGGGGGGGAAACATAGAAACATGGTAAAGGACAAATGGCCCATCTAGTCTGCCCATCCGCGGTAACCATTATCTCTTTCTCTCTCTGAGAGATCCCACGTGCCTATCCCAGGCCCTCTTGAATTCAGACACAGTCTCTGTCTCCACCACCTCTAACGGGAGACTGTTCCACGCATCTATCACCCTTTCTGTATAAAAGTATTTCCTTAGATTACTCCGGAGCCTATCACCTCTTAACTTCATCCTATGCCCTCTCATTGCAGAGTTTCCTTTCAAATGAAAGAGACTCGACTCATGCGCATTTATATTACGCAGGTATTTCAATGTCTTTATCATATCTCCCCTCTCCCGCATTTCCTCCAAAATATACAGATTGAGATCTTTAAATCTGTCCCCATACGCCTCATGACGAAGACCATGTACCATTTTAGTAGCCTTCCTCTGGATTGACTCCATCCTTTTAATATCGTTTTGAAGGTATAGCCTCCAGAACTGTACACAATATTCTAAATGAGATCTCACCAAAGTCTTATACAGGGGCATCAATACCTCCTTTTTCCTACTAGCCATACCTCTCCCTATGCAACCTAGCATCCTTCTAGCTTTCGCCGTCACCTTTTCAACCTGTTTGGCTACTTTAAGATCATCACATACAATCACACCCAAGTCCTACTCCTCTGTCATGCACATAAGTTCTTCACCCCCTAATCTGTACCATTTCCTTGGGGTTTTGCAGCCCAAATGCATGACCTTGCGTTTCTTAGTCATGTCACTACATGGGACACATTCTCCTCAAGACTGAGCTCTGCTATCTGATATAAGTGGACTGAATAAGTTGAGGCTGAGGTTTGCAGTGCTGGGTTGCATTCCATGAGCTGAGTTACATCCCTCCTTACAAAGTCTTGCATGCTATATGATCTGGGTGTGTTGTTCAGTCACAGAATCATCTCCTAGATGTAAGAATGCTGGGAACCTTTAGTGTACTGTAGAGAAAGACCCGGAAAGTCAAGATGGGCTTGCATCACCTGGGAAACTTCCATGAAGGCAATGGGGAGAGCCAGAGAAATGCTAAGCAAAGAGTGTCCGTGATGGTGGTTCTTCCCATGTTTGCCTCCTACAGGTACTGCCCTGCCTTGCATACACTAGCATCAGATTTACAGAACTCACCTCAGTGAACTCTGTGGAGCCAATCAGCCCAAACTCCTCTGCCCCCCAGCTGCAGAATATGATCGATCGCCTGGGTCTCCACCTGTCTGGAGGAGAATCAGTGTTGCATTAATTAGAGCAATTAGCAACATTCATTTTATTATTTGGAAATATGACTGTAAGAAATGTTGTTGGAGGAGGGATCAAGACCCTTTAGGACACCAGCAACAACTTCGCTACTTAATAGCCATCTATGGAATACCAGCAGGGAGATAGCTCCCAAACGAGGAATGTGTGAACAAAGCTGAATAGGAGAGGAGAGAAGAAAGATTATTATTCCACATTCACAGTTCAGTAAACTGAGACACAGAAAGATAAGATGATTTGCCCTAGAATCACTCAGGGCTAGATTCTCTAAGCTCTGACACCATGGTAAAAAAAAAAAAAAATATATATATATATATATATATATATATATATATTCAGGGATCTCAAAGTCCCTCCTTGAGGGCCGAATCCAGTCGGGTTTTCAGGATTTCCCCAATGAATATGTATGAGATCTATGTGCATGTGCTGCTTTCAATGCATATTCATTAGGGAAATCCTGAAAACCCGACTGGATTGCGGCTCTCAAGGAGGGACTTTGAGACCCCTGATATATATATACGGTGATGGGAGTGATTTTTTTTTTGTTTTACTGGCAATTCTCAATTATATGCATGCTATTTGTGCAGAGAATTGTCGGTAAAGGAGAGGAGGAACTGTGTTTCACGCTTGCTCAGATGAGCAATCGCTAGCACAATTCCTCCTGCCTGAAAAAAAAAAAAAAAGTAGACCCTGCACTCACTGCCTGAACCTGCAAGCAGGGAGGGCAGGGGCTGCTTTTTTTTTTTTTTTTTTTTTATAGGTGCAACTGTTGTGTGTGCACAACACATATACAAGAGCTGCACCTATTTTTTTTTTTTTAATTCATTATTCATTTTTAAACATACATATATTTATTGCACCTATTTTTACAAAAAAAAAAAAAGCCCTCCCAAATCTAAGTATGTTTTTCTTTTGTCCCTTGATACTTAGGGCTCTTTTTTATCAAGCTGCACTAGTGGGGTTAATGCGCGTTGACCCCCGCGCTGGCCTAAAAACTACCGCTTGCTCAAGGGAGGCGGTAGCGGCTAGCGGGGCCGGCGGTTTAGCGCGTGGTTTGATAAAAGGAGCCCTTAGATTTTGGCAGTCCATTTGGAGTCAAATCAATAGAATATTGGAAAATCCAGTGGCTTTGACTTGTGATACATTTCTGTTTGGCACGTTAATGAGGGCTAAGAGCCCAATATCTTCCCACAACAAATTACTTTTCATTATGACAGGAGTTGCTATACAACTTATTTTGAAAAACTGGAAAATCTGGGACCAGTTACATTAAACTTTTGGTGGGAATCTTTATGCCACATTTTTAAAATGGAATGTATGATTGCCATACAACAGGGACATTATGGGAAATTTAAGGATGTTTGGGAACCATTGACAAAATTCTGTAAGGAATGATTATTGATATTTCCCTTTGTTTTTACACGTCCAGGGTGGGTGGGGAAATTCTTTTAATTTAATTATGGTAGAGTGTAATTGTTGGGTATAAGGATGGGGGTGAAGGGACATGTATTTGTTATGAAATATAATTTGTTTGAATTTAAGTGCTGTTAAAGTGAAAACTGTCTGTATAACATGTTGCACTTATTTTTAGCTTTAAAATGAATAAAGATTAAAAAAAAGCCCCCCCCCCTGATGCTGGAAGCCTCCCCCCTTTACATCAGGGTACTTTTTTATTGAAAGATCGACAGGAGGGATACCCATGCTGGGGAACCTCCCTGTCGGCAAGCTCCCCCCCCCCCACAAACCACTCCCTCACACACACACCAAGCCCCCAAGATGAAACCCTGGTGGTCTAGTGGGCCATTCCCTCTCCAACACCCCATACCCTTTTTGAAGTCTGGCAGGAGTCTTGCTGGCAGACCTGCCTCTTCAAAATGGAAGTCCTTCCCCCTCCCAGTGCATTCTGGAATGCACTGGGAGGGGCCTAAGGCCATGATTGTCCCAGGCACCTATGACCCCCTCACTCTAGTTGCCTTGGGGGGGGGGATATTCAGGGCTTTAGGCCCCTCCCAGTGCATCCCATTTTGAAGAGCATACCCCCTGCCAGTCTTTTAAAAAAAGGGGGGATCGGAAGGGGGATAGCCTGGTAGACCACAGGGTTTCATCTTGGGGGCTTGGTAAGGGCTGGCGGCGTGCAATCGAGCTCACAAGCCTTCCCTTTTTGGAGGTGGAAAAAGTGTGTCATATGGAGTGAAAAAATACGGTATGTTTATATTTGATCATTTATTGTTATGCTGTCAACAAAATTTTAAGTTTTATGTTAAACTGTACCTGCTGTATACCACTTTGGGTGAATCCCTTTATATAGTTGGTTAATAAATCCCAACAAATAAAATAACCAATAAGTCCTGTCTGGACACTGAACTTCTTGGTATGAGTGATATTGCTACTACTATTTATTATTTATAAAGCGCTACCAGATGCACGCATCGCCGTACAAAACACACAAGAGATGGTCCCTGCATGAAAGAGCTTACAATCTAATTAAGATGGACATAGGACAAAGGCTTATACTTGTCACTTAAGTGAAGAAATATAAGGGGCTAGAGGCAGGGGGAGTAAAGAGGGCATGGCAATAGATATGGGTGCTTTACAAGTTGGAAGGGTAGGGCATTTTAAAATAAAGTGGGCTTTTAGCCTGGATTTGAACGCTTCTGTCTTGTGATATGACTGAGGTGACAGAGTCCATGAACATCAGCCCTGGAAGTGTTATACAACCCTCTCCCCCCTCAAGTAGTCCCAGGTGTAAAAATGTGAGGGGAGAACCTTTGCCTATAGTGTATCTTGGACTTGGTAGAAAAAAGGTCTCAGGCCTCACATCAGTAACCGATTCATGCTATACATGTTGGTGCAATATGTAAAATCCACCAAGACAAAGTAGTTGCAACTGGGAGCCCTAAGAGACTGCTTGTGTTCTGGGAAGCTTGGAGTCCTTGGAGGGGGGGGGGTGATACATAGTTATATTATAGGTTTAATCAATATTTATGAATATAACACATGTATGATATTCTTGATTACAATATTTGTGGAAAGGGGGGGTTGGGGTGGGGGAGGGGGTTAATTTATATATTTCAGATGATAATAAAAAGATTTTCAAGTGATGTGTATGATTCAATTGATGTAATATTGTACACTTGATGTAAGATGAAAAAATGAATAAAGAATTGGAAAAAAAGAAAGAAAATAATTTATTTTAACTACAAGCACTTATTAACTTACTTTTGCTTTTTCTTAAGGGGGCCAATTCCCAAAAAAAAAAAAAAAGTTCAGTGCCCCATTTACGATCCCAATTTTCAGCTGCCTGCATTTAAGGAAATTTGCAGTGAATCTAAATCTTTAGCTTACGATTGTCTTGCATTTATGAACCTAAAATTAGAAACCTAAGTGCAGACCTGTAAGTGCATTTTCTAAATTTAGGGAGTTTCATTGGGACTAACCCTGGATCCAATCATCTAGTCAAGTAAATCTTTACGTAACAAGATAGATCCCTTTGAAGACTAACTTCAAATTTATTCAGCCCCAAGTTTAAGCATGGAGGGCCAACGGCAGAGCTGGAAATTTGAAAATGAAGCTTAAAAGGTTACAGTTTTCAGAGCCATTGAAATGGGTAGATAGTGATTTTTATACACTTACAGTGGCTGTCTAAAATCTTGCCTCCTTCAGTACAGCTTCAGTAAAAGGTTGTATATTATTCCACAGAGAGCTGAAGTCATTTTCCCTCAAGGTCACACAAAGCCTGCAGCAGAGCAGGATTTGAACTTACTTCCTGCTGTAACCCCACTTATCCCACAGAACAGAAACCACTTACTTTCCTTCAACATTTTGCCTACGATTCTCGTGATTTCCAGCATCACAGCAGTCCCGCTGCTGGGGTCTATAGCACCATGGACCCAGCTGTCCCTGTGGTTGCCATACATAACATACCTGTCTGGAAAAAAGGCAGTCCATGAGGTTAAGCTATAATTAGATTTTTCACTTTTGGACTTGGTCTTACTCAATTGGCTAGTCCCAATTTTCTTTTAGAATCAGAACTATGAGTCCCAGATTGCAATAAGATGAAAGTTTTAAAAAAACAATGTATTGTCGGTAGGGTTACCAACTGGCTTCAGATTTACCTAACAGGGTTGATCCAGCCCTGGATTTACACCATTGAATGCAAGGACTTGTGGTCTTACTTTTCTTAGGGAATCCAGTTTGGAAATCAGAACTACAAGGCCCATCATACAATGGTGTACAACCTAGAGTAGATCAGCCCTGTCAGAGGAATTTGGATGCCAGTTGGCAACACTAATGGTTAGAGATGTCCCTAATAACCAGCAGAATTTTGATATCCCAGTATTCAAGAGTCTTACTGATACAGAGCAGGTCTTTGTGACTAGCTCTGATGAATGAAATTTTCTTCAAGTGAAGAAAGACAATTCATGTGGTTTATTTATTTATTTATTATTTAAAACATTTTTAGTCTGCCTTTATCCAAGGCGGCTCACAATATCTACTATAATAGAACCCTAAGTGCGCATGCGCACTCCTACCTGCATGTTCCATGATCCGGATGTCTGTGGCGGCAGGAGTGCGCTTGTGCACTTAGGGTTCTATTACCTTGGGAGAAAAAATGGCACCACACTCGCGGAACCCCAAGGATGTTCTGAGCAAAGTTATTTTTAAATTCTAAGCCGCAGTGGCGGCTCCTCTCAAGAGCACCACCTGAGTCAGAGAAGTCTTCCGATGCAGGCGGGGATCGTGAAACGAGCCACCGCGGCAGATTTAAATTTAAAAATACCTCTGGCACAGAACTAAACATTCGGCAAAAGAATGTCGGATATTGCACGCAATCCCGGCCGCTCCTCACACACACTAGCGGGCAAAACAGCTTCCCGCGCACCCAAGCAACCTCTAAGCGCGGGCCACCCTGCTCTTCAGCTCTTCCAGGCAGCGGCAGACCTATCCACAGCCAGGAAGTACTGTAAGGACCTCTGCTACTCTTCTGTCTGCCCTCCTCTTCTAAACAGCCAGATGCTGGACAGGGGAATCAGGTAAGGGGTGCTGCAGCACAGGGGGAGCAGGGAAGAGGTGCTGCTGGGCAGGGGGGAGGAAACAGGAAGGGAGGCCTACTGCTGGACAGGAGGAGCAGGGGAGAGGTGTTGCTGGGCAGGGGGGATGTAACAGGAAGGGAGGCCTACTGCTGGACAGGGGGAGCAGGGAAGAGGTGCTGCTGGGCAGGGGGGATGTAACAGGAAGGGAGGCCTACTGCTGGAGAGGGGGAGCAGGGAACAGGTGCTGCTGGGCAGGGGGAAGGTAAAACGAAGGGAGAAGGGCTGCTGCTGGACAGGGGGAGCAGTGAAGGGGTGCTGCTGGACAGGGGGGAGGTAAAAGGAAGGGAGAAGAGGTGCTGCTGGACAGGGGGGAGGTAAAACGAAGTGAGAAGGGCTGCTGCTGGACAGGGAGAGCAGTGAAGGGGTGGTGGTGGTGGACACAGGGGAGGTAAAAGGAAGGGAGAAGGGGGAGGAAAAAGAGACAGAAAGAAAGAAAGACAGACAGCAGGAGGGAGAGAGACAGAAAGAAAGAAAGACAGACAGACAGAAAGCAGCCAAGGAGAGAGAGAAAAAAAGAAAGAAAGACAGAGAAACACATCTATTCTAGCACCCGTTAATGTAACGGGCTTAAAGACTAGTTACATACATATTTCAGGATTTGCACAATATAAAGATCCCATATACCAGCAAAAATCATAACATTATACCATCTCAACTGCTCATTTACTACATTACTTGAATCAAGAAGCACAAATCTAATAACCTGCAAAAAAGATGATATTCAGAAAGTAAAATATTAACTCAAGAAGCAGAATATTAGCTTAAAACACACATATGGGTCTTAAGCAACTTTCTAAATTGCAATAGATTTCTACAAAACCATGAAACTTACCAGGCTCAACGCTACCTCGTATAATACCCATGACATTGGCAGAAGAATTTATAACTCTTTGGTTGTATACGTTCACCTGAACATCACTGAAAAAGAAGAGACAGTAAGGCTTCTCTCCACATAATAAGTCAACAAACTACCGATTCTGTTCTAAAGTATCCATTAATTAATGTGATCATCAACAAACTCATTGCTCCTTTATTCACAAATCTATTCATTCAATGCTGTATTCATGCATTAATAACTTCATCTATCTTGCAAATTATCCAAGAGATCAGCAGGATTCAAAGATTCAGGGAACCTGATAGGCTGCAAAACAAGAGTGATTGCTAGTAGGGATTGGCTTGTCGTTTGTAGTGACATATCCTATGGTGTTGAATGCCATTACCAAATGAAAAAGCAGAAAAAAACACTATATTTTGTGTTTTGTTCTTTGCCAATAATAGTGTGAACTATGTGGAAAGAGGGCTCACTAGTTCCTGACAGTGAAACCAACACAATATCTTTCGACACAGAAAGTTTATTCACACAAACTTGAGCAAGAAAAAAATAATAAAACATTGATTCGACACAGTGGTTGGAAGGCATTGTGTTGGACGCCTACTTTTGAATTTGTGTTGATTTTCCACATAGGGGGTGACCCTCTGCCCTTGTGGGTTTCGTTCCTTGCTCACCGATAGTGGAACCACCACACATATGCAAACTATTACGTATGAGCAAATTAGTGCATATACACAACCTTGGGCACACATGTGCACCCTATTGGGAAAAGAGTGTGCCCTCTTTCTACATAGGAGAAAATTCACTAAATGATGCTGAACATTTGGTGCAAAAAAACCTGAGCGCTAAGCGCCGTTCTATAAAGGGAGCGTATCCTTTCTAGAATAGCGTTTGGCATGAATCCTGCTCCTAACTTTTGGATGAACAACAGCAGACGAGGCTTTGTAACTCAACTTCACAAGCTGCACTTATTTCACCAGTGTTATTTTTGTGCAAAAATCAATTCATGAAAAAAAATCAAACCACTTAAATTAATAAATAAAGAATGTGATCTCCAATGGGAAAATGCCAAATTTATTACAACTGCAACAATCATTCGCCATTTCAAAGTCTCAAGCTTATAAATGGTTGCAGTTGAAACAGGCCATTCAGAAAGGGTTCCTTGAATGGCGAAATTTAAAAACTCAGTATAGCTTACCGGGCCTATGTTTCCACACTGCCAAATGGTACAAATTAATATCTGAATATTTGAATAAAAAACCTAAAACAAGCCTAAAAGACATTTAGAGCATTGAGATAAAGCAGCAGATCTCGGCTACTCAATCGCCACTTGGAGAATGAGACAAACTTGTTTTTTTCTGTTACATACAGTTTTTTTGGACCCCCAGTTCATTTGCAGAAGTTAGACAGTTCAAAATCTAATAGATGCTGGCACTGTCATCTTGAAATAGGGACACTGGATCATTTGCTGTTCTATTGTCCTTTGATACTCAACTTTTGGAAATCAATATGGAGACAAATTAATTTGATTCTGGAGTCTTCGATTCCGTTGTCTTATGAGGTGGTTATCTGGAGTACATTGTTGTCACCTAAACCTCCATTGGACAAATATAAAAGCAGACTATTTGCCACAATGACTGGGATAGCCATGCAAATGGTTACCAAGAACTGGAAAAATTGGGATAGACTTAATTTCTCTTTTTGGTGGGATTCTTTATGTTTATGTTATAAATATGAGAAAATGAATTCTGAAAGGCCATCTTGCCAGTGTTTGAAAAACTTCTGATAGAACACTAAGAAGCAGTAAGTACACTTGCTAGATTTAAATGGATATAGACTGTAATAGTGATTTTCTCTGATAAGTTATTGTACTTGTTTTAATCTCTAGACATTACTGTGCTCTAAAATCGGCCCTAAAGCAGCAGACAAACCAGCAGTCCATGAAACGCCAGCCGCGTTGGCTCTGGCTCTAGTCCCGAGAGCGTTGAAAGCTCCTGTTCTGGTCCCGAGTACGAAATAGCACAGAATTGAAGAAGCTCAGAAATGGAAACAGAATAACGAAAACACTAAAGATAAGTAATTTTCTGTGAGGTTTTTCAAATTCTGAAGCGGTCTGCACTCAATCAATTAGTGTGCAAAATAAGAGATATAAGTTATAACAAAAATTTTTTTAAAGATTTCTTCATAGGAGTGGAGATTTGACTTTTGTGATACATTAAATATTTATACCACTCAGTTAGGATTGTTTATGGTTAAATTATGAAACCAGGATCTGGTACCAATCAGACAGCAAAATTGGCATATTTTCTTACCTATTCATGGGGAAACTGCTTTCATTTCGGAAACCTGGTCCAAAACGGTAGTCACAGTTAAACGAACCCTGCCAAGCAGTGGGGGCAACTGGACCATCCAACTGACTAAAGGACACAATGCAAGAAAAAGGATGAATAGGTCACCATTTCAGTAATTGTATTTTCAGAACTTTTAACATGGCAACTAGTGTAGCAGCAGCTATAGCATAAGAGGCCTCGTGGCCTGAAACCCTGCCAACTTCGGCAAACTGATGATGTTCAGCCATTGGTTCAGCCTTCTAGTTAAGGTTGGGATGAACTAGGCTCCAAACATAGGCAGCGGAACGCTTTTTTGTTTGGGGGGGGCCCAAAAGCTTTGCCCTAGACCTCTCTTTCCGGCTCCCAGCTCCCCCACTTACCTCTTCCCCGGCTGCTTTAATTTTAAATCTTTGGGCAGCCGTCAGCGGCAATGAGTGAGCCGGAAGTCTTCATTCTGCAGCAACTGGCAGTAGGCTCACTCGTTGTCGCTGATGGCTGCCCAAAGATTTAAAATTAAAGCAGCAGGGGAGGAGGTGGATGGGGGAGTCGGGAGAGCCATAACTCTTTTGACCTCTGACCACCAATTTGGGGGGGGGGCATGGCCCCTGTGACCACCCCCATACCGACACCCATGGCTCCAAATATCTACATTCTGACATAAAGTTCTTTAGTGTGTTTACAAAAAGTCTCTTTGATGCAAAGGCCCACACAGACTCGCTGCTCTAGGCACCCCTTGTTAAGTGTGCTGCTTGCACGCGTTTGTACCAGGCTATACTGTGAAATGCCTCTTTTGTAGAGGCCTCTAATAAGTGTGGTGGCCCTGATCTGGTAGTGTGCAATTTCTCACTCCTCAGGCCTTCTGCTTCATGCTCTTTCTTGTCCCAGCTCCCTTATGGAAGCAAAGCATGCGTGCCCACTAAGGAGGGTACAGTTACTATGGCCTCGGTAGGCCCAATGGAAGTAAAAGAGGAAGTCATTTGATAAAAAGGCACCTTAGCTGTTAAGGCAGTAGTCAAATATGCTGTGCCAATGTTATCAAGGCTATATACTATGTACCTTTATAAAATATCACTGAAAACAGGTGCCTGCAATTATACTTGCTCTGAGGCAAATATAAGTAGATACCAGTAACAATTTGCATATGCAGGAACTTGCCAGTTTCATCTTTGCTTCAACTCATTCGTTGCCACCAGGAATGCCTTCACTTATGAGGGGCTGCCGACAAGTTCTCAGTCCAACCAAGAAGAGAATGATGTGGAGCCATGAAACTTACAAGTTATTCCACACTTTTTGTGACACTTTTCATTTCATTATCATTGAAACGAAAGTGTCAAGAAAGGCCTGGAATAACTTGTAAGTTTCATGGCTCCACATCATTCTCTTCTTGGCTGGGCTGAGAACTGTTCAGCGGCCCCTTGTATATCATATAGAAATAGCTGCATCTACTCTGCGTAATCGTAGAGTCTACTTGAGTTCTTGAAATACTGGTTTACAAACTTGAGTGGAGGAGTAGACTAGTGGTTAGTGCATTGGCCCGAGGAACTGGGTACAAGTCCCACTGCAGCTCTTGGACTCTGGGTAAGTCACTTAACCCTCCATTACCCCAGGTACAATAAGTACCTGTATATAAGGTGACCCCTCAAATGCGTGCATGACAATTGCACGCATGACAAATGCGCACACTGAATGGGAAGTGACCCGTCAAATACGCCCCGACAATTGCGCTCCCTGATCACAATCGGCAACGGATACTATTTTGTCTTTTTGAAGGTTATGAAGCAACCCTCTTTTTTGAGGGGGGGAGGGACCCCTCCCCAACTACACATCCCACTACACATAAAAGATTCACTTGGTATCTAGTATTAGGGTAAGGTTTACATGATGATTATGGGAACCCTTTACATACATGGATATCTGGAAGGCCATGATTTGCTCAGACTCCTCAGGTCCCAGCCCTTAGGCCCAAGGGATGGGGCCTGAGGAGTCTGAGCAAATCAGGGCCTTCCAGATATTCACTTATGGCAGATTCAGATTGGTATGCACATTTCATGGGGTGCAATTGACAGGGCGCATTTGTGCACGCAATTGTCATGTGCGGATTTGTCAGTGTGCCGTACATAATATGTAAACTGCTTTGATTGTAACCACAGAAAGGTGATCTATCAAGTCCCATCCCCTTATAACATTATCTCCAGAATAAAGGAAGTACCCTACCTACCAGGGTTGGCCCAACCATGAGTCAAGACTAGACAGTCACCGAGGGCAGCAAAGAGAAGCTGCATTTGCAATGCAAAATAAGAGATGTTGACAATTACACAGACACAAAGAAATGTCAATGCATGCTTTGACCTTCAGGGAATGCGGACAGTTTTCAAATTGCCCATTTACCATGGTAGGTGGATGGACTCTAGTCATGCCACGTAGAACTAAAGAGACTGAGACTCGGATAATGGAGAGAACAGAGCACCTGGGGGAAACCTCCTTTCCCCAGTCTTACCCCCCATGTACACATACACCACTATGCACACAGCATCACCAACCAGATAAGATTTTCAGCATCTTCAAATCCAATTGGCTGAGTTGGAATAGGTGGGATGCCTTCAATTTCTGATTCTTTGATACGGTATGTGAAATCTGAAAGAGAGCAGGACACAGGACACCATGACTGCAAGTGCTGAAAAAAATCAAAAGCTCCAGTGGAAACATAGCTGATCACATTGCTAGGTCTACCCGGCAAGCTATATAAAGGACCTGGGAAGCTCACAGTCCCTTTGGGATCCTCATTAATCCTGTATTCTCCTGATACTTAGATCATACCACTTTAGCTTTGTCAGGGTCATCCTTAAGTAGGGGCAACAGACAGGGGAGGCCATACTGCTAGTTCCCTACACTTAACTGATTCAGTTTTGCAACTTGTACCTTACCAAAAATTAAAGATTCTTTTCTTTTTCTATTTCCATCTCCCTCTCCGCCACCTTCAGGGATATTCATAAATTTAAACTAGCCTTTCCTTCTATTAGGGGAATTAAAGCTTTAGGCATGATCTGTCGATCTTTTGCAAAAATTTGGAATAATCTTCCTGCTGAAGTTAGACTTCTTTCTTCTTTATTAATTTTTCGGAAAACTTAAAAAACTTATCTACCTGTATTTCAGAAATTTCTAACTGATTCTTCAATATAAATAAGGATTATAAATGATGATGCCTGAACTGCAATATTCCGCTTTTCTGTCCTATTATTTAATTTTTTGTAAACTGAATTAGTATATAAGACCAAGGATTGGATTGGACTTGGTGCTTACAAACGGGAAAAGTGTTTCTGATGTTTTAGTGGGTGATCATCTGGCATCCAGTGATCATTGCATGGTACGGTTTAATACTAAAATGGGTATAGAGAGGGTTCATTCAAAAGCAAAGGTTCTATTAAAAAAAACTAACTTTGTTCGGATAGGGGATTGTGTCAAGGAATTGTTGTCTGGATGGGAACGTCTGGAAGGAGTGGAAATACAGTGGGCAAAACTGAAAGGAATAATTGTAAAGGTGACAAACCTTTTTGTGAGGCAAGTAAGTAAAAGTCAGAGGAAAAGAAAGCCGCTTTGGTTCTCAATAGTAGCTGAGAAGGTAAGGAATAAGAGGTTAGTTTTCATAAACTACAAAAGATCACAGATAGAGGAAGACAGGCAAAAATATCTGGAAAAGTTAAGAGAGGCTGATCGTGTAGTCAGGAAAGCAAAGATGTAAATGGAAGAAAAAAATAGCTGAAATAGTAAAATGGGGAGACAAGACATTTTTTAGATACTGCATTTTTCGCTCCATAAGACAAGACGCACCCTAGATTTATAGTAGGAAAACAAGAAAAAAAAATTCTGAACCAAATGTGCACCCTGTCCCCCCTTCCCTGCCAGGCTCTGCACCCTGATCCCTTCCCTGCCAGGCTCTGCACCCTGATCCCTTCCCTGCCAGGCTCTGCACCCTGTCCCCCCTTCCCTGCCAGGCTCTGCACCTTATTCCCCCTTCCCTGACCTGTAACCTGCCTCCCTCCTCACCTCTGATGGTCTAGTCGTAGGCTGGGACAGGAGGGATCCATTCCAGCTGACTAACAATCCTCTTCCCTCCCCCACTCCCGCCGGCCCTTTCTTTTAAAATACCCTCGCCTGCCCGCAATTCCTTTTAAATGAGCCCTGAAGCCTTGGGGTCCAGCGGTGTATGGGCCGGCAGGAGCATGCTGTCTGTGCTGCTGCCTGGGCCTGCCCCGCTTTCTGAATGGCTGCGGTCAGTTCTCGTGAGTCCCATGAGAACTTTTTTTTTTTCCAATTCTTTATTCTTTTTTTTTTTAACCCAATACAAAGTGCAACAGATTACAAATAAGTGATACAATAGACAGCACTAATAACAATCAAATAATAAGATAAAATACACATCACCCCCTCCCTCCTTCCCAACCTGGACACTCATTCAGAAATCAAAGGATAATACAAATGATCAATTCTTGCAATATTTCTCCAATGGACCCCAGATCTCTTTGAATTTATTATATTGATCCAATTGTGTCGAGTTTATTCTCTCAAACTTATAAAACTGGCACAAGGTTTCCCACTAAAAATTATGATTTATTCTGTCCCAATTTTTCCAGTTTTTCGTAATTAGCTGCATAGCAACTCCTGTCATGATTAGAAGTACAGTAATCTATTCTTATTTGCATCAATTGGACTCTTGGGTATTAAGAGAGTTCCAAATAACACTATGTCATATGACAATGACAGTGAAACTTCCAATATCATGTTGATTGTACCATTCAGAAAGTGGGGCAGGCCCAGCCAGCAGCGCAGACAGCGCTGGACCACCAGGCTTCAGGAGTCATTTAAAAAGGTACTGCGAGCAGGCGAGAGTCTTTTAAAAGGAAGGGCTGGTGGGCGGGCCGTGTTATTACAGGGTACCAGGAGGGGGGATTGTCTTCGCTCCATAAGATGAACTCACTTTTCCATTCCATTTTTGGAGGTGGAAAAAGTGTGTCTTATGGACCGAAAAATACAGTATATTAGTGATAGGAAGAAGTGCAAAATTGGCATTGTGAGACTCATATGTGAAGAGGAGAAATATGTAGAAGCTGATAAATAAAATGCTGAATTGCTTAACAAATATTTATGTTCTGTGTTCATGGCTGAAGCGCAGGGAGCGGAACCACAGAAGACAAACATGAATAGGGATGGAGGAGTGTAGACCCTGATCGATTTTCAGAAGGTTGTTTTCGTGAGGAGCTAGCTAAAATAAAAGTAGACAAAGCGATGGAGCCAAATGGTGTACATTCGAGGGTGCTGAAGGAATTTAGAGAAGTTCTGGTGGCTCCGCTGACTGACCTTATAAATGAGTCTCTAGAGTCGGGAGTGGTACCGGAGGACTGGAGAAGGTCGGATGTGGTCCCTCTCCACAAAAGTGGAAGTAAGGAAGAAGTAGGGAATTACAGGCCAGTAAGTCTGACTTCTGTGGTGAGCAAATTAATGGAAACACTTTTAAAACAGAGAATGGTAAAGTTTCTGGAATCCTGTAGATTATATGACTGGAAGCAACATGGATTCACTAGAGGTAGGTCTTGTCAGACAAATCTGATCAATTTATTTGACTGGGTGACCAGAGAATTGGATAGAGGGAGTGTGCTAGATGTGGTGTATTTAGATTTTAGCAACCTGAAATACCTGGGCTGGCAGGGATCCCCAACCCCCACCAGCAGAAGCCCTCCTCCAGCCGATGTTTTTTTTCTGAGCCACTGCTCTGCCTGCCCTACTTCCTCCCCCCTCCCCCATTCACATGCTTGGTTTTAGTGAAATTAAGCATGCGTAAGGAAGGCCTGACCCCTGTGAATGCTCAGTTTTCACACATGCTTGGGGGGGGGAATAAGCCCCCCTTGCATATGCTCAATTCCACTAAACCCAAGCATGTGCATGAGGGGACTCCAGGGCAGGTAGCACGGAGACTCAGGAAAACAAAAATAGGCTGGAAGAGGGATTTTGCTGGTAGGATTTGGGTACTCCTGCTTAGGGTTACCATATGGCTACAGAAAAAAAAGAGGATGGATTGAGACATCTGGGCTTTACTTCCATTGCAAACCAGCAAACAACACATCAATTTGGAGAGGGAAGGCTTGAACCGAAATTAGGGGAACCAGGCCACCAAGTTCCCCCGTGGCTATGCCCCAATATTGTACACCAGTATACAGGTACTGGCTGGTACTGAATATCCCAGCATAGTAAAAAGAAGTGGGAAAGGGACAGGATGCTTTTCCAGCTGGGATCTTTATTTGAAATGTCAGCAATTATTTTAAAAAATCAACACTGACAGTGTTTCAATGCCAAAAAGCACCTTCCTCAGGACTCAAACTTGCAGAGCAACTTAGAACAAACTGCCAAAAGCCCGGGCATGCAGTGAAAACTATCCCCTCTTCTCTCTTCTATGAAACTGCGCTAGCAGTTTCTAGCGCGGGGACCGCGCTGAATGGCCCACGCTGTTCCTGACGCTCATAGGAACTCAATGAGCGTCGGGAGCAGCACGAGCCATTCAGCGCAGCTCTCTGTGCTCTCTCTGCACTAAAAAAATCGCTAGTGCGGTTTTGTAGAAGAGAGGGTATGTGCAGAGTAATTGTCTTCTCTACCGATGTAGCTTGTGATAATTGGTGACATTTTGAATAAATATCCCACCTTTAAAAGCATCTTGTCCCTTTCCCACTTCTTTTTACTATGCTTCCAGCCTTTGTGGGAATTTTGTGCTGCTTTTAGTGTTTGGCTTTGAATATCCCAGCATAACATTAAACAGTATGGTGGCCTTTTAAATCAGCACTGACTGCAGAGTTTAAATATCAGGGGATTACCTTTCTAAAGTTGGTTTTACATCTTGACCATCTCCCTAGTATACATTATCCTTGAATCTCTTGTTTATCATGTATGTTTGTGTTGAATAGATTGTATTTCTCTAATACAATCAGCAAAACTAATACAAAGCAGCAAAACTTAACCACTCCATCTCCAACCTGTTGACGGCAACGGGCGACTTCAAAACTTTTCAAAAAGAAATCAAAACCCTACTTTTCAAAAAATTTATCCAGATATCTTAACCCAACCCTTCCCCCTCCTCCTAGATAAATTCTCCCCCAAAACCTCCACTTAAATAATCTCTTCCTCCCCAAAACACCAACCAAGTATTCAGATCCCTGAAATGTTAAGTAAATTTTATTTGGACTCTAACTGTAATCTATTTGTTATATCACACAGTAACGTACAGTCAATTTAATATCCAATTTGCAAGTTCTTCCAGAATTAATCCAGCTACCTCTCCTCCCTTGTAACCAAAAAAAAAAAAACCCCAAAACTGTTGTAACTTCACTGGAAATGTCCATGGTCCATGGAAATGTCAGGTCAAAAGTGCGCCGGGACAAAGGCGCGCGCAGACAATTGAGCGCAGTGTGGAGGCGCACGCCGAAGAAAATTACTGTTTTTAGGGGCTCCGACGGGGGGGCGTGGGGGGAGGAACCCCCCCCACTTTACTTAATACAGATCGCGCCGCATTGTGGGAGCGTTGTGGGGGGTTTGGGGGGTTGTAACCCCCCACATTTTACTGAAAACTTCACTTTTTCCCTGTTTTTTGGGAAAAAGTTAAGTTTCCAGTAAAATGTGGGGGGTTACAACCCCCCAAACCCCCCACAACGCCGCCGCGATCTGTATTAAGTAAAGTGGAGGGGCTCCCCAACAAAACCCCCCATCGGAGACCCTTAAAACAGTCATTTTCTTCGGCACGCGCCTCCGTCTTGCGCTCAGTTGTTGGCGCACGCCTTTATCTTCCGCGATTATGTCTATGAACCGTCCAGTTAGCTCTTTTGTAATCCGCCTTGAACTGCAAGGTATAGGCGGAATAGAAGTCCCTAATGTAATGTAATGTAATATATATGTACAGTTCTATGTATCACTTTCCAAGTTTTTTGTGAATCTCACTAAAATCCTTAAGATTAGGCTATCATACAAGTCTGTAAATTCAATAATGCATAGTCAATCGTCATAAGTAGAGCCGACAAAGGTGGCGCTACTGTTATCTGGAATACGATAGACTATAAGAAGGAATTGACTCAACAACTGTCTGATAAAGGCACCTATAAAGTATTGGATGTTGATCCTACGTGTCAGTTGAAAGCCCAAATTTTGGCCTTAACCCAAGAAGGTTTCGATGAGGGTTATGTTACAAAACGAGAGTTTCAATTTTTGAATAAAGAATTCAGTACCATTCCATGGATGTACTTAACTCCTAAAATTCACAAAAGACTACATAGTCCCCCTGGGAGGCCAATCATATCCTCAATAAATTCTATTCTTGAGCCCCTCTCTAAATATGTGGATTATTTTTTGAAACCTATAGTAAGTCAAAGCAGCTCATATATAAAAGATACTAGTCAATTTCTACTGTGGCTAAAAACAATTGATTTATTAAATAAACCTACTATTTTGGTTACTTTGGACATAGTGTCACTGTATACTTCTCTCCCCCAGGACAAATGTTTGGAAGTTGCACAAAATGCATTGGACACTCGTGCTTGTCCTCATCAAAGCCCTACTAAATTTATTATGGCCTTATTAGAACTGGCCTTAACGAATAACTTTTTTACTGATGGTCAAAATTTATATGTACAAAAAAAGGGGGTGGCGATGGGAGCCACATGTGCCCCCTTGATTGCCTGCCTGTACATGAAAGATTATGAAGAAACGTATTTAGTAACTCATCAATGGTATCAACATATTGTAGGCTGGAAAAGATACATTGATGACGTTTTCATGATATGGCAAGGTTCTAACGACCAACTGTTAGAATTTTTTGATTGGCTCAACACCAAGGATAGTAACATCCAGTTTACAATGAATTGTTCCACTTTGGGGATAAATTTTTTAGACACTTGGGTTAGTATTGTAGATAATCATCTTGAATCCAAGCTCTACACTAAACCTACTGACACTACTAGTTTGCTGCAGTATGATAGCTGTCATCCAACCTCTCTTAAAAATAGTTTGCCTTTGGCCCAATTTCTACGGTTTAGGCGTATTTGTACTCATACAGCTGATTTTAAAGCGTCAGCCAATAAGTTAACAAAAAACCTAAGGAATAGAGGTTACCCTGAAAAAGTATTGAAAAAATCTTACCGTAGGGCAAAATACAATCATCCTGAGTGGCTTTTACAGCCGTCTACTGCAAGAAGTGAAAATAATACCCAAAGTTGGGATGATACGAATGAGCTTAGTAATGTTGAAGAGTTTCAAACATTCATACTCAGACATAATGCGGAGTCTGACCATGTAGCTAGTATAGTTCGTAATCATTGGAGAGTAGTCCAGAGTAGCCCTTGCTTTGAAGACTCTAAATTACGTTTGACTTATTCTAGAGCTCGTAATCTCAGAGAACATTTAAGATTAAGACCTGATCCAGTATTAGTAGAAGGTAATAATAAAGGGTTCCATTCACGATGCGGCAAATGTCAAGTTTGTCCTTTAATGATTCAGGGAGATGTATTTGAAAATCCTGTAAATCATAAACAATATCAATTGTGACACATTACTACATGTAGATCAGATTTTGTTATATATGTTATTAAGTGTCCATGCCAAAAGATTTATGACAATCTTTTATTGTCATTAGACAATTTAATATCCGAATGGCGGAGCACAAATCTTGTTTAAATCTTCAGAGAAAGGAAGCTCCGCTTGTAGCTCATTGTATTCAATACAAACATACATTTGACCAACTAAAATGTATGGTAATTGACAGAGTAGAGGTGTCCGTAAGGGGAGGGGATAGAGGGAAAAAGCTTTTACAAACTGAACAGAGGTGGATTGATCGCCTACATAGCCTTCAACCTCAGGGTTTGAACATGGCTATTAATTGGCAGGTCTTTTTTTGATCTTGTTATATTATATAGGACTTGGGTCAGCTTAGGAAATTCCTTTTCATTCAGTAGTTTCCTTTTATAAAGCGGTGTTTATAGCTTTCCTTTGGTATTTTGGGATTGCTAATTAACATGTATGAGGGTGCGTATACATGGCTATGTCAGCATTTTTTTGCCGGCTGGTTAGTTCATTTTCCGGAAGTGACGTCAGACGCTCTTCCTTAATTTAAACTTCGTAGGATGGCGTTGAAATGATCATTGACTCTTGAAAATATTCGGGTCACTGCAAGGAGCAGTCTCTTCATAACTCCCGTTAATTTATCGTTGTGGCGCCGGTGGTGTTATCAGGTACGCCGGGTGGTAGGCTCGTTTGCTGTTTGTTTGGCTGTCCTTATTATTATTATTATTATTGTTAAGATCTGTATGTGTTTCAGGTTTAGAGTTATGTGGTTACTAATTATCCTTAAAAATATATATTCTCATTCTCTAAAGAACTTTTAATAAAGAAGGGTTTCTCTCCCTTGAGAAAAGGAGACTGCGTGGGGATATGATCGAGACCTTCAAAATACTGAAAGGAATCGACAAAATAGAGCAGAGAAGATTATTTACATTGTCCAATTTGACACGGACAAGAGGACATGAAATGAAGCTAAGGGGGGGCAAGTTCAGGACTAATATCAGGAAGTTCTGCTTCACACAGAGAGTGGTTGACATCTGGAATACTCTCCCAGGGGAGATTATTGCGGAATCGACAGTCTTAGGCTTCAAAAGCAAACTAGATGCATATCTCCTTGAGAGAGGCATATAAAGATATGGTTGGCTATAAAATAAGCCAGGTGTATACCTAGCAGGGCCTCCGCGTGTGCGGATCGCCAGACTTGATGGACCGAAGGTCTGATCCGGAGATGGCGCTTCTTATGTTCTTTTGTTCTTATGGAATGTTTGAATTTACTAAAGTCTAGGTTTAGAAGTTTGAAATAGTTTGTCCATTAGTGTTGCCGTGGAGCCCTTTTCAGTGCAAGCAGTTAATGCTTTTAAGTTTGACTGAGTATGCTAGTATTTTTCTAAGATCAAAGTGTTTATGCTTTATTTGTAGTGCTACCTTTGGCATTTGCCCTGATGAAGCTCTTGTTTAATTAATAAGAGCGAAACGGAGATCTTCCGTCGAGAGAAGACATTGAAGTAAAGCATTTGGGAAAAAATTGAAATAAGCACTTTCAGCTAAAGAATATGAAAGCTAAGTAACCTCTAATAAAATATGGGAGAGGAATAGATATTTAGAACACTAGACTACTTTATCAGTTGTTTTAAATAATAAGAAAAAAATGAGAAAAAATATTTAAAAATAATTAGAAAATAATAAATTAATAATTATATTAAAAAAGTTTAGAGAACATAACTGGGTCGATGATAGCTCACCGAATAAGTCACCAGCCTTGAGAATAACATCAGGCTCTTGATTATGAGCGCTTGAGTTTCCTGGTTCGTCTCTAGACTATGCATTATTGAATTTACAGACTTGTATGATAGCCTAATCTTAAGGATTTTAGTACATTTCTATGTATGCCTGATACTGCTTCAGAAATTAGAAGTAGTATTATTAAAACCATACTCCCAATATGGTACCTCCCATAGTGAGAAAATATTAAAATACAGATTAGCACAATAGGCCCTGGTGGGGGTGAACTGGGAAATAACACAGGAAAAAAGAAGGGCCCGGTTTTACCTTTTGCAGGGTAATAAGGTGTCAGTGGGTCCCCAAAATATCCATTGAAAGATCCCCGTTCCACCCCTGAGGGGGGCAAGTACCAGGAGTTGGGGTAGGTCTCATGCTCCTGCATTTTTCCATCATTGATATCCTTGGGATCGGTGTAAACAATGACCCCAATCACGCCAAACTTGGCACCATTGATGGCCTTTCAAGAGAGAGGGAGATATTTTATAGACAGTTCTCTTCTTCAGGGACAAGGATGTCACATTTTGCCATGTATGGATCTTCAGAAAAACACTTGACATAGTAAGCTAGATGAAGACAGGAGAACATAAGACTCTTTGACCCACGTAGTCTACCAGTTAACATTTCCACATGCATCTCCATTCTCCCTCATACTCATCTCCTTTTCATACTTTGCTTTCATTTCTGTGAAGGGATGCCATTCTAAAACAGGGCGAGATCAGCACACTGATTTCCTGAGGCCCTGTGAAAGGATGCAGACTCCTTCCCTCTCTCCCCCTTACCTGGCACAAATTAACCCTTACCTTAATTTGATTAGTCCTTAGTTATAAAGGACATCAGACAGGCATTGCATACCTGCAGAGAATCAGGTTTTGTCTAAATGCTAATCAGGATATGCCTACGTGCAGAGTTGAGGGTGACACGATGTAAAAGCAAGTACCTTTGTCTCAACCAATCATTAGAGATGTACTTAGGGGAGTTACTATGATGTCAGTAGCCTAGAAGCATAATAAAAGGGTCTAGGAGTTAGCCACTGGCAACACCTCCTTCCCGACTCGTATCCTGTGTGTGTGTTTGCTGTGTTCGCATCCCTACATTCCTGTGCCCTTGTCTTGGTTTGTGTGTCTAAAACTTAATGCAATGCATCATTTCTTATAAAGAGCTTTAGAATACAGTTTGGGCCGCTATTCAAAACAAGTTATGCATTTACTGGTATCCTAAAAGCCTGACTGCAACTGTGGAAATAGAGATTGGGAACCCTAGTACATGTGTCTGTTTGTGAAGTACTTTCGGGTAGTTAGTATGAAATGCTCCACACCTATCCTTTCCTTTCCTCACCTTGCCAGCTCTCCCCTCTCCTCCATAACGTGTGATCGCGATAGTGCCGGTAAGATTCACTTCTTTCGCCAGCAACTCATAGTCTTTCATCGTGCCTTGATTTGCATAGACCAGTTTCCCCTGCAGGAAAGAACATTAAGAACATAAGGATGATAGCCATAACATTCCAACCAGTTGCGAGAGATCATGTGTTGAGTCAGTATAAGGTGGAACTTCTACAGCTAAGATGTTATTTTCTTGATACTGATGTTACAAGTGTTAAGTTCAGGAAGGCAGATCCCTATCCTTAGTAGCAGGAGATTCATTGCATTTCACCTACTGCAGGGCTCTTCCTGATAAAAAAAATTCCTACTACAGGATGGAAGAAAGCGAAGGAGAGAGAGAGGAAATGCAACCTAACATCCTGACTGTGTGTCAGAAGCCATGTTTGTTCCTCTGTGCCCAGCTGTTGACTAGATTGTAAGCTCCGTAGTACAAGGACTTTCTTCTATGGGCCTGTACAGACCCATGAGCACAAGGTACCGCAATATAAATGTTTAGTAAGCATAGAAATAATCTAATCTAATACAAGATTTCTGAATCGCTCTAATATCATTTAGTTCAAGGTAATTTACATCAAAAAGAGGCCATAATAATTATATGAGAAAATACGATTCCTTGGATAAAAAGATGTCCTTACAATTCTTTTGGGGGTGTTTTTTGTTTTAATTTTTTATTGAATTTATTTAGACAGATATGAACCAAATTAACATCACATAATATTTACTACAAAGGCAAAGGTACTTGTAAATTAAACTGAAGTCTGACAATAGTCATCTAAAAGTCTCCAAACCTTGTAAAAATTTGATAAATTGCGCATTTTAACAGCAGCTATCTCTTCAAATTTCCTTACTAGAAACATGATGGCAGATAAAGGCCAAATGGCCCATCTAGTCTGCCCATCTGCAGTAACCATTATCAAGTTTATTTAAAAAATTTTATACCGCTTAATCAAACTTCTAGGCAGTGTACAATGAAAAATACCATAAAACCAAATTAGAAATTAGAGATGCTAAACAATACCGTAATATATTAGTAAAACAAATGTGACATATAGAATTACTTCAAACAAATGGGAAAAAAAGGGCAAGAATTACAATCTTTGGAGAAAAGAGCACAAAGAAGGGAAAAAACAATAGGTGGGGATAAAAATAACGAAGCATTGTTGTAGTCCTTAAAAGGACAGTTATTGTCCAAAAGCATCCTGGAACAATAAAGTTTTTAACTTGGATTTAAATTGATTTAATGTGGACTCGATGCGTGATTGGGCAGCGAGTTCCAGAGGAAGGTGCAGTGACAGCAAAATTATTAGATCTCAACGTGTTGATTGACTTTAAAGATGGTACAACAAGGAGATTCTGTGACATAGAATGAAGTGATTTAGAAGGACTATAAGGGATTAAGAGTCTGTCAATGAACTCTGGTTGATTACTGGAACTGATTTTAAAGGTTAAAAGTAGGATTTTGTAGCTGATTCTATGTTCAACGGGTAGCCAGTGTGCCTTGAACAAAAGAGGTGAAATGTGATCATATCCTAGGCCCTTTTGAATTCAGACACAGTCTCTGTCTCCACCACCTCTTCTGGGAGACTGTTCCATGCATCTAACACCCTTTCTATAAAAAAGTATTTCCTTAAATTACTCCGGAGCCTATCACCTCTTAACTTCATCCTATGCCCTCTCATTGCAGAGTTTCCTTTCAAATTAAAGAGACTCGACTCATGCGCATTTACATGCCTTTCCTCCAAAGTATACAGATTGAGATCTTTAAGTCTGTCCCCATATGCCTTATCACGAACACCACATACCATTTTAGTAGCCTTCCTCTGGACCTTCATCCTTTTTATATCTTTTTGAAGGTGCGGCCTCCAGAATTGTACACAATATTCTAAATGATGCCTCTCCAAAGTCTTATACAGGGGCATCAATACCTCCTTTTTCCTACTGGCCATACCTTTCCCTATGTAACCTAGCATCCTTCTAGCTTTCGTCATCACCTTTTCAACCTATTTGGCCACCTTAAGATTATCACATACAATCACACCCAAGACCTGCTCTTCTGTCGTGAAGTCCAGTATGGCCGCATCCCGTGTGGGTTCCATTACTAACTGCTGGAACAGTTCTCCTTGTAGAGAATCCAGAATCTCCCTACTTCTAGAAGACCTCGCAATAGGGATACCCCAATCAACATCCGACATGTTAAAAATCACCTATTAGCAAGATTTCCCTTTTTTTATTCTGAATGTCTGCTATTAAATCTACTTCTTCCGTCTGTGAAGGAGGCCTGTATATCACACCAATATAAATATATTCACCATTCCCTCTTTCCAAATTGATCCACAGTGCCTCTTCCTTGCCCTGCAGATCCTGCAATTGTGTAGCTTTATTATGATCTTTAACATATAACGCTACTCATCTTCCTTTTCTTCCTACCCTGACTTTCCTGAACAGATTATAGCCCGGTATAATTACATTTAAGTCATGGTTCTCTGTGAACCATGTCTCTGTGATCGCCACTATATCCAACTCCTCTTCTTCCATCACAGCTTCAAGATCCAGAATCTTATTTCCCATACTTCGAGCATTAGTATATACTGCTTTCTAAATATTGCCCCCTTTTCCCATCCTTGTAGACGTATTCAGTGATTTACTTAACTGAGGGCTTATACTCACCCGGGAGTTTTGATCACTTCTACTTTAAAGCCCTCTTCAGTAGATTAGCCAGCCTGCTGGCGAAGACACTTCTTCCCTTCTTTGATATTAGCACACCTAGCACATCTCACAAGAACTTCCCATTGGCTCGCAGTTCAAACTGTCATGGAACTTTTTGAAAAGATGTCATATACAAGAAAACAACAAAGTGGCCCTCAGATGAAACAGCAACTGGAGGCAAAAGTAGTAAACACCACAATTTTATTCGAGAACCCAACATGGCTCATGTTTAGGCATTCTTGCCTGCATCAGGGATCAATAAAGATCTCACAAATAGGGCTTCCATCAATTATCTGATAAAGTACAGTCCCTGGGATATTGTATGATCAACATCGGAAGCCCTGTTTGTGAGATTTTTATTGATCCCTGATGCAGGCAAGAACACCGAAATGAGATCCCGACAATTGGTGGGAAGAAAATTTGGAGGTGACAAATGGTAGGATGACAATTCATAGGATCTTCCTACCAAATCCTACAAATTGTCCTACTACCAATTGTTGTTTCCTACAAATTGTCATTCTACCAATTGTCGTAGACCCCACTGAATTATGGGTCGTGTTGGGTCCTTGAATAAAATTTTGTATACTACTTTTGCCTAAAGCTGCTGTTTCATCTAAGGGTTACTTCACTGTTTTCTTGGTTTGAGGCTCTTTGTGTCATTGACTCCCTCTGGTCTGCTTGTATTGTACTGTACATTGTTCAGTGCCATAACGGTCCATACCTTTTGTTCTCCACCATGATACAAAAAGTAATGAGTGGCTTTTGTCACCAAGCTCCTGATGCAAATTTGTGTCTAAAAACTAGAGCTTCCCATAGAGCTCTGGTTTGTCAGGGGATAGGTTGGTGCTAGCTGCACACATCATTGCATCTGTGTGAGCATGTAGTTCTAAGTTCCAGTGATGCAGTAGGCAGTGTTCTTCAATAAAAGGCCCAGGGGTCAATGGCGGCCCTTAAAGCCCTCTAAGGTGGCCCTCATCATAAATCTGGCTTTTTTTCTGTTACTCTCTGTCTCTCTAACCAGGTTCATGACAGAAAAAGGTAACTGAATAGGAGGAGGAGCCACAAGCTGGAAGATCAAGGCATTTCTCAATAGGTGAAGAAATGCTCACCTCCTTAAGGATACACTCCATAAACAGTTTGAAGGCAGGCTGGTAGTGTAAATGTCATTGACATACATTGGTCAGCAATGTTGTGATCTTGCATGGGAAAATATTTAGCAACTCTTCCTCAACTCATTGGTCTCAAAGTGACCCCGACTTAGAAATTAGTGAAGACCACTGCAGTAGGGCAATTAGTTCAGCCTGTCCCTGAGGATCTGGAGCTGGCGCCTGTTGACTAAGGTCAAAAAGGGAACCTTTTATCTTACATGTCTTCCCTGTGATCAGACCCTGCCATGCTGCTATACCTTGGGTGTGCCAGGGGGTGCATAGGCTGCATAAGGTTTCACTACATCAGTGTCCAATTGGTCTGCAGTGTAATTCTTCTCTGTGAGGCGGGAGGTGAAATTTACCGTGCCATTTTCAGTCACTGTTGAAATAGAAGAAACAAGAGAAAGCTCAGGACATTTGAGTACCATAAATCTGCTGCCCAGGCCATTCACCCCAAAGTGGCCTGCATCCATGACAGAGCTGCCAAGTTTAAGGTTACCATACCCTAGTTTAGGGCTACCTTTTTTTTTTTTTTGAGCCATATGGTAACCCTAGCCAAGTTATCTAATTCCAGAAAGATTTAGGTTACTTCTGGATTAGAGAGTTGCGTGGGGACAGAAATCTAACCCGTTCCCGCTGGAAATCAAATCTGTTCCCGCCTGGCCCCACTGGAATCAAATCCATAAACTTCAGAAGTAGTTACCGTATTTCATTTAATTATCCTACTGAATTAAAAGTTTTGGTAGAGACCCATTTACAAATAAGCAAAGACACTTTATTCATTTGGAAATATTAATTGGGAAGAATACATACTTTGTAAATAGGCCTCTGCCAGAGCCTCTAATGTAAATATAAATACTCCAGCTGATGAGGACCCTCAAGTTATGTCAGCTGAAGACTTCCTCTGAAGGTGGCTAAAAATCCCTTTTACCAATCTTGGCAGGCAGCAGCAACATCCCTAAGCCACAGATTCTGGCACCTCAGTGGTTCAATGATGCTGCCAGTGACTCCTACACTTGGTAGAAGGGAGCTCTGGACACCTTTGGAGGAGGTCCTCAGCTGGCGGTGCTTAAGGATCCCCATCAGCTTCAGCAAGGGTAACTTCAACATTGGAGAAATATACCAGAAATGCATTTCCCTTTCTCTCTTCCCTCCCTTCCATTGTACAGCATCCTCACTCTCTTCTATCTTGGATCATTCTCCTTTTTTTTCTCCTGGATCATTCTCCCTCTTTTTCCCCTCCCCACTCCTGCACAGCATTTCTTCCTCTCTCCTCCATCCCCATGTGCAACATGTCTCCCTCTCTCTCTTTCTCACTGTCAACCATCTATCTTTCTTTCATTCCCTCCCTTACTGCAAAGGGAGTGGAGAAAAAGAGAGAGAGTGACCCAGGGTGTATCTCTCCTCCACCCTCTACTGCCACATCTGAGGAAATACTTTTTTACGGAAAGGATGGTAGATGCGTAGAACAATCTCATGGAAGAGGTGGTGGAAACAGAGACTGTGTCTGAATTCAAGAGGGCTTGGGATAGGCACATGGGATCTCTCAGAGAGAGAAAGAAATAATGGTTACTGTGGATGGGCAGACTAGATGGGCCATTTGGCCTTTATCTGCCGTCATGTTTCTATCCAACATTTCTTCCTCTCTCATCCCCTGGACCATGTGCAGCATCTTTTGTCCCTGCCTAACAGCCTCCTTCTATCACCCCTCTCCAGCACCATGCTACATCTCTCTCTCCATTCCCTCTACCTCCATGTCCAACATTCCTCCCTCTTGCATCCCCTTCAATCTATCCCACTGTTCCCTCTCCACCACCATATCCAACATTTCTCACTCTCATCTTTCTCTTCCCCATGCATCTGTACCTCACTCCTCTCCCACCACCATGTCTAACA
Source organism: Geotrypetes seraphini (assembly GCF_902459505.1). Classification (NCBI taxonomy): domain Eukaryota; kingdom Metazoa; phylum Chordata; class Amphibia; order Gymnophiona; family Dermophiidae; genus Geotrypetes; species Geotrypetes seraphini. The sequence continues at coordinate 68,942,567 of NC_047091.1, read as the reverse complement.
ATTCTCTCCTTCCCTATGCAGAACAATTCTCCTCTTCCTTTCCCCATGTGCACCATCTCTCTTTCCCTCTCACTCACACCAAAGCCCAACAATTCTCCCTTTCTATTCCCTTCCCCACCTCAGCATCTCTTTCCCTCCCTCTATCCTATGTCCCAAGTTCATGCCCCTTCCCTCCCTTCTATGTCCCAAGTTCATGCCTCCTCCCTTCCTTATGTGTTCCAAATTTGTGCCCCCTCCCTCCTTCTTTCCTTCCTTCCAGCCTTTGTCCCAAGTTTGTGCCCCTCTCATGTCCCAACGCACTCCCTTCTCCCTTCCTAGTTCCAATGCATATCCACGCATACTCACTCACTCACTCCCTTCTGTGTTCCAAGTTCATGTCCTCCTCCCACAGATGTGTACCTGAGCTGTCCAAGTAGGCCTTTCTTCTTCCTGTCTTCCAGCCACAGTTGCTTCTTCACAAAGCTGTGAGCAGCGGTTTCTACATGCTGCATGTGGATGTCAGAGAGAAAGCTTCCAGGTCAGTTTTATGAAGAAGTAACTGTGGCTGGAAGGCAGGAAGGAGGCACTGCTTGTATGAGCGAGATAACACACTCATGGGAGCCCCTCAAGAGGTGCCTTCGTCCCTACATATTCCCAGCTGTCTCATTCCCATGCAGCTCTCTATTCTGGATTTATGATTGTCCTATCCTGATTCATTATGGGACCTGCAGCATTGATGTCAATAGGTAGAACCAGGAACTACACTGCTAGGATGTGAGTTCAAAACCAGGACAGGTCTAAAAGCTTTCCTCCTGGAACTGGATAACTTGACAGCTCTGTTAGGAAGAAATCTTGGCCTGTTCCAGTGACACCCAGGAAGCCACGGGCAGATGAAGGATAGAATAGTTGCCATCATTGAATAGGTCACTGAATATTTAAGGGGATAAAACCAAGATTAAGGCAATCTGACTCAGATCAACAAGATAATCCAGTCTTAGCTTCCCCACCCACAACTCACTGAATATGGAGGAGTGCATAATCTCCATGTCTTAAGAGAAGTAAGAATAAGAAGTCCCAACATGCAATTTGTAAAGATGCAAATTCAGGACTGGCTAAGCTTCCTCCCTGCTGAACCAGAGCCATCTGGAGAACCTGATTCTAGGAAACAAACAGCGAAGGAGACTCTGGTGTCCAATCACTTTTATTAATATCAATTCTTGATATTAATAAAAGTGATTGGGCACCAGAGTCTCCTTCACTCTTTGTTTCCTGCTTTCTGAGCTTTTGGGATGTTGGCATCTCCTGTTTTCCTCGAACCCTGATTCTCTAAACCATACCTACCCACTGTGACACTGTTGGGATTTGCAGGATCAGGGATAGAAAGAAACACATCATAACGATCCACTGTGGCATTGTCCAAGCCTGTCATGGCATCCTTCCAGCGGTTCAAGATCAGTTGCACCAGTTCCTCGTCACCTGAAGTGGCAGCCATATGTGGCTTCTTCGTCAGCTCTCTAAAACAAGTGACAGACATTTGAACAGGCATTTGTCCATGCCTAAAATCATTTAATCACATCACAACATTCTACTTCCCAGAGATATCAAGTTATCCAGTTCCAGGCTGAAAATTGTGGGGCAGTCCTGAGTTTCTGACCACCCCATCCTGGTGCATTATGAGACTTGCAGCACTGATTTCAATGGGCAGAATCAGGCACTACAAATTCCTTATGCTTTTTGTTTTTTAAGTTCAAATAATCTTTATTAGAGCTGCATGTTAATCGCAATTAATAATTAATTCCATACATGCATCTCTTCTGCCTACTTGCCTTCCTCCCCTCCCTTGGTCCAGGAAGTTACATCAGAAGACGGTGGGCCAGGTAAGAGGGAAGGTCTAATGCAGACTGCAGTCAGCTTTTCAATAGGGCTGCCACTGGCTGCAAGGCCGAAGATTGATTTAGAAAGATAAAGGATGCCGGTGGGGGGGGGGAGCGTCAGGATCGGTGATCAAGTTCGGGTTCGGGTCCAGGAAGAAGAGAAGCCATACTGTTCAGAGGGAGGTAATTAAGAGAATTGGATCTGGGAGCAGGGGGTAGAGGGAAGGAGGGAGAGAGAGAGAAAGAAAAAGAGAGACAGAATTGGATCCGGAGAGAGAGATTGAGTTGGAGCTGGGGGAGGGGGAGGATTACCATAAGGCTCCAGAAAAAGGATAGATTGAGACATCCAGGTTTTATTTCCATTACTTTCAATGGAAGTAAAACCTGGATGGCTCAATTTGTCCTCCTTTTTCTGGAGCTATAAGGTAGCCCTAGGAAGGGGGAAGGAGGGAGAAAGACAGACAGAAGTGGAACTGGGGGGTGAGGAAGAGAGAGAGTTGGACGGGGGAGGAAGGAGAGAGAGAGAGATGGCTTTGGGGGAAGAAGAGAGAGAGAGAAAGAGAGAGAGAGATGGACCTGGGGGGGAAAGGAAAATATTGGGCTTTAGGGACTGTTTGCAGGGAACTGTGAAACCACAGTGCTTTTTGTTTTTGCTGTGTTCAGTTTGAGCTTTTTGAGTGTGGCCCACATTTGTCTCTTGTCTATGTAGGCGATTCTCTGGGGGATGTCATTGGAATCGCACTCTATTGTGATGTGGAGGAACATAAGAACATAAGAATTGCCACTGCTGAGTCAGACCAGTGGTCCATCATGCCCAGCAGTCCGCTCACGCAGCGGCCCTCTGGTCTAAGATCAGCACCCTAACTGAGACTAGCCCTATCAGCGCACATTCTTGTTCAGCAGAAACTTGTCTAACTTTGTCTTGAATCCTTGGAGGGTGTTTTCCCCTATAACAGCCACTGGAAGAGCGTTTCAGCTCTCTACCACTCTCTGGGTGAAGAAGAACTTCCTTACGTTTGTACGGAATCTATCCCCTTTCAACTTTAGAGAGTGCCCTCTTGTTCTCCCTACCTTGGAGAGGGTGAACAACCTGTCCTTATCTATTAAGTCCATCCCCTTCAGTACCTTGAATGTTTCGATCATGTCCCCTCTCAATCTCCTCTGTTCGAGAGAGAAGAGGCCCAGTTTCTCTAATCTTTCGCTGTATGGCAGCTCCTCCAGCCCCTTAACCATCTTAGTCGCTCTTCTCTGGACCCTTTCGAGTAGTGCCGTGTACTTCTTCATGTACGGCGACCAGTGCTGGACGCAGTACTCCAGGTGAGGGCGTACCATGGCCCGGTACAGCGGTATGATAACCTTCTCTGATTCTTTATCATTCCTAGCATTCTGTTTGCCCTTTTTGCTGCCGCCGCACATTGTGTGGACGGCTTCATCGACTTGTCGATCAGAACTCCCAAGTCCCTTTCCTGGGAGGTCTCTCCAAGTACCGCCTCGGACATCCTGTATTCGTGCATGAGATTTTTGTTACCGACATGCATCACTTTACACTTATCCACGTTGAACCTCATCTGCCATGTTGATACCCATTCCTCGAGCTTGATTATGTCACATCGCAGATCTTCGCAATCCCCCTGCGTCTTTACTACTCTGAATAACTTTGTATCATCTGCAAATTTAATCACCTCGCTCGTCGTACCTATGTCCAGATCATTTATAAAGATGTTAAAGAGCACGGGTCCAAGCACCGAGCCCTGCGGCACCCCACTGGTGACGCTCTTCCAGTCCGAGTATTGTCCATTTACACCCACTCTCTGTTTCCTATGCTCCAGCCAGTTTTTAATCCATGTGAGTATTTCACCCTCAATTCCATGGCTTGCAATTTTCCGAAGTAGTCGTTCATGCGGAACCTTGTTGAACGCCTTCTGAAAATCCAGATATACAATGTTGACTGGATCGCCCTTGTCTATCTGTCTGTTTACTCCCTCAAAGAAGTGCAGTAAGTTCGTCAAACACGATCTGCCTTTTCAAAAACCGTGCTGACTGGTCCTTATCAGCCCGTGTCTGTCAAGGTGATCAATGATGCTGTCCTTTATCAGTGACTCTACCATCTTTCCCGGTACCGAGGTCAGACTCACCGGTCTGTAGTTCCCCGGATCTCCCCTCGAACCTTTCTTGAAGACCGGTGTAATATTCGCCACCTTCCGGTCTTCCGGAATCTTTCCCAATTTGATTGACAGATTGGCTATTAGTTGAAGCAGTTCAGCTATGGTCCCTTTCAGTTCCTTGATGACCTTCGGATGGATGCCATCTGGTCCCGGTGATTTATCGCTCTTAAGCCTATCAATCTGCCTACATACCTCCTCTAGACTGACCGTCAGTCCTGTCAGCTTTTGTTTCCAGCATATAGCCTGATGGGTTCCGGTATGCCATGTACATCTTCTTCGGTAAATACAAATGCAAAAAATGTGTTCAGTTTGTCAGCGATTGCTTTGTCCTCCTTTAATGCTCCCTTTATTCCATGGTCATCCAACGGTCCCACCACTTCCTTTGCGGGTCGTTTCCCCTTAATATATCGAAAGAACGGCTTGAAGTTCTTCACCTCCTTGGCTATTTTTTCCTCGTAGTCTCTTTTGGCCCCTTTTACCACCTTATGGCACCTGCATTGATATTGTTTGTGCTTGTTCCAGTTTTCATCCGTTTTTGATGTTTTCCATTCCTTAAATGAAGTTTTCTTGTCTCTGATCGCTTCCTTCACCTCTACAGTAAGCCATGCCGGTTCTTTGTTCTTTTTCCTCTTGTTGATACGTGGATCCCTTGTTGATACGCGGTATATATATATTTTGCGCCTCGGTGACTGTGTCCTTAAAAAGGGACCAAGCTTGCTCTAGCGTTTTTACAGTGCTTATCCTCTTCTTAATCTTCTTCCCTACCACGAGTCTCATCCCTTCGTAATTCCCTTTTCAGAAGTTCAGTGCCGTGGCTGTCGTTTTGGACCGATGTTTCTCCCCTGCGTCCAGATCAAAGCGGATCATATTGTGATCGCTGCTTCCCTGCGTCCCTTCTACTTCTACATCTTGTGCTGGTCCTCGCAGGCCATTTAGAATTAAGTCCAGAATTGCATTTCCTCTAGTATTTTCCTTGAGAAGTTGTTCCAGGAAGCAATCACTTACAGCATCCAAGAACTTGGTCTCTCTAATGCAGCCGGAAGTGCCTAGGTTCCAGTCTATTCCCGGATAGTTGAAGTCACCCATGATAACTGTGTTGCCTCCCTTGCAGTTGCGTTTAATCTCATCTGTCATTTCTCCATCAATTTCTTTGGACTGCCCTGGGGGTCAGTAGTAGATGCCGATCTTCGTTTCCAGGCCATTTGTTCCTGGAATTTTGACCCATAGAGACTCTAACTTATCCGTCAGTTCTGGCGTGTTCTCTCCAGCAGATTCAATTTCCTCTTGGACGTGTATGGCAACGCCCCCACATTTTTGAGCCACTCTGTCTCTGCGGTATAGTTTGTATCCCGGTAACACAGTGTCCCAGACGTTTTCCTCAGTCCACCATGTTTCCGTGATGCCTATGATGTCAACGTTATCTTTTTGTGCTATGGCTTCTAATTCACCCATCTTATTTGTAAGGCTCCTTGCGTTTGTGTACATACACTTGAGTTTGCAGCTTTTTCCTTTCTTGCATTTCCTTCCCTCTTGTGTCCTTTTCGATCTCTCTTGCCTGTAATCCGGTGAGTCTTTCCCTCTATCTTCTTGCATGGTATTCTCTGGGTATACCGGTTCCCGAACCATCAACTCTCTCTCTCTGTCGACTGTCGGCTTTCCCCTTCTTCCTAGTTTAAAAACTTGTCCACTTCTCTCTTGAAAATGTCATCAGCGTATGAGAATAGGCTCTCATTGTTGCTGATAGTAATATTGCCTAGGGAGCTCATGAATAGGTTGTAGAGTATAGGGGAGAGGGGGGATTCTTGGGGATACACCACAGAATGTCTGACAGCTTTTTGAGAATTCATCGTCTTTCCAGACAAGGTAATTCCTATTCTGTAGGAAATCTTTGAACCAGTTGTATACTGTGCCCACTATGCCTATTTCACTGAGTATGTTTAGAAGTAGATGGTGATTGACAGTCAAATGCTGCAGAAATATCAAATTGAAGAAGGAAGGCTTGAAGTCCTTTGCTTAATGCTTGCTTGACTTTGGTTGTTAAGGTTAATAGAAGCAGTTTCTTGCTGTGTTGTGTGTGAAATCCAAACTGTGTATGATGAAGGCTGGAGTACTTTTCAATATAGGTTGAGAGCTGTTTACTTATATATGTTTCTAAAAGTTTTGTGAGTACTGGGATTCCAGCTATAGACCTGTAGTTCATAGGATTTGTTAGGTCAGCATTTGAGGCCTTGGGAACAGGAGTGAGTGCAATCTGACCCATTTTGGGTGGGAGTTGGCCATGGTGTAGTAAATCGTTCAGAAAGTGAGTGAACCAGGCAATGATGTGATCCGAGGCATTGGCTAATAACCAGCTGGGGCCTTTATCAAAGATGCTGCTTCGAGAGGGGAGTTTATCTGTGTCAGAATTTTCTAGAGGGATAAATGTGCTCCAGATTTGGTCAGCAGCATAGGGGTCGGAAGACACTTGTGGTGGTGAGTGAACTGGAAAAGTTGTTGATGGAAGCAATCTTGACTTCTTGTATGGTCTTTATCTTACTGAGGAAGTGGTCAGCTAGAGTCTGGGTATTAGGTTAAGAGATCTTTTCAGACAGACCTAGATCAGGTGATATTGAAGTTGTCATTTTCAATTTCTTGAGCATAGTGGGCTTTTGTGGCCTCAGCAATGTTGTATTTGTATTTGTTGATCACAGCCTTCCAAGCAATTTTGTGTTCAGGTAAGTTACTTTTCTGTCATTTCCTCTTGAGTTTGCTGCAGGTTTGTTTTTCTGCTTTTAAGGAGTCTGAGAACCAAGGGGAGGTCCTTGCAGCTCTTGTGTTGTGATAGTGCAGGGGTAGGGAACTCCAGTTCTCAAGAGCCGTATTCCAGTCGGGTTTTCAGGATTTCCCTAATGAATATACAATGAAAGCAGTGCATGCACATAGATCTCATGCATATTCATTGGGGAAATCCTGAAAATCCCGACTGGAATACGGCTCTCGGGGACCGGAGTTCCTTACCCCTGTGATAGTGTAAAGGAGTGTGTGTGTTCAATTGCATTATTCTAGGTAGTCAGCATTGTGAGGGCATTATTTGTAGTTGTGTTTACAATTACAAACATTTTATTCCAGAACCGAGTGGAGTTAATTTTGCCTCTCGATAAGAGTGTTTGTGGGGAGACTTTTGGTAGGTGCCTTACCCATGCTTAGGAGGAGATTGAAGGAAAATAGATTGTAGTCTGACCATGGGACAGGAGACCAGTTAGTGTCTGAGATGAGGTCAGAGAGGGAGGGATATTTGGATGCAATTATATCCAGTGTGTGCCCTTTTTCGTGTGTGGGACCTGAGGGTTTTAGATCCAGGTGGCTGTCGTTGAGGAAGGTTTTTGGTGTTTTTTAAAAAAAAATTTTATTTATAAGATTTTCAATTTTACAACCAAGCATTACATTTACAACTTGATAAAGATCAAATAAGTCAAAATAACAAAGCATAAGGAAAAAAGAAATAACTCCTATTTAGCCCACAATAATGGAGATCAGGAAAGGAAATAATATCCACTAATGATTAATTAAACTTATATTAGAGCAGCGGCACTGGATAACCCCACATACAGCCACTACATGTACACAGTGGAAGGTATCATTAGTCATGTTATCAAACCTTCTTTTGACCCAATAAATTCTAAAAGCTGTTTAGGCTCAAAGAAAAGAAAATTTTTATGTTGATATGATACATAACATTTTGCAGGAAATTTCACAAGAAATGTACCTCCCAGAGCAAGGACTCTTGGCCTCAAAGCCAAGAATTCTTTCCTTCGTCTCTGAGTTTTCTGAGCTATATCAGGGAAAATGTGAACATTAGAGCCTAAAATCTGGTCATTAATATGCCGGAAATTCAAATGAAGAATATATTCCCTATCACTTTCTAAGGGAAGAGATATCAATATGGTAGTTCTATCCATAACAATCTCAAGGGACCTTTCCAAATATGTAGACAAATTCATGTCCACCACTTTACCAGCTGAAATTTCAAAAGGAGTGGATTCCCCTTAAGGTCTCTTAATATTCAAATAATATGCTCTCACAATTGTAGGTAAATTTTCTAATGGAATGGCTAATATCTCATGAAAGTACTTCCTTGCCATCTCAACAGGTGATATAACAGGGAGTTTAGGAAAATTAAAAAAATCTCAAGTTAGTTTTTTCTTAATTGGTTCTCAAAGTTCTCCATCTTGCGTGAAATATAGGATCTCTCTTTAACCATTTCCACTACCTTCATCTCATTTAACTTATCTTCTTGTTTCTCCAACTTTTCATTTAATTGAGATAGTAATACCCCCTGTTGTTTCACCTTAGAAAAGACAGTCCCATAATCAGGTTGAAAGGTTGAAAGACTCAGTTTAAAGTTGGAGTCCATGACTGATATGGCCTGCCAAAGTGCTTCCATATCAATTCTTTCTGGTTTCTTCAATACCCCAAAGTTGATGGAACTCCCAGCCGAAGCACCTCTCACCTCATCAATGTTGCAGGGAGAAAGCTGACCAACTTTGTTTACACCTTTCTCATTAGAGTCCATTGAAAATATCCCTCCTGAAATGAGGTTCAAGCTTCCCTCTTGGGCCATCAAAACACCAGCACTTCCCTGCAGCAAATCACTTCCAGGTTGGGGAGGAACCAATCTCTGGTCTGGAGAAGGGTCACAAGTGGTGTTCCGCAGGGGTCAGTACTCAGACCACTGCTATTCAATGTATTCATAAATGACCTAGAAACAGGGCTGAAGTGCGAAGTTATAAAATTCTCAGACAACACAAAACTTTTTAGTGGGGTTAGGAATAAAGAGGACTGTGAAGACTTACAAAGGGACCTGAACAAACTGGGAGAGTGGGCAAACAAATGGCAGATGAAGTTTAATGTAGATAAATGTAAAGTCTTGCATGTAGGAAACAGAAACCCGATGTACAGCTATACGATGGGAGGGCTGGAAATGGGATAAACTAGCCTAGAAAAGGACTTAGGGGTACTGGTGGACAAAACAATGAAGCCGTCGGCACAGTGCGCAGCAGCCTCTAAGAAGGCGAATAAAATGCTAGGTATTATCAAGAAAGATATTACAACCAGAACGAAGGACATTATCCTGCCATTGTATCGGGCGATGGTGCGCCTGCATCTGGAGTACTGCGTCCAATATTGGTCGCCGTACCTTAAGAAGGATATGGCGATACTCGAGAGGGTTCAGAGGAGAGCGACACGACTGATAAAGGGTATGGAAAACCTTTCATATGCTGAAAGATTAGAGAAACTGGGGCTCTTTTCCCTGGAGAAGAGGAGGCTTAGAGGGGACATGATAGAGACTTACAAGATCATGAATGGCATAGAGAAAGTGGAGAGGGACAGGTTCTTCAAACTTTCAAAAACTACAAGAACGAGAGGGCATTCGGAAAAGCTGAAAGGGGACAGATTCAGAAACAATGCTAGGAAGTTCTTCTTCACCCAAAGGGTGGTGGACATCTGGAATGCGCTTCCAGAGGGTGTGATAGGACAGAGTACGGTATTGGGTTTCAAGAGGGGCTTGGATGATTTCCTAAAGGAAAAGAGGATTGAGGGGTATAGATAGAGGATTCTATGCAGGTCCTGGACCTGATGGGCCGCCGCGTGAGCGGACTGCTGGGCATGATGAACCTCTGGTCTGACCCAGCAGAGGCACTGCAAGAAGCACACTGGCTACCTATTTCACATAGAATAACATATAAAATTGCATTGTTAACATTCAAAATTCAGAAAACTAATACTCCAATATTCTTATATCGATATTTAATACCTTATTCCCCAGTTAGATCTCTTAGATCAACAGATCAGTATTTGTTGACCATTCCATCACTGAAAGTAATTGGCACCAGAAGAACCACAACCTTTTCTATCTTGGGACCCCAGCTTTGGAACAAACTTCCAATCTATTTGCGCGCTGAAACCTCCTTAGAAAAATTTAAAAGCTATCTAAAAAGCTATCTTTATAAAGATGCTTATGAATCTTAGATCAGACAATCCTTTTGACTCTCCTATTTACTTTTAGATTAGGTCTTACCTAAACAATTACTCTTAGACTAAGTCTTCATAAAAAAAATTTTTTTTTTCTTTTCTCTTTAATACCTCTCCTAAAGTTGTTCTTCCCTAACTGTTATTTTATTTTTAATTGTTTATTTTAAATCAAATGTAATTTAACCTTTCATTCCTTACGTATCTTTAATGTAACTATGGATAAAACTGTATGTATATGGTTTTATTTGTCCCCCTAAATTATTATTGTTATACGCATTGAAAATACTTGATATTGCGTTTAAATCAAAATCTCAATAAACTTGAAACTTATGTTCTTATGGTCTGGGCTCAGTGATGCCAGGTTCACTCCTGCACTAGGATCACTCACGGAATCCGGGTTCTCCCCTGAGGTACTTCAGCTATCCTCACCCAGGTGGGCAAAAGCGCCCGTTATTATTGTCTGTACCAAACGCTGAGGGGTTCCGATTGCTGGAGGGTTAGGGCGAGAAGTTCCTTTTCTCTTTCCCATTATATATTCGGGAAAGAGTAGCTGCAGTGGGTGGAACAGGCAAAATGAGCAGCACAGCCCGCTCAGGCATCCACTCTCGACACCATCTTGATCTCTCTGGTTCTTCTTGAGGAAGGTTTTTAATCTACAATGGGTAATTGGACCATGCTACCTAGCACTGACACTGGACAATGACAAAGGTATACTCCCAGCCTATGTAATCATTTTTAGCAAGTTCCTCTCCATCTCCCCTTGCCCTACCAATGTCTTCAATCAGAGATGCCAAGTCACTCAGTTCTAGGCTGGAGACTTTTTGGCCAATACTGGTTATGAACTTATATCCCAAAGCATGTGGGATTTGTAGCGTTTGATCTTGCTTATTGAAATCCAGTGCTGAAGGTCCCATAATGCACTAGGATGGGGTGGTCAGAAATCCAGAACTATCCCAGAATCTCCAGCCTGAAACTGGCAACTTGGCATCTCTGTTCTTTATCTCCTCCTGCCTTTGGGTTCCTTTCCTAGTTTTAATCAGGTTCGTCTCCATCTTCGCCTCCCCTATAACACTGATTTCTATCCATTGTACTCTTCCTCTTTAGTTTTCTCTATATCACTCCTCTCCCAGGGTTCCCTCTATCTCTTCCCCTTCTCCTTCAAGTTCCTTGAAGTTTCTTGGAACACAGCATTATGAATAGAAGCAGGTCACCAGGGTGGGGGCACAGTTTTGTTCCCTGTCCTCTTGGTTGGTCTTCCATGGTGCACTACTCCATGAAGGGGAGGGTAGGCATAAGCATAGCTTCCAGTCTCCCCATGATACTGGCTTGTTCTCATTGCTAGAGTGGAGAGGAAGTGGAGGAAGTTCAACTTTTCTTTTTAAATTTGTTAAAGGTTCATTCATAACAACATAAAAATAACCAACCTAGATCAGACCAATGGTCCATCTTGTCCAGTATCCCATCTTCATAGTGGCTAATCTAGGTCTCAAGTACCTGGCAAAATTCCAAAGAGCAGCAACATTCCATACTACCAATCCAGGCAAGCTGTGGCTTCTCCCATGTCTGTCTCAATAGCAGACTATGGACTTTTCCTCCAGGAACTTGTCCAAACCTTTTTTAAAACCAGCTACATTAGGGTCTTGGCTGGCAGATATTGACTGTTGTAGTAGGGATGTGTTCTCCTTATCATTCCCACAATGTATGAGGGTGGGGTGGGTGGATGGGTTTCATGGATATTCAGCTTTGTTGACTTATTTATACCGATAATGTAGTGAGTTTTCCATTTCTTTTCTGTACCACAGTATTACATATTGGAAATTTGAATAAATACATTTTTTTAAATCCTGCTATGTTAACCACTCTTACAACATCCTCTGGCAATGCATTCCAGAGCTTAACTATTCTCTGAGTTAAAAATATTTCCTCCTATTGGTTTTAAAAGTATCTCCCTGTAACTTCATAGAGTGTGCCCTAGTCTATGTAATTTTTGATGGAGTAAGAAAATTGATCCACTTGTACCCATTCTACACCATTCAGAATTTTGTAGATGTCATTCATACCTCCCTTCTTGTTCAAGCTGAAGAGCCCTAACCTCTTTAGTCTTTCTTCATACCAGAGGAGTTCCATCCTCTTTTTCATCTTGGTTGCTCTTCTTTGAACCTTTTCTAATTCTGCTTTGAGATATGCTGACCAGAATTGAACACAATACTCAAGGTTAGGTCGCATCATGGAGTGATACAGAGATGTTATAACAGTCTTCTTTATGATCCCTTTTCTAATTCATAGCATCCTGATTGCTTTTTTGGCTGTCGCTACACATTGGGCGGAAGATTTTTTCTTGGGCGCTGATCTTTAATATCCTGTACTCTGGGGATGCATCAGTGACCAACATATACGTAGTTATAGCTATAATTTATCAAACACAGGAGTTCCATGTCCAATCCACGCAACAGAGAAGAAACAGAGAAACCTGAACTGTTCAGACTATCCCTGATGATGTGATGTTATCTGGTGACCTTATCAAAAGCTGAAGTTTAAGATAGGCTCAATTGCAGGATAAGTATAGCTGTGACTGTCAGAGGTGCCAAATATCACTCATTAGGAGTGTATTACACTTATTTGAAGGCTCTTTTATTCTTCTCACTCATTAGGAATGTGTCAGACATTTGAACGTGCTCTCTCACACTCTCTCAGCCCTTTTTCTCACTCATTATGTGTCACACGCATTTCAAACTCTCTTATTCATTATAAGTATGTCATTCATTTGAAGGCTGTCTCACGCACACACTCTTTGAGCCCCTTCTCACACTCATATGCAAGCTCTCTCTCATTCTCACACTTTGAGGGTCTTCTCTCACTTTATTATTAGTATGTCACATTTCTGTGAAGGTTCTCACACTTTGGGCTAGATTCACTAAGCAAACCGTGTACTGATCGGTAGCCCTTTGCGACCAAATTTTGCTCCTGCATTATTCACTAAGGCCTATAGTGATCCGATCCCAATCCTCCCATGCATATTAGTAAAACCCCATGCAAAATAGCCAAGCGATTGATTCACTAACAATTGCTTGGCTATTTTGAGTCGGGTTTTACTACTGACAAACCCGACTGCTGCAGACCTGTCAGTAACTGAGGTACCGACAGGTCTGCAGGTTTTTTGACAGGCCTGCCTGTCATTTTTATTCATTTTTTTCCATGGCACAGATATTTTGCATGTGTTACACATGCAAAATATCTGCCCCATAAAAAAAAGAAAAGACAGGCAGGCCTGTCACAAAACGGCTGAGGGACAACATCCCCCCCCCTCCCCGGCGACCCACTCCCTCCTGCAACCACCCGACACTGCCCTCCCCACGGGCTCCCTGCCTGACAAAAAAGTAAAAAAAAAGAAAAAGTTTTTTTTTAAAAGTCGCGATGCCCCCCCCCACGCTGATGCCCCACAAAAGGCAGGAAGGTTGCCAACTCCCTCCTGCCATGTTATCCTCCTGGTCTGGCCTGGCCCAGCCCACCTTAGGAAGTCCCTGATTGGCTATTGCTTTGACCAATCAATGACTTCCTTAGGCTTAGCCCTAAGGAAGTCTCTGATTGGCTCAGGCGCGCAAGGTGGGAACCTGAGCCAATCAGGGCCTTAGGCTACTCCCTGTGCATCACATGATGCAACGGGGTGGGTCTAAGGCCTCAGATTCGTCGCGGGAGTCATTGGAGCAGGAGGGATTGAGCATCCCTCCTGCTCCGTTAAAGGTACGGGGGGGGTGGAAAGGGGGCTTGGAATGGGTAGGGGGTGTCCGGGGGGGGTGGCAGGAGGGAGTTGGCATCCCTCCTACATTTTGCAACAGGGACGGAGGTGGGCCAGACGGGCCAAGCCAGACCAGGAGGGTAACATGGCAAGAGGGAGTTGGCAACCCTCCTGCCTTTTGTGGGGCATCGGCATGTGGTGGGGGGCATCAGCATGTGGGGGGGGGCATCGATGCGGGGCGGGGCGGGGGGGGGCATTGCAACTTTTTTTCCCCCCTTTTTTTTCATTTTTGTAGGCCAGAGAGCCCGTGGTTTTAACCTGCTTTAATCAGCGGGTTAAAACCACGGGCTCCCAGTGCGGGAAGGGCAGGAGAGATTCGGGGCGAGAGCGGGAGAGTCAGAGCAGGCAGATTCAGGGCACAGCTTCGGGGCAACAGAGATCAGGCTGTGAGGCAAATTTTTTGTGGGGGTCGGGGCACATGTTGGGGAGGGTGTTTAATTTTTTTTAAATTGGGCAGATATTTTGTGTGTGTAAAACATGCAAAATATATGCCCGATTAAAAAAAAAATTTTAAAAGCCGGCAGAAGCCCTGACAGCAATGACAGAGGCTGCTTCTCCTGTCATTCCTGTCAGGGTATGTGCATGAGCGGGGATCGCTCTGGCCTTGGGTAGGGGGCATGTTAACGATCGTCCCCATTTGCATGCAGACCTTTACTGAATTTGTCGGCCGGCATGCAAACGGAAACGGATCATGCACGGTTTGGATGTTTAGTGAATCCTGGCCTTTGTACCCCTTCTCTCATTCTTTAGGAATGTGGCACTCTCATTTGAGAGCTCTCTCACACTTGCACTCTCTCACTTATTAGAGCTTCCATGCCAGTGCATTGGTTCTGATCATTACTTTCTCAAGAGGTGAAAAATCCAAGTGCCTCAACTGGTAGGAAGAAATATGAGCACACCTTCCTGTGTACTGCCTCCCCCTCCCCCTCCCTTTTTTCTGCACCTACAAGTACTCGTAAGTGCTGTGAAATCTGCACACATACTGTTAACCGCTGATTAGAGGAAAAATTTTAGCCTATATTGACTCCACTCTGTATCCTTTAGCTGCTCATAAAAAACGCATACATCATTTTATAGAAACCTGATGGCAGATAAAGGCCAAATGGTCCATCCAGTCTACCCATCCGCAGTAACCATTATCTTTTCCTCTCTCTAAGAGATCCCACATGCTTATCCCACACTTTCTTGAATTCAGACACAGAAAGGGGCATAATAAAAAGATATGTCTAAGTCCGATTTGGATGTAAGGTGCTATATGCCCAAAGTCAGCAGCGGAGAAATGTCCATGCATGAAAAATAAGTCTAAATTTTTTTTTTTTTGGGGGGGGGGGGGGGGGGGAGAATTGTCTATATGGATGTCCAGGCTATTGTTCGTCCAGACTGCTAGGTTGTCTATCTTTACACCACATTCTTGACCAAAATTTTGTCCAAGTCCCAAACGCCCAGAACAAGACTTTTGGGACATGAGAGGGGCCAGCATTGTGATGGACTGGCCACCCAGACATGGCAACATTGCAGAGGGGCACCTTACAGGGCATTGCTGTAAACTTCACAAAAAGGGTGCCACATAAACATCTCACCACAACTCCCTTATAGGATATAGTGAGACCCACCAAACACACTATACCAACCCGTCTATAACCCCAATAGTCCTTAGGGCTGCAGGTGGCACCTATATGGCAGTACAGTAGGGTTTGGGGGGGGGGTTTGGTGGGTGCACGATGTTCCACCCACATGTAGTGGTTAGAGTGGCTTAAGGGCCTGGGTCCACCTCTCTATGGTTCACTAGCCCACCCCCAGGCTATTTAAGACACCTGTGTGCAGCTCTACTAGGCTTTCCTATACCAGGTGCTGATGTTCTGGAGACAGGTATGTACTTTTTTATTCTGATATTTAGGGGGGCTTGAAGGGGTCAGTGAACCTGGGGGAATGTATGTGGGTCTTTACTTTGTCTCTGCAGTGGTTATCTGGTCACTTTGGATACCTTTTTGGCACTTATACCTGTTTTTACATTGTCTAACTCACAACATTTAAGTTTCGTCCAGAATGTCTACCAAAACATTCTATTATCTCCAGGGCAGGATTAACCAATAGGCCAAGTAGGCACATGCCTAGGACCCAAAATGGTCAAGGGGGGCCCGATGAAAGAGGGCATCAACATTGTTTTTTCCAAATGGCGATGGGCCCCTCCAGCATTGATCGGCAACGCAGGCCCCACCCTGATCGGCAACGCAGCCCTCCCCCATTTACGGAAACTAAGACAAGCAAGCAACGCAGGTAAGAAAGGCAATTGTGCAAGCGGTGCTGCTTGCCCAAAGCTTCCCTCTGACGCACCTTCCTGTGGGTGGGGTGGGGCAGGGGTCCCAGTGTACTTGTGTGCCTAGGGGCCCTCGATGAATTAATCCTGCCCTGATTATCCCTGCAGGATGACTAAGTCTAGGTCGGCCTACATCCTACCCTAACTACCCCTCCAGATATGCCCCTTTAACTCTGGGTGCATAGCAACATTCAGAAGCATATAAAGCCCGTTGACACGTTCGGAAAGTCAGTTTGATTAACAACACTTGGACGACCTGTCTTTTACATCATTCAAGTGTCGACTTGGGCCGGTTTTTAGACGCATCTAAGTTTTGATTATGAGCCCCTTAGCATCTCTACTTTCAGCAGTACTTTTAATGTACTAAGACAAAACTTGTGTACCTCTCCTGTTCCCACCAAGAAGCAGGTAAAGTGCAGAAAACTGGGTTAACATGTTTTAATTCAGACTAAACTAGACCCCATTCAAGAGGCTCAAACATAAACCAACTCATCTAATCCATCCCCAGACTACTAAAGGCTCAACTATAATCCAACTCACCTGGCTCAAACATAATCCAGACCAGCTAGCCCATGTCTAGAGGACTGGTTAGACTATTCCACTGTTGCCCAAGACCACCAAAAATTGTTTTCTTTAAGACCTACCTGAGCCTATTCTCAATCTCCTTGTTATCAATCTCTGACATCACTTGCTGAATGAAGGCCTCATCCACATCCTTGATTACAGCAGGCCCGGATTCCTTGGGGATGGCAAAGTGGCCCACCAACAACCCAATGGTCAGTATAAGTGCCCCAGCCAGTACACCGCCCAAAATCACAAACCAGCGCATCTTGCTGTCACCACCACACAGAAACAGTGTCAGCCAGCCTGGAAAGCAGCTTTCATATAATACCTATAAAAGCAGTCCTTCTACTAACAATAAAACCCCAACTAGATAAGAGATAGTAAAATCATCCTAAGATGAGTATAAGCTATTTATTAACCAGGAGCACACATAAAAGGCAAAAGATGGACTTGACCTTTGCACTCTGTAAGACAGGTTTTATTATTAAACACATACCGTCCTTGGATTTGGAGGGGTGTGGAAAAATATTTATGGGTTGGAGAGGGGTCAGTGGGCAACTTGAGATGATGCTCAAGGGTAGGAGAGGAGCAACTGAGCCAGGGTGATTACCAGAAGTGAGCTGTAAGATGTGGAGGAGGGACTGAAAAAGACAGGCATGAAAGTCTGAAAGGGAAATAATAAAGAGGTCTTGTACCCTTTTCAGTTGGTCATAGTCTAGCATTAGCTCTGTAGGTCACTGTGTGCAAGGAGATTAGGCCAAACTGAAATGAAGAGGCCTTGATGGGTGGGGAACTAGGTAAGGAGAGAGTCAGCCCACGTAAAGTTGTCCTAGATGATAACTATAGTTGGCAAACAAAAAAGACATACTGTGATATCTCAGTGTATTGAGATATCAACACCAATGATACTGACTGCAAACACAACTCATAAGTGGAGAAAAAGACCTCAATATTCAAGCTCCCAGAATACAAGACAATCTTATGAAGCTGTTTATTATCATGGTCTTAAAAAAAAATCTCCACTTCAATCAATCTCAAGTCCAATTCCAAACTCAGTTCAATTCATATTTCATCTCTGACACAAATAATTTTATAACCAGTACAGCAGTTGTTCCCAATTCTTCACGTAAATCATAATTTATGGTGTATTTGTAGTGTGTCCTTTAATCATTAAGACAGAGCAGCAATAAATGCATTCCAAACTGAAGCCCTTGTTACTTATCTTGGCCAACTGAGTTCCAAAGGTCCATCATCTTAGTAAAAATCTTCTTGTACTCCTCTCATATTGCCACTTTCATGGAACTCCTGTATTTGATAAATAAATTTATAGCTATAACTATATGGTGGTCGCTGATGCAATGAAAATGTAAATGAAAGTGGCAATACAAGAAGATTTTTACTAAGATGTTAGACCTTTGGAACTCAGTTGGTCAAGATAAGTAACGTTTGGAATGTACCGTATTTATTGCTGCTCTATCTTAATGATTAAAGGATTTAAGTGAAGAACTGGGAACAACTGCTGTACTAGTTATGAAATTATTTGTGACAGAGATGAAATATGAATTGAACTGAGTTTGGAATTGGAATTGAGTTTGATTGAAGTGGAGTTTTTGTTGTTTTTTTTTTAGATCCATGATGATAAACAACTCCATAAGATTGCTTTGTACTCTGGGAGCTTGAATATTGAGCCATTTTCCTCCACTTATGAGTTGTGTTTGCAGTCAGTATCAGTGGTGTTGATATCTCAATACACTGAGTTCACAGTACGTCTTTTTTGCTTTTAGTTATCTTTCGAACATCTGTGCCCGTAAAGATATGAGTGTTTTCAAACTGTAGATGGCAACCAAGTTTAAAGGGAAAGAGTCATAGATGGGTTTTAGCACTTGTGATGCTAACTAGTTCCTGCCAAGGGAGAAGTATATCATTTTGTGACATTATGGTCAATACTGACCAATATGATATTTATGTGGATGTGGTCATTAGCCAGAGTAATCTGAGGAAATATTTTTTTACAGAAAGTGTGGTAGATGGGTGGAACAGTCCCCCGGAAGAGTGGTGGAGACAGAGACTGTGTCTGAATTCAAGAGGGCCTGGGATAGTAACGTGGGATCTCTGAGAGAGAGAAAGATAATGGTTGCTGCGGATGGGTAGACTAGATGGGCATTTGGCCTTTATCTGTCGTCATGTTTCTATGTTTCAATTTCATCCATAGTGACTGGCTGAATCCACTACAGTCCAGATCTAATTTTACTCTAGTGCAGGGGTTGGCAGCCTTTTTAAAGCAAAGAGCCATTTTATCCAAAATGTTTGACCCAAGATTTACAAAGGGCTGCAAGGTGTAGGTTCTCTCCCATCCAACCCCTTACAGGTTTCTGCACCTCTCATTCCTCCCTCCCCTGCTCCTGCCTCTACCCCAACCAATAGCCAAGGTTTTCTCCCCTCTCCAGGCCCTGACTCTTTAATCTCCCTCCCAACCTCATGATTACCCCCTCCCCAGGCCTACTGAGGTACTTGGTGGTCCAGCGGGGCTCTTTGTGGCAGGAGTGCGGCCTTCTCACTCCTGCCTCCTAAAATGACTGCCGTGACCTCTCACGACAGCTCATGGTACTACAGGATATGCCACGAAAGGTCAGGGCAGCTATTTTAGAAGGCAGCAGCGAAGAGGCAAGAGTGACAAGACCCCCCGCTGGACCACCAGGTACCTCGGAAGGCCTAAGAACATAAGAACATAAGCAGTGCCTCCGCCGGGTCAGACCATAGGTCCATCCTGCCCAGCAGTCCGCTCCCGCGGCGGCCCAAACAGGTCACGACCTGTCTGAATCACCAGAAGGGGCCCCTTTCCACCTTGGTTTCTCATTAAAGTCCTATCTTCCCATCAAAGTCCTCACCCTCTGGTCTTGCCAATGCACGACCTGGTTGGCTTTCTATACTTATTACCTGGTTAGCTTTCTATACTTGTGTTACATCCCAGCACCTCTCTCAGTATCCCACGATCCCTTTATCCCTCAGGAATCCATCCAATCCCTGTTTGAATCCATGTACCGTACTCTGCCTGATCACTTCCTCCGGTAGCGCATTCCAAGTGTTCACGACCCTTTGGGTGAAGAAAAACTTCCTTGCATTTGTTTTGAACCTATCTCCCTTCAGTTTCTCCGAATGCCCCCTCATACCTGTTGTCCCCCTCAGTCTGAAGAATCTGTCCCTATCCACCCTCTCTATGTCCCTCATGCCTGGGGGGACATTGTGGGGTTGGGAGGGAGATTAAAGGTTTGAGGTCTAGAGAGCCACAGCCAATGCAAGAAGAGCTGCATGTAACTTACAAGCCACAGGTTACCAACCCCTAGTGCAGGGCTGCCCAAGTCCGGTCCTCGAGATCTACTGGCAGGCCAGGTTTTCAGGATATCCATAATGCATATGCCTGAGAGAGATTTGCCTGCACTGCCTTCTTGGTATGCAAATCCCTCTCATGTATATTCATTGTAGATATCCTGAAAACCTAGCCTGCCAGTAGATCTCAAGGACCGGACTTGGGCAGCCTTGTCCTAGTGTATGCTTGAACATGTAATTCTCCTAGCAGTATGAATAATACACCACCCTGATCTACTTTTTAGGTAAAACATGGAGCTAGTGGATCACCCTATCCCCAGAGAGTGCAGCAGAACTTTATAAACACAATTTCTGATTGACAACCTGGTGTATGTAACAAGGCATTTTGCCCACTCTTGAGCAGAAGACAGGGTTCCCAAAGTTCTATCAACCAAAAAGGAGGCCAGAGATGGTACAACAAGAGCCTGATAAAGAACATCAGGAGGGGTATAGGGTATAGGATTAAGGCTATGAAGGGACTGGGGTGATCAATGACATAGGGGGATATTTACAGAGGGCAGGGTAGGGGGTAATTATGGTCATCAAGGAGATGCTAAGAGCTGGGGTCTACAATTAACCTCACAGGGTTAATTCAGTCCTAGGTTTACCCCCATTGCATGCAGGGACCTATGGTTCTAATTTCCCCATTGCATTCCCTAAGAAATGCAAGACTTCAGGTCAATAGGACAAACTCAGAACTGGATAAACCTTGTCAGGCAAATCTGGATCCAACAGGGCCTTCATTACTGCAGGGTTGCCTAGTTATCCAGTTCCAAGGGGAAGATATGTTTGGCCAGTCCTGATTTGAAATGACATCCCATAAACAGTGTGGTAGTTGTAGTCCTTGTTTCTATCCCTTGAAATCAGTACTGCATGACCCATAATGCATCAGATAAGGTTGCCTGAAACCCACGACTGTCCTAAAATCTCCCTCTTACATTTGGTGATTTGGCAGCTCTGTTGCAAGGCAGGGGTGGGGGAGCTAACTGATGGAAGCTGAAGAGAAGAGGTTGCTTTGAGATGGGGGAAAAATGTAGATTTGTATTCCTGCCACACTACCTGATACATCTCACTCTGCTGTTCAGTCATTGGGCTAGGCTGCTGTTGATGTCCCTGCTACAGGGAAGTTGAACACAAGATTAACATGATATAGGTTGTTCAGTTATTAACTTTAATCTTAACACCTAATCTAATTATTCCAATATAGAATGCCATAAAATGCTGCAATGTTGGCAAATAGCTGATAAAGATCTGTGTCGTGTTAAATCCAACTGCAGCAGAAGGAAACCTGCTCATTATTGTGTGGTATAAGGCAACAGAGGGGTTTTCAGGCACCACTCAGAGACAGGAGCTAGGGAGTAGAGAATGACACGGGGACAATTTTTTCCCCGTCACCGCAGGAAATCAATTTCCCCGTCCCCCTCCCCGTGAGTTTTCTCGCTGTCCCTGTTCTATTCCTGAAAGCTCTGCCTTAACTGCACAAGCCTCAAACACTTATGATTTTAAAGTGTTTGAGGCTTGTGCTCACCGGGATGGGAAAATGAGTTCCCGCAGAGATGCGGCAAAAATTGTCCCCATGACATTCTCTACTTGGGAGGAACTGACTAGCCTCAGTCCTCTGTAACACAGTATAAGGACATCCAATATCACATTGTCGGAGGTGACAGCTTTGGCTCAAAAACCAAGATTCTATCTATGTGATCGGCAATTAAAATCCCTGTGCCTTGTGTAGTTTTTCAATGACATTCCCTATGTGCGGGTGAGCGTTGTCGTGAAGAATGAGTGGCCCAGCCAAGAGCAACTGAGGTCAGGTTTTGTGCATTTTTCTGTACATTATTTGCAAAAAATCACTATAATACACTGCTGTGACACTTCTTCCACATGGAACTTTGTCTGTGATGATGATGCCTTCATTATCATAAGCAAAAATTATTATTTGTTTGACTTTTGATTGAGCTCATCAAAATCTTTTTGGTCATGAGGAAGATGAAACTCTCCACTCGTCATTGAAAAACTATGCGAATATGGCTGGGAGGTGTTACCTTATGCTTCCTACAGTCCAGATATGAGACCACCAGACTTCGACCTTTTTCCAAAGTTGAAACAACCTATGCATAGACATCGTTTTGCATCTCTGGAAGAGCTTTTTTCTGCTGGTACCCGAGCCATTCGACAACTGAACAAAAACGGTGTCTTGGATGGAATAATGAAGCTTCCCAGACATTGGGACTCGATATTGCAAAGCAGGGAGACTATATTGAAGGACTGTAAAGAAATACTTGAAAAAAATAAAATAAAAAAATAGTGTGCATTATTTATGAAATGACCCTCGTAAAATTATTCCCCAGTTAAAGAGCCTCCAGAACTGCAAACAAATATCTCCATTCCACAATTCAGCATTCAGGGCCCTTAATCTTGCCCACCCTATGTATTTTCGACTACAAAGTTACTTTGGGCATGGCTTGGGACTTCTGATATTGTCATTCCTTCGTCAGATTACATAGGCCAACAAAAAACAATTTTTTTCTTGGTGCCTTGTTTTTTCAACCTGTTCCTGGGGTTATTTGGGATGCTGATTCAGAAAATTGCATTGGATAGACCACATCAGCTCTAGTGTCTTACATATGGTTCTATTTTTCCCTTATTTACAAGTCTATTCCAATCGGTCACTCCACCACAATGAAAGAAGAGTACAAGGCCATCTCTTTAGTCTTGGAAAAGATAAATTAACAAGTACATCGATGGGTGATTTGCTTAGACTTGAAGATTGTTTATTTTCTTCTTGGGTCAACAAAGTGGCTACACAAGGTATCCTTGCCTTTTATGCCTTTGGGATAGTAGAACCAAACATGAACATTGGGCAAAAAAAGATTGGCCTACGAGGGAATATATGGTGGTTGGGGAATATATAGTGGTTGGAGGACAAAATGTAATCAATGAATCTTTGGTAGTACGAGATGGAATCATACTGCTACATATAAAGCTAGGCCTGATGAAACAATTTGTAAAGAGTTTGAATAAAGACAGTTCGTGCATTGAATACATAGCACATATGTTACCTGGACTTACCATGGAAAAACCACATTTCATAGCATCAATGAATGAAATTGAATCATGTGCCTGGTCTTCATCTGTTCTTGTTGTGAAAAACTTTCTTGGCAACAAGGTGGCAGACAACCACACACAATTACTAGAGGATATGCTCTTTCTTTTCAACAGGCTTGGCTGTAACATGAGTGTTAAAGACTAAAGTCCATTATCTGCTCAGTCACTTAGATCGCTTTCCAGAGAACCTTGGTGACTTAAACGAAGAGCAAGGTGAAAGATTCACCAAGACATAAAAATAGATACCAAGGAAAATAAGATGCACACAGAGGATCTCTAATCAGAAAATAATGGTATATATTGAAGAACTAAGGCCAGTACTGGGCAGACTTGCACGGTCTGTGTCACGTATATGGCCATTCAGTTGAGGATGGGCTGGGATGGTTTAGATGAGCTGGAGTGAGCTTTAACAGAGACTCCAGTAGATGCACAATACCAACAAAGCTCTGGGTTTCTAGCCCAGAAATATCTAGGATAAAGAACATTTTAATTAAATTATAGAGAGTGTATGTTTGGGCAGACTGGATGGACCATTCAGGTCTTTATCTGCTGTCATTTACTATGTTACTATGACTATTGTTGGAATCTTATGCAGGATTACCCTGGCAGATCCCACTCTCGGAAGTCTTAGAAAAGTAGCTTCATGTGTGTCGAATGACTGGAAAATTTGTATCATAAACTTGTGCTTTTGGTGTGAAATAAGTAGATTTTCAAGTTGTACACTTTTCTTTTAATTTTTAATGTTTCCTTCGTGCTTAAAAGATATCAATTTAAACCCTACATTAAAATATCCTGATTTTTTAATGGGCGAGCAGTGTGAAGAGTGGTATATGGCACATGTTCTGTATCTCAAAAACTAGAGCTGATAGGAGAAAACTGGTGCCAGTTTTGGAATCAGCAGGTCAAATACTCAGAAACAGGTTAACATTTGAGGCACCAAAATAAGTGTTGGCCAGTGTTATAAATGATTGCTTTTTGAATTGGAAGGCATGGGTCTACAGCCAGTGCAAACTTCTGTTATTATGTTTTTCATTTAAAGTTTAAGGTCACGGCTTTTCAGAACGAATAGCATGAAAGAGTTGTAATCACAGTTCCCTTGTTCATTGAGCTATTCCACATATCCATGGCCCAAATTGTTAATCTAGGAGAACTTGTACTGGCCACTTTGACATCTATTGTTAATCATTCCCTTGCAGAAAGAGACTCCTTGATCGTTAATTCTTTTTTTAATAACTTGTCTATTAATGCATCTGATGTAAGTGTAACTCCTTGTTTCTTCTGGATGTGGCAAGGGGCACACAAAATTATTTTATTTGTCAGGACCAGAGCTGGGACCAATTTATGAGCTGGAGTCCCACAGCAAGCATGCACCAGACTTCCACTCTCTCCTTGAATAATGCAGACCACACCAGGATATAAAGTCCAAAAAAAAATCCATCTTTACTTCTTCTTAGTAAAATAAGCAGAGGCACTCTCTTTAACAGTGAACAGATTATTTAAGGACACAGTCAAACTATTTACAACTTCTCAATAACTACAAGATGATGTTATAGTTCTCTTATCATTCAGGACTCAGAAGGTTGGATTTTACCAGAGATCCAAATCTCCTAATCCACTTTCACTGGTCAGTTGGTCTGGAGCATTGTTCCAAAAGCAAAAGCCAATATCTGATAAACCTTGGGGCTGGTAGGTAACATCTAAGGTACTTTTCCCACACTCAGGACTAGCATCTGGAGAACTTCTAGGATGGTAATTTGAACCATCTGTATGCTCATACATAGTATCTAGAGCACCTGGAGACTTGTACTCAGCATCTTGAGCATCTCTATGGTACTGATTAACATTTGGGGCACAAACAGATGGATGGTTTCCTAAGAAGTGACAGCTACTACCACCATTATCCATTTCTTCATGATTAAAAATATTGTTCTCATTTTGAGGAGATCCAAGAAGTCTGTCCATTATCTTTAGGGAAGTATGATAATTAATTGCCAACTTTGCTTCCTCTTTCTGTGACATCATTTTCCCACATTCCTCACTCCAGTCATCTTCCAAGCTCTCTGAACTGTTGGGTACTGTTGACATCTGTAACTGGCTGCAAAAGGAAGAGTGCTGGTTGTCAGGTCCCTTCTCTTCAGCAACTCCTCTGCAAATGGCTGCTGTCTGGAAAGGGCAGTCTGTATCAATCTGTCCCAGAACAGCCCCTAACCTTGGAGATGTATCTTGTGAGATATGGAAAGCATGGACCTGTGGTATCTTATCAATGCTACACTCACTTTTCTTGAAGTTACAGAAGCTTTCCAGAGTAGGTAATGCTGATGTGAGGCAGTGTTTCCAAGGGCTGAAGGCCATGGCTGGGCTATCAACAAGCTGGTTCTTGCCTTCACATGGAGCTAGGTGATCCCAATCGTGCATGCACCTCAACCAAGCTTTATTACCTTCTGGTGAGAGTGGCACAGCAGCAGATGATGTGCTTGCAACAAGAGAAGATTCCAATTGACTGGCATTACCATCCTGTCTTTCTGGTTTGTTATCCATGAAGGAAGGAGGTGGGGCCACCACCAGATGACTTAAAACATCATTATTATTGGAGGCGTCTGGAGGTAAGACAGGTCCATCAACAGATGAAACCTAATCATAAACAAAGCATGAGAAACCCTTTTAATTTGGAAAAATAGTCACAATATCTCCTTCAAAGAGACTAATTAAGAATCATTCCCATTCCGTTACATCTATGTGCAAATGTTTTGCAGTCTAAGAAATTAATAAAATTACAGCTTTTTTGTTCAAGCATATTTTATGTATAATTACAACTGAATAAGATATGGAGCAGTTAAGATGGTATGCCAGCAGTATTATCTGATGTTTTATTTGATGTTTTGTTTGTATTTGTATGTTAATTTAATTTTTAATATGCATGTTTTTATTGGTAGCTGCTTGTGATGTAAGAGGTATAAGTTTTTAAAAATAAATAAAAGTCTGAACCTTAAAGCCAGCCAATTGGAAAGAACCTATGGCTATAACCTACAAATCAGAAAGCAGCAAACCTCACAAGGTGCTTTTCAATTGGACAGTCATTGAAAAGCTAGGATCATGTTTGACAAATTTCCTTGTTAGTTTTCTTGATACTTTTTAAGTTTTGAACTGGAACAGATTGCTTGTTTTGTTTTATAAAATTCTTATTTGAAATAAAAAAAATAATAAACCCAACCCAAAACCCAAGTCCATGGAAAAGAAGCAAGAAAAATGAAATCAACATCTGTGCCATTGGCCATCATTTCTTTCTTTCTTTCTTTTTTTTTTTTTATTTAGAACTTTTATTAAAACCATATTCAACAAACCTATTTTTAAAAAATCTGCAATTTACCAGTAGATACAAAGCAAACATTACATTATCTCTCCATGTTTTATAACCCCTCAACCTTACAGTAATGCATAGTTCACTTTTCCTTCCCCCCCACAATTTCCAGAACCCCTCCCTATGGAAAAAAAAAACAAGTTTCATGAACACAGTTTACAAACCACAAAATCAAATTGCCATAGTTTCTTATGTTAATGAACTCTGTCGTGTTTAACAGCAGTTATTTTGAGCTTTACACTTACCTGTCTCCCAAATCTACTCTTTTTGGGGTTTTGAGACTATGCAGTGGTTGCATAAGGTTTAAGAAACAGCTAAAAACGTAACAATTTGTAGATGCCTTCATGTGATGTTTGAGGGGAGGTCACTGACTTATGGGCTATGCTGCGTCCCTCCGGTTTGAAGAATGATTAATATAGTAGGAGTTGTAATTGTAGAACATTATGAAATGTAATTTTTATATTCTGTCTATATTTTGGGGCACCTTTGTCTGTTTTAATATTATGTCTGTTTTCATGCACACCGCTTAGATTTTAAGTGGTTTATACATTTTTTTAATACATAAATAAATCTTGTCTCCATCTTGTTGCAAGCAGTCATCTAGAACAACCATACAGTATGTAAAAAGTTGGCACACTGGGTTCAAACCCTTCCATCATAAGTTTCCCCAAATTTAGCCCCATCACCTCTTTCACAAGGTTCATTACAATTTCCTAAAATTTCTGAACCTTGAGACATTGCCACTACACATGAAAGAAACCTCTAGCCTAGTTGCAGCCCCGTCAGCATTTCCCATCTCCCACCTCATTTGAAAACTCAGTTGGGAGATACATATATTCTGTTCAACAATTTATAACAATTATCCTACAAGCTTGCTGAAATATTACATTACATTACATTAGTGACTTTTATTCTGCCATTACCTTGCGATTCAAGGCGGATTACATAAGAGGTTATCTGGACATTTCCAGAAGAGTTACAGAGTTGTACGGGTTACTTTGGGGGACTGAAGAGCTTCCTGTAGTGTTAGCTTGTTTTGATGGATTTCTTGAATAGCAGGGTTTTTATTTCTTTTCTGAAAGTTTTGTAGTCTGGAGTCGTGGTCAGTAGATTGGATAGTTGGCGGTCTAGTTTCACGGTCTAGTATTCATCTTAGCTATTGATGCATAACTTTTCTCACTCTTCCTCCTGAAGTTTCTCTTCTAAGTCTTAATAAAGGATAGCATTTCCTGCACTGGGGCAAAATGATCGCATGTAAACTGCAAAGTAGTCCCTTAACACCCTCCCTCTCTCCTCCCCCCCCCTCTTCTTGCTTTGTACGAAGGTAAATTTAATTTAATTTTAATTTAATTTAATTCTTATATACCGCTAATAACCGTGAGGTTTCTAAGCGGATTACAAAAATGATGCATTAAAGATACAATAAATAAAAACTAAATAAATAAGATAGGTACTTGGAAATTCCCTAACTGTCCCAAAGGCTCACAATCTAACTAAAGTACCTGAAGAAATAGTATGAAAAATAAAAAGACAGAGGTAGAGATAAAGATAGAAGTGAAATATTCCAACAAGTAATGAATAAATAATTTAAAGATAGAATTAAAATAATAATTAAAGTAAACAAAATAGAGAGAAAAATAAGCGTAGAGAGAAACAGAAACACACTCCAAAAAAGCATCAAGATCTTTGACTTGTAATTATTATGATCATTTAACACCAGATCTTAAATGCCTTTCCGGAATCAAAAAGTAATGGCAAAATACATTTAATGGCTTTAATAGAAATAACTGTGAGCAATTGAACATATCGCTTTTCAACATAGTCCCCGTGTGAGATGACACATTTGTTGTATCATTCAACTAGTTTGTGCATTGTTGCAGAGAAGTTTTCCGGCTGCTCCTGAAGCCCAGTGAGCACCGCTTCCTTTACTTCATCATGCTTTGTCTTTTGCTTTATGGGTTGCAGTGATACACCCATGTCTTGTAACCAGTGACAATTCTCTCCAGAATATTCGGATCTTCTTCATATCGTCTCAGGAACTGGGTCGCAACCTCCACACGCTGTTGCTTGTGCAGATCAGTAAGCTGTTTGGGAACCCATCATGCACAGACTTTCCTGTATCCCAAGTCATCATGCATTATGGCAAATGCAGATCCATAGCTGATATCCAAATTTGCAGCCAACTGAGACACCGTTATCTGTCGGTCTTCTCTAATCAATGCATCCGCCCTGTCAATGTGCTCTTGTGTGTGTGATGTTGATGGGCGACCAGAATGACCTTTGTCAGTCACAAGTGTTCTTCCCGCTTTAAACCTTTGTACCTATTTATAAATCTGAGTAAATATCCGATGGTGAATTTCCATAGGTTTCACTCCGTCTGCCCAAAGAAAGTGCACTGTATCTTTCACCTTGGTTCCTGGCGGCGTTTTTCTTCAAATCATGATTTTATTTTAGATATCGCACTAGGCAGCAGGCACTTCAGCGTGTTTTTCTCCAAGTTTAACTCAGTTTGGCTTTTTTGGTCATTTGGCGCCATCTACTGGATACTTTTACATTCCTGAGGAAGGCCCCTGTGGCCGAAACACGGACCATGTTTGGGTCCAGTATATGCTCTTTTACAAAGGACTTTACATGCCTGCCATATTTTGTTTTATTTAAATGTATACTTGTGTGACTTTTAACTGAGATTTTATATTGTGAATAAATGTTGTTTGTCCACACAGTGGTCTGGTCAGTGTCCCTTCCCCACTTCCTTGTTTTTGGATTAGGTGACTTGCCCAGGGTCACAAGGAGCAGCTTGGGATTTGAACCCACAACCTCAGGGTGCTGAGGCCGTAGCTCTAACCAATGTGCCATACAATCCACTTGCACTCTAAAACTTGAATACAGCCACCACCAGGTAAGGAGTCAATGTGTTCTAGAACTTTTATAAATTAGCAAAGTCAGTCCATCTAAACTTAGGGTGTTAACATTTTTATCTCCTTATTGCCTCCATTATCTCCATGACTAATACCTTTTTTTTTTTCCTAACAGCTGCATATCCTTTTGTGAGAGACTAGATTGTTCCACTTTCCCCATCTCCACAATATCCAGGTGTTTTGTATATAAACTCAAAATTGTGAAAAAACCCCAAGATCTGATTTGTTCATCCTTCAGACCGAAGGGCTTCCCACTCTCAGAATTTAGGAGTTAAACTTTTTTTGCCTTCAGTCTATGAGCTAGAAGCCTGCTGGCCTTGTTATCTTCCTTGAAATAGTGTGGTTAAGCTGCTCTGTACCTAATGCCACTTGTGCTGTCTCCAGTAGTGGACATCACCAATTGTCTACATACCTTGGCAGCCCACATGTCTCTATCACTTTTTCTAAATTTCACATTCTCCCAGTTAACATAATATCAAACAAGCGTGGGATGAACACAGAGGATCTCTAATCAGAAAATAATGGGTATACATTGAAGGAACTAAGGCCAGTACTGGGCAGGATTGCACGGCCTGTGTCCCGTATATGAACATTCAGTTGAGGACGGACTAGGATAGGATGGTTAAGATGCGCTGGAGTGAGCTTTGATGGAGACTACTGGGCAGGGCTCTGAGTTTCTAGCCCAGAAATGTCTAAGAAAAAGGACCATTTAAATTAAATTAATTTATGAAGCATTTATGGTTGGACAGGCTGGATGGACCATTCAGGTCTTTATCTGCCATCATTTACTATGTTACTATGTAACATAACAAAATTTCTATGTACCACAGCTACCTCGCGGTTCTGTGCGGTTAACAAAAATTGAAATACAAGTATACACGGTATAAACACAATTAATTAATTAAAATATTTACCAAATAGATCAGTCTTCATAAATTTTCTAAATGCCAAATAAGAAGTAGAAATAGAAAGATACATACTAATTTGTTTATCCCATAATGCTGCCTGATATGCTAAGATCATACTAAAGAAGCATTTATACACACATCCTTTTACAGAAAGAAAATCAAAGAGCAGAAGATCACATAGATGATTTCTATTGGCAAATATAAAATGATCCATGAGATAACTGAGTAATAACCTAGTGAGAGCCTCGAAACAGATACAGCCGAACTTAAAAATCACTTTTGCCTCTATTGGCAAACAGTGCAGTTTATGCTAATACTGCGTCACGTGATTGGATTGTTTCAGTCCAAAAATCAAACGCACAGCAGTATTCTGGATAATCTGCAACCTTTTTACCGGATTTCAGGAGCACGCCCTAATATGCATAAATCCCAGAATGCAAGGCAGCACATTGAGAATAGCACTAGGTCATGCAGAGGCCATCTGCTGAGCAGCAATAGTGTTATACATAAATTATGAGAATAATTAGCAAGGCAAATTAAAGACCCCCAAAATGACAATTATCTTTGTGAGGTAGATGGACGGCTGCTAACGGATGGTACATTTTCTTGGGTAACTTACTTTGAATTCTTCCAGAGCCGAGATGATACTCTGAGCGCTGTCCAGCCTTTCCATGAGCTCACTGATTCTCTGATTCAGGGTGCACCTCTCCCTCAACATATTCTCCATCTATCAAAGAGAATAAGGAGTTACTACAATACAGAGCCAGTCACTTCTAGTTCTGGAGAGCTCAGGGAATGGGTATCACCTATAGGAGTGGAGAGCTCAAGGGACGGATACAAGGGTATCGAGCTCATCACCTTTTTAACTGAAGGGCTCAGAGTATATATTCAGGAATACACAGCCTGTCACCTACAGGAGTGGAAGGCTCGAGGGTTGTATGCATGAGAAGTGAGTTGGTATTTGTGTTATGATAAATGGTTTTTCTGGTAATTGTCCTTTTAGTTGACAGTCTGAGTTAAGTCACCCATGAATGAATGTACATGGAAACCCCTACGAAGAAAGGTGGACAGCATATAATGTATGGTGCTATATGCCATCCACCCACACATGCGGCTCTGAAACAAACACAGTCCTTCACAAACTAACCTAATAGGGATGTGCATGGAAAACCCATTTATGGTTCGTTTCTGAGTCATTTTAACTCCCCACCCCCAATTTTCGGATACTTTTCGAGTTTGTTTCACACATTTGTTTTAATTAAGATTTTTAATATGCATTGATGTGGTATAACATACATTAAGTCTATCAAGGTGCTCTAAACTTTTAAGACATAAAAATTAATCAAATGCTCATCCTTACAACCCACTATTCTCTATGTAAGGATGACTTTTAGCCACATGCATTTTTGATTTTCTGAACAAGGCTCATTTATGTTGCTCAATTACACTGAAAACCACAACTATTTGTTATGCTCTATTATAGCTAAGAGATATTAATTTCTGATGTAGGATATGTTCATCACAAGAGGCTGCTGCCTCTAATGCCCCAGATAGGCTCATGGTTGAAAAATTCTATCATCTCTAGCTTTCTCTTAACATATCTTTCCATTATTCCCCCCAATACAGATTCCAATGATGACCTCAGCTTACAACTTTGAGTTTGTCCTCCAGGATCTGGTTGGTGAGCCAGGTACTAGAGTAATTCTCCTGAAGCCTGGGAAAAGAGAGAGACATGACATTAGAGCCCCAGATGTCTATGGTAAAACTGAGGGGCTAGCTAAGCAAGGAAGAAGTCAGGGCAAAGGGAGATAAACTGACTTGACTCCAGGATCTCCCACCCAGAACTAGTATAAGAGGCAGGATCCAGCAACAGTCACACAATCCAGGTGCTCAATAATCTGTGCTTAACCTCAAGCAGCTCACCTCCTTCCTAACTCCCACTCACCATAAATTACCAATGTCCATCTTACCAATCTCTCTGCGAGAAACTCCCCAACCCCTATATGTCTTGTTTGTCTGTCAAAATTAGATGGTAAGCTCTTCTGAGCAGGGACTGTTTATTACATGTTAAATGTACAGCACTGTGTGCACCTTTCAGTGCTATAGAAATGATAAATAGTAGTAGTAATAATCAGAACCAAGTGATCTCTCCCTGAAGGAAGGAGAGCCACTTCTTACGCCGACTTCAGAAAATCACTGAAGACCTGTCTCTTTAACAAATCCTAATCCCAATTATTGTCCAATCCCCCTGAGCTATCCCCATCCCAATCCCCAATTCTCTTGATTTTAGACAGATTCAAACCATCATGGCTCTCTTCCATTTGCAATTTTGTATCCCTGTATCCCTGAAAGTACTTTTCAGTTCCCCTTACATCTCATACACTCACTGTATGTATCTTGCTGTAAATATCTCTTACTTCTTGTTGTAAACATCTCTTACTCTCATTGTATGTATCTTGTTGTAAACCGCTTGGAACTTATGGTATAGCGGTATATAAGAAATAAAATTATTATTATTACACACCTGTACAGCTGTTTCTTCACGGATTCCAACTCTTCCTGCAGCTCCTGCTTCCAGTGATGCCTTGTGGGGCAGGGGTGGGGCTTGGATACTTGCTGGTACCTAGCAGTAGGTGCTGAAGAGGGTGGTTTTGTTTTAGGGCTCTTCTGGGACTCATTTAAAAAGCTGGAACAAACAAGAGTACATCAGCAAGCACCATGCTATCAGAAATAAAGTAGGTTCCAACCAAAACAAACTCGGCCTTCCTCCTTTTCCCCACATTGAGGCCATTCTGGAGTAAAACCATAACTGTGATGTGGAGGAAAGGTGAAAAAATGGTGTAAAACCAGGACTGGATCAGCCAGTTCCCAGTACAACATTATGTTTTTCAAAACAGAGACCAATCATTTAGCTGGCTCCCCCTACTGGAATTCCACAGGGTTCCTCTTTGTCAACTATAACATTAAATTTATATGAACCTCTCACCTTAGCTATAGCAATATATGGGTGGTATGGCCTCAATACCATATTGTCTGACTCATCAGCTCGGTTGCTTAAGGCCTTAATATCAATTGCTATCAGATTGATGCTCACTCATTGGAAAAATTCATCTTCTTTGTCATATTCATCCTGGTGGAACATGGGCTGCCTCACAGCTAAATATGAACTCTTTGCACAGAGAAAAATGGCTCTCTCTCGAAAGCTCAGATTATTTGGCAACCCTTAACTGACTTTTGTGTCAAATTGTACTCAAGTGACGTATATGCCAACATTTGACTATTGTTATTTATTGTTTTCCAGTTTTAGTAGCTGAACGGTCACCTTTTCTTTTACGTTATTTTTGTTTCATCATATTTGCTTCTTTTACTTTATGTTTTCCTTTTTGATTTAGGTACTGCATTGTATGTCATTATTACTGCTACAACCCGTAATGGATAGTTGCATTACCATTACTCTTTTTGAGCTTGGACTTCTTGTTGTATTCTTGGTTTATTGTACTATTCTAAAACCAATAAATAATTTGAACTAAAAAAAAATAAATAAATAAAATTTATATATGAGTAGTTTAGGCAATCATTTTAAGACACCGAGTTATCATAAATTCTCATATGCAGATGATATTTTTATACTGGTACTGGCTCAGTGTGATAATGCCACTGTTACATAAGAACACAAAAACATACGCATTGCCATACTGGATCAGACCGAATGTCCATTAATCCTGTTTCTAATAGTAGCTAATATAAGTCAGAATACTGAGCATTCAGCCCTACTGTTTTCTATCTTTTAACCAGTTCTTAATCCATAATAGGATACTGCCTCTTATCCCATGATTTTCTAATTTCCTCAGAGTCGTTCATGAGGTACTTTGTAAAATGCCTTCTGAAAATCAAAATATACAATATCAATGGACACACATCTGTCTACTCGAACATGTTTATTCTCCCTTCAAAGAAATGTAACAGTTGAGTGAGGCAAGGTTTCCCTTAGCTTTCCATGTTGGCTATGTTCCATTAATCTACGACTCTACGACAACCTCCTGGGGACACAGGCAGCCAAAATAGACTCTGACATCTCTAAATTACTGACCAAAACAACAGACATAAAAGAGTTCCGTAAAGAAATAAAAACACTACTGTTCAAAAAATATCTCCCATCACTCTAACCACCGCCCAATGAGTTCCCAATCAACGACTTCGGAATCACTCATCCATATTATCTCTTTGTCTGTGATCAAGAATATACTGTAACTCTTCTACACTACACCCGACTTAACTGATCGAGTTGACATGTATTACCTCTGTAAAATGCATTATCTTCTGCTATATGTATTATCTTCTGTAATAAGTAATATCTTCTGTGAAATTGTAATATCATAACTCTTCACTGTTCCTGTAACTTACTCCTATACTGAAATGTAATTCTACTGGAATGTCCCAGATATTTTCTATATTGTAATCCACCTAGAACCGCAAGGCACAGGCGGAATAGAAATCCCTAATGTAATGTAATGTAATCCATGTCTATGTATATGTTCAGTAATTTTGTTCTTTATAATAGTCTCTACCATTTTGCTCGGCACTGACGTCATGTTCACCAGCCTATAATTTCCCAGGTCACTTCTAGAAACCTTTTTTTTTAAACAGGCATTAGATTGGCCACCCTCCAATCTTCCAGTACCATGCTTAGTTTTAAAGATAAATTATATATTCATATCAGATCTGCAAGTTGTTAATTTGATTAACAATTGTGTAAACTTTATCCAACAATGAACCATAAAGAACTATCTAAAGTTTTAACAATCAACCAAAAAACATCCCCCTGTAATTAATTGTTAGTAGTAGTATAACACTTCCAGTGGAAAAGGTACTGGGGTTCTAGGGGGTACTGTTGGACTCTACCCTATCTAGGGAACCACAAGTGAAGAACTTATTTAAGACTGTAATTTTTAAAACCGTATCCCATCAAAATAAGATTAATACCACAAAGCTGTCTCATATTCAATCATTAGTTCACTAATGATTTTTCCCATATATTGATTATTTATTGAAACTCGGTATTCAGGTATTTCAGTTGTTCTTAGAAATGACAGTTATTAGAGAACACTACAGTTAGAATGATTATTGGTACTAGAAAGTTTGACAGAGTGATGTTATCGTTGATGAAACCCCATTACATTTAGGAAATTACTGAAAACTTACCTATTTGATAAACAAGAATGTTGATATTTAAGATGGTGTTTTTTTATTTTTATTTTTATTAGGCTATGTATTTAAAATGTACCTTTTATCCGATGCTGTATTTAATGGACGTAGTAGTTATAATAGTTGTGTTTTTTTTAAATTGTATTTTTTAACTGAAATGTCTGTTTTTCTGTTGTGAACTACCTAGAACTGCTGGTGGGGCGGTATATAAGAAATAAATTATTATTATTATTAGATACTAAAGGTAGTGCATGTTCTCTGCCACAAGTTCCATTTTGTTCCATAGAGCCTGCTGCAGATAACATACATGCACCAATCATTAGTACAAGACACCCTATGTCCCAATTCTAGAACTTCCTCAGCTTCATCATTTTTTCAGATTTCTTATGGAAGACCATATAATTCTAGAAACATAGAAACATAGAAATAGACGGCAGATAAGGGCCCACGGCCCATCTAGTCTGCCCACCTTAATGTCCCTCCCCTACCTTTGCCCTGTGAATAGATCCCATGTGCCGATCCCATTTGGCCTTAAAATCAGGCACGCTGCTGGCCTCAATCACCTGTAGTGGAAGACTATTCCAGCGATCAACCACTCTTTCAGTGAAAAAGAATTTCCTGGTGTCACCTCGTAGTTTCCCGCCCCTGATTTTCAACGGATGCCCTCTTGTTGTCGTGGGACCCTTGAAAAAGAAGATATCTTCCTCCGCCTCGATGCGGCCCGTAAGATACTTGAACGTCTCGATCATGTCCCCCCTCTCTCTGCGCTCCTCGAGCGAGTATAGCTGTAATTTGTCAAGCCGTTTTTCTGTTCCTGATATCACTCTACTGATAATCTGTTTCATTCCACTGGGGCTACAGTGGAGAGCACTCAGTCCCAAGAATGAACTTCTCCGACGTCCTTTACTGATGCAGCTCATTCTGCCTTGGTACGCCCATAAATGCCAGAAGAATGACAGGGGGCAGCTTTGGTGGGTGCTCCTAAACTATCAATGGTGCCACTCTATCCTGTTCAGGGCTACATTGCATTGAGTTGCAAAGGGGGGGGGGGGGGCACCATAGTGGATTTGTTGTAGATACCTTCACTGTCATGTCATACTAGGTTAGCCACACTTGTATACTATATCTACCCCGCTATGTTTTGTATATATAATACTAGGTATGCCAAGCTATGTTAACCCCGCTTGTAATACAATTTATTTATTAATTTTTTCAACTAGTCTTTAAGCCCGTTACATTAACGGGTGCTAGAATAGCCTCTGATAGCAAATCATAAAATGCAAACTGGCACAGGTAAAACGACAAAGCCTTTTGATAGTAAAATCTCACCAAGTATAAAACCCCACAATATTACTGGAACTTTTCACCAGTGTGTCATCCAGTCTAAACTACAATCTAAGAGCTCCTTTTATCAAGGCGCGCTCCGGGGGTTAGTGCGTCGGACATTTCATCACACACTAACCCCCGCGGCAGCCTATAATCCTAACGCTTTGTCAATGGAGGCATTAGGTACTAGCGCGGCAGGCGGTTTAACGCGCGGTATTCCGCACATTAAACCGCTGCCTTTGTAAAAGGACCCCTAAGAGTTTCCCAAGGTCTTTCAATTTCTATCTCACTCTGTCTATACTGCACAAGGCCTTTTGAGTGGAAAATACCATCTCTCACCTTGTCTTATGCAGCCAATAATCTATTGCACAGTGCATATAAGAAAAAATCCTGCCTATTCCATACAAGAAAAAAAAAAAAAAATTGAATTCTACGTACCCAGATGAAATCGTCAGGAAGGACCGAGACAGAGCCCCCAAAATGTAAGGTTAGAGGGATTATATTGAAGCGCCCTTACAAATGTCAGGTCTCGGGTTCAATACCCTCACAGAAGATTCATTAGGAAGTAAAATCACTGGCAAAGACCACTAAGAGTGCTTGCATAAAGAATATATTATAGAAATAGGCTTAATATTACAGAAAAGCATTACAATTAAGGAGAGAGCAAAGCAGTTTCCCTGCCTTACAGAGTCCAGAGGAAAAGAGAGACAGAGAAGCGTGATGTTCCAGGGAGAGCCAGAGAAAGAGAGAGAGAGAGAAAAGGGGGGTGGGGAGTGATGGTCTAAGCTTCGGATTCCAGAGAGAGCCAGGGGTGTTGCAGAGAGGAGGCTTTTATAGTTTGGAATAAATGGAAACTATTGTATTTCCCAGTATCTTTCTGTTTATAATTTGTAAACTGTTTGAAACAATGGTTAGTTTAATTGATAAGGAAGGTGTGACACTTATAGGCATGGTAGATTGGATTAGTCTCTGGCTTCTTTGTCCCATTCAAGTAGCCTCTCTTGATAAACAATCTAGTCTGGCTGGATGCTTAATGCATGTGAATTCTATGCAGGAGCATTTAGGGTCTATCTGCATCAACATTCCAGAGTCAGATTGATATAATGTTCCATAGGCCCTTGCTGATGTTGGTTAGGTCAACTGAAAATGCTGACTGCTAGCAATGCTAGGCTCACATCTATCTGTCTTTCTTTCTTTCTCTCTCTCCTTGGCCGCTGTCTGTCTTTCTTTCTTTCTGTCTCTCTCTTTCCTCGGCTGTCCACCACCACCCCTTGCCTGCTCCCTCTGTCCAGCAGCAGGCCTTCCCCCTTCATTTTACCTCCCCCCTGTCCAGCAGCACCCCCTTCACTGCTCCCCCTGTCCAGCAGCAGCAGCCCTTCTCCCTTCGTTTTAACTCCCCCCTGTCCAACAGCAGCTCTTCTCCCTTCATTTTACCTCCCCCCTGTCCAGCAGCAGCCCTTCTCCCTTCGTTTCACCTCCCCTTGTCCCTGTATTTCTCTGTTGTGCCATACCTGCCTGTGTCTCCGTGGTCCTCTTCTGTTTCCCCCCTCCCAGAGAAAAGCATGATTGCTGTCTGTCCCAGCACTCCCCTCCCCCAAAGCAGCCCCCTTCCCCTTTACCAGCATGGGACACCTCGCAGCACCTGCACGACAAACTCCTTCCGTTGCTGGGACAAACCGCCGCTCAATCCACTGCACGCACCACAAGCCGCCCCACGTGCCACAAATGGAATGCAGCCACGGAACCACACAGCACGGCGGCAGGGATCACGACCTCCTAATTGCGTATGCGTGCTTAGGGTTTTATTAGAGATGACTTTCTATATTGTTCTCCCAGGGGAGCTCAGGACGGTTTACATGAATTTATTCAGGTACTCAAGCATTTTTCCCTGTCTATCCTGGCAGGCTCACAATCTATCTATGGTAATTTGTTATGCTACGAGTCTCACCATTATGTTATGTTGTGTTTTGCCATGTTTTGTTGACTGTTTGGCCATCCCTGTCAGACATCGTCCTGCTATGCCACATTTGCCAACACCTTGTATAAAAACTCTTTCATATGTATGTAGCTCCCCTGGGAAGACGGGATATAAAACCAAATAAATAAACAAGGACAGAGTAGTTTTCTATCCTACCCATTTTTTAAAATTTATTTATTTAAAGTACTTATATCACGCTGACAACTAAGCAAATAGCATAAAACAGTTTAATATTTTCTTTTGTTAAGGAAACAGCTCATCCCTCCTTGGATTTTTTTTTCTTTCTGGAAGGGGGAGGGGGTGGAAGAGGAACAGAAAAACTTTTGTATTCCTTGTTATTATGATTTGGATTCCATCAACATGTTCAAGGAATCAGTTTTGTGAAGAAAGAGTTTTATAAATCAGTTAGTCGCACTGTTGTATTGATACCTTCTTGGTACTGAATCTTAAAGAGGAGCAAGGAACATGTACCCACATATGTACTATTCAGAAAGGACCAATTGAGGAGATTTGAGCAAGTCTGCACTGAAGAACCTGGTGCTGGGGGTGTGCTCCAGCAAAAAGGAATCTCTAGAGCAGTGGTCTCAAACTCAAACCCTTTGCAGGGCCACATTTTGGATTTGTAGGTACTTGGAGGGCCGCAGAAAAAATAGCTAATGTCTTATCACAGAAATGACAATTTTGCATGAGGTAAAACTCTTTATAGTTTATAAATCTTTCCTTTTGGCTAAGTCCTAATAATAATATTGTCATTTATAGCCAAAGAGACATATGATCAAGAAACTCTTTTATTTTACTTTGGTGATTATGATAAACTTACCGAGGGCCTCAAAATAGTACCTGGTGGGCCGTGAGTTTGAGATCACTGCTCTAGAGCAGGGCTACCCAATTCCGGTCCTCGAGATCTACTGGCAGGCCAGGTTTTCAGGATATCCACAATGAATATGCATGAGAGAGATTTGCCTGCATTGCTTTCTTGGTATGCAAATCTTTCTCATGCATGTTCATTGTGGATATCCTGAAAACCTGGCCTGCCAGTAGATCTCGAGGACCAGACTTGGGCAATCCTGCTTTACACTATAAGGGAGGGATGGAGGTGTGTATAAATCAGGGGTAGGCAACTCTGGTCCTCGAGGACCGGAATCCAGTCGGGTTATCAGGGTTTCTCCAATGAATATGCCAGTGATTCCCAACCCTGTCCTGGAGGAACACCAGGCCAATCGGGTTTTCAGGCTAGCCCTAATGAATATGCATGAGAGAGATTTGCATATGATGGAAGTGATAGGCATGCAAATTTGCTTCATGCATATTCATTAGGGCTAGCCTGAAAACCCAATTGGCCTGGTGTTCCTCCAGGACAGGGTTGGGAACCACTGGAATATGCATTGAAAGCAGTGCATGCAAATAGATCTCATGCATATTCATTGGGGGAATCCTGAAAACCCGACTGGATTCCGGCCCTCAAGGACCGAAGTTGCCCACCCCTGGTATAGATGATTAAAGCTACATTTCCAGGAAGGGGATCTGAAATAACATATAGGTCAGGGCTGCCCAAGTCCAGTCCTCGAGATCTACTGGCATGCCAGGTTTTCAGGATATCCACAATGAACATGCATGAGAGAGATTTGCATACCAAGAAGGCAGTGTAGGCAAATCTCTCTCATGCATATTCATTGTGGATATCCTGAAAACCTGGTCTGCCAGTAGATCTCGAGGACTGGACTTGGGCAGCCCTGCTCTAGAGCCATTTCCCCTACAATTTCTTGCTAGTGAGAGCAGAATGACTGACCTGTTCTGGTTCTTCACTGCTGCCAGGTCCTAAACAGGAAAAAAAAAAGAGAAATGGACAACTGTATCTCTGTTCATCTATATGCACTCAGCAGAATCTTCCAGGAAATAAAGGGAAATAAAGTGATTTCTTCTGTTCCCTCACCCAAGTGGCAGAGCAGAGGAATAGACTTGAGACATAGGGAGATAAATTGATTCACTCGAGGGGAAAGAGCAGGGGAGGGCAGAGAGGAGTTCAGGGGGGCACCTCCTACCCTCGCTATGCCACCAAGCCACAGGCCTAAGTTTTATTTCAAATATGTACAGTAGCAGTACTTCTTTGGGACTCAGATAAGTTCATGATTGCCTTATCTTAATTTTTATGACTGCAAGATATTAATTTTTGATAGAGTAGTTTGAGTGGATTTGCAACAAGCAATTTTAATTTATTTTCACTCAGCGCACTGTGTGTAAAATAATGTTAAATAGATTTTTCACTGACACAATTATATTTTCTTAAAAATAAAAGCAAGTAAAAATTTAATAAGACTCGATGATGTATGGGCGGACTCATTTAGGCAGTTATTCGGTGCTTGTCACCTATGAGTCGTCGACCCGGGGTAAAAACTGTAAAACATCGTTACAGTTTCCCCAGTACTTAGGTCTTAATTAATATACACACAGGTGCTTGCTCTTGAGGGTAGAAATTAAGCAAGTGTTTTGCCAACTGTTTTGTTAACATAGTACGATAGTAGATGACGGCAGATAAAGACCCGAATGGTCCATCCAGTCTGCCCAACCTGATTCAATTTAAATTTTTAAATTTTTTCTTCTTATCTATTTCTGGGCAAGAATCCAAAGCTTTACCCTGTACTGTGCTTGGGTTCCAACTGCCGAAATCTCTGTTAAGACTTACTCCAGCCCATCTACACCCTCCCAGCCATTGAAGCCCTCCCCTGCCCATCCTCCACCAAACGGCCATACACAGACACAGACCGTGCAAGTCTGCCCAGTAACTGGCCTTAGTTCAATATTTAATATTATTTTCTGATTCTAGATCCTCTGTGTTCATCCCACGCTTTTTTGAACTCAGTCACAGTTTTACTCTCCACCACCTCTCTCGGGAGCGCATTCCAGGCATCCACCACCCTCTCCGTAAAGTAGAATTTCCTAACATTGCTCTTGAATCTACCACCCCTCAACCTCAAATTATGTCCTCTGGTTTTACCATTTTCCTTTCTCTGGAAAAGATTATGTTCTACATTAATACCCTTCAAGTATTTGAACGTCTGAATCATATCTCCCTGTCTCTCCTTTCCGCTAGGGTATACATATTCAGGGCTTCCAGTCTCTCATTAGGTTTTTGTTTTATAGCCTCATCTATAATCCCAACTTAATGCTCTTCCTCCATGCTCCAGTGTCTAAGTTGGGCTAAGGCTCTACACAAAAGCTTGCTCCAGAACACTGTGATCATAGGCACTGAATTCAGCCACAATTTCCCAAGAACCTATGAATGCTACCTGAACTGATTTGGCAAGACCCAACATGGGGTTCTTCCACATATTAGGGCACAGCACTTGTCACCTCAGCCACCATTTCAGCTGGGTTAAGGTTTTCTCTATATTGCTTTATCTATTGATCCACAATGTGTTCTGTATTAGAAAAAGACATGGAGACAAATTTGTCCCCATCCCCGCAGGACCTCAATTTCACATCCTGTCCCAAGTTTTGTTGCTGTCCCTGTCCCATTCCTGTTAGCGCTGCCTTAACCAAACAAGCCTCTAACACTTATTATTTTAAAGTGTTTGAGGCTTGTGAAGATGAGGATAGAACTTGCAGGAATGGGGGAGGGACATGAAAATAACTCACGGGGATGGGATGGGAAATTGAGTTACCGCAGGGACAGAGAAAAATTTATCCCTGTATCATTCTCTATGTCTGTCATAATTAGATTGTAAGCTTTTTCAAGCAGGAACCTTCTCTTGTGTGTTTAATGTACAGCACTGTGTACATCTGGTAGAGCTATAGAAATAATAAATAGTAGTAGTAGTAGTAAGTTTGGTTTTTTAATACCCTTTTCTAAACTATTTCCATTTTCTCAATGTCCTTATGAAGGGCGAACCTCCAGAAATGAATGCAATAATCGCGTATGGGGTTCACTAGTGATCTGTATGGTGGCTCTGTTATTTGCTAGTCAGATCTATACTTATTTATAGTATAAATCATGTTTTATTGGCACACCATCAGTAAATACACAATACAGCACGACAATACAACAAGGTCGCGAACACCAAACGTACCATCAAACACATTTTCACCCCAACCAAAGAATCCCCCCAATCCCCACCCACTCCAAAGCCCAAACCCCCCATCCCATCCCAAACCCACACCATGAGACCCAATCCATACCCAAAAACCCAGCGAGAGGAGTATGCTGAGCAAGCTGTACGCTTATGCCGCTCAGCACATATCAAACAAATAACCAAGTCCCATCCTCCCACCCACAAAATGTAGTCCCCCCCTACCCACCAAACTCCACATACTTCCAACCACTCATACCCCCCATTCACACTCACCCAAACATCCACCCACCATCCCGGGGAAAACATCTGAGAGCATAAGGTATCAGCAACAGAATGAGTTTAAGACCAGACTTCTGGCCCTAAGGGAAAGCGAGGAAATGTAGGGGTCCCAGGTCTGCAGGAAAATCTTCGACCGCCTGACAGATAATCGAGCATGGCGCTGCTCCAAGAGCATCAAATTATGAAAACGATTCCTCCAAGCCCAGTAAGCAGGCGCTATGTCTTGCGTCCGATCTATACTTATTTAAACCCTACCTTAATCTTGCTGCAGAGTTTTCCACATCCTGACACCTTCTCATGGTGCCCTATATCCACAGTATGCTGCTGGTTGATGTCCTTTCCCCCAGAGGACTCTGTTCTCTTAGGGCTGATGTACTGGGTTAGATCTTGCTGAGGGCAATCAGAGACATGCAGAATATCCACAAAGCTAGCTTGGTCAGGGTGATTACTTCCGATATAAGCATGCTCCACTTCTATCCTGCCATCTGACTGCTTTGCCAGGCACGTGCCATAACTTTTTCTGGATCTGCTGCCCAGTTCTGGGATGGCACTAGTACTGGTGAGTTTTTGGAAATCTTGCTTACCATAATGTGATGACAGCATAGTGGTAGGCTCCAGACTAGCTCTGGACCTCCTTGCCCATTCTGCTTTCTGATATATATCCAGTTTTCCAAGCCTGGGAGAAAAGGAGCTTCTTTGACTTCTGCCACCCCTATATTCAAAGCTGTCGGTGCTTGAATTATTCCTTGTTACTTTGTTTAAGTTTTGGGACTTCTGGTGCTTGAATCCTAGGGATTCTAGGCTTGAGGGACTGAGCACTTGCCTGGTTATTTCATTAAGGAACTGGGAAAACTTCTGCTTTTCTTCCAGAGCTCTCTTTTTAATATTTGAATGATCTTTACCGCTTCCCCTGTCCTTGTCATCTTGGCTCCCCTTACTGGTTGTAGCCTGTTCTCTAGGAGATGGTGCCTTCTTGCTCTTGGACCTTGCTATTATGGTTTCCAGAGACTTGGCTTTCCTGAGTTGTTCATGTTTGAAGCTCAATCCATTTTTCAGAATCCCCTTGCTCGGTACCTGAATGGTAA
Organism: Geotrypetes seraphini; assembly: GCF_902459505.1. Lineage (NCBI taxonomy): Eukaryota > Metazoa > Chordata > Amphibia > Gymnophiona > Dermophiidae > Geotrypetes > Geotrypetes seraphini. The sequence continues at coordinate 68,898,262 of NC_047091.1, read as the reverse complement.
AAGACCTAGGCTGACCAGAAGACAGCATTTTGGCCTGTTCGTGGAATACTAAGTTTCTTTCTGAGCTTGTAGCTAAATGTGGATGGACCTTGCTTCCATTATTATGAGCTGATCTATCAAGGCTTCTGCTGTGTCTTTTCTTGAGCCTTGGGACACTAGCCAAAGACTTTCCCTCTCGTTGGAGGAATCTGGACTGTTGGGAAATGTCACAACAAACCTTGGAATTCTGACTGGGGATTAGAAAATCTCGCTTTTCAATGCTGGCTTCTGAAGACCAGAGAGATGTGGAGGAAGAGCAAGATAAATTAATAGATGATGACATTGTTGAAAACTGGTCAGTGCCTGCCTTTATCCACCGATGATCCCTTAAGCCAGGATTGCTCACTTTGCTATCCTTGACAGGTACTAAGATATGGACAGGCTTGAAAAATTTCTCCATTACCTCTAGTTTTCCTGCTGGGAACTCCATACCATTAGGTTTCTCATACTGCATTGTAGACAATTGACTGACTTCATCATGAGCCTTCTTGTAAGACTTCCTTCTTAGAGCACTCATGCTTTGTAAGATATAGGGCTCTGTCAAGCAGCTAAAAATGTCTTTTCTCAACCTTCCCAGAAGGCATAATCATAACTCTTGTGCCTTAGTTTACATATCACTCCAAGGGCAACCATCCCATCCATATCCATGAACGTCCATCTTACTAAAAGCTCTTCACCAGGTCACTGTTCTTCCTAGACTTCAACAGCATTTTAGTTCTCTCTTCCCTGTGTTATTTGGCTCCATACAGGGTAACAGCACCACCTTCTTTGCTATCAGACAGCAGTGAAATTTATCTCTCACATAGGCAGAGAGTATGTATCTCTCACTCCCCATAGGCTTAAGTCTTTTAATGAGAGAGCTAGCAGAATGAGAATGGAACATTTAAATGTCAATTCAATCACTGGGCTATGGTCATTCATGTGCTTTTTTGTTTTGTTTTTTTACCTCGGAGGCAGTATAGTCAGGAGCACATGTAAGCCTGAATCTCATGCAATAGACAGCATCCAGCTGCCTTAGGGAGGCTGACCTTCCCAAGGTATTCTGTGGTTTGCTGGGCAATGTAGAACAGGAATGAGGGACAAGTGAGTCACTCTGAAGCACTTGAGCTGGATACATTATTGTGCAGGATAAAAAAGAGAGTAAGGAAGAAATAGGGAACTACAGGTTGGTAAGTCTGACTTCTGTGGTAAGTAAATAAATGGAAATGTTTTTAAAAGAGAGAATAATGAAGTTTCTGGAATCCAGTGGATTACTGGATCTGAGGCACCATGGATTCACTAGAGGCAGGTCTTGTCAGACAAATCTGATCAATTTCTTTGACTGGGTGACCAGAGTATTAGATAGAGGGAGTGCAATAGATGTGGTGTATTTAGATTTTAGCAAAGCCTTTGACAGTGATCCAAACACATGTCTAATCAATAAACTGAGTGCCCTCAGGATGGGCCCCAAAGTGATGGACTAGGTAAGGAACTGGTTGAGTGGAAGGCAACAGAGGGTAGTGGTCAATGGAGATTGCTCTGAGGAAAAGGATGTTGTTACCAGTGGTATGCCTCAAGGTTTGGTTCTTGGGACTGTTCTTTTTAACATTTTTGTAAACAATATTGCTGAAGGGCTGTCAGGTAAGATTTGCCTCTTTGCGGATGATAACAAAATGTGCACTAGAGTAACATGAGGAAGGACCTAGCAAAGCTTGAAGAATAGTCTGAAATTTGGCAGCTAAGAAATATGCATATGGGCTGCAAAACCCCAAGGGAACACTACAAATTAGGGGGGTGAAGAACATCTGTGCATGAAAGAGGAACGGGACATAGTATATGATGATCTAAAAGTGGCCAAACATGTTGAAAAGGTGACAACAAAAGCTAGAAAGATGCTAGGGTATGGTACAGATTAGGGACTGAAGAGCTTATGTGCACGACAGAAGAGCGTGACTTGGGTGTGATTGTATGTGATGATCTAAAGGTGGCCAAAAAGATTGAAAAGATGACGGCAAAAGCTAGAAAGATGCTAGGGTGCATAGGGAGAGGTATGACTAGTAGAAAAATGGAGATATTGATGCCCCTATATAAGACTATGGTAAAACCTCATTTAGAATATTGTGTACAATTCTGGAGACGGCACTTTCAAAAAGATATAAACAGGATGGAATTGGTCATCATAAGACATTTGGGGACACACTTAAAGATCTTTGGAGAAAAGGTGGGAGAGGTAAGATTATGATAGAGATGTTTATGGGGCATAAATGCACACAAGGAAAAGCTCTCATTTGAAAAGAAGCTCTGGAATGAAAAGGCATAGGTTGAAGTTAATAGGTGATAGGCTCAGGAGTAATTTAAGGAAATTCCTTTTTACGAAAGGGTGGAATATGCATCAAATAGTCTCCCAGTAGAGGTGGTGGAGACAAAGGCTGTGTCTGAGTTCAAGAAAGCATGTGACAGGCACATGGGATCTCTTAGGGAGAGGAGAAGATAGTGGATGCTGTAGATGGGCAGACTGGATGGGCTATTTGGCCTTTAGCTGCCTTCATGTTTCTATGACAGTCACTGCTTATCTAATAAAAACATGTGACTATCTTTATATTTAGGATTAGCTTAATTTGTTTCCCTTGTCAATGACAATTAATTAGAGAATTCCAATCTTACGAGTGACCTACATTATCTTAGTGGAAGAGACCATGTCATCTATTATCTCACTACAGTTTATTGAAGTAGATACATGGAATCACATTTTGACAACTAATTATAAAAGGGCATGAAAATGTTCTGTATCGAAATGGTTTATTGCCCACAGCAAAGATAACACAAGGTTAAACTAGTGTTCTACTTCTTGGGCAAAAGGATAGAGTGTGTCACTTGTCATGGCCAGGCTAAGAATCAATGAGTCATTTGCTAAGGCAAAATCCAGAAGCCATTTTACTTTTCATCAATCAATGCAAATACTACAAAAGTTACATTATCAGACCCTGAACTAATTAGATGCCAGCAAGTTAATGAGAACACATCTGAAATCACTGAAAATATTCTTTATTGAACGCCTTTAGTCATATCACAAGGTGAAGATTGATGGCTGGGCTCAATAAAGGGCAATGAGAGGAGAGAGAATGGTTAGCAGGACTTCAGAATCTATAGAATGTTACATTTATACCGTGGTTTAATTGATCATTTTCCAGTGTTTTGGCATTTTAATTGATTGTGTTTAACTACCTGAAATGTGCTGTGGCATCTAAAGAATGCCAAAACACTGGGAAACGATCAATCTTACTATCCTTTAGTGGAGGCTTTACAGGCAGACCTTGCTTTTCAGGATCACAACACTCTTTAGGGTTTGTAAAATATCAGCCAGTAGGACAAATATGTCAGTTTCCCCATTTAAAGACATTTATTCATTAAAGACAAAACCTTAATGAGCCAATGTAGTTCATTCAGAATTGCTCCTCCCCCCCTCAGTAATGGCTCAGTGGCTGTATTTTGAATAAGCTGGTTCCTTAGCCACTACTAATACAGTACAGTACAATAATCTATAATAATAAAATGCTAAGTGCGCCTGCACACTCTTACCGCCGTGCTCCCTGATCCCTAGGTCAATGGTCGGCAGGAGTGCGCATGCGCGACACCAGGACGCCTTCGGTTCCACAGGTCTCTCAAGCAGTAGCAATGGTGGCAAGGATGGCGGAAACATTAACGAGGTGGCTGTCAGCTTCAGGCGCGTGCGGTGGCTGTCGGTGCCTGCAGGCCGCGGTGGCTTTCGGCACCTGCAGGCTGTGGCGGCTTGAGGTGGCTGTCGGCGGAGGGCAGAGGTGAATGGAGGTAAAGGGTGCTGCTGGACAGGGGAAGAGGTGCTTATGGACAGGGGGGGACAGAAAAAGGAAGGGAGGCCTACTGCTGGACAGGGGGAGCAGGAAAGAGGTGCTGCTGGACAGGGGAAGAGATGCTGATGGACAGGGGGGGAAGAAAAAGGAAGGGAGGCCCAGTGGCGTACCAAGGGGGGGGCCAGGGGAGAGGTCCGCCCCGGGTGCATGGCTTGGGGGGTGCACAGCCGGCCAGGTCCGGGTCCTGCCAGGTCTGGGTCCTCCTGCCCTTCTTTTCCCCCGGTCTGCGCTGCTACAATCTTACCTCCCCTGTTGTGGTCCACCTGGGCGGAAACAGGAAGTTGCATCATCAGCAGATGCGGAAAGCAGGAGGGGGATCTGCGGGCAACATAGCTGAATCACTGCTAAGGCCAGCAGTGTTTTCAGCTTGACGGAAGGTAAAGGGATAACAGACAGGACAGAAGAGAAGCACCGTGAGAAGGGGAAGTTCCCGGATCATGACTCCAAGGCCGGGAACACCCCCCTCATGCTTGCACCTGGGCCGGACCGCCCCGCCCTTGGTATGCCACTGAGATATATTATGCAATTTTGCATGCTGAATCTAAAGCTAACTACAATTCCCCACATTACTATATGGGCCTCTTAGCTTGTAAATCGCCTTGAACATATTATGTAAACAATTAGAACTTCATGTCACCACAAGCAAAATTCATGATGACCATGTTATCAGCTCTTCTTGCTACAAGGTCACTTCAGTCTTCTCCTGTTTAAAGTCTACCTCCTTTATGCCTCACAAAGCAGTAAAAGTACATTGCACCCCATACTAATATGCTGAAAAAACTACCTAAGAGACAGTCAGTAACTTTACAGACACTGTTCCTATCAGGAGGCACAGTAGACAGAGGAAAAGTCTCTAACCAGCACCTAAACTTAGATGCCAGTAGGCACCCTACTGGCTTCTAATTAGCAAACACCATTTGAACTGGCAATTAATGTAAAATTTAGAGCACCTACTGGTGCCTTAACAAAGGGAGCTGGAATCATGCCTCTGGAGGTGCCTACCTGCACCTAATGCCACTATAGGTTTGGCTAACACCAGAAGCGACGTTAGGCACATCCAGAGGTGTGATTTACGTCAAAGATAGGCACCGGAAACTTAGACCTGGAAAACCCTAGCCTACATTTCTGGTGCCGATCTTGCCAGAGGCGTGATTCTCTAACCAGCGCCGTTGTGTGATTGGCACGCGACCAGCAGCCGCTTTTAAGGTGACCGCCAGCAGTGGCGCCGGTTACAGAATCTGGGCCATCAATATATTTTCCCTGGGTACCTTAAATATCTCTATCTCGGACCTCAGTGGTGCCCCTGTGAGTACTATAAAGTTTTGTCACACACAGATTGTAAGCAGCTGCATCGTCATCGGTCCCTTTTATCCTCTATAATAAAACCCTAAGCGCGCATGTGCACTTAGGGTTTTATGTTTCCTGCCTCCGTGAGGTGTGCTTCCATGCTGAATTCAATTTTCGAACACGGAGGTAGGGAACATACCGGCGACTCACCCCTCCCGCCCTCACTCACCAACCGCTACTGCTCTGCCTCTGATCGCTGGCTGTAACGAACCTCGCAGGCCGCTCTGCCCTCGGTAGCACGTTCCCTCTGATGCACGGGATTGCGGCAGAGGGAACATGCTACCGAGGTACAGAGCGGCTTGCGAGGTTCTCTACAGCCGGCCGCGATAAAGAAGAGGAGCCGCATGCTGGACAGGGGGAGCAGGTAAGGAGTGCTGTTGGGCAGGGGGGAGCAGGGAAGAGGGACCAAGTAAGGAGTGCTGCTGGACAGGGGAAGCAGGGAATAGGGACAGGGGAGCAGGTAAGAAGTGCTGCTGGACAGGGGGAGCAGGGAAGAGGGACAGGGGGAGCAAGTAAGGAGTGCTGCTGGACAGGGGGAGGTAAAAGCAAGGAAGAAGGGCTACTGCTGGACAGGGGGAGCAGGCAAGGGGTGATGGTGGACAGCCGAAGAAAGAGAGAGACAGACAGAAAGAAAGAAAGACAGACAGAAAGCGGCCAAGGAGAGAGAGAGAGAATGAAAGAAAAAAGGACAGACACATCTATTCTAGCACCCATTAATGTAACGGGCTTAAAGACTAGTATTTTCATAAAGTGCTTAGAAGTGCTCTTATTTATAATTTAGAAATTAGTTTAAACAGTAATCTTTTTTTGCAAACGCGGCTAGAGGTACATACTCCGACATAGGACTATGTTTCGCCACAGGCTGTTTCAAAGATTCAAGAGCACATTAAACACGGGATATCATGGAACAGGCAAATAAAGGGGGAATCCTTGAAACAGCCTGTGGCGAAACATAGTCCTATGTCGGAGTATGTACCTCTAGCCGCGTTTGCAAAAAAAGATGAGTAAAGTTTAAACTAATTTCTAAATTATAAATAAGAGCACTTCTGAGCACTTTATGAAAATATAAAAGGGACCGATGACGATGCAGCTGCTTACAATCTGTGTGTGACAAAACTTTATAGTACTCACAGGGGCACTACTGAGGTCCGAGATAGAGATATTTAAGGTACCCAGTAAAAAAGCTATTGGTTTAATATTATTAACCTTAAATAAGGTAATACAAAGTTTAAAGCTTTGGATTATTTGCTTAAATATATTTTCCACCAGTGTCCCAATACAAACAAGTCACATTTCCAACTTTTTCCACCCAAATAGGAAAAAAAGGGATAATTAAACAAACTTAACCAATTGAGTTTTTGCCAATTTTTAACATCTGGCTATTCCTCCACAGCATCGATTTAAGACAAGCAAGACTCACTGCACTGTGCAAAAGCAATCTATCGTTTACTTGTCCTTTCATTTGTGTGACTTCTGAGGAAATTAGAAAGTCATGGGATAGGAGTTATCCTATTATGGATTAAGAACTGGTTAAAAGAGAGAAAACAGAGAGTAGGGTTAAACGGTCAATATTCTCAAAGGAGAAAGGTAGATAGACGGGTTCTCCAGGGGTTTGTGTTTTTTAACATATTTATAAATGATCTAGACATGGGAACAAGAGCATTGTGAGAAGTTGCAAGAGGACCTTGTGAGACTGGACATCAAAATGGCAGATGAGTTAATGTGAGCAATTGCAAAGTGATGCATGTGGGAAAGAGGAACCCTTACTATAGCTATAGCTTGTATGTGATGCAAGGTTTCACAGACAAGCTATAGGTGTCATCATTGATGATACATTGAAACCCTCTGCTCAGTGTGCAAGGGCAGGTAAGAAAGCAAATATAATGTTAGTAATGGGGGGCATACTATGGCCCGGTACAGCAGCATGATAACTTTCTCCAATCTGTTTGTGATCCCCTTCCTAATCATTCCTAGCATTCTGTTTGCCCTTTTCGCCGCTGCCGCACATTGCGTGGATGGCTTCATCGACTTGTCGACTAGTACTCACAAGTATCTTTCCTGGAGGGTCTCTCCAAGTACTGCACCGGACATTCCAAATTCATGTATAAGATTTTTGTTACTGACATGCATCACCTTACACTTATCCACATTACATCTCATTTGCCATGGCGCAGCCCATTTCTCGAGTGTGTTTGTAACATTGCAGGTCTTCGCAATCCTTCTGCGTCTTCACTACTCTGAATAACTTCGTATCGTCCACAAATTTAATCACCTCGCTCGTCATACCAATTTCCAGGTCGTTTATAAATATGTTGAAGAGCATGGGCCCAAGCACCGAACCTTGCAGCACTCCACTCGTGACGCTTTTCTAGTTTGAGTATTGCCCATTTACCCCCACTCTCTGCTTTCTATCCGCCAACCAGTTTTTAATCCACATGAGTATTTCACCCTCGATTCCATGGCTCGCAATTTTTTTGAAGTAGTCATTCATGCGGGACCTTGTCGAACGCCTTCTGAAAATCCAGATTAACAATGTTGACCAGTCACCCTTGTCTATCTGCTTGTTTACTCCCTCGAACAGCAGCAAGTTCGTCAAGCAAGATTTTCCTTTGCAGAAGCCATGCTGGATGGTCCTCATCAGATCATGTCCGTCAAGGTGATCAATGATGCGGTCCTTTATCAGCGCCTCTACCATTTTTCCAGGTACCGAGGTCAGACTCACAGGTCTGTATTTTCCTGGATCTCCCCTCGAACCTTTTTTGAAAATCGGCATAACATTCGCCACTTTCCAGTCTTCCGGAATCCTTCCTGATTTAATCGACAAATTGGCTATTAGTTGAAGCAGTTCAGCTATAACCCCTTTCAGTTCCTCGATTACCCTCGGATCCGATCCCGGGGATTTATCATTTTTAAGCCTATCAATCTGCCTGCATACCTCTTCTAGACTGATGAGCAAGGGACATCGACGTCTTCTTGAAAGCTCAAGGTTTGAAAAATAATAAAACATGCAAAATGACACCAGCGCAAGGTTTTAAAAATTATAATTAAGATTTATTGAGTTATTGTTTCTATTTTTCCATTATGAGATCAAAAGAATAAAGCCTAATTGCTTAACAGTTGCGCTAATGGGAGATCGTTATAGTTACCAAATGCTGGCCTTCTGATAACGAGCTCACCTCAGGATCTCATGACCTTCCATTATATACTTTTGGCTCAATGACATCATCAGGTTTCTCAACCAATAACAATTCACAAAGGAGGTGGATAAAAGTTAGACAAAGACAAAAGTTTCAGAAAAGTACATTTGATTTCTTATATTCATAACATTTCCAATATTCCTTTATCATTCTTGAAACTTATTTCAGAGAATTTACAATTATTACCAGGGTGCTGAAAAGTTCTCAGCTTGCTTGTCAGCTAAGTTTCATCTACACACAGTGCTGAAAAGTTGGCAGCCTGAAGGACTGAGCTGACAGCTTCATACAGTAGCCCTCCTATGTTAGAGCAGGAGTCTCTGACTTAATTACTTCCAGATGTTGCTTTAGGATTTCTTTAGGTTGCAACGATATATCATATGTTTCTCAAAACCCATTATTTTGTTCAACACACAGTCATACATTTCACTCCAGTCATATTTGCTTGATTCATACTTGCTTGGCCAAGCCTTCCATACATTCATTCATAACTATATCTAATTCCTGTTATATCTTAGTTTGGGACACGTTATTTTTCTAACCAGCCTAAAGCAAGCACATGTGGTATTAATTAACACCACGCTGCTGAGAACAAAGACTTGGAAACAAAATGGATTCCAAAGACTGAGAAAATACAGAAAAGACAGAGAACCAAAATGGATTCCTCTGGTTTCCTTTATGATCTGGCCCAACAGCAAAGTACATAAAAAGATATTATTATGCTTTCCCTTATATTAATCTGTAGTGTGTTTTTCTGGCTTTAGCTACATTTATATTTAGCTTTTTATTCACCAGTTTTTCGTACGCTTCCATTGCGTGTGGCCTTAACTAACACATATGCTTGTATCTAACTAGAATTACCCAGAATCATACGAAAAATAGGCACTTTTGTAGAAAAACTCCACAAAAATACTGCACTATCATGTTCTGAAATCCATTCCATTACCATCCCATAAACATCACCCCCTACTGGCCACGAGCCACTACCCCTCACTGACCATCAACTCTGTCAGTTTCCCGTGTATAGCTTGTCGGCTTCCAGTATGTTGTGTGTATCCTCCTCGGTAAATACAGACGCAAAAAAATGTGTTCAGTTTGTCGGTGATGGCTTTGTCCTCCTTTAGCACTCCCTTTATTCCCTGGTCATCCAATGGCCCCACCGCTTCCTTCGCGGGTTGTTCTCCTTAATATATCGAAAGAAGGTCTTGAAGTTTTTCACCTCCTTGGCTATTTTTTTCTCATAGTCTCTCTTGGCCCCTCTTACCGGCTTATGGCACCTGCTTTGATGTTGTTTGTGCTTTTTCCAGTTTTCATCCGTTTTTGACCTTTTCCATTCCTTAAACGAAGTCTCCTTGTCTCTGATTGCTTCCTTCACATTTATAATGAGTCACGCCAGTTCCTTCTTTTTCCTCTTGGATCCCTTGTTGATACACGGTATATATAGATTTTGTGCATCGGTGACTGTGTCCTTAAAGAGCGACCATGCTTGATCTAGCATTTCTACAGTGCTTATCCTCTTCTTAATCTTCTTCCCCACCGCGTCTTATCCCTTCATAATTCCCTTTTCAGAAGTTCAGTGCCGTGGCCGTCGTTCTGGATCGATGTTTTGCCCCTGTGTCCAGGATGAAGTGGATCATATTGTGAACACTGCTTCCCAGCGTCCCTTCTACTTCTATACCTAGCGCAAGTCCTCGTAGTCCATTTAGAATTAAGTCCAGAATTGCATTTCCTCTTGTATTTTTCTTGACAAGTTGTTCCAGGAAGCAATCGCCTACAGCATTCAGGAACTTGGTCTCCCTACTGCAGCTGGAGGTGCTAGGCTCCAATCTATCCCTGGATAATTGAAGTCACCCATGATAACTGTGTTGCCTTCCTTGCAGTTGCTTTTAATGTCCTCCGTCATTTCACCATCAGTCTCTTCCAACTGCCCTACGGGTCGGTAGTAGATACAGTGACAAGTAAGCAATCTTACTACTGGTAATTAGCTCCCTTAGGTCCCCTTTTATCAAGCTGTGTTAGGAGGATTTTTTTTATTGTGGTCGCTGTGGTAAAAGCAGTGCTCATAGGAACTCTTGAGTGTCAGAGATTTTACTGCAGTGGCCTGCAAAAACCCGAATGCAGCTTGATAAAATGGGGCCTGACACGAGGGAGTGATGTGGGTTTCTAAAATTAATGTAAGTGAAAGGCAAATGCTGTGAAACCATTTCAATTTGATTATATTAAGATAGTTTTAAACACAACTATGCTTCTATATAGAAAATGAAACAGGAATAGAATTTGTCCCTGCCGTTAACTGCAGGAAACCATTCCTGTGTCATTCTTTAAGGGAAGAGGGAAGAATCTGAATATGAATGGGCACAGCCACTGACCCTTAAGCATTGCATTGAAGAATGCTAGTGTAGGACTAAAGTTGAGATAGACACTAAAGAATGTCATGGGATTGTTTCCCATGGGAACCCCAAAGGATTGTAAAACCACGGAATTGTCTGGGGGGGGGGGTTCCCACCAATTCAGAATTAATTTTTCTTTTTTCCTTTCACTTTTTGTTCTTTCAGACACTTTTTTCCCTTCCTCACCCTCCCAAGCACCGTTCAGACCCCATGCTAGTACCATCTCCCCTCCCCCCCAACACTTCCTTTACCCCCTTATTCTTATCATAATATAGAGCACATTAAGACAAAGACACTCCAGGCCAAATTTCAGCCAAATTGGGGATTTGACTTTGATGGCAGCTGCTCAGACCAAGGCTTCTGCCAGATCTCACTGCAGCAGTGGCAACACAGGCTGGGCTTTACTCTAATTAGAGGTTATAGGCCAAACAAATTTTGGGTTTGGTGCCAAAACTGGCCCAAAATACTTTTTCTGCCCAGTTTCAGCTACAGTTGAAGGTGAAATTTTGTACTTTATCTTGTTTGTATCCCTCCCTCTCCACTACAAACACAAGTTTTCTCCTTCCCCTGCCCACCTGTAGGTGCCCCCTTCAGGCCTATTTTATAATCCCTGGCAGTCTAGAGCAGGGTTTTTTTGGCTTACGAGCTACTTTTAAAATGACCAAGTCAAAATGATCTACCAATAATAAAAGTTAAAAAAAAACAAAAAACACAACAAACACTGTATGCAGAGAAAATGTTAATTATAATTTTATTTGGGGTTTTTTCCAAAGAGGTAAAGGCAGATGACTTTAAAATATGCAATGTCACCTCAGTAACAATTATAGAAAAATAGACAAATATAATCCCCCTCTCCTTTTACTAAACCGCAAGTGTTTTTTAGCGCAGGGAGCTGCGCTAAATGCCCCGCACTGCTCCCGACGCTCATATGTTCCCTGCGCTAAAAATCGCTATTGCAGTTTAGTAAAAGGGGGCCAAAGTGCAAAATATAGACAGCAGATATAAATTCTCAAAACGGACCCATTTTGATCACTAAATTGAAAATAAAATCATTTTTCCTACCTTTGTTGTCTTATGATTTCACGAGTCTCTGGTTGCACTTCTTTCTGACTGTGCATCCAATATTTCTTCCCTTCTTTCTGCCTCCTGCATGCTTCCTCTCCTCCAGACCTCATTCCATTCCCCAACCAACATCTCTGTCCCTCCTTGAGTCCAACTTTTTCTTCCTCTCTCCTTGCCACCCGACACACTCAATTCCCTCCAACTTTTTGTTCCTCTCTTGCTGCCCCCTCCCTTTTCTTTCTCTCCCTGCTCCTCCCAAGCCACCTCCACCATTGCCAAATGCCCCCAGCAAACACTCCCTCCTGTCTGCTCTTACTCTTTGCCAAATTATGTATTTTTCTCTCAGTTCCCTTCCCCATTACAGAGCATGCTCCATCTCCGAGTACCTATCACCCTCACAGCCTATTTCTTCTCCACTGCCACAGCTCCACTCTAAGTTTCTGTCTCCATTAGTCTGTCACTCTTCCCATTAGAGCTTTCAGACTTCTGGCTCTTCATAGCAACATTCTCTGTCCCAGCTATTAACCTTTTCAATTCACTTCATCCCTTCAATTCTGACATTGGAGAGGAAGTTCCAGGCCAGCCAGGCAGTGATTGGCTGGCCCAGAACTTCCTCTCCGATGTCAGAATTGATGTTGGGGGGAGGGGGGAAGGCTTGTGGGCCCAGCGCACGATTGGGAGCAAAGTCAAGGGAAAGAATAGAGGGTACTATGTGTCAGCCTAGCTATCGCTACCATTCAGCATTTTTAGTTGGCATTACTTATGTCAGCGAGGCCTATGGGAAAATTATATCAATCTGACTCTGGCATGGGAATGCAGATAGACCCTGAGGACAGTGAAACTGTTTTAAGTATCCCTGATATGTTTTAAGTTGCCCTGATTGAATCATGACTAGCTAAAAGGTGTTAATGTCTGATTAAGAGGGTGCTTAGGACAATGGCCTGCTTGAATGGGACAAAGAAGCCAGAGACTAATCCCATCACCATGCTTGCAAGTATCACACCCTCCTTAGCAATTAAATTAACCATTGTTTCAAACAGTTTACAAATTCTAAACAGAAAGATACTGGGACATACAATGATTTCTTTATTCAGAATAAGATTCCAAGGTATAAAAGCCTGCTCTCTGCTCTATCAATCTATCTCTCTTTCTATCTAGCTATCTCTTGGCTCTTGGCTTGGCACTCTGGTTCTGTCTTGGCTCTCCCTCTCTCTGTCTATCTTTCCCTTTATCTATGGAACACGAAGCTCAGACCATCCCCCTTTTCTCTCTCTCTGGCTCTTCCTAGAACTGCAAGCTTCTATGTCTCTCTTTGTTTCTAGACTATGTAAAGCAGGGAAACTGCTTTGCTCTCTGCTTAAGTGTAATGCTCTCTGCTTAATTGTAATGCTTATAAATACTGCCTTTCTTTTCCCCTATTTATATAATATATTCTTTAAACAAAACTGACATTTGGGGGGCTTTGTCTCGGTCCTTCCTGATGATTTGGGTAAGTAGAATTCAATTTTGTTTTTTATGTATAAGAGTGAGATAGAATCAAAAGCCCTTGGAAAATCCTTAGATTGATTGTACTTTGGACTGGATGACACACTGGTGAAAAGTTCCAGTAATATTTTGGGTTTTATACTTGGTGAGATTCTATTTAACAATATACAGTGGTGCCTCGCATAACGAACGCCTCGCACAGTGAACGCTGCACACAACGAACTTCATGTCTTGATTCATACAACGAACTTCGTTTCACACAACGAACTTCGTTTCACACAACGCGTTTCACACAATGAACTTCGTTTCACACAACGAACTTCGTTTCACACAACGAAGTCGCCCGAGCTGCCGATGTATTGCATCCTTCCGCGCAGGCACTGCAGGCAGTCGTTAGTCACTGCGCTTAACTGCCCTCTCTCACTGTATACAGTCGTCCTTTTAAGATAAACTCAATATTTTTTATATATCATGGCTTCTAAAAAAAGCAGGAAGGTGATTTCTGTTGAAATGAAACGGGAAATAATTAGAAGGAGTGAATGTGGGGTAAAACAGTGTGACCTCGTCAAAGAGTTTGGCCTCAGCAAGACCACCATTTTCACCATTTTGACAAATTTATCTTTTTTTATGTCATCTTAGCATATTTTATGCTGCAGAACGAATTATTTTTTTTAACATGTATTGTTATGGGAAAACGCGTTTCACATAACGAACTTTTCGCATAACAAACTTGCTCCTGGAACGAATTAAGTTCGTTGTGTGAGGCACCACTACTTTGTATTTTTGATTGATAGACAGAGTGAGATAGAAATCAAAAGTCCTTCTGGAATCCTTAAAATTGTTTTAGACTGGATGACACACTGGTGAAAAGTTTCAGTAATATTTTGGGTTTTATATTTGGTGAGATTTTACTATCAAAAGTCTTTGTAGTTTACCTGTGCCAGTTTGCATTGTATGATTTGCTATTATATGCTTGCTAGGGTGTTGCATGTAAGAATATTTGAGCTGCTCTGAAGAAAGCAGGGTTCAAAGTGAAAACAGTCACTCAATTAAGACACGCCACATCTGTACTAATAACTTTTACTTTTTTACCTTGTGCTTTTAATTCTATTTCTTGTCAGTCTCTGCCCTGGTGAAAGGCCCAGTGCACACTGGACTGGAACTGGCAGCTGACACCTCTGCCCTTCTAACAGACTTATTTATGCCAATGACTCTTGCCTAACACGCTTTACCTCGATTTTCTACCTATTAACTAAAGTCTCCCTCCTTCATAAGTGGGAGCATTTCAATCTCAAAGGCTACACACAGACAGGGACATTTAGAAGCCCATTCTCTCTCATGAAATATATGAGCAAGGCCCACGAACCAAGGCAGACTTCTGCAGCCTCAAATATGAACCCTTTTGATTTTCAAGAACTCACAGATATTGTACACAAATATTTTGACAAGAAAGGGGGTCCATGACTTACTTGCAAACTATGCTAGCATCCAAGATGGCCGCAGCACAGACTAACTGAGAGCGTCTTTCCGACCGCATCAGTGTTCTTACCCTTTTTTTCCTGTCTTGTTGGCTTTCTGGCCTGATTTCCTGTTCCGATGCCGAAGAGAAGAGGCAGGAGCGCAGTTAACGCCTCGCCGCGCTTGGATCTGCCCTCTCTCGGTAGAATTGACACACTCTTGCGGCGGATGCAGGGAACAGCGTCTTTGATGTCGGAGGGCAGCCCGCAGGGAGCACCTGGACAGAGCAAGGCTGGGTTTGTCTCTCCAGGGCTTGATACTACACTTAGCCCCGACACAAGAGCCCCACCTCCGCGTTCTCGATTAACCAGCTCCCCAGGGGTAGAGGAAACCCCGGAGAAGGGGGAGGACCTCCACCCAGAGGCAGACAACTTCAACCTGGAGAGCGTGGTAGCAGTACTCCCTGGCCAGGGAGTAACTGTAGAAGAAATAGAGGTAGGACAAGCAACCGGAGTTGGATTCCAGTCTGAATTAAGCCAGGACAGCATTTCTTTGGACGGTGAGCATTTTTTCACTCAGCAAAGATTTCCTAATTTGGAGAAACCCGCACAAGTGACTCTAGATTCTTTATGGGATTTGATAGTAAATTTTACACAAACTATAAGTCCCAATTTCCAATATATAGAAGGGAAATTAATTCAACATACTAAAGAGCTGAAAAGTTTAACAACGGATTTGGCTGTCTCAAAGACCACGATTCACAAGCATGACCAAGAATTGTTAACTTTTAAACATGCACAAGAGTCTCTAATTAAAGATAACATTAATCTTAGGAGGAAAGTGGAAATACTTGAAAATAATTCCAGGAATAATAACTTGAGACTTATTAATTTTCCTAGAGTAACCACTGTTACTCCTAGGGAAATGTTAAGGAGATATTTGACTGAAATTTTGCAAGTTTCAGAGGAAACTTTGCCTCCATTCACCTTAGTCTATTATGTACCAAACAAAGAAGGGACTCAACTTCAACCTAATATATCGGAATCAAGACCACCGAATGTTTCTGAAATTTTAGAAACATCAGATAGTGAGTCAGCAGTACCTTCTACAATGGTAGTGACTTTAGCTCTTGCAATGGATAAAGTATGGTTATTGAGACTTTTCTTCAAAAACAAACAGAAAGAGTTTCTTGGATGTAGAGTACAAGTTTTTCCTGATTTTTCAAGAGATACTCAAAAGCGTCGAAGAGAATTTCTACTTTTGAAATCTGGAGTCACTTCTTTGGGAGCGACGTTTTACTTGAAATATCCTTGCAAGTGTATAATTTGTTACCGTTCAGTCAAATATGTTTTTTTTGAACCCTATCAGTTAACTGCTTTTCTGGCCTCACATCGACTGGATAAAGAAAAAACATCTATAGCTCTATAATTTATTTAACTGCTCCTTAATCTCAGTTTTCTTTGTAAGAGTTTAACCTTTATAATTTTCTTTTTTATTCTCGCTTATGTAATCTTGGATCCCTTTTTGTGGACTTGAGTTGGGATAGTTGAGAGAATTTTCTTAAGTTTATGTGATTTAATTTCAGATACAATTGTATTTCACTAACCAACTTTCTGTAGAGAGGTGTTTACTTTGTATTTTATATTGAGTGGATGTAGTATTCCAGAGTGGTGTATTTGTGGTGTTTATATTGTTTTTGTTTTCATTATAAACTTCTAATAAAAATTGAATAATCGTAAGAAAGGGGGTCCATATGAGGGTAATTTTCCAGAACACACATGGCATGATATTCAGAAACAAATGGTTTCTCATTCTCAGGAGTTTAGAAAGAAAACAAATAAACGAAAATGCCTTTTCATTCAAGGAATATTAAGGGGAGTTATTAGCCTAAGACAAGAAAATACTGACTTGAACACTCAGTGCCATCAGCTGTCCAAAGACTTAGATGAGGCACAAATTAATATATCCATGCTAAGAACCCAAATTGTTCAAGCTTCAAATTCCTTTTTAGCTGTAAATGAACAATTAGAAGAGGCCAAGGCAGAATTAAAGTATTTAAAGTCAAAATGTGCCTCAAAGGGACAGGTTAATGCTGTCTCCTCACTGATTCTGCCGTCTGCACCAGTGCAACATTCACCCTATCATTCACCCTATAATCCATGTAGTCAGTTTATTGAAAAACAAAACACTGTTTTTGTAGCAGGCCAGCAAAAAGGTAAACTAGCTACAGATGTAGAACAGGAAGAAGAACCGACAAACGAAAGTGAGGAAAATTCATTACCAGGACAGAGCAATACCAAAAGTACCCCTATAAGTGACACAGCTCCAGTAACAGTAGTACTGCAGGGACATATGAAAGATAGTGACATTGAAAGAATAGTGGAGAAAGTGGGCCCTATGCCTTTTAACATAAATGAATGGTGCAAATGGGCTACTGACATACTGATTCACTGGGGTCTAGGGAAATACAAAAGGAACAATTCAGATTTTGATAAGCTTATGCACCTAGCCCTGGGTCCACATTATTATAAATTTGGATCTCTTGTTCATCCATACCAATTTGTAAAGATGGGCATCGAACAACTATTTCGCTGCACCTCTTTGCAAGTACTTAGAACTCTTTCACCCCTGCCAACTGATACACTAGAGCAGTTTGCATATAGAGTGTGGGTAATACACACTGTACTTAAAGAGAATGAACATTGGCCCAGTTCCTCAGATTATGGTCAGAGAGAACATAAAGAATTCCTATTAGAATTATTATCTCCCGAGATTACTAAACACCTTCTGTTGTTCTCGGAGGACCCTAAAACTACACCTTTTGACACTTTACTGCTCAGGATTGGGTCTGTGTGGAAGAGCCAGCCAGCTCAAATTATTTCAGTCTTTGAAGCTAGAAGGTGGCGTGCTGAGGGAGCACCCCAATACAAGACCACACCACACACAGGAAATAGAGGGCATGTCAGAGGTAGTTACAGAAATTCCTCCACTTACATTCCCTTCCATGAACTCAGAGACCAAAAGGAAAAATTAGAAAAAGAGAAAAGGAAATGGGAACAGGATCGTCACACAATGCAGATAGAATTGGACAAGGTAAAAAGTTATTTAACAGCTAGGAACAACAGTGCTAGTCCATAGGGATGTCCTGACTCTCTGTGTCCGAATGCCAAGGTGACTCAGGCCTTCACAGCCCAGCCAGACTCCTTTCGCTTATCTGTGGACTCGCTTTTGGAGACGCAGGATAAGGGAAAGAAGTCAGATTCAGAATTCAGCTTGAGGTATGTGGCACCTTTGATTTTGGACACTTGCGGCTGCCCCAATGCTAATACTACCATAGAGGGTCAGGATAAATTAAAGAATCAGTTTTACAGAGAGAGCGCCTCCTACTGGAGATCAGGAAAATATGGAAATTTGTGAGATTCAGGGTCTAAATGACAAAGCTTCAAAGTGTGTGTCTATCCCACAAAAGGAACAAATGAAAGACATTGTATGCCAGCACGAGTGAGAATACAGGCAAAGAAATAGTTGAGATGGCTGGTCTTGCATTAGGTACAGGAATTCTAAATGCTTCTAAACCTTTGGTTCATGAGGTTATTCCTGTGCAGTTAGCCACACAATGTTGCCTGCCAGTGCAGAAGCATGATCGTAGTGTAACTCACTCAGAGGCTGCTGTTGTTTCTGTTTGGGCACAAGATTGTGGGAAAAGGTACACAGAAATTTTGTTTGAGGGCAAAGATCCTGAACTACAAAGTTAAACACAGCATCCAGTACTTCCTCCAGCAACAGAACTGGTGCCTAAGATGGAGGAGAGAGGTCTGAGTGGACCTATCTCTTTAGCATTTGGCTCTCCAGCTTGGTCAGATGCTAAACCAGAGGGCTCTGTTAGGCTCACTATACACTCTCGGGCCCTAACTAAGATTTCAAAGCCTGTAGTACCAGTGGCAGCCTCTTACTCTGACATTACTGTGAAATTTAACCTTAAATGTGCATTTTTCTCTGTCCTAGACATGACTAATGATTTTCGGAATTTGCCCCTTGCCTCTGAATGCCAGGACACAACAGTGCACACAAAAGAAGACAAATCTAGCCTGCACCCGACTTCTGCACCGCAGTGCCCATTCCTCCGAGTGCAGTGGGACCCAGGTGGCAGACATGTGGTCCAGGTTGGCCTGAATGGAACATGGACAAAGTCTGTTATAAGTGACCTTGAGGATGCTGCCAATTTAAAATGTTTTTTTTTTTCTTTTTCTTAGCAGCCGTTCGGATATATATATATAGCCATCCCAGACCATTTTGGCACAAAGATATTTCTAGTGTTTCCCAAGGTTCCTCTTTATCACTGCAGAGCTAAAGACGTTCCAAAGAAGATATTAGCTTTATGCCTTTTCTGAATATGAGATGGTTATGATATGCATTATTTGTACTACTCAGGTGTTCATCTTTGCTGTGTTTTTCTATAACAATGTGTTTATTTGCAGAGTTAAATTCAGCCCTGAACACTTGACAGATGGACGCCTAAAAATTTGTGTTTTATGTTGTCTGTGCTATGTGGTCTGTCTTTTGTCTATTTGTTTTAGTTTAGGGGGTACCCCAGGATACATAACATTGGCCATTTCTAGAGCTCTTTTCCCCATTTTTTTTTAACTAGCCCAATTGAGCAATGTTCTTTTTACCTGTTTCATATCCTAAATGTAGCTTAGTTAGGGGTTATATTTTTAAGTAAAGGTTTCACTTTTTATACCGTGTTTATTCTATGCTCCTCACCAGATTCAGTACACATTTCTGACATAATTTTTTATATATATATATACATTCAGTACAGAATTATGGTCTCTCTGAAGTGCCATAATAGTTATATGCAGCACACAAAAACATATCTTTTTGGAATGTCTGATTAAGAACCTTTAGTACCTGAATATTGTCTGTCTTTTGCCATAACTATACCAAGTAAATGCATTAATATTGTTACATGTTGCCACATTCAGTACAGGCAACCTGGTTTGTTTCTTTCTCTCTCTCTCTATGCATTCAGTATAGGCAACCTGGTTTCTCTCTCTCTACATTCAGTACAGGCAACATGGTTTCTCTTTTCTATCTCTTATTTGGATCACACTGGAGTACAGCTGCTGAATGATATCGGGACTCTTTTCAAATCCCTCCCTGTATGCACAGACATCATTTCACCTCAAGGGTCAACACCACTAATTTCCAGTGACTGACAGATCCTGTGCAAACATCAGATCCTGTGCAAACATCATTTCATCCCAAGTGTGCATCTCACCAGTTTAAAGAGACTGCCGGTTCCTGCTGGACTAATTCATCTTCCTGCACCCTGACTGCAAAGACTTTTCCACACATGCTGTACACACTGTTTGCTGTTCATCGGAGATAGCCACCTTCCTAAGAACGCTTTGTTGTACAATTCCACCTATTTAACCTATTCTATGGACATTCCAGACTTTATTTCATATGCTGTACATCCACTACCTCTTGGTATGGGCAACGAGACATTTCAAAAGCTGCTGAACTTTACTGAACTCCATACTTACATTGAACAACTTAAGAAAACCTCCAAAGAAGTGAATCATACTATCACTTTTTTAAATGGACAGATTGCACAAAATTTGCTACGAGACGCTCATGTCTCAGTTTGGAAAACTTTCTTTGGGTATTTGCCCACTGCAAACACGTATTTAATGTTTTAATTCACCCTATCATTCTTTTAATTATTGTACAAATTTTGCTATGTATTATTATGATTTTTCTTTGCTGTAAAGTGAAACACATGTACATTTCTTTACAACGCTTATCATACAAACTTCCTTCTAACTTTTAAGGCAGTTATACATATATTTCCAGTATCTTCTCTGACACTTTCTAATTTGGTTTTAATTTGGCATGGCCTATTGCATTACCATTACCAGGGTCAGAGATAATATTTTCCCATATCCCATACTTAGATACTCTCTCATGACATCTTGGTACCTTTATACCTGAACCTCCTGAAAAAGCTTCCTGCATCCCTTATGCACCGTTCATTCGCTCAACGACGGGTAAGATATAAGCATACTGGGGTCCCCCGCCCAGTTGATGGCCTATACAACCTAAGACAGAGGTTTTAACTCATAATGGGAACTGTTTATCTTCATAGCTTGGAGATTCTGAAGCACAGGGGACGTGCGACTATAATGTTGGAGGTATAAGAAGCATCTGCTAATTGCAGATTGACTGTTTAAAGAAGGGTACCACAAGCTTGCCCTCATTTCAAAGAATAAAAAAAATATGGAAGATGTCAGCCTAGCTATCGCTACCATTCAGCATTTTTAGTTGGCATTACTTATGTCAGCGAGGCCTATGGGAAAATTATATCAATCTGACTCTGGCATGGGAATGCAGAATAGACCCTGAGGACAGGGAAACTGTTTTAAGTATCCCTGATATGTTTTAAGTTGCCCTGATTGAATCATGACTAGCTAAAAGGTGTTAATGTCTGATTAAGAGGGTGCTTAGGACAATGGCCTGCTTGAATGGGACAAAGAAGCCAGACTAATCCCATCACCATGCTTGCAAGTATCACACCCTCCTTAGCAATTAAATTAACCATTGTTTCAAACAGTTTACAAATTCTAAACAGAAAGATACTGGGACATACAATAATTTCTTTATTCAGAATAAGATTCCAAGGTATAAAAGCCTGCTCTCTGCTCTATCAATCTATCTCTTTCTATCTAGCTATCTCTTGGCTTGGCACTCTGGTTCTCTCTTGAGCTCTCTCTATCTCTCTGTCTATCCTTCTCTTTATCTATGGAACACGAAACATCACCCCATCCCCCTTTTCTCTCTCTCTCTGCCTTTCCCTGAAACTTCACGCTTCCTTTTGGACTCTGTAAGGCAGGGAAACTACTTTGCTCTCTACTTAATTGTAAATGTTTAATTGTAATGCTTATAAATATTGCTTTTCTGTAAGCCTATTTCTATAATATATTCTTTATGCAACCACCTCTGGCTGTGCCTATTATTCTACTTTCTGGTGAGTCATCAGTGAGGGAACTGAATCTGGGACCAGCGTTCGTCAGTACGCCTTTTCACTTAACCCCTACCACCATACATTGGGGGGGGGCCACGAACAAAACTGACACTATGAAGTAATGACGTGGGCCTGGCGCTTGTGCAGTGGCTGTACTTGCCTGGCTTTTGCAGTGGTCAGGGAAACAGGGAGAACACAAAGTCAATGCGAGTCTGGCTTCCGGTGTTGGGGAAACAGGGAGAACACAAATGTAATGCGAGTCCATCATTGATGGGCTCCACAATCTACTTGCGTTGCCCTTGCAATCTACTGGTCGATCACAATCGACCTTTTGGGCACCCTTGGTCTAGAGATATAGTCAGAGCAGGAGTGATCCTCCCAGTTCGCCTTCCCATACTGGCTGTGCTCTCAAAATGGTTGCCATGACCTCTAGTGGCAATCTTGGAAGACTGCTATAAGAGGTCATAGCAACCATTTTGAGAGTAAAACTGACATGGGTAAGAGTAACTAGGAATAATTTCTGCCCTGATAATACTACTAGACCACCAGGGATTGTAAGGTAGTCTAGGGTTAAGGGCCTACTTTTTTTCCTGCAATGCAATTGCAAATAATGCAGTTATGATCTTGCACGGTAGTTTGTATGGTAAATACAGTAGTCCAAATAAATGCTTTTGATACTAAAGTTTAGCAGGAATTTATGCCTGTAAATTTTTGGATAAGCTTCTTAGGAATTAGCCTCACGGTGGAGATATATCATCAGTTGGCACTCAAAGTTAGCCATTGTAAAAGCACTGTGGCTCTTAGTTTGCTTTTATTAGCAGGAGGTCTACCTGCAGAGAGACCATTTTGCTTAGAGGTAAAATATGGTCTTTCATTGTTTAAATTATATTGTATATATATTATAGCTTAGAAACTATTTGGATGATTCAGCACTATTACATGTAGCAGGTGTTAACCAAGGACAGCAGGCAGATATTCTCATATGTGGGTGATATCATGCATGGAACCCGGCACAGACAGTGCAAAAGTATGTCACTGTAAACTTTTTACAAGTCTTGAGATTGCCCATACTGTGTATGCGCCAGTGCCTTCCGACCTGATGTCAGCTCGCAGGACCATCAGTTCAATAAAAAAGCTAAGAAGCCAATAGGGGAGTTGGGAGTGTGTATAGTAGAGAATGACACGGGGAAAAAAATCTGTCCCCATCACTGCACCATCCCCAGCCCACCAACCCCTTCACCGCCCCATCACTGTAACTGCCATCCCTTCACCGCCCTGTCACCGCAACATCCATACAAGCCTCAGTACTGCAATATTTAGCTTATTCCTTCCTTATAAATCAAAGTTCTGGCTGCTGAACTGGAGAAAGAGATGTTCAGCTGGCAGGGCTTTGTTTATAAATTTTTATCAACACAACTAATATACTACGTTATCCTGAATAAAAAAAAAAAAAAATAATAGAATTTTTTTTCTACCTTTGTTGTCTGGTTTCTGCTTTCCTCATCTTCTCATTCAATTCCTTCCATCCACTGTCTGTCTTCTCTCTGCGTCTTCCATTTGCTCTGTTACTCTGCCTCTCCCTTTCTCCCCCCCCTTCCAAATTGGTCTGGCACCCATCTTCTTCCCTCCGCTCCCCCATAGTCTGGCATCTCTGTCTTCTGCCCTGCCAACATCTTCTCCCCACTCCCCTTCTCCCACTCTGTCTTCCCCATGTCCTTTCAGCATCCTTCTCCCCCTGTCTTCCCCATGTCCTTTCAGCGTCCTTCCCCCCTCTGTCTTCCCCATGTCCTTTCAGCGTCCTTCTCCCCCCTCTGTCTTCCCCATGTCCTTTCAGTGTCCTTCTCCCCCCTCTGTCTTCCCCATGTCCTTTCCGCGTCCTTCTCCCCCCCCTGTCTTCCCCATGTGCTTTCAGCGTCCTTCTCCCCCCATCTCTGATGCAACTTCCGGTTGCATCAGAGATGACCTTTACGGTAGCCACACGCAGCTTCAACGCTCCGGCTGCTGTAAGAAGGCAATTTAGGCTCGCGACCACGAAGGTAAGGGGCAGGGAGGGAGAAAGGGAGCTGTTTCAACTCAGCGGCAGCAGTAAGGAGGGCAGCAGTAGGGAGGGAGCGCGATAGATGACTGAACGCATTCCCTCCCTTAACTGCGGGGACAAGGCCATTCACCGCTCCACGGGGCGGTGAATGGCCTTGTCCCCGTAGCCACGGTGAACACAGGTATTTCCTTACCGTTTTGGCGGGTTACCCATGGCTACCAGCCACCGTGTCATTCTCTAATGTAGAGCATCACCTGAAAGTCTAGACCTAGCAGTATTAAAGTTATATTCTCACCTGAAAACCTAGCAGTATCAGCATTGCATAATAAGCAGTCATGGTTGCCCATTGCTTTAGCTGGCTTATCAGTGAAGCTCCCAAGCTAGCTAGTACATTTGTTATTCAGACAGTACATCTAGCCTGACTAGGGCCATCTAGAATTTGAACTTTCACACACTGATAACAGTAAGCAGATGACTTGTTTTTCTAATATCTGTTTTTTTGTTCATTCTGTAACCTTATACCTTGAAATATGTAACATCCTCACATTCTGGGAACATTTACCATCTTGTGACAGTCCTCTGTGTGTATGAAAAGTAAACAATGGGTGTGAATGTTGCTATAAAGGGAGGTCCCAAAATTAAGTTTAGGCTAGCTCATCGATGGAGTGAATGTGCATGCTGCCCAAAAGCCCCTCCTATAGGAGAGCTTCTCACCTGGCCATAATGGATTACCCAGTTTGTGAGAGGCAGAGGATGCAGGCACCCATAGTAATGTATTTTTCCTTCTTTTACTAATAAATGCTATATTCTAAAAGAAGCTAGTGTGTGATTTTTATTCTACAATAAGAGAATAAGTGTTTCCTGACATTATGGAAATTAAAGACCATCAAAAAATACTTCGACCCATTATCATTTAGACTACTAGTGCAATCACTAGTATTTTCTACACTGGATTACTGCAACATCATTTATATGGGTATACCAAAAAAAACAGTGATTAAACTTAGATTAGTTCAGAACACAGCCTGATATTTGGATTTAAAAAAAGTGACATCAGCCCCTACTACAGATTACTGCACTGGCTACCAGTCAAAGCACGAATAATATTCAAGTTCGCTTGCATATGCTTCAAACTAATATGGGGACTAGCCCCCACATACTTATTATTACACTTCGTACTATACAGTCCCATGAGGCAAACCAAAAATTGCAATCTATTCGCATATCCAAGCATTACAGGCTGTAAATACAAAACCTTCCTGGATAGAACTTTTATGTACCAAGCAAACAAACAACATTGGCTGGACAACTACATAAATGGAGTTAGACTGACCTATGTTGCCTTTAGAAAAACCATAAAAACTACCTTATTTGACAAATATATCACCTAAACTTCAACTACACCAATCACTATTTCCTTTTCTTTTTCCTAATATGTCCCCCCTGAAAAAATTTCTAAACAAACTGTACTATATATTTCGCCACTTTATCTAAAAGGACTCCTCTGAATTTCTAAACAAACTGTATATTGTAATTGCTGCTTTTCCATGATTCTGTATACTGTAATTTCATTAATTATCTGCATATTGTAACTTGCTGATTGTCCAGCTCTCTTCAGTTGTAAACCGCCTAGAAGTCGCACGATTGTGGCGGTATAGAAGAATAAAGTTATTATTATTATTAAAGGGGGGTTGGGCTAGGCTGTTGTAACAGGTATAGCTAGGCAAAACAGAGGGTTGTGAGAATATCTGCCTGCTGTCCTCAGATTACACCTGTTACAGGTAACTATGCTTTTTCTTAGGACAAGCAGGCAGTATATTCTAACACGTGGGACTCCTAGCCGGAAACAAAAGCGTTGGAAGGTAGTTGACTTTTAAGGTGAGAATAAATTTTGCAGAACTGCTTGGTAAAATCAACTCTCTTGTCTGGAATGATGATCCACACAGTAATGTGATGTGATGAACTGAGGACGAAGTGGCTGTTTTACAGATATCTTACATGGGAGTGTAGCGTAGATGAGCTACTAAAGTCACCATAACTCTTTTATATGTTGTGACACAACCTTCTAGTGTCAGCCCAGCAAAAGGTAATACAATCCACAAGCCATATTTTGTTCTCTTGGTGACAGAGTCCAAGTCTATTTGGATCAAATGAGATGAACAGTTGCATGGAAGTCCTGTGAGTTTTGGTTTTATTCAAATAGTAACCAAGAGCACACTTACAGTCTACATGGTGGTCAGGGTCAAGAAACTGAACACACCAATTATGTGGATCAGTGATTAAAATGAACCTGTTGTACCAAGTACACCGCTTGAATCCACTAGAAGGCTGGGCTTTGACATGGAAAGACTGGCAACACAAGATAAAAAAACTCTATGGTCCAGGGAGGCCGAGTAAAACTGAATCTGAAAAAGTTCAATGCTCCCAGCTTGAAGTAGGCCAAAGCCCCAAAAACCAAACCTTGAGAAAAAAATTAAATTTTTTAAAGGGGAAAAAAAAAATTTTAAATTTAAAAAAAGAGCAACTAATAAGAATATAATGGCAGCCATACTGGGACAGTCCATATATTTTGCTTGGTCCATATAGCCCAGTAGCCCGTACTCACGGTGGTCAATCCATGTCACTAGTACCTGGCAAAAACACAAGGGTAGCAACATTCCATGAGGCAAAAAGAACCAAGAAGGCGCAAAAGTTCAAGTTTGATGTGCTTTTAGAAGAACTCCACAAACAGCTTCTTAGCTCTGCGGAAAACTAAGAACTGATAGTCTTGTGAGTTGACATTGGGTGGAAAGGCACCAGCACATGCACGTTATGGGCAGTCTCAAGAATTGCAAAAAGTTTAAAGTGACAGTACAATTTTGCATATTCCGTAGATGATGTCACCCACATGTGAGAATATACTAATACCTGTTTGTCCTAGGATAATAAAGAATTTACAGGCTCTGCTGGATATGATGAAGATGTAATTAAACATGTGGTGTGCAGAAATAAGATTCTATAAGAGAGGAACCTGCAGCGACTGATTTCAAGTGCACGAATTGGTCAGTTCATAGTATTAGCAGGGAAACAATATTACAAGGAAATGAAGTTTATATGTTAGAAAATAATCCAAGAAAAATGTATCACTCTTGATCATAATTTTTCAGAGTATATAGTCCCTCATATTCAGTGTCTGGACCCCTTTACCCTATTTTAGCAAGAATCTAGCTCATGCTTGTCCTTAAGCGGTTTTATAATTAAATACAAAACAGGAACCATCTTAATTCTTCTTTCACTTGTTACTTGTGCACAGTTGGGGTAAGCATAAAAAGCTGGAAATCATTATTTTATTTTTTTGTGCGATTTCTCAAGGCTCTCATCAAAGAGGATATTTAACTATAGCTGCATTGAACTGGGAACCTAAATGTGCCAAACTTGTTAAAAAATCCTGTGCATGCAGTTCTTGGGACTGGAGAGTAATCTCCTGTAGGTTTAGCCAACTGCAAGCTCTGACCATCCCTAGTGAGCCTCATTGGCTGTGTGAATGTGAATCAATCTTTTAATTAGTTTCCAGCTTCAGCCATGCCCAGGCGATATGTTTCAGCTGTAGTTTTGGTTTTTGCCAAAACTAAAAATAAATAAATAGTATTTTCAGTCAGCATCCGAGGTCTCTTCTCTGCTAGCTGCTGGATTTTAGGCACAGAGGCCTTTTCTAGGCATGCCCCTGTCCATTTTAGCCTAGAATCATATTAGAACTTCTAGCTGGTAGCTGGTTTCACAGTAAGCAAAGTGTCAAATTCTGTGTAAAACAAATATGATGGAATTACTTAAATTAAGTTACATAGCTCAATGTGAACCCCTCCAGGTAGCATGCAGAGGCTCTATAGGAGTCTCCTGCTTTAATGAAAAATTTACAAATATCAGATCATAATTCATAAATGAAAAACTGAAAACTCAGGCTTTAATGCATCTTGATTTACAGCTAATGCACCTCTATCTTGCACATGCCTGTGTGGAAGGCTAGCATTGCACTAGCAAATACATTATTCCAAATGTTATTCAAAAGGTCAAACAATCCTCAGTACCCAGAGTCATCAGTCACAGACTTCTCAAGATCTGACCAATAGTTTGCTCTGCATTGCTGGGTGGGAGCTAAATGGCAGTTCTGCATGGTACCATCTGGAATGACATGAGTTTGATTTCCGAGTCTGAACTTCCATTCCCTTGCTGAATTAGTTCTGAAGCAAAGGCAACTAACAAGAGGGCAATCGTAGCAGCATTTTTCCTGTAAATAAAGTAACTGATTAGGATATCAATCAGGAAAAAAAAAATTTTGGCCCACCCTTAAAATAAAACTCTGAGAAAGGTTGAGGGAAAGCCAAAGTTCAAACAGTGGCGGAGAAGAGCTTGCACAGAGGGCTGCTGCAGGAGAGGAATATGATGTACTGTATTTACAAGGAAAGAGCAGGAGTGTGCGCCCCCCCTGGCTACACAGTTTCAGCAAAGTGAGTGGAGCTCGCATCAGGCTTCCGCAGTTCTATTCCACCAGCAAATTAAATTTCTCCGCCTCATCAAATTCAGCATTCATCTGGGCTGCCCATTCATCCAGGTCCGATTTCTAGGGAGACAGAAGAAATTAAATAAACATCCCAAAATATCAGACAGGCATTTTGCAAGTGCTGGCTTTGCTTCCTAGCCACTTAGAGAGCATCTGAAATGGACTTTGCCCAAAGCCTTCCTCACAGCTTGTTGAATCAAAATTTACAACAGATGCAAAAAACATCTAAGAAAAGTCTTCTCTTTCATCATGAGGAAAGCTTTGGGGTTTAAGACTAAATTTTAACCAATGAACATCCCACACCCTCCGATGCACTTGGACAGAGCAACATGACTTCTACAAGCTTCTGTTAGCACAAGAAACGCAAAGTCACAGAAAACTTCCAAAGTGGAAAGAGGGTCTCGTGGGTCTTCAGAATGGGCCGAGATGGTGCTTTTTGGAAGGATAAAATATAACCAAAAATAATAAAGTAGCAACTTATCTGACTCAAAATGTTTTTTGACTCGCTTTGAGGAGCAAACATCTCATCCTCAGGTTTCTAGAGAATGAGTGACAGATGATGCAAACAGCAAATACATCTGAATTATAAAATATATTACAGTGGAAAGTAAGGGGTGGAGTGTGTCAGCAAGTGACATGTATTAAAATATGAAATATTTTCAGGTCATTCTGTTGCCATCCCCTTCTTCCCCCTACCACTGTAATGCACTTTATTTCATTTTAATACTGCCCTTAGCACATTGTACTCTCTTTGTATCAGCATCTCACCGTATCACATACACCACCACATGCAGCTGTATCTTTTCTGTGATAGGGCCCTCAGTCTGGAATGTCCTTCATTCACACCTGTTTTTTTAATCTCCTTAGATAAATTTAAGGCAGAGTTAAAATGCCTACATTCAAAACTTCAATTTTATTCACTGACCCCCAAGCCCTGTTGTGGTCGGGATGGTTATAGGAGGTTTCACTCCCTCTACGTTTCATTCCTGAGATCTTTCACCTGCAACATTCACTGCAGTACTAAATTGCAGTATTATAATTGTTAAGCATTATCATTAGCATTTTTGTTGGGTTTGCTCATTTGAACATGCCACTCAAGTAAATTTTTATGGCTAGACAGCTTTTTTTTTTTTTTCTCTCCCATTGTGTGCATTTCAAATCTTTTACTATGTTGCAGTATTTTTTGATCCATTTTAAATAAGGCCACAATGAAATTTTATTTTTCATCAAAAAGTCTAAAAATCAAGTAAAAAAAATACATAGTAAACACAAAACAATCAAGTCAAAAAGAAGAAGAGAAGTGCACAAATCAAAATGAGCCAGCATTAAAAAATCATAAATCTTTGTTCACAGGTTACACTGGCATATTCAACCGAACATCCACTTTCAAATGGGAGGTTGATGCTGTTCATTTGACCCAGCATCAATCTCCCATTTGAAAGTGTTTAGTCATTTGAATATGCCTTGTAACCTGTGTTTACTGACCCAGCACTGACGTCTCATTTTGCGAGTGTTTGTTCAGCATCACAGCGAATCATTCAACATCTACAGCAATTAGCTTCATCCAACTATGAATTCAGTTATCTCAAAACATGGGAAAAAGCAGCTTGTCCATGAGAATCATATCTACCTGTTTTCTAAATGAACAGCCGATGACGTCCATGCTATCAGGATATGTGAAAAACAGGGGGAGGAGGGGACACCAGAGGGGTGTGTTTGGAAAAAAGGAATCAATGGTGACATGAATGTCATCAGACCCCAGAATCACACAGCAAGACCCGAAGCAGCCCAACTTATCAATGAAGTAACTGCCAGGGCAAGGACAACATAGGAGACACCACAGCAGATACTTACAGAAGTTGTTTTAGGGGCCATGTCAATGTTGGAGCACTTCTACCAAGAAAAGATTCATTGAAGAGAACAATTTGATCAGCAAGATGACTTGGGAGCATACCAAGGCTGCCTCAAACCATTGATGAAGGTTATGTCCCCCAGGAGATCAATATCAATGGCTTACAGCAGCAGTTCCTTCTATGTGACTCAGGTAAGCTCTTGCTCACACTGTGGATAGGGAGGAAAGAGCCAAGGGAATTATCCTCTGCATGTGCCTTAGGTTAGGTTTTATGATGGTGATTGGCTCTAAAACACTGCACAAAGTGGCAAAGCGAATATCAAATAAATCAATTCAAACCAAAACAATCAAAATCAAATCTGACTAAATTCCTTATATAAAAGGTATCTTGATCAAAATGTAATTGCCACATCAAATCATTCATTGATTATTCATAACCAATGCTTCAAAATATATTTACAATGAACAGCTAAGGTAAGATTTAATATCCAACCATTGAGAGATTTAATCACCTCCTAGAATGTTGACCATGCATATGTAGGCTCTTACTTAACTTTAAACAGTTTAATAATACATAATTATTGTTATTCACCAGTTCAAAAATGGTTCGCTGATGGAACGTTTTCCACTGAACCAGCCTTGTTTGAGCAACTTTACACAATCCATGCAGTCCACAGTACCGTATTTTCGCGGATATAACGCGCGCGTTATACGTGATTTTACGTACCGCGCATAACCCTCGCGCGTTATATGCCTGAGCGCGGTATACAAAAGTTTTTAAACATAGTTCCCACCCCGCCCGACGCCCGATTCACCCCCCCAGCAGGACCGCTCGCACCCCCACCCCGAACGACCGCTCGCACGCGCTCCCACCCGCACCCGCATCCACGATCGGAGCAAGAGGGAGCCCAAGCCCTCTTGCCCGGCCGACTCCCCGACGTCCGATACATCCCCCCCCCGGCAGGACCACTCGCACCCTCACCCCGAAGGACCGCCGACTCCCCAACAATATCGGGCCAGGAGGGAGCCCAAACCCTCCTGGCCACGCGACCCCCTAACCCCACCCCGCACTACATTACGGGCAGGAGGGATCCCAGGCCCTCCTGCCCTCGACGCAACCCCCCCTCCCTCCAACGACCGCCCCCCCCCCAAGAACCTCCGCCCGTCCCCCAGCCGACCCGCGACCCCCCTGGCCGACCCCCACGACCCCCCCACCCCCCTTACCTTTGGAAGTTGGCCGGACAGACGGGAGCCAAACCCGCCTGTCCGGCAGGCAGCCAACGAAGGAATGAGGCCGGATTGGCCCATCCGTCCTAAAGCTCCGCCTACTGGTGGGGCCTAAGGCGCGTGGGCCAATCAGAATAGGCCCTGGAGCCTTAGGTCCCACCTGGGGGCGCGGCCTGAGACACATGGTCGGGTTTGGCCCATGTGCCTCAGGCCGCGCCCCCAGGTGGGACCTAAGGCTCCAGGGCCTATTCTGATTGGCCCACGCGCCTTAGGCCCCACCAGTAGGCGGAGCTTTAGGACGGATGGGCCAATCCGGCCTCATTCCTTTGTTGGCTGCCTGCCGGACAGGCGGGTTTGGCTCCCGTCTGTCCGGCCAACTTCCAAAGGTACGGGGAAGGGGGGTGGGGGGGTCGTGGGGGTCGGCCAGGGGGGTCGCGGGTCGGCTGGGGGGGAGGGGGGTTTGCGTCGAGGGCAGGAGGGCCTGGGATCCCTCCTGCCCGTAATGTAGTGCGGGGTGGGGTTAGGGGGTCGCCGTGGCCAGGAGGGTTTGGGCTCCCTCCTGGCCCGATATTGTTGGGGAGTCGGCGGTCCTTCGGGGTGAGGGTGCGAGTGGTCCTGCCGGGGGGGGGGGGATGTATCGGACGTCGGGGGGGGGCATCAGGCTTTCAGGATGGGGACAGACCTTCAAGGGGGGACAGGACTTCAAGGGAGGACAGTGCACGGAAGTCAGGGGGGGTGAACGGAGAGTCGGGACAGCGCACGGAAAGTCAGGGCTGTAGGGATATTTCCGTATTCACACCTGAAGGTTAGGCCTCCATGATGTCATCAAGCCTGAACCATTGTTTCAAGAATCTCTCTCTGCAAGCAACTTTCCAGCATGAATTTTGCAAGAAGTAAGAAGAGTGATGCATTATGGGGATGTACCCGAATGTTGCTATTCAAGGGCATTCATCTGTGCTTTAATAATGGGACAGTGTGAATCTTGAAGAAATTATTCTGTTCTTATCTGTCTAACGGCCCTGGGTCTTCCAGCATATATGATACTTTATACAGAAAGGCTATTCATCAAGTTCTGTTTCTGGATTGGTCCGAGGAAGTCATCTGATGAGATTCAAGAAAAGAAAGGTGCTAATTAATTAATAGTTAGTTAGTCTGTGATAAGGTCCGGGGAAGCTCAGATCTGCTCACAGATGTTCTAATTGTAAACTTTTTCTTTCAATAATTAGACCTGTAAGTTACCTCGTGTGATTCTCTGCCTAAGAGATAGACATTCGGACATTTAAAAACTGTTCTGAACTTAGCACAGATAAACGGAACTTATTGCTGATGATTTATAGCCTCATCAAGGATTTTCAACACGTGTAACTTTTACAACGGTATTCCTGACGTCTTCCAGCTGACAAGAAAATTTTCTCTTCCACCTAATTGTGCCGGAGAGGCTAATTAAGGGTGAGCATACGGAAATTACTTTTATTAGCTTGGGAATTAGATAGGAATCAATTATAAAGGTAAAGGGTTGAAAAGTTACCTGGGTGATAATATAATCATTTGCTAATCAGGGATTATTATTATAAGGAATAGTGTGTGTTTAACAAGAAGTTTTACTTAGTTGTCTAACCATTAGATTGTGATAATCATGTACTGAGTTTCATTTGTGTAATTAGATATTTTGAACAATATTTAGATTCTGCAGCTGGCTTGTGAATTATATTTTTCTATTTTCATAATAAAGATATTTCTCATTAGCCTGGGTTTGTGTCGTATAATTAGACCATGATATTTGAACTTGAATAAAAGGTTATGGTTTTCTCTAGACCACTTAACAGAAACGTAACGTGTTTATAATACTGCTAAGTGAACCATAAATCCTTCTACAGATTTTGGGGGCTCGTTTGCCGGGATATCTAGGTTTCTAATTTACGACCGTAGCCATGTCTGTTGACACTGAGATTCAGATTTCGTGGCATGCTCTTGAAAAGGATGTTTTTCAGAAATTAGCTGTGCAAGTTTTAAAACAGACAGATTCTGATGTGTATTTTTCTGACCTGGTACGTTTATTACATGCAGATATAGAGGACTCTAATCAGGCGTACTGTTCAGTATTGCAGCGTCTCCTACATGCTCGTACTAAACCTACAGGAGAAAATTATTCAGAGCTTATCTGTGCGTTGTTGGCTTTTAAAACTTCTATCTCTTCTGGTTTATCTCAACAACGTCAGCTTCAGAGTGATTTATATGAGCAATTAGAGGATTGTAAAAATTCTTTGCAAGCTGAACGGACTCGTAATGATTCCCTTGAATTGTTAGTTTCTAATTGTGAAGATCAACATTCCGACTTTGATCAGGTGATGTCTGAGTTACGACATCAATGTTCTGAGTTGAATGCTGAACTTGAAAGTCAGAAAAAAAGTACAGTGAATATTTCTTGTGCGAAGTGTACCTCTTTAGTGACTCAACTTAATACTGTCCGGGCTCAGAAGGCAGATTTACAGCTTTCTTTATCTACTTGTCATAAAGATCATGATAAGAGTGCCGAGCTTGTTTCCAAATTGCAGAATGAACTTGCAGACGTAACTTCTGCTTATGTTTGTCTGGGTGATAAGTTAGACGCTACCGAACGTCTGTCTAATGATAAGGCAGCCCGTGCTGACAGGCAATTATGTGCCTTACAAGCGGACTTTGTTGAGTCTCAGAACCGACTTTCTGAAAGCGAGTTACAGATCAAAAAGCTAACTGGCTCGTTATGTCAGGCAGATGCCGATAATTTGGCTCTGCGCCAGAATGTTCAAGATATATCTTTCCAAAGAACTGCGTTAGCTGCTGATGTGAAAGTTTTACAAGACAAAGTTGCTGCTTTTTGTAGTGAGAGGGAAATTAAAACTGTCTCTTCCCCTGTGTCACCTCTTTATTCTCCTAAACCGGCTCCTAGGACCGTCTTTCGTTCTTTTTACAGCTCTAGTGGTGAAGGTAGTAACAGGAATTCGCAGGAGTGTTCTGATTCTACTGCAGATGACTTGTTGCCTAGTAACAAACCCTGCCCTGAGAAATTAGTGACACTAGCTGACTGCCCAGTGCAGCAACCACGCCCATTGCAGCAACCACGCCCTGTAAGGTCTATCTCAAATTCCTGTGACGTCACTGAACCTTCTGACTCTAAACCACACCCGGTAAGGTCAGTTTACAGTGAGCTTAAACAACCACCAGATGGCACCAAAGCACCAGACATTTCACAACATACTCCACAAAGGTCACAGCACAATAATGAAACAGGGAAAGAAACTCAAAAGAAAGGAGGTAGTTATACTATACCACCCTATCACGTACAGATAATGAAGATGTTTAAACAAATGATAGAACCTTTTAGAGAGGGAACTAAGCTAACTATTGAAGCACATTTGGCCTCAATACATGAGTTCTTTGAGACTTATGCAGTGACAGAGGACAGTGATAAGATTCGTTTACTCCGTTGGTCCTTTGCTTCTGAGTGTTCTGAGACATTGCGATCCATCATCACTGGTACTTCGGATGTGTTAGAGGTGGAACAACAACTCAAAAGACGTTATGGTACATACGCTGATTCCATTGAATCTCGCAAAGCTGCATTCCATTTGCGTTGTGGACTCCAAGAAAATCCCCGTGAATTTGCTTTCCGTCTGAAACGACATTTCTTTCCAGACAGGACTCCTTCTGAGGACGAACTGGAGTATGGAGAATTCCGATCTCTCTTTGCAAAAGCCTTGCCTGAATATATGAGTGTGGTTGTGGCTGGTATGAAAAAGGCCTCTTACTCATCGATCTTAGCCGTAGCCGAGGATTTCTATGATCATAAAGTCAGGGTTCCTGCAGGCCCATCTGAGAAACCGGTGCCCAAAGCACGATCTAAGGAATCTAAGCTGAGTGTTTGCACAGTTCAGAATTCACTTGCTTTGGAACCTAGTAGCTCTGTAGTTTCCACTCCAGGACCTGTTTCATCTCGTCCAGCGGACCAGACTTCCTCTTCTGATGCACCACCCAATAGGGATGGACCCAAGACACAGAAGAAGAGACGGCCCAATAAGCAACAGAAGCAGAGTGACCTCAGTGTGATAATGGAACAATTGGCTCAGGTGGTGGATCGTATTTCTGCCCTGGAATTGACTTCTAAACAATTGGCAGCATCTGTCCCCGCGAGAAAGGAACAGACCTCAAGGAGAAAGGATAACAATATCGGTTACAGGCCTTCTGGAACTCGAGTGGTCAAGTCTGTAGTAACTGATACCCATGATTCCACAGTAGACGACCTGGATGACACACCCGAATTGTTAGAGAATGATACCGCATGACTAGTCCGAGAACCAATTTCTCCACCCACTATTGTATCTTCTGTCCAAACAACATCTCCTGATGCTACACAAGACCTGGTACAATCCAGTGAATTATCTGAGAACACCGAGTGGCTTCCTTCGTGGGATTCCATTAAGTCACACAAGTATTTCTTGGGTAGGTTAAAGCCTATGGGTCAACGGTACACTTTACCTTTGTTTCTCCAACAGGTTTTGTCTTGTCCCGGTTTACTTGATACGGCTTCCGAAGTGACTTTGATCACTCAGGGACTATTCCAACGTTTGCAGACTACCCTGGGTACCCAGAATACACTGTTGATTGTTCCCAGTGATTTGTCTTTGGTTGCATATGGACATCAGAACATTGAGACAGTTGGTCAAACTTGGCTGACCTTGCAGTTAGGCAAAATGAATGTTAAACACCCAGTGATTATTACCACTAGTCCAGGAGAGGAGTTTTTGATTGGAAACGATCTTTTGAAGAGATTGCGGCCTATTTTGGATTACGTCCAAGAAGTGGTCTGGGCTCAGGTGACTCGTCCCCTTCCTTTTGGAAAGGTACCGACTACACGCCTTCCCCAGGTTACCAGTACTGTGGAACGAAACGATACTTCAATTCGAATAAATTTCCTGCGTTCAGCGGATCCACACATTTTGGAGCTACGGTATGCCAATGTTCCAGAAGGGGGTCCCACAGACCGCGAGATTGTCAGCGTTCCCAAGGAACAAATATCTGACATTGTTCTCCAGGCTGACCATTTGGAGATTGTTCTGAAGTCTACGTTCCCCGTGCCAGATCCACCTCAAGAGACTGTCCAAGACCCGACCTCATCTATTTCCAACTCTTTGACCTCTCATCCTCGTCTACTGGCTGTACTTCACCAGGATGATACTGACTTGTTTGTTGATGTTCACCTGCACGGTTCTGTCCCAGTTCAAGCTCAACTGCTACTCCAGAGTGACATCTCCATAATTAGTGAATCTTTTTACTGTCAACTTCAGCGAACCACATCAGTTCCGTTTGTTCGGCGCCACTCTACTCACCTACCTATACCAGGTCAGGGGGTCAAGCCTCTTGTTGGGGTTTGTAGCCTTTTGCTGACCCTGGGTTCTAAGACTTTCACTCATCACTTTTCTGTGGTGAAAGGCCTATATACATCCTTGTGTTTAGGATCAGAATGTCTTGTTCGTCTAGGAGTCTACGTTGATTTGGTGAACGGTGTGCTTTGGAGCAGATTGCAAGGCACCCCGGTAGAAGATGTGGACCTGATGGATGGTCTGAAGGCTGGACAACTTCTTCCTCAAGTTTGTGAAGTGGTTTGTGCTGAAGACGTCAAGATTCCTGGCCTTGTGCAGGATTTTGCTCTGCCTCTTCGTTTGGCCCATGGTCAACGCATGCTCGATGATATTGGCTTTTTCAACCCGAATTCCTCTTTTCTCGAGCATGGTCTTTCTCTAGGTGCTTTACCATGTCTTGAAGTACCTACCTCTTCTTTCCATGTATTGATTGTCAATGCTCAACCTACGGAAGTCTTTCTCTCCGCTGGAGAACATTTGGGTTTTCTAGTGGGTGAATCTTTTCCTGATGTTGAGGTAACGTTGCCTATCATTGGCAGCTTGTCTTCCATTGTTGACCCCTGCCAGGGGGGGGATATACTGGACCATATTTTTACCTCACCTAAAGGACTCATTTCACTGGACTTCCTTTGGCCATATGATGCATCGACTTCCCATGTAACAGTGGAGAATGATTTTTTGATTTTATCCAGGAAGTTAGCTCTGTCTGACCAATCTAAAGCGGTGAATGCCATTGATTCTTCATTTTTGCAAGAACAGATTGAAGACCAAGTGGAAATCTCTTCCAACCAACCTTTTTCTAAGTTTGATGCTATGGTAAAGGAACAAGTGGACCTAGCTGATGCGTGCTCTTCTGATGAAGAAAAGGCTCAGTTCACACAGTTGTTGTACAAGTATCGAGACCTTTTTGCAGTGGATTCTTATGACACTGGACTGACTGATCTACATGTGACCAAGATTCCTACGGATCTCCACAGTAAGCCCGTCTTCGTACGTCAGTATAAGATTCCTTTGGCCTCGTATGAGTCCGTGCAAGAGATACTTGATACCCTGGAAACTAGGGGTATCATTAGGCTTTGCAACAGTACATACAACTCACCTTTGTGGCCAATCCTGAAGAAGAATAACAGTTGGAGAATTGCCTTGGACTACCGACAGCTAAACAAGCGGGTACCCTTGTCTAGGTGGCCTATGGCCCATCTTGACCAGAGCTTGACTACCATCAAAGGAGCTAAGTATTTTACCAGTTTGGATTTAGCTTCTGGATTTTGGACAGTTCCTGTACATCCACTGGATCAATACAAACTAGCATTTACCTTTGGGAAGAAACAGTACACGTGGAATAGAACACCTTTTGGTTTTCTGAACTCTCCAGCTGAGTTCAACATATTTCTCCATAAAGCCCTTCCAGATGCGGAAGCTCGAGGAACTCTAGTCTATGTGGATGACATCCTGATCAAGAGTCCCACCTTTCAGAAACACCTGGAAGAGGTAGAACATGTGTTCCAACAATTGCAAAATGCAGGAGCTAAATTGACCCTTGCCAAAGGTCAATGGTGCCGAACATCTCTGAATTATTTAGGGTATGACATTTCCTCTGAAGGTCTTCGACCACAGAAGAAAAGGATACAGGCCCTACAACAGTTGAGGAAACCTACCAATTTGACGGAACTTCGTTCATTTTTGGGGATATGCAATTATTCTCGACAGTTCATAGATCAGTATGCAGAGATCTCTAGACCCTTGGTTGCCTTACTAAAGAAGGATGTACCTTGGACGTGGGGTCCTGAACAGGAAGATGCTATGCAAGAGATGAAAGAGCAGCTTAGTCGCTTTCCTTGCTTGGCCTACCCTGAGAGTGGTCGTGAATTCTTCATCGACCTAGGATTCTCCAAACACTCTATGAGTGCTGTCCTGTACCAGAAATACGACTCTGACAAGCGTGTGGTGGCCTATGCAAGCAAAGGCTTCACCGATGTAGAGAAGAAGTATTCTGAATGTGAGAAAGCTCTACTGTCAACTGTTTGGGCTCTTCAACATTTTCGGAGTTACATCCAAGGAGAAAAACTCATTGTAGAGACTTGTCATCAACCCATTAGTTTCTTGGGTAGTGACAAGATCAAGACTGGTCGTGTCTCCAATAGCCGAATAGTCTCATGGACTTTGGCTCTCCAAGGATGGCCTTTACAGGTAAAGTATGCACTGAAACATCGTAACACAGTAGCCCAAGGGATAGCAGAATTACATGATTGTACAGAACAAGATTCTCTTACAGGTATACCGGAACCTGATGTTCCACCAGAAGAGGAGGAACCCCATCGTCATCATCTTTACGATGAACAGCTATGTGCCAATATACCTCATGTCTACGTAGATGGCTGTGCCTTTCACCAGACCTCGACCCATAATTTGGTCGCAGGAGTAGGTGTAGTGTGGAATGTCGACACACCTATGGAAACCTTGAAGTATAGATTGGGTGATAAAACCAACCAATACGCAGAGATTGTAGCAGCCTTGGTCGCTGTACAGTCTGCGGTACAGAAGGGGATCCCAGAACTGATTATCTGTACAGATTCTGATTATGTGCGTCAAAACTTTGTGTCTCACTTACCCGTGTGGAAAAAGAAGGACATGTTAAATTCCAAAGGAAAGCCTGTCCATCATGGCGACTTGATTCTAGCCTTAGATCAATTGGTACGAGACAATGACATGACCATCTACTGGAAGAAAGTGAAAGGTCATGCTAAGGTTAATAGTTCTGACAAGATCGGAAATGACCTTGCGGATCAACTGGCCAAAGAAGGTGCTTTGTCAGGTGAATTATGGCAATGCCCTGAAGAGTTGTTTTCGATGGTACATGCTATTACTCGACGCCAAACGAAACAGGTAGTTGAAACACCTGTGGTGCAGTGGGGTAATGATATCCCTTCCTTTGATCTTGTAACCGCTCAGAAGACCGATCTTATCCTGGGAAAGTTCTATAACTTCATACAGAATCCACAGGATCATCCATTGTCTGAAGATGATCAGAAGGATGAAGAACTCAGGATACTCTACACCTCCAGAGAGAAATTTTCGATTCATCAGAACCTGCTCACTCGGACGAGTAAGCATGGTATTGTGCAGTGGGTTGTACCCCGTGCATATCGAGGAATCATGTTGCAACATGCCCATGATGAACCTTGTGCTGGACATAGAGGTGAAGAAGTTACCTATGAGACACTGAAGCAAGTGGCCTACTGGCCTCATATGCGGCAAGATGTGCAGTTATATACGAGAGGTTGCTTGACTTGTTGCCAATTTCAACCCTCTACACCACTTCACCGAGCACCCTTGAGAAAGAAGGGTTTGGTCATGCCCTGGTCCGACATCCAGATTGACTGGATTGGCCCAGTGGTCCGTTCCTCCCGAGGTAATAAGTATATGTTGACTGTCACTTGTTTGTTTACAAAGTGGATTGAGTGCTTGCCTGCACCCAATTGTACGGCAGAGACTACCGCTACCTTGTTACTGAATCATGTGTTCAGTAGGTGGGGTTTGCCCATGAGAGTGGACTCAGACCAAGGATCACATTTCACTGCAGAGGTGATGCGACACATGTGGAAGATGCTCGGAGTGAAAAGTAAATTGCACATAGCTTACCACCCTCAATCATCAGGACAAGTGGAAAGAGCGAATCGTACCATCATCACGATCCTGAAGAAGTACGTGTCTACCTCTGGTAAGAATTGGGACATGAAGTTACCTTTGGTACTGATGGCTATTCGTGCCACGCCTCACCGTTCTACGGGGGTGACGCCTTTTGAAATGATGACAGGTAGAGAAATGACATTACCAATTCATTTGTTGTATAGAACTAATGATGTAAATCTTTCTAGTGCTACTACTGCTCA
Source organism: Geotrypetes seraphini (assembly GCF_902459505.1). Classification (NCBI taxonomy): domain Eukaryota; kingdom Metazoa; phylum Chordata; class Amphibia; order Gymnophiona; family Dermophiidae; genus Geotrypetes; species Geotrypetes seraphini. Next base: position 68,857,445 of record NC_047091.1, on the reverse strand, counting down.
TGAATATGTCACCCATTTACGTAACCATTTACAGGGTGCATTTTCTTTTGCCCAGAAAAATCTGGAAATTGCTGCTAAAGGTAGAAAAGCCTATTATGATCATAGGACTACCACAAAGGAATACCAAATTGGCGACAAGGTATTCTATTACAATTTTGGCAAAACCAAGACCAAAGAAAGTAAATTTTTGCCAAGTTGGCATGGTCCATTCCCTATAGTGGAAAAAGCTTCACCTGTGGCCTATCAAATTCGCATCAAATCAAATTCTCCAGGTGCAGATGTCCTTAAATGGGTCCACATTAATCAACTGAGACCATGTCATCCCAGTAAATTTGCCCAGGATGAAACCATTGTTGTGATGAAGACATTAACCTAGCAACAGCCTAGGCTGTTCTCTCTCTTTTCTGTTTTTCAGATGGCGAAACGAGTTCTGCCGATGATGTTCCTGGTTGTCCTGCTGTTTGGCGTTGGTACCAAAGTAATCGATCCTGGTCCGCAGTCCCGTGTTGTCCTTCAAGATTCTCCTGGTTTCTTGTTCTTCCCATTCCAGATCCTGCTCCAGCACATCTTCTTTCGATGTTTCTCTTTTCCATTTGGGCTCTACTCCTACTGAAACTGAATTGGAAATCCTGGATGTTTTCCGTGGACATCCCATCAACTTTACTCTTGAAGTGGAACAATATTTAATGACAAAGCCTTCCCACACCATTGAACTGAAAGTTGATAATGATAAGCTTCATATTGAGGACTTTCATATTGGCACCTCCAATGTACATGAAGTTGTTGATACCCGCAGTATTGATCTTTTTATCACTGTTGTTATTCCAATTTTTGCCATTTTGTGGGTTCTCTTATTTGGGTTCTCTGTTTTTGCACTCTATGAGACCATCCGTATTAGACGTCTTATTCAACAGAAACCATCACATACTGACTTAAGAATGCATGATTTCATTGCGGCTATGAAAGAGTAATTTTGCTAGCCGTATTTTTGATTATGATCTTCCTGTCTTAACTTTTGCTTTGGCATACCTTTTGTGCCTTGCTAAGTAGTTATGATTTTTGATTTTATCATATATTGCCATTATTCAGTGATTTTATTATCATTTATTTGGCTGGGTTCATATATTTTGCCCTTGCCTTTATGATTATTATCCATTGATTATTGATATCTTTGATTTATCGCTGATTTATATGGTATTGCTTATGTTTATGCATTTTTATATCACCTTGGGTCTTGTCGATCCTTTCCTACTTAGTTAGGTTGAAGGTGAAATTAACTCCATTGAAGTTATTTCTCCTCCAAAAGGGGGGACTGTAGGGATATTTCCGTATTCACACCTGAAGGTTAGGCCTCCATGATGTCATCAAGCCTGAACCATTGTTTCAAGAATCTCTCTCTGCAAGCAACTTTCCAGCATGAATTTTGCAAGAAGTAAGAAGAGTGATGCATTATGGGGATGTACCCGAATGTTGCTATTCAAGGGCATTCATCTGTGCTTTAATAATGGGACAGTGTGAATCTTGAAGAAATTATTCTGTTCTTATCTGTCTAACGGCCCTGGGTCTTCCAGCATATATGATACTTTATACAGAAAGGCTATTCATCAAGTTCTGTTTCTGGATTGGTCCGAGGAAGTCATCTGATGAGATTCAAGAAAAGAAAGGTGCTAATTAATTAATAGTTAGTTAGTCTGTGATAAGGTCCGGGGAAGCTCAGATCTGCTCACAGATGTTCTAATTGTAAACTTTTTCTTTCAATAATTAGACCTGTAAGTTACCTCGTGTGATTCTCTGCCTAAGAGATAGACATTCGGACATTTAAAAACTGTTCTGAACTTAGCACAGATAAACGGAACTTATTGCTGATGATTTATAGCCTCATCAAGGATTTTCAACACGTGTAACTTTTACAACGGTATTCCTGACGTCTTCCAGCTGACAAGAAAATTTTCTCTTCCACCTAATTGTGCCGGAGAGGCTAATTAAGGGTGAGCATACGGAAATTACTTTTATTAGCTTGGGAATTAGATAGGAATCAATTATAAAGGTAAAGGGTTGAAAAGTTACCTGGGTGATAATATAATCATTTGCTAATCAGGGATTATTATTATAAGGAATAGTGTGTGTTTAACAAGAAGTTTTACTTAGTTGTCTAACCATTAGATTGTGATAATCATGTACTGAGTTTCATTTGTGTAATTAGATATTTTGAACAATATTTAGATTCTGCAGCTGGCTTGTGAATTATATTTTTCTATTTTCATAATAAAGATATTTCTCATTAGCCTGGGTTTGTGTCGTATAATTAGACCATGATATTTGAACTTGAATAAAAGGTTATGGTTTTCTCTAGACCACTTAACAGAAACGTAACGTGTTTATAATACTGCTAAGTGAACCATAAATCCTTCTACAGGGCGGGCGAAAGGAGAGTCGGGCAGCATGCGCGTTATATGCCTGAGCGCGGTATAGAAAAGTTTTTGTACATATCATCGTGATTTCTGCGCGCTATACCCCTGTGTGCGTTTTACAATGGTGCGCATTATATCCGCGAAAATACGGTAGTCTCGCTGTCCTAGTATTGTTCAGCAACAAGGCTTACAAGACCCGTGCAACACACCAGAGACTGCTACAAGAGCTGAAGAACATACAGCCAAGACTCTAGCCACAAAAACTGATGATGGATTTTGAACAAGCTGGAATCCAGGCATTTGATAATGAATTTCCTAATACTGAGAACACAGGTTGCTTCTTCTACCTATCACAGGCAGTTTGGCGTACAGTTCAGAATGAAGGACTGAAAGTGCAATAAGAAGGTGATCCCAATTTTACCCGTTGGATCCAAATGCCACAAGCCATTGCATTGCATTTGTCCCAACTGAGAACATTCTGCAATCATTTGAAGAATTGCAGGTAGATCCCAACTTTCCTCAAGAAGTGATACCAATAGCAAATAACTTTGAAGACACCTATATTGGCCGAATGAATCACAGAGGACGTCAAGCTCCACTGTTTCCAGTTCAATTTTGGAATGTGTATCAATGAATGTTAAATGATCAGCATCGAACAAACAATGATATTGAAAGATGGCACAGCAGCTTTCAAGAGACATGTGGTACCCATTCTCCGAATATATACCAGTTCATCAACTACCTGAAATATCAGCACGGTCTCCATAATTTTGAAATCACAGCCAGCAATCCTGTCAATACAAGAAATAAAAAATATGCTGCAATTTCAGCAAGGATCAAACCTATTGTGCAAGATTTTGAGAATCAGATTTTGGTTGACTGAGAGGCAATGCATAAAATTTTGAATTTTAGTTTGTTGCGATATGCTTTCTGGTGTTTTCTTTGACTTTTTGATTTTACAAGAACAGCTGGAAGGGTTGAGGTTAATGCTTAGTAGTATAAATGTAATGTGAGCCTAAGGATGGGTGGGATGAAGGGCAGGGTGGGAGGGCCTAGGCCACAGCAGAGTTGTGTGTAGCCTGAGCTGCATAAAACTACCAATTACCAGATAGACAAGTGTACATTAATCTATTGAAGTAGGGGATTATTCCCTACAAAGAGAAAAAAAAACCCTGGAATCAGATATAAGGTTTATAGACCTTTTAAATGCTGGAATGAGGAGTGCAGGGAGGGGCCCAGCTAAGAGCACTGGTCACAGGTAAGTGTTGGACCAAACAGAGTAAAATCCTGTCACAGTCAGAGAAGTATACAGTGTTCCCCCACGAATTCGCGGACTCAGTTATTCGCGGTATTTTCTGACTGCCTCTTCCGGTAAGAAAATACAGGGAATGAGTCCGTGAATCAGCCTTCTGCATAGCCGATTCCTCCTCCTCTCCCCCCGGTCAGCCAATCAGCATTCTGCACAGTCGATTTCTCCTCCTCTTCCCCCCTGGTCAGCCAATCAGCCTTCTGCACAACTGATTCTTCCTACTCTCCTCCCCAGGGCATACCGGGTATGATTTACTGCACCCTCTTGTGCACCAGCTGCCCTCTCCTGCCTTTTTACAGACTCAAAACTGCATTCGTGGTTTTTCAAAATTTGCGAGTGTTCCTGGATCGGAACCCCTGCGAATTTCAGGGAAGTACTGTACATTAATCTATTGAGGTAAAAGATATTCCCCACAAAGAGAGAACACATGATACAAAGGCCTCTATCAAAGGATCCCTTTTGTCCGGTGGTACCTACTTGGATGGATTTTTATTTACAGACTGGTCAATGTAATTATATATGCATGATTTATCATTTTCTTGTAATTGAGAAAAGATCTACTCTGGTCTGGAAAGCATTATATTTTATGGAGGATACAAAGCTAAGACCTCTCTTTAGAACTTCTCTATATATATCTGTCAATGACATATTTGAAAGATTAAATATTGGGATATTAATTTCCAGTTGTTCCTGTATTGGTATGGCCTGTTCTATTGATGGTTGCTGTAGGTATCTCTTCCTCTCCCTCCGTTTATAGGGTGGCCATATTTAGATTTGATTTTTTTTTGTAGATAAAATGTCCTCTATTGACTTCTTTAATGGTAAGAAGTTGTGAAAGTATCATGGGCTGATTATAGTTTGATCAAATTCGAACTTAAATTAGATAATAATTTTATTTTTTATATACCGCCAAAGCTAAAGTAGTTAAAGGCGGTTTACAATAAGAAGTGCTGTACAGTCAGCGAAGACATAACACAAAATGTATTTTCTCCAATTAATATTGTAAACTTGATTCAATTAAGCTATCAAATTTAAAATCTGTTTTATCATCAAAACTGGTTTGAGTCTTTGGATGTTTCATCAGCAGTATATTTATGAAATTCAGCTTTGCTAGAATCCCTAGATGCAGGTTGCTCCTAAGAAGTTATATCAAACTGTTCAAGCCAAAAGGGTCCTATGGTTTAATAATGAGCTTAGTGATCTTAGGCAAAAATTGACAATCGGCAAGAAATTGAAGACTATAATTTTAAGTCTCATAAGAACAAGAAGTTGAAGACTATAATCTTATGTCTCATAAGAATTGCCATACTGGGACAGCGAAAAAGGTAAGGAAAAAGAGATTAGCTCGCAGGAAGCTAAAATATCTAGAAAAGTTAAGAGAGGTTGGTCGAATAGTCAGGAAAGCAAAGATGCAAATGGAAGAAAAAAATAGCCAACACTGTAAAGTGGTCCCTCTTCACAAAAGTGGAAGTAAGGAAGAAATAGGAAACTACAGGCCGGCAAGTCCAACTTCTGTGTTAAGTACCGTATTTTCGCGGATATAACGCGCGCGTTATACGTGATTTTACGTACCGCGCATACCCCTCGCGCGTTATATGCCTGAGCGCGGTATACAAAAGTTTTTAAACATAGTTCCCACCCCGCCCGACACCCGATTCACCCCCCCAGCAGGACCGCTCGCACCCCCACCCCGAACGACCGCTCGCACGCGCTCCCACCCGCACCCGCATCCACGATCGGAGCAAGAGGGAGCCCAAGCCCTCTTGCCCGGCCGACTCCCCGACGTCCGATACATCCCCCCCCCGGCAGGACCACTCGCGCCCTCACCCCGAAGGACCGCCGACTCCCCAACAATATCGGGCCAGGAGGGAGCCCAAACCCTCCTGGCCACGGCGACCCCCTAACCCCACCCCGCACTACATTACGGGCAGGAGGGATCCCAGGCCCTCCTGCCCTCGACGCAAACCCCCCTCCCCCCCAGCCGACCCGCGACCCCCCTGGCCGACCCCCCCGACCCCCCCACCCCCCTTCCCCGTACCTTTGGAAGTTGGCCGGACAGACGGGAGCCAAACCCGCCTGTCCGGCAGGCAGCCAACGAAGGAATGAGGCCGGATTGGCCCATCCGTCCTAAAGCTCCGCCTACTGGTGGGGCCTAAGGCGCGTGGGCCAATCAGAATAGGCCCTGGAGCCTTAGGTCCCACCTGGGGGCGCGGCCTGAGACACATGGTCGGGTTTGGCCCATGTGCCTCAGGCCGCGCCCCCAGGTGGGACCTAAGGCTCCAGGGCCTATTCTGATTGGCCCACGCGCCTTAGGCCCCACCAGTAGGCGGAGCTTTAGGACGGATGGGCCAATCCGGCCTCATTCCTTCGTTGGCTGCCTGCCGGACAGGCGGGTTTGGCTCCCGTCTGTCCGGCCAACTTCCAAAGGTACGGGGAAGGGGGGTGGGGGGGTCGTGGGGGTCGGCCAGGGGGGTCGCGGGTCGGCTGGGGGGGAGGGGGGTTTGCGTCGAGGGCAGGAGGGCCTGGGATCCCTCCTGCCCGTAATGTAGTGCGGGGTGGGGTTAGGGGGTCGCCGTGGCCAGGAGGGTTTGGGCTCCCTTCTGGCCCAACTACACAAAGGTACGGGGAAGGCGGGTGGGGGTGTCGTGGGGGTCGGCCAGGGGGGTCGCGGGTCGGCTGGGGGACGGGCGGAGGTTCTTGGGGGGGGCGGTCGTTGGGGGGAGGGGGTTTGCGTCGAGGGCAGGAGGGCCTGGGATCTCTCCTGCCCGTAATGTAGTGCGGGGTGGGGTTAGGGGGTCGCCGTGGCCAGGAGGGTTTGGGCTCCCTCCTGGCCCGATATTGTTGGGGAGTCGGCGGTCCTTCTGGGTGAGGGTGCGAGTGGTCCTGCCGGGGGGGGGGATGTATCGGACGTCGGGGGGGGGCATCAGGCTTTCAGGATGGGGACAGACCTTCAAGGGGGGACAGGACTTCAAGGGAGGACAGTGCACGGAAGTCAGGGCGGGCGAAAGGAGAGTCGGGCAGCATGCGCGTTATATGCCTGAGCGCGGTATAGAAAAGTTTTTGTACATATCATCGTGATTTCTGCGCGCTATACCCCTGTGCGCGTTTTACAATGGTGCGTGTTATATCCGCGAAAATACGGTAAATGAATGAAAATGCTTTTAAAAGAGAGAGACTATTGATGTTTGTGGAAACCAGTGGATTACAGGACCTGAGGCAACTTGGATTCACTAGATTAATTTCTTTGACTGGGTGACCCGAGAATTGGATAGAGGGAGTATGCTAGATGCGGTTTTATTTAGATTTTAGCAAAGCCTTTTGACAATGTTTGACACAGACATCTAATAAATAAACTAAATACCCTTGTGATGGGCCCCAAAGTAACAGACTAAATCAGGAACTGGTTGAATGGAAAGCGACAGAGTAGTGGTCAATGGAGAAAGGGATGTTACCAGTGATGTGCTCAAGATTTCATTATGCCCACTCTACAGCCAAGGACACTGGAACGCTCTACACTCAGAGCAGGTATGGCACTTGAGCACTAAAGAGCATGCTCTATACCCCAAAATTGCCCTGCACTCAGCATTCAGAAAAAAGGAAAGAGCATCACACACTAAGATGAGATCATGTCTGAGATTCAGAGGAGAAGCACTGAATTTTCACCATGAAGACCATAGTCAAGCCCTAGAAAAAGCCTCATCTCTGATAATGGAGCTACCCCAGAGAACTGAAGAAAATATCATGTTCTCCTCTCAATAGGGCAATCATTTCCGAGAGACAAATAGAAGGGGGCCACACAGCCGCTTATCCTACAGGGCCAATGAAGCACGCCTAGGGTGCAGGCAACTTAAGCAAGAGACCCAGAGCAACATCCTGTGTCAGGCCTATCATCCCACGCAAGCTCCTAAACAAGCCATCAGAGGGACAGAGCTTGAACACCTATTTCCAATGTGACTTAAGGAAAATGTTCTAGTGACCCTGCTATTCTTTCTCTGTGAAAAGCATACAGGAACAAGGGAAAACCCCTGAAACAGAGACCTAGGGATTTATCTGCTCTCCTGAAATCATCCTGGCAAAAGCTAAGAAAGCTTTAAACTGAAGAAGGCAGCGCAAAAGGAAGGACACCGCCATGTCCCCCTGAACACCATCTATGAGCACTATCCCTACTAACATGGCAAGTGGAAGATAGAAACTGGCTATGCTAAGGGCTAGGCTCTGTAACTGGCCCTGACCATCTAATCCAGAGGTGTCAAACTCAATCACATTAAGGGGCCAAAATCCAAAACACAGGCTAAGTCGCGGGCCAGACCCCACCCCCATACTACTACTAATTATAGCATAATATTTTCCATTTATTTTTCATATATACACACACAATATAATCTCATTAACACATAATGGTTAACCACAAAATTAAAACTACACAAAACACACTGTATGCTTCTCAACATTCATTCCTACCAGAACACAGATAACCACTATGAAAATACAGGACCAAAAAAGCACAGTTACTTACCGTAACAGGTGTTATCCAGGGACAGCAGGCAGATATTCTTGACTGATGGGTGATGGCACCAACGGAGCCCCGGTACGGACAATTTTAGAGTGATTGCACTCTAAGAACTTAGAAAGTTCTAGTTAGGCCGCACCGCGCGTGCGCGAGTGCCTTCCCGCCCGACGAAGGTGCGCGGTCCCCAGTTAGGATAAACCAGCTAAGAAGCCAACCCGGGGAGGTGGGTGGGACGCAAGAATATCTGCCTGCTGTCCCTGGATAACACCTGTTACGGTAAGTAACTGTGCTTTATCCCAGGACAAGCAGGCAGCATATTCTTGACTGATGGGTGACCTCCAAGCTAACAAAAAGAGGGACGGAGGGAAGGTTGGCCATTAGGAAAACAAATTTGTAAAACAGATTGGCCGAAGTGTCCATCCCGTCTGGAGAATGCATCCAGACAATAGTGAGATGTAAAAGTATGAACTGAGGACCAAGTAGCAGCCTTGCAGATTTCCTCAATGGAAGTGGAACGGAGGAAAGCTACAGACGCTGCCATAGCTCTAACCTTGTGGCCCGTGACAGAACCTTCCAGTGTCAGGCCCGACTGAGCATAACAGAATGAAACGCAAGCAGCAAGCCAATTGGATAGGGTGTGTTTAGATACAGGATGACCCAACTTGTTAGGATCAAAGGACAAAAACAGTCGAGGAGATGATCTGTGAGGTTTGGTGCGTTCAAGATAGTAAGCCAGAGCACGTTTATAGTCCAAGGTATGCAAAGCCTGTTCACCTGGATGGGAATGAGGCTTTGGAAAAAATACAGGTAGGACAATGGACTGATTAAGATGAAAGTCAGACACAACCTTAGGGAGAAACTTGGGATGTGTACGGAGGACCACCTTATCATGGTGAAAAACAGTGAAAGGTGGATCGGCTACTAGTGCATGCAGCTCACTGACCCTCCTGGCAGAAGTGAGAGCTATAAGGAAGACCACTTTCCAAGTAAGAAATTTGAAATGCGCTGTGGCCAAAGGTTCGAAAGGAGGCTTCATTAAAGCAGAAAGAACCACATTGAGATCCCAGACTACAGGAGGGGGCCTAAGAGGTGGTTTCACATTGAAAAGGCCCCTCATGAACCTAGAAACCAAAGGATGAGCCGAGAGGGGTTTTCCATGTACCGGCTCATGAAAAGCAGCAATTGCACTAAGGTGAACTCTGATAGAAGTAGATTTAAGGCCAGAGTCAGACAAGGAAAGAAGATAGTCCAACACCAGTCCCACTGCTAGAGACATGGGATTATGGTGATGTAAGAGGCACCAGGAAGAAAACCAAGACCACTTCTGTTGATAACACTGAAGAGTGGCCGGTTTCCTGGAAGCATCAATGATAGAACGGACAGGCTGAGAAAGGCGTGAATGAGCCGAAGTCAGCCCGAGAGAAACCAAGCTGTCAGGTGCTGAGACTGCAGGTTGGGATGCAGAAGGGACTGTTGATGCTGAGTAAGCAGAGAAGGAAACAGTGGAAGAGGTATGGGTTCCCTGGAACTGAGTTGAAGTAGAAGGGAGAACCAATGTTGCCTGGGCCACCGTGGAGCGATGAGAATCATGGTGGCCCGTTCCCTCTTGAGCTTGAACAATGTCCGCAACAGGAGCGGTAGAGGGGGAAATGCATATAGGAAGAGACTGGTCCAATCCAGGAGAAATGCATCGGGCGCCAGACGGTGAGGAGAGGAGAGTCTGGAGCAAAACAGGGGCAGTTGATGGTTGTGGGGAGCTGCAAAAAGGTCCACTTGAGGAGTGCCCCATTGAGTGAAAATGGACTGAAGAGTCATGGGATCGAGAGACCATTCGTGAGGTTGAAGAATTCTGCTGAGATTGTCTGCTAAGGAATTCAGTTCCCCTTGAATGTAGACAGCCTTCAGGAATAAGTGACGAGCTGTCGCCCAAGACCAAATCCTTTGGGCTTCCTGACACAACAGGCGGGAGCCCGTCCCTCCCTGTTTGTTGATGTAGTACATCGCAACTTGATTGTCTGTGCAAATGAGTAGTACTTGAGGGAAGAGAAGATGTTGAAATGCCTTGAGGGCATAAAACATCGCTCGGAGTTCCAGGAAATTGATGTGGTGTTTCTTTTCCTGGGTAGTCCAAAACCCCTGAGTTTGGAACTCGTTCAAGTGAGCTCCCCAGGCATAGGGGGAGGAATCTGTGGTGATGACTAGTTGATGAGGAGGTAGATGGAACAGCAGACCTCTGGATAGATTTGAGGATGTCAACCACCAAAGAAGCGACTGTCGAAGAGACGAGCTCACAGATATGTGTTGTGAACAAGGATCCGTCGCTTGGGACCACTGGGTCGCTAAGGTCCATTGAGGAGTACGCAGGTGGAGACGTGCGAAGGGTGTGACATGTACTGTGGAGGCCATGTGTCCCAAGAGCACCATCATGTGATTTGCAGAGGTGGAAGTTTGCTGAAACACCTGCTGACAGAGATAAAGGATGGTGTGAAGGCGGTTTGGTGGAAGAAACGCCCTCATCCGAATAGTGTCCAGAATGGCTCCAATGAATTGAAGTCGCTGAGTTGGAATGAGGTGCGACTTGGGTAGATTGATTTCGAACCCCAACAGTCGAAGGAAGTGAATGGTCTGATTGGTGGCAAGCTGAACCGCCTGAGGAGAATGAGCCTTGATTAGCCAGTCGTCCAGATAAGGGAAGACTTGAAAGTTGTGAGAGCGGAGATAGGCCGCAACCACAATCAGAAATTTGGTGAACACCCTGGGAGAGGAGGCCAGGCCGAAGGGTAACACCTTGTACTGATAATGATGTTGGTTGATGAGAAAGCGTAGATATTGCCTGGACGTCAGGTGGATAGGAATGTGTGTGTACGCCTCCTTGAGATCGAGGGAGCATAGCCAGTCGCCCTGAGAGAGAAGAGGGTATAGGGTGGCAAGAGATAGCATTTTGAACTTCTCCTTGACCAAACATTTGTTGAGATCTCTGAGATCTAATATTGGTCTGAGGTCTCCGGTTTTTTTGGGTACTAGAAAGTACCGGGAGTAAAATCCCTGGCCTCGCTGATCTTGAGGAACTTCTTCGATGGCGTTGAGAAGAAGGAGGGATTGAACCTCTTGAGCGAGAAGGAGGGACTGAGACTTGTTGGAAGCAGACTCTTTTGGTAGGCCTAACGGCGGAGGAGTCTGGAAGGCCGTGGGCTATGATCGAGAGCACCCACTGGTCGGTGGTGATTACTTCCCATCGAGAGTGAAAAACGTGAAGTCGACCTCCTATGGGCTGTGGAAGAGGACAGGAGGGAGGAAGACTGGCAATGCCCTGGAGAAGGGAGTCAAAAGGGCTGCGTCGGCTTAGTTTGAGGGGCAGGCTTTACGGTAGGCGGCTGTTGCTGACGAGCCTGTTGGTGCTGTTGGCGTTGCCTCCGAGGTTGAGGAGGATGAGGCTGAACCGGCCGAGCAGAAAACCTCCTCTGATACGATGGTTGTTGTCTAAATGGACGAGGAGGAGGAGGCTTCTTCTTATTTTTCAACAAGGTGTCCCACCGTGTTTCATGGGCAGAAAGCTTTTGCGTGGTGGTATCCATGGACTCCCCAAACAGCTCATCCCCTAGGCAGGGCGCATTGGCAAGCCGGTCCTGGTGGTTCACATCCAGGTCTGAGACTCGGAGCCATGCCAACCGTCTCATCGCTACAGACATAGCAGTGGCCCGTGAAGTCAGTTCAAAAGTATCATAAATTGAACGGGCCATAAACTTCCTGAGCTGCAAAAGGCTGGAAGTGCATTGTTGAAATGCAGGAAGTTTTCGGTCCGGAATATACTTTTGAAAAGAGGCCACCTGTTGGATGAGATGTTTCAGGTAAAAAGAGAAGTGAAACGCGTAATTACCTGAACGGTTGGCCAACATCGCATTTTGGTAAAGACGTTTCCCAAATTTATCCATGGCCTTGCCCTCTCTGCCAGGAGGGACAGAGGCATATACACTAGCTCCCGTAGATTTCTTCAGGGTCGACTCCACCAGCAGAGACTCATGGGGAAGTTGGTGTTTGTCAAACCCTGGAATAGGAATCACTTTATAAAGTGATTCCAGTTTCCTAGGGGCTCCTGGAATTGTTAGAGGAGTTTCCAAATTCTTGTAAAAAGTTTCCCTCAAGATGTCACTAACCTCTCCACGAACATATTCTCATGCATAAAGAACCTCCAATCCTGGGCATTCACAATGCATATGAAACTAAACGAGTCCAAAACAAAACTCCTTTGGCTCGGCCAAAAATTAGACCATCTACCTTCCTCCATCCCATTGTCCACCGGCCCCCCATTACAGCTCGAGTTCTTAAGCAAAGTTCTGGGTGTCACCTTAGACTCTTCTCTATCCTTCAACGAACATCTCCAATCCCTGGTGAAGAAATGCTTCTTCAGCCTTCACATGCTAAGGAAAGTCAGACCCTATTTTCACCAAAAACACTTTGCAGTCCTAGTACAATCCATCATCCTCTCCAGATTGGATTATTGCAATTCTATCTACCTCAGCCTAACCAAGAAAAGCCTCCACAGACTTCAGCGGATTCAGAACGCCGCAGCTAAGCTTGTTTTTGCGAAAAGCAAATTTGATCACGTCTCACCACTCCTGTCTAAGCTCCATTGGCTCCCAGTAATCCCCAGGATCCACTTCAAATGTGCGTGTCTGGCCTACAAGATCCTACATGGCATCCTTCCTGCCGTTATCCCTCTATCCTGGAACTCCCCAACCCCTACTTCCTCCAGATCCTCCCAAATTTTTAAACTATCCTTCCCTTCCATAAAAGGTATTTCCCATGTAGGCAAACTTGGGTCATCCCTCCCCTTTAGAATCACTGAGATCTGGAATAACCTCACCTCCCCTCTCCGAACCTCAAGCTCCCTCCAACTCTTCCACAAACACCTAAAAACCTGGCTATTCTCAAAACTGTAACACTTCCCCCCTCTTAGGCCTCTCACCTTCCCCCTTTACACCTAACTCTTTAATCTCTCCACTGTAGTTCCTCTCTCATCTTTCTTCCTGTAAACCGTGCCGAGCTCCGCATTCGTGGAGATGGTGCGGTATATAAACCCAAGGTTTAGTTTAGTTTAGTTTAGTAACTTCAAAAACTCTTTGGGAGGTTGGTCAAAATCCAAGGCATCGAGAAATGCCTTGGATTTTTTAGAGTCAGACTCTAGAGGAATTGAAAGGGTGTCTGACATCTCCTTTAGGAACTTGGTGAAGGAGGAGTGCTCTGGCTTACTAGCAGGATCCTGCACCGATGGATCATCCTCATCAGACGAATAATCTTTCTCGGTACCGAGGGGATCGTCAGAGTCATCCCACAAGTCAGGGTCCCATACCGATTGAAGACGGCCCTGAGAAAGGGGAGTAGAGGATTCGGTATGCTTGGTCTTGCGTACCGATTTCCCTGAACGTGTCGATACCGTACCTGGTGACTGCACAGCGGTACGGGTGTCACGGTACCGGATCAGAAGCCGAGTAAGCAGTACGCCGAAGAGACTTCGGCTCTGCCGACAGAACAGGCATAGATATAGATTTTTGCGGTGCCGATAACGTCGATGCCGATAAAAGGGGCTGGTCGACAATCGGCACCGAAGGCTCAGTAGGTACCGACACTGGAAGGTTCGGAGTCAGTAGAGCCGGGAGCAATTGTTGCAGTTGCTCCTTAAGTTGGACCTGTAGGATGGAGGCAATACGCTCATCCAGAGTCGGTCCCGATGGCACCGGTACCGCTTTTTTCTTGCTCGGTACCTGCGGTGCAGCTTGACGCTCAGGCGAAGTCGATGCCGATGAAGAGGCAGTAACTTCAATGGGAGCGGAGCGCTTACGGGGCCGGCGCGCAGTCTGCAGGACTTGGCTCACTGCATGCTCGACTGGCGGCCCGAGAACACTAGGGGAAGGCTTCTTAGCCGGCTTACCTACGGGGTGCGACACCGGCGATGGATCTTGCGGTGCCGACACTACCGGTGTCGACTTGGAGGAAGTTGCAGGAGTCGATACCGGTGGAACTTCCATAGCGGTACCGAAAAGGATCCGCTGCTGTATTTGACGATTTTTTAAAGTTCTCTTTTGAAGAGAACTACAGCGGGTGCACGTTTCTGCCCTATGGTCCAGACCCAGACACTGCAGGCACCACTTGTGCGGGTCGGATAATGATATAGGGCGCGCACACCGCTGACACTTTTTAAAACCCGGTGAAGGGGGCATGAAGGGAAAAACGGCCATAGCAAAATCGAAGCCTGAGGCTTCGATGGTGCCAACAGGCCCCGCCGGGGCCGACCGAAAAAAATTGAAAAAAAGTGATTTTTTTTTTTTTTAACACAAACGAAATAAAATAAGAAAGAGAACAATTCTCGAAGAAAAAGAACGCGCGAGCGGGAAGGCGAGTAACAATGAAAAAAATTTCCAACAGCCGTTGGAAACACGCGTATTCTTAGCTCCGCGGAAACTAAGAAACTGGGGACCGCACGCCTTCGTCGAGCGGGAAGGCACTCGCGCACGTGCGGTGCGGCCTAACTAGAACTTTCTAAGTTCTTAGAGTGCAATCACTCTAAAATTGTCCGTACCGGGGCTCCGTCGGTGCCGTCACCCATCAGTCAAAAATATGCTGCCTGCTTGTCCTGGGATAACTAAAAGTACTAATATTTATTTTTTTTTTAAATCCTAAGATTCAAGACTCTGCATACAGTACAACCCCCAGAGAAAAAGAAACAAATGTATTTCTTCCTGAGCAGTGCAAAATAGACAGCAGACTAAAATTCTCAAAATTGACACAATTCAAACACTAAATTGAAAATAAAATCATTCCCCCTCCCTCCCTCCATGCTGTGCCTCCCTCCGGCAGGTGTCTTACCTTCTGGACTTTTTATACAGCCCACGGTCCAATGCCCCCAGTGTTATCTTGTGGCCGGCTCCCTCCTCCTCACGGAAGCAGTGTGCACGAAGCCGTATGCAGCGGCTCCTCGCGTGTTCTGTGCCTGAACTGGAAGCTTTCTCTCTGACATCGCAACGTCAGAGGGATTACTTCTGGATGAGGCGTGGGATGTGCAAGGAGGCACGGGACGTGTAAGGAGGCACTGCATACAGTTTTGTGCACTGCAGCTGTGAAGAGGGAGCTGGCCACAAGATAACACTGGGGGCATTGGACCGGGGGCATAAAACGGCCAAGCGGGCCGGATTCGGCCCGCAGGCCTTAAGTTTGACACCTGTGATCTAATCCACAGTTCTTCAACCGCCGGTCCGCAGACCGGTGCCTATCCGCTGAAAATTTCTGCCGGTCCGCACAGGGCCGGCGATATCAAGTCGGCAGTTAAATTTCCTGCCAACTGCGGTTCCTCCCGACTGTGTTCCTGCTGATTAATGTTCCTCCCAGCCTCAGGCGATCAAGATAGGCAGCCAACGTCGGGGCCTTCCCTCTGTGAGTCTCGCCTGTTCGGAAACAGGAAGTTGAAACAAAATAGGCGGGACTCAGAGAGTGAAGGTCCCGACGTCGGCAGCGTGTCTTGATCGCCACCCCTGCCGAGTTGCTGAAGAGGGCCGCGGGGAAGTTGCGATTAGACCGGAGAGAGCTGCAGATTCAGGTGCAGGTGGAGGGAGATGGTCAGCGTGTGCGAACAAGATCCTGGGGAGCCTTCACAGTGGCTGTCTCCCCTCCCACCAGCTCTCCAATTTGCCAGGGCAGTGATTTACCGGCAACTTCCTGCAGGCAAGTACCGAGAGCTGGTGGAAGGGGAGGAAGCCACTGTAGGAGGCTGGGAAGGTGCTGCAAAAGGGAGAGCTGTTACTGGTCTTGAAGGGAGTTAGAAGGAGAGATGCTGCTGAGAGGGGAGGAGGGAAAGGGATGGGAAGAAAGTTAATGTTGGATAGAGGGAGGAGGGAAGGGAGAAGAAGGAGAGATGCTGCTGGGAGGGGAGGAGGGAAAGGGATGGGAAGAGAGTTACTGTTGGATAGAGGGAGGAGGGAAGGGAGAAGAAGGAGAGATGCTGCTGGGAGGGAGGAGGGAAAGGGATGGGAAGAGAGTTAATGTTGGATAAAGGGAGGAGGGAAGGGAGAAGGAAAAAAAGGAAGGAGGGTAGGGAGAAAGAAAAAAAAGGAAGGAAACAGCTGGCAGGGAGATTACAGGAGGGGAAGGGGGTCAGGGTGGAATGGAGAGATCAGATGAGAGAAAGGAATGAGAAAGTAGAGAGACATTGATGCTAGAAAGGGGGTCAGCAGAGAAATGAGAGAGGGATAAAGATGCTAGATCTGGTGTAGGAGATAAAAATGAAGAAGGCAGTGAAGCTGGAATGAATGATGTAAAAAGGAGAGAGGAGGATGGACAAGGAAGAGGGGCATAGAAAGAAGTCAGATACATATGGAAGGGGGAGAGGGCAGACATTGGATGGAACGGGCAGATGGTGGAAGGAAAAGAGTGAAAAGAAGATGAAAGCAGAAACCAGACAACAAAAGGTAGAAAAAAATAATTTTATTTCTATTTTGTCATTAGAATATATCAGATTTGAATTATATATCCTGCTAGAGACATAACTGGGGACTGCAGTATTCTGTTAGCATGATATTTCTATGTAGCATTCTATAATAACTTGGCTTGTTCAGTTTTCTTGATAGTAGAGGGGATATATGTGAAGGGGAGGGGAGACAGGGGTTTTGTTGGTCCGTGCTGTGTATATTTGTATTTATAAAATCACAATTGTTCAGAAAATTGTTTCTTTTTATACTTTAATAAAATACATTCAATATAAAATCATAATTGCGCAGGAGATCACGTGATGCCGTCTCGGTGAGCCGACGTGCGTGAGAAGAGCTCCCGGGCCCGCTTGTTCTCTCGATCTCGGCCGGCGTTGCTATCGGCGCGGTCTGCTCTCCCCGACTTCCGGTTTCGGAGGGGAAGTCCCGGCAGCGTTTTGAACTCGGTTTGGGGCACTATGGCTGCAAAAGTGACCCGCAAGGAGCGGGAGAAGCCTCGGGCTGCAGATCCCAAGATGGCGGAGCCGGCCCTCGTGTCTCCCTCTTCCCCACGGTCTGAGTGGGTGGCGGATGTTATAACGGAGGTGCGGGCAGCGATACAGGACACCCTTACCTCTCAGCTTCAAAAGCTCTCCGACAAACTGGATGGCTTGGATGCTTCTGTGAGCCATATTAGAGCGGAGTTTGGCTCTTTTCAACAAAGGGTATCTGATTTGGAGGACTCGGCCGGGCAGTCTAGGGAGGCTCAGACAGCGGCGGACTCCAAAATTCGCCAGCTGGAACTTAAGGTGGAGGATCTGGAGAATCGCTCCAGGCGCAGCAATTTGCGACTTGTTGGCGTTCCCGAGTCGGTGTTGGATGGGCAGCTGCACTCCTTTCTGGAATCCTGGCTGGTGCAGTCTCTTCAACTTCCTTCGACTGCGGGGCCCCTGCGGATTGAAAGAGCGCACCGTCTGGGTGTTCGCCGCCAAGATGCTACCCGTCCGAGGGTGGTAATCTTCAAGGTGTTGAATTATGCCCACAAGGTGGAGATCCTGCGGGCTATTCGGACGAAAGGCCCCCTCACCTATGAAAATCAGAAGATTTTATGCTTCCAGGACTTCTCGGTTCAATTGGCTGCCCGGAGAAAGGAGTTTGCCGCTGTCTGTCGTCAACTCCATGAGCGGCGCATCCAGTTTGCGCTTCTCTATCCTGCACGCCTCAAAGTTCAACATGAGGGTCGCTCTCACTTTTTTGACTCTGCGGCTGATGCCTTGGCTTATGTGCAACGTCTGGCGGGAGCGGCGCCTAGCCCCTGATCGTCCTCTGTTTCTTAGTTTCTGGTTTCTGGACTGTACTGGGCTGGCTCTCTTGCTGTTTTGCTGCTGCTAGCAAGCAGCCTTGGACTTTGCCATGGACTGCCGGTGGGGCGGTGGTGCTGGAGATTTGGGAGCTGCTGCCATTTTCTCTGCCTGACCCATGTCCGAGGACTCCAGCCCTTTGGTTTTGTTCCTGCTGTTCTTGTTTGCCTGTGTATTGGATTATATGGCGCTGTTCCTCCGTGGGGGATGGCGTGCTTTTCTGCCATGGTGCCCCCATCTGCTTTTGACATGGTTCTCGTTTTGTTTTCTCTCAGCATAAGGGGGATTTATTTTATTTTATTTACTGATATGTTGTCTTCTTTGCGGCTTATATTGGGAAAGTTTCCCCGCATAACTGCCTGTTCCTCCGCAGTAATTGTGCATTCTTGTTTTATTTGTTGAGATATGTCTTTAGTCTAATTTCCAGTACTTCTTCTTCGTGGGTTTGTGTTTAGTTTCTATGGAAGTTGGGGGGTGGGCTCGGGAGGGCTTTTCAGCGTGATTGGTATCTGGGTTTCTCCCAGATCTGTGCATGAGAATTTGGGGGTTGGAGTTTGGGAGGTTGTTGGGGGGAGGGAGGGCTGCTGGGTGGTTGGGGGCTGGGCTTGGGAGGGGGGTTTGTATGTGTGGAATGTTTGGAAGGGTGTGTTTGGGTGTGACTGGAGGTGGCTGTGTGACCCGGGGTATTGGTGTTTGGTTGTGTTTGTGTTTTTTTTGGACTATGGGTGACTTTTTGCTCTGGGAAGGAGCCGCTGGCTGGGACGGTTCCCCCGGTAGTCTATTCAGCTATCTTTCTTTTTATCTTAGCTTTTCCTACTCATGGTAATTAAGTTTATCTCCTGGAATGTCCATGGTATCACATCTCCTGTTAAACGCCAAAAAATTCTTAGTGCATTGAATCGACAAAAGGCGGATATAGCATTTTTGCAGGAGACCCACCTCTCTTCTGCGGAACATGCTAAACTCTGCCGGTGGTGGGTTGATGAGATCTTGGAGTCTTCGGGTCTGCACCGGAAGGCGGGGGTAGTCATTTTATGTCGTAAGGGTCTGCATTTGACTACCCATAAGGTATGGTCTGACCCGCAGGGGCGTTATCTGGTAGCTAAAGTGACACTTAATAGGCAGGATTTGCTCTTGTGTAATATATATGCTCCTAACACTTGGGATGGGTCCTTTATGCGTTCCCTTACCAGACTTCTTCATCAGGACCTTCCAGTGGTGTTGGGTGGGGATTTTAATCAAGCTTTTGATCCCACTATTGACAAATCTAATCCCCTTCCTCACGACAGGTATGCCCCGAATAGAGGCCTTCCCTTGTTTGCCTCTTCTATGTCTTTGATTGATGTGTGGCGGGTGTTACATCCTGGAGACCGCGACTACACTCATACATCTAGTGCCCATGCAACGCAGTCCCGTATTGATTATTGGTTGCTCACGGATTCCCTGTTTTCGCAGGTGAGCTCGGCGGAGATTGGAGGATATGATGTTTCGGATCATGCTATGATTGTTCTTATTTTAGAGTTTCCTGGAGATACCCCTGGGGGCTTTCATTGGCGGTTTCCTCTCTCGCTCTATTCTGATCAGGAGTTTCATGCTTTCCTGGTAGATAAATGGAAGGACTATGCTTTTCACAATGCGTCTCATAGGGGTGACTCATTTCTTTACTGGGAGGCTGCTAAAGTGGTGTTGCGGGGTGAGATCATTGCTTACTCTAGCCGAAAGAAAAAAAGGCGCGACCGTCAGGTGCTCCGGCTGGAGCGCCAGGTTCAGGATGATCGTCGCCGCTATGGGGCTCATCCCACCGGAATCAATAGAGCGTTATTATTGGCTTCGCAGTTGTCGTTGCGGGAACTATTACATGATCGGGCTATGAAGTCTTTGGCATACTATAAATTTCAACTGTATTTGCATGCTAATAAGAGCGGTAAGCTTTTGGCAAATTTGATTCGACGTGCTAAGGGGTTTTCCCCAATTCTCCATCTCCGCCGGGCAGATGGTGGTTTGGTCCACAAAGATGAGGATATGGCGGCGGTGTTTCACCATTATTTCCAGGAGTTGTATGCTGCTCCACCGGTTTCTGCGTTGGCGGGTGATCTTTATTTGGATCAGGTCTCTCATCCGGTGGTGACAGACGCTCAGAATGCGCGTTTGCAGGCTCCTTTTACAGTTGAAGAGCTATCGCTGGTTCTTGGTAGTTCTCCGCTGCAGAAGGCGGCGGGGCCCGATGGCTTTCGCAGTGAATTCTATAGACTTCTACTTGCGGACGTGGCCCCAGTTCTGGTTGATGTGTTTAACACTGCGGTACGCGAGGGGGCTCTTCCGCCTTCTCTTCGGGTTGCTCAGATTGTGGTTTTGCTTAAGCCCGGCAAGGACCCATTAAGGGCCTCCTCGTATCGCCCCATATCCTTGTTGAATGCTGAAGCTAAATTCTTTGCTAAATTGTTGGCCAACCGGTTGGCGGGTATTTTGCCCTCACTGGTGGCGGAGCCTCAAGTTGGGTTCGTCAAAGGTCGGTCGTCCACTCGCAATTTACGTACTATATTGGCTTCGCTGGAGTGGGTGGAGCGGGAGCAGGTTTCTTCTTTGTTGGTCAGTTTTGATGCCCATAAGGCCTTTGATAGGGTTTTGTGGGATTTTTTGTTTTGTACTCTTCAACATTATGGTATGGGAGGTTTCTTTAGTGATGCGGTGGCTGCGTTATATCATGATCCGCTGGCCAGGGTGCTGGTTAATGGAGTTTCTTCGGCGGTGTTTCCAATTCAGCGGGGTACTAGACAAGGTTGCCCCTTGTCTCCTCTTCTTTTCGTGCTCACCTTGGATCCCTTAATTCGCGAAATCTCTGCTAATCCGGCGGTTCGGGGTGTTTCTCTTGGCGGCCGAGAGTTCAAGATTTCGGCATTTGCAGACGATTTGTTGGTTCATTTGACCTCCCCGTGGGAATCCTTTCCTGCTCTTATGTCGCTTTTTACGGAGTATGGCGATTTTTCGGGCTTCCAATTGAATTATGATAAATCTTTGGCATTAGCTACGGCCGAGGCGGTGCGCTTGGAATGGCCGGGGCAGTTCCCTTTACGGTGGGCGGCTGGTGTATTCAAATATTTGGGAGTGCAACTTACGAGCAGTGTGGGACGGTTATATCGTGCTAATGTAGATGTTTTGTTGGCCGCTACGGAGGGTTGTTTTGCAAAGTGGATGTCTCTACCTCTCTCTTTTTATGGTAGGGTTCAGTTGTATAAGATGGTTATTTTTCCCCGCTGGTTGTATGTACTCCAGTTGCTGCCTCTTTGTCTGCGACGTAGCGATCTTCAACGGCTTCATAGGCAGCTGACCCGATTCCTCTGGCAAGGCAAGAAGTCTCAGATATCGATCTCTTATCTGTTCGGCTCGGGAAGGATCGGTGGTGTGGGGCTCCCGGATATTGGCCTCTATAATCTGGCTTGCTTGCTGCGATTTTTGGGAGACTGGTGCTTACAGAGTGATGACTATCTTTTTCGGGACTTTGAATATGCTCTTTTCTCTCCTTGGCACTTGTTTTCGCTGTCTCAGTTACCTGTTCGCCTCTTGCCTCCCGCGTTCCGATCTAGTTTCATCCTTAGGTCGTGGCGTTTTTCTTGGAAGGCATTGGTAGGGTTACTGGGGGGGGACCATCAAGTTTCGGATCAGTTGTCTATACGGGGGAATCCGCAGTTTCTGCCTGGCTGTGATAACTCGGTCTTTGTGCGATGGACTGGAGAGGGGTTTCTTCTTCTTGAGCATTTATTGGATGAGGAAGGGGCGATGAGACCTTGGGGAGATTTTCCCATGCTTCATTCTTTGGGTGTGGGAGGTCTGTTTGCGTACCGGCAAATTCATCATTATGTGGGATCCTTGGCGCGCCCGGGCTTACGGTTTCGATTGGGTAACCAATTTCGTCTATTTTTTGCCCAATTTTATGCTTGTGGCTTGACGGTGTCTGCGTTGCATGGGGCTTTGCGGCGGCTTACTCCTCAGAAGTCTTATACGGCTCTGGAGAACCGCTGGGGTAGAGATCTGGGCATACCTGGTGAGTCCTTGAACTTTCCTTCCCTTATTGGTCGTATCTCTTCTATTTCTATTAGTGCAGAACTGAGGGAATGCCAATTTCGAGTGGTGTATAGAGCGTATTTTTCCCAAGAGCGGGTCCACAAGGTTGGGGGCATTTCTTCTCCAATCTGCCCTAAGTGTACACTGGGTTGCAACTCCTTTTTTCATGCATTTTGGGGATGCCCTCGAGTGAAAGTCTTTTGGAGAGCCATACTCCGCTTTTTGGAGCGGCTGGTTGGTCACGCTATTCCGATGTCTCCGGTAGGCTTGCTTTTGGATAGATATGAATCTTTGCGAGTGCCTGCTCGGAGACATCGGTTGCTGATCCGGAAGGGTGCTGTTATAGGAAAGAAGATCATTCTTAGCGTTTGGACGCAAGACATAGCGCCTGCTTACTGGGCTTGGAGGAATCGTTTTCATAATTTGATGCTCTTGGAGCAGCGCCATGCTCGATTATCTGTCCGGCGGTCGAAGATTTTCCTGCAGACCTGGGACCCCTACATTTCCTCGCTTTCCCCTAGGGCCAGAAGTCTGGTCTTGAATTCACTCTGTTGTTGATACCTTATGCTCTCAGCTGTTTTCCCCGGGTTGGTGGGTGGATGTTTGGGAGAGTGTGAATGGTGGGTATGAGTGGTTGGACGTATGTGGAGTTCAGGGGGTAGGGTGGGATTACACATTGTGGGTGGGAGGATGGGAATTGGTTCTCTTGTTTTGTTTGATCTGTGCTGAGCGGCATAAGCAAACAGCTTGCTCAGCATAATCCTTTCTTGCTGGGGGGTTTTTGGGTATGGATTGGGTCTCATGGTGTGGGTTTGGGTTGGGGTGGGGGTTTGGGATTTGGAGTAGGTGGGGATTGGGGGGATTCTTTGGTTGGGGTGAAAATGTATTTGATGGTACATTTGATGTTCGCGACCTTGTTGTATGGTCGTGTTGTATTGTGTATTTACTGATGATGTGCCAATAAAACATGATTTATACTAAAATCATAATTGCGGCTTGTGCAGATGGGATCAGATGGTTTGCGGGGACCGAGCTCGCGGAGATGGGGGCGTAAACGGGGTTTTTAAATTTTAGTTCTAATAGTTTGCCGGTCCACAAAATAATTATTTTATTTCTGCCGGTCCACGGGTGCAAAAAGGTTGAAGAACACTGATCTAATCCATTGCTATAATTCACTGTATAGACACAATCATCATAACAGAATGCATAAAAAGGGTTCCTGTATGCAATATAGCCAAGGACATAGGAAACAGCATTCCCCCTAAGCCACGGGTAATAAGGAAGCGCACATGACTAATAATTTCAAACAAGACTTACTAAAACAAGCACTGCTTTAACAGGAGGGCAACTTGAACCTAAAAAGGATTCCAAGCATAGATAACTGAAAAAATTATAGGAAACATATATATACATACATTGCCGAAGAGAGATGCTCAATACTGGAAGCACTAAAGCACTCTCAGGGCCCCCAAGCTTATCCCTATGGACATGCTCAGGCCTTCCATTCCTTAGAGGAGCTAATCAAATATAATGAAGGCAACTGCACAGGATTGCCAACTACTGCCACCCTCAAGGAACTCTAGGGACATATGAAGCTGAAAAATTTGACAAGCCAAATAAAGCAAGCTTTGCATAAGAAAAACATATGCCAATACTGGGGAGACCAATGTATCTCCTCAACAGTCAAACCAGAGGTCTCCAAATTCCCCAAGAACATTCAAATGAGCACTCCCATTGCATATAATCTGGCAAACCACATGCAGACCAAAAGAAAGAACCTTGGGCAGGTCAGAGCCTATAACTGGAACAGAGATCCCCCCCCCCCCTCAACACAGTGCAGGAAGGCGAGCCAACCAAGAGCACTCCTGTGTTTCTGCTCCAGAGAATGCCAGGCTGCTTATCAAACCAAAACATTCTCGATCTAGGAGTAGAAACAAAAGGACAAGATGACCACCATTATGTTTAGAAAAAAAAAAAAGTGTGCCAAAAAGTCGGCCAAGCAATATCCATACAGTTCTCTAACAGACCTGATCAAGAAGAGTACCAAAACAAGCCCTGAAGTTTCAAGAGGAAGAAAAAAAACACTTGTACCTGACAGCCGGCACCCCCAGGCAATAGTGCTGTATGCTGCTAGTGACCACCAAGCTGTCTTGACACCTGGAGACTGCCAAAGGCATGGTAAGCCACAGCAAGAACCCCAGAACCCCACTGCCAGAACCCCACGCGGTGCGTTGCAGACAACAACCTTCCTGAGTGTCTGCCCAAAACAGCCTGAAGCGCAGAGAAGAAATTTGTGGCTGGGGGATTTTTTTTTTTTATATTGTAGAACACTATCAGGGACTATAAATAAAAAAAAGAACACTATCAGGGACAAGAGCAACAAATGTGCAGTACTCGCCACTCCTCCCAGCAAACACAGCCACTTCAGTCCCTGCCCACACTCTAGGTTTCTTTTTCTTGTGAGGAGGGAGTAAGGAGTGCAGGATGATTCGCAAATGAGGGCTACTGGGAACGCTCGGTGTTGTTAACGACCGTTTGGAATACCATTGGTACATGTTATTAATGACAAAGCTGAATGAGTTGTTAAACTGATAACTGACTTTGCCACTGGCATCACCACAGATCCGGTGCAGGGTGAGGCCTTGTTGCAAGGAGTTGAACAGCATCACAGGGTTTATCCTGATTGACTATCTCAAGACGACATTGAATGCTTGAGTGTTTGGAAAACCATTGATGGATGACTACACCAAAGTGTACATGTTTAGGTAATTAGCGATATTAAATTTGTTATTTTCCACAATAAAGTGCAGATATTGAAGGTTCATTTAATAAAATACTGCTAGATTTTTTTGCATGTCTTTTTATCAAGGTATCATTGCAGTGTGTGAAAACATAAAAGTTATAGCTATAATACTAAGAAATTTGCTCCATTAAACAAAAATAGTTGTTTTGAGCCCAGGATGGGCTTTAAAATTTTTTAAAAAAATTATTTTCTGATCAAGCACAATCAAATTCATGGGAAAAACTTCAATTTGCAGTTTTTCTGGACAACCCTAATCACCAGCTATAGCATTCGATAGGGTCCCAGGAGCCTAATCCCCTCTCTCCACAGAATTGGCAAAACCAAAACAGGAGCTACCTCTCACAAGCCGCACTGCATAGGAGAATACCAGGAGCAGGAGAAGAGAAAGAATACTGGCTTATTAGCGAGCATATTATCCTACATATGGCAGAGCTTAGCTTAGTGCTCTATCTCCTCTTGCTGGTGGATGGACACAACCCATTCATCTCTTCATGATGTCATCAGCGATGCGGCACAGGGAAGGCCCCGGTGGGAGAAGGCTGCAAAGCAGCCTGTTTAGAGTGCTGCCGACGCTGCTGTTTGGAGGGAGGTATATAGGTCTCACGGTGAGAGGGTCGGTGTGGTTCTGCTGCGTGGGTGGGATGGGAGGGATAGAAAGATGCTGCAGAGGGAAGGCACAAGGCAATGGGTGAGAGGGGAGGAAAGATGCTGCACATGTGGGAGGAAAAGAAAGAGGAAGAATTGGGGTGGAGGAAAGGAAGGGAGAGATGATTATTGTACATGAAAAAAATAAGACATCCTTTGAAAATAAGCCCTAGTGCATTTTTTGGACCCAAAATTAATATCAGACACTGTCTTATTTTCAGGGAAAGAAGGCAGTGCATATTGTTTGCACAGAAGCAGAGTAACAGCCACTATGCTAATCCATGGACAAACAGCACAGCATTTAACATGAAGCACAAAACTTATCCTGCACTCTAATAAAAAGGACCACTTTGTGTCTGTGCTTTTGGACTAATATGGCTTACGAGCTACTTTAAAATAAAATTGAATATGAAAATCCTGAAAAATCCTGATATTAACATCCCAGAATGGGGGAACATAAGAATTGCCACTGCTGGATCAGACCAGTGGTCCATTGTGCCCAGTAGTCCGCTCACGCAGCGGCCCTTAGGTCAAAGACCAGTGCCCTGATTGAGTCTAGCCTTAGCTGCAGGAACTTGTCTAACCTAGTCTTGAATCCCTGGAGGATGCTTTCCCCTATAATAGCCTCTGAAAGAGCATTCCAGATTTCTACCACTCTCTGTATTTTTGATGGTTTAAATAACAAAATAACCACTCAAAACACATTCAGTAATAAAGTACCGACGCAGGGACTAAATGCTATAATAAATGCTCATGCCAATATGATGGAGAAAAGACCTCCGTGTCACCAGGATAGGTTAGTCCTTTGAATATTAACATGTCTTAAAAAAAATTGAAGCAGGAAACACATCCTTGGTCAGAAAAACTCCATGCATAATTTCATAATTCAAACATCATGCAAACATTGTCCACACATTAAATTGTAACAAAAATACTTATCTGCAAGTATATAGTCCACTTGACCATCGGCACATAACAAGAAGCGGAATAGCAATAGTGGAGGGTTTTATTTTGAAGAGTTTCCCCCGACAAAGCTATTGTGAAATAGGGGCCCCCTCGGGAATCCTATCTTGTGGAGCTTGAATATCTGAATATAAGAATGGCATTTTGACCATGTAATTTTTTTGCAAGATTATTAAAACCTTGAACTCCTGGAATTCTGCTCTTCTTGCTAAGTGCCGATGGTCAAGTGGTTAATCCTTTGGAATTGGGGTAGAGGAAAGGAAGGGAGAGATGATTATTGTACATGAAAAAAATAAGACAACCCTTGAAAATAAGCCCTAGTGCATTTTTTGGACCCAAAATTAATATCAGACACTGTCTTATTTTCAGGGAAAGAAGGCAGTGCATATTGTTCGCACAGAAGCAGAGTAACAGCCACTATGCTAATCCATGGACAAACTGCACAGCATTTAACATGAAGTACAAAACTTTTCCTGTACTCTAATAAAAAGGACCACTTTGTGTCTGTGCTTCTGGACTAATATGGTAACACGGAGGTCTTTTCTCCATCATATTGGCATGAGCATTTAGTTCCTGCATCAGTATTTTAGGTGTCAGGTCAAAAGCACGCCCAGACAAAGGCGCGCCCAGACAATTGAGCGCAGCGCGGAGGCACGCGCCACTCAAGCTTACTGTTTTTAGGGCTCTGATGGGGGTGTGGGGGGGGGGGAACCCCCCACTTTACTTAATAGACATCGCGCCGCGTTGTTGGGGCGTTGTGGGGTTGTAACCCCCCACATTTTACTGAAAACTTCACTTTTTCCCTGTTTTTAGGGAAACAGTTAAGTTTACAGTAAAATGTGGAGAGTTACAACCCCCCAAACCCTCCATAACGCCAGCGTGATGTCTATTAAGTAAAGTGGGGGGGTTCCCCAACAAAACCCCCCGTCGGAGCCCCTAAAAACAGTAAGTTTGAGCGGCGCGCACCTCCACGCTGCGCTCAATTGTCTGGGTGCGCCTTTGTCTTTCGCACCGTTGTCTATGAACCTTATTTTATGTTATTCAATGTTTGAGTGACTATATTGATTTTTTGCATGCAACTTGTGTGGACATTATCTTTTTAAAATAACAAAAACCAGATGCCCTGACCATGAGTACACAGCAATCAATGGAAGCTGAAATATAACATTTTCTGGTATGATCTTAGCATTAGATGACCACTCACGGCAATCTGTGGGACCTTTCGCCTTTTTTTCTTCTCTTTTCCAAAAACAATCCCTGGAATGTCCGTGTCTGGTACTTCTGGGTGTAGGTCTGTGGCTACAACAGTTGTCTCTGCTGCTGTCTGCTCAAGGAGTTGCTTCTCTACTGGCACTGGAGACACATTTACCAGCACTTCAGTGGCCAAGAGCTTCTCAAAGCCAAAGAAAGAACGGCGCTTAGGATGGGAATGGTTGGGGGTAGAAGTGTCCGAGTTATTGCCCTGAGAAGAGGGGCTCTTAAAACTGCTGCAGCCAAAGGATGCATCCAGACGACTGTAGGACCGGCGTACTTTTTTGGACATGATGTCGTCTCTCGCATCCAAGGATGGGAACTTGTTTGATTCGCTGTCACAGACTGGAGAGAGTATCTTTTTCTCCTTGGGCTCTGCATTGCAGCTGATCCTGGAGGATGAATGACACAGCAGTAAGGAAGGGGCCAAGTTTGGTTCACTGCTGGATATGGCAATCTGCTTGCTGCTTTTCTCAGTAGCATTTTCCTTCCCTGTTTTGGGAGATATCTGCAATGTTACAGAGATGACAAGAAAAGTTAGCTTTGAGCTGGTGTTGCTTGGTCCCACACCCCCTAAAGACATCACAAGTGCTGTGTGTTACGCAGAAATTTGGGGTTCATTGGCAGGAATGTGATATAATACAACTGCATTGAGAGGAGATAATTCGATAATGGATAAATCCCCAGAAGTATTTCTTTATGTCAATCAGTTTGGGAGAGGGGGGTTTCAAAAAAAGATCAAGAATGATTGGTGATATGCTGCATAGCGGCAAGAATGACACTGGCTACCACATGGAGGTAGATCAATATAATCTCCATGACGAAAGTATGGGGACTCTATGTCATATTTACTGTGTGTATAAAATGATAGTATAGGCCTTCAAAACATGGTCACCTTTCATTAGATGGTCAGAATAGAGTCAATGGGGAATGTGGTGTACAACTGTATAGAATTATGACTTTTATAGATACAATCTCTACTGTTTTAGGGGGTTAGGAAAGGGCGAGAGGGGGATTATTTGGTTGGGGTGTGGTATGCTTGTATGGAGTTGTATGGCTGTAAGCATCGTATGACTACGTAAATCAAATAAAAAATAAATTTGAGTTTGGGATTTATAATGTTCCTTTCACTGTGGGATATACCTGCCTTTTCTAGACATTTATAACCTAAACACCATAAGAGTACCAGTCGCAGCAGGAGAAGCCCCAAAAGTACAGCATTTTACACTGTCCAAGTTTGTGTTTATCATGGAAAGGCTACCTTATTCATCTACACTACCACAGGCACTCCAGATCTGTTTTAAAGACTGCTTCTCTCTACATCCGTGGTCTTAAACTCACAGCCCACCGGCCGCATGCAGCCCGCCAGGTACTATTTTGAGGCCCTTGGTATTATAAAGAATGATTCTTTATGGAAAACTTGTGCCTTAAGTGTTCGGCGGTTGCGTTCTGGAGCGTTGCCCACCTCGCTGCTGTAACCTCACGCAAGCACTTTCCTGCAT
This sequence comes from Geotrypetes seraphini, assembly GCF_902459505.1. Lineage (NCBI taxonomy): Eukaryota > Metazoa > Chordata > Amphibia > Gymnophiona > Dermophiidae > Geotrypetes > Geotrypetes seraphini. The sequence goes on along the minus strand of NC_047091.1, from coordinate 68,828,172 downwards.
CTGTAAGCGATTGTGAGATGGAGTGGAGAGGACAATCGTGTACAGACGCAGGAAAGCGCTTGCGTGAGGTTACAGCAGTGAGGCGGACATTCCAGAACGTAAGGTAACCACTGGAGGCAGTGCAGCTTGTGTCTATGTCCGGTGCTGGAGGAGGTGAGAGCTGAAGGTGGTTGTGGACGCGACTGCCGGACACTTAAGGCACAAGTTTTCCATAAAGAATCATTCTTTTTAAGACCGAGGGCCTCAAAATAGTTGGTCCAAAATCCTGTCTCTTGGCAGTTGATACTTTGATAGTTTTTTACTTTCTGCATGTTGCACTGCTTTCAGCTGTGTATAGTTGAAATTATCAGAAGCAATTAAGGAAAGATTTATAAACTATAACTGTTATAGTTTTATAAATCTTTCCTTAATTGCTTCTGATAATTTCAGATAATCCACATTTTGGATTTGTAAGTACTTGGAGGGCCGCAGAAAAAATAGTTAATGTCTCGAGTATTCCCGCGGGGCACCCGACTTCGACGCGGGGCCGAGGACGACCCACCCGCCCCCGTCGATGAGCCCGAGGATGGCTTCTTCGAGGCTGGAACAGAAGAAGGAAGTGAGGACTTATCCGTCGTCGACTTCGGGGTCGAGGACACAGGCTTCGACGAAGTGGGCTGTCGGGGCGAGGTCGAGGGAATCGAGGCCGAGGTCAAGGCCGGGGCCGAAGCCGAGGCCGACGTCGAGGCCTTCCACGCCACGGGTTCCACAGCAAAGAGCTCTGCCATACGAGCGCGACGGCGGCGGAAGGCCCTTTGCTGAAAAGTAGAGCACCGAGTGCAGGAGCCGGTCGGGTGCTCAGGACCCAGACAAAGTAAGCACCACCGGTGGGGATCGGTGATTGAAAGAAGTCGATCGCACCGGGTGCACTTTTTAAAGCCCGTCAAGGGACGGGACATGGACACAAAAAACGGCCGGGAACGAACGAGGTCCCGCGGCCGCGGCTACCGGGAGCCCCCGGAGCCGAACGAAAAATCTTTTTTTTTTTGACGAAAACCTAAACACAAACAAATAAAAAAACAAAGTAAGCACAGCGACCGAGAAAGAAACACTCAGCCGCGGTGTCAGAAGGCAAAATAGAAGAGCACAAATTCCACAGGGCTTCTGGCTCCGCGGAAAAGACTGAACTGAGGACCACGAGGTGGGGATGCGCCCTCTAGTGGGCAAGAAGGCATGCACATGTGTGGTGCAGCATAGCAAACTTGAAACTTCAATCAAGTTTGCTTGAAAAGCTGTCCGCGCTGGGGCTCCGTAGATGACGTCACCCACATGTGAGAATATCATGCCTGCTTGTCCTGGGATAACGAGTTTTACCTCATGCAAAGTTGTCATTTCTTTAATAAGAAATTAACTATTTTTTCTGCAGCCCAAGTACCTACAGATCCAAGGTTTTCAACGGGGGCGCAGAGGAAAGCCTAACAACAGTGAACGTGACGTTGGACATGATTTACTTTCAGATTGACAAACTAAAAAGCGACAAGTCCCCTGGACCGGATGGAATTCACCTGAGAGTATTAAAGGAACTTAAGGAGGAAATTGGCGAACTATTACAAACAGTAGCTAACATGTCAATTAGAACTGGGCAAATACCAGAAGACTGGAGGATAGCAAATGTCATTCCAATTTTCAAAAAAGGCTCAAGAGGGGATCCAGGAAACTACTGACCTGTGAGCCTCACATCGGTTCCAGGGAAGATAATTGAAACAATAATTAAAGAGAACATTGTACAACACTTGAAGGACCACAATCTAATAAGGGCTAGTCCACACGGCTTCAGGAAAGGGAAATCATGTTTGACAAATTTACTACAATTCTTTGAGAAAGTAAACAAACAGATAGATAATGGAGAACCAGTGGATATAATTTACGCTTTTCAGAAAGCGTTTGACAAAGTCCCTCATGCAAGACTTATGAAGAAATTACTAAGCCATGGAATAGGAGGGGAAGTACACAGATGGATTGGCAAATGGCTTGAAAACAGAAGGCAAAGGGTTAGCATAAATGGGAATTTCTCGAACTGGGAGAAAGTGACTAGCGGCGTGCCCCAGGGCTCGGTTCTTGGGCCTATCTTGTTCAATATTTTTATAAACGACCTGGAAGAGGAAATAACATGCAATATAATAAAGTTTGCAGATGATACAAAACTATGTCGGGCGGTTGGCTCTCTAGGGGACTGCGAGGACCTCCAGAAAGATCTGAACCAGCTGGAAACGTGGGCAATAAAGTGGCAAATGAACTTTAACATAAACAAATGCAAGGTGATGCATTTAGGAAAGAAAAACAAGGAACATGAGTACAGGATGTTGGGGGTGAAGTTAGCAAAATGCGAACAGGAAAGGGACTTGGGGGTACTGATTGACAGTACCCTAAAACCTTCGGCACAATGTGCGGCGGCGGCGAAGAAAGCGAGCAGGATGTTGGGCATAATTAAAAAGGGGATTACGAGTAGATCGGAAAATGTCATAATGCCACTTTATAGAACAATGGTCAGACCGCACTTGGAGTACTGTGTCCAATACTGGTCTCCATACCTTATAAAGGATATAACTCTGCTGGAGAGAGTGCAGAGGCGAGCCACGAAACTTATCAAAGGAATGGAACATTTGACCTACAAAGATAGACTCAGGAGGCTGGGACTGTTTACCCTTGAGAAGAGAAGACTGAGAGGGGATTTGATAGAGACCTTTAAAATATTAAAAGGATTTGATAAAATAGACCAGGAGGCACCATTGCTGAAATATTCAGAGGTGACACGGACAAGAGGTCATAGCCTGAAACTGAGTGGCAGCAGGTTTAGGACAAACGTCAGGAAATTCTGTTTCACACAGCGAGTGGTGGGTGCTTGGAATGCGCTCCCAGAGGAGGTTGTGGAGGAGACTACTGTACTGGGATTCAAGAGAAAGTTGGATACACACCTTCTTGCATATCATATTGAGGGATACGGTAAATCTGGGTCTCCAAAAAGGAGTACCTAAATGGGCCACCGCGTGTGCGGATCACCGGACAGGATGGACCTCGGTCTGATCCGGTGAGGGCGTTTCTTATGTTCTTATGGTCCTGTAAAGGGTTTGAGTTCGAGACAGACCGCTGCTCTATACTGTGCTTCTTTTAGATTTGAGTCTTCCCATTTTTAGCCTCCCAGAAAGAATTAACCCCCCTTCATCATGCACTGCAGTTCCATATTAATCACAAATCCAGCTTTGTAACTGCATGTTCTTCATTGAGAACTTCATTCCCCTTGCAAATTCAAATGATCTCCTTGCCCAGTACCTGTAACCTGGATTGGCCACTAACGGAAACAGGACACTGGGTCTGATGGTGAACCTTTGGTCCGACCCATTAAAGTAAATCTAAAGCTCTTAGGACCTCCACATTCTTCTGGAATTTATAGCCAATGGGAAGGCTCACCTTTGTAGGAAGCAGTTAAACTGGCTTCACTGACTCAAAATGGAAGCATTTACTGTCTTTTCCCTGAGAGTTGTATTATTGTAATGTTCTGCGAGTGTTTTGAGATTATGAAGTGCTATTGCCAAAGAATTATAGTTAATTGGCAAACTTCTTGTATACATAAGATGATTTTGAAAATAATAAACTACATTTGTCATAAACCCTTTCCATCTAATACACCTCCATGGAGGAAACACCATTTAAAGCATGAAAAAAAAATCTATTTCAAAAGCAGAATTTTGTCATTTCCATATATAACATTTAATGAGCAGAATCCTTTAAAATATACATAATTACATTATTTACAGAACTCATGTTATCATGCACACATGGGTTGTTGGTGGTTAGGAAGACAACACTCAAGGTTATGATGTTTCAGCAGTAGGGTGGAACTTAAAGAATACAAAAGGAAATGTACTGATTTTCAAAGGTCCTACCCAAGAAACATGATGGCAGATAAAGGCCAAATGACCCGTCCTATCTGCCCATCCACAACATCCATTATCCCTTCCTTTCCCTAAGAGATCCCACATTGCCTGTCCCATGCTTTCTTAGATTCTGACAGTGTCTCCATCTCTACTGGGAGACTATTTCACGCATCTACCACACTTTTGGTAAAAAAAAGTATTTCCTTAGATTACTCCCGAGCCCATCAACTCATTTTATGCCCTCTCACTCTAGAATTTCCTTTCAACTGAAATCGCCTCATGTCTATTTAGAACACATACTGTAGGTATTTAAACATCTCCACCTCCCCTCTCCCACCTCTCCTCCAAAGTATACAGATATATTAAGATCTTTAAGTCTGTTTCCACATGTCTTATGACGGAGACCATCAACCATTTTAGTTGCCTTCCTGTGGACTAACTTCATCCTGTTAATATCTTTATGAAAGTGCGGTCTCCAGAATTGTACACAATATAGAACTCAACAGTCTTATACAGGAGCAATACCTCCTTTTTCCTACTGGCCATTCCTCTCCCTATGCATACAAAAAATCCTTCTATCTTTTGCCGTCACTTTTTCAACCTGTTTGACCACCTTAAGATCATTATATACTATCACACCCAAGTCCTGTTCCTCTTTCGTGCATAAAGTTCTTCACCTTCTAAACCAGTATTTTTCAACCACCAGTCTGCAGAAATTTCCTGCCGGTCCACAGGACTGGCACATGCATCGGGCCCAAGTCAAGTGTTCTTCAGCCGCTGGACCACGGTGCATTCGATGCGCATTGTCTTCGGGCCGGCTCCCTCTTCCTCGGTGCTGCAGTGCACAAAGACACAGGCAGCAGCTCCTAAGTGCTTCCTGCGCCTGAACCGGAAGCCTTCTCTCTGACGTCGCAACGTCAGAGAGAAGGCTTCCCAATGAGGCGTGGGACGTGCATAGGAGCCGCTGCCCGTGTCTTTGTGCACTGCAGCACTGAGGAAGAGGGAACTGGCCCGAAGACAACACCGGGGGCAGTATAAAATGGCCAGGCTGGAGCAGGCCAGAAATTAAGGCCCAGCACAGAGGGAGGGAGACAACAAAGGTAGGGGGAATGATTTTAGTTTTGAATTTAGTGATTGATTTACATCTGCTGTCTGTTCAGGAAGAAATGCATTTGTTTCTTTTCCTCTGGGGTTGTACTGCATGCAGAGAATTGCATCTTAGGGTTTGTTTGTATATATTAGCACTTTTAGTTTTTGGTCCCTTATTTGCATGGGGCTATCTGTGTTCTGGTAGGAATGAATATTGAGAAGCATACAGTATGCTTTGTGTAGTTTAATTTTGTGATTAACCATTATGTATTGTTAATATGATTATATTGTGAGTGTGTATATGAAAAATGAATGGAAAAAAATGATGTTACAATTAGAACTATCATGGGGGCGGGGTCTGGCCCACGACTTAGACCAATATTCTTCAATTGCCAGTCCACAGACTGGTGCTGGTCTACAAAATAATTATTTTATTTCCGCCAGTCCATAGGTGTCAAAAGGTTGAAGAACACTGCTCTAAACTGTACCATTCCCTCAGGCTTTTGCAGTCCAAATGCATGACCTTGCATTTCTTAGCATTAAATATTAGCTGCCAAATTTCAGACTATTCCTCAAGCTTTGCTAGGCCCTTCATGTTTTCCACATCATTAGGGGTGTCTACTCTATTGTAGATTTTGGTATCACCCACAAAGAGGCAAATCTTACCTGACAGCCCTTTATGCAATATCGCTTACAAAAATGTTTATAAAGAACAGGTCCATGAACCGAACCTTGAGGCACACCACTGGTAACATCCTTTTCCTCAGAGTGATCTCCATTGACCACCATTGACTACTCTGTTGTCTTCCACTCAACCAGTTCCTGATCCAGTTGCAGTCTGTCACTTTGAGGCCATACCGAGGGTACTCGGTTTATTTATTAAAAGCCTGTGTGGAAAACTGTCGAAGGCTTTGCTAAAATCTAAATACACCATGCCTTGCACTCTCCCTTTATCTTATTCTCTGGTCACCCAGTCAAAGAAATTTGATCAGATTTGTCTGACAAGACCAGCCTCTAGTGAATCCTGCCATTGGATTCCAGAAACTTCATTATTCTCTATTTTAATTTACTTATCATAGAAGTCAGACTTACCAGCCTGTAGTTCCCTATTTCTTCCTTACTTCCACTTTTGTGGAGAGGGACCATGTCCACCCTTCTTCAATCCTCCGGTACCACTCCTGACTCTAGAGAAGCACCAGACCTCCATGGGCTGCTCTCCGCCTCAGACACCCTTTCATGGGCCACAGAGAGAAGACAGAGGAGACCCTCCCGTGGCCAGGATTGAACTAGAGCATTTGGGCCTGCACTGCTGGCCTCCCAACAGCAACTGAAAAATCAATCCACTTTCCTGCTGGCTGCAGTTGCTATGAGATCACACTTGGGACACCCCCACAGATCTACTATGCAATTGAACACTCTTTGAGACAGAGACCACTCTCTGGGATCCAGCATCTGACGACTGAGAAAATCTGCTTGAATGTTGTCCACTCCTGCCACATGCACTACTGACAGTGCCATAGGGTGTCTGCCTCTGATTCAGGCTGCACCTCCACGGAACCATGCAGCTTGCGCTTGACCCACTAGCAGACAAAACTGGGGTGAGCAAGCTCCCAAGGGAACAGTCCCTGAGCTACGATTAGATGTGCAGGATGTCCAGGGGGGCTTGCTGAAAAGCAGGGAACTCCTGGAAAGCAGATTTTTCCCCAAAGGTCTGCAATCTCCCGCAGTCAAGGATGTCCCAGGAGGGAATCTCCACAGCACGAGGGCAAAAACCATGAATGCAAAATACTGAAATTACGCAAAAATAAATACGAGCAGAAAAGATAAGCTTCTAGAGCCTGGCTTGTAGGAAAGAAGACTGGTGTTTACAGAACAAATGATGAGGTATGAGGGGAAGGGGTTCAAGTCTCTGAATTTTGAGGCTTCCTACAATGTCCTGGCGGGTAGACAGAAATAACCCACTGATCCCGGGAATAGAGTGGGATTGTACAAGAAAGCACAGTTACTTACCGTAACAGGTGTTATCCAGGGACAGCAGGCAGATATTCTTGACTGATGGGTGACGGCACCGACGGAGCCCCGGTACGGACAATTTTAGAGTGATTGCACTCTAAGAACTTTAGAAAGTTCTAGCTAGGCCGCACCGCGCGTGCGCGAGTGCCTTCCCGCCCGACAGAGGCGCGCGGTCCCCAGTTAGGATAAGCCAGCTAAGAAGCCAACCCTGCTGTCCCTGGATAACACCTGTTACGGTAAGTAACTGTGCTTTATCCCAGGACAAGCAGGCAGCATATTCTTGACTGATGGGTGACCTCCAAGCTAACAAAAAGAGGGATGGAGGGAAGGTTGGCCATTAGGAAAACAAATTTTGTAAAACAGATTGGCCGAAGTGTCCATCCCGTCTGGAGAATGCATCCAGACAATAATGAGAAGTAAAAGTATGAACTGAGGACCAAGTAGCAGCCTTGCAGATTTCCTCAATAGGAGTGGAACGGAGGAAAGCTACAGACGCTGCCATAGCTCTAATCTTGTGGGCTGTGACAGAACCTTCCAGTGTCAGGCCCGACTGAGCATAACAGAAGGAAACGCAAGCGGCAAGCCAATTGGACAGGGTGCGTTTAGATACAGGATGACCCAACTTGTTAGGATCAAAGGACAAAAACAGTTGAGGAGATGATCTGTGAGGTTTGGTGCGATCAAGATAGTAAGCCAGAGCACGTTTACAATCCAAGGTATGCAAAGCCTGTTCACCTGGATTAGAATGAGGCTTTGGGGAAAAAACAGGTAGAACGATGGATTGGTTAAGATGAAACTCAGACACAACCTTAGGAAGGAATTTTGGATGTGTACGGAGAACGACCTTATCATGGTGAAAAACAGTGAAAGGTGGATCAGCCACCAGTGCATGGAGCTCACTGACCCTCCTGGCAGAAGTGAGAGCTATAAGAAAGACCACTTTCCAAGTTAGAAATTTAAAATGCGCTGTGGCCAAAGGCTCGAAAGGAGGCTTCATTAACGCAGAAAGAACCACATTAAGATCCCATACAACAGGAGGGGCCTTAAGAGGTGGCTTCACATTGAAAAGGCCCTTCATGAACCTTGAAACTAAGGGATGAGCTGAGAGGGGTTTTCCTTGAATCGGCTCATGGAAAGCTGCAATAGCACTAAGGTGGACCCTTATCGAAGAGGATTTAAGACCAGAGTCAGATAAGGACAACAGATAGTCCAACACCAGTCCCACTGCTGTAGACATGGGATTATGGTGATGTAACAGGCACCAGGAAGAAAACCGAGACCACTTTTGTTGGTAACATTGAAGAGTAGACGGTTTCCTGGAGGCATCAATAATAGAACGGACAGGCTGAGAAAGGAGAGCGTGAGCCGAAGTCAGCCCGAGAGATACCAAGCTGTCAGGTGCAGAGACTGTAAGTTGGGATGAAGCAGTGTTTGCTGATGCTGTGTAAGCAGTGAAGGAAACAGAGGAAGAGGTATGGGTTCCCTGGAACTGAGTTGAAGTAGAAGGGAAAACCAATGTTGTCTGGGCCACCGTGGAGCGATGAGAATCATGGTGGCTTGTTCCCTCTTGAGCTTGAATAAGGTGCGCAGCATGAGCGGAAGAGGAGGGAATACATAAAGGAAGAGATTGGTCCAATCCAGGAGAAATGCATCGGGTTCCAGACGGTGAGGAGAGTAAAGTCTGGAGCAAAACAGGGGCAGTTGATGATTGTGGGGAGCTGCAAAAAGATCCACTTGAGGTGTGCCCCATTGGGAGAAAATGGACTGGAGAGTCGAGGGGTCGAGAGTCCATTCGTGAGGTTGAAGAATTCTGCTGAGATTGTCTGCTAAGCAATTCTGTTCCCCTTGGATGTAGACTGCCTTCAGGAATAAGTGACGAGCAGTCGCCCAGGTCCAAATCCTTAGAGCTTCCTGACATAAGGGATGGGATCCCGTCCCTCCCTGTTTGTTGATGTAGTACATTGCAACTTGGTTGTCTGTGCAAATGAGAAGAACCTGAGGAAACAGGAGATGTTGGAAAGCTTTGAGGGCATAAAACATCGCTCTGAGTTCCAGGAAATTGATGTGGTGTTTCTTTTCCTGTGTGGTCCAAAATCCCTGAGTTTGGAACTCGTTCAAGTGAGCTCCCCATGCATAGGGGGAGGAATCTGTGGTGATGACCAGTTGATGAGGAGGTAGATGGAACAGTAGACCTCTGGATAGATTTGATGATTTCAACCACCAAAGAAGCGACTGTCGAAGAGACGAGGTCACAGATATGTGTTGTGAACAAGGATCCGTCGCTTGTGACCACTGAGTCGCTAGGGTCCATTGAGGAGTACGCAGGTGGAGACGTGCGAAGGGAGTGACATGTACTGTGGAGGCCATGTGTCCCAAGAGCACCATCATGTGATTCGCAGAGATGGAAGGTTGCTGGAACACCTGCTGACAGAGATGAAGGATGGTGTGAAGGCGGTTTGGAGGAAGAAAAGCCCTCATCTGAACAGTATCCAGAATGGCTCCAATGAATTGAAGTCGCTGAGTTGGAATGAGGTGCGACTTGGGTAGATTGATTTCGAACCCCAACAGTCAAAGGAAGTAAATGGTCTGATCCGTGGCTTTGTGAACGGACTGAGGAGAAGGAGCCTTGATGAGCCAGTCGTCCAGGTAAGGGAAGACTTGAAAGTTGTGGGAGCGGAGATAAGCTGCGACCACAATCAGACATTTGGTGAATACCCTGGGCGAGGAGGCTAGTCCGAAGGGTAGCACCTTGTATTGGTAATGATGTTGGTTGACAAGAAAGCGAAGATATTGTCTGGACATCAGATGAATTGGAATGTGAGTATACGCCTCCTTGAGATCGAGGGAACATAGCCAGTCTTCCTGAGAGAGCAGAGGATATAGGGTGGCAAGAGATAACATCTTGAACTTTTCCTTGACCAGACATTTGTTGAGATCTCTGAGATCTAATATTGGTCTGAGATCTCCGGTCTTTTTGGGTACAAGAAAGTACCGGGAGTAAAATCCCAGGCCTTGTTGGTCCAGAGGAACTGGTTCGATGGCATTGAGAAGAAGGAGGGAGTGAACCTCCTGAGCGAGGAGGAGGGACTGAGCCTTGGTGGAAGCAGACTCTTTTGGCAGACTTACAGGTGGAGGAGTCTGAAAGTTTAGGGAGTAGCCGTGGGCGATGATAGCAAGTACCCACTGGTCGGAGGTGATTGCTTCCCATCGAGATAGAAAAACTTGTAGTCGACCTCCTATGGGTTGAGGTAGAGGACACGAGGGAGGAAGACTGGCAATGTCCTGGAGAAAGGAGTCAAAAGGGCTGCGTCGACTTAGGTTGAGTAGCCGGTTTGACAGCAGGCTGCTGTTGTTGACGAGCCTGTTGTAGCTGCTGACGCTGTCTGCGAGGTTGAGGAGGATGAGGCTGAGCAGGTCGAGCAGAAAACCTCCTTTGATATGAAGGTTGTTGCCTGAATGGACGAGGAGGAGGAGGTTTCTTCTTGTTTTTCAACAAGGTGTCCCACCTAGTTTCATGGGCGGAGAGCTTTTGTGTGGTGGTATCCATGGACTCCCCAAACAGCTCATCCCCTAGGCAAGGAGCATTGGCAAGCCGGTCCTGATGGTTTACGTCCAGTTCTGAGGCCCGTAGCCATGCCAACCTTCTCATTGCTACAGAGATAGCAGTAGCTCGAGAAGTCAGTTCAAAAGTATCATAAATAGAACGGACCATAAACTTCCTGAGTTGCAGAAGACTAGAGGTACATTGCTGAAAAGCAGGAAGTTTACGGTCCGGAATATACTTTTGAAAAGAGGTCACCTGTTGAATGAGGTGCTTCAGGTAAAACGAGAAGTGGAAAGCGTAATTACTTGAACGGTTGGCCAGCATGGCATTTTGGTAAAGACGCTTTCCAAATTTGTCCATGGCCTTTCCTTCCCTACCAGGAGGGACAGAGGCATACATACTGGCTCCTGCAGTCTTCTTTAGGGTTGACTCTACCAACAGGGATTCATGGGGAAGTTGGGGTTTGTCAAATCCAGGGATTGGAATCACTTTATATAGAGATTCTAGTTTTCTTGGAGCTCCTGGGATTGTCAAAGGAGTTTCAAGATTCTTATAAAAAGTTTCCCTCAAGATGTCATGGAGGGGTAACTTTAAAAACTCTTTAGGAGGTTGGTCAAAATCCAAGGCATCCAAAAATGCCTTGGATTTTTTAGAGTCAGACTCTAAAGGAATAGACAGGGTGTCTGACATCTCCTTTAAAAATTTTGTGAAGGAGGAGTGCTCTGGCTTAGCAGTAGTATCCTGCACCGATGGTTCCTCCTCATCAGATGTGTAATCCTCCTCGGTACCGAGGGGATCATCCGAATCGTCCCACAAGTCAGGGTCCCGTACCGATTGTAAACGGCCCTGGGAAAGTGGAGTCGATGTATCAGTATGTTTAGTCTTGCGTACCGATTTACCAGACCGAGTGGAGACGGTACCAGGGGAATGTAATACGGTACGGGGTTCAGAGAACAGTACCGGTTCCGACCCCGTAGGAGTAGCACGCCGTTTTGGTTCTGCTGACAGAACAGGCATGGACAAAGATTTTTGTGGTGCCGAAACAGTCGATGCCAATAACAGAGGCTGTTCGACAGACGGCACCGAAGGCTCAGTCGGTACCGACACTGGAAGGTTCGAAGACAATAGAGCCGGGAGCAACTGTTGGAGTTGCTGCTTGAGCTGGACCTGGAGGATAGAGGCAATGCGCTCATCCAACATTGGTCCCGATGGCACCGGTACCGGTTTTTTCTTGCTCGGTACCTTCGGTGCCGCTCGACGCTCGGGTGAAGTCGATGCCGATGAAGAGGCCGAGACTTCAATGGGAGCGGAGCGTTTACGGGGCCGGCGCTCAGTCTGCAGGACTTGGCTCACTGCATGCTCGACTGGCTGGCCTAGAACAGTAGGGGAAGGCTTCTTAGCCGGCTTACCTACAGGAGTAGACACCGACGATGGATCTGGCGGTGCCGAGGTAGTCGGAGTCGATTTGGAGGAAGTCGTCGACGTCGATACCGGTGTAACTTCCATAGCGGTACCGAAAAGGATCCGCTGCTGAATTTGTCTATTTTTTAAAGTTCTTTTTTGTAAAGAACTACAACGGGTGCAGGTTTCAGCCCTATGGTCCGGACCCAGACACTGGAGGCACCACTTGTGTGGGTCGGAAAGAGAGATAGGGCGTGCACACCGCTGACACTTTTTGAAACCCGGTGACGGGGGCATGAAGGGAAATACTGCTGTAGCAAAATCGAAGCCCGAGGCTTCGATGGTGCCAACAGGCCCCGCCGGGTCAGATTCGACAAAAAAATGAAAAATAAGAAATTTTTTTTTTTTTTTTTTTTACACAAAAGGTAAAAAAGAAGGAAAGAAATAAAATATGAAGAGAAAATTACGCGCGAGCGGGAAGGCAAGTGAAATAGAAAAAAACTTCCAACAGCTGTTGGAAACACGCGTCTTCTTAGCTCCGCGGAATTAAGAAAAACTGGGGACCGCGCGCCTGTCGGGCGGGAAGGCACTCGCACACGCGCGGTGCGGCCTAGCTAGAACTTTCTAAAGTTCTTAGAGTGCAATCACTCTAAAATTGTCTGTACCGGGGCTCCGTCGGTGCCGTCACCCATCAGTCAAGAATATGCTGCCTGCTTGTCCTGGGATAATGAGTGTTCACCAATTTAACTGAAGTTTTGCCTGAAATGTTTCTTCATATATACAGACAAAATTTTGGGGTAAGGTGGTCAGTTTTACAAACTTCAAAAATACGCTCCACCTAATTCTGCAGCATAAAGGCCCCTGCCCAGAAATGACTAAGATATGAAAAGTATCCCAAGAAGATACTGCCACCAGAACTTCCCTGGACACTCGCTAAAGATCATTTTCAAATTCTATAAACCCTGTCTGATTGCTCTTAAAATTAATGTATCTCCTTTATTTCCTCGATAGGCTGTTTCAATTTGTTAGCCCTGTGACTGAAGAGCCCAGATTTTGTGTTGGCTATGTAGGCACATTTCTAAAACTGTATGAGCCCTGGAGTTTGTGGAGTCCAGTGTATACCCCTGCAAATCCGCAGTTCATGAATTGTTATTTGCGGTATTTTCCGACAGCCTCTTCCGGTCAGAAAATACGGAATGACTGAGTCTGCGAATCAGCCTTCTGCACAGCCAATTCCTCCTCTTCTCCCCCCCACCCACTCCGGTCAGTCAATCAGCCTTCTGCACAGCTGACGCCTCCTCCTCCTCTCCACCACCCCGGTCAACCAATCAGCCTTCTGCACAGCTGATTCCTCCTCCTACTCCCCCCCCCCCCCCCCCCGGTCAGCCAACCAGCCTTCTGCACAGCTGATTCCTCCTCCTCTCCCCCCCGGTCAGCCAATCAGCCTTCTGCACAGCCGATTCCTCCTCCTCTTCCCCCGGTCAGCCAATCAGCCTTCTGCATAGCTGATTCCTCCTCCTCTCCCTCCCCCCGGTGAGCTAATCAGCCTTCTGCACAGCCGATTCCTCCTCCTCTTCCCCAGGTCAGCCAATCAGCCTTCTGCATAGCCGATTCCTCCTCCTCTCCCTTCCCCCGGTGAGCTAATCAGCCTTCTGCACAGCAGATTCCTTCTCCTCTCCCCCCCTCCCCATTAGCCTTCTGCACAGCCAAACCGCCTGCCAGCCTAAATAGTGTTTTTTTAGCACCTGCCGCCGCCCCTGCAGTCCTCTCCCGCCTTCGATCCGCTCCTAAACCACATTTGCGTTTTTTTGAAATTCACAGGTGCTTCTGGAACGGAACCCCTGCAAATTTCAGGGGGGTACTATATAGAACGTACCAGGAGGCAAAGAGGGAACCCAAATTGTGGACAGCTTGCCTGTATAAAGGCACATGAGTGGAATGCCTGGCAGAACCCTCCAAAGGAAGGTACTGGTGAGACAATTTAACTCTTTTCTTATTTATTTTTAAAAAAATTCCATTCTGCTTAATGCACAAGCAGATTACAATAAAACATACATATTTTATCACTTCAATAAAGCATCAACACTTCAAACATTATAAAACTGCTGCAGAACTGTTAGCTGCCAGAATACTCAAAGCCTGACTATACATGTTCACTGTTTTACACTCCGAGTCCATTTGCAGGGTGGGAAAGGTACGTGGAACAAAAGCATCATTTGAAATCATACACACAAAACATTAAATAAAAAAAACCCTATTAGACAAACTCAGTATCTACACTCACCCTAGGGCTACGTCTCAGACTAGAGCCTGTATGGATAATCTGCTAGAAGAGAAAATCAAGAAATAAAGCGTTAAGAGACAGATGAATTGCAATACTGTTGAACATTATTAAAAGAACACTCAAGTTAATTTGTTCAATAAAACATGTCAAATAGCCAATATAAAACAAATATGATTCAATGAACATTGGAACTGCCAGAAGGAACAGCAAAGGTAGTATTAACGTGAGATGTTAACAAGCATTTTTCTTCCATTTTTCAACACCTTTCATTTCAACAACAAATTACATGAAAAGGAAAAAAAAAGGAACTTCAATATCCATATATAAAGAACGCGACAAAAAGCAAGAACACAATCAAGTAAAATTTTAGTATTCAGGCAACAGCTCCCACAACAATCTTGACCTATAGAAAGAATACATTTTAAAAAAAAATTCAATGTTCTAAAGACAGATCCAAATCTGATTTATCCAAGTCATATGCCTGTGTTTATTATTATTAGGTTTTTTTTTATATACCGCCTATCAAGGTTATCTAAGTGGTTTTACAATCAGGTACTTAAGCATTTTTCCCTATCTGTCCCGGTGGGCCCACAAACTATAACATACCTGGGGCTATGGAGGATTGAGTGACTTGCCCAGGGTCACAAGGAGCAGTGCTAGATTTGAACCCACAACCCCAGGGTGCTGAGGCTGTAGCTTCAACCACTGCACCACACACTCCTCCTGTGTGTGGGATAGCAAAAAAATAAAAGTTATCCAACTACTTTTGGTCTTGTGACCGCATTCAAAATTCTGGTCCTTTGTAGCTCTGTACCTGCACTCTGCTTTGCAAACGCAGATTCCTCCGAGAGCGGATGTTCTGCTCTTTTCTCAGGGGGTCCATTTGGGTTTGTCCAGAGGGGGCAACATGTTATTACAAAAGGCATCTTTGTTGGCCCGGAAGTGTATACTTTTGTTGTGGCGCCAAGCTGAAGTGCCGACCCTTACTATGTGGAGGAATGAACTGTTTACTCTATGAAAATGGATGAAGCTTTGATTAAAGACAGCATAGTACAGCATCTAGATCAGTAATTCCCAACCCTGTCCTGGAGGAACACCAGGCCAATCGGGTTTTCAGGCTAGCCCTAATGAATATGCATGAGAGAGATTTGCATATGATGGAAGTGATAGGCATGCAAATTTGCTTCATGCATATTCATTAGGGCTAGCCTGAAAACTCAATAGGCCTGGTGTTCCTCCAGGACAGGGTTGGGAACCACTGATCTAGATAACCATGACCTGCTGAAAGGTAGTCAGCATGGCTTCAGGAAAGGAAAGTTGTGCTTGACCAACTTACTTCAATTTTTTGAGGGAGTGAACAAACAAGTCGATAGCGGAGAACCGGTAGACGTAATATACTTGGACTTCCAGAAAGCGTTCGACAAAGTACCTCATGCGAGACTTCTCAAAAAACTACAAAGTCATGGAATAGAAGGGGATATACTAAGATGGATAGGAAAATGGCTGGAAAACAGAAGACAGAGAGTGGGCATAAATGGGAAGTACTCAGACTGGAAAAAAGTAACTAGCGGTGTGCCTCAGGGCTCGGTTCTTGGGCCTATCTTATTCAATATCTTCGTAAATGACCTGGAAGAAGAAACGACCAGTGTTATTGTCAAGTTTGCAGATGACACAAAGCTATGCCGGACAATCAGGTCACAAAAAGACATCGAGGAACTTCAGAGAGATTTGAAGCAACTTGAGAGATGGGCAGAAAATTGGCAGATGAGTTTTAATGTGGAAAAATGCAAAGTGATGCACCTGGGCAGAAAAAACAAGGAGCATGAGTATATAAACTGTTAGGTATAACATTGGGGAAGAGCGAACAAGAAAAAGACTTAGGGGTACTGATAGACAGGACCCTAAAGCCATCGGCTCAATGCGCAGCGGCGGCAAAGAAAGCTAACAGGATGTTAGGCATGATAAAGAAGGGAATCACGAGTAGATCAAGGGAGGTTATAATGCCGCTTTATAGAGCAATGGTCAGACCACACTTCGAATACTGTGTCCAACACTGGTCTCCATACCTGAAGAAGGATATAACACTGCTGGAGAAGGTGCAGAGGAGAGCGACGAAGCTAGTAGAAGGTATGGAGAACTTGAGCTACAAGGATCGCCTCAGAAAACTGGGATTATTCACCCTTGAGAAGAGAAGACTGAGAGGGGATCTGATAGAGACTTTTAAATTGCTAAAAGGAATCGACAAAATGGAGCAAGCTCACTCACCAGCAGGGGGAAAGGATGGAGAGCAAGAAATAGCTTTATTCACATTGGCGAATGTGACCCAGACTCGGACCAGAGGTCATGGCCTGAAGCTGAGAGGGGACACGGCCAGGACAAATGTCAGAAAGTTCTGCTTCACACAGCAAGTGGTGAACGCCTGGAACTCTCTCCCGAAAGAGATGGTGGAAGAAACTACCATTCTAGGATTTAAGGGAAAATTGAACGCACATCTTCTTGCAAGACACATTGAGGGATACGAGTGACTAATGTATGCGTCAGGGTACGCCTGGCTGAGCCTCCGCGTGTGCGGATCACCGGACTGGATGGACCTCAGGTCTGATCCAGTGCAGGCATTTCTTATGTTCTTATGAAATTTGAATACCTGGATGTTCGGAGGGGAGGTCCTGGGCCTTGGAGGAAATTCAGGA
The DNA here is from genome assembly GCF_902459505.1 of Geotrypetes seraphini. NCBI lineage: Eukaryota > Metazoa > Chordata > Amphibia > Gymnophiona > Dermophiidae > Geotrypetes > Geotrypetes seraphini. The sequence goes on along the minus strand of NC_047091.1, from coordinate 68,811,237 downwards.
GAATCTGGGCTCCCATTTGGGAGGGATTGTCCCCTAAAGCTTGCAGTTCTTTATTGAACTTTTGACACTGGAGTGCTGGGGGGAGGAGGTTGGGGGGGAGGTTGAGGGGAGGGTTCTGGTGGGGGGAGGGTTGGTTTCAGTGGGTCTTCATGAAGTAATAACGCGAAAGACCCGATTGTTTCAGCATTTCCTCTTGTTAGTGGTTGTTGGTTTGTTGTGACCTATATTTCAGTATCTCAAAAAAAAAAAAAAGTTACCCAACTACATCAGCTCAAAGAAAATATACCCCTTTTTGCTGACAGAATGTAGAAAGGAAAGTACTCTACCAACAACTTTAAAATCTAAAGCATCAGCATCTATGAGACAAACTTGGTTTTTCCTGTTATATAGAAATTTTTTGGACCCCAGTTAGTTTGCAAACATTGGACAGTTCAAAATCTAATAGATGCTGGCACTGTCATTTTGAAGTAGGGACACTGGACCATTTGTTGTTTTATTGTCCCTTAATACTCAATTTTTGGAAGTCTATTTGGGGTAAAATTAATAGGATATTGGAAGCTTCTATCCCAATGTCGTTTGACATTGTATTACACTTCCCCCTCCCCATTCGCTGTTTCGGCACTCGCAATTTCACATAATTGCGATTTTTTTTTGTTTTTTGTAGTCTCACGGCAGTCATTTCCTATTGGCGATCTATATGGGGCAGGAGCGTAGGAAGTTCGCTCCTGCCCCGAAAGCCCACTAGACCACCAGGTAAGGCCAGGATGCCGGGGGGAAGGTGGGGGTGGGTCAGAACCGGACCAGAAGATATTCGTGGTTTTTTTTAAATTCGTGTTCCGGCTCTGCCCCTATCTCCCGCGAATAACGAGGGAGAAGTGTATTTGGAACTCTATTGCAATCTAAGAGTCCTATTGAGGCAAAAAAAAGCCACAACAGACTTCTTTTAATTATGACAGGGGTAGCTATGCAGCTAATAACAAGAAACTGGAAGAATTGGGATAGATTGAACTTTTGGTGGGAAACTTTATATCAATACAATAAATTTGAAAGAATGATTTCTGAACAAATGGGACATAATAAAAAAATTTAAGGAAACATGGGGTCCATTAGCGGAATTTGTTAAAACTGAGTAATCGAATAAGCCTTTAATTCCTAATTGATTTTTTTTATACACATCCAGGGAGGGAGGGGAAAATGTACTTTGTATTATTATATGTTGGGTACAAGTGCTGTTTGATGTATTAATTGGCTATATATTCTTTGCACTTTGTACTTGATTTGAAAATTAATAAAGAATTATAAAACCAAAAATAATAAAATCTAAAGCTAAGAACTTCCTCCTATGACTCTGAGGCTCCTAAGTAACATCTGCATAAATAACCTAACAGATTCTTAACATAACAGAGATTCTTATATACCGCAACGACCTCACGGTTCTGTGCGGTTTACAGATCAAGAAATACTAACAATATAGTAGATCACAGTGAATTAATCATGATATTTACTAAGAGGCATACTATACGTAGATGATTCCTGTTTACAAATTTTAAACAATCAAAAAGATAACTTGGCAGTAATCCATTCAAAGCTTTAAAACATATAGAGCCAAATTACATCATCAGCAACGCAGCAGAGGAACCTCGGGTGATAGAAGGCCGCGAAGCAGCCTGTCTAGATTGTTGCCCACGCTGCCGGTTTGTTATAAGGTATTTATTTTGGTCTCGCGGTTCGGATGGGAGGGAGAGATGAGTTGGGGAGGGGGGGGGGGGAAGTGCTGCTGCTGCCGGCGACTAGGGCTTATTTTGGGGGGTAGGGCTTATATTAAGACCTACCCCGAAAATCATGCTAGGGCTTATTTTCGGGGAAACACGGTAACTCAAAAAATCCATGGCAACCAAAATATCCAGGTTTGGGCCAGGCAGCATGATCTAACCAGGGAGGAGCCTCACTTGCCTGGTTAGCTTGCTTTCAGTAATGAGCCCATAGATTTTTATAAAGGCTCACACTTAAGACATGAGCAAGGAAGATAGTTGAATGTGAACTGAAAGCAGATTTTCCATAATCCTTGGGAAATAACATGACCACAAAAAGCATCCTGGATAAAGAGTGAAATCTTATAAGCTTTTCTCTACTTAGTTAACACTGTCTTAATTTTGTTTGTTTTGATTATGATTTTTATGTTCAAGGGCATAGCTACCATTGAGCAAGCAAGCATGGCAAAGTGCCCAGTGCCACCCAATGGTAGAGGCTGCCTGGCCGGGGGGGGGGGGAGGGAAGGAGAGAGATGCATGCTCAGTGTATCTTTTCCATGGCATCAGTTTACCTCAATCCGCCACTCCTGTAAATACTGAAGCAGGTCATGGCAGTAGCAATGCTGAAAACTGCTCTCTGTCTGGCAGAGCCTTTCCTCTGTCATGACCCACCTCTCTGATGCAGCTTCCAGGGGGCAGAGGAAAGGCTCCACTGGACAGAGATCAGCTTTGACCAGCCACAGCATTTACAGGAGTGGCAGGGTGAGGTAGACATGCTGTGGTGGATACACACCAAACACAAGCTGGTCAATATTTTCAATGCAGAAGAGTAAATAGTGGGGTTCCCAAGGGGTATGTGCTGGGACCACTGCTTTTTAACATATTTATCAATGATCTAGAGATGGGAATAACTAGAGAGATAATTAAATTTGCTGATATAAAGTTGTTAAATCGCAAGAGGATTGTGAAAAATTGCAATAGGACCTTGTGAGACTGGAAGACTGGGTGTCAAAATGGCAGATAATGTTTAATGTGAGCAAATGCAAAGTGATGCATGTGGGAAAGAGGAACCCAAACTATAGCTACATGATGCTGGGTTCTATGTTAGGAGTTACTGCCCAGGAAAAGGATCTAGGTGTCATGGTTGAGGATACTCTGAAATGTGCGGCAGCGGCTAAGAAAACAAAAAGAATATTAGGAATTATCAGGAAAGGAATAGAAAACAAAGATGAAAATGTTATAATGCCCGTGTATTGCTCTATGGTACAGCCGCAATTTGAATACTATGTGCAATTCTGGTCGCTGTATCTCAATTAAAAAAAAAAAAGATATAGTGGAATTAGAAAAGGTACAGAGAAGGGCAACAAAATGATAAAAAGTTTGGAATAACTCCCCTATGAGGAGAGGCTAAAGCGGCTAGGGCTCTTCAGCTTGGAGAACAGACAGCTCAGGGGTGTTACAATAGAGGTCTATAAAATACTGAGTGGAGTGGAAAAGGTAAGATGTGAATCACTTGTTCACTCTTTCCAAAATACTAGGACTAGGGGGCATGCGATGAAGCCACTAAATAGAAGATTTAAAACAAACCGGAGAAAATATTTCTTCACACAACATGTAAGTAAACTCTGGAATTCGTTGCCGGCGAATGTGGTGAAATCAGTTAGCTTAGCAGGGTTTAAAAAAGGTTTGGATAATTTCCTAAAAGAGAAGTCCATAGGCCTATGAGATGACTTGGATTCTTCATAAAATCTGTTTTATTACTTCGGATTTAAGTCGGCCACTGTTGGAAACAGGATACTGGGTTTGATGGACCTTCGGTCTGTCCCAGTATGGCAATTCTTATAAGAAAAAAGTGTAAGAGACACTAGGACCAAAGCAACATTCAGACAACAAAAGGAAGAAAAAAGTATTTTACTGGAATAATTAAATTGTAATACATCAGTTTTTGGAAATGTGCATCCCCCCCTCCACTCCTCTGGATGCAATCGTTTTATTGATAGACCCCGTCTCAATTATTCCACCTAAAGCTCATTCAGTTCTAGCTATACCACTGCTTATGTTATTTGTAATTCACCTTGTATATTCTATCCTTTCACTAAACAGAGTATACGTTTAAATTTAATTAAGCAGCAAAGTTTTATAGCCAAGACAAATCCCTAGCAAAGTGGGCAGGGATAACTGGGCCAACTGAACGGACTAGCTAATCTTTTCTGCAATCATGTATTGCTCTACAGCACAGTTACTTACCGTAACGGGTGTTATCCAGGGACAGCAGACAGATATTCTCGCAACCCACCCACCTCCCCGTGGTTGGCTTCTTTGCTAGCTATCTGAACTGAGGACACGCATGCCCTAGGCAGGGCGGGAGGGGCATGCGCGGGCCAATCGCAAGCCTGAAGGTCTTCGAGCAAGTCTGCTTGCGAAAACATCCACTAGGAGGCTCCGTCTGTGACGTCACCCACATGTAGAGAATATGCTGCCTGCTTGTCCTGGGATAATGTAGGCTACTAAATCTAGTGCACCCTCTTCAGGAAAGGGAGCGTCCCCAGAACACATTGATACAGTTAACATCCTGCCACATTTTGGAGTCCAGTAAATTACTTTCTGATATAGACAAAGCCCATTCGTTGCACCAGAAATACAGTATTATCCTAAAACGATGCCTGCTAAATCAATTTTATTAAACATTAAAATATCAAAACAAACTTTCCAATATCTGTTTTCTGTGTGTATATAAGTGAAATTGTATATATAAGTGAAATTTAGCTTTAGAGCAGAAGTGGCTCATGGTATCTGCCTTCCTTTCCCTCCTTCTACACAGTGCATCCCAGGACTTCTGGTTTTAAATCTACCACTCTGAGGTAAAGGAACTAGGACTAGCTCATTAACTATACAGGTCCTTTATTGAGGATAGCAGGACAGACAATCTTTCCACACTGAAATTAGAATAACTTACTTGGAGGCTCAACTGAGATTTTGTGGATGCGCTGGCAGGCTGAAAAGTACATAAAAAAATATATTGCATGATGGCAGAAAAAAAATCATGCTTTTTGGGGGGAGGGGGAGAGGAAGGGGGAGCACCAATTCTCACAGACATTCAAGTACATATGGCTCTACTAACCACACTGTATATACCGTATTTTCTCGCATATAACGCGCGCGTTATACGTGGTTTTTACGTACCGCGCATACCCTCGCATGTTATACGCGTGAGCGCGTTGTACAATTTTTTTTTTACATAGTTCCCCCCCCCCCACCGACGTCCGATTCACCCCCCGCAGGACCGCTCGCACCCCCACCCCAAAGGACCGCTCGCACGCACTCCCACCCGCACCCCCACAGCCTCCCGACCCCCCCCCATCATGTAGACGCTCCTAACGGTGTCCTGCTGCTTCCTCTTGGCGGTCCCGACACCAGACACGATCGGGGCAAGAGGGAGCTCAAGCCCTCTTGCCCCAGCCAACCGCGGCACCCCCGACACGATCGGGGCAAAAGGGAGCTCAAGCCCTCTTGCCCCGCCGACTCCCCAACCATATCGGGCCAGGAGGGAGCCCAAGTCCTCCTGGCCCTGGCGATCCCCCCCCCCGCTAGTTGTTCGGGCCAGGAGGGAGCCCAAACCCTCCTGGCCACGGCGACCCCCTACCCCCACTACATTACGGGCAGGAGGGATCCCAGGCCCTCCTGCCCTCAACGCAAACCCCCCTCCCCCCAACGACCGCCCCCCCAAGAACCTACGACCGCTCCCCCCAGCCGACCCGCGACCCCCCTGGCCGACCCCCACGACATCCTCACCCCCCTTCCCCGTACCTTTGTGTAGTTGGCCGGACAGAAGGGAGTCAAACTCGCCTGTCCGGCAGGCAGCCAACAACGGAATGAGGCCGGATTGGCCCATCCGTCCCAAAGCTCCGTCTACTGGTGGGGCCTAAGGCGCCTGGGCCAATCAGAATAGGCCCGGGAGCCTTAGGTCCCACCTGGGGGCGGGGCCTGAGGCACATGGGCCCAACCCGACCATGTGCCCAAGGCCCCGCCCCCAGGAGGGACCTAAGGCTCCCGGGTCTATTCTTATTGGCCCAGGCGCCTTAGGCCCCACCAGTAGGCGGATCTTTGGGACGGATGGGCCAATCCGGCCTCATTCCGTTGTTGGCTGCCTGCCGGACAGGCGGGTTTGGCTCCCTTCTGTCCGGCCAACTACACAAAGGTACGGAGAAGGGGGATGGGGGTGTCATGGGGGTCGGCCAGGGGGGTCGGGGGTCGGCTGGGGGGGCGGTCGGAGGTTCTTGGGGGGGGGGGGCGGTCGTTGGGAGGGGGGTTTGCGTCGAGGGCAGGAGGGCCTGGGATCCCTCCTGCCCGTAATGTAGTGTGGGTAGGGGGTCGCGTGGCCAGGAGGGTTTGGGCTCCCTCCTGGCCCGAACAACTAGCGGGGGGGGGGGGGGGGTCGCCAGGGCCAGGAGGACTTGGGCTCCCTCCTGGCCCCATATTGTCGGGGAGTTGGGGAGTCGGCGGGGTAAGAGGACTTGGGCTCCCTTTTGCCCCGATCGTGTCGGGGAGTCGGGGGGGCAAGAGGGCTTGAGCTCCCTCTTGCCCCGATCGTGTCGGGGGTGCCGCGGTTGGCTGGGGCAAGAGGGCTTGAGCTCCCTCTTGCCCCGATCGTGTCGGGGGTGCCGCAGTTGGCTGGGGCAAGAGGGCTTGAGCTCCCTCTTGCCCCGATCGTGTCGGGTGTGCCGCGGTTGGCTGGGGCAAGAGGGCTTGAGCTCCCTCTTGCCCCGATCGTGTCGGGGGGGGCAAGAGGGCTTGAGCTCCCTCTTGCCCCGATCGTGTCGGGGGTGCCGCGGTTGGCTGGGGCAAGAGGGCTTGAGCTCCCTCTTACCCCGATCGTGTCGGGGGTGCCGTGGTTGGCTGGGGCAAGAGGGCTTGAGCTCCCTCTTGCCCCGATTGTGTCGGGGAGTCGGGACCGCCAAGAGGAAGCAGCAGGACACCGGTAGGAGCTTTTACATGATGGGGGGGGGGGGTCGGGAGCCTGTGGGTGCGAGTGGTTCTTCAGGGTGGGGGTGTGGGTGGGAGTGCGTGCGAGCGGTCCTTCGCGGTGGGGGTGCGAGCTGTCCTGCGGGGGGGGGGGGCGTGAATCGGACGTCGGGGGGGGGCATCAGGCTTTCAGGGTGGGGACAGGACTTCAAGGGGGAGAGGAGAGTCGGGGCGGGCGAAAGGAGAGTCGGGGTGGCCAGAGGAGAGTCGGAGCGGGCGAAAGGAGAGTCGGGAAGCATGCGCGGTATACGGGTGTGCGCGGTATATAAAAATTTCTGTACATAGATTTGTGTTTTTCGCGCGCTATACCCGTGTGCGCGTTTTACACGGGTGCGCGTTATCTACATGAAAATACGGTAAGTGTTCCTTCCTGTACTGGGAGGAGGGATTAGCAGATCACCCTTCTCTCTAGTGGTCAGATGATTTAAAACACTTTTCAATACGAGTTATTTCAATAGCACCAACCAGTCATTTAACTTTAAACTGTTGCTTGGCAAACCTGAGTTTAATGCAAAATAAAGATATGAGGGGAAAAGGACATTTTTATCACTAGGAAAACCAAACAGAAAAAAGTTATGAAATTTTGGTTAACTATCATATTTTTGCTCTATAAAATGCACCTGACCATAAAGATGCACCTACATTAGAGGAGGAAAAGCCAAGAAAAAAAATAAATTCTTAACCAAATGGTGTACCCTGCCACTAGACCCGCCCTGTGCCCTGTCCTCCCCTCCGGTGGTCTAGTGGTAGGCCAGGACAGGGTACAAAGCAGGGCTAATGGCAGGCAAGCATGCCTCCCTCCCACCGATATATTTTTTTAATTTGGCAGGGTAGGCAGGCCCCAGCATCTCCCCCCTCCCCCCGGTATCTATTTTTAAGGTACAACAATTTTTATTGATTTCCAAAATAAAGTACATACATGCACACTGGGCATAGCCCGAAACAAAAACAAGTCCCATACAAAACTGGAACAATAATCAAGTGTACAACAGCATGACCCCCCCACTCCTTCCTGGAGCAGGGAGCAACCTCCAGTATGCAGATGAAACAAAACACAACAGCAAGGTAATGGACCGCTGCCCACTGGATACAGATCATACACACAAACAAAACGAAAGACATAGTGGTGCACTGCTACAGCAAAGCTAATGTGAAAAGAGAAAAACCAACATCACAATTAACCAAACTATAATACTTCCCACCCCAACGCATTACCTTAACAAAAAACTCGGAAAACTACATACTCTTGAGCCTTCCATACCTATTTTTAATTTGGCAGAGCAGGCAGGCCCTGGCCTCCCGCCCCGTACCTTTTTTTAAAAATTCTGGTGCTCTCCCTTGCTGGATGCGGCTGCCTCAGTCTTCTTCTCTTGCGGCAGAGCTCTTGTAGCAGAGTGGCGCACAAGATTGCCTCCCTGGTCCCGTGCTACTTCCTGTGAAAACTGACAGCTGCCATCAGTTCTTGCGGGAAGTGACGTGGGACCAGGCATGCAGCCTTGTGCGCAACTCTGCCACAAGAGAAGAGGACTCAGAGACACCGCGTCCAGCGAGAGAGAGCGTAAGAATTTTTAAAAAAATGTACCGGAGGGGTGGGGTATTCGCTTCATAAGACACACCCTTATCTCCACCCACTTTTTTTTTGGGGGGAAGTGCATCCTATGGAGTGAAAAATATGGTATTTTGCTGATATAAGCCAAGTGTTACTTATTCAGATTTGCTCACAACTGTCCAGTGGTAGGTCAAGGTGAGTTACGTTCAGATATAATAGATATTTCCCTGTACCCTGACAGCTTAAATTAAGTTTCTACCTGAATTAATGGAGGGTTAAGTGACTTGCCCATGATCACAAGAAGAAGCAGTAGCAGCTTCCCTGATCAGCCTGGTGCTCTAACTACTAGTACTCCTCCACTGAAAGACTCACCTGCGTCTTCCGAGGGACAATCTTTTTTATCAAGGGGAATTTGACAATGGAAGCAGGAACCTGATGGAAAAGAACAAAATGGTTCAGCACACTCAGTTCATGAAAATATATTATCTCATCACCCATTTCAAGAATTATGAGTCAATCAAAGGACATTATAAGCTCTGTGGAGCAGGGGGCAACAGGAATCCTGCAGGGTCCGCAGGGATTTCCCTCCACACTTGTGAGGATCCCATGGGGATGGGTCGTTTTTGTCCGGGGATCACCTGGGTATAATACCTTCTTACAGCATCAGGTCCCATGTAACTGCACGTGCTTCCTCTTTTCAGGCCGACAGCAGCGTTTCCTCATTCCTCCATGCTACCAGCAACTGACCCAGAATCCTTCCCTCTGATGTGTTTTGCAACAGAGGAAGGACTTCTTTTTAATGCAATCAGAGGGAAGCCCTCCTGCCAACACAAAACACGTTGAAGGGAAGGCTTCCTGTAACGTGGAGAGGCGAAGGAACGCTGCTGTCGGCCTGAAGAGAAAGGCCAGTAAGACTGCATGGGCTTGGGGTAGATGGGAAGGGAGGGGAAGAAAGAGATGCTGCATGGGCTAGGGCAGGGTCAGCAAGCTGCGGCACTACTCCCATGGCCCCCCCAGACCTACTGAAGTACCTGGGGGTCCAGTGGGGATCTTCTTCGTAGGAGCATGGCTCTTTCGCTCCTGCCTCCTCACTGCTCCCTTCTAAAATGGCTGCCATAACCTTTCGCAGTACTGCAAAAAATGCTGCGAGCACCTGCGAACGTTCGCGGCAGCCATTTTAGAAGGGAGCAGCAAGGAGGCAGGAGCAAGAGAGCCACGCTCTTACCACGAAGATCCCCGCTGGACCACCAGGTACCTCGGTAGGGCCAGGGGGGGTAATTGTAGGGTTGAGTAGATGCCTTTATATTGTGTTTACCAGAAAAGGGAATGCATTTCTGCCTTTATTTCTCCAGTGTTGAAGTACTTCCTGACCCTGGTTGTGGCTGGTGGGGATTTCCAAGCACAGCCAGATGAGTGAGGACCTCCACCATAGGTGGCCAGAACTTCCCTCCACCAAGTATAGCAGGTGCTGGCAGCATCCCTGAGCCACCAAGGTGCCAGCATCTGCGACTCAGGGATGCTGCTGCTGCGGCCTGCCAAGCTTGGCAAAATGGACCCCCCAGCCACTTCAGAGGAAGTCCTCAGCTGACATAGCTTGAGGGTTCTCATCAGCTGGAGAATGAATGAACTACTTCTTTAGTTTATGGTGACAGATTTAATTTCTGTCCCCCGCAATTCTCTACTATGGAGTTCAGACAGTTTATCTTAAAATGTATTTCAGTCTACAGCACTGCATATGACTGGAAACATGTTATAAATGATTAATAGCACAGCCAGACATTTATTTCTTTTACAGATTAAGATTAAAAAAAAAAAAATTCCCAAATTCAATTAAAATCCATCCATGAGGAAAAACCCTGAATTACAATTACAACTGCCAAAATCAAAGTAATAATAAAAAAAGCAAAGCTACCAAAGAAAATGCAGCATCATACCAACAGTCTACCAAAGCTCTGAATTTCACTCCCTTAAGACTGTAAAGCACAAACTAAGGGTAGAATATTACTGTATGTCTAGGCCTTCCCACCTGACCATTTTTAGTGAAAGTACAATAGGACATGCAATGAATATGTGCAAGTCTTAGAGCTGGATCTCAACTGCCCCAGCTAACTCCAACTGCCGCAAGGGAAGGAGTTGTGGCAGGTGTGGGAGATGAACTCCACCCCCCAATAGCCCCTGCGGCGCTCCTGCCTAAGGAAAGATCTCTTCAGGGCAGCTCCACTGTTGTCGGGAGCTGCCCCAGCTAACTCAAACTGTCGACGCTGCCGCAAGGGAAGGAGTTGGGGCAGGCGTGGGAGACGAACTCCGCCCCCCCCTCCCAACGGCCCTTGCGGAACTCCTGCCTAAGAAAAGATCTCTTCAGGCAACGCAGCTCCACTGTTGGAGTTAGCTGTGGCAGCTCCTGACAACTGCCGACGCTGCCAAAAGGGAAGGAGTTGGGGCAGGCGTGGAAGACAAACTCTGCCCCCCAACGGCCCTTGTGGTGCTATGTGCTGTGCCGCCACTCGGCACAGCATCTAAGGCGCAAGCCAAAGGCACGCTCCCTTGTGCAGCAACTGAGGGCAGCAAAAAAAAAATCACTCAAAGACACAAAAACAACAACAATCAGACTTCGTCACGGAAATCTTACTCAGCCTCACTTTAGCCATTGATAGCAGACAAACACTGACACAGGTTTATTCAGCCCATACAAACCACAGATAACAAACAGGACACATCTTCAAACAAGAGCTGCACCTCAGCTCTTGTTTGTACCTGTTGGTACCATTGCATTTATCATTCCTCCTTTGCATTTTGTATCCCAGACATCTATTCAACCCACATCTACACATTCACACCCACAGCCCCACACAAACACTTCTGCTCTCAGTCTCCCCCAACTAATCATGCTACCCACCCGAAACAGCCTCCGATCTTACCTGATCTTATACTTAATATGCTCCCATATCTGGTCCTACGGGACTCTACCCTTTAAATTTGTTCCCCACACCCACCACTTCTACCACCACCAAGTAAGGCCGGACGGTCACCACCCCCACCCCCAATCCGAAACCAGGCCCTTTCCCAATCCAAGTACTCCATGCCACCCATCAGAACATAACTCACTGAGAAAACAATGCCTGCTAAAGAACATCATTACCTCGGAACCCACTCCGGAACGCCTGCTAAAGAACATCACCATCTCGGAACCCACCTCCATCCTGGCCAACCACTCCCTCTCCTGCTCCTACCTCAACATACGCTCCATCAGAAATAAAGCCCAACTAGTGAAAGACTGGCTAACTGAATCTCAACTGGACTTAGTATTCCTAACTGAAACCTGGCTCATCTCTGATAACAACATAATTATCCACAACATCCTACCTAGGGGCTACAAGATCATTCCCCTCTCCAGAAACTTCAAAAGAGGTGGTGGAATAGCAATCATCCTTAAAGATCACTTTAACTTCCAGGTCATTGACTCCAAGTCAACTGAAAACTTAGAAATTCTCAATTGCAACCTCATGAAACATGACCTGACCGCCAACCTGAACACCACTCAGTTCTATATCCCGTCTAACAGATGGAGTAGCGCTAGTGAAGACTTCTCTAAATTCCTCCTACTGAACACTTCCAAAGACAAACACAACCTACTTCTCGGTGACATCAACCTCCACCTAGACACCCCAACAGTCAAAGAATTATTCTCTTTCTTAACCTCCCTGGGATTCTCCATCCCCCTCATGACCCTCACCCACCAGAAAGTCCACCATATAGACCTTATTTCTCTCTCATCCAAAGACCCTCACATCAGCCTAACAGATGTCACCCGGACAGACACCATCTGGTCTGACCACCTAAGGGTCAACTTTAAAATACTATGGAGCAACACCCCCCCCACACACACACATCAATAAAACACAGAAAGGATAACCCAACAACAGTCCTCAGACCCTCCCTCAATCCCACAGAATTCTGGTCCCACTTCAACCTGCTATTCAACCCAAACTCAAAAAGATTTCAACTCCAACTGGATCACCCTCAGCAATCAGATCCTAGACTAAATCACTCCACTAAAGAAAGGCAAACAAAGACGACACCTAATAGACGGATGGTATGACACGGAACTAACCTCACTCAAAAGAAAAGCATGCAAACTTGAAAGAAGGAAGAGGACAAAGCAATATGGAAATCCAAAATCCATGAGTACAAAAGAATCACCAAGGAAAAACGACGTACCTTCTACTCCAACAAAATAGGATCCCCCCAATACCAAAAGTAAAGAACTATTCAGATTGATCAACATGCTACTGGAAATTGATCACCACAAAAGATCCTCCTCCACACAACTACATACCACTGAGAACTTTGCATTTTACTTCAAGTCAAAAGTTCTCAGAATCTCCTTCCAAAACCAACCATCCAGCCCTCCCCCAACAACCACACCCACACTCTCTGATTCGACCCCAGTAGATAGAAGTAGCCACTTTGAATCCCATAACTGGTTCCTATTTCTCAAGCTCTATAATAAATACGCCAAAACCTTCTGCCGCCTAGACAACTGCCCACCCTCCACCATGAGAGCAGCCCCCACCCCCTTCAAGATCATGCTCTATGATATATCTCTGCCACATCCTCATCTCGCCTATTGTAAAGAACACAAGGATCCCATATCAACAACATCCAACTACAGACCAGTAGCCAACATCCCCTTCTTCACCAAACTGATGGATCGCACAACTACTCAGCTCTGAGAAACACGCACTAATACTCCAATTCGAATTTAGCAGCGCATTTGACCTGGTCGACCATGACAACCTACTCAGCAGTCTAGACGCCATAGGTATCTCAGGCCACGTACTTAACTGGTTTAAAGACTTCCTAAAAAAACGATCCTACCAAGTCATCAGCGAGCAAACCTACTCTCAGGCTTGGATCAACCCCTGTGGTGTCCCTCAAGGCTCCCCAATATCCCCCACCCTCTTTAATCTGTACATGGCATCCTTAGGACAGGAACTATCCAAACTGAACCTCCAATCTCACACCTACATGGATGACATCACAATCATTGTCCTCATCTCTGCACTGTCAACCGAAACCAGTCACTTCATCGTATCTATCATCAACCAAGTAGAACAATGGTCAACAAACTCCAAACTAAAATTAAACCCGGAAAAGATCAAAATATTTATGGCCTCCCCGACAAACAAGATAACTGTTATCTACTATCAACCTAAATGGAAGAAACTTCCCAATCAACCCAACCATCAAAATCCTAGGCATTACCCTAGATCAGCAACTGACACGTGAAGCTAATACCAACATCCTAATCAAAAAATGCTTCCACTTACTGTGGAAACTTTGCACGCTAAAACTATTCTTTGATTTCACTTCATTCAGACTGTTGATCCAGTCTCTGGTTCTAAGCACACTGGACTATTGCAACATAATCTACCTAGGATCTCACAAAAAAAAACATCAATAAATTGAGACTTATCCAGAACACAGCCATCCGACTTATCTTTGACCTGAAAAAATCTGACCATATCACCTCATACTACAAGAAATTCTACTGGTTACCTATGAGGCAAGAATAATCTTCAAATTCGGCTGCCTCTGCTTCAAGAATCTTTTCGGCACCACACCCACCTACCTCCTGAAACACCTCACCCTGAAGAACAAACTCTGCTTCTCATGCAGAACACTGCTGTTCTCATTCCCTTCTTTCAAAGGATGCAAATTCAAAAGTTTCCTCAACAGAACACTCTCCTTCCAAGCAGGGATCTGGAACACCACCTTAAGTGACCTTATCCTGAACTCTCTAACATACCACTCTTTCAGAAAATCACTAAAAATCCACCTATTTGACAAATTTACCTGATCCTCCAAATCTGTGCAACACCTACCTCATCTTACACACCTCTTCCTCCTTCCCTATGCCACTTCATCACATAACTGTCTTTCTACCTCTCCCCAATTCTAATTGATGTTACCTCACTGTCCTCACAGCACATCTTGTTGTACACCATCTTGAACTGAAAAGGTATGACGGGATATAAATAAAGCTATTATTATTATTATTATCTCAACTTCTTCCAAAGTCATGGGTCTCATTATCGGGGCCACCTTTTTCATTCCATGGAAGATAGTGCCAAAACGTCAACTTTGGGTTCACGTTGTGGAAAGGATAGTTGCTCAGCCAAGCTAAGAATCATATTTCTAGTACAACTATTTGTGCTGAATGCAAATATACCACTCGGATCATTGGTGCATGCTTGTTGTATCACTGGGGGATCACAAAGTTGAAGAAAAAGCTTGTTGTGGAATGCAAAGGCAAATATTTGACACAACATAGCTCCTGAACAGAAAGCACACTAGGGCTCAAATTTTAGGAAGAGATTATGGCCAGATACTGCCTTAGTAAATTTTTAGGCACTGTGCTTTTCTGAGATAAATCTTTATTAAGATTGATGAAAAAAATGTTATGCAAATTTTTAGCTATATTTAAATGTCATATATCACAACTGTATACCCTCCAATCTCCTTCTTTCTTGCAGCAGCTGAAAGAGCAATTTTTTGGCTACAAAACTCACCAAGCCACATTTTTGACCAGCTATTCCTAATAGCTTAAAATAGGCCTGAAAGTACACCAAGGTTTCAACCTGTGTTTAATGTCAAACTATGTGTGAGATGTATACAAGCACTGGAATAATGAGAAACTGAATTGAAAGTTTGTGGCTAATAACTGCAAATTTTTATCATGATGAAAAATTAATTCCCCCCTTTTACAAAAACGGAGTGCGGTTTTTAGCGTTGGCCGCAGCGGTAACAGCTCAGACGCTGATAGAATTCCTATGAGCGCAAGAGCTGTTACTGCCGGGGCTGGTGCTAAAACCCGCGCTACGCTTTTGTAAAAGAAGGGGTAATGTGATCAAAGAACAGTATGGTTTTGATAAGAGTAACAATGTCAAAGACAAATCGTGCTTCACAATCACTTCAAATGCTGGTCATCATGCAGCTAGCCCAAGTATAATGCCTTGAATTTGTTGTCAATAATGGACAACACAGTTTGTGAATAGCTGTATCGCCTTCCTGTTGAGGTTGGCATTGGAGCGTCAAGACACATAAACTATGTTCCTCTGAAACCACACAGTATCTTTTTTAATGGGCCAATGAAAGGATCAAGCAGGGCTTTGTGGATGCAAAAAGTTAATTAAGGCATCATTGTGTTCTGAGGAGATTTCAGAGATATTTCCAATCCACCAATAATGGTCATGCAAGCAAGCAACATATTGAACAAACTGAAGGTTAACAAGTTGAATAAATAAAGGAGGATTATCAGCTTTAGTGACATCAGCAAAGAAAAATGTTTCATCTCCCGATACAAATTTTTATTTCATCGATTGGCTTAAAACTGGTGATTTCCCGAGTTCCAGCTACTGTATGGCCATTCTCAAACCTGGATCCCTGAATAGGTCTTAATTTGCTCAATGTCTTCCTTTGAGATAAAAATTTGACCCCCCAGTAATATTTTCTTCACAACAGCTAAATAAATTGTTTTGAGTCAATATTTGATTTTCCAGAGGTCACTGCAAGCTGTCATGTGTAGCAAGTTGTTTGATAGCTCCCCCAATACCATCACATGGTGATTTTCCATGGCTAGTATAAAAAAAATTCCATTCAGCAGAAATTCCAAAGTCTTTGTAATGGCAGCAAAGATTAAAACATTTTTTGTAATTTTGGTATTGTGCTGCAGATCCATTACTAAAGTAGTACACATTTTTGATTCCAAGAATAAGTTGGTTCATAACGGCAATTCAACTTTCAAAAAGGCATGAACTGCAACAGTGCCATGCTGCAAGAAGTCACTAATTACACAGACTCAAATTCTGAAGTCCTGAACCAGAATTGAAGTAAAATATAAAGGGGAACACACATGGACTATAAAAAAGAGAACAGAGTTCAAGTGAATGTATCAAACTTGCAAATGAATCACCAACTAAGGGCTCCTTTTATCAAGCCATGCTAGCGGTTTAACGTGCGTAATAGCGCGCGTTAAACCGCTGGCCGCGCTAGCCGCTAATGCCTGCCTTGAGCAGGCGGTAGTTTTTAGGCCAGCGCGGGGGTTAGCGCATGATTAAAAGTCGCACGGCTTGATAAAAGGAGCCCTAAATGTCCATTTTGATGGGCCATTTACAAGAGTATGTGAAAGCAGTGGATGTTGTAACCCGAGTTAGCATGGCAAGCCCAGCAAGCTTAGCTGCACCATGCAATTTCACACCTCAAGCTCATTTGCATATTACACATTAGGATGCCAAAGATGCCCTTTTTTACCACTGCATGATTATTCAAACTTGGGCAATGAACAACAAGTTGAAACTTAATGCCACTAAGACCAAAGCCATTGATTTCCACACCGCACAACCTAACCTCACTCTTTCACCAGGCATCACTTTCAATGGAAAAATCCACCAAGGTACTAGGCTGCATCTTAGACGACACTCTCACAATGGCACCACAAATGTCTAACCTTTGGAAAAAGACCATCTACACCAGGGATCTCAAAGTCCCTCCTTGAGGGCCGCAATCCTGTCAGGTTTTCAGGATTTCCCCAATGAATATGCATTGAAAGCAGTGCATGCACATAGATCTCATGCATATTCATTGGGAAAATCCTGAAAACCCGACTGGATTGCGGCCCTCAAGGCAGGACTTTGAGACCTCTGATCTACACTATGCGTCAACTATGACTCACAAGACCATACTTCCACCCACATCACTTTGCTCTGATTGTTCAGATGATGGTCTGAACTACCCCAACTGGACTATTGCAACTCCGCCTACCTTGGCATCAACATCGCTCTTATCCACAAACTACAACTCATCCAGAACATAGCCGTTAGACTAATCTACAAATTAAAGAAATTTGACTCAATTACAGCCTTCATCAAGCAACTACATTGGCTCCCAATATCAGCCTGAAAAATCTTCAAATCGTATGTATCCTACACCAGATCCTATACGGAAGCTCAGCAGCCCCTCTCATCCAATTATTCTCTAATGTTTGGTCGACATCAAAAAGAATCCTTAACAGAGTCCAACTAAACCTACCATCCACAAAATACATCCACTACAAATAAATTTTCCACTCTATGCTAACCTATCTGGGTGTAAAAATCTGGAATGACCTACCAGAAGCTATCAGGAAAAAGACAAACTACACTAGATTCAGAAAAAAACTGAAGACTCACCTTTTTGACAACTAACTATCTCAGTTTCTGTATAGCATCCCTTACGTCTAAGTCACTCCTCTTATCTCTCCACGTCCTCTTTCCCTCCCTCTTTGATCTGTCGCCTTGAGCCTCTATAGGTATGAGCGACTCACAAATGGAAGATTAGATTAGGTGCTATGACAAAATATGCTCACCAGGCTATCCAACATCCTGTTCTCTGTCACTGACAGCCTTTCAGATCTCCGTCTGGGAGAAATGTCTTCTGAAAAACAGACATAAGAGAATCATCAGAGACCTTTAGTCATGCAGCTCAAGAAGCATTTTTTTTCTAAGAAAGAATAGGAAAAGGATCCTAAACATTGGTTTTGCAGGATAAAAATTAGGGATACCGGGACTTGGAGTAACTTGCTAGGAGAAGTGTTGATCACCAATGTTATAGATTTTGAACACGCTTACCATCAACAGCTCATACCAGGGGTCCTTTAACTAAGGTGCAGTTAGCCATTTTAGCGCGCGCTAAACGCTAACACGTCCGTTATAGTCCGTGTTAGTATTTAGCATATGCTAAAATGGCTAGCACGCTTAGTAAAAGGACCCCTAAATCTGTTATGATTAAAAGTACAACCAGCTTCTGTAATTTAATAAACTAGAAGCAACAAAATAAGAAGTCTCCAGTCCTAAATCAGTTCTACCACTATTCCAATTCTGCACATAAGTCTGGCAATAACGCTAGAAACCACACACACCCTTTCCTAAACCTTACTTAAAAGTATAGCTTGGCAATTTTTTGCCTGATTTTTTTTTTTAATTGTCCTTACCATAAGCAGCCATACATCACATTACTAGGGGGTGCAAAAGCAAAACAAATTTGGGATTTAGCAGAGACATAGAAATTTGGTTTCTTTTTGCATACAACCAGGAAAGAAAAAAAAAAAAAAGGGCAGAAACGCCTCCAATAAGCTAAAGTACAGAACTCCGTTGGCTCTCCAGGATAAGGGCCATTTATGCCGAAGTAGGAAGAAGGAGTGAGGGGTCCTCTCACCCGTAGTGGCCTGACCACCCCCGGAGGGGGAGCGCTGGCTACGTCTGGACATGGTGCCTCCTCTGTCTACAGCCACAAGGCGGGAAAATGATCTCAAAAGCTTGGCCGAGTCCCCAAAATCCGTTGGCAGCGGCTGCTACTTCTGCAGAAGGCAATGAGAACAATACCCACCAGAAATTACCACTCCAACGGAGCCAATGCACACAGCGCTCACCAAATAACCATACAACCTAAGATAAGGGCCAAAGTAGGAATCCAGAGATTCGAATCGAGCGCCAAGGCAAAAGCTCCGCCCTTTCCAACCGGATATTACGTCAACGAGGCAAAAACCCAATAGGAACGCCCAGATCTTCCATTTTAAGTGAGGGCAAAAAAAAAAAGGAGACGAATCTAGAGCCATATTGCAAAGCAGTCAGCTGCTTTTTCGCCATTAAAACACATTAAGCTTATTTATATCGTTTACAATTCTGGAACTATACATCTGCGACTCATCTGTGTATTGTCATTTGTAAAAACTGCATGTTTACTCTCTCCCGACTAACTACCGCAATTCGCGAGGGAGGGCGGATACGCACCTTCGAGGGGCTTGATGGCGCAGCTGGCGTCATCACGGCGGTGGCGCGTGCGCCGTGGTCCCGGAAGAGGCGTCGTGGCAGTGACAGTGGAAGGAGGTGGCAGAGAGCTAGTAGTGTTTGCTTTCATGGCTGTGAGATGCTGGGCCTAGCTACTGCTGGACTTGGGGGTGAGTCCGAGGGCCGAATGGGTGGGGCACCACCTAACCTTTGTTAATAATAATGTAAAGAATGGATGAGAAAACAAATTTGAAGGCCTAGCCCTCCCAGTATATGCTGGGATTTGTAGTGAAATGTTTATTCTTAGGTGAAGTACACAAGTGCCAGTATACACCAGTGAGAGAGCGGTGAAGGGCTAAAACCAGGGCTTGCTTACTCTGGGCAGTTGTCTTCCTAATCTGTTAAAATTCTTTGAAAGTGTTAACTCTGGGATGATGATAAGCTGCTTAGTATAGCCTATGTTTTGATTTTTTTAGAAAATTTATCAAGAAAGAATCTTGAGGAAGTTTAAAAGTTATGGTGTAGGAGAGAGTCTCCTGTCCTGGATTGGTGTCTGATGTAACTGTGGTTCTCAACCTTTTTTTCAATCAAGGCACACTTGATGGATGATGCTGGCAGAAGTAACACACAGCATACATGATCCTCACAGACCTTTACTCTGACACAGTATGGCAGTTTTTATGAATTAAATATAAATTTGCTCTACATCTAGCCGCAGATCAGAACTAGCTCATTTCTCTACAGTGGTATAACCCATTCAAGTTGTGTTGTGCACTCACCCCCTATCAGACAGTTGATTTGCATTACAGCATTTTCTCTTGCCTCTAAGCACAGTCCAGCATCTCTCCCTTCCCAGTTCCACAAAGCTCTGCAATTCCACTGCCCCCAGGACTTTCTGTCTAACCATCCTACCCTTCACAAAACAGGAAGCTGTGTCAGAAGGGGCAGGACAGTTTAGAGAAAAAGGCCTGATGGGGCCAGATGGTGTACATCCAGGCAGGGCTCTGGAGTCGTGGGTACCTGGAGTCGAAGTCGTGGGTACCAGAAACTGAGGAGTTGAAGGATTTATCTACCGACTCCACAGCCCTGCATCCAAGGGTGCTGAAAGAACTCAGGGAAGTTCTGGTGACTCTGCTGACTGACCTTTTCAATGAGTCTCTAGAGTCGAGAGTAGTACAGGAGGACTTAAGAAGGGCAGATGTGGAAGTAAGGAAGAAGCAGGGAATTAGAGGCCAGTAAGTCTGACTTCTGTGGTAAGCAAATTAATGAAAACACTTTAAAAACAGAGAACGGTGAATTTTCTTGAATCCTGTGGATTCACTAGAGGTAGGTTTTGTCAGACAAATCTGATCAATTTCTTTGACTGGGTGACCAGATAATTGAATAGAGGATGTGCGCTAGATATGGTGTATTTAGATTTTAGCAAAGCCTTTGACAGTGTTCCACACAGATGTCTAATAAATAAACTGAGTGCCATCAGAATGGGTCCCAAAGTGACGGACTGGGTCAAGAACTGGTTGAGTGGAAAGCGACAGAAGGTAGTGATAAATGGATATTGTTCTGAGGAAAGGGATATTACATGTGGTGTGCCTCAAGGTTCTGTTCTTGGGCCTGTTCTTTTTAACATTTTTGTAAACGATATTGCTGAAGGGTTGTCGGGTAAGATTTGCCTCTTTGCAGATGATACCATGCCGGATGGTGTGAATAACACGAAGAAAGACCAGGCGAAGCTTGAAGAATGAATGGTCTGAAATTTGGCAGCTATAATTTTATGCTAAGAAATGCAAGGTCATGCATTTGGGCTGCAAAAACCAGAGGGAACAGTACAGTTTAGGAGGTGAAGAACTTATGTGCACAACAGAAGAGCGGGACTTGGGAATGATTGTATGTGATGATCTTAAGGTGGCCAAACAGGTTGAAAAGTTGACAGTGAAAGCTAGAAGGATGCTAGGGTGCATAGGGAGAGGTATGGCCAGTAGGAAAAAGGAGGTATTGATGCCCCTGTATATCTCATTTAGAATATTGTGTACAATTCTGGAGGCCGCACCTTCAAAAAGATATAAAAAGGATGGAGTCGGTCCAGAGGAAGGTTAAATACCTACGTGATGTAAATGTACATGAACAGAGTCTCTTTCATTTCAAAGGAAGCTCCGGAATGAGAGGGCATAAGATGAAGTTAAGTGATAGGCTGCGAAGTAATCTAAGGAAATACCTTTTTAAAAAAAGGGTAGTAGATGCGTGGAGACAGAGACTGTGTCTGATTTCAAGAAAACCTGGAATAGGCACGTGGGATCTCTTAGAAAGAGGAAGAGATAATGGTTATTGTGGATGGGCAGACTGGATGGGCCATTTGGCCTTTATCTGCCATCATGTTACTATGTAACCTATGATTGCCGCTACCCAGGCGAAGACTGGAGGTGATGGGGGGAGAGGGATGTACTCCCTGTTAAAAATTCCTGGCTATGCCACTGTTTCTCAATGAAAGTTACAGAATAAAACCCAAAAATTCTGATTTTCATGTCATCTGAGTAATAGCAACATAAATCTGTCTGTTTCCAAGCAAATTGTGAAATAATCCAAAACCTGAAAAAATTGTAATTGTAATTAGCAGGGCTAATTCCTATGATTCAAATAATATGGACCCAGAGGAGTGGTTGCTGTTCCAGAAGGCCTTCAACAGCATTGTGTATTGATAGGGGACATCTGTTCAATCTGATGGTGTCGGCAGTCAACAGAAAAGTCTCTCTTCTTCAGATGAAGATTCGAGTTTGGAAGCACTGGCACTATCACTCTAGTACAGGGGTAGGCAATTCCAGTCCTCAAGAGCCGGAGCCAGGTCAGGTTTTCAGGATATCCACAATGAATATGTATGAGATGGATTTGCATGCACTGCCTCCTTGAGATGCAAATCTATCTCATGCATATTTATTGTGGATATCCTGAAAACCTGACCTGGCTCCAGCTCTCGAGGACCGGAATTGCCTACCCCTGTTCTAGTACAAATATGGCCAGAGAGAGGGCTCATGATAAGCCATGTCATTCACAGAACAGAGTTGTACCTGGGTTTGGTTATCCTAGTTGCTCCAGATTGGCCATGGTTCGTGGATCTGGTTCATCTACTAAGGGACAAGTGTCTCAAACTGCTTCTTCATCCGACTTTTATTTTGCAGGATCCAGTTTCCCTAGAAAATCTGGAACACTGTGGGCTTATGGCATGGGTCTTGAGAGCACAGCCTTAGCACACAAGGCCTACTCGGAGGTGGTTAAGGCTACTCTTCTAAGATCTAAGAAACCAACAACTGTGGTGATTTTTGCTAAGGCTTGGAAAACCTTTCAGCGCTCCGCTGTCAGTGGTCCTAGCGTTTCTTCAGGATGGTCTAGAAAAAGGCCTGGAATTGATTCCCTCAAAGTATAGGTGGCAGGCCTCTTATGCTTTAGGACTCTAGTGGAGAAAGTTTCTTTGGCTTCTCATTCTGATGTAACCAGATTTATCCCAGGACAAGCAGGCATGATATTCTCACATGTGGGTGACGTCATCTACGGAGCCCCGATGCGGACAGCTTTTCAAGCAAACTTGATTGAAGATTCAAGTTTGCTGTGCTGCACCACGCATGTGTGCCTCCTGCTCCACTAGAGGGCGCAAAATCCGCCTGGACAAAATCCGCGGAGCCAAGAAGTCCTGTATTTCTTAGGCTCTGCCCCATGTGCCTTCTTGCACCGCGATTTCTTATTTTAAATTAGTTGGAAGTCGCTGTGCGCCTGTTTATTGTTTTATTATTTGTTCCTGCTACCGAATCGTGAAGTCGCAGTTCGTTTTTGGCCGCCCGGGGGCTCCCGGGTTGTCGTGGCCTCCCTGGCCGCGGCCTATTTTCTGTCCGGGTTTAAAAAGTGCACCCGGTGCGAGCGTCTGCTTTCGCTTACCGACCCGCATCGTTGGTGCATCAGGTGTTTGGGTGCTGATCATCCCACCGAGTCCTGTCCCCGGTGTGCCACTTTCCAAAACTGGGCGCTCCGTCGGCGTAAGGCCAGGATGGCGGACCTTTTTGCAGTCGACCAGACCTCGGCCTCGAAGTCAGCCCTGGCCTTGACCTCGGCCTCGGCTCCCTCGGCCCCGCCTCGAGACTCGACCCTGAAGACCTCGGGTTCCCTGAAGTCCTCGGCTCCGGGTAAGTCCCCACTTCCTTCCTCAGGTTCCGCATCAGCGAAGAAGCCAGCCTCGGGGACGCCGGCCTGGCATGGTGGAACCTCCTTGCCTTCGGTCCCGGCAAAGTCCTCTAAATCTTCTGGCCGTGCCTCCACCACACGGGAATACTCTGATACGAGGTCGCCCCCGGTGGAGTGCACTCCGGCCTCGGACATGCCCTCGATGCTGTCCATGCCGGTATTTCAGGACATGCTCCGGGCGATGATATTGTCGGAGCTGTCCGCGGCCCTCGCTCACCTTACTCCGGCCCCGACCTCGCGTGCGCCGGACCAGCCTGAGCCTCGCGTCGAAGTACCTCGGGGCAAGATGCGCCGATCGTCCTCGGATTGCTCGCTGAGGTCTTCAAGGCGTTCTTCCCCCATGGGGCTCCGCGGGGCGAAACGCCGCTCGAAGCATACCAAGACCTCGAGCCGGCGGAGTTCGAAGAAACCCCGGAGTTAGCCTCCCCGACACCTCGCTCCGGGGGACGGCTCAAGGTGGCGGAGTTGTCGCTCACCAATCCTCGCCTCTTGTTAACTCCCCCTCAGTCCGGGGGTCCGGTCCGAGGCTCCAGGCTTTCGCCGAGGGAGTTCAGGGAGAGGTCTCCGACCCGCCGTCGGTCAGTGCCCCTTACCCCGGCGGCGTCCCCGAGGGGCTCCTCGAGGCGGCGCAGATCCTCTACCTCGGAGCGCTTTCACAGCGTTTCCCCAGTCTCGGATAGAGGGTCTGAGTGTGAGCCTCGCTACTCGAGGGAAGCTTCTCCTTCCTTTTCAGCAAGACGGAGGTCTCGTTACCCGTCCCCGCATGGGGCTACGGGAACGTCCCACCCTTCTTTTACGAGGTTCGTCCAGGACATGGGACGCGCCCTTGACTTGGACCTCCAATCGGACTCGAGGTTTTCCAAGGAGTAACTGGCGGAGCTGGATATGCCCTCTCCGCCCCGGGAGTCCCTCAGGCTCCCGTTGAACCCTGTGCTCCGGCAGACCTTCATTAGGAACCTCGTGACTGCCTACATGGTGACGGCTGTCCCCTCTAAAATGGAGTCAAAATACCGTACGGTACCCTGTCCGGGGTTTGAGCAGCCACAGCTCTCTCACCAATCGCTGTTGGTGGAATCTTCATTGAAAAAGGCTCACCCCTCCCGGGTCTCCGTTGCGGTCCCTCCGGGGCGCGAGGGCAGGACCCTGGACAAATTTGGGCGCCGTCTGTACCAGAACTCTATGATGGCCTCTAGAGTGCTGAACTACACGTTCACTTTTTCATCATATCTTAAACATCTGCTTGGGCTGCTGAGCGCCTTCGCGACGGATTTGCCAGCCTCTCGCCGAGGGGCGTATGGCCTCCTACTAGAGGATTTTTCTAGAATCCGTCTCCACCTGTTTCATGCAGCTTACGACGGCTTTGAGCTTTCCTCGAGGGTCGCTGCCTTTGCTGTGGCCATGCGCCGGCTGGCGTGGCTGCGCCTGGTCGACATGGACCCCAACCTCCAGGACCGGTTGGCTAATCTTCCTTGTGTCGGTAAGGAACTCTTTGACGACACTATTGAAGCGGCTACAAAACGCTTGTCGGAGCATGAGCGGTCGTTCGCCTCCCTCGTGCGTCCTAAGCCGGCCGCTTCTCGTCCCCTACGGGGCACGCCTCGCCGTTACCCGCAAAAGTCCACCCCGGCTTTTTCTAGACCTCCACCTAGGCGTCAGCAGGCTCATTCTAGGGCATTGTCGAAATCCCAGCCGACTGCCCCTGCCAAGCCGTCTCCGTCCTTTTGACGGGATGCGCGGATGGGGGCTGGCCCTCTCTGCGCCACCGTCAGGCCTTCTTCCCATCGGGGGCCGCCTGCGAGCCTTTTACCCTCGTTGGGAGTCCATCACGTCGGACGCTTGGGTCCTTGGCGTGATCTCATCCGGGTACTCTCTCAACTTTCGGGAGATCCCTCCCGACAGCCCTCCGAGCGCGTGTCCTCCCAATCGGACGCAGTTGTCCCTCCTTCTCTCGGAGGCTCGAGACCTTCTTCGCCTGCGGGCGGTGGAAGTGGTCCCCCCCTGCCAACGGGGGCAAGGGTTTTACTCCCGTTACTTCCTGGTACCGAAGAAGACGGGAGACCTGCGCCCGATTCTGGACCTGAGACGCCTCAACAAGTTTCTGGTACGGGAAAAGTTTTGGATGCTTTCCCTTCCGATTCTTTACCATCTACTCGACGAGGGCGATTGGCTCTGCTCCCTCGATCTGAAGGAGGCCTACACACACGTTCCGGTGCATCCCGCTTATCGCATATTCCTGCGCATTCAGGTGGGAGACCTGCATCTACAATATCGGGTCCTCCCCTTTGGCCTGGCCTCGTCTCCTCGGGTCTTCACAAAGTGTCTCGTGGTGGTCGCAGCTGCCTTGCGTTCTCAGGGTCTTCAGGTATTCCCCTACCTGGACGACTGGCTGATCAAGGCTCCGTCCAGGGAGGGGGTTATCTCAGCGACCCAACAGACTATTATTTACCTTCAAGGTCTGGGGTTCGAGGTAAACTTCCCAAAATCCCAGCTGTGCCCCTCTCAGTCCTTACAGTTCATCGGGGCCGTGCTGGACACGGTTCATCTCCGTGCCTTCCTTCCTCCTCCACGTCTGGAGGCATTGGTAAATCTGAGTCGACAAATCTCAATGCTGGACTCGGTCCCAGCACGACGAATGATGACACTTCTGGACCATATGGCCTCTACCGTCCATGTCACTCCCTTCGCCCGTCTCCATCTGCGGATTCCGCAATGGACCTTGGCCTCTCAATGGCGTCAGGATCGAGGCTCGATCAACCGTCCCGTGACAGTGACTCCTTCCTTGCAATCGAGGGAGCAGATCACTCCGTTGGTGGGCCGACTCTTCGAATCTTTCCAACGGTTTACTCTTTCTCGCCCCTCCACACCACAAGGTCCTCACCACAGACTTGTCGGAGTACGCTTGGGGAGCTCATCTGGATGGTCTACGCACTCAGGGGATGTGGTCAGCAGAGGATCGTCGCTGTCACATCAACGTGCTGGAGCTTCGGGCCATCTATCTCGCCGCTGTGGCCTTTCAACATCTGCTTCACGACCAGGTGGTTCTCGTCCGTACGGACAACCAGGTGGCGATGTATTATGTCAACAAACAAGGTGGGACAGGGTCCTGGTCCCTCTGTCAGGAGGCTCTCCGTCTCTGGGAGTGGGCGGTGTCCCACAACATCTTCCTTCGAGCAGTTTACATATAAGGGGAGCGAAATTGTCTGGCGGACAGGCTCAGTCGCCTCCTCCAGCCGCACGAGTGGTCCCTGCATTCTCAGGTCTTGCGACAAGTGTTCGACAGGTGGGGGACGACTCAGATAGATCTGTTCGCCTCCCCCCTCAATCACAAACTGCCTCTCTTTTGTTCCCGGATATACTCCCTGGACCGTCTCGAGGCCGACGCCTTCCTCCTGGATTGGGAGGGGAGATTCCTGTACGCGTTTCCGCCTTTCCCTCTGATTCTGCGGACGCTGGTCCATCTCAAATTGGTGCGGGCCACTCTGATCTTGATTGCTCCTCGGTGGCCCCGCCAGCCTTGGTTTTCCCTACTACTTCAACTCAGTGTTCGAGAACCTCTGCTTCTGCCTGTGTTTCCCTCTCTACTATCTCAGAGTCGGGGTTCACTGTTACATCCCAATCTTCAGTCTCTTCATCTGACTGCTTGGTTTCTTTCCTCCTGACTTCTCTCCCTGTATCTCAGTCGATCAGGGAGGTATTGGAGGCCTCTCGGAAGGTCTCGACTAGAATCTGCTATTCCCAGAAGTGGACTAGATTCTCGTCCTGGGGTTCCTCTCACCGCCAGGACCCGGTGTCGGTCCCTGTGTCTTTGGTTCTGGAGTATTTGCTTCATTTATCTCACTCTGGCCTGAAGACCAATTCCATTCGAGTACATCTTAGTGCAATTGCTGCCTTTCATCAGCCCCTGGAGGGGAAGGCTCTTTCACTTCATCCCTTGGTCTCTCGTTTCATGAAGGGTCTTTTGAATGTTCATCCTCCTCTCAAACCTCCCCCTGTGGTTTGGGATCTTAATGTGGTTCTGGCTCAACTCATGAAACCTCCGTTTGAGCCTCTGGACAAATGTCATCTTAAATTTCTCACTTGGAAGGTGATTTACCTGCTTGCCCTCACTTCCGCTCGGCGGGTTAGTGAGCTGCAGGCGCTGGTGGCGGATCCGCCTTTCACTGTATTCCATCATGACAAGGTGGTTCTCCACACTCATCCTAAGTTTTTGCCTAAAGTGGTGTCTGATTTCCATCTCAATCAGTCCATTGTTTTGCCCTTGTTTTTTCCCAAGCCCCACTCTCATCCCGGAGAGGTGGCGCTACACACTCTTGACTGTAAGAGAGCGTTGGCCTTTTACCTTCAACGCACTCAGTCTCATCGGACAGTTCCACAATTGTTTTTGTCCTTCGACCCTAATCGGTTGGGTCACCCAGTTTCCAAGTGCACCTTGTCCAACTGGTTGGCTGCTTGTATTTCTTTTTGCTACGCTCAGGCTGGTCTCGCACTGCATGGTCGAGTAACGGGACATAGGGTTCGAGCGATGGCAGCTTCTGTAGCTTTTCTCCGGTCCACGCCTATTGAGGAAATCTGCAAGGCTGCCATGTGGTCTTCGGTTCATACTTTCACCTCCCACTACTGTCTGGATACACTGTCCAGGAGCGATGGCCGTTTTGGCCAATCAGTATTGCGTAATCTGTTTTCTTAAACTGCCAACTTCCCTCCATCCCTTCTCAGTTAGCTTGGAGGTCACCCACATGTGAGAATATCATGCCTGCTTGTCCTGGGATAAAGCACAGTTACTTACCGTAACAGGTGTTATCCAGGGATAGCAGGCATATATTCTCACAACCCGCCCGCCTCCCCGAGGTTGGCTTCTTTGCTGGTTATGTGAACTGGAGACCACGAGGAGGGGATGCGCCCTCTAGTGGAGCAGGAGGCACACATGCGTGGTGCAGCACAGCAAACTTGAATCTTCAATCAAGTTTGCTTGAAAAGCTGTCCGCATCGGGGCTCCGTAGATGATGTCATCCACATGTGAGAATATATGCCTGCTGTCCCTGGCTAACACCTGTTACGGTAAGTAACTGTGCATTTTGAAGGGTGTTGTGCGGCCATTCCCATATTGGAACCTTAACATTGTGTTGCATGCTCTCGCCAAGGCCCAGTACGAGCCCTTGCAAGAGGCATCACTGATGGATTTTACTGTTAAGATGTTTTTTTTCTGATAGCTATCACCTCAGCGAGAAGGGACTCGGAGCTGCAGACTCTGTCATGCAGAGAAACTTTCCTCCAGTTTACGGAGGCAGGAGTCTTGTTACGTATGGTACCTTCCTTTCTGCCAAAAGTGGTCTCAGATTTTCATGTAAATCAGGAAGTCCGACTACCTATGTTCCATTCCACAGGTTTGAAGAAAAAGGACAAGGTCTTGGCATTGCCAGATTACCTCAAGGTAATGAATGATTTTCGTGTCTCAGATCATCTTTTTGTACTAATGAGTCCTAACTGCCTGGGGAAGCTGGAGTCTAAGGCTTCCATTTCAAGATGGATTTGTATGGCGATTTCAGCATCTATTGGGTGTGGTAAGCAACCAATAATTTTCTTTGAAAGCACACACTACCAGGAGTGTGGCTTCTTTATGGGCAGAATCCCAGGCAGTTCCACCCAAGTTGATTTGTAGGGTGGCTACATGGTTTATCCTCTATACTTCCATAAAATTTTACAGGGTGGATGTGGTGACACAACTGGATGCTGCTTTTTGGTCCTTGGTACTAGCAGCAGGCTCAACTGCCCTGCCCTAGACTCAGGGGACTGCTTTGATACGTCCCACTGGTTCAATATTCAAATGCCTTTTATATTAAAAGGGAAGATTAGATTCTTATCCTTGATAATCTTCTCTAGTAGAAAGGCACATGAGTATTGATGGCTTGGCCTGTAAAATTTCAATTAGCCTGCTTGCTGTCTTGGACAAGTTTGTATTTCCAGATGTTTGGGCTCTATTGTCAGGTCCAAAGAGTGATCAGATACCTCTCTATTGTGAAGAGGCAAGTGAGAGGCTGTAAGTATTCCATAAGTATTAGTGCTAGTTGCATGTAGGTAAGTGGCTTGTTCGTTTCCACCTTGTTTAAAGCTAAGTTCCTATTGAAATTGGTTTGTTTATTGTAATCATTGCAGAGCAAAACAGAATTAGCTTTCTCGGGGAAGTCACTGTACTAGAGAATGACATGGGGACAATTTTGTCCCCGTCCCCACAGGAACTCAATTTCCTCATCCTGCCCCCGTGAGTTCTGTCTCTGTCCCTGCCCCATTCCTGTAAACTCTGCTTTAAATGCACAATCCTCGTCCTGCCCCCGTGAGTTCTGTCGCTGCCCCTGCCCCAGCCCCAGCCCCATTCCTGTAAGCTCTGCCTTAACCGCACAATCCTCGTCCTGCCCCCGTGAGTTCTGTCGCTGTCCCTGCCTCATTCCTGTAAGCTCTGCCTTAACCGCACAAGCCTCGAACACTTACGATTTTAAAGTGTTTGAGGCTTGTGCACATGAGGATGGGGCAGGGACAGGAAAAGAACTCGCGGAATTGGGATAGGAAAATGAGTTCCCGCGGGGATGTGGAAAAATTTGTCCTTGGGTCATTCTCTTCCCTGTATCCCTCATGTTTTTTTTGCCCTGTTTATAGTGGGTTTTCAACTGCTTTGGTATAAACTGAGGAACTACATCACAGCTCATTGATGCAGACAGAGCCTGAAATTGCAGATGAAAGAAATTCCTGAAAATGTCTTAACACCATGAATACCTTCCTTCTTCCCAACTCACCGATACTACATGATCTACTCTTTATCTTCACTAGAAATGACCAGTGATCTTCTTTTGTAATCCACCTTCTATAACTCTTTTGTAATCCGCCTTGAACCCCAAGGTAATGTGGAATAGAAATCTCTCATGATTAAAGAAACAATAGAAATAGGAATAGAAACAGGAATAGAAACAACTCATGATTAAAGGAGAATAACCCACTGGTTCAAAACCCATATGCTTTTTTACTAGAAAGGAGATTATTGAGCTAAGAACTTAATCTTCCCTTACTACATGTCTACCTTTTCACTGTTGTTCTTGGCAACCAAACCCTGTGGCCTCTTCTACAGGGTTCCAGCATTGCCCCCTCCCTCCTTCCCTATACCTTTTAGCCCAGAATCTTCTCTCTCTGTCTGTGACTCTGTCTTTCTCTCCCCCACACTTGTAGCACAGCATCTCCTCGCTCTCTCTCTCCCCCACACTTGTAGCACAGCATCTCCTCGCTCTCTCTCTCCCCCACACTTGTAGGGAGATAGCATCTCTCTGTCTTCCCTCTCTTCTCCACTCCTGTGATTCAGCATCTCCCTGATTCCTCCCACTTCTCTACCCTTATGATCCAGCATTTTCTTCTGTCTCCTCCCCTTTCCCTATCTGCTTTCCCTAACCCTCCACTCCTATGGTCCAGCAAATACCTTTCCTCTCTCTTTTCTCCTCTAATCCTAGGCTGCAGCAGTTCCCTGTCCCTCCCTTTACCTCCACCCTTATGGTTCAGCAACTCCTTGTCTCTCTCCCCTTCCCACCCCCTCCCCCAAAGTTCTTCAGCATTCAGTAGTTCAGATGGGAGAGAGGCAGCAGGAGACTTGACTACACTAACTCTAATGCCGTGCTTCTTGGGTTATATAGGCAGCAAACTAGTAAGCTTTCACTCCCAGTGGTTCTGCATACCCTAAGTGAAAGCCTACTAAGCACAGTTTGCTGCTGGGTTACCCAGGGAAAGAGTACAGCATCGGGGTTTGTGTAGCAACAACTCCTAAGGTCGAGCTGCGTTTCCTGCAACTGCTCTCTCCTTCAAGCCCCTGCTGTTTGTGCTTATGATACACTGGTTGAGAACTGCTGATTTAAGGATAGAAAACAGTAGGTAATATTTCCAATGAGAGCGCTGAATAGTAGAGTACCCCTGGGGGCTTGCACCGTTATCAGGGTTTTATCTAATTCATTAATGACCTGAAAAAAAAGGGAATAGGTTTTTTTTAAAGTACATGTGTAACATCTACTAATTTGATTACTAGTAGGAGAACTTTGCCTGAGCAGGGAGCCAAACATCTAAATGGATTTAGACAATACACTTAAATCTTCTGCCCAGTGTGTAGTGGCAGCTGAAAAAGCAAACAGGATGCTATGAATTTTTAGGAAAAGATGGAAAATAAGACCAAGAATATTATTATGCCTCTCTATCGTTCCATGGTTCAATCTCACCTTGAATATTGTGTTCAATTCTGGTGTCTGTATCTCAAAAAAGATTTCCAGTGCAATATTCTACACCAGGAGTGGGCAAACTTTTTGACCCGTGGGCCACATTGAGTTCTTAAATTTGACAGAGGGGCCGGGGGGGGGGCGCAGCGGGGGGCACGCCAGGGAGGTCTAATGCTGCAGGAGGAAACAGCACTCTCACAGCTGCCAACTGCTGAATCCTCGTAAATTTTCTTTTTGCGCATTGTGCCTCCTTCCTATGTCCTTGGTGCCCCTTCCTATGTCCTTAGTGCCCCAGAGCCTCCTTCCTATATCCTTAGTGCCCCAGTGCCTCCTTCTTATGTCCTTAGTGCCCGGTGCCTCCTTCCTATGCCCCCAATGCCTCCTTCCTATGTCCTTAGTGCCCCAGTGCCTCCTTCTTATGTCCTTAGTGCCCGGTGCCTCCTTCCTATGCTCCCAGTGCCTCCGTCCTATGTCCTTAGTGCCCCAGTGCCTCCTTCCTATGTCCTTAGTGCCCCAGTGCCTCTTTCCTATATCATTGGTGCCCCTTCCTCTGTTCTTAGTGCCCCAGTGCCTCCTTCCTATGCCCCCGGTGCCTCCTTCCTATGTCCTTAGTGCCCCGGTGCCTCCTTCCTATGCCCCCAGTGCCTCCTTCTTATGTCCTTAGTGCCCCGGTGCCTCCTTCCTATGCCCTCAGTGCCTCCTTCCTATGTCCTTAGTGCACTAGTTCCTCCTTCCTATGCCCCCAGTGCCTCCTTCCTAAGTCCGTGGTGCCCCAGTGCCTCCTTCCTAAGTCCATGGTGCCCCAGTGCCTCCTTCCTATGCCCCCAGTGCCTCCTTCTATGTCCTTAGTGCCCCAGTGCCTCCTTCCTATGCCACCAGTGTATCCTTTTTATGTCCTTAGTGCCCCCCCCCCCAAGCCGACCTGCACCAGCTACACCAGGGGTGTCCAACCTTTTGGCTTCCCCGGGCCGCATTGGCTGAAAAATTTTTTAAGGGGCAGCAGAGGAAAACACTGCATCGCCCTTGACCGGGGCCGTCCAAAATACTTCACAGGGCCACAGGTTTGGACACCCCTGAGCTACACTTAATTACTTCCCGCTATCCCCCAATGCCGCACCAAAGCCTGCCTGCTCCCAAGCCAACCCACTGCCGATTCCTTCTCCCCTCCTGGTCCTGCACCCGCCCATCTGTCTGTCCGCTTGCTTGCTCCTCGCCCGTCCGCTTACCACCACTGCTCGCCCACTATATTTACTTACAGCCCCACTGGTGCCGCAATGAAGGGAAGAGAAGGGCCAGGTGCATACCCACAAGCCTTCTCCTGACGTCAATTCTGACATAGGAGAGAAGGTCCGGGCCAGCCAATCCTGAACCTTCTCTCCAGTGTCAGAATTGACATCTGGAGAAGGCTTGTGGGTACGCGCCCGGCCCTTCCCTTCATTGTGGCACCAGCGGGGCTTTAAGTAAAAATAGCGGGTGAGCGACAGCTGCGAGCAGACAGATGGGCGGCCCTTGTACCACGTATTTAGAAACCCTGTCTTACGCTGCAGACAAGGGCAAACTACAGACACCGGATTTGGCCCGTGGGTCGTAGTTTTCCCATGTCTATTCTAGACAGATGGGTAATATTCCTATAACCACATGCATCTGCAGAAGGAATCCACTCCAGATTTTTCATCTTGCCTCTGCTGTACTTCACTAGGCTCCGGTGTCCCTGCTCCTTCAGTTAGAGTGAGTGTTACATTTGTTTGTCAAGGACTCACCCTCCTCAGGCTAACACCTGGGTCCCCAGGTTCCTTACCTGAGCTGGCATGAGGCCTTGCTAATGAAGAGTGATACCTGCTCACCGCAGGTCCCTTTCCCTATCTACTATGGTACCTTCTCTGATTCTTGGTACGTGGGGCTTTGCAGTAGCCTTTTAGTTGCAGGGGGAGAGCAGCAGTGAGAACAGTAGCTGGCAGGTTCCTGTGCAGGACAGCTGAGGCCGATTTTTTTTTTTTTTTTTTTTTTTTTTCCTCGGCCACTCGCCACCATTTTGAGTTGGAGGTCAGCTAGGGCAATCGGCTTCTGTAAGTAAGCCGCTTTTGCGGTTTCATTTGGGAGACAGCTTATTTTGGCGCATTTTGGGGGAATACTCAATACAGCACGGCGGTGTTATCGGATGCCCTGGTGAACCAGGGGTTGGTGAAAATTTCGGGGGCCGAGCACACTTCATGGAGCAACCCCAAAGTTCTCATCCCAGGTTTGGTGGACACAGTGGGGGAGTTGGTTACCCCATTTACTTTATCCCTGTCTTGGGTACAGGATAGGAGGTGGCTTTATTGATGAGCCATTTGTGTGTTGGGGACGTTGTCTGACCAGGTCTCTGTATCAGTCTGAGAGGGGGGCCATTTTGGTGGTTCACAGAGGCTAAAGGCCTGTCGGTTAGCGGCCTAGTCTACAGCGTGGACTGACTTCTCCAGCTGCTCTCAATTCCTTTCGGGTTGTTTGAGGTGGTTTGTTGCTTCAGTAGGCTGTGTGCTGTCCTCACCTTTGGGCACTTTACCTGAAGCGCTGTTGGGCCGGAGATTGGTTTGGACAAGTTCCTGGAGGGAAGTCCATAGGCTGTTATTGAAGCTCTGGCTTAGGGGGATGCAGATGTTGTTCTTGCAGGCACAATTATTCTGAGCAATCCTGATTCCGTGTTTATGCAGCTGCACCTCATTTTCTCAGGGGCTTCGGTCTGTTACCTTTGGAGGCCAGCATGCCTGTTGCTGTTCGCCTGTTTTATATAGCCCATTTGAGGCATTACAGTTCTTCTTGGTACAGCGGTCTCAAACTCGCGGCCCTCCAGGTGCTATTTTGCGGCCTGTGGTCTGGATGCGATGATCAACTGCTTCCTTGCTGCAGTCGATTGTTCCGGTCAAAGCTGCGACTGGCGGCAGCTCCTCGCGCCATCCACACTAGCATTTTTCTTCCCCCTTCCCTTCTTTGTGGAGCAGTAGCATGTCTGGCCGGTTCCCTTGCTGCAGTCAATCGTTTCGTTCAAAGCCGCGGATGATGGCTCCTCGCGCTACCCACACCTACTTCGGAAGCCTCTCTGACGTCGCGAAGGCTTCTGACGCAGGCACGGATCGTGCAAGGAGCCGCCACCTGCAGCTTTGAACGGAACGATTGACTGAGCAAGGAAGCTGGCCAGACATGCTGCTGCTCCACAAGGAAGGGGAGAGGAAAGAGAAATGCTTCTGCTGCACAGGAAAGAGGGAAGAGAAATGCTGCTGTTGCACAGGGAAAGGGAGGGGGAGGGAAGGGGGAAGAGAAATGCTTATGCTGCACCGGAAAGGGGGAAAGGAAATGCTGCTGCTGTTGCTGCTGCACCCAATTGGGGAAAGAGAGGGAAGGAAGACAAGGGAGAAGAGAGGAACAAGAGATGCCAAATCCATGGGAGGGAGGGAAAGGAAAGGAGATACCAGACCATGGAGGGGGAGAGATAGATGCCAGGGCATGGGGGGAGGGAAGGAGACAGATGCCAGACCAGGGGAAAGGAAGGAAGGAAGGAGGGAGGGAGAGAAAGGAAGGAAAGAGATGTCAAACCATGGAAATAGGGTCGGAAGAAGAGAGAGATAGGAAGGGAAGGCATGGAAATGTAGATTTTGAAAAGAAAGCAGAAAAATTGAATATTAACCTTTTCCTATCGGGACATTCCAAAAATGTCGTAGCCATCGTATGTCCCATGGCATGGGACATTCAGTACACGACAGGAACACAAAATATTTGAGTTTACAGACTTATGACTTATTTACATTATGTTTACAATAGCCGTAAATGATAACGGTGAATAATACAAAACTTTGCTAAAATAATTACGATTGAAACCAGCGTAACATAAAATTTATTACTAAACTAAACTAAACCTTAAGTTTATATACCGCATCATCTCCACGGATATTGTGGAGCTCAGCACGGTTTACAAGAACTTAAAATATAGGAAGAGAAGGAAAAAAAAAGGTTTACATAGGAAAAGGTTAAATTAATGCCAAAGATGGATACAAGTTTACTAAAGTGAATTCAGGGATATAAAGTTGATAGACACAAAGCCAGAAAAACTATAATAAACACCGAAGAGAACTGGCCTGTATAGATAACTAACCTATGAAGGGTGATCAAACAAATTTATAAAAAAGCTCAGAGATACGAAACTCTGAAGGGAAGGTTATGAGACCTCCCTTGGAGAAAGAGTTTACCTTCCAGTCATAGTCCTTTTAAGAAAAATCTTTGATCACTTCCTTCAAAGGTATATATGAAAGATTCATCTCTAAAAACTTCAAAAAATGTCCAAACAAGGTACTGCCTTTAAAATTGCAAACGTCACTGCACCTGTGGCAAATTTAAATTTTTTTTACTTAACTTGTAGGCAGGATTGAGGGGGTCCCAACGCGGCCCCGTTTCGATCCCTGCTTCAGGGGACCCGGTTATAGATACTCTAAACAGGTTCCTGTAACAAATTCATGCTGGAAAAGGTTTCTGTCGTGACATACAGCTGAAGATTCGCTGCTGAAACGTGGTAACTTCTAAGTCTGGCAGTTTGAAGACTTAGAAGTTACCACATTTCAGCAGCGAATCTTCAGCTGTATGTCACGACAGAAATCTTTTCCAGCATGAATTTGTTACAGGAACCTGTTTAGAGTATCTATAATCAGGTCCCCTGAAGCAGGGATCGAAACGGGGCCGCGTTGGGACTCCCTCAATCCTGCCTAGAAGCTAAGTAAAAAAAATTTAAATTTGCCACAGATGCAGTGACGTTTGCAATTTTAAAGGCAGTACCTTGTTTGGACATTTTTTGAAGTTTTTAGAGATGAATCTTTCATATATACCTTTGAAGGAAGTGATCAAAGATTTTTCATAAAAGGACTATGACTGGAAGGTAAACTCTTTCTCCAAGGGAGGTCTCATAACCTTCCCTTCAGAGTTTCGTATCTCTGAGCTTTTTTATAAATTTGTTTGATCACCCTTCATAGGTTAGTTATCTATACAGGCCAGTTCTCTTCGGTGGTTAAAGATGGATACAAGGCAGAAAGTGAAGACGGAGAGAAAAACAGTCAAAGGACAAGAAGGCCCTGGAAACATAGTTAAAAGCATAGAAAAATAAAGTCACCAGCCAACAAAGGTAGGGAAAATGATTTTATTTTCAATATAGTGATTGAAATGTGTCAGTTTTGAGAAAGGAAAGATATTAAACTTTAAATGTGAGAGCTGCAGAAAAAATAGGGTACTTGGAGGACCGCAGAAAAAAATAGGGTACTTGGAGGACCGCAGAAAAAATAGTTGATGTCTTATTAAAGAAATGACAATTTTGCATGAGGTAAAACTCTTTATAGGTTATAAATCTTTCCTTTAACAGTTAAAGGAAAGATTTATAAACTATAAAGAGTTTTACCTCATGCAAAATTGTCATTTCTTTAATAAGACATTAACTATTTTTTCTGCGACCCTCCAAGTACCTATAAATCCAAATGTGGCCCCACAAAAGGTTTGAGTTTGAGACCACTGATCTAGTTTGTCTCACAAGCTGATCTCCCCTGCTCGGCGGGTTGACTCTGTCTTAGTGGTATTCACAGCATAAATGTTTAGATAGACTATTTCTACCCTCTCATTTCGGATAGGGTCTAGCCAATCAGTGCGTCTCTACCTGGAGCTAAATTTGTTTCTATCCAGTAGTGTCAAGTATTCACATTGCAGTTGATGGAGGTTCCGATTGGTTCCACGAGCTTTATTAATTTCTGGCGTTTAGCTCATCGGAGTGGAGTCTGGAGTCGACTTTGCCTCTCTGGTAGCACTCTGGGTATTGATGTATGGGTCATTTCCTCTCTTAGGTGAGGATTCTTCTTGAAGTTGTTCAGCGTTTCTTCTCGTTTGAAAGTTCTGTTGATTTCGTTCCTTGGGAAGGGCTCTTCTTTAGGTGGTGAGCCAACACTTTTGGTGTTACAGGCTCCGATGCCCTACAACCTTGTAAGGGGAAGGGGGTCTGTGATACTTTGGTGCCTTTGCCTGAAGGTCATGTCTTTTCCATGGGTTAGGAGCTTTGCAGGATATAGCAACAGGAGTTGTTTTGCTTCACTGGACTCATGTCGGTCTGGTGCTCTGCAGTCATTCTATTCATGGAAGGCCACTGCAGCGGGGGTTTCCACAGCATATTGCTCACAGGCACTGATTGCTCTGGCTCATATGTGTTCTGAGGATTGGCCTCTATCTAATCATAGAATACATACACTCTGTGTTTTGGTATCTCCGTGGAGCAGAACAGTTGTTTCTGAGCCTGTTTTGCTATAGGTGCCTCTACTTCATGGTTATTTGGGGCTCTCATTGCTTGGGTACTAACTGCAGGTGGAGCTAAGGATCTCAGTGAAGTACCTCAGAGGCAAAAGGAAAAATCTGGAGTGGATTCCTTCTGCAGATGACACACGGCCATGGGGACACTACCCATCTGTCTAGAATGTCTCACCTATCTACTGGAAAAGGGCTTACCAGGGTAAGTACATGCATAATAACATAGTAAATGACGGCAGATAAAGACCGGAATGGTCCATCCAGTCTGCCCAACCATACATGCTCCATAAATTAATTTAGTTTAAATGGTCCCTTTTCTTAGATATTTCTGGGCCAGATACCCAAAGCCCTGCCCAGTAGTGTGCTTGGGTTCCATTTACTGGAGTCTCCATCAAAGCTCACTCTAACCCATTCCAGCCATTGAACCCCTCCCCAGCCCGTCCTCAACTGAATGTCTATAATCTCTTTTTATATGTGAGAATATTAGACCCACATTTAGGTGATAAGTCATGCACTGAATGGTATTTGATAACTTCTGCACGCAACTGACATAGCGTGTAACTGCCAAAGGATGTTCATAGAGGGAGGGGGATGAGCTTGTTTAACATTTACATATGTAACTGACAAAATACTGTAAGTTGCATGCTAAAGTGGTACGTTTATGTATGCCCACTTACACCTGCTATTAACATGATATGAGTGAGCATGCCTAAATGGAAGTGTGTTTGTTAACTTATGTAGTATTCTATAATGGAAATTATACGTATAATTACCATTAATAGAATTTTTGATGCCAAACTTTTGGCGCCCTTTAAAGAATTTTCCCCATAAGGCCCCTGGATATATTTTTTTTAAACAGTTATGTTTTTGACGCCTCTGTTTTGAATACTGACCTGATATATTCTCTTTGCTTAGTTGATAACTGCTTAATCAAACTCCTCAACCTGTTTTCATTTTGCCATTTTGAAATCAGTACCAGATCATCCTTTGGGCTAATTCACACCTTGCCTCTTGCTCAGAAGATCCCTGTTAGCCATGGGGCTGTGCAAGTGTCCCAAGAGGAAAGTGACCAATCTGTTCTGCTTCGAGCATCGTGTAAACGTCTGTGAACACTGTTTGGAGGCAAACCATTCCAAAGTGAGTAAGCCTTTCTCCTGCTATACCTGCTTTCTGGCAGATAGCTAGCATAAAACCTTCTTTGATACAAACAGCATTTTTCCAGTCCTCCGAAAATAAGCCTAATACTGGGTTTTTCAAAGGAGTTCCTTTTGCAGTAGGAAACTTTCCTTAACGTCCATACCAGCCTATCAACCAGAGGATGAAGGCAGAAAAACTAAGTAACTCTGTGTGATCCGCCCCTTAAGGGCACTCTGCAATCATAGAATGTTTAGTATTTCATTTGAAGAAATTAATTACCAAAAACTCACATTGGATAAGGTCTTCTTCTCCTCTATAATCTAGCTGCTTTACTGTGTATTATATATAAGGAAGACCTTTAACGGGTATCAGACACATACCAACAAACACCATAGGTTTGTCGGAAAATTCCTCATTTACCCAACGGTGCCTCCACCTCCTATTTTGTTTATCATTGATCTTTTTCTTTATTTTACATTGCTTTTACTGTTAAGATTCTTATAAATTATGCATGGCTAGTGTGAAAAACTTTTACTTAGCTTTTTCATCCCCAAACGCCAACGCGTTTCGATAATCTTTATCAAGACGAAAACTGGGGAAATTTATACAGGACAAACGTCACATACCAACCATTGGTTTTTTTGCCGATGGTTGGTATGTGACGTTTGTCCTGTATAAATTTCCCCAGTTTTCGTCTTGATAAAGATTATCGAAACGCGTTGGCGTTTGGGGATGAAAAAGCTAAGTAAAAGTTTTTCACACTAGCCATGCATAATTTATAAGAATCTTAACAGTAAAAGCAATGTAAAATAAAGAAAAAGATCAATGATAAACAAAATAGGAGGTGGAGGCACCGTTGGGTAAATGAGGAATTTTCCGACAAACCTATGGTGTTTGTTGGTATGTGTCTGATACCCGTTAAAGGTCTTCCTTGAACTCTTGATTTTTGCGACTCTGTGCACGTGTGTATTATATATAAGAGCATTATGGGTCATAGTCGCTATATGCCCCAAGATTGGATTGCAAGTTGGTGTGAACCCTTTTCAGTGATGAACCTGGTTCACAGGATCCCAGGCAAATGAACAGGGGGAACGCTTCAGTCTCATTTCTTGGCCCCTCTGCGGATGGCTTGGAGGTGTTGGAGATAAATGCAAAATAAGATTCCGGAAGCTTCCCTCTTTTTGCAATTGGTAGCTAATGAGGACTTCCTTCCGGGTTGGGGGAGATCCCGGTTCAAGCTATGGAAGCAGAGGGGCTGCAGATCGCTCCTCCACCTAATGGAGGCAGGGGAGGGGATTTCCATCCTTCGCTCAGGTGTGAGAGAGATGGGACATACCAGCCACACATTTCTGGGCATATCTTCAGGTATGCTATTATTGACAATCATTGCAGAATAAGTGGGGGGGGGGGGAGCAGTGGGACAGGGGGGCTTTGGATGTGCAGCTCCAACAGGTACCTCCCGGTCTCAAAAAGTTGTCTTTATGGTACAGGATTTTTAAATCCACGATATCTCTTCAGCCCTTGGACAAGTTGATCCAACAGTAAAATGCTGATTAAGTATGGGGTATGATAAGCCTCAGTTTGTGGAGCTGTTTGGTACCCTCACCACCTTGGGTAGGAACTCAGATTTACAAGAGATTCAGTTCCGCATCTTACACAGGTCTTACCTCACTAGAGAGACGGGGGGCACTGGCGGGGTTGTGGGAGGAGAGAGTGTGTCTCAAATGTAAGGCCTCTCCAGGAACCTTGATTCACTCCTTTCTAGAATGCCCAGCCCTACTCATCTGGCAACAGATTCTTCCATACTTGAAAAGGCTGGTACAGGCACCAATATCCAGGGATTATGGGTTGTTTACTTCTGGGGAATCAAGCAGTGCTACAAAGGGCTATCCAAATCTTAAGGAATCTTTTTATACATAGCCCTTCTTCTCATTTGTAAAACCATTCTACATTTCTGTGTGGCAGAGGATACAATTTCTTGGTGTCCCTGGTTTACAAGGATGCAATCTATTGTCAAGTTTGAAATTCAAATTTATCCGCAGAAAAGTATGATTGAGTGGAGGTAGTATGTTCATCTATGGAAAGCCACACAAAACCAGTTGCCTGCCAATGTGCCACCCAATACACCAGTGGGAGAGGATTGGTGAGGATTAGGGTTTAGGAGGGTGTTGAGAGTGGGATGTCTGGTGAGAATGTATGGATAGGTAGAGAGAGTGAGGGGGGTATTCTAGTGTTCGAGGGTTGGGGGAATGGGGGAGGAATAAGAATACATTTTAGAAAAAGAATGTTTAGTATTTCTCTTCTCCAGTGGATGGGAATAGTGCACAGCGCAGTCTCTGAGCTAGTCAGGCCACATAGGCTGCTAAACCAGTGAAACTGGTTTGGTTGAGCTCGGTGTCCCCCCTCAGTTTGAAGTAGGGATCCTGGAAGAGAAGAAAAAGGAACTGTTTTCAAGGAATACTTTGAGGGATTGAACAGCAAACAATGCAGCTAATTGCCGAAGATCTTCACATAAGCATACAGAGTGAATCTCCCTCACCCGCCCTCCCCGACCAATCAGGACCCCCCCACCCCTACCCTCCCATTTCCCCCCCCCCCAACAATAAGTAATA
The DNA here is from genome assembly GCF_902459505.1 of Geotrypetes seraphini. Lineage (NCBI taxonomy): Eukaryota > Metazoa > Chordata > Amphibia > Gymnophiona > Dermophiidae > Geotrypetes > Geotrypetes seraphini. The sequence goes on along the minus strand of NC_047091.1, from coordinate 68,769,573 downwards.
ATCCAGCCTAGGTTCTCAGGCCAAACTAATCTAAAACTGAACCCAGTAAAATACCCAAAGGAAAAAAGGGGAAAGGGGAAAAAAAAAAAAGGGGGGGGGAACAGCCCGCTGGGCTCTGTAGCAAGTGACACTTAAGGAGACTCTTTCCATGTCAAGTAGGAATCCCACACTTTATGATATAATGGCATATTGTGACGGTGAATTGCCGTCAATTTAGACATAATCTGTAGGGAGTCTAAACGAGCCCGTATCCCGCATAGACCCGGGACACTCCTATGTTTCCAATGGGTCATAATTTCAAGGCACGCTGCTGAGAACAAATGCAGAGCAAAATTATGCTCCGTTTTGGAGTATCCCAGAATCGGGGCATTTAAAAGGCAGCAGGCCATCAATAAGGGGCAATGTTTCCTCACAATAGCAACCAAAAAGCTGATTTCAATGAGCATGAAGGCAGCAGTCATTTTAATTTCTTCTCACTAATTTAAGACCTATTCTGTGTTGTCCTGATTTGGACACAGATGCAACCTTTAGCCATCGGTTTCAGCATGGCTGTGTATTTTGGTTCAATATAGGCTTGCAATCAAGTTTCTAAGCTCTTATTTTCTGTGCGCTGAGCCAGCCTGGTCACGGTTAACTTATGCATTGTGTTTTTGTAAATATTCTGTTCAGTTTTCATACTCGGTATGCTCACAGGCCTGAGCGTCATGACAGTGTACTTGTTATGCTTTGAGGTTCATGGGATTTGCCGCTGTTGCCTACCAGAGGTGGTTTTGCCTGCCAGGTTATTTTAGATTTTATTCAGCATCTCGGAATTTCTCAGTACAATGGTTTTCAAGCCAGGTGCTGACTTAGTAAACTTCAGAGAGCATGGGTGGCTGGAAACACCTCTGGGGTTTGGAAGACCAGAGAGCCCTTCTCAGACTCAGTTGCAACCTATCTTAATCTTAGTTTAAATTCCGGTGGTTCTGTGTGCTTTATTTTATAGTGCTTTCCTTTTCTTAAGGTGACCTCTTTCTCTGGCTATCTAGCATATCTGTTATATTGCAACTTGGAAACTTCAGCGGTGTTAAGAGTCTAAAATATAAGTAAGTGCCATTTCAGCTATCCAGTGTCTATATGACAGTGAGTGGTGCTGTGTGACAGCCTGAGCATATCTGCTGTTTGACACCTGACAGCATTTGCTCTACGACTGCCTATATTCTTGGTTGTATTGCAGCCTGAAAGTACTAGCTGTGTGGATATGAATGTATCAACATACATCGTATATACTCGAATATACCATAAACTCCTCAACCCTGAAATGTCCTGTCTAAATTAGATTGTAAGCTCTTCTGAGCAAGGACTGTCTATTGTATGTTAAAATGTACAGCGCTGTGTACGCTTTTCAGTGCTATAGAAATAATAAATAGTAGTAGTAGTAGTTGCTTAGCATTGTCTCATCCAAGTTACGTATTGAAGACCGTTACCTTTGCATTGTTGTTGTTGGAATCGTTGGAATAATTTGTAAAATTAATAAAAAAAAATTTGACTATAAAATACTAATTTGGTGCCTAACTTTTAGTGCCTTAGTTGAATTGAGCCCATAGGATGGTCTTCAAAGGATTATGTGGCTATGACACTTGTCGGTCTTCTTTGGGAGGACTTAAGTACTTCCTGCAGACATATTGCTGGAGAGCACCCATGAGCTTGTAGTATGATATCCGTCTGGTGGATAGTCTGATTTTAGAAAACGGTGAGTTCTTGGGGAAGGATTTCCTTTATTCTTTTGGAGTTGGCTAAGGAGATTTGATTGGGGTGCACCATTCAACAGTGCCCAGGAATGTTATGCTGGTAGAATCCAGTAGTGCTGCCCGATTCGCCAATGCAAATTCAATTTGTTTTCTTTTAAAAAAAAAAAAAATTGGGCTTTCTGATTCACTGATCCACTCTCCTTCCCGCATACCTTCGGGCCTCCTAAAGCAGAAGCTGCAGTGTTCTGGCAGCAAAAAGCCTGTCCTAAGTGCTGCCTCTTACTGGCCGTCCACTGACACTGCTGCTCCTGCTTTAGGAGGCCCGATGTCAGAGCTCATGGTGGTGGTGGTGGGGGGTGTCGGTCAGTCTGGAAGTGCTGCATAGGCGCCAGCGCTATGGGTACCCTTGGCTTCATGGCTTTAGGGGGTTTCCCAAAGGCCAGCATGTTTTCCCTTTCTTCCCAACATCATCCGGCTTCCCTTTGGACTCCCAGTCTTACGTTCAAAGCTAATTACGGCCTGCAGAGGATCACTGGTGATGTAGCGATTCTAGCAGGCTACTGTCTGCCTCAGCTGCACGTTCCCTCTGCTGTGGTCCAAGATGTGATGTCAGAGGAGGAGAGGCTCTACTGCAAGAGATTGCTATTTGGGTCTCTTATGTGGATTGCCCTTGGCTCCAGATTATATAAACTTTTATACCTGATTTTACATTATAGAAATTGCCTTGGGCTCTACTGGCAGCATTAGATGAGCAGCTTTACCAGCATAACCCCTTCTTAGCAGTAATTGGTACACACTTTGCAAACTTATGTTCCCTGAACATGTTTATTTTCTCCATACACTGTGTTACTCAGGGATTCATAGCGTGCAGGGAGGAACCGATCAGGGGTACTGGGGCCAGGCAGGGCTGCGAACACTAGGGTAGCTTTGGAGGGAACAGGAGGTGTGATCCTTCGATCTTCTCCAGGAGGAATATGGTCTTACTTCTCGGGACGCCTATAGGTATACTCAGCTTCATACTTTTTTGTATAAGAAAGCTTTTTGGGAGTTATGTGTGGCAGAGACAGCTCTTGAAAAAGCACTACATTTTGGAGTAGGTCGGGGAGGCATTTCCAGGATTTATAAAGCTTTGCTGATGCGGGAGGCCTCCTTGTATCCATATAGGAATACCTGGGAGAGAGAGGTAGGAGTCTCTTGCACAGAAGGGACCTGGCAGAGTTGTCATAAATGCTTATTTCAACTTTGTTTCCTATACTATGATAGAAAATGAGTATAAGATGTATTATATGCCATCCAAGCTCAGGAAATTCTCAAAATCAGGCACTGATCTCTGCTGACGACATTGGGGTCAATGAGGGGATTTCATGCATATGTGGTGGTAATGTCCTCTTATTAAACCATATTGGCACATGGTGGGCCAACAGGTGGTACGAATCACTTGTGGACATTGCCCTTTGCTTCCTGGACTGCTACCTGTTGAATGCTCCACTTCCAGGTTAAAAGATCAGAGCAATAACTAGTGGCTTACATCTTTACTGCAGCATGTATGGCTTTGGCTGTGAGATGGAAACATCACTCGCTACGAGGGCTACCAGTTTTGTGCACTAAATTGGATTTTTTACAAATCATGTCCTAATTGACTGCTTTGCGACATAATACTTTGATAGCATACCACAAAGTGTGGGACATGTACATTGATTGGAGAGCGGGGAAGTAAATGTTGGTTAAGATTTTAGCCTTTTAGTTTTGCTGAGGTGCCTCATACATTATGTATCTGATGTAAGATCTCAGGGTTGGGGGGATAGGAATGTGGGAGGGAAGGGATGGGAGGGAGAGATTGTGGTCACTTGTTTAGTAGGGCTAAGATAACTGATTGTTATGCTCTGTTTTTCTGTATTATCGCACTTGTGACAACTGTGCATATTTCATTTGTCTATTTTGGAAAATTTAAATAAAAATAAATACAGCTGTAGGCAAAGAAATATCAGTTATGCTCAAAATCTGAATGTCATCTGTGTAAACAAAGGAAATTAACCCTAAAGACTTCACTAAACCAAAATCAACAATTGAGAAAGAAAAATATTAAAAACAAAGGCACCACTATGGAGACCTATGGGATCCCCACATGAAACAGTAAAAGGTAAAAACCATTCATCTTGCCAAGAAACCACATATGAACATGAAGAAAGTATGATTGGAACCAGGTCCATATTGTTTGTGTCGATTGTATGGCACATAGTTGTGCCAATAAGAGTTCATGATCAACCAAATCAAAAGCACTGGATAAATCCAGAGAAATAAAGATCACTGACTTAACCTAATGAAAGTAGTAACATATATCAATATCAACTTACTATATAATGTGGTTTTGTTCAGCATTCTGTACAGACTAAGTCAGAGATAATTGATAGTGAGGTGAATGCTCTCAAAATCAGAAGAGACTTTTCAACCTATGAACACAAGTGTTTTGTCCGAATCACTCAGCAACTATTTCTCTGGCATTTGAAGTTTTGCACATCTCCTTTGGGTTCCTTGAAACAGACCCTCGAAACATGGCCCATGTCGGGACCTGCTAACACACTTTAAAGCTAAATGGAGTGGTTTTTCCTCTTATTGCCACTGAGAACAAATCTAGCATTCAAAGAGCACGTTGCCTTATTTACTATTATTTTGCATTAAAGTCATACACAGTGATGGGACGGTGGGTTCGGCTATTGGAGCCAAGCCTCTTGGTCGGATTACACAATTCTGAGTGTATGTGAAAATTGTATTACCTCACTTCTTAATACCTATATTTAAGATCCATTTTTGACTTTCATATATTGAGAAGTCTTGGTTCCTGTTACACTTCAGCATTCTGTACAGACATACCAACCTTATCTCTACCAATTGTTTAATAATATCATCAAGATTCTAATCTGTAGGCAGAAGTATTTATGATCAGAAGTAGGCGACATATAGAATTCTAAAATTATTTGCATCTCTGTTGCTGTTTTAGACCTTCTATCTTCATCTGATAAAGAGATATGGGAAGCATCCTATTCTTCTACTAACTATTCCATCTACGGGGCTCAAGGTCAGGCGACTAATCATCAAGCATTTATCTGCTATTTCTTCTCTTTGTAAGTGTTCCTCTGCTACAATCTTTGATTTTCCGAGGCATGTAGTAAGGGCAACCTCTATTTTTATTTCCAGTTTTGGATCTAGCTTCCCAACTTGTTTGGATCTCTGTTATACCTCCAATCTTCCTACCCTTCTGTTTGACTTTATTTGGTCACAGGTTTTAGATCCCACCCTGCTTGGGAACTGCTTTGCTACATCTCACAGGTTCTGGACTGGTCTGGTATGGATGCTAAGGATAGAGAAATTGTGTCTTACCTGATAAATTTCTTTCCTTTAAGTCCTACCAGACCAGTTCAGAAACCCTTCCTAGTATAAGTATTGAAGCTGTTTCCATCTTTCTATTTCACAGTTCGCTGTGCTTCTGTTTTGAGATTCCTCTGCCTTGTCTCATTTTCAGAAAGCTCTGGATATAGTTGGAGAACTCTTGTCAATAAAGTACAAAAGCTCCTGATTAAAGTTGGATGGGTGGAGTATAATAGTGCCTAGCTGGTATGTGTTATGGATAAATGCATCATTTGACCTGGAGTGTGTATATGATCTTCATTGCTTAGTCATTCAAAATACTGAATATTCTATGGCTATACAGTGCCCTTAAGGGGCAAATCACACAGAACTACTTTGTTTCTCTGTCTTCATCCTCTGGTTGATGGACACAAGACACCACAGGTTCCGGACTGGTCTGGATAGGATTAATGGAAAGAAAATGATCAGGTAAGATATAATTTCTTCCTCTTTTTAAGAACAGTTTTTGTTGGCCTGCTTAGTGTACTATTCTTCCTTGTTCTCTTAGAATATCTGCTCTGAGATTGTACTTTTTCCCTGGTGAAACCTCCTAATTCTTCACTATTCCTTCTCTCTTTCAGTGTATCGTCCAGTCTTATCTCCAGTGGCTTCAGGATAGTGATTATAACCCCAACTGTCGATTATGCAACACCCTCCTTTCCACCAAAGAGACAGTGCGATTGGTGTGCTATGGTGAGCTATAGGCCACATTCTCTCCCTACTTGGCAGTGCCTTTATGGAGTAAATAAAGGGAGAAATTCTACTTAGCTGACAGCATATGCAGTTATTTTGTGGATTCTCCAGTCTTCAGGCTATTTTCTTGCTTCTGCTGTGTCAGTCTTTCTCTGGCAGCTTCTTGGCTTGTATACAGTGGTGCCTCGCATAACGGACGCCTCGCACAGCGAACGCTGCGCACAACGAACTTTATGTCTTGATCCGTACAACGAACTTCGTTTCACACAACGAAGTCGCCCGAGCTGCATCCTTCCGCGCAGGCACTGCGCTTAACTGCCCTCTCTCCGCCTGGTTCCCTCTTGCCCCCCCGACTCCCCGACACGATCGGGGCAAGAGGGAGCTCAAGCCCTCTTGCCCCCCCGACTCCCCGACACGATCGGGGCAAAAGGGAGCTCAAGCCCTCTTGCCCCCCCGACTCCCCGACACGATCGGGGCAAAAGGGAGCCCAAGCCCTCTTGCCCCGCCGATTCCCCAACTCCCCGACAATATCGGGCCAGGAGGGAGCCCAAGTCCTCCTGGCCACGGCGACCCCCTAACCCCACCCTGCACTACATTACGGGCAGGAGGGATCCCAGGCCCTCCTGCCCTCGACGCAAACCCCCCCTCCCCCCAACGACCGCCCCCCCCAAGAACCTCCGACCGCCCCCCCAGCCGACCCGCGACCCCCCTGGCCGACCCCCACGACACCCCCAACCCCCTTCCCCGTACCTTTCTGTAGTTGGCCGGACAGACGGGAGCCAAACCCGCCTGTCCGGCAGGCAGCCATCGACGGAATGAGGCCGGATTGGCCCATCCGTCCCAAAGCTCCGCCTACTGGTGGGGCCTAAGGCGCCTGGGCCAATCAGAATAGGCCCGGGAGCCTTAGGTCCCTCCTGGGGGCAGGGCCTGAGGCACATGGTCGGGTTGGGCCCATGTGCCTCAGGCCCCGCCCCCAGGAGGGACCTAAGGCTCCCGGGCCTATTCTGATTGGCCCAGGCGCCTTAGGCCCCACCAGTAGGCGGAGCTTTGGGACGGATGGGCCAATCCGGCCTCATTCCGTCGATGGCTGCCTGCCGGACAGGCGGGTTTGGCTCCCGTCTGTCCGGCCAACTACAGAAAGGTACGGGGAAGGGGGTTGGGGGTGTCGTGGGGGTCGGCCAGGGGGGTCGCGGGTCGGCTGGGGGGGCGGTCGGAGGTTCTTGGGGGGGGGGGCGGTCGTTGGGGGGAGGGGGGGTTTGCGTCGAGGGCAGGAGGGCCTGGGATCCCTCCTGCCCGTAATGTAGTGCAGGGTGGGGTTAGGGGGTCGCCGTGGCCAGGAGGACTTGGGCTCCCTCCTGGCCCGATATTGTCGGGGAGTTGGGGAATCGGCGGGGCAAGAGGGCTTGGGCTCCCTTTTGCCCCGATCGTGTCGAGGAGTCGGGGGGGCAAGAGGGCTTGAGCTCCCTTTTGCCCCGATCGTGTCGGGGAGTCGGGGGGGCAAGAGGGCTTGAGCTCCCTTTTGCCCCGATCGTGTCGGGGAGTCGGGGGGGCAAGAGGGCTTGAGCTCCCTCTTGCCCCGATCGTGTCGGGGAGTCGGGGGGGGCAAGAGGGCTTGAGCTCCCTCTTGCCCCGATCGTGTCGGGGAGTCGGGGGGGGCAAGAGGGCTTGAGCTCCCTCTTGCCCCGATCGTGTCGGGGGTGCCAGGGACCACACGGAGTCACCCACCGTACCACCCGATTCGGGTAAGCGCAGGTATCGGTGGGTGGCTTATTTGCGGGGGGGGTGCCTTATTTTACATTTTTTTCTAAAAAGGGGGGGCTGTCTTATTTGATGGCCCTGCCTTATCATCGGGGAAACACGGTAGAAAAAAAAAAAAAATGAACAGTTAAGTCCCAGTTTTTGCCGCTGAGACTCTGCCCTCTCACTGTAAAATTAGACTCTACTTAGTCTGTCTTTAAATTTAAAAAATGTGTGTTGTTTTAAAAAACAATTATGTTTTTAGATGTATCTAAATAAAAATAATAACCAAAAATTTATCTTTTTTTATGTCATCTTAGCATATTTTATGCTACAGAACGAATTATTTTTTTTAACATGTATTGTTATGGGAAAACGCGTTTCACACAACGAACGTTTCACATAACAAACTTGCTCCTGGAACGGATTAAGTTCGTTGTGTGAGGCACCACTGTATTTGATAGCTATTGCAGCGCTCTTGTCCTGAATTCGATTGGCTCCTTGAATGTATCTTTATATCATGGCTTCTTGAACTGAATTGGTATGATTGATTTCCCCTTTGTATATCCTTTTCTTCTCTCCCCCCCAAAAAAAAACACACTTTCTTTTTTTCAATGGGCAGAGGTGCTCTGCTTAGTGTGTTTTCTACAGAAGGAACTTTACTCTTGCCTTGTTTTTGTTTCTGTTCTAGATGTGTTTCATTGGTCCTGTGTGAATGATATGGCAAATCAGTTGCCAAGGAACACAGCCCCAGCAGGCTACCAGTGTCCCACCTGCCAGGGCCCCATCTTTCCCCCAGCCAACCTGGTCAGTGCTGTGGCTTCAACCCTCCGAGACAAATTAGCCACTGTCAACTGGGCTCGAGCTGGGCTTGGGCTCCCCCTGGTGAGTCATTTCCCAGAAGCTTCTTGAAAATGATTTAAAGGAGAATGATATTTTCCATGAGCTATAATTGTTTCCTCAGGCTAGAACCTATGTATGTAGTGTTACTTGAGATCTGTCATTGTTTCCTTTCCTCTGACTGTGAGGTGTTTTATTTCATGTCCAATACTAAACTGCTCCTCTTTTTTCCTAAACCCTCTGCTCCTTTCCCGCCATTGTCTGTCTCTATAAATAATACTGTTATCATTCCTGTCTTATTTGTTTATAACATTGGAGTCATCTTCAACTCCGACCTCTCATTTTCTACCCACATCCAACAGACTGCCAAAGCTTGTCACTTCTATCTATACAGCACTACCAAAATTCGCCCCTTCCTCTCTGAGCACACTACCTGGACCCTTGTCCATACTCTCGTAAACTCATGCTTAGACTACTGCAATCTGCTTCTAACAGGTCTCCCGCTGAACCACCTCTTCCCCTGCTGTCTGTACAAAACTCTGCTACATGACTTATCTTCTGTCAGCCTTGCTACACTCACCTTACCCCTCTCCTCAGACCACTTCACTGGCTCCCTATCCACCTTCACATACAGTTCAAACTACTATTACTAACCTACAAATGTGTTCATTCTGCAGCCCCTCAGTATCTCTCCTCTCGTCTCTCCTTGTACACCTCCCTGAGAACTCCATATCTCAGACAAATTGCTTTTATCTATACCCTTCTCCTCTACTTCCCATTCCAGACTTCATTCCTTTCATCTCACTGCCCCATATGCCTGGAATAAACTACCTGAGTCAGTCCGCCATGCCTCTTCCCTTGTTTAAAAGAGGCTGAAAACCCACCTTTTTGAGACAGTCTTCATCTCATAACCCTTCTATCCTCTGCCCATTACCCTAGCTAGTAGTTTAACATTCCTTCTATCTGTAACCCCCTACCCTGGAATTCTCTGTGTCTGTTTTGATTGTTTAGATTAGAAACTCATTCGAGCAGGGACTGTCTCCTTTGTGACTATATAGCACTGCGTTTGTCTGCTAGTGCTCTAGAAATAATTAGTAGTAGAAGTAGTATTTCAGAAGTTTTTTCTGTAAGCTCTGATATTTACCAATTAACTATCATATCTGTCTTTGCTGCACATCAGATTGAAGAGGCCGAAACTATCCAGGATCCAGAACCACAGGATATCACAGACTACACAGACTGGTCTAGTTTTAATGGTAAGTGTACTCTAGTCAGAGGCTGCCCTTCTGATTCATGTTATGGATGAGGTGTATTATTGGCAGAATAAGGGAAAAAAGTTGTCACAGAGATGAATGAAGGGGGAAACAACAGGCTTGTAAGTCTTACTTCAGTTATTGGAAAAATAATGGAATCGTTGCTGAAGGAAAGGTTAGTGAATTTCCTAGAATCTAATGGGTTATGAGATCTGAGGTTTTATAAGGGAAATTGTGCCAAACGAATCTGATTGAATTCTTTGACTGGACAACTGGTGAATTGGAATGAGGATGTTTGCTAGTTGTAATTTACTTAGATTTCAGTAAAGCCTTTGAAATCTTTCCTCATAAGAGGTTCTTGAATAAACTCGACAGGCTGAAGTTAGGATCCAAAGTGGTGACCTTTATTAGAAACTGGTTGACAGACACCAGAGGGTGGTGGTTAATGGGATTTACTTGGAGGAAGAAAAGGTGAATAGTGGATTGCCTCAAAGATCGGTGCTGGTGTATGCGTATTGGTGAGGTAACAGGGTCTGTTACATGGCCTGGCTGTAGCCAGGACATTGAAATACAGATTTATGAAATCTCTTTATCTGTCTATCTGTATTCCCAAAGAATTCCAAATCAAAACCCCTTGTGCCGCCATTAAACTCGTATCAAAAGCTAAGAAATTTGATCACGTGACCCCCCTTTGTTACATAAAACTCATTGGTTACTAATAAAACATCAATTCATCGAAAAATATCTGATTCCATATGAGCCATCCCATCTTCTAAGATCTTCAGATCGCAAATTACTCACCGTCCCCTTCTCTGCATATAATTGGCACCAAGCGACAAGACATCTTTTCAGTAGTTGCCCCTCAGCTTTGGAATATCCTTCCAGCTCCAGTAAAAGAAGAAACTACTCTCAATAGCTTCAAAGACCTTCTTAAGAGCCATTTATTTAAAGATGCCTTTAACATCTAAATATCCCTCTAGTTTCCTCAAGTCTTCTTTCATAAGAAACAAATTACAGCTTGCCCCATCCTCTCGTTCTTCCCTTAATTGTTTTCTTTCCTATATTGATTGTACTTCTTCCCCTTTCACCTTTTGTATCATGTTAATTCAGTCCATTTTTTTGATACGCCATTTGCTTAAGTTGTTTTTAATCTCCTTTTAATTTATATTGTCCTTTATATTTATATTGTCCTGACCATAAGTCGCACCTACATATAGAAGTGGAAAAACCAAGAAAAAAAAATTTGGTTGAGAATTTTTTTTTCCTTGGTTTTTCCTCCTATACACGTAGGTGCGTCTGGTGCTGGGAAGCCCGCAGCCCCCCCACCCCCCCGGGTACCTTTTTTTAACTGGCGGTGGTCCAGCGCGGTCTCCTACTGAATGACTGCCTTTCAAAGGCAAACGCAGGAACGCAACCTTTGCGCTTCCTGCCTGGTCATGCACCGCTCTATGATGCTGAGGTCAGTTCTCGATTTGCGCGAATTGACCTTAGCCAATCATGGAGTGGCGCTCCTGCGTTGTGCGCCGCTCTGCAACGAGAAAGGCAGCGAGACCATGCTGGACCACCGCCAGTTAAAAAAAGGTACCGCGGGGAGGGGGAAGGTGTATTCACTCCATAAGACGCACCCACTTTTCCATCACCTTTATGGAGCAAAAAACACGGTATAATTCATTTGTTATTCGCTTAGAAGTTGGATAAGCAATAGAATCAAATTTTAATAAAAACTTGAAACTTGATATTGCAAATATCTTCCTTTGGCACAGTGCAGGATCTCAGAAATGCTGCCCAACACAGTCATTATGGAAGAGAGATCTCTCAGGCAACAGGAACGCTGTAGGTGTTTGGGAGGAAGCCCAGCATTGGAACAGCTGTAGTATGGGTTCATCACTCTCTTCAGGCTTCAGTCATATACCTGAAAGGCAGCAGCCCAGGCATAGCATAGTCAGCAGACCTCGGGATCAGGAACCACCAGCGTGGGGTCCCTTCTTAGAGAGCGATAGCCAGGAACCATGAGCCCTATCTTGGAAGATAATTCTTTCCACACCTCTTGTTCCAACCTCTTGACCTAAATACCTCCAGAAATATCCTTAAGACATTACTTCAGGGAAATTCCAGAAATCTTGGCTCCTTCTGGTGGCCCCCAGGATATTTGGACTCCAAAGCTTTCTGAAAGGGCCAGTATGCCCCAGATAAGCCCCATGCTGGAACATGTGATGATAACAAGATCCATTTGTTTCACTTCAGTGTGTCACTGATAAGACACTGAAGGAGCAGTAGTAGGTCAGAGGTTTGTCCTGCTTCAGGCACAGTCTCTGAATTTTAGCAGGAGAAATGTATTCAGTTTTGTGTAAAATTTATGTGCAGGCCTATTTCTTAACTAGGACCAGTTCTGTCCAATATGTTTGTGAGCGACATTGTCAAAGGATTAGAAGGTAAGGTTTGCCTTTTTGCAGATGATACACAGATTTGTAACAGATTGGAAACCCCAGAGGGAGTGAAAACATGAAAAAGGATCTTCAAAAGTTAGAAGAGTGATCTAATGTTTGGCAACTAAAATTCAATGCAAGGAAGTACAGAGTGATGTATTTGGGGTGTAGAAATTTGAGGGAGCTATATGTGATAGGAGGTGAGAGTCTGATATGCACAAACGGGGAGAAGGACCTTGGGGTGATAGTGTCTGAGGATCTGAAAGTCACAAAAATGTGTGACAAGGCAGTGGTTGTAGCCAGAAGGATTCTGGGCTCTATAAAGAGAGGTGTTGATGCCCTTGTACAAATCATTGGTGAGGTCCTACTTGGAGTATTGTGTTCAGTTTTGGATGCCATATCTGGCTAAGGATATAAGAAGACTTGAAGCTGGTCAGCGGAAGGCAACAAAATTGGTAGGGGGTTTGCATCAAAAGAAGTACACAAAGAGACTGGAAGACCTGAATATGTATATGCTAGAGGAAAGAAAGGACAGGGGAGAACATAAGAACATAAGCAGTGCCTCTACTGGGTCAGACCCGAGGTCCATCGTGCCCAGCAGTCCGCTAACACGGCGGCCCAACAGGTCCGGGACCTGTGCAGTAGCCCTCTATCTATACCCCTCTATCCCTTTTTCCAGCAGGAAATTGTCCAATCCTTTCTTGAACTCCAGTACCGTACTCTGTCCTATTACGTCTTCTGTAAGCGCATTCCAGGTGTCCACCACACGCTGGGTAAAGAAAAACTTCCTAGCATTCGTTCTGAATCTGTCTCCTTCTAACTTTTCCGAATGCCCTCTTGTTCTTTTATGTTTTGAAAGTTTGAAGAATCTGTCCCTCTCTACTCTCTCTGTGCCCTTCATGATCTTGTAGGTCTCTATCATGTCTCCTCTGAGTCTCCGCTTTTCCAGGGAGAAGAGCCCCAGTCTCTCCAATCTTTCAGTGTATGAAAGGTTTTCCATGCCCTTAATCATTCGTGTCGCTCTCCTCTGGACCCTCTCAAGTATTGCCATATCCTTCTTAAGGTACGGTGACCAATACTGAACACAGTACTCCAGATGCGGGCGCACCATTGCCCGATACAACGGCAGTATGACTTCTCTCGTTCTGGTCGTAATACCCTTCTTAATAATACCCAACATTCTGTTTGCCTTCTTCACGGCTGCTGCGCATTGTGCTGTTGACTTCGTTGTGGTGTCCACCAGTACACCCAAATCTCTTTCAAGGCTACTTCTCTCTAACACTAATCCCCCCATTTGGTAGCTGAACATCGGGTTTTTTCTCCCTAAATGGATGACCTTGCATTTCCCCACATTGAAGTCCATCTGCCATTTATTCGCCCACTCCTCCAGTTTGCTTAGGTCCCTTTGTAGGTCCTCACACTCTTCCGCATTTCTAACCCTTCTACAGAGTTTAGTGTCATCTGCAAATTTGATAACTTCACACTTCGTCCCCGTTTCCAGGTCATTGATAAATACATTGAACAGCAGCGGTCTGAGTACAGACCCCTGCGGAACCCCGCTCGTGACCTTCCTCCAGCTCGAGTAATGACCCTTCACTCCAACCCTCTGCCTTCTGCCTGCCAACCAGTGTTTGACCCATCTGTGCACGTCCCCTTCCACCCCGTGGTTCCACAGCTTCCTAAGTAGCCGCTCATGGGGTACCTTGTCAAAGGCCTTTTTGAAGTCGAGGTAAATGATGTCTACGGGTTCCCCTTTGTCCAACTGACTGTTTACCCCCTCAAAGAAGTGCAGTAAGTTTGTTTGGCATGATCTTCCCTTGCAGAAGCCATGTTGGCTCGCTTTCATCAGCCCATTTTTTCGATGTGCTCACAGATGCTGTCCTTTATCAGTGCTTCTACCATCTTGCCCGCAACCGATGTCAAACTGACCGGCCTATAGTTTCCCGGGTCTCCTCTTGACCCCTTTTTAAAGATAGGTGTAACATTTGCTATCTTCCAGTCCTCCAGGATCTCTCCAGTTTTTAAGGATAGGTTGCAAACTCGTTGGAGTATTCCCGCTATCTCATTTCTTAGTTCTTTTAGTACCCTAGGGTGGATACCGTCCGGGCCTGGTGATTTGTCGCTTTTCAATCTATCTATCTGTTGGAGGACATCCTCATGGCTCACTTCTATTGTTGACAGTTTTTCTTCTTGGTCTCCATGGAAGATCACGTCGGGTTCTGGTACACTGGATGTGTCCTCGCTTGTGAAGACTGACGAGAAAAATTTGTTTAACCTGTCGGCTACCTCTTTTTCCTAACTAAATGTGCAGGAAAGTAAGTGTTATTAACGTTTCTGATTTGGAAGACATGGTATTTAATTTTATTCAGTAGGAATACTGACCTTGTCAGGGGATGGAACTATTCAATAGGAGATAACTCTTAGACTGTGGTTTAAACTAAACTAATCACAGCTCTTATACTAAAATTAAATAATATATGAATAATACTCTTATTAAAATGTGAAGTGCTCAGACCTTATAACCTGTGTTTTTAGTGTTATCACCAAAACGAGGTTAACAAGGGGACCATCATTGCCTTCACTGTCCCCTGACCACCTGCATTGTATAAACAAGCTCTCAGCGTGATTTGTTCATAATGAATGATGTACTTATCTTTGCCAGGTGGTAGTTGATGATGATAGACCTCGTTGAGACAAAATTAAACCAAGTGATGTGACTTTAAAAATTTTTCTCTATATGTGCGTTTCAATCTATGGTCCCTGTCCCCCCGACCCAGGTTTCGTTTCTTCGTCAGGGAGGGACATTGATGCTAGAGAAAATCAATAAAAACAATAAACTTCTTTATTATGTCAACTAATGTTAAAAGATCTAAATTAGTGTTATGAAGATTACTCGTAATCTTACAGTGATAAATATTATATAAGTATTATATTATATAAACAAAGTATCGATGAATCTACATACCTATTACTGGCTCACTAGGATTGGACCAGACCAAAGAATTGGGAGAACTGAATTCCAGAGACCGGGTTTTTATTTATATAGGTAAAGGAACCGGAATTGATGAAATGGACCCAACCGGAAATGAGATCAAACAGAAAATATCATAGCGCTCGCTATTGTTTTATATTAATAGCCATTCTATATCTGAATTAAGACCATCAGGAGTAAGAGTGCGCCAATTGTAAATAAAACGCTGTTCTTTTTGGATCAATAATCCAGAAAGATCGCCTTGATAATGTTTTATGTGTATCAACACCGTGTATTGAAGATCGTCAAGCGTGTGTGCTTCGCTCAACCAATGAGGGACTAAAGGGGCGGTTATACGCTTTGTACGAATGCTGCTCAAGTGTTCTATGATGCGTGTTTTGATTTTACGGGATGTCTGTCATATATATTTTAGAACAAGGACACCGGATGTAATAGATTACTCCTTTGGAGTCGCATGTAGTGTCAGTGTTTAGTATAAACTTACGACCACCTGAAAAAGGGATTGTCACTTGAGCAGCATTCATAACATGATTACAAACTTTACATCTGCCGCAGATTTTTAAAGTCACATCACTTGGTTTAATTTTGTCTCAACGAGGTCTATCATCATCAACTACCACCTGGCAAAGATAAGTACATCATTCATTATGAACAAATCACGCTGAGAGCTTGTTTATACAATGCAGGTGGTCAGGGGACAGTGAAGGCAATGATGGTCCCCTTGTTAACCTCGTTTTGGTGATAACACTAAAAACACAGGTTATAAGGTCTGAGCACTTCACATTTTAATAAGAGTATTATTCATATATTATTTAATTTTAGTATAAGAGCTGTGATTATTGAAATTGCCATTGATTATCATCACAGAGTTTAATTATTGATTCCTCCAGAGATAAGTTTATTTAAACTAAACTAAACCTTAGGTTTATATACCGCATCCTCTCCATAAAGATAGAGCTCGGCACGGTTTACAGGATCTTCAATATAAGGAAGGAAAAACATAATAAGAATTAGTGATTATAAAGAGGGCAGTGAGATTTACATTTTTGAGAATAGCCAAGTTTTCAGATGCTTTCGGAACAATTGGAAGGAGCCCAGATTCCGCAGCAGGGCAGGAAGGTTATTCCAAAGCTCAGTGATTTCGAAGAAAAGAGATTTCCCTAATTTTCCTGCATAGATAACGCCTTTTAACGAGGGGAAAGATAGTTTAAGTTTATGGGTGGATCTGGTAGTGTCAGGTCTCGTAGAATTCCAAGATAGTGGAATTAGAGGGGGGAAGAATGCCATGCAGGATCTTGAATGTTAGGCAGGCACATTTAAAGTGAATCACAATGAATCCTTGCCGACATTTTGTGGGATAAAAGAAATGGTATGGAATGTGAGTCTTCCATCTACAGTCCTGCCAGTGGGGGGGTGCTGTTTCAGTAGAGAGGGACAGGCAAGCTCTTCAGGACATCAGGGAACCTGCCTGACTTTAGCAATTGAAAGCACAATATTGCAGCACCACCTCTTACTGGCAGCCATGCAGTTGGAGGACTTTCTTCTGTTGTGGCAAACTAGAAGACAATGTTCACATGTGTCATGCACTGAACACTACAGTTCTCAGCTGAACAAAGGAAAAAAAAAACTCTATATATCACTTAATTGTTGCTAACAGTGGGGTTGACTGCCAGAGGGATGGGCTGCAAGATTTTCATCTGGGCCTGGTGAAGAAGTAGAGACCAATTATGAAAATTTCAGGAACTTGCTTCTTTGTTCTCTACTGACCCCCAACCTCATTTGTGTCTTTTCTGCCTCTGATGTGGCAACAAGAATCTTGTCTGCTGATACTATGCCTACCACCTGCAACGTCCTTCCATCAAGTACCTAGTTGCTGAAGAATCTTACTGTTATTGCAATTGTTGCTGTCTTCAAGGAGCATTTCAAACATTTAATAGGCACTTATTTTCCTGTTCATCCACAAGCAACAAAGCTAATAAAGGGTATGGAGAACTTGGAATACGAGGAACGACTTAAGAGACTGGGATTGTTCTCCCTTGAGAAAAGGAGACTGCGAGGGGATATGATCGAGACTTTCAAAATACTGAAAGGAATCGACAAAATAGAGCAGAAAAAAAAATTATTTACAGTGTCCAATGTGACACGGACAAGAGGACATGGACTGAAGCTAAGGGGGGACACGTCCAGGACAAATATCAGGAAGTTCTGCTTCACGCAACAAGTGGTGGACACCTGGAATGCTCTCCCAGAGGAGGTTATTGCGGAATCCACCGTTCTAGGATTTAAAAGCAAACTAGATGCACATCTCCTTATGAGAGGCATAGAGGGATATGGGTGACTAAAAATACGCCAGATGTACACCTGGCTAGGCCACCGCGTGTGCGGATCGCCAGACTTGATGGACAGAAGGTTTGATCCGGAGATGGCAGTTCTTATGTACACTGTGTTTTTTCTCTTCTACACCCATGTCTGAAAGACAACCCAGCTATCTTCCCAGATGATGTAAAAACACAGGCAACCAAATCTTTGGGAAAGTTGTACCAAAACTAGATCAAAATGGAAGGCCTCTATTTGTGATTTACAAACAACAGTTGGAACAGAATATTGTCCCTTTTTTATGCCTTAATAAAAAAAGATTTAAATATAAAATACAAGTGTTCGAGGCTTATGCAAATGAGGACAACTCTTAACTCACACTCACCGTAAGATACCTATGGCCATCCTATCTTTCTCTCTGCAAGAAACTCCCCAACCCCTTTATGTCCTATCTGTCCAGATTAGATTGTAAGCTCTTCTGAGCAGGGACCGTCTATTACATATTAAATGCACAGTGCTGCCTTTCAGCACTGTAGAAATGGTAAATTGTATTAGAGTCCATGAGTACGAGATGGGGACAGAAACAAACTTTCCCCATGTCATTCTCTAGTAGCTTACAGAATGGGGGTGTAAATAAAATTACACACACTACTGCTAATTAGTGACAGTTAATGGCAATTATTGGTAATAATAATAATAATAACTTTATTCTTCTAGACCCCCATAGTTGAAAGACTTCTAGGCGGTTCACATTTGAAGAAGGCTGGACAATCGGCAAATTACAGCATGCAAGAAGTGACGGTTACATAAGAACTAGGTAGAGGACAGCAAATTACATCGAGGTAGACAGAGGGAGAATATATTCTTGTGAGTGGAGAGGCTTTTGTTTAGGAGATGAATTTGTCAAACAGAACGGTTTTAATTGATTTTCGGAATGTGCCGTAGATCAGACTGGTTCTATTTATGTAGTTATCCAGCCAGAACTGCTGTCTGCCTGCTTGGAACATGAAGGTCCTGTCCAAAAAGGATTTGTTTTTGCAGCCTGTGATCTTTGGGTACGTAAAGATGTTTCGGTTTCTGGTTGGTCATGTGGGTTGTGTAATATGAAGTGTGGTAGCAGGTAGGAAGGCGCTAGATCCCAGAGCTGCTTGAAACAAATACAGGCAAATTTGAACAGTATTCGCGCCTCTCCAACTAAGTACTAGTGTTACGCTATAACTGACCCTATTCTATAACTGGGCGTGCAGTTGGGCACCTAACTAGGCACCTTTTTAAAAAAAAATAATTTATATTCCGCATATCCTATAATTCTATGCAGATTACAAATTATTCAGGTACTCAAGCATTTTTCCCTAACTGTCCCGTTGGGCTCCCACTATCTATTTATAGAATTTGGGGGGGGGTTGTATAAAATGCAGGCATGTTGTCAAGTAGTACAATCTGGAATGTATCCAAATTAGCTTTTTCGTGTTTCATTGTTTAGTCATCACTATGACTTCAGGTGGCAGTTGATATTGATATCTTGTCATGAGAGAATTTGGTTAAGGTGCTGGGTGTATTTCTGGAAGAGAATGGGGTGGGGCATGCTCAGATATCCCAGGTCTATGACTGTTTTATTTTAAATTGAAACTAATCTGAAAATTTTAGTGCTGGGAAGTTTTTTATAATGTGCTATATGTTGGGCTCCTGAATTGGGAGCTTATGGGATGGGATTTGGTAAACTGCCTTTCTGTGGTTACAATCAAAGCAGTTTACATATTATGTACATGTGCTTATTTGTACCTGGGACAGTGGAGGGTTAAATGACTTGCCCAGAGTCACAAGGTGCTGCAGTGGGAATTGAACCCAGTTCCTCTGGTTTTCAGGCCACTGCACCAACCATTGGGATACTTGAGGTTGCACAAAATATGTTAAGATTTCATTTGAAAGCCCCAAGGAGAAATATTGTGTCCCTGTTGTTAGGTCATTTACATTGGCAGCCTGTAAGGGAATAGAGCATATGTAAATTATTAGTATTTCCTTTTAAACTTTTACACAATGGGGCTCCCAAAATGTTGTGTTTACAATTATCATGATATGTTCCAGGACACCCTCTTCGATCTTCCCATAAAACTCTTCTGGTAAACCTTGGTAAAGGGGTAGTGAGTAAGAAATGCTAAAGGAAGAAATTCTTCTTGATGAGGACTACAGAAGAATGGAAGAAGCTGCCTAATACTTTGATGAAAGAAACTAGTGTGGGACTGAAGGCTTTTCTTTTTCCTTGATTTTATAGTGTGGGTTTTTAAACTTTATATTTTCTGTTATTTTTAAGTGTATTTGTATACCATCTTGATTGGTATTTTTTTTTTTTTTACCTAGGAGAAGATATAACTTTTTATTTGTAAATTTAATGTATGTATATACACTACCTACCTACATACATATCTAGGGAACAATAAACTAAATGTATTTCTCCGAGAACAAGCAGAACTACTGTTTACCACAAATAAGTAATGGCACCGATGGAGCTCCAACATTGAAACTACCTAGCATTCAGAAGATTCTTGAAGCCTTTGGCAGGCCCAGCCATGCATATGCACATGCCTGCTTGACTTGTATGAGACCTATAGTTCTTGTTCATACACAAAACAATGACCAGTGAAGATGTGATTGTGTATTTTCTTCAGACACGTAGCTGTTTTCTCCACATGGAGTTTTATTTTCTTGCCTTTCTGCCTCTTTTTAGAGAGTAATCTGGGACCATTTCTTGTTTTATTATTATTATTTTTCTCTTGTTCCTCTTTATTTTTAAATTTATTTTCAGTCTTTTTAAGTTTCCTTCATTTTTCTGTGCCTCATGGCTTCCTTAGGCCTGAGCTCCAGTTTAAAAAATAATTGACAATTGAGCCTTTTTATTTTGCTGTGATTTGTCTTCCCAATTATGTTCTAGTGAGTTAAAGCAGTACACAAACTGTGCTAGGACCCACATGACAAACTGTGTGACTGACCCACATGACACGTGCTTAACCTGTCTGGAACCTGACCATTAGTCCTATCACTGTTTTCTTTTGCTCAAATGCAAAAGAGAACACAGAAAAACTGGAAGGCCTGCATGAGAGACGTTTTGGCATACCAAAGTCCAGTCCATTCGCATCAAAGGCATTAGTCCATATGGCTTCAGGAGCTGTATCAGACATTTAAGACGCATCGACATTAAGAAGGTTTCCCCATGCCTCAATGTCAGATGACAATAGCACCTGCTCAGGCCATGCTTTATCGTACCTGACACTGAGAGCTCAGAAGGATTCCGTATCCTCCTCAGCATAAAGGGACCCCGATGCTGGGCATCATGTGAAGGCAAAGAAGCATCAGTATCAGTCCTCTTCGAAGCACAGTACCAGGAACTCTGGGATACCAGCATTGTTGGTCCCTTAGAAGTGTTTGAACTGTGAGGACCATTTCACTTCTGTGGAGATGGGGCCAATGTATCAATCTCCTTGAAGCCTGGACCCTGCCTCCAGTTTGGCTTCTACAACTTCACAAGGCCATATTGGAGAAGGAACTGGAGTGCATCCTAGCTTAGCGCAATACCAAGGCATCGAGAGCGCCAGTACTGACTATGGGTCTCCAGGATGGGCTCATCAATGCTGGTGTTTCATTTGTGCATCAGAGCCAGCACCAACAAATGCAGTGCTCCATTTCAGCCCACTGGGGAAAGAAGCAATCCTGGAGTCCAGGAAGGGACCTGTACCTCAGCACTCTCACCCAGAACCTGATTGTACATCCAGTGATCCAAGGCAGATGCAGACTCGGTCATCCCATGAGGAGTACTTAGCTGAATCGGATTTGGACTGCTTCTGAAGGTCTGATGTAGAGCCGGAGGACCTCTTCAGATTCCTTTCTGCCACAGGAAAAGAAAAAGTATCTTCCAGAAGATCTCTTTAAACTTTTTGAGATAGGGGAAGCCATCCCATTTAAGTTGGAGGTCAAAGATGAGCCTAGGGCCAAGATGTTGGATGTCCTTGATTAAGACTCTCCTATTAAGGAAGCTGTGACATTGCCTGTGCACAACATCCTTAAAACTATGCACATGAGGAATTGAGCAATCCCACACTCACTGTGCAGGTTATTTCAAAGAAGGTGGACTCTTAAGTGAAGAATCGAGAAGGCTCCTGGATTTAAGAAGCCGCAACTTCCAAACCATTCCATGGTGGTCAAATCCATTCTCAAAAGAGCCAGAAGCATGAGAACCCATGGATTGTCTTTCCCTGCTTGCTTGCATGCTGGAGTCTTTTGTGAGGAAAGTGTTTCAAAGCTCGATGCTCTTTTCCTGCATCCAGTCTTACCAGCTCTACATTCGCAGTTAAAGAACTTGGTGCACAGAGTGCTAGAGTTTGCGGACACTCTGCCTCTAGCTAGCAGCTAAACAGAAGGAGTGTTGAAAGCTCAAGCAACTTTTGACGTAGTGTCCAGACTTTCTGCCATAAATATTGGCATGCACAGACTCTCATAGCTGTGTATCTCAGACCTAGAACCAGCAGTTCAAGAGAAGTTGGTGGGGCAACAATGTGGAAAAAGTTGCTGACCTCATTAAGAAACAGACCAACACCATGAAGTCCCTATCTCAGCCCACTCCTTCTGTGATCTCCATTTCTCAGAAGCTTTTGGGTGGGAGGTCTGAAGTGTCCCTGCTATTCCCAAAGACATAGGTTCACTTTCTTGACTTGCCCTCTGCAGGGCCCTAAAATTTCAACCAACTTCCCAGTCTAAGCAGGGGACAAGCTTTTGATTGATTTAAGCAGAGCATATCGAACATAAAGGTATCTGTCTGCAGTGAACTATTTGGGTGCTGGAGCTATTAGGTAATCAACTAGCCAAGGTCCCACCTACTCCTAGTGCAGCAATTGGAATACATTGGATTTCTGTTAGACGTGGTTAAAGCTCAAGCCTACTTTCCTAAAGTAAGAGGAGATAAGCTCATTTGCATTATTGATCAGGTTTGCAGCAGCCAACAGGTCACAACTCAACAGTTGTTGAGGTTGTTAGGCCACATAGCCTCCACTGTACATGGCATACCTCCTTTTGCAAGGTGCTCCTAGTGGTATCAGGTCATGAGAAATCTGAAGTATGCCATCTCAGTCACTTCAGAATTACAGCAATCCCTTCTCTGGTGGACAATTTGGACCAATTTGACAAGGACTTTTAATTCCAAATTCCTCCTCCCAAGCCTTTAACCCAGTGGGAGTGGCCACCACTTTTTTGCTGATGGATACCAACCCCTTTTAACAGCGTTTTGCTGAGGTTATTTTACTGGTTATAATATGCCTTGTGGTGGCCACCCAGTGCACATTGCTAGCTGTGGTATAGTATTTACATAGTAATTAGCTACTTTAAATGTATTGCATGTTTTGTATCTCTTTACTATGTAATGCAGGATGACCTAAATATTGCTGCATTAGGGCACTACAGCCTGCATTATAGCCCTTCAATATGCGGGTTAGTGCTCTAATGTGGCTTGATAACTAACTATCCCTTTGAGGGTTCCTGTGTAAGAAGCAATAAACATTGACTCTACTGTCCTTTCAGCAACTTCAGGTCAGGACTCGGAGAATCTGAGACAGCAGAGTGCCTCTTCAGCCATTTCCTATAGCTCCAAGCCCAGCCACCCCTCTCACCTGGGCTTGAATAATGGCGGTGTGAAGGAAGAACATGCGATCATCAACATGAGCGAAGCGAGCAGCAACAGCAATGCCATCAATGCAGGTAATGCTTTCTTATCAATTGGTGCTTATTTAACTTGTTGGTCCTTATTGCCAGAGGATGCCTAGTGTGCTGGAATGGACTTTGTATATGAATCTCTCACCTTCTTCCACTATATGGCAAGCTGCCTATGGTCTCTTAAAGGCCTGCTTTGTGTGCTCACTGGTTTATATGCGTTCCTTTAGACATTCCAGGTGTGGCCTCACCTATGACATCAAGACACACAGGGGGTAATTTTATAAAGCTCTCTCAACCTGTAAAGCCCTTTTAGCTTGTAAAATGAAGTAATCATGTGGAAAGGTCCTAGGGGGGAATGGTGGTGGGAACATGGGTACATGCTTAGTGAATCTGTATACATTCCCACCTTTTTTGAGGTAGGTATAAATTTTTATGTGGGCATTTGGGCTGGTTCTGGGAACCTATTTTATAAAGATACCTGGGCAACTATGCTGATTTTATAAAATCGATGCCTTTTTTGTACTTTTTACTTAGGCATCTTATAAAATTATCCCGTCATGACTTATTATACTCTTAAAATAAGAGGAACTTAGCCCATGTATTACATATTATGGATTTTGGTGACTATAATGAAACCTTAAGAACAAAAGAATTGTCATACTGGGACAGATTGAAGGTCCATCAAGCCCAGTATCCTGTTTCCAACATGGTCAACCCACATCCCTTGAGTGCAAATGTGCCAAAACACCTCTCCCCAGTTGATAATGATGCCACTAACTTCTACAGAAAATAAAGAGTTTGTCATTGCCAGTTAATACTTCAGTTTTCTACACTTCTCCCTCGTTATTTGCGGGGGATAGGGGCAGAGCCGGACCGCGAATATCTTCTCAGCCAGCTCTGACCCATCCCCGCCTCCCTCCCACCTTCCCCCCGGCATCCTGGCCTTACCTGGTGGTCTAGCGGGCTTTCGGGGCAGGAACGATCTTCCTATGCTCCTGCCCCGTGCAGATCGCCAATAGGAAATGACTGCCGTGAGTTCCCGTAGTCTCTCGAGACTATGACGGGAGCTCACGGAAGCCATTTCCTATTGGCAATATACACAGGGCAGGAGCGTAGGAAGATCACTCCTGCCCCGAAAGCCTGCTAGACCACCAAGAAAGGCCGGGATGCCGGGGGGAAGGCTAAACTAGGGGGGGTTTCCCCCTCCCCCCAAAATTGCAAATATGTGAAATCGCAAGTGATGAAACTGCGAATGGGGAGGGGAAAGTGTATTATGATCTGTAAATGTTGGTTTGTTCATTTTTCTGCTTTTGTCTTTCAGTCACTGCATCCCGCAAAGTGTATGACACTCGGGAGCTTGATAGAGATACTGATACCCTCATTGACTTTGATGATGACAAGTACCGCCGGAGGCCAGCACTCAGCTGGTTTGCAAGGGTGTTAAAGTAAGTAGGGAGCTGGCGTTATCTTGCAGGACTCCCCTCCTACTTTTCTCTTGGCCCATCTACATACTTGACAGGGATAGCAATGGGGGATAGTGTACTGTTGCCGCAGAAGAAAGTTTGAGCAAGGGAATCAGTTTGATCTATCTTCATTTGATTTTGATAATCGAGAACAAATCAATAACTTACCTGCAATATTAGGTCCCACAGGGTTTTTTATATGGAGGGGGAATGGAAGAAATATTAAATTGAACGGAAGGGTAATGTACATAAGAACATAAGAAATGCCTCTGCTGGGTCAGACCCGAGGTCCATCGTGCCCAGCAGTCCGCTCACGCGGTGGCCCAGCAGGTCCAGGACCTGTGCAGTAATCTTCTATCTATACCCCTCTATCCTCTTTTCCAGTAGGAATTTGTCCAATCCTTTCTTGAACCCCAGTACCGTACTCTGCCCAATCACATCCTCTGGAAGTGCATTCCAGGTGTCCACCACACGTTGGGTAAAAAAGAACTTCCTAGTATTTGTTTTGAATCTGTCTCCTATCAACTTTTCCGAGTGCCCTCTTGTTCTTTTATTATTCGAAAGTTTGAAGAATCTGTCCCTCTCTACTCTCTCTATGCCCTTCATGATCTTGTAAGTCTCTATCATATCCCCTCTAAGTCTCCTCTTCTCCAGGGAAAAGAGACCCAGCTTCTCCAATCTCTCAGCATATGACAGGTTTTCCATCCCTTTTATCAGACGCGTCGCTCTCCTCTGAACCCCCTCGACTAACGCCATATCCTTCTTAAGGTACGGCGACCAATATTGGATGCAGTACTCCAAATGCGGGCGCACCATTGCCCGATACAACGGCAGGATAACCTCTTTCGTTCTGGCTGTAATACCTTTTTTGATTATACCAAGCATTCTATTCGCTCTCTTAGCGGCCGCTGCACACTGTGCCGTCGGCTTCATTGTCATGTCCACCAATACCCCCAAGTCCCTTTCCTGGGTACTCTTATTCAATAATATCCCTCCCATTGTATAGTTGTACCTCGAGTTTCTGCTCAACACATGTAATACCTTACATTTCTCAACGTTGAACTTCATCTGCCATCTCGTCGCCCAATCTTCTAGTTTGTTCAAGTCCCTTTGCAATTCTTCACATTCCTCTGTAGTCCGAGCTCCATTAAATAGTTTAGTGTCGTCCGCAAATTTTATTATTTCGCACTTCGTCCCTGTTTCTAGATCATTTATGAAGATATTAAATAGTAGCGGCCCAAGCACCGAGCCCTGCGGGACACCACTCGTGACCCTCCTCCAGTCGGAGTAGTGGCCCTTCACTCCTACCCTTTGTTTTCTACCCTCCAACCAGTTTCTGATCCGTCTATGTACGTCTCCTTCCACCCCACGGTTCTTTAGTTTCCGGAGTAGACGTTCATGGGGCACCTTGTCAAAGGCTTTTTGGAAATCTAGATATATGATGTCAATGGGGTCTCCTTTGTCCATCTGTTTGTTAATTCCTTCGAAGAAGTGCAATAAGTTTGTTTGGCATGATCGTCCCTTGCAGAAACCATGCTGGCTGGCTATCAGAAGTTCGTGCTTTTCAAAATGTTGATCAATGCTTTCTTTTATCAGTGCTTCTGCCATTTTCCCAGGAACTGAAGTCAGGCTCACTGGCCTGTAGTTTCCCGGATCACCTCTTGATCCCTTTTTAAAGATGGGCGTAACGTTGGCTATCTTCCAATCCTTCGGGATCTTGCCTGTTTTTAGGGATAAGTTGCAAATTTGCTGCAGTAGTTCCGCTATCTCCTCCTTTAATTCCTTCAGAACCCTTGGATGTATGCCATCCAGACCCGGGGATTTGTCAGTTTTTAGTTTTTCTATCTGCCTGCGAACGTCCTCAATGCTCATTTCTATGAATGTTAATTTTTCTGCTTGACTTCCGTTGAAGAATTGCTCAGGTTCCGGCATGTTGGACGTGTTTTCGTTAGTAAATACAGACGAGAAGAACATGTTAAGCCTTTCTGCCACTACCTTCTCCTCCTTCACCACTCCCTTCCTGTCTCCGTCGTCTAGCGGTCCCACTTCCTCTCTAGCTGGCTGCTTCCCTTTAACATATCTGAAGAATGGTTTGAAATTTCTTGCTTCCCTGGCTAGCCTTTCTTCATACTCTCTTTTAGCTTTCCGAACCTCACGGTGACATTCTTTTTGATACTTCTTGTGCTCTTTCCAGATACTGGTCTTCCTTCGAATTTGTCTCTGAATCCCTGGTCCATAATCTCTGCCTCAAACTGAAATCCTGCAATTAGATCCATTCCCCGCCTACCTTTACGAGAACACTCCCCCTAAGGCCATCTCATCTCTTACCATTCTCATAAACTTCTCCCTCCACTCGGGCCTATTCTCCCCAGAAATGGGCCATATCTCCTTAACCCCACTACTGAAAAAACCTGATCTAGACCACTCTACACCATCCATCTACCATCCCGCTTCTACACAGTCAACATGAAGGGCATTTCTTCCTCCCCCTGGAACCCGATCTGTGGAGTCCCACAAGGCTCACCTCTCTCTCCTATCCTTTTCAACATTTATATGTCCTCCCTCAAACTCCTCCTTCCATAGCAAAGCAGCAGATGAATCCAGAGACTAGTGAGATGAATCCAGAGACTAGTGGGTATAGCTCACATCGACCAGCAGGTGGAGATAGAGAACTGATTAACAGTTGGCCTTAAAGCCTGGTGTTCCTTCTGTTGATTCAGTTTTGCTCTATCTCCCAGCAGGGATGGAGCTATCTTTCTAGCTCCTGGTCTCTGCCTGCTGCAGGATAGATTGAAGTGGTGTTCCGTTAGGATTCCTCTGTTGAGACTAGTTCTCTTCAGTAGGTGGGGGTGCCTGGCTGATTGGTGCCGGCTTTGGGAGGTACACCTGGGCCCTCCCAGGTCCCTGCTCCACCCTCCCCTCCGTTGGATAGAGGGGTTCCTTTCCAGGTGCAGGAGTGGCTGGCTTCTTCATTCCAGTTTAAAAAAAAAAAAAAGGGAGGCCTTCCTGCTTGTACTGAGCCGTGCTGTGCTTCACTCGGCATGCAGTACATTTACCAATGATTGCCTGGCTTCGGGGGTAAGCAGCTGACCGGGTGAGTGTGTTATTTTTCTTCCTCGAGTGTGGTCGCGTTTCCCGGGTGCCGGACGTCTTGGGGGGCGGAGTCGTCATTCGGCGGCGTTCGCCGCGTGGCTGAAAAAAAAAAATAAAAAAAAACCGTGTCGGAGCGTTTTTGTCAGGCCGAGGGGGGATGGCTGCAGAGGCTGGTCAGCTGTGTTCGCGCTGTGGGAAGCGCCGAACACGGTCGGGTCTTTGCTCTGCCGGGTGCTTGGAAGCACCGGCAGACGACCCGTTTTTGGCGGCTTGTGAGGCGGCCATGTCCCGGGTGCGGGAGTCTTGCGCAATGTCCCCGCCGCTCGTAGTCGATGCAGGGTTACTGCAGGACTCGGCCACGGATGACAAGAGTGAGGCGGCGGGGGAAGAGTCGAGAGCGCTGGAGGCCGGCGCGGACCCACCCCTCGGCTCGGAGCAGGGCGGGGGAGTGCCTCTTAGCTGGGGTGCATTTTCGCCCGAGTTTGTGATGTTGCTCCATCAGGCATTTAAATTGCAGAGCTCGCAGCCTACCCAGCCGGTGCTGGGGGCCGGGCGGTCCCTTGCGGTACCCTCTACCTCTGCAGGGGGGGAGGGGACAGATGCTAGACCCACTGCGGGGGCAGCAGGATCCCCGGGGCAGTCGCAGGGGGCTAAGAAGCGCAGGCTAGTGTCTGCGGAGGCGGTGGATATTTTGCCCAGATCACCTTTCTCCCTGCCTGAGTCGTTGGAGGAAGGGGAGCTATTGGATTGGGATACGGAGAGTATCCCGGGTAGGGAGGGGGATGACCCTTCGGCTATCCGGTTGTTCCATAGAGAGGAGCTTTCTTCTTTTATTTCAAAGGCTTTGCAGAGTTTGAACATTGCTCAGGAAGATGCCAAGGGGTCCGGTAACCCCCTGATGGCAGGTACACGTAGGCCGCCTAAGGCCTTTCCGGTCCATGAGGCCATGCAGGAGCTGATCTCGGCGCAATGGGAGGCGCCGGAGGCCAGTTTGCGGGTGGCAAGGGCCATGAGGCTCTTGTATCCGGTCGAACCGACCGAACTGGACAAGTTTAGGTTACCTAGGGTGGACGCTCTGGTGGCGGCGGTGACTAAGAGAACTACCTTGCCGGTTGAAGGGGGCGTGACACTTAAGGATGCACAGGATAGAAAGATTGAAGCATCCCTAAAGATGTCCTTTGAAGTGGCTGCAGTTACCTTACAGGCCGCAATCTGCAGTTCTTACGCGGCGCGGGCTTGTCTGCAGTGGTCACAGGGGATGACCGATAATTTGCTGGAGTCTGGGGGTACTATCCCTTCGGAACTGGCTGATTTGGAGTCAGGCTTGGCTTATTTGGCGGACTCCTTATATGATATTATTCGGGCGTCTGCGAAACAGATGTCTCTGTCTGTGGTTTCACGCAGGTCCTTGTGGCTCCGTCATTGGGCGGCCGATGCAGCGTCCAAGCTCCGGCTGGTGAGACTCCCGTTTAAAGGGGGTTTATTGTTTGGAGCGGAGTTGGATAAACTGGTAAAGGATTTTGGGGATACCAAAACGCAGCGTTTACCGGAGGACAGGGCTAGGCCCCCGGTTAGGGCCGCATCGTCTAGACCGCGTTTCCGGGATGTTAGGCGGGCCAGGGCTGGTAAACCTTTTTCCAGGTCTGCATCTGGCCCGTTCTCTGCTTCGAGACCTCGGTTTCAGCAGAGAGGTTCCTTTCGTACGGCGAGACCCTCTTCAGGGCAGTCAGCCCGTACCCCAGCCAGTCGCCCTCCACAATGACGGGGGCTTGGCTCCCTCCGCCCTGCCCTTAGGGGGTCGGCTTTCGGCATTCCGGGCGGAGTGGGCCACAGTCACGTCCGACCAATGGGTGTTGGACATTGTTCACGAAGGGTACAAATTAGAATTCGCCGCTCCCGTCGTAGATTCTTTCTTGGTGTCCCCGTGCCGTGGCGCGGCCAAGGGATCCGAGGTCCGCAGGACGCTTCAGGGGCTGCTCGAACTGGGGGCGGTGGTACCGGTGCCCCCGGAAGAGGTAGGCCGCGGTATATATTCCCTATACTTCATTGTACCAAAGAAGGGGGGGTCCTTCAGACCAGTGCTGGATCTCAAAAGGGTCAACAGATTCCTCAGCGTGCGCCATTTCCGAATGGAAACGGTGCGCTCGGTTATTGCGGCGGTAAGACCAGGAGAGTTCCTCACGTCTCTCGATCTCAAGGAGGCGTACCTCCATATTCCGATATGGCCTCCGCACCAGCGGTATCTGCGGTTTGCGATTCTGGGCCAACATTATCAGTTTCGGGCAATGCCCTTTGGCCTGGCGACGGCTCCCCGCACGTTTTCCAAAGTCATGGTGGTGGTAGCCGCTTTTCTACGCAAGGAAGGGATTCGGGTACACCCTTACTTGGACGATTGGTTGATCCGCGCCTCATCCCGGCAGGAGAGTTTGTCGGTGACGCAGAGAGTTATCTCTCTCCTTCAGTCGTTGGGGTGGATTGTCAACTTTCCCAAGAGTGTTTTGTCCCCATCGCAGTCTTTGGTGCATCTGGGGGTACGGTTCGATACGGCTCTGGGGAAGGTGTTTCTACCCCGAGATCGGGGGGAGAAATTGCAGGCTCAAATTCGCCTCCTTCTCGGGTCGCCCAGACCTCGAGTTTGGAATTATGTACAGGTGCTGGGCTCCATGGTGGCGACTCTGGAGGTGGTTCCCTGGGCCCGGAGCCACATGAGGCCCTTACAGCAGTCTCTGCTCTCTCGCTGGTCCCCAGCTTCTCTGAATTACAATGTGCGTCTCCAGTGGAGTCCTCGAGCAGCTCGCAGCATGCGCTGGTGGCTCCAGGACTTGCATCTTTGGAGGGGCATGCCGTTTGCCACACCGGATTGGGTGGTAGTTACAACGGATGCCAGTCTGCGGGGCTGGGGAGCCCAGTGCATGCAGACGTCGGTGCAGGGAATGTGGTCTACCCAGGAGGCTCAATGGCCCATAAACTTGCTGGAATTAAGAGCGATCCGGTTAGCGCTGCGGGCTTTTCAGGCCCTAGTTCACGACAGACCGACCAGGATCTTTTCGGACAGTGTCACGGCGGTCGCATATGTCAATCGTCAGGGGGGCACCCGGAGTCCGCAGTTAGCCGAAGAGGCAAGACATTTGTTTCGATGGGCAGAGGGGCATGTTCCGCTTCTGTCGGCGGCACACATTGCAGGGCACGAAAACGTGCAAGCGGACTTCCTCAGCAGAACTCTTCTCGATCCGGGCGAATGGGAGTTGTCGTCTCCAGCGTTCGGCCTGCTAGTCCGTCGTTGGGGGTTGCCAGAGATGGATCTCATGGCCTCTTCCCGCAATGCGAAGGTGCCTCGGTTCTTCAGCAGACGCAAGGAACAGGGATCGGAGGGGGTGGACGCATTAGCTCTCCCGTGGCCTCCGAATTCCCTTCTGTATGTATTCCCGCCTTGGCCCATGATAGGGCGGGTGTTGCAACGCATCTCTCGCTTTCGAGGCAGAATAATCCTGGTGGCTCCGGATTGGCCACGGCGGCCGTGGTACGCAGATCTGATGCTGCTGTCGGTAGGCGAGCAGGTAGCGTTCCAGGTAACTCCGGACTTGCTAACTCAGGGTCCAATATTGATGGAAGATCCGGGCCGCTTTGGTCTTACGGCCTGGCTATTGAAAGGTCAAGGCTGAAAAAGAAGGGCTATTCAGAACGGGTGATTTCCACCCTGCTTAAGGCTAAGAGGATTTCAACGTCAGCCTCCTATGCGAGGGTCTGGAGGATCTTTGAGGCATGGTGCGGAAGACACGGAATTGCGCCTTTCCATGCTTCTCTGCCGGCTATTCTTGCGTTCCTGCAGGAGGGCGTAGAGAAAGGGTTAGCATATAACTCTTTAAAGGTTCAGGTATCGGCCATTGCCTGTTACAGGGGCCGGGTGGCTCGCTCGGCTCTTGCGTCGCAGCCGGACGTGGTGCGTTTCCTCAAGGGGGTTCAACATATCCGGCCGCCGGTTAAGCGAATTTGTCCAACTTGGAACCTTAAGCTCGTCCTTGGGAAATTGCAGGGGGCACCTTTTGAGCCCCTGTCAGCGGCCACTTTGAAAGATGTCACACTGAAAACAGTATTTTTGGTGGCGATGGCTTCAGCAAGGCGAGTATCGGAGCTGCAAGCGCTTTCTTGCAGGGAACCCTTTTTGCGTTTCTCGGAGACTGGGGTGACGGTGCGTACGGTGCCGTCCTTCCTGCCTAAGGTTATTTCGTCCTTTCATGTGAACCAGAGTTTGTTCCTGCCATCCTTCAGGAAGGAGGATTGGGGGAAGCGATTTTTGTCGGTACGGCTACTGGATGTCCGCCGTATGCTTCTCCATTATTTGGAGGTGACGAATGATTTTCGCCGGTCGGACCATCTCTTTGTCGCGTTCGCGGGTAAAAACAAAGGGATGGCGGCGTCTAAAGCGTCCATTGCGCGTTGGATCAAGGACACTGTTGCTTCGGCGTATGTGTTGTCAGGGAAGAAGGTACCGGAGCACCTTCATGCTCATTCCACTCGGGCTTTGGCTACATCTTGGGCGGAGTCCGGGGGGATGTCATTAGAGGAGATTTGCCGGGCGGCCACTTGGTCGTCAGGGAATACTTTTTCAAAGCATTATCGGTTAGATGTAGCGGCCCGTTCAGAGGCGAGTTTTGGCGCTGCAGTGCTGGCAGAGGCGGCATTGGCGTCCCACCCAGTTTGAGTTTGCTTTGCTACATCCCACTAGTCTCTGGATTCATCTGCTGCTTTGCTATGGAAGGTAAAATTATGGTCATACCTGTTAATTTTCTTTCCTTTAGAAGCAGCAGATGAATCCAGAGCCCCTCCCCAAGTGCACGGGCTGTGTGTAGGGTGTTTAGGTCATTGGGTTAGCCGGGGCTATGGTTGGTAAGTGTATTATTTCATGACTGAAAAAAATAAAAATAAAAAAAACAGAAAATATCAATGATATTCAGAAGGGAAGACACATTTTTTACTGGAATGGAGTTTTGTGGCTGCTCATTCTCCTTTCGGGATGCTTGGGCAAAGTGCATAACTGAATCAACAGAAGGAACACCAGGCTTTAAGGCCAACTGTTAATCAGTTCTCTATCTCCACCTGCTGGTCGATGTGAGCTATACCCACTAGTCTCTGGATTCATCTCACTAGTCTCTGGATTCATCTGCTGCTTCTAAAGGAAAGAAAATTAACAGGTATGACCATAATTTTACCATCTCTCCCCCCTTGAAACACTTTACACACGCAGATGACATCTTTGTCCTCCTTGAGACCGACCGGAACCTCACCAACCTCTCTGCGAACATATCCTCATGTATATTGAACCTTCAATCCTGGGCCCACACTGTGCAGATAAAACTGAACGAATCCAAAACAAAACTTCTCTGGCTCGGCCCAAAATTGGACCAACTGCCCACCTCCATCCCTCTGTCCTCTGGTTCCACTCTGCATCTTGAATACTCAAGTAAAATTCTGGGAGTCATCATTGACTCTACACTTTCCTTCAATGATCACCTCAACCCCCTATTAAAAAAATGTTTCTTCAGCCTTACATGCTGAGGAAAGTGATAACCTGTTTCCATCAAAAACACTTTGCCGTCCTTGTCCAATCCACCATCATTTCCAGACTGGACTATTGCAACTCTATCTACCTAAGCCTAACAAATAAAAACCTTCAAAGACTCCAGCGGATTCAGAATGCCGTTGCTAAGCTTATCTTCGCAAAAAGCAAATTCGACCACGTCTCACCGCTTTTTTCCAAGCTCCACTGGCTTCCGATAATCTCCAGAGTCCACTTCAAATGTGCCTGCCTTACTTTCAAGATCCTAAACGGCATCCTCCCCCCCTTTATTCCTCTTTCTTGAAACTCCTCTCACCCCAATTCCACCAGATCCATCCAAAAACTGAAACTTTCCTTTCCCTCTCTAAAAGGCGTCTCCCTTGTAGGAAAACTAAGTTCTTCCCTCTCTTTTAGAATCACTGAGCTCTGGAACAACCTTACCTCCCCTCTTAGGAATCTGATCTCCCTCCAACTCTTCCGTAAACATCTGAAAACCTGGTTATTCTCAAAAATGTAACTCTTCCTCCCTCTCTGTTTACTCTAGTCCTCTAAATTTCCTCTTCATCTTTCCCTCCAATGGAGTTCCTTTTCACCCTAATTCTTGTTAACCGTGTCGAGCTCTGCATATGTTGAGATGATGCGGTATACAAACCTAAGGTTTAGTTTTAGTTTTTAGTTTTAGGATTTAAATGTTTCATACACATCCCTACAGACATACCCTGTCTTACATAGGCATCTTCAGGGAAGCAAATATCCAGAATCAAACAGGAAAGAAGCAATCAAATATGGCAACAATACACAACACCACTGCAATTTAAATTTTAGCATCATGACATCATCCATTTATGCATCTGTCCAAAGATTACCTTCCACTCCGTGGCCATGTTTAACCCATTCAGGGCTATGGATTCTAATTTAAATATCCATCATTGTTCAGGCTACCTTAGCTATCAGTGAATGTCTCCCCGAAATTCACTAGGACACCTGCACTATCACCATACATTTAAGAAAATTATTTTAAAACTCTTATATATCAGCTAGTGCACAGTACATAAATAAGATATCCATATCATAAAACACAATATTTTAAAATTACAATAATAAAACCCACTATTAGACATTTTCACATTTATTATTTTCTCACAGCCCTATTCTGTAGGAAACAGACATATTTTCAACCTCTTCCTGTATAATTTATCATCCACTTTTGGGATTAATTTCACCATGTATGGAGCCCTGGACAAAACTTTTATGGATGTTCCCCCTTCCCCCCAGTCCAGTAGTATCTCCCTCCCCAGTCCTGCAGTGCAGTTTTCTGCCAGCCAAGTCACTTTGTAGTAAAAAAAAAAAAAAAAAAAGGTGGTATAAAAGCATAGAGCTGCTGTCTAGGCTGCACCCGCCAGACCTCCCCCTTAGAAACAGACAGTATACATTAGAAGCAGTGGGAGCAGCAGATCCATCAACACCATGGTCTGGACAGTGGCTTTGCTTTTTTCTTTCTTTCTCCATGGACAGTGATCTTTCTAGCCACACATGTAAATGACATCACGGGTGACGGCGCCATCCCGGAGTGATAGGCCCGCTGAGAAAGCTGAAAAACAGTCTTCTGCGCATGTGCAGCCCATTCCCGCCACTGTAGTACAGTATAACTGTATCATCGCCACACACCTCACTCAGTTTTATTTTGTCCACCTTGCTCAGATACCATCACTTCCTTCTGACTTGTCTTCTCTTTTTTTTTTTTTATTGAATAATTTTATTGAATATTATAGGTGATATACAAAAAGTAGTTCAAATACATATAAATTGAATAAAAAATAATGATGTATAAACAAAAGAAACCATAATTACATTCATTTGCATATAACAGATTAGTAAGAAGAATTCAGAGTATTTGAAACTGCTAAGAAAAGAAATAGAAAGGGTAGAGAAGCTGAGATGATGAAATAAAAGAAAAAAGAGAGATAAGGAAAGAGAGAGAGAGAGAAAGAGAGAGAGGCAGAATTGTCTACGAGGCAGAGTGAACATATGAATCTAAGAATGACCAAGGTGATTTATTTCGCACGAGATTTGTAGAGAAACTGGATATCATGTTCTTTTCATATGCATATGATTCGAATTTGTGGTACATGCTCAAAGAGTTCCACCAAAAGGTGTAGTCTAGTAGTGTGGATGTCTTCCAATTTTTCAAAATGTGCATAAGAGCTGTCACAATCATGGTGTCAATGAGTTTAGGAGGACAGTTTGATAGTACAAAACAAGGGTGTTGAGAACGAAGGATTATAATGTCCATGGA
Organism: Geotrypetes seraphini; assembly: GCF_902459505.1. Classification (NCBI taxonomy): domain Eukaryota; kingdom Metazoa; phylum Chordata; class Amphibia; order Gymnophiona; family Dermophiidae; genus Geotrypetes; species Geotrypetes seraphini. The sequence continues at coordinate 68,734,075 of NC_047091.1, read as the reverse complement.
AATATCTTCTGAACATTTGGTAATAGATTTTATGGTGTCCCAGATACGAATCCAAAAGGAATGAACCATAGTGCAGTGAAGAAGCATGTGATCAAGAGTTCCAGGTTCTTTCAAACAGTTCCAACAAGTAGGATCTTGTTTCAGTTTCGCTTTCCACATTCGAAATGGAGTCCATATTGCATTCCACATAACAAAGAACATTGATTGTGAAACTCTTGAGGATAATAGAGGACGATTTGTAGATGACCAGAAGAGTTTCCAGTCTATTTCAGAAAGTGTGGTCGTTAGGATAGAACCCCAATGGTTCATGGATTGAGGTGTAAAGGTGAAGGTGTGGTCTCTTAAGATACTATAGAAAAGAGATATCGCCTTACCTTTCAGTAGAGCTAAAGTAGACCAGTGACGAATGGTTTGTTGAGAGGTCATAAAGTCAGGACGCATTTGAACGTTAGATAGTATTTCAGTAAGCGTAAGCCATTGGGGATATATAGAGGATGGAAGTGAGTTTACAGAACAAAAAGTATCAAATGGGACAAATGAAGTGGAGGGGATCAATTGATGAACAAACCATACATCCGCCCGCTGCCACCTTTTCCATGAAAGAGATCTACCATTATTTTGAATTTTAGAATTATTCCAAAGGGACATGAGTGGGCTTTCAGCAACAGATATCTCAGCCGCTGCATCTAATAGTTGAAAAGCATGTTGCGTTGCACTTAGCAAAGAGTACTTTCTCAAATGTCTAGGTATCGATACTGTAAGGAAGCAGGAGATGTGTAGTGGTGCACATAAAAAGCATTCCATTTCAAACCATGCTGGTTGATCCTGTGGATAAGAATCAACAATCCAATGAGCTCCGTATTTGGCTAAGGATGCGATGTAATAATAATAAAAATCAGGTAAATTTAAACCACCTTTAATCTTAGAGGCCTTCAGCTTGGCGAGAGCAATACGAGGTTTTTTCTTGTTCCAAATAAATTCAGAAATTTTCATATTAAGCCAATGAAATAGCGACTTATGGCAGAGAAGGGGAAGCATAGATAGAGTATAATTAATTTGTGGGGCTAAGGTCATTTTAATGGAGACTATTCTACCCCACCATGACAAATAAAGCGGGGACCAACGAGATGTAGTATTTAAAACCAAGTTTTTGATTTTAGATATATTGAGATCTTGAGCAAGTAATGGGTCTTTATGTATTAAAATCCCCAAATATTTTACAGCTCCTTGTGACCATGGAAAAGGAAAATGAGCTAGATCTGAGGAGGAAATGTGATCATTTAGCGGAAAGATCTCTGATTTCTCCCAATTAACAGAATATCCAGATATTTGAGAATATTGAGAGACGATGTGGATAAAATGAGGTATAGAGACAAGAGGATCTTTGAGAAAGAGAAGAACATCATCAGCATAAGCTGCTAATTTAATATCTCTACTGGACAAGGGAATTCCTTTAATTAAGGAACATTGTCGGATAATTGACAATAGAGGTTCCAATGCTAAGTCAAATAATAGTGGTGAGATGGGACAGCCTTGTCGGGTACCTCTATGGAGGGAAAATCTATTAGAGAGAGAATTGTTAATCAGAATACGAGCCGTGGGTTGTCTGTATAATGTTTCTATCCAATTAGTAAAGAAAGAACCAAAGTTGTACCATTTCAATATTCGGAATAAGGAAGGCCACTCCACTCGGTCAAAGACCTTCTCGGCATCAATGGCTAGACCAATCACAGGATCAGACATTGTTTTGGCATGAGCATTGATATGATGAAATAAACGAAGATTATCCCCTATGTATCTATGTTTGATGAATCCAGTTTGATCTCCATGTACGAGAGATGGGATCACTGTGGTGAGTCTTAGTGCAAGTAATTTAGCCATAATTTTGTAGTCCAAATTAAGAAGAGAGATAGGACGAAAATTTTTAACCAGAGTAGCATCTTTGTCTGGCTTGGGAATAACTACAATCGTGGCCTCAGTGAAATTAAATTGCTTGTCCGGAGTGGAGTGGAGGAAATCATAATATGTAAGGAGTTGAGGTGTCAATAGGGTTCGAAAGCATTTGAAGAACTCATTAGTAAAGCCATCCGGGCCCGGAGCTTTCCCAGTGGGTAGAGAAGTTATAGCCTTTTCAATCTCTGATATAGTTATAGGAGTATCCAGTTTTACTTTAATAGATTCCGATAGAGTCGGATGAGCTATTGAGGATAGAAACGAATCTAAATCCGTTTCAGAGGCTGAAAACTCAGATTGGTATAGGTTAGTGTAAAATTTTTCAAATTGGGAAGAAATCAGAGATCTGGTTCTGACTAAATGTCCTGATGAGTCTTGAACAACTGAGATGTGTAAGCGTTTTGTTTTAGTTTTAAGATATCTAGCCAAAGGGCGACCCATAAGATTGTCTCCCATGTAGTGTCCAGAATTGGTCACGTCGGGCCGTACATGAAACTAGAGTATTGTATTCATATTTTAATTTTTGAATACGTTGGAACATGGATGGATCTTGTAAATGTGTGGACATATGTTGTAATTCTAAATTTTTAATAGAGGTTTCCAGTTCTTTTTCTTTTTGGATGGATTGTTTTTTTTTCCAGGAAGCAAGTTTGATCAATTCACCTCTGAGAGAGGCTTTGTAAGCTTCCCAAACAATAGAAGGACAGATTTCTGGATCTTTGGTGTTGATTTCAAAAAATTCCGTAGTAAATGATTTGATTTTTTCCACTATTACCTCATCTAAAAGCAGAGTATTGTTAAGTCGCCAAGAGGGGGATTCATTACGTGGGGCAGAGATAGTTAAATGTAATGAAATAGCTGCATGGTCTGTAAGAGTTATTGGGTGTATGAAAGTATTTGTCACTTCATGAATGAGAGAGGAGGAGAGAAGGAAGAAATCAATTCTTGAATAGGTATTATGTGGTGGTGAAAAGTGTGTATATTCTCTACCTTTGGGATACAGTAAACGCCATGGATCTACAAGAGAAAAGGCTTCTTTTAAAGCATGCAGAGCTGTAAAAGATTTGGATTTTGAGGGTTTACAAGAGGATGATCGATCTATATAAATATCTTGAATTTGATTAAAATCTCCACCCAATATTAGAGAACAAGAGTCATATTCAACTAATGCCAGCTGAAGATCTTTGAAAAAATCTGGATGATCCAAAACAGGAGCGTAAATATTAAGGAACATAAAATCCACAGAGTGCAACGCAGCATGTATCAGACACCACCTTCCATCGGAGTCTGTTTTAACAGAATGAATAATAGGGGATAATTTATCACTGAAAAGTATTGATATTCCATTTTTCTTCCTCTGAGTTGCAGGGGAATACAAATGAGTGGAATATCCTTTCAACTCAAATTTAGAGGTGGCAGCAGGTGGGAGATGAGTTTCTTGTAAATAGATCACATCGGGATGTTTTTTTAACAAATAGTTAGCTATCTTCTTTCTTTTAATAGGATGGTTCAAACCATTCACATTAAAAGAGATGATATGTAAATCAGTCATAGTCTATTGTATACAATGGTAGGATATAGTAAACATCACCTTTATAAGGAAATAACAAATAGTAAAACCAGATAGACAGTACTGCCAGAAGGAAGTGAAAGAAAGAAAGAAAGAATAAAAATAAGAGCAAGTATACTATTAGTAACAGCATATTGTAAGGTCAGAAAGTGAAGTGACCTTACTATCATGTTTAAAATAATACAGTTTAAGAGTGCTTCTGTGAGCACGGAGAAACAACTCATATGGAACAACTTACTTAATTCACACTCATTAAAATTTAAGGAACCTAAAAGTGGTGTGCTTATTCATAAAACAATGAATTATATATTCATATAGGTTATAACAAGAGAACATAAAGGCAAATCAAGATATTGAGAGTTCAATGTGTCAGTGTATTTTCAAAGAATCTAGGAATGCGGCCAGCTCTTCAGGATCAGTGTATGATGTAGTATGGTTGTTATAAGTTACTTTCATCCTGGCTGGGTACATAAGACCATATTTGGCTCCGATATCTTTAAGTTCCTGTCGGTGTGAGAGAAATGCTTTTCTCTTTAAAGCTGTAGTTTTAGCTAGATCTGGAACAATGAAGAACTTCCTGCCTTGATGTAGCAGTTGAGATTTAGATTTAGCTGCTGTTAGAATTTGGAGCGTTTGTTGAGATCTGAGCAGTTTAGCCTTCTGACTTGTCTTCTCAATTGAAGCATTTTCTTCAACCATTGTTACATAATCAATCTAATGTACATCAACCAATCCAGTCTTCTCCAGTTCTTCAGTCTGTACAGCCAGAATTGCATTTGCAAGCCCATACTGACCAACCATCTCGTACCAGGCATCAGTCATGGTCACTATCTTTCTTTTCCAGCCCATGGCATAATCCAACAGTCATGTCAGAGGCTGCATCTCAATCTAGATCTCCTACTTCCTCACCATTACATACATCTCCTGAGGAAAGAAGATCAACAGGTTTACCATCAGACCCCTCTCCACCGGAGATGATGCGCACTTCTCAAACTGAGGATACATTTTATCCAAAGTTTTTGATGTCCATGGCAGAAACCTTACAGTTTCCTACATCTATGAAAAAAAATCAGGAGAATCATAAACTTATATGGTGTTCCCCTTATTCAATGCTGGCTACCTAAAGAGGTCTTGAATCTAAATATAAGGTTCAGCCACTGTTGGGTCATGGAAACTTGCAACTTCCTCACCACTCATTGGTAGTGAAATCTGCCATGAGAAAAGCCAAAAGCTCACAGGATTTCTCTAATGCCCCTCCTTCTAAGGATATGAAGGTTATGGACTCTCTGGAAAGAAAAATGTTTCCAAATGCAATGCTCAGCTCTCGTATTGCAGTGCATCAATTCCATTATATGCAAAATTTGTATAGCATTATGGAGGACATACGTAAGGCCACTAAGCTTTCATTGGCCTCACTGCTCGTGACAATGGAACAAAAATTTTCTTATCCTTAGAGGAGTGTTTAAAAAATATGATTCATGCTGCTTACGATGCATATGATAACTGCCATCAGAGGTGCAACAGTTGGCATTTCAACTAGACGGATGTCATGGTTAAAAGCATCGGCATTGGGGCTGGATGCTCATGAGAAAATAGCAGATGCCTCCTATACAGGGGAAAAGCTCTTTGGTGATAAGGTCAAGGAACATATCAAAATGCTGAAGGAGGATTGTACCACTTTGGAAGACAACAAATTTGAGCAAGTAAAATTGTCATATAAGCGTCTTCCTTATCAGCACAAGAAGCAGTTTTCATCTAAGAAGCATTTTACTTACAATCGCTCTTATAAGAGTCGGTGTTCTCACCAAAATCAAAATATTCAACGCCAGTATACTTCACAGAAATCTTCTCAACCTAAGAGGCAGCCATGTGCTTCGTCCACTCAGCAGCAGAAGCCAGTTCAGTCTTTTTGACACAGTAACTCTGTCAGACATCCCAGTCGGAGGCAGAATAGCACACTTCTACAATGCTTGGACCACAATTACAAACGATCAATGGGTACTTCAAATAGTACGCTTTGGTTATTGTTTGCATTTTAGGAATCTTCCTTCTCTTCAGCCTCCAAGGAATTCTTCTATACTACACTTCATCGGCACCAACTGCAACAGGAAATTTCTCGACTTCTAGACATACAAGCTATAGAAGATGTACCCCCAACAGAAAGGCACACCAAATTTTATTCCAGGTACTTTTTAATCCCCAAAAAAGGGGGGCGGTCTATGGCCCATTTTAGATCTCAAAGTCCTCAACATATATATACATAAAGAGAGATTTCGGATGATTTCTCTGTCCACCATTCTACCACTTCTGGATCGGGAATGTTGAGTGTCATCACTTGACCGTCAAGATGCATACCTCCTTATTCCTATACATCTGACCTACTGGAAATTCCTCAGATTCCTGTTTGCAGACAATAGTTATCAGTTTCGTGTTCTACCTTTCAGCCTCACGTCAGCACCCAGAGTTTTCACAGAATGCATGATTGTAGCAGTAGCTCACCTTCACAAATTGAATGTATCCATTTACCCGTGTCTAGACAATTTATCTAGATCCATTTACCCATGTCTAGAACTCGATTCTCAGGCATTAAAGACTACTATCTCCCTTCTCCATCTGGGATTTTTGGTCAACTATCAAAAATCAAACCTTTAGCCTATTCAAACATTACAATTCATAGGTGCCAACCTCAATTCAACAGCAGCAAAGGCATTTTTGCCATTATCCTGAACTTCCAACACGTTTATATAGTAATAGCTCAAACTTTCTTATAATTTCTCGATCATTTAGCAGCAACTGTACAAGTGGTTCCCCTTTCACGCTTGCACATGAGGCCTCTACAGTGGTACCTAAAACATAATTTGATCCAGAGTTTTCAGACTTTGTCACAAAAGATTCCACTTCTACCAGTTCTAATCTCAGATCTACAATGGTGGCTCAACCTTCACAATGTTTCTCAGGGAGTTCCTTTTCAGCCATCTCTTCAGTCAATAGTGCTGACCACAGATGCTTCCAAAAGGATTGAGGAGCCCATCTTCATGAGTAGAAAACACAAGGATGGTGGCCTCCATATTTTCGGCATCTTAGTATAAATCTATATGTAGGATAACTGAAAATCTTGAATGATATATATGTTACCTGCACAGATATTAGTGTAATGCATGTAATACCTACTGTTTGTTCATTTGTATGACACTGTTTTAGATTAAAAATCAATAAAGATTTAAAAAAAAAAAAAAAAAATCTAGAGCTTCGAGCAATCAGAATAGCTCTCTATGCTTTTCATTACCATCTACACAATCACTTCATTCACATTCGAACCACAGGATGTTGTATAAGTAGCAATGTTCTGTGTGACAATGTTGACAATGAAGTTGTAATGTTCTATGTGAACAAGCAAGGGGGTATGGGATCTGAAAAATTTTACAGTGAAGCAGTGTATATCTGGAATCTGGCTTTCCAAATGGCTCTCGTCTCATAGCCTCTTATTTCCAGGATTACAGAATGTGATAGCAGACAAGCTCAGTTGCCAACTTTCTCATCACGAATAGTCTCTCAAGACCACAGTTATTCACTCTCTGTTTCTGGAGTGAGGAATGCCACAGATCGACCTATACGCATCCCCTAAGAACTACAAATGTCCAAAATATTGTTCAAAGTTTTGCAGTCTGAACAGAGAAGCAGCAGATCAGCTTACAAGGGAGAAACTTTCCTATTAACCTCACTATAAAAATCCTTGGAGTGACCTTAGATCAGCAACTGACATTTGATGCCCACATTGACATCTTAGTAAAAAAAAAAAATGCTTCTACCTACTATGGAAACTAAGTATGATAAAACCATACTTCAACTTCGCATCGTTTAGACTATTAGTACAGTCACTAATCCTAAGCTTGCTGGACTACTGCAACATCATTTACCTAGGATACTACAAAAAAAAAAATACCAAAAGATTGAGAACAATCCTAAACGCAGCCATACGACTGATTTTTGACCTGAAAAAATCTGACCACATCACTCCATATTTCAAAAAATTGCACTGGCTACCAGTCAAGGCCACAATAATTTTCAAATTCGGTTACCTATGCTTCAAAACATTATTTGGCACTGCACCCATCTACCTTCTGAATCACTTTGTTCTCCAAGACAAACTCCACTTCTCATGCAGAACATTACTATTTGCCTTTCTGACTCCCAAAGGATGCCAAATCAAAAAATTCCTCGACAAGACACTTTCCTTCCAAGCAGGAATCTGGAACAATACTCTAAGTGACTGACTTAACCATTTGTCATACCAATCATACAGAAGATCACTGAAAACCCATTTAGTTGACAAATTTGTTTAACTTCCTTAATCGTTTTCCTCTACGTCTTCTGGCATGCTCCTACCTCCTGTTGTATATAACTACGTTACATGCCTGCTTGTTTCCTCCTAATTCATGCTCATGATGTAGCTTAGCTGCATTCATGCAGCCTCTCTTGTTGTAAAACGTCTTGAGTTGAAAGGTATGATAGGATATAAATAAAGCTATTATTATTATTTCCAACTATCGTGGAGAAACATCATGGTGTACGCTTATCGATTTTCAGAGGGTTGTTTGTGAGGAGCTAGCTAAAATAAAGGTAGACAAAGCAATGGGGCCGGATGGTGTACATCCTAGGGTGCTGAAGGAACTTAGGGAAGTTCTGGTAGCTCCGCTGACTGACCTTTTCAATGAGTCTAGAGTCAGGAGTGATACCGGAGGACTGGCGAAGGGCGGATGTGGTCCCTCTCCACAAAAGTGGAAGTAAGGAAGAAGTAGGGAATTGCAGGTTGGTAAGTCTGACTTCTATGTTAAGCAAATTAATGGAAACGCTTTTAAAACAGAATGGTCAAGTTTCTGGAATCCTGTGGATTACAGGACCGGAGGCAACATAGATTCACTAGATAAATCTGATCAATTTCTTTGACTGGGTGACCAGAGCATTGGATAGAGGATGTGTGCTAGATATGGTTTATTTAGATTTTAGCAAAGCCTTTGACAGTGTTCCACACAGACATCTAATAAATAAACTGAGTGCCCTTGGGATGGGTCCCAAAGTGACCGGCTGGGTCAAAAACTGGTTGAGTGGAAGGCAACAGAGGGTAGTAATCAATGGAGATCGCTCTGAGGAGAGGGATGTTACCAGTGGTGTGCCTCAAGGTTCTGTTCTTTGGCCTGTTCTTTTTAACATTTTTATAAACAATATTGCTGAAGAGTTGTCGGGTAAGATTTGCCTCTTTGCAGATGATACCAAAATCTGCAATAGAGTAAACATGCCTGATGGTGTGAATAACATGAAGAAAGACCTGGCGAAGCTTGAAGAATGGTCTGAAATTTGGCAGCTAAAATTTAATGCTAAGAAATGCAAGGTCATGATTTGGGCTGCAAAAACCCAAGGGAATGGTACAGATTAGGGAGTAAAGAGCTTATGTGCACAACAGAAGAGCAGGACTTGGGTGTAATTGTATGTGATGATCTTAAGGTGGCCAAACAGGTTGTAAAGGTGACGGAGAAAGCTAGAAGGATGCTAAGTTGCATAAGGAGAGGTATGGTGAGACCTCATTTAGAATATTGTGTACAATTCTGGAGGCCGCACCTTCAAAAAGATATAAAAAGGATGGAGTCAGTCCAGAGGAAGGTAACTAAAATGGTATGTGGTCTTCATCATAAGGCGTATGGGAACAGACTTAAAGATCTCAATCTGTATACGTTGGAGGAAAGGTGGGAGAAGGGAAATATGATAGAGACATTTAAATACATACGTAATGTAAATGCGCAAGAGTCGAGTCTCTTTAATTTGAAAGGAAACTCTGCAATGAGAGGGCATAGGATGAAGTTAAGAGGTGATAGGCTCCAAAGTAATCTAAAGAAATACTTTTTTACAGAAAGGGTGATAGATGAATGGAACAGTCTCCCAGAAGAGGTGATGGAGACAGACTGTGTCTGAATTCAAAAGGGCCTGGGATAGGCACGTGGGATCTCTCGGAGACAGAAAGAGATAATGGTTACTGCGGATGGGCAGACTAGATGGGCCATTTGGCCTTTATCTGCCATTATATTTCTATGTTTATCAACCAGTTCCATTAATTGACAAGACCTTGCTGAAAGTGAAAAGTGACAATGCTCGCATGATACTGATAGCCCCTTATTGGCCTCATCAGATTTGGTTTTCAACTCTCCTCGCTCTGACCACATTTCCTTCCTCGAGATCCAGATCTTCTTACTCAATACAAGGGACAAATGCTACACTCGGACCTGCATACTCTTCATTTGGCAGCATGGCTAGTCTTACCAAAGTAGGAGACTACCTGTTTTTCCCAGCCAGTCCTTCAAGTACTATTAGTATCTAGAGCGGTCTCAACTAATCATTCATATATGTAAAAGTGGTCTCGTTTTTCTCATTGGTGCACTCTGAGTTGGTTCTCCCCAGAGACTACATCAATACCTCAAGTATTGGATTTTTTAATTCCATCTAAAATCTGAGGGCATCAATTTAAATTCTGTACAGACTCACTTAGCAGCTTTATCTGTTTTCCATGACCCTCTAGATGGCTTGACCCTTATGCAACATCCTTTTGTAAAGAGATTTCTTAAGGGATTTATTAGGTTGCACCCACCATTGAGACCTCCTACTCCTGCATGGGATTTAAATATGGTTCTTTCAGCACTTATGCATCACCCCTTTGAACCTCTGCATACTTCTGAGATGAAGTTTTTGACATGGAAGACTTTATTCCTAATTGCTATTAAATCTGTACATGCCTTGGTCTATTATCCTCCTTAAAAGCAGATCCTTCATGACAAGATTCATTCCTAAGGTGGTTTCTCAATACCATATTAATCAGACAATTATTCTTCCAATTTTCTGCCCACCACCTTATACTACTACTTAGGACCGCCTTCTTCACTCTTTGGACTGTAAGAGGACACTGGAGAGCTATATCAGTCGAACTAAGTTTCCATCTTGACCTCCTCAACTATTCTTTTCTTACAAGACCCAACCTTCTCGTTTACCAGTATCAAAGGTCATAATGTCACTGTGGATTGCTCAGTGTATAAAGTTTTGTTAAGATCTGAATGTTGCAGACTCCTCTGCACCTCATGTTACAGCTCATAAGCTGTGTTCTATGGCAACCACTACAGCTCATCTCCAAAAGGCGTCTTTACAGGAAATCTGCACAGCAGCAACCTGGTCGTCTTTTCATATGTTTTCCAAGCATTACTGTCTAGACCAGGGGTGTCTAACCTTTTGGCGTCCCTGGGCCGCATTGGCCAAAAAAATGTTTCTGGGGCCGCACAAACACGCAAACGTTGCAGCAAGACAGAGGAGGGAGCCGGCAAGATGGTAAACACCCAGGGGCAGCAGAGGAAAACACTGCATCGCCCTCGACCGGGGCCGCACAAAATACTTAATGGGGCCGCAGGTTGGACACCCCTGGTCTAGACCAAGCATCCAGGATAGATTCCAATTTTGGTTTTGCAGTACTTCAATCAACAATTCTCCACCTCCTCCAGCAGGTAACAGTTATTTGAGTTACTTAATATCGTTTTTACTGTAACTGTTACCTATTTATAGCACTGAGCATGTGTGGCTAGAAGGATCACTGAACAAGAAGTGGAAATGTCCTATACAGACTGGTGGACTCAAATGTATTGCAAAAATGTCCTTTTATTCATCCAAAAGCAACTCAATGACTCAACATGTACATGTTTTGGCCAAGATGGCCTGCCTCTGGAGTCTTAAAATCTTGTGGTTGATATGAATAATTAGGTCCACAAAAGAGCATGCATTCAAATTGTGGCTGCAGAATTATGGATGTTAAGAGTCGAGGAAAGAGTTTGCAAGTTAAAGGCAGCAGAGTATGCCTGAGGGTTGTTCTGGGCCGAAATGTTGCAGTAGATCTCAGAAATGTGGTATCTTTCATTTAGCCATCCATAATTCTGCAGCCACGATTTGAGTGCATGTTCTTTTGTGAACCTAATTATTCATATCAACCACGAGATTTTTAAGACTTCTGAGGCAGGCCATCTTGGCCAAAACATGTACATGTCAAATCATTGAGTTGCTTTTGGATGAATAAAAGGACATTTTTGCAATACATTTGAGTCCACCAGTCTGTATAGGACATTTCCACTTCTTGTTTTGCGATCTTGTGTTTATGGATTTGACTCTCCTGTTTTATACTACACTAGAAGGATCACTGTCTATGGAGAAATGTAAGTTTCCTTACCTGTAACTGTAGTTCTCTGTGGACAGTTGATCTTCTAGTCTCACAACACTCCCTAGTTGTCACATGCTTTATACGCAACTGAGTGGGGGGAGTGGCGAGGGTACATTTATACTGTACTACAGTGGTGGGAACGGGCAACTCATGCATAGAAGGCTTAGCTTTCTCAGCTGGCCTGTCACTCTGGGTCAGCACCGTCACCCATGACATCACATGTGTGGCTAGAAGATCAACGGAGAACTACAGTTACAGGTAAGGAAACTTACATTTCTCTTTCCTGCCTTCCTATATACATACATACTGTATTTGCTCAAATATAAGTCAAGACCCCCCTTTTTCCTTTCCAAAGGGAAGAAAAATGGTTGACTCGAATATAAACCAAGATTAGAAACTTGGGTGATCCTGGTAATCCAATCTACAAAGACTAGACATCCTTGCCATAAGTTTTAACACAAATATTTGTATTAGTGTAAAACCACATGTTTAAACAAATAAAAAGATATTAGCCATTATGACAGATATGTTACAAAGGATAAACAATAAAACATGAGTGGTGGATGACAACCATAAGTGATATACCGTATTTTCACGCATATAACGCGCACATTATGCACGATTTTACAAACCGTGCATAACCATGCGCGTTATACGTGTGAGCGCGTTTTACAATTTTTTTTTTACATTCTGATCCGGCATTCCCCCTGCGAACCGACATCCTCCCCCCCCGCTCGCGTCACCCCCCCTCCCCCGCGATCCTACATCCCCCCCAGCACCGCAAATACAACTCTTACCCGATTGGGCACCAGCACCAATGCACGGAGAGAGCGAGACCAGAAGGCTTTGAGCATGCGCAAATGCTCAAAGCCTAGTCCAGCCCGGCAGAGGAAGAAGGAGGATCTCTCTCGCACCGCCCGGCCCAGCCCAGCCCAACCTAAACCAACGAGGGATGATCTTCGGGCACTGGCACTGGCACATGCTGTGCATTGGTGCCGGTGCTGGTGCCCAGTCGGGTAAGAGTTGTATTTGCGGTGCTGGGGGGGGATGTAGGATCGCGGGGGAGGGGGGGTGACACGAGCGGGGGGGAGGATGCCGGTTCGCAGGGGGAATGCCGGACCAGATTATCTTGGATCAGAGGGGGAGGGGGTGACGCGAGCGGGGGGGAGGATGCCGGTTTGGAGTAGGCGGGAGGAGGTTTTAGCATGCGTGGTATACGCGTGTGCGCGCTATATTAACATTTTATTACATAAATTTGTGTTCCACGCGCGGTATACCCATGTGCGCGTTTTACACGGGTGCGCGGTATATGAGTGAAAATACGGTAATGTGCATGAAGAAAAACAAAAGGACATAAGTGCGGTGCATGTATATGAATTGTGGTGGTAATAGTGTACACTTCCCAAACCAAAAGGTAAAGACAGTGAGTTGTGGGCAAGGACAAAGAATTGCAAGTGCATAGGAATGCAAATGGGGGAAATGAATCCAACATACCTTACTTTGTAAAGGTCTCAAAGCAAACAGCAACAGAAATAAACTTTGAGCCTTGAGCATCTCTGCATGTTCAGGGTCTGCCGGTTCCCGCCCTCTCTGAGATTCTCAGAGAGGGCAGGAGCCGCCGGGCCTTGGGTATGCGCAGATGCTCGGGGCCCCACACTGGCTCAGTGTGGAGTGGATCGCTGGCAGTCTGTGTGTGGATGTCGGCGGCTCCGGGAGGGCGAGTGCGGTGGTCGGTGGCTCCGTGCATGGAGGTCGGTGATTCCCGTGGGTGGGGTGAAGTGGGGAAGCGGCTGGGGAGGCTGGGAACATGGAGGTCAGCAGTTCTGGGGGACGGGGCAGGATGGGTTAGCAGCTCTGGGGTGGCCGGTCCCGTATATGATGAAGGTCAGCGATAGGATCTGCGGCACTAGGTGTGTATGGAGGTCAGTGGTTCTTGAGGGTGGGCCTGTGCACAGAGGTCAATGGCTTCGGGCAGTTGCCAAGTCAGCGTATTGGAGGTAGCAGCACCAGTAGGTGAACAGATGTCAGCTGGCTGCGCATGTTGAGGATAGAGGCCTGGGGGTGGGGTCGGCCTGCATGCATGAGAGTGATGCAGGAGCTTAGCGGTGAACATGAGGACAGCTGTGCCGGTGGTGAGGTGGTGGCTCAAATATAAACCGAAACCCTCATTTTTGGGCCATTTTTTGGGCCCAAAAATCTCGGTTTATATTCGAGTATATATGGTACATACATAACATAAGGAAACTGCTGGACCTGGAGAGAGTGGGGGTGGAAGCTTCTGTAGTAGAGTGGGGCCCTATATTCAGGTTCCTTTATAGAATAACCTGGTATCAGCATACCTAACATCTAGGTACCCACACTTGCACCATCCATACATCTGGCATAAGTGCAGCCCTGACATAATGAGGAGGGCCGTCCAGCGAGGAAGGGGCAGGAGTGCGGAAAGCTTGCTTCTGCCGATACACCACTGGACCACAAGAATTTAAAGGTACCAGAGTGGGGGGGGGGAGTATATTCACTCCATAAAACACACTTTTATTTACACCCACTTTTTTGAAGGAAAAAGTGCGTCTTGGGAAGCGAAAAATACGGTACTTGAGTATATTTATTCATGTTATTTATATGAACTTATATGCCATTATTCTAAGTATTTACATATGTGACGTGTAATTTTGGGCATCTAGGTTATGTATGTTATTTAGTGTACTTATAGCCCCCTAGATCCATAGTTCTCTGTGAGTTACAATGAACACACATAATTTAAACAGATATTCAGACTTAATTTATGTTTTTTCATGTGTTATTTTATTTAACACTTTTTGTTTGTCCATGAGGCTAATTTTATTCTTTTATATAAAAATGAAAACCACACAAAATTTTGCTTAAAGTTTAGGGGTTGCCCCACCTTGTTTTTTTTAAAACTACAGTTCTCCCTCCATATTCGCGGTTTTATTACTCACGATTTCGGTTATTTGTGATTTTTACCATGCTGGCTCTTCCCCCAGAATGATGTCATCCTAGCACTTTCTTCAGTGTGCAGCATTGCCGAGCGGGCACTTTTCCCTACGAAGTTTCACTTACAGTATGTCTTTCTTACATTGTTGCTAAGGACAACAAACCACAGTTTAGCCTTCTCTCCAAAAGAACCCTGTCAGTCGCCGCTGCCACCACTTTCAGCTCACCACCCCTCACTATCACTCCGACAGCTGCAGACAATGAACCACAGTTTACCCTCCTCTCCCTCCTAGTTCGTGCACTCAACAACGACCGGAAGGGAGAATGTGGAACCAAAAGAACCCTGTCTGCCGCCACCGCCGCTTCCAGCTCACGGAGTGACAGAGGAGCTTGCGCTTCGAAGCAGACCATATGGGACAAAGCTTGGGGGGATGCACTATTGCCTTTAAGTTATTCGCGGTTTTTCTGGGCAGGCGGGGGGAAGAGGCAAATAACTTTCTCATACGTTATTTGCAGTTTTATCATATTCGCGAGGCTTTTTAACAGAAAACCGCAAATAACTTATGAGAAAGTTATTCGTGGTTTTTCTGTATTCGCGGGTCAGTTCATCCCTAATCACTGCGAATACGGAGGGAGAAGTGTATCACTAAGCTTAATAGTATATTGTAATTCTTGTGCACTTGACAAATAATCAATGCTCTATGACATACAAACAATTACTCCTGTCTTGGAGATGGGTATTGGTCAAAGTGAGAGAGGACCATTAAAATAAACCTAAATCTGCCATAGACCAGCACTGCCAGAACTGCAAACTCTAGTACTTGCAGGGATCTGCACTTGGTTTCTCTTCTAAAAAATTTACATTAAGTTCAGAGTTTAAAATAGTTGTAAAATTCATGAATTGGAGTAGGGTCCAGCACAGATGACAGGATATCTATGAGCAAATGTGAATGACAGTAGGCAAGGAAGGTAGCTACATGAACAGAGATCCTTCTCTGCTGATGTTACTCTTATTAATCGGAAATCATTTTCAGCCCTCGAATCCTCATCTTCATAGGTATCTGACCCCAGGGGGAAGGGAGAGAAAGTTTGTATTATTTCAGAGCTGCTACTGCCCTTTTTATCTTTTTGTTAACCTTGTGCAGGAACCGTGATGGCAATAAGAAGCGTCCCACATCCTCTATGCAGCGTTTTATTATTGTTCTGGTTATCGCAGTGCTGGGCTTTCTTACTCTCATCATTGTTATGTCCAAGCTGGGCCGGGCATCAGCTGAGAATGATCCCAACCTGGACATCCATCAGAATCCCAACATCCGGGTCGGGCAGCAATAAAAACATCCAAATTTGAAAATAAGTTGAACCCTTCCCTTACCCCTTCTGCTTGGGACCAGCCTTAAGAGAGCAGAATGGACTCTTGTGCCTGAAACACACTACTTCTTGTTGAAGAGGCAGTGGCTAAGTGAAACCCTCAGCTTCCAGGTCAGCTGCATCACTGGTGTACTTGGTCTGAATTCTACAGTGAAGCTCTCAAAAACACATTCTTAATTCTTTTTGTACAAAAAAATAAATAAATGAACAACAGCAAAAGATCTACCCCCGACAGAGCTTGAAACTTGGTTAAAAATTGTTAAATAAAAAACACCAGTAGCACACATTGGTCTTTAACCTTAACACCAGTAGTAGCTGTTGGTAATAGGGAAATGTTTGATTTGCTGGTGAGTGATCACCAGTTAGGCTCCTGGTATCTTCCTGGATCCTAGATATTTTCCTGCTCATTCCAGACAGGCTGTAGTTACCATGGGCACACTGCAGCTGATAAACTGGAAAATATTGATATAATATTTAAAAATAGGCTTCCTGCATTACTGTATGTCACCTGTTTTCCAAGGTATGCACATCTGCACATGTAGTAAATCCAAAAATATTCTCCTTTTCCGTCCCCTTGAGATGTACTGAAAATCTGGTGTGAAGGAGACAGACGAGATCATCTTGTAACTTTTTTTCCCTTTGGAAAGATGGTTAACTATTTATAGCCCTCATAATAAGAACCTGCCAAGCTTTATCATAGCTAGAAATGTACCATAATTTCAGGGTTATAACGTGCAGATTTTTACATGAGAGCTTGTGGGTGTGACTTGTACAAAGCAGAGACTTATGTAGAAACTTTACATACTGGTAATTTGTTGCCAGTGTTGATGCTTTGACTTGTTCTGCTGCATGCAGAAAACTGATCCAGGAAATATTAAGAAAGCATATTTATCAATCATTGTCTAAAAATCCTTCAAAGGTCTCATCCTCAATGTCGCTATAAAAGAGGTCAGAAATTTCCAGAACTACTGGTAGTTCTTTTCTATTAGCATCTTCATCATCTTTGTTGCCATCCTCAATTTATTTTTATCTTTTTTAATCCAGATTTTATTGACTTCTTACTTAGCCTGTCTATGAGCTGCCTGGCAATGAAGCAGCAGTTTGCCATCTTACTAGTACATCAATGCACAAAAGGGTTTAACCAGTTTTACTTGCAAGGAAACTCCTGCTGATGCTCAAAAGGGTTTTCTGTGGCTGCTATTGATAGTCATAGCAGCCACTGAGAACCCTATGCAAATGCATTACAAGGAGCTCATTAATATTCTAATGAGCTCTCCTTGTGATGCACTAAATGGCACGCCCACTCCCAGCACCGAATAATCGGTGCAGTGAGTGCACTTGCACAACAGCTTTGCCCTATTAAAAAAAAAAAAAAAAAAGTGGTCCGTGGCTTGCCATCAGCTGATCAGCCAAGCTGGTAGGACTCCCTGAAGCCACTTCTTCAGGAAGTCCTGCTGTGATCAGCTGAACTGGCAGGGAGAGCCCCAATTCCTCCCTCCCACCCACTGATCCCCCCCAGCACCCCTCCAAATATAGCCTCTCTCACGCTGAGCCCGACATTCACTGTTACCAAAGCTTCCGTGAATAGGACTAATGATGTCCAAAGACCTATGAAATGATGTGTTTAACCTGTTTTTCAGACGTTGTTGCTGATCTACTGCTATTTGAAGTTTAACAATAGTCATGGCAATGTATAAGCTATCCAGTACACTACTTCAAAAGACTGCCTTGCAAATTAAAGCTTGAAACATACCCTGCTAGTACCATACTTCATCATCAGGGGGTTGTTTAACAGAAGGATCATCATTACAAATGGTACAGCATTTCCATCAGTTTTGTTGGTGATTTACCAGCACTGGACAACACAGGCATACAGACCTTTTTTTTTTAAAGCTGGATTACAAATGCCATAATTATTTTCATAGAAAGCAGACCTGTAGTATTGCACATTGATGCTACTGGTACTGTAATCACATTTTTAATGAGCTGTTCAAATATTGGTGTGATGTAATGTTCCAGTACAGGACCATAATTCTAAATTTTTATTTTTTTATCCCCTACAGAAATTTGGAAAATAGCACCAAAAAAAAAAAAGCATATACAGCTGAATTCAAACTTAAGGCGATTAGCCTGTGCTGAAGAACATGGTTACAGAGCCACAGAATTACATTTTGGGATTAGCAAGAAATTAATAAGAGACTGGAAAAAGTCACAGGACATTAGAACACTAGTGCAGTGCAACAAAAAGGCAAATCATGGCTGCAAAGCAAGATGGCCTGAGTTTGAGGGGTGCCTGCTTAAATTTGTAGTAGAGAGCTCAGGGATATGGAGTGTCTACTGGACAGGTGCAGCTAGAAGCCGCAGATATTGCCAAAGCAATGGATTTAGAAGACTTCAAGGGTGTCACTACATGGTGAGGAATAAATTAAACATCTGGGCAAGAATAACTGCACCAGCAGATTATTTGGAGAAAATTCAGAATTTGAGAGCATTTTTAAACACATTAAAAAATATGCAGTAACACCAGACTTCATCATTAATATGGATGAGGTGCCATTAATGTTTGACATCCCATTAGGAAAACTGTCACTCAAAAAGAGACAGTGCTGTTACCATTAAAACCACAAGTTATGAGAAGTCCCATTTCGTTAGTGTTGGCCTGTTGTGCCAATGGCAAGAAGCTGCCACCAATGATTAGATTTAAACCAAAGATGATACCATGTGACATGTTCCCGCTGAATATTGTGATAGGTGTGAATAAAAAAGAATGGATGGATGAATATATGATTACCTGGCTGGGGCACTGCTTTTGCGAATGGTTGCTGGAGGGGGGGGGGGGTTAAGAGCATGAGGGGGGGCTATAGACAGCATGAGAACATACATAATGGAAAATATTTTTAAAAAATTAAAGCTGTGAACAAGGTCCAGTTATCATACCTGGTGATATGACCAAAATGCTGCAGCCATTAAATATCCCAGAAAATAGAAGCTTCAAATCTGTGTTGCATCGTCTATGGGAGAACTGGTGTCTAATGGCGAACACTCCTTCACAACTACAGGCTGTATACGTTGTGCTACCCAATGCCACTTTTGCAGAAGTGGCTCAATGGGTGGCAACAGCATGGAATGGTGTGAGAAGGTAGTAAAATCTGGCTTTAAAAAGGCAAAGGTAATCAAGGATAACTATGAAGATGATGGCAACAATGATGGTGAAGACAATGAAAATGCGAATGGAAATGAACAACCAGTATCTCTGGAAATTTCTGACCTCTTTCAAAATGACACTGAGCATGAGAACTTTGAAGGCGCTTTAGAAAATGATGTGGATGAGTATAATAAAAATCGGTACAGTAAATTTCTATGACAGAATTGTTTTACATACCGGTATTTGGTATTCTTTTTCACATATATTCATATTTGGTTTTCTTTTACCTGCTGATTCATTTACCAGTACGAAATTAATAATATTTAAAGCTAACTGGTAGATGAAGTCAGTAAATTAAAAAAATCAACCTCAAATCTGGTACATAAAAAGAAATTGTCATAGAAATTTACCATACTAGTATTTATTTTGTTCAATATCAAACAATTTTGTCAGAAATTAATATTATTTTAGAGGAAGCTATGACAAAATTGTTTTTTGAATAAAATAAATACCAGTATGATAAATTTCCATGACAAAATTATTGTTTTTTTAATTGTAGGTTACTTGTATATTTGCTGATTACTAAATAAACAATGACAAAATTGTTTTACATACCAGATTTGAGTTTTCTTTTACTTACTGGCCTCATTTACCAGTTTCCTCTAAAATAAAATAAATTTCTATCACAGAATTGTTTTACTGGTGCATATTCAAGTTTTTTACTAGTACTTACTGATTTTATTTGCTGGTAAGTCTCCTCAGACCTTACAGTAAATATACCAGTAGTACCACTACAGTCTTTGGTTCACAGCTGTTCTATTGCATTTACAAGATAAACTGAATACCAGTTCGGGTAATAAAATTATTAATTTATACTGTAATAGCCCAGGGCCCCTTTTACAAAGCAATGATAGCAAGTCACAGAGTGGTAAATGCTGCAAAGCCCACAGAAATTGCATGGGCTTTCTTGCACTTGACACAGCAGGATTCACTACTGTGGCTTTGTAAAACTTTACAATATGTTCAGTACTACCGGTATTTATAGTACCTCAAGTGGCAATTGCTATTCAGATGTTAAGCAGTGGGATTCGAACTGCTGTCACTGCGTTTTGCTGCAGCTTCTACAAAGGAGTGACTTATATGTCAGCTTTACTGTTTTTGGTCCCTGTGACTCTTACAAAGAAGCGACTTATAACCCGGAAATTACATTATGTTTGTGAGTTGGGGGGAGTTACTAGTTTTTCAGTGAAATACTGTAGGAGCCTTATGCAGCCATGGAGATAAAGGGTAGGGGAGATTAAGACCCTCATTGGTGTTTGTAGATGACTAGCTCTAGCCCCAGTTTCCATTTTAGAACAAATGGCTTTTCTTATGACAGTGAATTCTGGTATGACTTGGGCATAGGTGACCTGTTTGTGTGCTCCTTTCCCACCCTCATCTCACAATACAAAAATATATCTTCCCCTCTTGTAGCCATCTGCAAAAGGCTATGTACTCAGACTGATCCACACTATACATAGCTGATGGGAAGGTCTTCCTTCAGACACAAAATGGCAGTCATTACAGTGCACACTATGAAACTTTCATCCTTGCAATGAGGCTTCAGATAGGTCATGTTCATGGAGCTCTGCTGAAAAGAAATTCTCCTTTCCCTCCAGGGTGATAGCATTGAGTCTGTAGCTGCCTCCTGAGAGATAGTGGTTCACACTGCAGATGAGCTGAGATAGTATTTGCAACCTGCATTCCTCCCAGTTGTGCCTATGGTGGATTTGTAGAGGAAACATAAGCTGATCCTTCCAGTGCAAGAGGGATGGTATGCTGAACCAAGGGTCTTGAATCTGCTTCCGAAAGTCTGTTGCAGGAGATACTGATCACTGTTTTCAGTACCTTCTCCTTCTCCCTGATCTCTGCTGCCCCTGGTCAGGTATTTCTTCTGCAAGCAAGCCTGCAGGAGCAACTTTGATCTGCTCGATCTTGTTTTGGTGGGATTTTGTGTTTCTCTTCAGCTCCAGTGACAGCCTAGCCTGCGTGAGAAGAGCACAATTTAGTCTGTAGCTGACAGGAGGATCTTGTGGGGACCTGCTCAGCCAGCCTGCCTGAACTGTGTGCTAGCACAGGCTATATGGGAATCAATTGTGTTTCTTTGGAGTACACACAGTGTCTGCTGCACTTTCCTCACCCCCTCTTCACAGCATTTGGATTCTGGTCCCGGGGGTTGAGGCTCAGTCCAGCTATGGTCTAACTGGCAGCTAGAGTTAGAAGATGTAGCTTTCCTGATAGAAGAGGTCCTCCCCTAATACCAGCTACCCTGAGAGGAATTGTGGCAGGCTGCAACACATATTCCCAGCATCGGGTCTATGATTAGGGCTGTCACAGCCCATAGGGCAGTTTGTGGGGGAGGGGGGGTCTGAAATTGTGATTTTTGAGGTTATGTCTTGTAGCATTATTTCTCCACCCAAGAAATCCTAAAATTCCTGGTTGTTGAGGTCCTCCAGTAGAGTTACAGCCATTTTTTTAGCAGGAAATCCTGGCAGCAGCCATCTTGGATTTTTCCTGATTTAAATTCTAAGTTCTCAAACTTCTTCAAAAAGTTTCATTTTTTGTTTCTAACCACCAGAGATGTAGTCCTAATGTTCCAATGACATGAATTCATGCCACATTTGTGGCCAAAGAGCGCCCTTGGGCCGCATGTTTCACCGCGCATGCTGGGGAGGCAGAAATCTTGGGTTCAGCCTCTGACTACCTTATTAATGCTGCCAAATGACCATTGGGACAAATAGGGGATGATTTTACCTTCTTGGGGTCCTGTAATGCAGCGCCAGTGCCTAATAAAGGTTCTGATGGCCCCAAAGCGAAGTGAAAGCGTCCTCACCCTCCTCTTGAAAGGGGTTCTCGGTTCTCTGTCCTTTATGCCTGACTTTGTGAACTTGTTTTGGCAAGCCTATGTCAGTGGCACTGCAGCACCTTCTGGGTCAGCTGGAGAACAACCACCTGTGCAACCTCCCCCTATTCCAGCATCATCTTCTCCACGGAGGCCCTTGTCTCCCTTGGATTCTGACAACTGGTCGGATGGAGTTCCTGAAAATGATCTGGATGCTTATCCTCTCTCCCAGGGCGATGCCTTGGTCAGAGAAGATGTGACACTGGGCGAAGGGTGAGGACCCTTCAGTTCGCAGGCTGTTCAAGTCTTATTCTCTGACGGATCTGCTCATTGAATATGAAGGAGCTCAAAATTGATCCTCCACAGCCTACTTCCCACTGTTCCCTGTTGAGCGGGGTCCACTCTCAGTCTACCCGGATATGAAAGTCTTGATTTCTGAACACTGGGAGAAGCTGGAGGGCTCCCTTAAAGTGGCAAAAGCAATGTCCAAGCTATATCCTATGGATCAGAAGTTCCAGCAAACGATTGCTATGCCTAAAGTGAACTCCCTGGTGGCTCAGGTGGCCAAGCGCACATCCCTTCCCAGTGAAGGGGGCGTAGTGCTTAAGGATCAACAGGATCGCAGACTGGCCATGTTGCTCCAGAGGCAGTTTGAGACCTTGTCTCTGGCAGTGAGGGCTGCTGTGGCAGCCTCCCTTGTGGCTCGAGCATGCCACTCTAGATTGCGCGACTCAGGCAATGCACCTTTTGATCCTCCTTTCCAGCTATTGCTGGTAGAAGT
Source organism: Geotrypetes seraphini (assembly GCF_902459505.1). Taxonomy (NCBI): domain Eukaryota; kingdom Metazoa; phylum Chordata; class Amphibia; order Gymnophiona; family Dermophiidae; genus Geotrypetes; species Geotrypetes seraphini. The sequence continues at coordinate 68,711,180 of NC_047091.1, read as the reverse complement.
GGACTAGTGGCTAATGCTTTGTATGATCTGCTGAGGGTAGTGGACAAGGTCTCAGCTTATTCTGTGCCTGCTCAAAGAATCTTGTGGATCAGACTTTGGGCTGGGGATTCCACATCCAAAGTCATGCTCAGCAGGCTCCCTTTCAGTGGCAACATGCTGTTGGTCCAGGGCTTGGATGACCTCGTAGCTAGCATCCAGGACCACTGTCCAAAGTCACTTCTGAACAGCAGGCCCATGACTTCTAAAGGGTAGGCCCATGGGTCCTTTTGAGGCTCACACTGTTTGTGTCTTTTCTTCTCTGGGTCCTCATCCCAAAGATCCTTTCAGAGTCCACGGCAGAGATTCTCCAAGAATAGAAAATCTCAGGGCGCCACCTCCTTGCAGCGGGGACAGTCCAAAAAGTTGCAATGACGCCAGGCATCATGCCTCCCTGTGCAAGATAGGACTGCAGGACTGTTGGAAGTGTGGGAGGTTATCACGACCAACCAATGGGTTCTGGAAGTCATCAGGGATAGCTACAAGTTGGGGTTCGCCCGTCCCCTCTCTGCCTGGTTTGTGGACTCAGCAGGCAGACCGGAAAGAGAAGCTCAGGTCCAGGTGACCCTCCGAAGGTTGCTGGACATTCAAACCATTGAACAATTTCCAGACGCAGATTTGGGCTCCGGCAGATACTCCATATACTTCGTCATGACCAAGAAAGGCTCAGAGGATTGGAGGCCCATCTTGGACTTCAAGTACATCAATGCAGCTCAGAGTACCTCATTTTCGTATGGAGACTCTCTGATCGGTCATTGCTTCAGTCCAGCTGGGGGAGTTCCTGGCGGCGCTGGACTTCACAGAGGCGTATCTCCACATCCCAATATTTCCAGACCACAGGTGCTACCTTTGGTTCCATGTCCTGGAACAGCATTTTCAATTCAAGGCCCTTCTATTCAGCCTGGCTACAGCCCCCCCCCGGATCTTGACCAAGGTGATGGTTGCAGTGGTGGCTCTCCTCCGCAAACTGGGTTGACTGGCTCACCTTACCTGGACGACTGGCTCATCAGAACACCCTCATGGGAGGAAGTTAAGAGAATGGTTCGGATCCTCTTAATGACACTTCAAGGTCTGGGATGAATTTTCAACCTGAAAAAGAGCCAGCTGCATCCCGTTCAGTTTCTGGAGTATCTGGGTGTCTGACATGATACGGAGAAAGGCTGAGTGTTTCTTCCAGAGGCACGCAAACTGAAACTTGGGAACCAAATTTCAGATCTCCTGGCACAGCAGTCTCCTTCAGCCTGGGTTTATCTTTAGGTTCTGGGCTTGATGGCGGCCACGATATAAGTGGTTCCTTGGGCAAAAGCACATATGCACCCCCTGCAGCACTCTCTTCTCTCATGCTGGTTTCCACAGAGAGATCCTCTGCATGTTCGACTACCCTGGATGATGGAGGCCCGCAACAGCATTTCCTGGTGACTTCGCTTTCAGTTGCTGTTCTCTGGGATGTCTCTAAGGCTCGACTCTAGGACCACACTGACAACAGATGCAAGCCTACTATGGCTGGGGAGCGCACTGCAAGGATCACCCAGTGCAGGGGTGATGGTCCCCCATTTCAGCACCATTGGTCCTTCAGTAGGCTGAAGCTCCAGGCAAGAGTGATGGTCCCCATTGCAGCACTGTTGGTCCTTCAATAGGCTGAAGCTCCGGGCCATCCAGTTGGCGCTGATTCAGTTTCAGCCCTGGTTATTGAACAAAGCGGTCAGTGTTTTCCGACAATGCAACAGCAATGGCTTACATCAACAGGCAAGAAGGCACCAGGAGTGCTGGCCTCCAAAAGGAAGCAAAAGCTATTTTCCACTGGGTGGAAACTCATCTTCTGGCCATCACTGAGTCTCATGTTGCCAGAGTACAAAATATGCAGACAGACTTCCTCAGCAGGCAGACTCTGGACCCAGGAGAGTGGTCCCTCTCACCTAAGGCATTTTGGAGCATCATCAACCATTGGGACTGCCCTAAATTTGATCTCATAGCTATGGTGAGCAACAAAAAAGCAGTATGATTCTTCAGCTGTAAATTCGAGCACATAAGTACCAGGATGATGGACAGGTTCAGCCTTGGCTGATGGACAAACTCATGTACATGTTCCCTCCCTGGCCCGTGGAAGGGAGAGGCCCGAGATGAGTGGCCAGGCATCAGGGATGGATTATCCTGATGGCTGCAGACTTGCCTTGATGCCCCTGGTACGCAGACCTAGTGCGTCTTCAGATCGGCCACCCTGTGTGACTTTAGCCATTCCTGGGACTCCTCTCTTAAGGTCCAATTAGCCTGCAAAATCTGGAATGCTTTGGTCTTACGACATGGCTTGAGCATTCGGCTTTGAGCTGGAAAGGCTACTCGGATCTGGTTGTATATACTCTTTTGAAAGCCAAAAAACTTGTCACATTCGCCGCATCTTTGGTACCGCAACAGCTTCAGTATCTGCTGTCCAGTCCTTTCTTCAAGAGGATCTGGATATGGGGTTGGTAGTTTCCTCACTGAAAGTTCAAGTGGCTGTTTCAGGTCCCAGGGTGCCAGATGTTCTTTTGGCACACCCATATGTTATCAGGTACTTCAAATGTGCTTTAAGGCTGTGGCCCCTGGTTCGCCAGCCCTGTCCGTCCTTGAACTTGAACATCGTGTTGGAAAGGCTCTCGAGGGCTCCGTTTGAGCCCTTACAGAATGCCATCCTAATGGATTTGACTATCAAGATAGTGTTTCTGGTTGCTGTCACTTCTATGAGGCACATCTCTGAACTTCAAGCCTTGTCATTGCAGGGACCTTTACTTGTGTATCACAGAGGCCAGGGTTTCCTTGAGGACCATTCCCTCTTTCTTGCTAAAGGTGATATTGGCATTTCACATCAACCAGGAAGTTCGCCTTCTAGCTTTCCAGCCCTCGAGTTCTAAGAAGGACAAAGTCCTGATGGTACTGGATGGCTGGAGGGCTATCTTGCGTTACCTAGAGATTATGAATTACTTTCATCTCTTGGACCCTCATGTTGACGAATCCAGCTAAGAAGGTGAGACCAGCTTCCAAGGTTATCATTTCAAGATGGATCAGGTCAGCCATTTCATCCTGCTACATTGCCTGTGGTAGGCAGCCTCCATTCGTGCTTTGAACGCATTTAATGAGAGGATTGCCTCTTCCTGGGCTGAAGACGGGATCATTCCTCCAGATCAGATCTGCGAGGCAGCGACTTGGTTGTCCCTTCATACTTTCACCAAGTTTTATAGCGTGAATGTAGCAGCTCAAGAGGATGTCTCATTTTGGAGCCTCATTTTTGAAAGCAGGCTTCTCTCTCCCACCCAGGATTTCTGGGACTGCTTAGGTACGTCCCTCTACCATCCCTATTGCACTGGAAAAAGAGATTAGGTTCTTGATATCTTTTCCAGTAGATAGGGATGATATACTGAAACCCACCCCCATCATTGTTGATGCACCTGCCTGGACTTCCTGCTATTTGAAGGCTACTTCTCTGACCTTTCCGCCAGTTATTGTAAATTGGAAGACATTGTATTGTATATTGTCTATATATAGTTACTTGGAGTTTCCCCTGAGTTCCACAGTTTATTATGGCCTTTTGCTTATAAAGATTATTTGTTCCCTTCCTCTCCATGGCATGTTTTTGAGCTATGTATGTGTTTATATTTATGAGCAGATCAAAGTTGTTGTTTTTTTGGGGGGGGAGGTCTTCCCATTCTCCTTCTCTTGATCTCTCTTGTAGGACTGTTGCCGGCTTTGAAACTAACTAACTGGGCAGCAGGGAGGAGGAAGTACTGAAACAGTGATCAGTATCTCTTGCAATGGACTTGTAGGAGTGGATGTAAGACTCTTGGTTCAGCATACCATCCCTTTCTACTGGAAAATATATTATCAAGTTAAGAACCTAATCTTTTTTTTTCTGTCTCCTGGCAGAAATATTTAATCTGCCTTTTTATGAGGTAACAGTGACCAGCGGTTGAACTAACCCAAAGCAACAAACTTGTCTATCAAATTATTTAAATTGTAAAATGTTTTTGTTTAATCTGTTGTATAAAAGAATAATCTTTTAATGGTTCCTGTTTGCACTTTGATTTCTGTTTAACACTTTCTGTTCTTGTGGGGGTATTATTTATGTTTTGGAATTGCCCCCTGCTTGGTTTGAGGCATACAGAGTGTGTAACTATGTGAAGAGACTAAATAAAATTGGAGACTGGCATTTTTGGACAACTTTTGTTTGTGTGGTTCCCTTTTATTTATTTATTTTTCTATAGCGTTCTCCCAGGAGAGCTCAGAATGGTTTACATGCATTTATTCTCTTGGTAAAACTAGCCCACCTGTTCCAGAGCAAGATACTAGAGCAGTGGTCTCAAACTCGCGGCCCAGGGCCCACTTGCAGCCCACCAGGTACTATTTTGAGGCCCTTGGTATGTTTAGCATAATCACAAAAGCAAAATAAAAGTTTCTTGATCATATGTCTCTTTAGCTATAAATTACAATATTATTAAGACTTAGCCAAAAGGAAAGATTTATAAACTATAAAGAGTTTTATCTCATGCAAAATTGTAATTTATTTAATAAGACATTACCTGTTTTTTTCTGAGGCCTTCCAAGTACCTACAAATACAAAATGTGGCCCTGCATATGGTTTGAGTTTGAGACCACTGTACTAGAGTAACTAACCAATTGTCTTTCCCTAAAGTCTGACCACAGTGGTCCACACCATGAAAATGTCATAAGACTACTGTAATGCTCTGTGTACTACACAAATCAAGAAGAACTTAAGTTTCAAAACCTAAGTAAATTTTTTTCAAAAATGAGTTTATACTGGAACCAGTTTGTCTTCATAGATATGATGAATATAAGAAGGAATCTTTTTCAAAAGACTTGTAGAATTTCTTAACTATAAATGATATTTCATATCCTTTTATTTATTTATATTTATATATACAGTATATATATACATAATTTTTTTTTAAAGGTGAAAAGACCAAGTGTTCACGGCTGTCTGCCTTTGGAACAAGTCCTGTCAGAGCAACCCCCTGTGAACTATCATTAGTCTCATATACCTTTCTTTTATATTAACTCTTATCACTATTGAAGTCTTTTTAATTAATAACTTAGGGCTCCTTTTACAAAGCTGCGTTAGCTGTTTAATGCGCGTAATAGCACGTGCTAATTTGCCAGCTGCGCTAGCCGCTACTGCCTCCTCTTGAGCAGGTGGTAGTTTTTCGGCTAGCGCAAGGGTTAGTGCACGCTAAAAAGGAGCGTGCGATAAAGCCGCTCTTAGTGTTAAAAGCTTTTAAGTTTCTGATTTTAAATTGCAAATTTCAAAACTTAGTGAAGTAGCAAGTACTGAATCATAATAAGTATTGCTTTAATCCTCAGGCGTAATAACTTTTCGAAGCCTTGAGTGAAGTATAGTACAGCAAGGAACCCGGCTGTGATCTGTTAATATCAGCCGAGTTATCCCCAAAGTTACTCTACATAGTGAAGAGCTGTACTTAGGCTTCAAGAAGTTATTATGCCTGAGGATTAAAGCAATACTTATTATGATTCAGTACTTGGTACTTCACTAAGGGGTCCTTTTATCAAGCTGCGGTAGGGGTTTAACACGCGTAATACTGCGTGTTAAACCGCCTGCCGTGCTTACCGCTAACGCCTGCATTGAGCAGGCATTAGTTTTTTAGCCGGCTGCGGGGTTAGCGCTAGCGCGGCTTGATAAAAGGACCCCCTACGTTTTGAAATTTGCAATTTAAAATCAGAAACTTAAAAGCTTTTAACGCTAGCGGCCCCGAAGCCCATAGAGATTTAAAGGGCTTCAGGGCTGTTTCTGCACGGCAGCCGCTAGCACGGCTTTGTAAAAGAGGTTGTAAGTTATTAATTAAAAAGACTTCAATAGTGATACGAGTTAATATAAAAAGGATGGTATACGAGACTAATGATAGTTCACAGGGGGCTGCTCTGACAGGACTTGTTCCAAAGGCAGACAACTGTGAACACTTGAGGTCTTTTCACCTTTAAAAAAAATATATATATATATATATATATAAAAGGATATGAAATATTATCATTTATAGTTAAGAAGTTCTACAAGTCTTTTGAAAAAGATTCCTTCTTATATTCATCATATCTATGAAGACAAACTGATTCAGGTATAAACTCATTTTTGAAAAAAATTTACTTTTGAAAAAGATTCCTTCTTATATTCATCATAACTGGATGGTTAATGGTCTTTGACTTACTATTTTGAGGATAAGTTTGTATTCATAGATAGCCTTAAAGTGAAATTTGCACTAAAAGATATTCAGTATATTATTCAGCAAAAAAAGTTTCTTATATTGACTAAAATTCTTACAGATAAAAAACATTCACTTTTTGATGGTAGTTATCCAAAACAAGATAGAGCAGGGCCCAGGGCAGGGGTTGTCACAACTTGTAACAATGTCTGAAGAGCAGGCTTGGGTGGTTTCCAATGCTCTAAATCTGAAATACCCAATTGTTTTGAGCATTTTTACTATACCTTTGATCATTTTAATATTGTCTTTCATGTCATCTAACATCTCTTCTATGATAATCTGTTAAAAATTTATATATCATTTTGAAACAGGCAGTTTCAAAAATGCCAGGGGAGACCATCCCAAAGAAAGATATTATTTTCAGATTGTGTGTCTGGGGTATATATAAATCTAGAAAGACTTAAAATGTCATGCTGCTTTACAAATGAAAAAAACAAAACACAAATTTGCTTTTCTTTAGTGCCTCTGAAAGGATATACCCCCCACCCCCACCCCCTTTTCTTATGAAGCCACATTAGGCTTTCCCAAATGTGGTATTAGCTCTGACACCTGAGCTAATACCACCACAGCTGGTGATTAAAAAAGCCTAATGTGACTTTGTAAAAGGGGGGATAGAAAGTTTCAAGTTTCAAGTTTTATTTCACATTTGATGAATCGCCTATTTCAGAATTCTAGGCGATGTACATAATATAATAAAGAAACTTTAACCTAATTACAATAAAATCAATTGTGACTCACATGAGAGATAGGGAAGGAGGGTAAAGTTACAATGGGGAAGAGGAAAAAAAACAAAAAAACCAGGGAAGAACGAAAGGTAGGGTAAAAATTTATTCAAAACATTTCTAGCATATTTGTTTGAGCCAAATCAACAATTTAGGGGAATAAAAATTAGTTTAAAACGTCCATAAGTTAAGTTATAGATCGAAGGCATCCTTAAATAAATGAGATTTAAAAGCTTTTTGAATATTAGGATATCACTTTCTATTCTAATATAATGGGGAAGGGAATTCCACCATTGTGGACCCGCAACAGTAAACATATCAGCTCTTCTCGTTCCAATGATTTTTAAAGATGGCACAGTTAATAAATTTTGATTAGATGAGCGCAAAGATCTTTGGGGTTTGTATGGGATAAGTGATTTTAAAATAAATTGTGGTTCGCTAAATGTGAGGGACTTAAAGATTAGGAACATCAATTTGTAGAGGATCCTATGGTTAACTGGTGCAGGGTTAGGAACAAGGGCCAGAATCCAGTTTGGTTTTCAGGATTTCCCCAATGAATATGCATGAGATCTATTTGCATGCACTACCTCCCATTGTAGGCAAATGGATCTCATGCATAGTCATAGGGAAAATCCTAAAAACTCGACTGGTTTCCTGCCTTGTTGCCCACCCCTGGGTTAGAGCTACAGCCTCAGCACCCTGAGGCTCTGGGTTCAAATCCCTCACTACTCCTTGTGACCCTGGACAAGTCACTTAATCCCCTCATTGCCCCAGGTACACTAGATAGAGTTTGAGTCCACTGGGACAGATAGGGAAATATGATAAAGAACCTGAATGTAAACCACTTATGATATAAGTGGTATAAATAAATAAAGGAATTTGCCCAGGTAACTAAGTTATCTGCATAAATATTTCAGACTGAAAAATGCCCTCCACTCTGACTAAAATTATGTATACAGGGTTTCAGATCATCTGTACTTGTAGGTACAGATAATGACATGGGGACAAATTTTTCCATGTCTCCTTGGGAACTCATTTTCTTGTTCCAGCAAATTCTTTTCCTGCCCTGCCCCATACTTGCAAGCTCTGTCCTCATCTGCACCAACCTCAAACACTTTAAAATCATAAGTGTTCAAGGCTTGTGTGGTTTAGACAGAGCTTACAGGATTGGGACAAAATTTGCAGGGACAGAGAAAATTTGTCCTTGTGTCATTCTCTAGGTATAGGGGAAAGGAATATAGTAAAATATGAACGAAGGTGTGCTTAGATTTCTTCCTATTGGCTGTATCATGAGCCGTCAAATGAGTGTGACACATTCTGAATTAAAGTCTTCAAATGAACTTGACACACTTCTGAGTGAGAAAAGGGGCTCAGTGTGGGAGTCTTCAGTTGAGTTCTGCTCTGCTTATTCCAGATGAATGAGAGAACGGGCTCAGAGTGTTCTCCTTAAGACTGAAAGTGGCATACTTCTATTAAGAGAAGGGGGTTCAAAGAGCATGCCACCCAATGACAAATCCTTACAGCTAAAAGTGACACACCAGAGAAAATGGGGGTTCAAAGATTGTGACATCCTAATTAGTGAGACTTGGCATCTCTGCAGCCTTCAAACCTTATCCCTTCCCCAATATCAACTAGAAAGACAAAAAAAGAAATGGGCTTGGTATAGATCCCTATGGGTATTTTCTCTTCCCCTGAGTGACTTTCACCTGACTATTAACCAATACTGGCTTAGTGCTTAGAGCAGCTGCCTCAGCACCCTGAGGTTGCGAGTTCGATTCTCACCACAGCTCCTTGTGACTCTGGACAAAGTCACTTAACACTTCACTGCTCCAGGTACCTGTCTAAAATATGTAACCAGACAGAAAAAGCGGTATACAAGCCCCATCCCCTTTAACTCATTTTCCTTCTAACTGTTGCCGCCGCCTCCCCCATTTGCTGGACGCCGGAGGAACCGCTTAAAAAACCCAACAAAACACCCCACTTCAAGCGAGCTTTACTGACACTCTGCACAAATCCACCCCAATCTCTTCCTCCCTCTCTTTTTCAGGCTTTGTGCTTTCGTTTCACTTCCCCCCCTCCCCCCAGTAGTTTGAAGCGCGGGAACTTTATTGTTCCGGAAGTGCGGACAGAAGATGGCGGTTTCGTCCTCCGGCAGGGCTGGGCAGCTCCCGGAGGTGCGGGACGAGGCAGCGGATGAGGAGGAGGAGGCCGGGCGAAAGCGGAAGGCGCACGGTATGCTGAAGCTCTACTACGGCCTCCCCGCCAATGGGGAGGAAAAGGACCCACTGGACCCCACCGACGTGGACGGGGCTCACTTCAACCCGGAGCTCTTCCTCCACAAGGTGAGCACTGGGGGGGGGGGGAATAAGCCGTCTCCCCCCCCCCCCCGGCGGGCGTAGTGATGTCACATAACGTGGATGCTGGGACGCGGAAGAAGAGGGGCTGGTCTGACTTAGGGTATTCTGCTGCTCCTTCTAAGTCGGGTAGATTTACTTCGCCCTGGTCCCGCAGGGACATCCCACAATGCTGAACAGTTTTCAAAAAGACTGGGGAGGTGTGGGTGCCAGTCAACATATCTACCCGGCCTGGAGACAGAGAAGGTCTGGTGTTTTCTTCATACTGAATGTGCTCAAGCACCATAGAGATGACCCTCAGTGTCTGAACAAGACCAGGGAGTCCCAACTTTTCCAAATGATTGGGGGTGCTAAACCCAATTTTTTTTAAAAAAAATTTTAAAATTTATATACCGCATAATAACTATGCGGGTTACAAAATTATATGCATACATATTTAACAGATGCTAAACATGTTTCAACAAGACAAACACAGGAAGAGGGTATCATTATCAAAATCTTCTTTAAATTCATCCTACAAGATGAAAACAAAATCCCATAAAATCATTTACAGGACAGGAAGGCATTAGCGGAGAATAGCATTAGCACAGGAAGGCATCGACAAATAATTGCGTTTTCAACATTTTCTTAAAGTTCAGTCTCCCATCACAGAATCGTAGAATGCCAGGCAGCACATCCCAGGGAGTTTGATTAGGGTTACCAGATTTTACATTAGTAAAGTCTGCATTCTTAGACCTGCCTTCAGGCCCGCCCCATTACTCCTCAGCTCTCTCCCGCCCCCTCCCCATTGCCTGTTTGTCAGGCAGGAAGGCATCCACGCATTCACGGATGTGACATCACCGTGTGCGCGGATGCCCCCTTCCGACATAATTTCTTTTCAAAACCCGGATGGACCCCCAGACATGTCTGGTAACCCTATACCATATGGCTCCAGAAAAAGGAGGATAGACTGAGACATTGTTTTCCATTGCTTTCAATGGACGTGAAATCCAGATGTTCCAATCCGTCCTCCTTTTTCTGGAGCCATATGGTAACCTTAAGTTTGCTCAATATTGGCTCAAGTACCTACAGAGATGGCTTCAGTGCCAGGGACCCTTAAGGAACATGAACTGAGTGCAGGTTAAGGAAGGCTCAGCTGTCCTTGGTAGTTCTTATGACTAGTTCATCAATTTGCCCTTATATAGTAATAAGTAACATAGTAAATGATGGCAGATAAAAGACCTGTGTGGTCCATCCAGTCTGCCCAACAGTCTTGCACTCATCATCTAGTAATTAAGTTCCTTAATAAGGTGTTTTTCCCTCCACCACCCCACCCCCGCAATAAGCAAGACCTGTACTTGGATGATATGAATTACATAACATAAAATTTTATTTGTATACCACAATACACCATGAAGTTTGATGCAGTTAAAAAGAATTCAGTAGAAGACCATAGGTCTAATATTTCTATACCACATACACCATGAAGTTTGATGCGGTTAAAAGAAATTCAGTAGAAGACCATAGGTTAGGATACAAGTACAAATAGCATATGATCATGACATGGTCAGAGTCAAATACAATTATGGTATGGTAATATGAGAAGAACTCAAGTAGGTGAACAGCTTTCGAATACCGGTGCAGATAGCTACCTTTCTCGACATGTCTTCTTTGAATATTCTAATTCATTTGCTGGTAATATCAAAATTGGACTACAGCAATTCATTATATAAGGGAATTACACTAAAAGAACTAAGGCAACTGCAAATAATTCTAAACACTGTGATAAAAATCATCACTAAAACAAGAAAATTTGATCACGTAACCCCTCTCCTTCAAAAAGCTCACTGGCTACCCATAACATATAGATATACTTACAAATTAGCCTTATTAATTTTCAAAGTTCTAACAGTTAAAGCCACGTTCTTCTTAGAAAGATATCTTATTCCATATACTCCAAGAAGAACCTTAAGATCAGAAGATAAAAATCTATTCTCCGTTCTGTCCTTAAAGAGTTATAAACACATGACGGGAAGCAGTCTTTTTGGTCACGGCTCCCCAGATCTGGACCTCACTGCTGGCATAGCTTAGGGAAGAAAAAAACCCTTAATAGATTCAATGGAATGCTAAAATGTTTCTTGTATAAAGATGCGTTTGATTCTTAAAACTTTTTTAATGGGAATAATAAAAGGCCTCTTTTAATGGGAATAATAAAATAATTTAAAAAACTCCCCACCTTATGTTATTTCCTTTTTGTTCTTCTTTTATTTAATTTATTGTAGTTCCCCCCACACACACTCTTATCTTTTGTATATGTTCGTCTCTGTATTTGACTTTGTGTTATTTGTCCCCCCTTATTTTTTTCATATAAATTGTACATCGCTTTGAAACTTGATATTGCAATTTAATCAAATTTTTAATTGAACTTGAAACTTGAAAGTAGATGCTCCAGGAAGGGAGGAACTAACAGAAGGGTTATTCCATGTCAAATGGACCAGTTTTGAAAATTGTCCATACTCGACCCTTCTCCAAATTGAATACAATTTTGTGTGAACATTCAACCTAAATCATTCAAAATTTTTCAGCTGAATCTCTATTGATTTGAAACTTACAGGCAGCTGAATGGAGGTCACCTTCAGAGTGTCACAGTCTGCATAACACAAAACAGCTACTTTGTTCAGATGCTGCAGCCTAATAAAACCCATCAGGGGATTGAAATTTTTTGGAACCTAACATGAGCTTGCCTCCCTTTTTATGGATCGGCAAACTACACGGAAAATGTTTCAATAAGAAATTTAAGGCCTACTTTGATTCCTCATTGCTCCTGACCTATACTTTGATTCAGGCCATAACTGGACCAGTAGTCATAGCTCCTGATGTACGTCTAGGATTTGCACTAGGAGGCTTTGCAGCCAACTAGAAGCAGATATAGGTCCCCTTTTATCAAGCTGCGGTAGAGAGTTTTAGCACTGGCAAGCAAAGTAATGTTCCAGCGCTCATAGGAATTGAATGAGCGTTGGAGTATTTACCTCACTAAAAACTACTGTGGCTTGATAAAAGGGGGCCATAATGACATAAAAACGCGATGTCATTTTTTTAATGCAAATTTTCATCATTTTTGGGTACAAATATCTCTATTGTGTAGTTTTTAATTTTTTTTTAATATCATTTGTACTATGGAGCTAGTACCAGTACCATCAGGTGTACTAGGACATGTATAAATAATTGTTTCATACTTTGGAATAACGATAAAAATCATACTTCCTATTCAACAGACTTTGTTCTGTAACCCCAACAAAGATATACTGATAAGTGCTAAAAACATGTTTCGTTGGTCTTTGTTTTATTTTTTAATAACAATGTATAGCCTTTTAGCTTGATCTATGACCTGAAAAGACAATTTTTTTTTAATAAGCATTACAAACATTTGGCTTTTGGATGTGGAGAAGGGTGTTTGGATTGGTAGTTTTACTAATGAGGTCTTCATAATCAAAAGAAAAAAAACAAACAACACTTTTTTTTTAAATTGAGTTTTAGAGTAAATGTCTTATAGGTATGAAAGTTTCAAGTTTATTTAAAATTTCTTATACCGCCCAATCAGCCTTCTAGGCGGTGTACAAATTTGTAAAAACAGAAAACAAACTTTAACTAAAATACAAGTTTGAGGTTACAATACGTCCCCAAACTGTAACTATAAAAACTTTTTAAAACTATTAAAAACAAAGACAAACAAGAACAAAAGGTAAAAGGCAAGAACTACATTAGGCAAAGTAAAAGAGAACAATTAGGGAAAAAATCAATAGGGAGGGCTGCTGTTAAAATCAATAGTATTTTCGCTCAATTGCCCCTAAAAGGACAGTTAAGTCTCAAAGGCATCAAGGAAGAGAAATGTCTTTAGCTTTGTCTTAAAGTTATTAAGATTTGATTCTTCACGTAAATAATTTGGAAAACTATTCCAAAGAGAGGGGGCAGTGACAGAGAAGAGTTTCAGTTCAGTCAAAATAATAAAAATATCGTCCATTTACCATTTCCTTATTTTTATGCATTTATTGGTTGACACAGACATTGCCTTATGCTCCCTTTGGCCTTCTAGCTCAGTTAGAACGAAGGATCTAGGACAGGGATGTCAAAGTCCCTCCTTGAGGGCCGCAATCCAGTTGGGTTTTCAGGATTTCCCCAATGAATCTGCATGAGATCTATTAGCATATAATGAAAGCAGTGCATGCAGATAGATCTCATGCATGTTCATTGGGGAAATCCTGAAAACCGACTGGATTGCGGCCCTCGAGGAGGGACTTTGACACCCCTGATCTAGGATCTGGCACCCTGAGCTTTTTGTTTGTAACCACCTGGGTTTCTCCCCATTTTATATCTTCTCTCTGCTTGGCCCAATCATTGTGGATTTTTGTCGGTTTCCTGTTGTCCCCATCCCCATGCACACTTCTAGTCTGAATGTCACTTTATGTTCATAAAGAGCAGCAATGATTTTTCACCGTGTTTGTACCATAGCATCACTTTTGATTTACACGTTTGTTTCGGTTTTCTAAAGCCTTTGAATTCCTACTTTTTCTTCCATATTATTTTTGTGGCATTATCTGCTTTTTTTCTACAGATTTATATGTAACATTGTGGCTTGTTCACATGAAATACTGTTGCTGTTTGGACTTATTATAAGAGGTGTAGCAGTTTAGGACATCTTTTTCATTATTTTATTTTAGAATTCAACATAACATTAAAGCTTTCTTGTCTTCAACAGCAGATGAATCCAGAGACTAGTGGGATAACGTCCATCAACCATCAGGGGGAGATAGAGAGCACCGAATTGACCTCAGGTATATCATGGATGCACATCCTCCTGGCCAATCAGTATTCTCTATCTTCTGCAAGTTGGATGGTAGTTTTCATTCTGGTTCCTGGTTTCAGCTCCTAAGGTCGAAAGGCTATTTTTGGTCCTCTTGCTGCAGCTTCAGTGGAGCCTAGGTATATTGGCCAGATTGAGCCAACTTTAGGGGCAATACCTGGACCCACCCGGGTCCCTTCCCCACCCTACCTGCCGGTGAGGAAGGAAAAGGAGGCAGGCCTCAGTGGAGATTATGGTCAGAGGTTTAGAAGAAGAAGCCTGACCCCAGATGCCGGCACAATTTCTGTGCGCTGCAGCATGAGCACTTCTCCCTTTGCCTTCCGGGAGTTCGGGAGCATGTAAGTACTGGGTGCATCAGTGCCGGGTTGTTAGCCGGATGTGCGGCCGGTTGTTCGGGGGACGTGGTGCTGATGCCGGAGGGTGCATTGTTTTTCCCGCACATCCGATGCGGCTGCGGAGTTGTGTCTACACGGTTTTAGTCTCCCGGGTTGCGCCTTGGGCAAGCGTGGAGTTGTGTTTGGGAGCTACCTCGGTGTCTGAGGCTGTTACTGTTTCTCCTTGGGGCGCTGGGACAGGCATTTGTCACTTCGTGGCCCGGGTACAGAGTAGTGTCTAGTTACAAGGGGATGCCTTGCCTCCCCTCTGGCATTATTCTTGACTGGTGTCATTAGTATGGCCTCCTGTGTCCTAGGGACTTGGTAATTGAGAGGGCTTCAGTCAGAAGGGGAATTTTCATTTGTCACGAGTCCAGGCTGGCTGCCCTGGAACCTTCGAGGGAAGTAGGTCTGGTTTACGACGAGGCTCATGGGGTTTGCCATCAGCCAAGGACTATTGCCAGACATGTTGGTTGCATTCCACAGGAGGTTATTTGAAGCCTGTTTTTGCCCTATTTGTTTCTTTTCTATCCCATTTTGTAGCTCTCCCTTCCTATCCTCTTGTTCTAGTAAGTCAATATGTTAATTTTCTTAAATGTGTTGGTTATTGTGAAGCATTTTGCTATTTTAACTGTAAACAGCCTAGAAACTTCATTTAGGCAATTTATCAAATCAAATTTTAAATAATCTTGTAACTTGTAAACTGTGGTTCCGAGAGAGAACTACAAATGAAAGCAGGCCCAACTTGCTCAGTTCTCAGTGACCTAGCCAGAGGACAAAAAATGCCTGACTTAGACATCTAACTATCTGTCTTCTTCCTCCAGCTTCGCAAGGAGTGCCCGCTGCCGCAGCTGATGGACTGTGAGGCAGACATGGTGAAGCAGATCCGAGCCCTGGACAGTGACATGCAGACACTTGTTTACGAAAACTACAACAAGTTTATCTCTGCTACAGGTATCATATTTCTCTTGCTGCAGTCTGCTTCTCTTGGCAGCTGTTCAGACTAAAATTAATGTTTGTTTGAGAACACTGGAAAATGGGTTAAAAGAGCATAACTCCGGGCTAGATGCTCTAAATTGGATCAGTAAGGCCGTGTAGGTCCGCTCCGATCAAAAAAAAACTATTGATGCACTAAAACGTTTGCATGCAAATTATCCACGTGGAGGTTAGCCGTAATCCCCAACTCTCCCATCTGATTGATCGCTGTGAGAGCAATTTTCACACATGTGCAAAATCATCAGGGGAAGCTTGAACAGCTGAGAGGGAGGGCAAGCCCCAAAAGCAGCCTCCTGCCACTCATCTGATCGGGGCAGGAAATCCGATGAACATGGCACCAGGAATCCCCCCGCTAGCGAAAATCGGCAGGAGAAATGCATGCACCCCCCCACCCCCTCCTGAGAAAAAAATGGCAGGAAGGACGCTCCCTCCCTCCCTCCTGCCTTGCCGATCACCCCCTACCCGTGGCAGCGAAACAGCAGGATGGATGCCCACTCCCTCCTGCCACCAGGGGTCCTCCCAACCCCCACCCCCGTACCTTTCAAGGAAGTTGGGAGCAGGAGTGATGCTCAGTCACTTCTCTGAGGCCCGTCTGTCCAAAAAAGCAGGCCTTCTCCTCCCCGGTGCATCATGTGTTACAGGGGGAGGGGCCTTAGGCATCTGAGCCAATCAGGGCCTTAGGCTTCTTGCTCTATCCCAAGATGCAAGGGGGAGGAGTTTAAGTCTGCACCGGGGAGGGGAAGGCCTGCCATTGTGGAAAGGTGGGCCTTAGAGGAGGAGTGATTGAGCATCCCTCCTGCTCCCAACTTCCTTGAAAGTTATGGGGCGTACGGACCTCTGGTGGCAGGAGGGATTGGGTATCCCTCCTGCCATTTTTTTGGGAGGGAGAAGGGTAGGGGATGCTTGGTGGGCGCCTGGCGCTGGCCGGTGGCAGGAGGGAGTGGGCATCCCTCCTGCTGTTTTGCTGCCGCAGGAGAGGGGGGTTCTGCATGACAGGAGGGAGAGGGCTTTTTTCATTTTTTTTTTTTTTATGAGACAGATATTTTGCATGTGTAACACATGCAAAATATCTGTGCCATTAAAAAAAAGGAAAGAAAAAAGGCAGGCAGACCTGTCGGTCTTTTCGGATCGCTAAAACCCTTGCTTTTTTTTGTGCATAATCAAAACGATGTCACTGCATCAGTTGCTTGGCTAGTTGCATGGGCTTTTGCTAATTTGCATGGCTGGATCAGAAAATAGGTAATTGAGGGGAAAAACACGTCGCTAAAGCTATCAAAACAGGTTTAGCGATGATCACTGGCTTTAGTGCATCTGGGCCCTCTGTCTTTCTGGCCATAAGAAGCTGTGCACTTTTGAAGCATAGATGTTGAAATGTTCCCATGTCACTGATGCACAAACGGCACAGGATGTTCTCGTGTCCTGAGTGTACACACATCCCCAGGCAGCAAAAGGGCTCCTTGTTGCCACCATAAGCTGTTGACTAGTGCAGAGGCAGTTTGCATTCTCCTAGCACTTGAGCAACAGCTGCTTCTTGCTCATTAGGGTGGATGTTGCAAGTTCCTGAAAAACCATAGGAACTTGAGTTCACCTTCTCAGTTGTTGTAACTCTTGCAGATAACCTGGATACAGGGACATTAATGTTGAATATGGTGGAATCTTTTTCCTTCTGTCTCACTAAATTTGTATTTTATCCTGTTCCCTCATTCATTCTCTTTCTCTTTCCCTCTCCCCCTCTGTCTCTCATAAGAACATAAGCAGTGCCGCTGCTGGGTCAGACCAGAGATCCATCATGCCCAGCAGTCTGCTCACGCGGCAGTCTATCAGGTCCAGGACCTGTATAGTATTCCTCTATCTATACCCTTCTATCCCCTTTTCCTTCAGGAAATTATTTAATCCCTTCTTGAACCCCAGTACCGTTCTCTGCCCTATTACGTCCTCTGGAAGCTCATTCCAGGTGTCCACCACCCATTGAGTGAAGAAGAACTTCCTAGCATTGGTTCTGAATCTGTCCCCTTTTAATTTTTCCGAATGCCCTTTTGTTCTTGTAGTGTTCAAAAGTTTGAAGAATCTGTCCCTCTCCACTTTCTCTATGCCTTTCATGATCTTGTAAGTCTCTATCATGTCCCCTCTAAGTCTCCTCTTTTCCAGGGAAAAGAGCCCCAGTTTCTATAATCTCTCAGCATATGAAAGGTTTTCCATACTCTTTATCAATCGTGTCGCTCTTTTCTGGACCCTCTTGAGTATCGCCATATCCTTCTTAAGGTACGGCGACCAATATTGGACGCAGTACTCCAGATGCGGGCGCACCATCGCCCGATACAACGGCAGGATAACTTATTTCGTTTTGGCTGTAATACCTTTCTTGATAATAATACCTAGCATTCTATTCGCCTTCTTTGAGGCCGCTGTGCACTGGTGCCGACAGCTTCATTGTTTTATCCACTATTACCCCCAGTCTTATCCACTATTACCTCTCATATTCCAGGACATCAGTTAGACTCAGGTGATATTCTTTGAGGATATTTTTTTACTGATTTGGTTTTATGATGCAAACGAAGTTTGAGGTGGTGTTCAGTATGAAGGTAGTGTGTGGAAAGATCAGACCCTCCTGGTTCATAATTATTATGATTCTGTTATGGGTTTAGCCTTCTTTTTCAGAGAGCATGTTGTTAATATATGAATTGTACCGAGTTTGTTAAAAGCATACAAATTTAGGGTAGTTAAAGGTCATTTCACCCTACTTTGGTATGGAAATACTGACTGCCTGAGGACTGCACAAGGCAGATATAGGATTCTTAAAAGTTGATGTGCCTTCTCTATCTGCTGCTAGGAGGGCATAACCCAAGTGTCTGGACTGGTCTGGAGGGACTACGGGAAGCAAAAATTCTCATACAAGATCTAATTTCTCTCTGTACAAGCCACTAAAAAGAAAACTCAGAAGGGCACTGCCAATGTGCCTAGCTACAAATTATAACAAAAAATGAGGCATTGCACAAAAGCATAGGTAAGAGAAGAGAGCAACACTGTCCAACATTGAACTAATCCTTACCATTTTCATAATCTTCTTAGGCAGGCCCCAGGCTGGTCTAGCAGGAATCAAGGAAAGGTAATTAGCAAGTAAGAACAAATTCACCTTCCTTTTCTTCCTGCTAGACAAATCAAATGAACCAAAGCTCTATCCCCTCAACAGCTCAAGTTTTTGAAAGATTGACCTTAAAACCTAAGAAGCAACCA
The DNA here is from genome assembly GCF_902459505.1 of Geotrypetes seraphini. NCBI lineage: Eukaryota > Metazoa > Chordata > Amphibia > Gymnophiona > Dermophiidae > Geotrypetes > Geotrypetes seraphini. The sequence goes on along the minus strand of NC_047091.1, from coordinate 68,692,364 downwards.
TAGCTCTGAATTTTTTCAGGTGCATCCTATCTCCAGGCTAGGTTCTGGACTGATACAGGTTACTATCAATTAATTTTCATCTGCATATAAAGATATTTTGCACTCTCCTCCTTCCATCCTAATATCCTAATACTCTGCACTGCTGGATTTGCACCTAATTTAATTAGAAGAAGGCATTTATGTTTTTATGTGACCTGCATGTGGACATATTCAGGGGGCCAAGTTTGCTTGAAACACAGTCATGATTTACACAGCACACATCATTTACAAAATACAATCTAGGCACAATTTTTGATTCTTTGTCCGTAGTATAATATAAAGACCTCTTTAAATAAACTTGAAAAGCACTAATCAATATTGTAATATTGAGGTGGACAATAGCTTGTCACCTATAAACTCTAGGATGTGTCTTACACAAACATGCTATGAACCTGAGTGTCTGGGTAGGTAGAACTGACATTTTAGCCATCCTGAAGAAAGCCATAGCAGGATGGCTGAAACATCTGGACACCCCCCCCCACCCCACACCCCCCACACACTAACTCACTCTCAGGGAAGTTGGAAAGAATGCCATTCTCTTCATGCTTTCGCTACTTATTCATATGTAGTTTATAGCTACTCTGAATAAAATTCAGATATTGGATGTTTGGTACAGCTTAAAAAGAATACTGCTCCCCCCCTGTATAAGCACCACAATTTTTTAAAATGGGACAGTATTTCTCTTACTGATTGTTTTATGCACACTGTATGCACTCCAGGAAATTATGTATAAAAAAAAATCAAAACAATGTACAGAAAACCAACATATTGAACAAAATAATATTTGCAGTATTCTTAAAATATATGGGGATTCTTCTTTTTTTTTTCAAAACAGTTTATTTTAAAAATAATACTAAGAACAATATAAACAGATACAGCATTTTCAATTAAAGAATACAACAATACCTAACGGGTACAACAGAATGAGACTATCAGAGTCCGGGTTTGGGTTCTTATAACCCAGACTCGGCCAAACAACTACCCCACTGAAAATCTGCCCCACCCCCAGCCCACACCAACCCCCCAACCAGGCCTCAAACAACAGGTAACAAAAGTACCGCTGGCTTCCGCAATCTATTTACTATTTGACTCCTAATAGTAGGGAGTAAGGTGTCTAAGTTAAAGGACCAAGCGGACAGAAAAATCTTGCTCCAGTGTCTGGAAAACTGGGCTGACTTAGATTTCCATACCATTAAAAGATGAAATTTATTGCACCAGTACCAAATGGTGGGTGGGGAGTCCTGAAGCCAGTGATTCAAAATACATTTTTTCCCCACTATGTAGCCTTTGTGAAGAAGCAAATTATCCCCTGCTGCAAGCCCCCCTAAATGGCCTTTTGCAAGAAAAAGTCAGGAGGGTATACCCACCAGTGTCTGTAAGTATTGCCGGACCGCCAGCCAGAAGGCAGCAATCTGTGGACAAGACCATAGGCTATGCGCCAGAGAATTTTCAACCCGGTGATGTTTTAGACATTTAGGCACACCCAAAATGAAAGGCCTGCTTCTGGGAAATATAATCTCTGTGGAGAACTCGAAATTGACATTCCTGGAGCTCAGCACTTGGCACCACCCTGGGAATCAGCTGCACCAAAGGAGACAAAGATGCCAACTGAGGCCAGCTACCCAAATCCCGAGTCCATAAGGACAAGAGCTGCTGGTAGTCCCTCTGAGGTTGCAGAACCACCAGCCTACGGTGATATTGAGACACCGAAAGCCAGTTCCAATGGGCATCAAGAAAGAAATCCTGCAGAGTATCAAAAAAATATCAGAGAATACCCGGGCAGGGGAACTATATAATGAGAGAACTGCCAATAGGCAAAGTGATCAGTAGCACTCAAGGACCAGGATACCTGAGAGCCGGAAAGGGAGAAAGACGGCCCTCAGCCGTAAGAAAATGCCCCAAGCTGCAAAGTCCCTTCTGAGCCCAACGTTTAAAGACAATATTATCCTGACCACTAGAGGTAAGAGGACCGTACTGAAAGGAAAGTGACCCCAAAATGCAGAGAGACACCTCCAAGCATGGTGGAGTGGCCCAACCAAACAGCTACGCGCCCCAGGGCCCAACTGTCACTTCCCATCCCAGTGCAAAAGTTAGATTAAAGCCCAAAGAAAGAAAGAATCCTTTTCCAGCGCTACGTCATATGGAAATATTTTAATACTTAGGTTGCCTGTACAGTATCTTCTTTTGGCCATGTAAACAGTGATATTTTGGCAGCACTAACCAAAAATCCTGAGGTTACTAGCAACCATAAACCTTAGCATTTTTGGTAGGTTGCCAAATGGTCATCTTGCTGCAGCTCTGCTAGCCTTTAGTAAGGGGATGAGTTACCAAAGATTAGGTACATCTAATATAGATAATATGTTCTATCTGTATTAGTTGTACTTAATAGAGCTGCGGTGACGAGTCAAAAGCACCGGCACAATCGCACACCGACAAAGCCGCTCAGACAAATGCGCGCAGGAAGTCAGCGTGCCAGATTAAAACTTAACTTTAAAGTGCTCTGAAGGTTTTTTTGGGGAGGAACCCCCACTTTACTTAGAAGTGTTGCCGCTGCCATGGGGGAGACCCCCTCACTTAGAGAGGAAACTGTAATTTTTCCCTAAAAAAGAGGGAAAAATTACACTTTCCTCTGTAATGGGAGGGTTCTCCCCTAAAAACCCCCAACGGCAGCAGCAACACTTCTAAGTATAGTGGGGGGTTCCCCCCCAAATAAAACCCTCGGAGTGTTTTAAAGTTAAGTTTTAATCCAACGTGCTGACGTCCTGTGCGCATTTGTCTGAGTGGCTTTGTCAGCGTGCGGTTGTCCCACGCGCTTTACTCTGTGTTCCTAGAGCTGCAGGCCAAGAACCAGGATATCACTGTTGCTCTTTGAAATCCATTGAATCAGGATGATGAAAATACCTATTGTACCTGAATGAAACTTGCCTTAAGCTATTACTGAAAAAGGTGTGATCTAAATCCAAAATCCAACAGACATACTGTGAATGGGCCGAGCAGTCATTGTCCTTCACCTCTCTACTCCCAGGTGCTTCTGGTTTTCCAGGCACTGCTTTTACACTTCTATTCTTCACACAACCTTCTTGGTCTCTTGGGCCACCAAAAATCATTCCAGTCATTGCCGTTCCAGTCACTCCGGACCGGATGTGCTGGTAGCCAGTCCCTCTGGTCACCACCAGTCACTCACTCTAGGCCCTACTGGTCACTCTGGTTGCCAGCCTCTCAGGTCCCCACCAGTCCTGGACACCATTGTGCCGGCCTCTTGGCCCCACTGATTCCTTGGATTCTTCCGCTGGTCATCACTGATCTTTTTCACTGGTCTCTCCACCAGCCCCTGTCAGCCTGAACTTCCCCGGTACACTGGTCACAGACCCTCTGGTCATCAGTCTCTCCTCTGCCGCTTTCTGCCCCGACAAAAACAGAAAGTTGTAAATAGTGGCAGAGGAGAGATTTCCGAGTTACTGACAGGCAGCCTGTAGCAGTTGTTGCTGCTGATTCTGAACATTGAAGCCAGCCAGCCAAGAGTGAAGAGAGGGAGATGCAGGAAACATGGGACCCAACCTGCTTCCCCAACACTGGTGTGGAAGGTGGGGCCCTTTGCTATACCCCTGACCCCTTTCCTGTGCCATCCATCCACCATCTGTCCCTCCCACTCTGCCTGCCATCCATCCATGTCTCCCCTCCCCTGCCGTCCAACTCTCCCATTGACCCCAGTGGTCTAGTGGCTTCTTCAGGAGCAGGAAAGAGGCCAACTCTTTCCTGCCCCTGCTACTGCTAGAGCCACACACCATGTTGGTCTGAAGATTCTCAAAATGGCTGCCCAGACTTTATTAGGCAATTGTCTCTTATGTTGATATTATTTTAATAAACATATATGCGAGAGGAAATGACATCACCCACCCAGACGATAAGGTAAAAGGAGACCCTCCATCCCTGAAGTTTGATTTCAAGCACCATATCACTCCTGACTCTGAGCCCCTTTCGTGGTGGCTTAAGTTTCCAAAAAGCTGTAGAGACTCAGCAAATGTTGGCAGCAAGAAGTGAAATAGTGTACTTTAAAGAATTTGCCAACAGAGTGGATATGGTTGAGACACATGTGGCACCAAAGATGATTGTGGCAGGTAATGCAAGTGACAAAAAAATCAAAGAAGGCCATGGCATGTGGTAAAGTGGTAAGTCTGGATCCTGAAATGCTGATACGAGAGAGGACTTTGGGTAGTGATTCTAAGATATGAAAGTCAAAATTTAAGCAGTTAAGAATGGTATAGTAGAGCTGATGAACAATATGAGAATGTGCCAGAGAGTAGAGGAGGTAGAGGAAATAATGTCCCTGTGCCTTAGCCACGATTGGTGACATTTTCTTAAAAATTTCCAGTTTTAATCACCTCTGATCTCCCACCCCTTCTGCCCAACCCATCCATTGGCACACTCCTACTCACCCAAACCCTTCTGCAGGTATTCCCTACCCCCCACTCTCTTGTGTTTAGCAACATCACCCCCTCCCCCACTAAAAAAACATTATCCTTGGGGGTCTAATGGCATTCATCTCCCTCCCATTCCTAGGTACTCCCCCCATTCCTTGGTACTCCCTCCCATCCCTAGGTACTCCCCATTAAGAGGCAGGAATGATGCCCGCTCACTCTTGTCTTCAATGCCACCATCTTCAAAAAAGGAAAAAATTATCTTGTATGGCAAACCCACTCTGATATATATTATCTAAATATTCCCATATACTTAAGAGAAGGTGTATAACACCAGTAATTCAACTATACTTAGGAAGAGACCTCAGTAACGGAGCCCACGTACAGTCGTTTTTCATAGACCGAAATTTCAACCGAAATTTTTAAGTCTACGAAACGCTGGCCACGTTGGTATCACATGATATACGAGCGCTGCTAAAAAATGAAAGTCAAAAGCTAAATAAGAAAGCTAAGTACTTTTTTCAAAAATATTATTGATGAACACCGAATGTTTAACAACAATTTGAAATTAGAAATGTATGAATGATGTCAGTTTGGTCTCTAAAGAGTGAGTGTAGACACCTGACTTATTATATTAGATGAATTATGATCATTTTAAAGTAAAAGTTAAGAGGATGTTTCATTAAATAAAAAAAGAAATAATAAAAAACAAATATTAATAATAAATATCTATACTCTCTTTAAAATATTTATAAGATAGTTAGAATAGAGGATAGAATACACGTGGGAAGGAGACCGATGATTGGAGCAAAGGAGCATACAACCACGTTGAAATTTCGGTCTATGAAAAACGACTGTACGTGGGCTCCGTTACTGAGGTCTCTTCCTAAGTATAGTTGAATTACTGGTGTTATACACCTTCTCTTAAGTATATGGGAATATTTAGATAATATATATTAGTGATTTTCTTCCCATTGGGGGACTCTACTATAGTGTAGTTCACAAACCCACTCTGATACATCTCTCAACCAACCCTTCTACACTGCCCCAGATCTGGTGTAAATTTTCATGCAGTAGCCATATGTCCACAACTTTTTATTTTTTTTTAATTGTATGTGCTGTGGGATAGCAAATTTACTGCATTTGTATGCAATGTGCAGTAAAGATTTCCTCACACGTTAACACACACTAAAACCCTTTCTGCATTACTATCCTGCAGTAATTGTGTGGGAAGCTTTCTGCATCGGCCCCAGAGATTGCGCGCCAAGAGGAGGAAATGAACAGCTAGCTGCACTTCAAGTTACTTCTTCCTCTTGTGCCAACCTAGACCTGATTTTTTTTTTTAATTTGAACAATATAAGTCAAAGCCTTCTCATATGGCATCTTCATTGTAGTATGCAGATACTGGGCCTATCTTTTCTTTTTAAATTCAACAAGATTTTATTAATAAAAGCAAAGCAGTATTAAAAAAAAGCAGAAGTTCTGGAAAATGTATCCAACTGTAAGAAGACAAACAGAGCAAAGCCTAGAAGACAAAGCAAATAACACACTCCATTCATGCAAAATACAGAACAAAAATACAACCTCACCTTTTCTGGTTTTTCACTATAAAATCAGCTCCCTTCCTCCCCACCTATTGGGCCTATCTTTAAAGATTCCTTGACCCCCTAGAGCAGTGGTTCCCAGCCCTGTCCTGGAGGACCACCAGCCATTCGGGTTTTCAGGATAACCCTAGTGAATATGCATGAGAGAGATTTGCATGTAATGGAGGTGACAGGCATGCAAATATGCCCCATGCATATTCATTAGGGTTATCCTGAAAACCTGACTGGCTGGTGGTCCTCCAGGACAGGTTTGGGAACCACTGCCCTAGAGGTATCACCTCTATCCCCGAGAACTTCATTAGTGACTAGTTGTTAGGCTGATATGGCATTTCCTTTCTTTCTCTCCCATGCACATAGACACAATCCGTAAGATGAAGAATGACTTTAAGAAGATGGAGGATGAGATGGACTGCCTGGCAACCAACATGGCAGTGATCACGGAATTCAGTGCACGAATCAGCAACACCCTGCAGGACCAGCATGAGCAGATCACCAAGCTTTCTGGTATGGGGAAGTGAGATGGCACAGGATATTGCATTGTGCCTTTATCACTTATGAGACCAGGGTCTGACTTGGAGAAGAAATCATGCTTAGGAGTGTTTCCAGGGCCTGATATGGAGAGGGAGACATGCTTGGGAGTGATTTGGAGAGCTGCCTAGTCAAATTGGAGAGGAAGGATGGGAAGAATGGCCACTTGCTCAAAGGATAGAGAATAATTCCCCTGATCATTCTTATATGCATGCCCCAGTATAGGGCATTGGTCCTGAGAGGAGTGAAAATACTTGCTTTTAAAGCTTGTTTTCAGTATGTGCAGGGTAATTTTATAAAGTTTATTCTAGTCAATAGATGTGTTATTTTGGACAATAGGGTATTCTCCCCATGTTTGCGAGTCATGTAGAAGGAATCTACTCCAGGTTTTCAACTTCTCCTTTTTCTACCAAGGGCTCTGCTGTCCCATTCAGTTTTCCCTTTTGCATGTGAGCCACCTCTCCAATCTGCTGACTATGACGCCCAACTACAAAACATTCAAGAGAGAACTTAAAAACTTTTCTATTTAAGAAATTTGTCAAATGATCTAACTAAACCTGATCGACCCTCCACAGATCCTGACGCATACTGCATCTATTAACCATGTATTCTCCCTGGAAATGCCCAGGCCAAATCTTGTTATAAACCGCCTAGAACTGAAAGGTATTGGCGGGATAGAAGACAGGATCGGCTGGTGACATGCTTACCTGGAGCCAAGATAAAAGATATAGTGAGCCACATCGACAGAATCATCGACAGCGTGGAAGAGGAAGATAGGGCGGTGGTGATCCACTTGGGGACAAACAACGTGAGCAACAGGAACTACAGCAGAGAAAGACTGAAGGACCAGTTCTGTATGCTAGGAGGGAAGCTGAAGACCAGAACACTGAGGGTAGTGTTTTCAGAGATCCTGCCAGTACCCAGGGCCGACGAGAAGAGGCAGACGGAGTTGCAAGCAGTCAACGCGTGGATGAGGCGCTGGTGTGAGGAAGAAGGATTCCACTTCGTGCGCAACTGGACAATGTTCTGGGGGAAGAGCAAGCTATACAGGAAGTATGGACTCCACCTTAGCGGAGACGGAACAAGGCTACTTCCAAGCAACATCAAGAAAGAAATTGAAAAGTTTTTAAACTAGGAAGATGGAGAAAGCCAACAGTCGACCAAGAGTCGATGGTTCGGGAAACGGTATACCCAGAGGATACCGTGCAGGAAGCTATGGCACAAAAAGATAACCTTGACATCATCAGCATCACAGAAACATGGTGGAATGAGGAAAATGTCTGGGACACTGTGCTACCGGGATACAAGCTATACCGCAGAGACAGAGTAGGTCAAAAAGGTGGTGGTGGTGGTGGTGTGCCCTATACATCAAAGAGGGAATTGAGTCTACCAAAGAGAACACACCAGAAATGAAAAATAAGGTAGAATCTCTATGGACCAAAATTCCGTGAATAAATGTAACAGAAACGAAGATAGGCATATACTTCCGACCCCCAGGGCAGTCCGAAGAAGCTGAAGGGGAAATGACAGACGAGATTAAACGCAACTGCAAAGGAGGCAATACAGTTATCATGGGCGACTTCAGTTATCCAGGGATAGACTGGAACCTAGGCACCTCCGGCTGCAGTAGGGAGACCAAGTTCCTGGATGCTGTAGGCGATTGCTTCCTGGAACAACTCATCAAGGAAAATACGAGAGGAAATGCAATTCTGAACTTAATTCTAAATGGACTACGAGGACTGGCACAAGGCATAGAAATAGAAGGGATGCTGGGAAGCAGTGATCATAATATGATCCACTTCAACCTGGACACAGGGGCAAAACATCGATCCAGAACGACGGCCAAGGCACTGAACTTCCAAAAAGGAAATTATGAAGCGATGAGACTTATGGTGGGGAAGAAGATTAAGAAGAGGATAAGCACTGTAAAATCGCTAGAGCAAGCATGGTCCCTTTTTAAGGATACAGTCACCGAAGCGCAAAATCTATATATACTGCGTCACAGTGTTCCCGCTAAGCTGCGCTGGGGTGCGCTGGCGCTCAAAATATTACCTCGCAGCGCACAAGTTTCTCGTCACAGCGCACACAGTGTAGAGCACAGTTCTTCAACCGCCGGTCCGCAAACAAAATCTTGCCGGTCCGCGAAGGATTCGGTCCCCGCCGCAACGAAAGGCCGGCGTCAGCTGACTTGCAACTTCCTGTTGCAGTCGCTGTGCCGAGACTCCTGCCTTCGCCGGGACTCCTGCCTTCCACCGCGTTTGCCTCCTGCCTTGTCTCCGCACCTCCAGACCAGCAGCGGCAGCTGTGTATGCTTTTAACTTCGGCACAGAGCTGCCCCTAATCAATAGTTTAGCGCGGTTTCATAAGGCAGCCTCGGGGCCTTTGCTAGGACGGCCCACATCGCATCATCGAAGCGGGCCGGCTATCAAAGGCCCCGAGGCTGCCTCATGAAACCGCGCTAAACTATTGATTAGGGGCAGCTCTGTGCCGAAGTTAAAAGCATACAGAGCTGCCGCTGCTGGTCTGAACTCTTGGGCCGCTGAAGGAGGGCAAAAAGCAGCTGTCCTGGAGGTTTCCCTTCCTCTCGCCTTTACAGGTTCCTTTTTTCCACCTTTTTTTTTTTCCTTCAAACGGCAACGGGCCCCAGCATCGACATCAATCAAGTAAGTTCCACTGTCAATCAAGCGGTTCTGCTCGGCCAAAGCTTCCCCTGTGACATGAGCCACCCTCAGGGGAAAGAAAGTGACCCACAAAGGTGAGGGGAAGGGGGGCAGATGATTGAAGTTGGGGGGGGGGAGAGAGAGAGAGAGAAGGGGCAGATGATGGAATGGAGGAGATGAGAGAGAGAGAGAAGGGGACAGATGATGGAAGTGAGAAGAAGGGAGAGAGAGCAGAAGGCAGATGGATGTTAGTTGAGAAGGGAGAGCAGATGCTGAATGGAAGTGGGGAAAGAACACATACTGGATGGAAGGAGGAGATAAATAAAGGGGGAAGAAAATAGTAAGATAATGGAGGGGTGAGGGAAAGGGGTGACAAGCTGTGTGTAGACACAGTGAAAAGAGGGAAACGGGACTAAATAGTAAGAAAGAATTTAATTTAGATGGAGGCAGAAAATAGAGAAGGAAGACCAGAGAAGAAAAGGGAAGAGAGAGCAGAGAATGATCAGATCTGAGTGGAGGAAATGAGAAGAGAGATATGCTAAAAACCACAGGGGGGAGGGAAGGATAGAGATGCCAGACCATGAGGGGAACAGAAGGAAGATGATGGATGCTAGACCAAATTGGGGGGTGGGGGGGGGGCAGGAGGAGAGATGGCAGGGAAAGACAGACAGTGAATGGAAGGGGCAGATGCTGGACTGAAGAGACAGAGAAGGTTATCATGCTGCTGTACCGGGCCATGGTACGCCCTCACCTGGAGTACTGCGTCCAGCACTGGTACTTTAAGAAGGACACGGTACTACTCGAAAGGATCCAGAGAAGAGCAACTAAAATGGTTAAGGGGCTGGAGGAGTTGCCGTACAGCGAAAGATTAGAGAAACTGGGCCTCTTCTCCCTTGAGCAGAGGAGATTGAGAGGGGACATGATAGAAACATTCAAGGTACTGAAGGGAATAGACTTAGTAGCTAAGGCAGGGAGAATGAGAGGGCACTCTCTAAAGTTGAAAGGGGATAGATTCCATACAAACGTAAGGAAGTTCTGTGGTAGAAAGCAACATATTTATTTGGCTCATAACTTGCTGGCGCCCGATATTTTTAGCTCACAGTGAAAAAAGTTTGCTCACAACACCCGCCCGCTTAGAGGGAACACTGACTGCGTATCAACAAGGGATCCAAGAGGGAAAAAAAACAAGGAACTGGCTTGCTCACTTTAGCGGTGAAGGAAGCGATCAGAGACAAGACGACTTTATTTAAGGAATGGAAAAGGTCAAAAACGGACAAAAACTGGAAAAAGCCATAAGGTGGTAAGAAGGGCCAAAAGAGACTTGAGGAAAAAATAGCCAAGGAGGCAAAAAACTTCAAGCCGTTTTTTTTGATATATTAAGGGGAATCGACCTGCGAAGGAAGCAGTAGGGCCGTTGGATGACCATGGAATAAAGGGAGTGCTAAAGGAAGACAAAGCCATCACCAACAAACTAAACACATTTTTTGCGTCTGTATTTACCAAAGAGGATATACACAACATACCGGAAGTCAACAGGCTATACGCAGGAAACGAAGACGGGAAACTAACAGGGTTGACGGTCAGTCTAGTAGAGTTATGCAGGCAGATTGATAGGCTTAAAATCGATAAATCCTCAAGACCGGGCCGGAGCAATCAACGGAAGTCAGTGGTAGCCAAGAGGGCGGCGGTGTGTGAGACGCAGTTAAGAGCCGACAGTTGCTGGATTTCCTCATTACCTGGCGATTCCAGAGAAACTTTTCAGCGCTTCCCTCTATGCCACATACGAAGAGGAAAGGGGTGATTAGAGCCGTATCCTCGCCGGCACTAATGTCCACCCCAGCCTAGCAGACTGTCAATCATTTCTTCCCAGCTCTATTGATGATGACGCAAGTATTCGGAGGTTTGGATATCCCGGCGCTGGACATAGGCATGGGAGAGCCTATTGCCCTTTCGGGCCTTGAAACATCTCTCTCACCTCCGCCCTCCCTTAACCCTCCGTGTCCAGCTATAACCGGGGCTCTGGGGCAGGAGATCCATGATCCAAGAAATGGATATGCGGGGTCTCCCAGCGAGGGCACAGTGGCAACGGTAGAACAGCTGATGGCTACAATTAAGAGAACTGAGGAAGTATCAGCTCCCACGGAGGCCTCCCTGAATGATATCTGGCAACTGCTACAACGAATGGAGACTAAGATGACCAAGACCACAGAGGAGGTAACTAATATCACAACCAAACTTGATACCTTAACCAAGACTGTGGATTCAATGAAAACGGAGTTTACAGACCAAGCCAGGCAAACACAGGAAAAAATAACACATTTACAGCAGTTTGAAGCAGCTACAATTAAGGATAATACATTGATTCATAGGAAACTTGAACAGATAGAAAATTATAATCGTCGGTTAAATCTTCATTTCTTTAATTTTCCTTTGGCTCCAGGTGTATTACCTATTGATTTTCTTAAGAGGTATCTATCTGAGAATTAAAAAATTTCCCTTAATAATATTCCTCCAATTAATAAAATATATTACCTGCCAAATAGAAAGGATGTACAAAAGGATTCAGGGAAAAAAAAATGGTCAAGGGACTCAGATTGATTTTGATAATGTGTCTTTACTTCTTGAACAAACTCTAACAGTTGACATGGAAGGAGCTACTCTTTTGGTGTCCTTTGTTTTTGAACAAGATGCCAATATTATTTTGAAACTATACTTTAAGAACTCCCAGAAATTATTTGGAGGCCAGAAAGTATGAATATATCCCTATGTTTCTAAAACTACTCAGGAATGAAGAAAGAATTTCCTCTCTCAACGTCAAGAGACAATTAAATTAGGTGCTACATTTCTTCTTGCCTATCCCTGTAAGTGCCTGGTTAGGTACTTGAGTGTTAAATATACATTTTATTCTCCATAACATTTGAAGCAGTTTCTAGATATTAAGAAAATCATCAAGGAATGAGTGGAAAAAGGGACTTATTGAATATATTGGTCATTGATTCACACTAAGCTTTACTGCAAATGATATGTAATTAATTTCTCGCTTAATATGTTTGACTACCCTTATTGAAATCATGGTCTAAGAAAGGGGATTAAGATTTGGTTATATTGTAAGAATTTTTTTTTCTTTTTTCCTTTGAAATATTTTCCTTCTCTGTGTTTCATGTACCAAGATGTTCTTGTGAATTTTATTAGAAAATTATAAATAAATAAAATTTTTAAAAAATCCTCAGGACTGGATGGCATCCATCCGAGGGTAATCAAGGAACTGAAAGGGGCTATAGCTGAACTGCTCCAACTAATAGCCAATTTGTCAATCAAATTGGGAAGGATTCTGGAAGACTGGAAAGTGGCGAATGTTACGTCGATCTTCAAGAAAGGTTCGAGGGGAGAACCGGGAAACTACAGACCGGTGAGTCTGACCTCTGTACCGGGAAAGATGGTAGAGGCGCTGATAAAAGACCGCATCATTGATCACCTAGACCAGGGATGGGCAACTCCAGTCCTCGAGGGCTGGAATCCAGTTGGGTTTTCAGGATTTCCCCAATGAATATGCATGAGATCTATTTGCATGCACTGCTTTCAATGCATATTCATTGGGGAAATCCTAAAAACCCGACTGGATTCCAGTCCTCGAGGACCGGAGTTGCCCATCCCTGACCTAGACAGACACAATCTGATGAGGACCAGCCAGCACGGCTTCAGCAAAGGAAGATCTTGCTTGACGAACTTGCTGCACTTCTTCAATGGCATAAACAGGCAGATAGACAAGGGTGACCCAGTCGACATTGTATATCTGGATTTTCAGAAGGCGTTCGACAAGGTCCCGCATGAACAACTACTTCGAAAAATTGCGAGCCATGGAATCGAGGGTGAAATACTTACGTGGATTAAAAACTGATTGGCAGATAGGAAACAGAGAGTGGGGGTAAATGGACAATACTCGGACTAGAAAAGCGTCACCAGTGGAGTGCCGCAGGGTTCGGTGCTTGGACTCGTGCTCTTCAACATATTTATAAATGACCTGGAAATTGGTACGACGAGCAAGGTGATTAAATTTGCAGACGATACAAAGTTATTCAGAGTAGTGAGGACACAGAAGGAATGTGAAGACCCGCAATGTGACATAAACACGCTTGAGAAATGGGCTGCGACATGGCAAATGAGGTTTAACGTGGATAAGTGTAAGGTGATGCATGTCGGTAAGAAAAATCTTATACATGAATACAGGATGTCCGGTGCGGTACTTGGAGAGACCCCCCCAGGAAAGAGACTTGGGAATACTGGTCGACAAGTCAGTGAAGCCGTTTGCGCAATGCGCAGTGGCAGTGAAAAGGGCAAACAGAATGCTAGGAATGATTAAGAAGGGGATCACAAACAGATCGAAGAAGGTTATCATGCCGCTTGCGGGAAGGGATTGAATACCTAGCATACTGAATCCTCCAGGGACTAACAGAATGAAGATTATCAAAGGTGACAACCTAATCTTCCATTCTTAGAGCTGATGCAGGCTGCAGCACCTTCAGAGAGCATGTCACAATAAGTATTACAGCCTATGGGTAAAATCGGGGTGTCTGAAAATTCTGCCACTTCCTATAATGTCCCTCACTTCTAAAATTCTGTTTTCTGAGCCTTTACTTTTATATCAGTAATTTTTGAGCTGGTTTTTTTATGCTAAAATGCTGCTACCACGGCCATCTTGGATTTCCCAAATTTTTTTTTTTTTTTTCAAATTTTTTTCAAAGTTCTTTAGAAGCCTGCAATGGTCTCCACTTCCACTAAAGCATGGGAGACTTTTCAACATTGGTGCACAACAGAAAAGGTGGTTCTGTTTAGTGCTCCAATCTTTGTGGTGCTGGCTTTCCCAAGTGGCGAGGCTCTCATGTTCAGAGCCCCTGGCTTCTCATCCAGACATAGCCAGACATAGCTCAAGGGTTCTGCTGCACAAGGGATGGGAGGGACGGAAGGATAGAAGCTGGGCAAGGGTTCTGCTGCACGAGGGATGGGAGGAAGTTATAGAAAGATACTGTAGAGGGAAGGCACAAGGGGATGGGTGAGAGGGGAGGAAAGATACTGTACATGTGGGGGGGGAGAGAAAGGAAAGAGGGACAATTGGTTGGAGGAGAGGAAGGGAGAGATGATCATTGTGCATGAAAAAAATAAGCCCTACCCCGAAAATAAGACCTAATGCGTTTTTTGGGCCCAAAATTAATATGAGGCACGGTCTTATTTTCGGGGAAACAAGGTATATTCAGATCAACTTATATTTGAGTAAGCGTGTACAGTAATATGTGTGCATCAACCTTTGTGCTCTAAAGGGCTAGTTCTTGGAGGTTGTTTTATTAAAGCATATAGGCTTAAAATGTATGCATTTTAGACTTTTCACATCATCATCCTGATATAAAATTAGGCCCCTAATGTTAGTGGGTACTTACAGCTCTTTCTCTCTCTATCTCGCCATCCCTCACTTCCCTGAATTTCTAGGGGTGCACACATTACTTCGCAAGCTGCAGTTTCTCTTTGAGCTCCCAGCCCGCCTTAACAAGTGTATCGAATTAGAGGCCTATGGGCAAGCAGTGCGCTACTATGGCAAGGCGCGTTCTATCCTGCACCAGTATCAGCACATGCCGTCTTTCCAGGGCATCCAGAATGACTGTCAGAAAATCATGGCCTCTCTCTCCCAGCGACTGCGAGAGAAATTCAGGTATTGTTTTTTTCATTTAGTTCACACTTCTTCAGTAGTTTAACTTGAGCTGCAGTCTGATACAGTAAGTATTTTCCTGTCCCCAGAGGGCTGACAATCTTAAGAAGAACATTCATTAAGAGCTAGCATGTGCTAATGCTGTTAAGTGTTATCTGCCACAGGGTCCATTCTATTCTTATGGGCAGGTAACATGTAATAAATGCATTAGCGCACACTGATTATTAGTAAATGACACCCTTAGATTGTACCTGACAATGGAGAATTAAGTAACTTGCCCAAGGTCACAAGTAATGTCGTTGGCTCTCATCTGCTGCTTTAACCATTAGGCTACTCCCTAGGGATGTGCATTTGGTTTGATAGCTCCCCTCAAAAGAAATCCTCATTCATATCATGCATAGTGGAGAGGGAACAGTGGAATGGATGAAGAACAAAAGTAAGTGTAAACCTCCTCTTTTCTTTCTATTTAAACTATAGTACTTTATTTTGAGGACTATTTCTTTAATGTTTTTATAGACTGTGTACTATATAGGATCCGAGTTACATACAAATTCAACTTAAAAACAGTTTAAAAAATGGAACTCGTTCTTAATCCGGGGACTGCCTGTACACTGCTTAGATAACTATTTTATTGCAATATATTAAAATTGAACTGTGAACTGAACTGACAACATCATGCTAAAGTTGTTGGGTTTTTGTTTTCTCAGAGATGGTGGCTCCAGCGCCCAAGCTTTGGCAGAGTGTGTGGAGTTACTGCTCCAGCTGGATGAGCCTGCAGAGGAGCTGTGTGATGAGTTTCTCTCCCATGCTCACTCACGACTAGAGGAGGAGCTGGCAGCACTGCAGAAGGATCTGGAACTGCCTGCAACCTCCATTACTGGACCATCACCACCTAGTGACATTCTGGACTTTATTGATCGGGGCTGCAACGGCTTTGTCAGCAGCCTGTGCCTGGTAATTGCCTCCTACCAGGACTTGTTTATCAATAACCCATCACAGGAGACCCCACGAAGCTACGGCATTGCACACATGGCCCAAGAGAAACTTGTCACCTTTGTAAACAACCTCACCAGCCACTATTTCAGCATGGTTGAGAGGCGCCTCCAGTTGGAACGGGGGCTAGGTGACAACTCACTCTTGGTGCGAGCCTTGGACCGCTTCCATCGACGCCTGCAGGCCTTGGCCAAGCTCCTGCCTACCTCAGATGTGGCTACTGCTGGGACAGAAATTGTGGTTCGGGCTGCCGAGGAGCGCGTGCGGCAGTACCTGCAAGCACTACGCTGCTTCTTTTTGGACTGCTTGACAGATGTTCGACAGGCCCTGGCCGCTCCTCGCCTGGCTGGCAAAGACAGTCCAAACCTGGCTGAACTGCTGGCCAGTGTCTCAGCTTCCATCCTCAACCAGATTAAGTCTGTCCTGACATACGTACACCTCTTCACGGCCAAAGACATCACCTTCTCTAATAAGCCCTACTTCAAGGTAATGCAGCTCTAGTTGTGTAACCTTATTCTTCTGGGCACTCTGTGTGAGATTTGTTTGCTCATGGGTCCTCTACTGGACTGCTAGAATACACAAGCTATGGAATTATTGTGGGGAAAAAGTGTTCATGGGGAGTTAGCATAACTTGACTTAAAACGGTTTAGACACATTTTTGGAGGAAAAGTTTCAAGTTTATTAAAAAAAAAATTTAAACCGCTTAATTCCTTAGTGAGGAGCTACAGCACAGCCCCGTGAGGAAGGAGACGGAGCTGAAAACGTTAGATGATGTCTTCTACACAACTCACAGTTAGAGAGGAAAATAACCTACTAGTCAAGACTGATGTACCTTTGTACCAGAAATAAGATTTATCAAAGTAAGAACCTCATCTTTCCATAGCACTTTCTCCAATCCATTATAACAGGTTACAATTTTGACTTAGTATACCTGCAATGACTTTACTCTTTAATCAAGTAACACTTGGCTGGACATAAGATTTTTGGACCTAAGTTATCCAGTCATCAGGGTGGAATATTCAAAAGTAACATTTAGTCTGATTAGCCCCTGATGTTAACTGGACACTATGGGGGTGTTTTTGGTTTATTTGTTTTTTATATTAACTCCTCTGCTTTTATATCTCTTCCTCTGCACTTTGAACAGATGGCATTTACTTTCTTAGACACCCTTTAGGTTACCCTACAGTGCACAAGCAAGCTGATCCAGTCCTGATTTTACTCCATTCCATACTGAGATTTGCAGTTTTTGCTTTCCTTGTTTGTTCAAATTTTCCCACAAACAATTGGGTTTTCTTTATGTACCTGTGTTTGCTCTTAGGGTGAATTTTGTAGCCAGGGAGTGCGAGAAGGCCTCATTGTTGGTTTCATCAAGTCCATCTGCCAGACAGCACGGCAGTTCTGTGAGACAGCAGGAGACCGTGGGGGATCCACACCACCAGCCCTGCTTCTGCTGCTGTCCCGCCTCTGCCTGGACTATGAGACAGCTACCATCAGCTACATTCTGACCCTGACAGATGAGCAGTTTCTGGTGCAGGTGAGACTTTTCCATCTCTGCCACATGCCTTTAGTGCTGAGGGATGGCTCCAAGTTTTGATGCCCAAGACAGGCATGGAACATGGGCCCCCATATTTCTTCACTGCACTCAGGCCCAGAGCAGAAAGCTAAGCCAGGCATGAAACCAGGTTTTTGTCTTTGCAGTGCAGTATTTGGTCACCTTGCTGCAATTAATATAATAATAATAACTTTATTCTTCTATACCGCCACAGTCGAATGACTTCTAGGCGGTTCACATCGAAGAAGGCTGGACAATCAGTGAATTACAGAATGCAAGAAGTGAGGGTACAACTTATTACATAAGAAATAGATAAAAGGAAAATATGAATCTTAAGTATGTAGTGTAGATCTCTTGTATGCAACCCAAGGAATAAAGCTGGACAATCTGCAAATTTTAGAATAGAGCTGGACAATAAGGCGAATTGCAGAATGAAGCGAATTACAGAATAAAGCTGATTACAGAATAAAGCGAAATACTGGATAAAGCGAATTACAGAATAAAACTGGACAGTCAGCAAATTACAGAATGCAAGTAGTGAAGGTGCAACTTATTAACAAGAAATAGTTAAAAGGAAAATATGAATCTTAAGTATGTAATTTAGGTCTCATGTATGCAACCCAAGGCTTGAGTTATCTGTTATTTATTTATTTGGATTCATTAACTGCCTTTTCATGAAGAGATTCACCCAAAGCAGTTTACAATACAATGAATAGTAATCAGGTACTCTTAAGTATTTTTCCTTATCTGTCCCTGAGGCTTATAATCTAACTGTGGTACCTGGGGTAATGGAGGGATTAAGTGACTTGTCCAGAGTCACAAGGAGCAGGCTGGGATCAAACTCACAACCTCAGAGTTAGTGGAAGGGGGGTCACTATTGCTTACTGTCTCATGTTCTGTTGCAGGATCGCTCACCAGTGACAGCTGTGACCAGCCTGTGCAGTGAGGCTCGTGAGGCCGCCCAGAAGCTGCTGAATCACTACGTAAAGGTACAGGGCTTGATTGTTTCACAGATGCTGCGTAAGAGTGTGGAGACACGGGACTGGATCAACACAATTGAACCGCGCAATGTCCGCGCTGTCATGAAGCGAGTGGTGGAAGACACAACCTCCATCGATGTGCAGGTGAGAGCTACAGGTATCAATCCTTCTGCATTCAGTTGTCTTTAATCCCACTGGTCTCTCTTACGTTGTAGGTTTGTTTCTTTAATTCCTCATTCTGCAAGTGGATCTTAGCTAAATTAAAAATGCTCATAGTTTAGCTAATAAAGTTCAAGATCTGCAAGCCCTAAGGATGGAAGCTGTCTTGGATATAGTTGTTAACACAGAGACATAGTGCAATGATTCCCATGAGTGGGATGTAACCATACCTGGATATAACCTTTTTAGAAAAGCAGCTGTAATACATGGGTCCTGAGGATTGCAGGAAGCATTATACTACTACTATCATTAAGCATCGTCATTTCTATAGCCTTGCTAGACATACCCAGTGCTGTACATAAAAACATTCAAGAGACAGTCCCTGCTTAGTAGAGCTTACAATCTAATGAACAGGCAAATAGGACAAGTAGGGGGCAAGGGTTCTGCTGCACAAGGGATGGGAGGGAGGGATAGAAAGATACTGCACAAGGGGATGGGGGAGGGGGGAGGAAAGATGCTGTACATGTAGGGGAGAGAAAGGAAATAAGGAAGAATTGGGGTGGTGGAGAGGAAGGGAAAGATGATCATTGTACAAGACCTATCCAAAAAATAAGACCTAGTGCCTTTTTGGGGCCCAAAATGAATATAAGACAGTGTCTTATTTTCAGGGAAACAGTAGATGTGATGGATTGAAAAAGGTTTGCAATGTGGATGTGCTGCGTATAGCAAGGTAGAGCCAGTGCTAGTGTAAATGTTATGAAAAGTGTGACGTGGATACTGATTTGTGATGCTAATAAAAGGTATTGATGTACTTTGTGTATGGAACCAGTGCTAGTGAAAATGTTATAGGAAGCTTGATGTGGATGGCTGTGTACCTCATCTAAAGTGACAAACGTACGGTGCACATGCTTATATTGATGCCCCAGCATTGGGGAAGTGAAGTCAATGCCGGACAGAGTTCTACGGTCTGTGTCCAGTATGTGACAACACAGATCAGGATAGGCTGGAGTTAGCTTTGACGGCAACTCCAGCAGTGGGACTGTGTAGCTGATGGACGGACTTCTACAGTCCACGTCCTTATAAGGCAAGACGGATCAGGAGCAAGTATGTGTATTTTATACTACATTCATATCATCTGAGTACAGTCTTGGGGGGGAAGGGAACTTAGCAAGTAAAATGAATAATTACTAGGTTGTTGGTTTAACATTGCATTTATAATGAATGTGACTGTTAGACAAACTGGATGAACCATGCAGGTCTTTTCTACCATCATTTACTATGTTATTTTGTGCAAGCCTCTATAACATGTCCTCTCTCATAGGTGGGTCTCCTGTATGAAGAAGGAGTAAGGAAAGCTCACAGCAGTGACTCCAGCAAAAGGGCATTCTCTGTTTATAGCAGCTCTCGCATGCAGACTCGTTACGCACCCAGCTACACCCCCAGGTAATAGGGTCTCTCCTCTTCTGCTGAATTTACTTGTTCCCACACTTCTAGCTTTTGATTATCTCCTGAGTACCACTGGCTTCCTCAAGACAGGAATGATTTGCTGGCTCTGATTATTTCAGTATGCATAAGAAATTCTACATAAACATCAGTTCAGCTTCCTTTCAGAACTATAGCACAGGAGGGGGAATCATTTTGAAAAATATTGCATAAACAATTCAGTTTTTATCAATTTCCACAGCAATACACCTTGAATTGCTATCATGGGTTGATGATAACTCCCTAATCTAAACAATGTTGCTCCTCGGATCGCAATTTCCTAATTGGTTGATACGTATTGAAAAGACGTCTAACTGCTATCGATTGTTTCGTATGTAGTGACTTGTAAATCAAGCAATGCACTTTAAACTCGATACGAGCAGAAACCGGTAGCCAATGCAACTGAATCAGAATTGGTGTTATATGCTCAAACTTTGTAGCACCAACAATTAATCGTGCCGCAGTGTTTTGTACTAATTGCAGTGCCCGAACTACGTATTTCGGCAGACCTAGATATAGGACGTTGCAGTAGTCTAAAATCGGTGTCAGTATTGCATTTAACACTCTGAAAATCACCTACTGGCAGAAAATCTCTTAATTTTTGAAGTAGCTGCAACTTGAAGAAAGCTCGTGACACCACTGACTTTATCTGTGATTTGAATGACAGCCTGGAGTCCAGAGTGACCCCTAGATATTTGCATGTATGGGAGATCGAAACTTCTACATTATCCAAAGTCAATACCGATGAAAATAGCTCCAGTTGCCTTGAATGACCAAGACATAACACGTATTCAATTTCAAATGGTTATTGTTCATCCATTTCTTGATGATCCTAAAACAGTAATCCACCTCACCAATGGCATAGAGCATTGAGTCTGTTACTGACACTAAGACCTGGATGTCATCAGCGTATAGCTTATAACTTGCTCCTAATTCCTGTAGCTCACAACTCAATGGAAGCAAATAAATGTTAAACAGCACAGCAGACAATGCAGACCCCTGGGGTACTCCACAGGTCTGCATGGCCCAGCTCAATTGGCTTGACCCTACCTCTACACAGAACATTCTTCCATCTAAAAAAAGAGGTAAACCATTGCAATACTGTGCCACTAATTCCTAAATCTTGTAGTCTCTCTAGCAAAATCTGATGTACCACCATGTCAAACCCTGCAGAAATATCTAAAAAGGTCATCAGAAAAGCTTCTCCCCTATTCAATCCTCTATAAATCGTATCTAGAGTAGAGGTCAACTGGAGCGCCATGGAATGATGAGAATGAAAGCCAAACTGACCACAGTTCAAAGCATCCGACTTCTCAAGAAACTCCTGAAGTTGAAAAAGCACTACTTTTTCAAGTACCTTTGCAAAAAAGGGCAATGATAAAGTGGGGCATCTACTTTGGTTTTCAAATCACCTGTTTTAATCAACCTTGTCACCAAATTTAAAATAAATGGAGCAATCCTTCCCAAATTGTCACAAAAACTCCTAATGGACACGGGTCCAAAGAACATGTGATCCTGTTCAACTTTTTAACAATGGTCGTCATATTTTCAAAACTTTAACTTTTCCTATCTAAATTATTCTCTCCTCTCACCTACACTCAAAATTAATTACTGCTGCCTCTGTGTTCACTGTGCATCATCAGTGTCGGAGGTGCTTCAAAACTAAAATGGCTGCCCTTCTCTTACCATTTTATTGCTCTGTAAACTTTTAAATATTTGTTATTCTCAAAGAAAGCTTTTGAAAATGATCAAAATAACAGTGTATGCAGCTTTGCTTATGATAGAAACATAGAAACATAGAAATTGACGGCAGAAAAGGGCCATAGCCCATCGAGTCTGCCCATACCAATGACCCACTCCCTGATTCTTACTCTCCTAGAGATCCCACATGAATATCCCATTTTCTCTTGAAATCTAACACGCTGCTGGCCTCAATCAATGATGATGGTAGTAGTGCAGATGGGAATGGGAGTGGTAGTGTATGGCGCGGTTAAAGCTACAGCCTCAGCACCCTGAGGTTGTGGGTTCAAACCCATGCTGCTCCGTGTGACCCTGGGCAAGTCACTTAATCCCCCCATTGCCCCAGGTACATTAAATAGATTGTGAGCCTGCCGGGACAGATAGGGGAAAATACTTGAGTACCTGAATATTAATGTAAACTGTTCTGAGCTGCCTTGGGAGAATGGTATAGAAAATTTAATAAATAAAAGATAGCCCGATTCCCACAGTTGCTGTTTTTTCTTTCTTTTGCCCTGGCATTTAGTGCTCCTATGGACACCAACCTCCTGAGTAACATCCAGAAACTCTTCTCCGAACGGATCGACATCTTTAGCCCTGTGGAGTTCAACAAGGTAAAGCTCTGCAAAATAGTAAGAATTCCTTTTAGTCATATGGATATCGCCATCTCTTTAAATGCAGCCATTCAGTTTTTCACCTTAATCCATATATACATCGGGTTGTCTACTGCA
Source organism: Geotrypetes seraphini (assembly GCF_902459505.1). Lineage (NCBI taxonomy): Eukaryota > Metazoa > Chordata > Amphibia > Gymnophiona > Dermophiidae > Geotrypetes > Geotrypetes seraphini. The sequence continues at coordinate 68,669,783 of NC_047091.1, read as the reverse complement.
GGAATGGGAATAGGGCCTTTTTACCACCCCATGGAAGCAGTAAAGGGTCTTGCTTCCCCGGTCAAAAAAAAAAAAATTGCACCCGGATTGGCATCTCAGCGAGTCCAGCAGCCCCCTCCCCCATTCGAGTGTTCTTAGCACAGGCCATGATGGCTTTATTCAACATTAACTGCATTGTACCAAAGAGAGCTTCTTTCTGGAGTTTATAAGTAGGTATCACTTCAGAAAAAACTATAATTTGAACCAAAGACTTAAGCCCTTCTAGCTTCTGGAAAGCTCTCTGAGCTTCAGATTTGTTGGCCAGGTAGATTAAAATATCAGCAGTAGAATCCTTACTCTCTTCTCTGACCGCATTCAGTATTTTGTGGGTATTCTTTCTAGCAGAGGATCTTGGAAAGCATTTCACTTGGTTGGTACCCATGAACTGTGTTCCCAAGTTAATGCCTCTGATAATGAAATCCCCTAGCAGCAAATATTTTCTGCTTTGGGGATGTCTTTTGGATTGAGTTACATTCTTTGTTTCTGGCTTCACCTCGATACTACTTTTCTGAGCATTATAATGCTCCACTGCAGCAAACAAATGATTTAAGGGCAACTGTTAAAGGGGAGAATGTATCTGTGTAACAGTTCATAATTTATCTGTGCTTACTATGACCTATCACTTTTTGAGTTGCTTTATTCTCTTGTGGCAGCGATAGTGGTAAATTGGTTAGGAACTATGTAGTCCTGGAAGCTCCTCTAATTGCAGCCAATTCCTTTTTGAGTTTGTTGAGCTTTAAGCGTAATAAGGGGGTAATTAGTGTGCAGGGGCCACCTACAGTGCAGGGGAACAAATGGGTGTGTAATGGAATTTCTTTAGCACTCGGAACTTATAATTTACGTTCCCCAAGATCTGAATTCTAGCCCTTCACCAGCACTGATAATGGGTCAACAATATTGAATAGGTCATCTGGGTCACAGGTTAGTGTCCATAACCCATGATAAAATTATATTTATTTATTGATTTGCCTGCTTCCTTGAGCTTGCCTTGATGATCACTATATAGCAGGGGTCTCAAAGTCCCTCCTTGAGGGCCACAATCCAGTCGGGTTTTCAGGATTTCCCCAATGAATATGCATTGAAAGCAGTGCATGCACATAGATCTCGTGCATATTCATTGGGGAAATCCTGAAAACCCGACTGGATTGCGGCCCTCAAGGAGGGACTTTGAGACCCCTGCTATATAGTGTGCTTGTGGCTTGGCCCTCCTACAATGCCATTGGGCTGTGGCGGGGAAGTGGAGTGTTGCTGTTGGATGCCTGAGCTCTGCTGCCTGCTTCAGAACTTAGCTGCCTTTGGCTGTGGGGAGACAATTTACAGCGGATCCACAAAGCTGCTGTGGGAAATGCCTGCCCAACTTAGCCGCGTCCATGGGAAGAAAGAAAACCATAACGAGATGACTGAGCAGACACAGCCCAACCCCGATGCAGACTCCCCAGTAAAAACAAAACACCAGTTTTGTGCACTGATGGCTGAGTGCAGCTGTGCAGGACTGGACTGACTGCAGGTAGGAATACGATTGGGTGGGCCTGGGCCGTCCAGCCCTGTGTGTAAAAGTAGTGAAATATCAGTCAAGATGTCTAAGAGTGACGGTAAACCATCTCAATCGTGGCCGTCAGACAATGTTATTTGAATTGGTTCTGTTGTTCTGAAAGAAAATGCAGATGGCAAACCAAATGTTGGAAAACGTTCAGATTGGTTGAAACCACAAACTGTGAGCAGATATTTGACTGGATGGCCTGCATGAATTATTCGAGTTGTCTACTGTTTAAATCAAGGTCAAATGAAGGATTGATTAAACGGTATGGAACAAAAAGATATGACAGATCATATGAAGTCATGTTCTGTTGCCAGACTAGGCAAGCAAACACTGATCGGTTTATGAGAGAGGTTCCTGGTACAAATATTTTACCAGGGGTTAGAGCTGATGTAAAGTGTGCTGAACTGCGTCTAGTTGTTGAGGCTGGACTATTGTTCTTTGTCGTTGAGCGTTCGAGTTTGAAATCATAGAACATAAGAATAGCTTTAGTGGGTCAGACCAATGGTCCATCTAGCTCAGTATCCCATTTTCATGGAGGCCAATCCAAGTACCTGGCAAAAGCCCAAACAGTAGCAGCATCCCATGCCACTGATCCAGGGCAAGTAGAGGCTTCCCCCATGTCTGTCCTGACAACAGACTATGGACTTTTCCTCCAGGAACTTGCCCAAACCTTTTTTTTTTTAAAAAACCAGCTACGTTAACCGCTCTCACCACATTCTCTGGCAATGTAGTCCAGAGCTTAACTATTGTCTGAGTGAAAAATATTTCCTCCTTTTGGTTTTAAAAGTATTACTCTGTAACTTCATTGAGTGTCCCCGAGTCTTTGCAAATCTTGATCCATGGTGCAGAAGTTGAGACAAGTACAATAATCATTTTCAGTCACTTTTGTTCTGATTTGGAAGGACTGGAGAAAAAAATAGCAGATAAATGCACATAGACTTTTTCTAAGTGTTTGAAAAATATTGTTATGCTTTATACAGTACCAATAACTTGAGTATCCAGGTACACACTAGAACATAGAGCCGATGATGAAATGAGAGATTATGAGAGAGAAGCAAACCCACCTCAAGTGACTTGAGGTGGGTTTGCTTCTCTTCTCTCTCTCAACCTCACTTTGACCCCCTGAAGTGGTTGGATCTCCATTGCAAGACATTTCCATTGTTATCAGACATTGCTAGATGACTCTATGTAATTCCAGCGTCTTCCACTGAGGTGACGGGATAATCGCGCGTCAGACACCAGTGCGCCGACAATCCAGCGCTGACAATTCGGCGCAAGAAAGAAGCGCGCTGCGGGAAAACTTATTTTTAAAGAGCTCCGACGGGGGGTGTGGGAGAAAATGGAACTTTTCTCTATAATGGAGAGTTCCAACCCTTCCAACCCCCTCCCCAACAGCAGCGCGAACACTATACAGTAAAGTGGGGGGTTCCCCCCAAACACTCCCCGTCGGAGCTCTTTAAAAATAAGTTTTCCAAATGTGTGCTTTCTTGCGCCAAATTGTCAGCGCTGGATTGTCGGCGCGCTGGTGTCTTGCGCACCACCAACTATGAACCTCCACTGAATGTGAGAGACACTTCAGCGCATTCAATGCTCGACACATAATTTGATCACAATACAGCAGCATGTATCCTGAAACTGTCGAGGCTATTCCGGTCATGCATGAGAGGTAGAAAAATAAGCTGATCAAGTGATTTGGGAAGTGACTGGCTCAGGCAGACAATACATGTAATATTTATTTATTTGTTCTTGCAGGGGAGCTCAGATGACAGATCCACTTTGCACTTGTATCCAGCATATAACAACAATAATACATAGTTACTACAAATTTAATACAACATATTAACCAGATCTCTAACCTACTGATAACCACCCCAGACTACAAGATATTCAGAAAAGAATTAAAAACCATACTCTTCAAGAAATTCCTGAAACAATCCTGACAAATGATCCACTCTTTACAACTCTTGAAATGACAAATGTTCTTCCATCGTACAACCAGAAAAACGACAAATGATCTTCCTTAGTTTCCCTTTCTTCCTAAATTTCTACCTACTCCTCTCCACTTTTTACCATTCAAATACTGACAAATGTTCTACTCTTTACAACTCTAGTAATGACGAAGGTTCTTCCATTGTAACCCCCCTTTCATAAATCTTTTGTAATCCGCCTTGAACCGCAAGGTAATGGCGGAATAGAAATCTCTAATGTAATGTAATATTAAAATACATGCATGTAAACTAAATACTAGAGAATGACACGGTGGCGGTTACCCGCGGCTAGCCAAAACGGGGAATGAAAAATAACAGTCGCTGCGGGGACGGGGACAAGTCCATTCACCGCCCGTGGAGCGGTGAATGGTCTTGTCTCCGCAGTGAGGCATTAAGGATCGCGCGGTCAGCCACCGCCCGCCCGTAGCGTTTAGCCAGCTCCCTCCCTCCACCTCACCTTAAATTCTGAGTTTGCCGGCTTCCTTTTTCCTGAGCCGCACGCGTTCAAAAAGCCGTGCACGCGCGGCTGTGCAAGTCCATCAAGCTTCTCCTCTGACGCAACCGGAAACAGGAAGTTATCCCAGGACAAGCAGGCAGCATATTCTTGACTGATGGGTGACGGCACCGACGGAGCCCCGGTACGGACAATTTTAGAGTGATTGCACTCTAAGAACTTGGAAAGTTCTAGTAGGCCGCACCCCGCACGCGCGAGTGCCTTCCCGCCCGACAGAGGCGCGCGGTCCCCAGTTTCTTAGTTTCCGCGGAGCTAAGAAAACGCGTTTTCTTCAACGGCTGTTGAAGACATTTTTCATATCGCCTTCCCGCTCGCGTAAACCCTTAAGGAAATATTGTTTCCTTCATTTTCTTTTTTTTTCTTTTCTTTAAAAAAAAAAAAAAACAACTTTTTTTTTTTTTTTTTTCACTTCTTTCAATTTCGCCCCAGCGGGGCCTGTTGCCACCATCGAGGCCTCGGCCTTCGATTTGGCAGAAGCCGTTTTTACCTTCATGCTCCCTCAACCCGGGTTTAAGAAGTGCCAGCGGTGTGCACGACCAATTTCACTCATTGACCCACACAACTGGTGTCTACAGTGTCTTGGTCCTGACCATCGAGCGTCTACCTGCACCCGCTGTGCGACTTTAAAAAAGAGAACTCTGAAAAATCGGCAGATCCAGCAGCAATTATTGTTTGGTGCCGAGATGTCAGACTCTGCGGCACCGGCACCGACATCGGCCCCGTCTCAGTCGGCACACACCTCGTCGACACCGCGTTGGCATCGCATCCCTCAGGTAAGCCGGCTAAGAAGCCTTCCCCATTGGAGCGTCCTCCGGTCTCAGTAGCAGCGAGCCCAGTCCTGCCGACCTCAAGGCGTCCACGGAAGTGCTCCGCCCCAATAGAGGTGAGCCCCTCGACCTCGGGTTCCTCATCCTCGGGGCGTAGAGAGGCACCGCAGGTACCACAGAAGAAAAAGGCGGTACCGGTGCCTTCGCTGGATGAGCGGATCGCCGCTGTCCTGCAGGTGCAGCTTAAGGAACAGTTGCAACAACTCCTTCCTGCACTTTTGGCACCGAGCCTTCTGGTCCCGGTCCGGTCTGAGCCACCTGTACCGACAGTGGAGCAGCCCCTTCTTTCGGCATCCACTTTGTCGGTACCGCTACATTCTGCTTCCTCGGTCTCCATGCCAGTCCTCGCACCGGAACCGAGAGCTCAACACCAGGCTGTTCAGACTTCGGCACCGATGCAGCCCTTAATGTCTCCCGGTACCGTGTCTATGAGGTCAGGTAAGTCGGCACGCAAATCCCGACACCTGGAACCCTCCACACCGGAATCTCGAGACCGCAGTTTTCAGGTTCGGGATCCTGATCTGTGGGGTGACTCAGAGGACCCTCTTCTCTCTGAAGGGGAATGTTCATCTGGTGATGAGGATCCTTCTGCTTTAGACCCATCCTCTAGACCAGATGTAACCTCTTTCTCATCTTTTTTAAAAGAGATGTGTGACTCTCTCTCTATTCCCTTGGAGGCTGAGTCAAAGAAATCCAAAGCTTTTCTTGATGCACTGGATTTTGACCAACCTCCAAGGGAATATCTCAAATTACCTCTCCATGACATCTTGAGAGAGACGTTTTACAAGAATTTAGACACACCTTTGACCATACCTGGAGCCCCCCGCAAGTTAGACTCCTTATATAAAGTCATCCCGATTCCTGGGTTTGACAAACCACAGCTCCCACATGAGTCTCTATTAGTGGAATCCACTCTAAAGAAATCCACGGGAGCTAGTGTATACGCCTCAGTCCCTCCTGGCAGAGAAGGTAAAGCCATGGACAAATTTGGCAAGAGGTTGTACCAGAATGCGATGTTAGCCAACAGGTCAGGGAATTACGCTTTCCACTTCTCATTCTATCTCAAGCATCTCATACAAAATCTGACTGCTTTTGAGAAGGGGGGGATACTTGGAATGGGCAGACTTGGTGGGCTGTAGCCCTTTTCTGCCGCTTTTTTCTATGTTTCTATGTTTCTACCTCCCTGACCGTAAAAAATCTGCCTTTCGCCAAACTTCTTCATCGCTCTTACAACTTTGAAAGTTCATGGTCAGGTCGATCTATGACACCTTTGAGCTGACCTCTCGGGCCACAGCTATGTCGGTGGCCATGCGCCGACTGGCATGGCTCAGAGTGTCAGAACTTGATGTCAATCATCAGGATCGACTGGCTAATGCACCTTGCCTGGGGGATGAGCTGTTTGGAGAATCCATGGACTCCACTACTCAAAAGCTTTCGGCTCATGAAACTAGGTGGGATACTCTCCTCAAAACAAAAAAGAAGACCCACCTACCAGGCCTTTTCGTCAGCAATCGGCCTACCAGCGTCGATTTGTGGCTCGTCCTTTGCCACCGGCAGCTCAACAACCCAGGCGTCAGAGGCAACAACAAAGGCAAAACACTAGACCTGCACAGCAGCAACAACAGGTGAAGCCTCCTCCTCCACAAAAACCTTTACAACCATTTTGACTTGGTTCTCCAGGACATAGCCAGTATCCCTCCATCTGCCCATCTTCCGCTGCCTATAGGAGGACGCCTTACTCATTTCATAAGCCGTTGGGAAACCATCACCTCGGACCAGTGGGTCCTCAACATCATCCACCACGGCTACTCTCTCAACTTTCAGACTCTTCCTACCCAAGGTCTACCAAAAGAATCTGCTTTGAACACTCCTCAGTCTTCCCTCCTTCTTCAAGAGGTTCAATCCCTCCTCCTTCTGAACGCCATAGAGGAAGTTCCTCTAGATCAAAAGGGGCAAGGATTCTACTCCCGTTATTTTCTAGTTCCCAAAAAGACAGGAGATCTCAGACCCATCCTAGATCTTCGCGATCTAAACAAATGCTTGGTCAAAGAGAAATTCAGAATGCTTTCTCTGGCCACTCTTTACCCTCTTCTCAATCAAGGCGACTGGCTATGTTCCCTCGATCTCAAAGAAGTATACACTCATATACCGGTCAATCTGGCCTCCAGACAGTACCTACGTTTCATGATCAATCGTTGTCATTACCAATACAAGGTGCTGCCCTTCGGTCTTGCCTCCTCTCCAAGAGTGTTCACCAAATGTCTGATTGTGGTGGCTGCCTTTCTATGCTCTCACCACCTTCAGGTCTTTCCTTACCTGGACGATTGGTTAATCAAGGCCAATTCATCTCAGACTGTTCTCCTGGCCACCAACCAAACCATCCTGTTTCTTCAACTTCTGGGGTTCGAGATCAATCTACCCAAATCTCATCTCATCCCCACTCAGAGACTTCAATTCATCGGAGCTGTCTTGGACACAGTCCTCATGAGAGCGTTCCTGCCATCCAACCGTCTTCAAACGCTTCAATCTCTATGTCAGCAGGTGCTTCCACAACATTCCGTCTCTGCCAAGCAAATGATGATACTCTTGGGTCACATGGCCTCCACAGTTCATGTCACACCCTTCGCACGTCTTCACCTGCGCACTCCTCAATGGACCCTAGCTACCCAGTGGTCCCAAGCGATGGATCCTTGCTCACGTCACATATCTGTGACATCATCTCTTCGTCAGTCTCTACAATGGTGGTTGATATCCTCAAATCTCTCCAGAGGTCTTCTCTTCCATCTACCTCCTCATCAACTTATCATCACCACCGATGCCTCCCCTTACGCCTGGGGAGCTCATTTGAACGAGTTCCAAACTCAAGGACTTTGGACAGCTCAGGAAATGAAGCATCACATCAATTTCCTGGAACTCAGAGCGATGTTTTATGCCCTCAAGGCCTTCCAACATCTTCTCTTTCCTCAAGTCCTCCTGCTGTGCACAGACAATCAATGTACTACATCAACAAACAGGGTGGGACAGGCTCTCGCCTCTTGTGCCAGGAAGCCCAGAAGATCTGGACTTGGGCCATAAATCACCATCTATTCCTGAAAGCTATCTACATTCAGGGAGAAAAGAATTCCTTAGCGGACAAGCTCAGCAGAATTCTCCAGCCTCACGAGTGGGCACTCGATCCTTTCACTCTACAGTCCATCTTCGCTCAATGGGGCACTCCTCAGATAGACCTTTTTGCAGCTCCTCACAATCACCAGCTGCCCCTTTTTTGCTCCAGACTTTACTCTCCTCACCGTCTGGCAGCGGATGCATTTCTCCTCGACTGGTCCAATCTGTTCCTGTACGCTTTCCCTCCTCTGCCTCTCATGTTGAGAACCTTGTTCAAGCTCAAGAGGGAACGATCCACCATGATTCTGATTGCTCCGAGGTGGCCGAGGCAACATTGGTTCTCCCTTCTACTTCAACTCAGTTCCAGGGAACCTTTTCTTCTTCCACTGTTTCCTTCTCTGCTTACACAGCATCAGGAGACCCTTCTACATCCCAACCTCCAGTCTCTGCACCTGACAGCTTGGTATCTCTCGGGCTGACTTCTCATGATACTCTTTTGTCTCAGCCCGTTCGTTCCATTCTAGATGCCTCCAGGAAACCAGCCACTCTGCAATGTTACCATCAGAAGTGGTCACGATTTTCTTCCTGGTGTCTTCTTCATCATCTTGATCCCACTTCCCTGGCAGTGGAGACATTGTTGGATTATCTGCTTTCTTTGTCTGACTCTGGCCTTAAGTCTACTTCCATCAGAGTCCACCTCAGTGCCATTGCTGCTTTTCATGAGCCGGTTCATGGAAAACTTCTCTCAGCTCATCCCCTGGTGTCCAGGTTCATGCGGGGTCTTTTCAATGTGAAACCACCTCTTAAAGCCCCTCCTGTTATCTGGGATCTCAATGTGGTTCTTTCCGCCTTAATGAAGCCTCCATTTGAACCTTTGGCTACCACTCCTTTCAAGTTTCTCACTTGGAAAGTACTTTTCCTTATTGCTCTTACCTCTGCCAGGAGGGTCAGTGAGCTACATGCACTAGTTGCAGATCCACCTTTTACGGTCTTTCATCATGACAAGGTGGTTCTGCGTACACATCCAAAGTTTCTCCCTAAGGTTGTCTCTGAATTCCATCTCAACCAATCCATTGTTCTGCCTGTCTTCTTTCCGAAACCTCACTCTCATTCTGGGGAACAGGCTCTGCATACTTTGGATTGTAAGAGGGCTCTAGCTTACTATCTAGAGCAGTGTTTTTCAACCGCTGTTCCGCGGCACACTAGTGTGCCGCGAGATGTTGCCTGGTGTGCCGTACGGTCAGGGCCGCCATCAGGGCAGTACCACCAGTCTAGGGAGAGGGGCGGTCCGCCCCACGTGGACAGGAGAGAGCTGGACGGGGGACCCGCGGAGTTCAATACATCTCGAGCCGCGAGGCTCGTCTTCTGTTTCTGCCTGCCCTGCAGCTAACATATAGCCGATCGCAAGCGTTCCCCGATGTCAGCGCTGACGTCGGAGGGAGGGCTTAAGCAAAGCCTGCCCTCCGACGTCAGCGCTGACGTCGGAGAATACTTCCGTTCGGCTATTTGTGTGCGGCAGGGCAGACAGGAAGCAGAAGACAAGCCTCGCGGCTTGAGCTTCGTTTTGCTGAGAAAGTTGCAAAGATGGGCTGGTAGGCAAACACGGAACACAAAAGGGGGGAGGGAGTGCGTTTTGGACACAAGGCATGAACTTGGGAGAGAGGAAGGGAGGGAAAGAGATGCTGAGGTGGGGGAGGGAATGGGTTTTTGGACACAGAAGGCATGGACTTGGGAGAGAGGAAGGGAGGGAAAGAGATGCTGAGGTGGGGGAGGGAATGCGTTTTTGGACACAGAAGAAATGGACTTGGGAGAGAGGAAGGGAGGGAAAGAGATGCTGAGGTGGGGGAGGGAATGCGTTTTTGGACACAGAAGAAATGGACTTGGGAGAGAGGAAGGGAGGGAAAGAGATGCTGAGGTGGGGGAGGGAATGAGTGTTTGGACACAGAAGGCATGGACTTTGGAGAGAGGAAGAGAGGGAAAGAGATGGTTGTGTACACGGGGAATAGAAGAAAGGAGAATTTTTGGTCATAGGGAGGGAGTGAGGTACAGATAGTGGCATACCAGGGTGGGGGGGGGGGGCGGTCTGCCCCACCCCGGGTTTACGTCCCAAGGGGGTGCACAGCTGGCCACCCTCCAGTGTTGTCCCTAGGCCGGCAAACTGCGGCTCTTTAGCCACTTGAGTGCCACCGCCGCCAACGGTGTTGTTGGCGGTGGCAGCATTATAAAATACTTTCTTTGTGTTTATTTGATTCCTATTCAAGAGAATTACTTTATATATAGTCAATATAGGCACAGAGTTAAATTTTTTAACATTTTCTAATGGTGGTGTGCCTCGTGATTTTTTTCATGAAACAAGTGTGCCTTTGCCCAAAAAAGGTTGAAAAACACTGATCTAGAGCGTACGAAACCCCACAGATCAGTTCCCCAACTCTTTCTGTCCTTTGATCCGAATAAATTGGGACGTCCTGTTTCTAAACGTACGTTGTCTAATTGGCTGGCAGCGTGCATTTCATTCTGTTATGCTCAGACCGGACTGACACTGGAAGGTTCTGTCACGGCCCATAGAGTCCGAGCGATGGCAGCATCTGTAGCTTTCCTCCGTTCCACTCCTATTGAGGAAATCTGCAAGGCTGCTACTTGGTCCTCAGTTCATACTTTTACATCTCATTATTGTCTGGATGCATTCTCCAGACGGGATGGACACTTCGGCCAATCTGTTTTGCAAAATTTGTTTTCCTAATGGCCAACCTTCCCTCCATCCCTCTTTTTGTTAGCTTGGAGGTCACCCATCAGTCAAGAATATGCTGCCTGCTTGTCCTGGGATAAAGCACAGTTACTTACCGTAACAGGTGTTATCCAGGGACAGCAGGCAGATATTCTTGCGTCCCACCCACCTCCCCGGGTTGGCTTCTTAGCTGGCTTTTCCTAACTGGGGACCGCGCGCCTCTGTCGGGCGGGAAGGCATTCGCGCGTGCGCGGTGCGGCCTACTAGAACTTTCCAAGTTCTTAGAGTGCAATCACTCTAAAATTGTCCGTACCGGGGCTCCGTCGGTGCCGTCACCCATCAGTCAAGAATATCTGCCTGCTGTCCCTGGATAACACCTGTTACGGTAAGTAACTGTGCTTTGCAGGAGAGGAGAAGCTTGATGGACTCGCGCAGCTGCGCGTGAGCGTCTTTTTAAACACGTGCGGCTCAGGGAAAAAGGAAGCCGGCTAACTCATAATGTAAGGTGAGTTGGAGGGAGGGAGCTGGCTAAACGCTGCGATCTGGTAGGTGGGGGCTGCTAGACTCTGCGATCGCGTTTGTTCCCGGCTCATACTAGGAAGGAGGGAGTGAAAGGAAAAAAAATTCTGGGCCAAGGGGATGAAGAGGGAAAGAAAGAAACCCACAGCAGGAAAGAAAGGGGAAGACAGGCAGGTGAGCCAGACGCTGGAAGCAGGGGGGGGGAGAAAGAAGGAAAGAAGCTAGATGGGGTTGAAAAGAAGAGACACACTGGTATGGAAGAGGAAGATAGGGGAAATCTGGACAGAGGAAGGTAACAGAAAGAGGGGAAATTATGTGCATGGGGCATAGGGACATAGACATAAAGGGGACATGCCATGGGGATGGTATATGGACACGGGGGTGGGGGCAATGGCAGATACATAGGAGAAATATTAGAAATGGAGAAAATAGGAACACAGAAGCGAGATGGTTTGTGGGAATGGGACAGGGACAGAGCTCGCAGGCTCCAGCGGCTTGCACAAATTATATTGTAACATGCCACGAAAATAAGAGAGAGGGAGGTAGATAGATAGGCCATGTGAGAGGAGCTGAAGGGTGGTAGAAAAGAACAGATGGTAAAGGAGGGAGGGAAGGGTGGTGGTAGAAAGGAATAGAACAGACATTGAAAGAGGGTAGAGAGGAACAGACCCTGAAGGGAAATGTGGAAGACAGAGTGGGAAGAAGACAGATGCCAGACTATGGGGTAGCGGAGGGAAGAAGATGGGTGCTAGACCAATTGGGGGAGGGTGAAGGAACGGCACAGTAACAGCAAATGGAAGACGCAGAGAGAAGACACACAGTGGATGGAAGGAATTGAATGAGAAGATGTGGAAAGCAGAAACCAGACAACAAAGGTAGAAAAAAAATTATATTTATTTATTTATTTTTTGCTTTAGGATAAAGTAGTATATTAGTTGTGTTGATAAAAATTTATAAGCAAAGCTCTGCCAGCTGAACATCTCTTTATCTAGTTCAGCAGCAGGAGCTTTGATTTATAAGAAAGGAATAAGCTAAATATTACAGTACTAAGGCTTATATGGATGCAGCGGGGACGATGACGGGGCGGTGAATGGGATGGCGGTGATGGGGCGGTGAAAGGGATGGCGGTGATGGTGACGGGGCGGTGAAGGGAATGGCGGTGACAGGGCGGTGCAGAGGATGGTGGGCCGGGGACAGGGCGGTGACGGGGACAGATTTTTTCCCCGTGTCATTCTCTACTAAATACAAATCATAAAAAGAATTTAAAACAGTTCTTGTAAGAGCAAAGTCAAAGCAGAGGTAAAACCTTAACCCCCCAATCGAGACTCCTGGATTTCACTAGGAAGAGTCTCAAATTACATTTTAGCATTACAATAACGGGGGGGGGGGGGAAATGAAACACAGTTAAACAAACATCACCAATAGCCAGTTAGTTGGAAACAGACAGTGTGATACAGTGGAATTCACTTGGGAGAAACAAGGGATGGTCAATGGAATGCCTTGGTCTGAGCCAGTGCATCCCCATCCCCAGCCTGTCACTGGTGCTTCCTTTACTGCTGTAGTGAAGTTTGGTAATGTCTTTACCATAGGGCCACAAACAGGGCTGATGTTAGAAATACTAGGGACTAGGGAAGTCATTTAGGAGGAGGTCTCCATGACGGTCTGAAACCTGTGGCTTCAGGGCTAAGGGCAATTGCCCTTGTCACACCCCCCCTTCTAAAGCCGGTGTGAGCTATTGCCATAATGATCTGGGATATCAGCCTCACCAGCATTCCCAAGGTCAGTTCTCTTCCTTATATCTGATTGGTATTCCAAGAGAGTTCATAGGTAAATTGTTTACCTTTTGATCCTAAGATCTGCAGCACAGGAGGCAGGAGATGTGATTTCTGAAAGCTCAAGAGATGGTCGAGTACTGGACAGCCTCCTTATTTATTTATTTTTAGGAAGAAAATACATTTAAGGGAGTAGCATGGAATGAGAGGGAGGAGAGAATGAAGTGATTTACACCAAGCAGGAGAGAGTCCTTCGGGTAAAACAACATGATGAAGGGTATGGCCAGAGTCAGAGGTCTGATTTCAGCCTATTAGTCACGTTTGTATATTTCTTGCTTTCTATGACTAGATGGGGCTCGACGGGTTGAACCAAGTTTATATTCTGGGGATGTTTATTTTTAAAATGTGGGTTGGAGAGTAGAGAATGACACGGGGACAAATTTTTCCCCATCCTGCCCCATTCCTGTAAGCTCCACCTTAACCACATAAGCCTCGATTTTAAAATCTTTGATGCTTGTGTAGATGAGGACAGAGCTTGCAGGAATGGGGCAGAGACAGGCATAGAACTCTCTGGGACAGGACGGAAAAATGAGTTCCCATGGGGACAGAGAAAAATTTGTCCCAGTGTCATTCTCTGTTGGAGGAGGAGTAAGTTATAGGATGTCAGTATTTTATTTAGTTTGTCCCTGCTCCCCAGTGAGAGTGGGAAGAGGATTCAACTGTACTAGGAATTTTATATTGATCACACAGTCCTTTTATATTTGATGAAATATCATTTATGTTTGATATTAGGCCATCTGTGTCAAGTATTTGGGTGTAGATTTGTCCTATATAAAAGTGAATAAATCAAAATTTAATTAATGAGAGAAACAGTTTGAAAGGAAAAACATGAAAGAAACAAAAAGAAAATATATCCTGGGCTTCCTCTTCTAGTGGTTTTCCTCAGTACCCCCTCCAAAAAATAAAATTATATACTATTCCCTAAAAAACACATCTGGTGCTTCATCCATTGTTTTCTGGGTATAGAAAGAGTGATTTTAAAAATATGATTAGCTATTAAGTTGTACTGTTTTTTTTCCCCAGGTCTCTGTCTTGACGGGTATTATCAAGATCAGCCTGAAAACATTCCTGGAATGTGTGCGGCTACGCACCTTTGGTCGCCATGGCTTGCAGCAGATCCAGGTGGATTGCCACTACCTGCAGCTCTATCTGTGGCGGTTTGTCTCGGATGAGAACCTGGTCCATTTCTTGCTGGATGAGATCGTGGGTAGCGCCGCTCACCGCTGCTTGGACCCCATGCCCATGGAGCAGAGCGTTATTGAGGTCATCTGTGAAAGGGGCTGACCCCTGACGGCTCGGGTGAAAGTGACTGCCTCTGCCACTTCTATATTTGCTGTGGCTGGTAGGATTTTATGTGCTGAGGTCTTTGAGATCTGCACAGGCTTCTGCTCAGTTCCTTCAAAATATTAGCGTGTTTTCAGAACTTACAAACTGATCAAGTCCTGTAAATACAGAGATTTCTTTGGAAAGAAGTGATGGAAAAGCCAATAGGCTGCTAAAACTCCCCCGACTTCATTGACCCTTAGTATGGATGGATTTCACCTTTGTTATGTTCGGTGGGAATGGGGTAAGAAGTAGGAGAGGAGTTGATGACATGTTTGTCTGTCTGTATATGTGAAAGCAGGTATGGCAATTTTTTTTTACCTAAATATTGTGGCTGATGCCTATGTTTTCCAAATAAAAATCCTTTATAGCTACTTGGGGCTCCTTTTACAAAGCTGCGATAGCGGTTTTTGCACGCACTTAGCATTGAGCTGGCGTTAGTTCTAGCCGTGTAGCGCAGGTTTAGCGTACGCTAAAAATGCTATCGCAGCTTTGTAAAAGGAGCCCTTAAAGTATTTACACATGAAAATTATCTAACTAGCAAGAATCCTTGAATCAGAAAATGAAGCCAATATTCCAGTACACTTGATAAAAGGAAGAACCCATTTATTGTGGATTTGTCCTCCATGAAAGTAAAGGACCTTGAAGGGAGCAAGCTTTTTTTATGATTTGCTACCTTTTTTTTAATGCACTTTTTTTGCTTTCTTTTTCCCTCTCTCCCAGTCTTTCTTCCTCCTCTCTTCCATTCCCAACCTCCATTTTTTTCCTATGAGCTGGTAACAATTCCTCCCTGACCCTGGCTGGACTTCAATAGCAGCTTTTCCATCTAGGCCACAGGTGTCAAAGTCCCTCCTTGAGGGCCGCAATCCAGTCGGGTTTTCAGAATTTCCCCAATGAATATGCATGAGATCTATTTGCATGCACTGTTTTCATTGTATGCTAATAGATCTCATGCATATTCATTGGGGAAATCCTGAAAACCCGACTGGATTGCGGCCCTCGAGGAGGGACTTTGACACCTCTGATCTGGGCCCAGTAGTTTTTTTTTTCTGCCCTGTGTTTAGGTATGTCTGTCTGTATGCATGCATGTTTGGAAGTGTATCTAGATTAGGGAGGTGAAGGATCTACATTATGTCTGTGTACTGGGAGGTATGTCTTGGAGGGATGTTGATGTTTGGGTGTTTATATGCATACAAGAATTTATTGGTGTGTGCAAGTCTATTGTAGGTCTGTATGTATGACTGTCACTATGTCTCCATACATTATTAGTGTATGGCAGGTATCTTGTCATGTGTATATACTTGAAAGTGTAACATAATCTCTGTGTTTCTGTAAGTGGGACCATCGTTTCCAGTTGATCCTGAGGCGTATACACTACAGTCAAATAATAACTAAAGGCAATTAAGAAGTAAACTTGGTTCAATTTGTTTCTTTTGAATCTCCTCTGGACCCAAGTTTTTTTAAAATCTTGTTGCATTAAATTGTGTCTTGGGCTGTGTACCACTGAATTAAAGGATTACACACTGTCAGAAAGATAAACTAATAGGCTCAAGCTGTTTTCCAGGACCCATATCTAGCAGGTACCACACCTTACACACCAGGGTACTGAATCATTAGACTCATTACCCCACCCTGTCCTGTTTTACAAAACCAGGGGAAAACCCTTCATTTCATAACCCTGTATAGGGTTAATCACATGAATCCATGCTGCTTTAAAATATAGGAAAAGAGCTCACAGCTCTGTAAGACATTGGCTTAAACTTTTAATGCTGTTAAGTATTCCCTCTAACTTTTTCCAGTGCAATAGGTGAGACATTTTAGACAGTGGGGTTATTTCCCTTTAGCCGCATGGTTGCAGAAGGAATCCATTCCAGATTTTCCACTCTGCTTCTGTAGTACTTCACTGTGTAGTTTAGCGCTCTCTACAGTTTTTTCCTTCTGCACGCATGGCTGCAGTTGTGTCTGTTCTGCTCTCCCCATTTTCTTATTTTTAATTCAATATGATTTCATCTCCTTTCCAGGTAGTTCAGTGCTTGGAGCAATTTTGAAGCTATGCCTGCTTGAATATTTAGACTAGTATGTAGCTGATAGGCCAATCCCTTTGGGTACCTGTTAGCCAGCCTACATAGTTTTCTCCAGAGCTCAGGGCCTTCCTTGAAGTGGTCTCGCCTCCTGTTAAACAGGAGTCTAGGCAGGCTGTTAGGCACCCTTAGGAGGCTCAGTGGTGTCTCGCAGGGTGCTGGCTGCATTTCCGCCCATCCAGGCAGGGGTGGAGGTATAGTCAGACGTGGGAGTCTGACTTGACAGCCCAAAGATCAGATCGGTGAAGCATTCCCAGCATTGTGGCAGTGATTTGAATCATCCAGCTACTGTGAGAGAGCTGGAAGCAGGCTTGCAGCACTTCTTACTGATCCTCTCAGGCCACAGTGAGCACACAGGCTGATAGCCTGTGAGAGACATTGGGGGAGGTTTAAAAAGAGGGGTTTTGGAAGTTTCTGAGTGTTCCCTGTGTTCCTCCTCCTCAAAAATCCTAAAATCACCAATTTTGACATTTGGGCAGTGTAAAAAATAATGAGATTTTGGCTAGAGAAGACACAATGGCAGTTACCCAAAACAGTGGGGGGGGAAAAGTGCTCACTGCGGGCACAGGGACAAGGCCATCCACCGCCCCATGGAGTGGTGAATGACCTTGTCCCCGCAGTTAAGGGAAGGAAGGCGCGTGGTCACTGATCGTGTGTGGCCCCCTCCCTACCTATGGCCAAATATATCTCCCTCCCTCCCCCTTGCCTTCGTGGCGCATTAGTAAAGAAACTTCCAGTTGCGTCAGAGGAGAAGCTACCGCCCACACACACGCAACTGCAGGCACAGGCAAGCAGTCTCCACTGGCTTCAGTAAGTTTCTTTACTAACGCGCCACAAAGGTAAGGGGGAGGGAGGGAGATTCTCGGGCCGCTAAAGGGCGGTGAGGTGACAAGAGGGAAGGGTGGATGCTACGGGGACGGGACGGTGAAGGGGACGATGGGGATGGGGCAGTGAAGGGGACAGTGGTCCAGGGAGGGATACAGATTTTTTTCCCCATGTCATTTTCTAATTTTGGCGCAAATTTAGTGCTGGTGGCCATCTTGGATTTTAAGCAATCGTTTTTTTTCTTCAGCTCCCTGCATTCTCAAAACTTCGATTTTAACCTGGAAAACTGCTGGGACGGAGTACTTGACACGGCCGGAGGGGGGGGCGTTGGTGCTCAAATTAATTTTTCCTATGCTGCAACCAGTGCTTAAACGGTTGACCAGTCCAGCAGGGCGACAATTGCTGTTTTCGGGGCTTGGCACAGCTACTACAGTTGTCTACTTGGCTGCGGATCCTCCACAGCCCAAGAAACACAAGTGCAAGCCATCTAAGGTTGATTTTATGCCCCAGGAGCCAAACACTTTCTCTAATGAAATTTTTTTGGTCGGAGTTTAAGACCAAGTGTTCTCCCCCTGAGAGGTCTCAATCCCTCTCCGCAGTGTCTCTTAGTGGTGAAGTGCTTTTGGGCACGTCTTTGCCTCTGCCTGATGCAGCTTTTGTGCTGCCTAATTCTGATGTTGTAAGATTCTTGAAGTGGGCTCTTTGTGTCTACTCACCGGTTAAGCATCCTTTCCCGTCCCACCTTAACTTGGTGTTGTCTAGCCTTACAAAGGCTCCTTTTGACCCCCTTTGAGAGGCTTCCCTCTTGGATTTGACACTCAAGGCCATTTTTCTGGTCGCCATTTCTGCAGCATGTTGTGTGTGGGAACTGCAGGCTTTGTCTTGCAGGAACCCTTTCCTCCGCATTTCGGAGACAAGGGCTTCTCTTCGAACAGTTCCTTCCTTCCTACCGAAGATAGTTTCTCCTTTCCATGTTAATCAGGATGTATGTTTGCCTGCCTTTCACCCAACAGGTTCCAAGTCACAGGACTGCCTGTTGAAGAAACTGGATGTACGCAGAGTGCTTCTGCATTATTTGGAGGGCATCAACGAGTTTCATCTATCTTACCATCTGTTTGTGCTGACTCATTCAGTTAAGCAGGGTGCTCCCGCTTTCAAGGACACGATTTCCAGATGGATCCGGGAAGCTGTCTCTTGTTTCCGTTAAGGCGCATTCTTCGTGGGTAGAAGCTAGATCTGTCTCTCATGAGAAAATTTGCAGAGTGGCTACGTGGTCTTCTCTGCACACATTTGCTAAGTTCTACAGACAGGACTCCGTCTTTGGGTCCTTTGTCTTAAGGGTCAGTGCAGCAAGCCTACCCTAGAGTTTGGGGGGACTGGTTTTCTACATCCCTACTGTCTAGAATGTCTTACCTATTGCATTGGAAAAAAGAGACTTATCCAGGTAAGCTCTTTTCCAGTAGATAGGTGAGACATTCTAGACTCACGCCCTGTCTTTACTGTATCTGCTTTCAGTTTTCAGTCTGTTATGCTTCTCCAAGCTGATTCTTGGATGCCTGTCAGCCTTTTGGGGGCTGGGAAGAATTTTTATATATGTTCCATTTCTTGGGGAGTATTTTCTGAGCTCATTTGAAGCCTATGTTGGCAGTTAATGGTACTTTTAGGTTACTGTTTGAGCCTGTTGCTCCAGGTGCTTCTACACGTGGATTGGGTTGCTCTCTGCTTGACTACTAACTGAAGAGAGCACTAAACTGCACAGTGAAATACTACAGAGGCAGAATGGAAAATCCAGAGTGGATTCCTTCTGCAACCATGCAGCTAAAGGGAAATAACCCTACTGTCTAGAATGTCTCACCTACTGGAAAAGAGCTTACCAGGGTAAGTGCATAATCTCTTTTTCTAGGATGTATAATTGCAAGTTAAAGGTGGAAGATAGGAAGGAGGCTGGGAGTCTCTCTTCCCCTTGATCTGCAGTGAGTATATTAATCCACGCAATCAGAGATATTACTTGGTATAATAGTGGCCAATTTCCAAAGGACTAACTATAGAAAAAAACAACACACTGTAGCTGGTACATATCACACGCTCAAAACATTTACATGGAGTTTCAGAGACGTTTAAACAGTGCTCAGAAGTTTTAAATCTCAGACCAAACTATGGAACGTACCCGAGTGAATGTCTGTGTCTGGAATCTCAATCATCACACATGTTCATAATGCAAAAAATATCCACTTCTTTTAAACTGGTAAACAAAACCACTTATCTGATGAATGTAGAAAACATTGGGTTTTTTTTCTTTGGGTTCTGGCGCATTTCGTGGCTGCTGCCTCAGAAAATTCATAAACAAGTGCCTCTGACCCAAATTTCAAACTTGTAAATGATTTGTAAACAAAAAACATACAATGCAATTACAATCTGCTAAATGTAAAGTTTATAATGACTCAAGAAAGGAGCATTAAAATACAGTTATGGAGACTCCAGGAGATACCTATTAGAGAATGACACGGGGAAAAAATCTGTCCCCGTCACCGCCCCATCACCGGCCCACCATCCTCTGCACCGCCCCGTCACCGCCGATCCCTTCACCGCCCCGTCACCATCACCGCCATCCCTTTCACCGCCACTGCCATCCCATTCGCCGCCCCGTCACCGTCCCCACTGCATCCATATAAGCCTTTTTCCTTTCACTCCCTCCTTCCAATTTGAGCCGGGAACACTAGCGATCGCACGGTCCCCGCGGCCACTACCTGCCTGCCCGGTCGATCCTGGTGTTTGGCCGGCTCTCTCCCTTCTCCTCACCTTGGTTTGTGGGTTTTCTTTTTCGGCAACCTGCGCGCTTTCCCAGGGAGCCGCACACGCGCGGCTGCTCAGTGTTCGATCTGCTCTGCTGCAACTTCCTGTTTCTGGTTGCGTCAGAGCAGAAGATCGAGGCTGAGCAGCGGCGGGTGTGCGCGGCTCTCTGGTAGCGTGCGGGTCGCCGAGGAGGAGGATCTGCGGACTGGGGTGAGGAGAGGGGAGAGAGCTGGCTGGACACTGGAATCGATTGGGCGGGCGGGTGTGAGCTGCGGGGACCGCGCGATCCTTCATGCCTCACTGCGGGGGACAAGACCATTCACCGCCCCGCGGGCGGTGAATGGCCTTGTCCCCGTCGCCGCAGCGACTGCTAGTTTTCTTCCCCGTTTTCGGCGGGTGACCCGCGGCTAAAATGCGGTGGCCGCGGGTAAACCGCCACCGTGTCATTCTCTAATACCTATCTATCAAACCGCCTTCATTCTCACTTGCAGACAAAGAGTAACAAATGCCATCAGCATTAAATGGATCCTCACCAGAAATGACTTCACCTGCTCAGCGTGGGATTTTTAAAAAACAATCACTGACTTGAACCAAGCTTTCATCCTTTATTTTAGGAAGCACTGTGAAATCGATGTTCTTGATGTAAAAATTTATTAGTGCATAAAATAAAACCCAACAAAGAGCTAAAGTACAATAAATAGGATTGTTCCAAAACAAGCGATGCAAATGATGTAGAGATAATAAAACACATGCTTGTGAGTTTGGCAACTTTTGCTTCAGATTTCACTGATTTTTATTTGGAATTCATTTCAGATCCTAACTCAGATCGTTATTATTACAATTTAAATCCCCAAAGAAGGCTTTCTTTGTCGAAACATTGATCGTGTTGGGTCTGTGTCATATACTGACTTGTGTATTATTGACTCTACATCATTTACATTGCTTGTTTTGGGACAATCGTATGACCTTTATTGAGTTTTATGCACTATAAAATTTTTACATCAAAAACATTGATTTCATAGTGCTTTCTTTTTGTTTTACCTTCAGAGAGATGAGCATCCAATTGACACATTAAACTTGTAGTAATCTGCTGGTCTCTAACCAAGATGGACCTTTAAATGCAAGGCTCTGAGCCCAGGATAATTAAGCGGTGAGATATCTCCTCTCTCCTTTACAGGAAGGGACTGGTGAGTATTGCTCTCAACTTATCGTTGTAACTGCACAAAATATTATGTTTAGTGTGGTTCCAGACACTCTTGATTTGGTGAAATTTGCCTGGGCTGCAGGATTGCCACATGGCCGACAAGATGGTGCTGGCATCAGCAATGGAGTCAGCTTCAACTGATCAATTGACACTGAATAGTGGGTCGGAAGCGGTTTTTGCAGCGTTCCTGAAGAGCTTCGATGAAGCACCAGGCTCGTTGGCAGCCTTCGGCACTATTTTATAGGAAATCCACATGGATCTCAAGGTGATCAGAGCTGCCTTCTTTGGCGGCGAACATACAGGGGGAAATCTCAGAACAGGGCCATAGGC
Source organism: Geotrypetes seraphini (assembly GCF_902459505.1). Classification (NCBI taxonomy): domain Eukaryota; kingdom Metazoa; phylum Chordata; class Amphibia; order Gymnophiona; family Dermophiidae; genus Geotrypetes; species Geotrypetes seraphini. Next base: position 68,648,138 of record NC_047091.1, on the reverse strand, counting down.
TGGAGAATTAGAGAGGTGTGTGGAAGATCTTGCTGAAATCATAACTAATACGGAGACACATTTTAAGAAACTTGCCCAAAAAGGAAACATTTATATTGGATAAAATAGAGGATCTTGAAAATTGCAGCAGATGCTGCAACATCCACATTCACAGTGTGTTAGAGCTACCAGAATTTATCAACTGTGAGGTAGTGGTGTAGCAAATCACAGCCATGTTGTTTAAAGAGGAACTGGACTACATCTCAGAAAGCAACATTAAGCAAGTAAGGGCACATTGGGCTTTGGGACGGGGTGTACCTAATAAACCAAAATATAAAATTTCTTTTTATTTGGATTTTAAAATCAAAGAATCTATACTTGCTCAGGCCTGCAAGTGGGAGTTTGTTCAATAGGAAGCTTACCCAAAAGAACTTCACCAAGATTTTGCAACAACTACATTAAAACGTGGGGTGAATTAAGGCCTTTTATGCTAGGGTTGTCCAGAAAAAAACTAAAGTAGGAAAAATTGTTCAAACTGAAGTTTTTCCCATGAATTTGATTGTCCTTGATCAGAAAATATTTTTAAAAGCCCATCCTGGGGTCACTCAAAGGCATGAGGCCTTTTTGCAAGGAGTTGAACAGCATTGCAGTCTTGAGTGTTTGGAATGCCATTGGTAGATGACTACACTAAAGAGTATGGAGCTCATAATCGAAAGTGAAAAACATCCAAAAACCGGCCTAAGTCAGCACTTGGACAGTCATAAACGAAAGACGTCCAAGTTAGAGAGTTGCGCGGGGACAGAAATCCTACCCGTCCCCACCCGTCCCCGCCAAAGTCCCACCCTTCCCCACCCATCCCCGTGAGGAATCCCCTCCGTCCCCGCCCGTCCCTATAAACTTCAGAAATAGTTATTTCATTTAATTATGCTACTGAATTAAAGGCTCTGGTAGAAACCCATTTACAAATAAGCAAAAAGACTTTATTAATTTGGAAATATTAATTGGGAAGAATACATACTTTGTAAACGGGTTTCTACCAGAGCCTCTTTTGTTTATAAATTTTTATCAACACAACTAATATACTACTTTATCCTGAAGAAAAAAAGAAATAGAATTCTTTTCCTACCTTTGTTGCCTGGTTTCTGCTTTCCTCATGCTCTCATTCAGTTCCTTCCATCCACTGTCTCTCTTCCTTCTGCGTCTTCCATTTGCTCTGTTACTGTGCCTCTCCCTTTCTCCCCCCTTCCAAATTGGTCTGACACCCATCTTCTTCCCTCCGCTCCCCCCATAGTCTGGCATCTCTGTCTTCTTCCCTGCCAGCGTCTTCTCCCCACTCTCTCTTCCCCATTTCCTTTCAGCGTCCTTCTCCCCCCCATCTTCCCCATGTCCTGTCAGTGTCCTTCTCCCCTCTTTGTCTTCTCCATGTCCTTTGTGTCCTTCTCCCCCCTCTGTCTTCCCCATGTCCTTTCAGTGTCCTTCTCCCCCCTCTGTCTTCCCCATGTCCTTTCAGTGTCCTCCCCCCTCTGTCTTCCCCATGTCCTTTCAGTGTCCTTCTCCCCCCTCTGTCTTCCCTATGTCCTTTCAGTGTCCTTCTCCCCCCTCTGTCTTCCCCATGTCCTTTCAGCGTCCTTCTCCCTCTCTGTCTTCCCCATGGCCTTTCAGCGTCCTTCTCCACCCCCCCGTCTTCCCCATGGCCTTTCAGCGTCCTTCTCCACCCCCACCCCGTCTTCCCCATGTCCTTTCAGCGTCCTTCTCCACCCCTTTGTCTTCCCCTTGTGCTTTCAGCGTCCTTCTCCCCCTCCTTCTCTCTCGCCCCGGGTGCAGCACAGCCGTCCAGGTCCCCTTACTTTTGTGGCGCTTCCCCGACCGACCGACAACAGCCCCGGTCTGACAAACCTCCCTGTCCTTAACCGCGAATCTAAATTTCCTTCTTACAGCTGATGTAAGAAGGTAATTTAGATTCGCGGTTAAGGGCAGGGAGGTTTGTCGGACCAGGGCTGTTGTCGGTCGGTCGGGGAAGCGCCATAAAAGTAAGGGGACCTGGACAGCTGTGCTGCACCCGGGGCGGGGCGGACTGCCCCCCTCCCTTGATAGCCACTCGAGCCGCGAGGCTACTCCTCCTTACCTACCCTGCCTGCAGCACAGAGCCGAATGGAAGTCTTCCCGACATCAGCGCTGACGTCGGAGGGAGGGAGGGCTTAAACAGCACTGACGTCGGGAAGACTTCCATTCGGCTCTGTGCTGCAAGCAGAGCAGGTAGGGAGAAAAGCCCCGCGACTTAGTACATCCAGCCCCGCAGGAACCCCGCGACCCTCGGAGGGGGATTCCCGCGACCCTAGGGGGCGTCCCCATGGGATCCCCGTGACCCGAAGGGGGAACCCGCGGGATGCCCGCGGGTCCCGTGGGATTCCCTTCGTCCCTGTTCCCGTGCAGCTCTCTAGTCCAAGTGCCGATAATTGAAACGGATTTTGGACGTGTTTACAAATGACCTAGGCCTTCCCAGTGCCGCTGAATGACCAGAGCTAAACGGGGCTTTTCAGGAGGAATGTTGAGGGCAGGACGTGGGCCATGCTAGACTTAGTCGTACTGAATGTATAACCAAAAGTTGTACAATACAGCCTAGACCAGTGGTCTCAAACTCACGGCCCGGGGGCCACATGCGGCCCGCCAGGTACTATTTTGAGGCCCTCGGTATGTTTATCATAATCACAAAAGTAAAATAAAACAGTTTCTTGATCATATGTCTCTTTAGCTATAAATTACAATATTATTATAAAGACTTAGCCAAAAGGAAAGATTTTTAAACTATAAAGAGTTTTACCTCATGCAAAGTTGTCATTTCTTTAATAAGACATTAACTATTTTTTCTGCGGCCCTCCAAGTACCTACAAATCCAAAATGTGGCCTTACAAAGGATTTGAGTTTGAGACCACTGGCTTAGACGGAACTTGGACGTTGTGACTTAGGCCATTTAAAACATGGTCTAAGTCACAAAAACCTATATAAAGTGACCAGATAAGCACTGAAAACAAATAGTACCGACCCCCACACACTACCCCAGTGACCACTGAACCCCCCCCACCCCAATAAAAATTGTAATCACAATTTTAAATATCTGCCTCCAGAACATCAGCACCTGACAACCTGCCATAGGAAAGCCTAGTAAAGCTGCACAGAGGCGGCTTAAGTCATCTTGGGAGTGGGTTAGGGACCCATGGAGAGGAGGACCCAGGCCCATAAGCCACTGTAATTACTGCATTCATGGCGAAACGTGCACTCCTCAAAAAAACCCAAAACCATTTTGTACTGCCATATAAGTGGCTCCTGCAGCTATTGAGGTTGAAGACAGGTGGGTATAGTACATTTTGGGGGGGCTCACCATGACCTATAAGGGAGCTGTGAGATGTTTATGGGGCACCCTTTTTGTGAAGTTCATAGCAGTGCCCTGTAAGGTACCCCCAGTATTCAGGTGCCATGTCTGGGTGTCCAGTCCATCACTTTGCTGACCCCTCCCACATCCAACAGAGCTTATTCTAGGCATTTTTGACTTGGACAAAAATGTTGTATAAAGATGGACGATTTAGCAGCTTGGATGATCAGACAGCTGGACATATAGTTAGACAATTATTTTTTTTTTTTAATTTTGGGCATATTTTTCAAAAATGTTTTCTAAGCTGTTTCTGACTTTGGGCGACTTAGGCAAAAACGGACTTAGACGTTTCTTTCGATTATGCCCCTCCACGTGTTTGGCTATTAGCAAAGTATGTTCAATTTCTGTTATTTACCACAATAAAGTGCAGATATTAAAGGTTCATTTAATAAAATACTGCTAGATGTTTGCATAAATGTCTTTTTATCAATGTGTCATTGCTGAGTGTGAAAACATTAAAGCTATGGGGGCGTCATGTGCCTACGGACAAGATGGCTGCTTAGCTCCCTCGCTCCGTTATAGCCCTGCCTGATCAGCGCCATTCTAGCCCTACAGAGCAAGCGATCGGGTAATTACTCACTCCCTTCACCTCCGACAATGTCCACCAAATCCAGCAAATCGGATTCTGCCACAGTCGCGAGCTCCGTTTCCTCACATTCAGCGTCTAAGCGCTCCAAGCACGAGCCGCCATCTCCCGCTAAGGCCACCGCCGCTGCTACCAGCGCCGCTGAGAGCGGCGTCTCTATTTCAAATGACCTACATGTTTTAAAAGATCTTATGCAGGAAAACCTAACTGCCACCGCTGACATTAAGCAGGAAATGTGTAACATCCTGATGCAGTTGAAACAGCACAACGCTCGTATAGACCTCGTGGAGGAGCGCCTAGCAACGCATGACTCTCAGTATCTGGCAGTACAACGTGAGCTCCATAAAATCACCTTACTACAAGCTGAAATGGAAGATATGTCTAACCGCATGCGCCGGAGCAATGTCCGCCTTATTGGTCTCCCGGAATCTTCAGAGGGGACAAACATGCTGGTGTTTCTACACTCCTTCATCCCCAAAGTTTTAAATATCCAATTCTCCCCTCCACTGGAGATAGAGCGGGCGCACAGGGTCCCTTCGGGCCCTCCCTCGCCATCCAAGCCACCGAGACCCATCGTCTTAAAATTACTACGCTATCCACAGGCTATTCAAATTCTTCAATCAGCAAAGTCTATCTCAGATTTAAAAGTGGACGGCAAAAAGATCATGTTTGTTCCAGATGTCTCCAAAGCCACAGCGCAAAAAAGAAAGGCTTTCCTATCAATGCGCACTCAGCTCAAAAATATTGGAGCACAATATGGGCTTTTTTATCCAGCCCGGATGAGGGTGACTTACCATAATGTCACTAAAAACTTTGATACTCCAGCAGATCTACAAAAATACCTAGATGACCAAGTGGGAGCCATGACCTGATTTGCCTCTTTGAGGGGCTAAATTCACTTATTCATTGTAGCTACCATGAGGCGGGCTTCGGAGCCATTTGCTGAGCTCCTCTTGTTAACATGCGACCCCATCTCAAGAGCTTCGTTTGTTATGTTAATCTTGTTCACTTTAAGCATGACTCTGCTATTTTGATTTCCCTCTCCTCTTTTTTTTTGTTCCCCCCAAGTGGTCACTCTTATTTTCCACCTCCGCAACTTCAACTAATAGCCCTCAGTTACACCTGGATACCATTTCTTATGGTTAAAATTCACCTCGTCTCCCTTAATGTCAAAGGTATAAACAATCCCATGAAAAGGAAAAAGATTCTACATTATTTCAAACATCTGGATGCGGACATCTGTCTCCTTCAAGAAACCCACCTCTCCTTGGAAGAAGCACAAAAATTATCTGGGGGCTGGGTACAACATAGCTTCACTGCGCCTGCTCAGGGTAAGAAAAACGGTGTTATCACTCTCATAAAGAGATCCTTCAACTTCCAGCTCTCTTCTCACCAATTTGACCCCAACGGTCGATGGTCCCTCTTGGAAGGTTCTATTGCTGGTCAGCCCTTGAACATCTTCAATATCTACGCACCCAATGCAGATGATCCCTCCTTCTTCCAGTCCTTCCAAACTGTGAGCGCGTCCTCCTTGACATCACATACCATCTTCGCGGGGGACTTCAATTTTCCCATTGATCCATTCATCGACAGATCCTCCACCTGCCGCCCGGCTAAGCTGATCGTTCGCTCTGCAGTTCTTAAGTTAATGGACCTATATGGTTGGTCTGACATCTGGAGACTCTTCCATCCTTCAACTAAAGATTATACCTTCTACTCTGCTCCTCACCAATCCCACTCCAGGATTGATTACATCTTGGGCTCTAAGGACATTCTCAATCTTGTTTCTTCATCACGGATCCATGACATTACAATTTCGGATCATGCAGCTGTTTCCTGTACACTTCACTGGTCTGCACCCTCTTCCTCTCGTCATTGGAGACTCAACAACTTTCTCCTTCATGATGAAGATTTCATTTCATAGAAACATAGAAACATAGAAAGATGACGGCAGAAAAGGGCCATAGCCCATCAAGTCTGCCCACTCCACTGACCCACCCCAATAGTCTAGATGCTAGTGACTCGACTTACGTAGGGATCCCACGTAAGTGGAGTCACTAGCATCTAGACTATTGGGGTGGGTCAGTGGAGTGGGCAGACTTGATGGGCTATGGCCCTTTTCTGCCGTCATCTTTCTATGTTTCTATGTTTCTATGAAATGAAATCTTCATCATGAAGGAGAAAGTTGTTGAGTCTCCAATGACGAGAGGAAGAGGGTGCAGACACATCAAAGCGGAATCCCAATCGTTTTTTGACATTAATATCACATCTGTACCTAATTTTTCTCTTGTCTGGGAATCCTACAAAGCCTGGCTTAGAGGCGAAGTAATCAGTTACTCTGCTTTTCAACTCAAAAAACGCAAATCCACCTTATCCCAACTTGAAACAGAAATACATTCGTTTGAGACTTCGCTTTACCATCGTCATGACTCATCCACTTACAAAAAACTGCAACTTCTAAAATTTCTGCGTCTTCCATTTGCTCTGTTACTGTGCCTCTCCCTTTCTCCCCCCTTCCAAATTGGTCTGGCACCCATCTTCTTCCCTCCGCTCCCCCCATAGTCTGGCATCTCTGTCTTCTTCCCTGCCAGCGTCTTCTCTTCACTCTCTCTTCCCCATTTCCTTTCAGCGTCCTTCTCCCCCCCCATCTTCCCCATGTCCTGTCAGCGTCCTTCTCCCCTCTCTGTCTTCCCCATGGCCTTTCAGCATCCTTCTCCACCCCCCCCCTGTCTTCCCCATGGCCTTTCAGCGTCCTTCTCCACCCCACCCCCCATCTTCCCCATGTCCTTTCAGCGTCCTTCTCCACCCCTTTGTCTTCCCCATGTCCTTTCAGCGTCCTTCTCCACCCCTTTGTCTTCCCCATGTCCTTTCAGCGTCCTTCTCCACCCCTTTGTCTTCCCCATGTCCTTTCAGCTTCCTTCTCCACCCCTTTGTCTTCCCCATGTGCTTTCAGCATCCTTCTCCCCTCCCCCGTCTTCCCCATGTCCTGTCAGCGTCCTTCTCCCCCTTCTGTCTTCCACAAATGCTTTCAGTGTCCTTCCCCCCACCCTGTCTTCCCCATGGCCTTTCAGCATCCTTCTTCACCCCTTTGTCTTCCCCAGTGCTTTCAGCGTCCTTCTCCCCCCTCCTTCTCTCCCGCCCCGGGTGCAGCACAGCCGGCCAGATCCCCTTACTTTTGTGGCGCTTCCGCGACCGACAGACCGACAACAGACCTGGTCTGACAAACCTCCCTGCCCTTAACCGCAAATCTAAATTTCCTTCTTACAGCTGCTGTAAGAAGGTAATTTAGATTTGCGATTAAGGGCAGGGAGTTTTGTCGGACCAGGGCTGTTGTCGGTCGGTCGGGTTAGCTCCACAAAAGTAAGGGGAAATGGACGGCTGTGCTGCACACGGGGCGGGGCGGGGCGGACCGCCCCCCTCCCTTGGTAGTCACTCGAGCCGCGAGGCTACTCCTCCTTACCTACCCTGCCTGCAGCACAGAGCCGAACGGAAGTCTTCCCAACGTCAGCGCAGACGTCGGAGGGAGGGAGGGCTTTGTTTACCGACGTCATCGCTGATGTTGGGAAGACTTCCGTTCGGCTCTGTGCTGCAAACAGAGCAGGTAGGGAGAAAAGCCGCGCGACTTAGTACATCCAGCCCCGCAGGAACCCCGCGACCCTCGGAGGCGTTCCCACGGGATCCCCGCGACCCGTGCAGCTCTCTATTGTGGACCTTCCCGCGTGCCAGCTGCAAGGCCTTCACGTGCCACAGCTGGCACGCGTGCCATAGGTTCGCCATCGCTGCGATATAGTATGAGGGGGAGGACAAGGATCATAAATGCTGCGTGTTCCTCTTAATTGCTATATAGTATGAAGGGGGGAGGATGAGGATCATCGATGATGTGTGCTCCTCATAATTGCTATATAGTATTAGGGGGGAGGAGAAGGATTATTGATGCTGTGTGCTCCTTTATAATGTTAGAGACGGAAAGAATTCTCTTCACTGCTGTGTAATTTTAAAGGGGAGGGATTTTTGTGGAAAGGATGAGGATCATTGGCATTGTGTGTTCTTCAGCTCTGTGGTATGCTTTTCATAGACCCAGGAATTTCAGAGAGACTGTTGACAGGACATGTTCACTGTTGACATTTCTGAAGAGTCACATAAGATTATGTGTGATTTGCATTAGCCTGGTAGGAAGTGGTTACGAAAGATGTTCCTAAGCAGGGTTTTCCCTGAAACTTCCCTTTCTGTATATTTCTCAAGCAAACAGCCCAAGCCAGCAGAACTGCATTTCCTGAGACATTGCCTCCATCAACTGCCAGCTGAGGTTAAATACTCTTGCAGAAGCAGCTGCAAGAATGATCATAGAATCAATACGGACTACCTTCCCCTTCGTCTCTTCTGCACACAGAGCAAATCAAGGACCTAGGCTTCAGCTGAGCTGTGAGTATTCAATATGACAGCAAGACCATTAGCAGTGTAGGCAGTAATTTACAAGACATTTCCCTTGGATCTAGTACTTGCTTTCCAGAAAAGCTTATAGTAGAGAATGACACGGGGACAAGTTTTTCCCCGTCCGTCCAGGAACTAATTTTCCTGTCCTGTCACCGAGAATTCTTTTCAAGTTTCAAGTTTAATTAATTTTAATATACCGACCATCGACATGCACCTGGTCGGTTTACAATGCTAAAAATGAAAGGTTAAAATAAATTTTTGTATAGGGGGGAAATGTGAATAAAAATTTTGAAATATAAATATTTCCCATCTAGGGAGGGTGGGGGGGTTGGGTGGGTGGGAGGAATTATTGATAATGATATTTTAGGTAACTTGGTTTCATTTTATATTATTTACTTGGTTCTTATGTTATTACTATATGCAAAATAATGTAATTATTGAAGGATAGTTCTGTTATCTATATAGATATTAGTGTTATGACTGAATGTAATAATATACTGTTCTTTTATTTATATAACACTGTTCTTGTTTAAAAATCAATAAAGAATTATAAAAAAAAAAGAAATATAAAGAGACAAATTACAAATACGAACATGAGCTTGAGGGGAAAGTTAATAATTACATCATTAAAAACAAATTAATTAAAGGGAAGAGTATAGAACACCAGGAATGGGGATCGCTTCTTAAAAGCGGTTCGTGTTTATTTTGCGGGCTGTTGAAAAGGAACTATTTAGACGCTATGGTATGGGTCTTGGAATAAGAACGTTTTTAGTTTGGTCTTAAATTTGTCGTGAATTTTCAAGGCGGAGTTGAGATGGCATGGCGTTCCATAAGTTTGGAGCTACAACGGAAAAGTTAGTTTTTCTAGTGTAGTAGAATTCTTTGATGGAAGAAAATTCTGATCAGCCAATCTAAGGATCCAGGAAGGGCAAAAGGGAATGATGAGTTTATCAAGAAAAGATGGGAGATGTGAAAGTTTGATTTTAAAGACCAGCATTAAAGTTTTATAGGTGATGCAGTGGGTGATGGGCAGCCACTGAGCTTCTCGCAGAAGAGGAGTAGCATGATCATATTTCCCAACCTTATAGATAAGTTTGATTGCCGTATTTTGAATGAGCTGCAGACGACGTAATTCTTTTTGAGTAATTCCATTGTATAGGGAGTTGCAGTAATCCTGTCCCTGCCCCATTCCTGCAAGCTCCGTCCTCATTTGTACAAGCCTCAAACACTTTAAAATCATAAATGTTCAAGGCTTGTTAAGGCAGAGCTTACAGGAATGGGACAGAGACAGTGACAAAACTCACGGGGGATGGGACTGGGAAACTGAGTTTCTGTGGGGACGGGGAAAAATGTGTCCCCATGTCATTCTCTAGCTTATAGTGCAAATCCTGAGTACAATGGTACCTCGGTTTACGAGTGCACCAGTTTGCAAGTGTTTTGCAAGACGAGCAAAACATTTGCAAACTTGGTGCCTCGTAAACCGAGCTTGCCTTGCTGTACGAGCGCCCCCTCCCCCAGTGATTCGGCATCCCCCCCCCACTGCATTGCCCCCTCCACCGTGATCCTACTTCCCCCCCCCCCGAGCAGTCAATGACACCCTTTACCCGACTTGGCACCAGTGCCGGTGCCCGAAGATCCTCCCTCTTCTGGCGCAGCCTGGGATGGGCGGTGCGTTGGAGATCCTCCTTCTTCTGGTCTGGGCTGGGCTGGACTGGCTTTGAGCATTTGCACATGCTCAAAGCCTTCTGGTCTCGCTCTCAAACTCGGAGAGAGCGAGACCAGAAGGCTTTGAACATGCGCAAATGCTCAAAGCCAGTTCAGCCCAGCCCAGCTCAGAAGAAGGAGGATCTCCAACGCATCACCCAGCCACGCCAGAAGAGGGAGGATCTTCGGGCACCGGCACTGGTGCCAAGTTGGGTAAAGGGTGTCATTGACTGCTCGGGAGGGGGGAAAGTAGGATCGCGGTGGAGGGGGGGCAACGCGAGCGGGGGGGGGGGAAGCTGGATCGCGGGGAGGGGTTTGGAACAGCGTCGGATTCCTCAAGGGGGGGGAGAATGGAGCAGCGCCGGTAGCCTCGTGGAGGGGGGGGGAGGAGGTGGAACCAATCAAAGCAGTTTCCCTTACTTCCTATGGGGAAACTTGCTTTGATATACGAGCAATTTGGTTTACGAGCATGCTTCTGGAACGAATTATGCTTGTAAACCAAGGTTCCGCTGTATAAGGAATTGGGCGTACACTTCCCCCTCCGTATTCACGGGGGTTAGGGGCACAACCTGGCCGCGAATATTTAAAAACCGTGAATAATATTCGGGCCGGTTCTGTCGGCTTCCCTCTGTTATTTTAAGCCCTCAAAGCACCCCCCCCCTTAAGCCTTACCTAGTGGTCTAGCGGGTTTATGGGGCAGGAGCGATCTTCCCACGCTCCTGCCCCGTGCAGATCGCTCACAGGAAATGGCTGCCTTGAGCTCCCATAGTCTCTCGAGCCATTTCTTGTGAGCGATCTGCACGGGGCAAAAGCTTGGGAAGATTGCTCCTGCCCCGAAAACCCGCTAGACCACCAGGTAAGGCTTAAGGGGGGGGACTTTCAGGGCTTATAATAGCCCAAAAAAAGAAAAAGTATTTTTAGGTTTAAAACTGTGAAAAAACAAATCCGTAGATAAAGAATTCGCGAATACGGAGGCAGTGTAGAATATGGTCTCAGATATACTACATACTGTATACTGATTGCTATTGTACCATACATTTTACTAGTGTTTTGTAAGATGCATGGTGACTTCAGTGCCATAAAGGGGGTGAAAGGCATGTATATCAATTTGTGTGATGTATGCAAAATTAGAAGCCACTGGGGTTTTTACCAAAGAGGCTGAGTGTTGGGCATTCAGGAGAATTCGATTAAGTGCTTCCACCTGCAACAGTGAAAAAGAGTAGGGCTGAGCAAAGGACTTCCAACAAGAGAATAACCAGGGAAAAAGGTTTTCATGCTTGTTCCCAAGGATTTATATAAAGAGATCTTGTAGGATTTATATAAAGAGATCTTCTGGCTCTCGTTAGAAGTCCTTTACTCAGCCCTACTCTTTTTCATTTATTTTCTCATAGCGAGGTTTCTTCTCTGATTCTAGTTAATGTGGAACAACAGCTCATGCTGAACAGTATTTACATCAGAAGGCAAATGTCTGTTGTTTATGGATGCTGTTACTCCAAGAACATAAGATATACCCAGGCTGAGTCAGACTGAGATCTATTAAATGAACCCACAGCCTATCTCTGAAAGTGGCTAGCTCACCTCAGATCACAAAACATAGATCTGTTTTACATGGATCCTTTCCTGGGATAAATAATGACTCTCCCTACCTGGCTACTATTTTTTACGAAGCTTTACTCCAGGTACTTGGCCAATCTTTTTTTTTTAAATCCAAATTCATGACCATCTCTCAGCAAACAATTTCAAGGCTTAATTATGTGCTGTGTGAAAAGAAAAAAAAACCCCAAAACTTTCTACAATTGTTTATTTTCCATCTGCTGGTCATTAGTTTCACTGAAAATCCTTTTGCTTTTTGGGTTGTTTGACAGGTTCCCTAATTAACAGTTCCACCCAACTCATGATTTTATTAACTTGTATCATATCCCCTCTCAGCTGCTTTTTCTCCACTTTGAAAATCCCTAATCTGTTTACGCTTTCTTCAGAAGGAAACTGTTTTATCCCCTTTATCATTTCTGACACCGTCTCTGAACCTGTTCTGGTTGACCTGTATAAACATACAACAAACTTTTCTACTAGGCAAAAAAAAAAAAAAAAAGATTAAACCCGTGTGCAAACAAGGTTGCATATACACAGTGTGGCTGGAGATAGAAACATAGAATATGACGGCAGAAAAGGGCTATAGCCCATCAAGTCTGCCCACTCTAATGACCCACCCCCCTGTCTTTACTCCCTTAGAGATCCCACTGAATATCCCATTTTCTCTTAAAATCTGACACGCTGCTGGCCTCAATCACCTGCAGAGGTAGCCTGTTCCAATGATCGACCACCCTTTCTGTGAAGAAGTATTTCCTGGAATCACCACGAAATTTCCCTCCCCTGATTTTCAGCGGATGCCCTCTGGTGGTCGAAGGACCTATAGCACAGAAGATATCATCTTCCACCTCGATACGGCCCGTAACATATTTGAACGTCTCAATCATGTCCCCCCTCTCTCTTCGTTCCTCTAGTGAGTACAGCTGCAATTTATTTAGCCTTTCTTCATATGTGAAATCCCTGAGCCCCGAGACCATCCTGGTGGCCATTCGCTGAACCGACTCAATTCGCCGCACATCTTTCCGGTAGTGTGGTCTCCAGAATTGAACACAATATTCCAAATGAGGTCTCACCATGGCATTATCACTTCAGGTCTCCTGCTGACAAAACCCCTACGGATACAACCCATCATTTGCCTTGCCTTGGAGGAAGCCTTCTCCACTTGATTGGCAGCCTTCATGTCATCACTAATGATCATCCCTAAATCACGTTCCGCCGTGGTCCTAGCCAAGGTCTCACCATTTAGTGTGTAAGTTCTGCATGGATTTCTCTTACCCAGGTGCATTATTTTACACTTTTTAGCATTAAAGCATAGCTGCCAAGTCGATGACCACTGTTCCAGTAGTAGTAGGTCCTGCGTCATACTGTCAGGCAAAATGCTTTTGCCTACTATGTTACATAGTTTGGCGTCGTCGGCAAACAAAGATACTTTTCCTCTAAGCCCTTGGGTCATATCACCTATGAATAAGTTGAATAGAATCGGGCCCAAGACTGAGCCCTGTGGTACTCCACTGGTCACGTCTGACGTTTTGGAGGGGGTACCGTTAACCACTACCTTTTGAAGTCTACCGTGCGATAAACATAAACTAATATACAATAAATACATAGGGCTAGATTCACTAAGCAATCCGATCGTATATCGATTGGTATGCGACACTAGAGAATGACACGGTGAAAAAATTGGTCCCCGTCACCGCCCCGTCCCCGTCTCACCATCCTCTGCACCGCCCCGTCACCGCCATTCCCTTCACCGCCCCGTCACCGCCACTGCCACCCCATTCACCGCCCCGTCACCGCCACTGCAACCCCATTCACCGCCCCGTCACCATCACCGCTGCATACATAAAAGCCTCAAACGGGTACGATTTTATATACTTTTCTTTATTTACGTATAAAGGAAACATTCTTTAAAACTTTAAAACTTTAAAACTTAGTTAAATATTAGTTAATAACTATACAAAAACAAAACACGCAGAGAAAAAATTAATTAATATAAATTCTCAAAACTGACACATTTTGATCACTAAATTTAAAATAGTTATTTTTCATACAATTTTTCAATCACTAATCTTCCACCACCCCTGGGGCTAGCAATGCAAAAACAAACACGACATGTACTTTAAATGCATACAATGTTAGCCTACATGGTAAGTAGACGCGGCCGCTGTACCTAATCGCGGCAAAGATCTCCCTGCCGTGATTAGCATAGTGACCGCGGCTACGGCTGCAAGTCTCCCCTCCCCCCAGCGATCACGGCAGGAGGGCACCCAACCCCTCCTGTAGACCTCCCCCAACAGCCCTCCCGACAATCGCAGCAGAAGGGTACCCAACCCCTCCTGCTGGACCCCCCCCCCAACGAACCCTCCCACCCCGGAACCCCCTTAGTCTTACTTTCCAAGTTGGACCGGACGGCTCCTCACACGTATGGCCAGCAGGCTTGCCTCCGTCCAAATGAGGCGGGCCCGCCCCTACCCTGCCCAACCCACAGGATCCTAGGGCCTGATTGGTCTAGGCACCTAAAGCCAATCCGCTATAGGAGGGGCCTTAGGTGCTTGGGCCAATCAGGCCCTAGGATCCTGTGGGTTAGGCAGGGGAGGGGAGGGGCGGGCCCGCCTCATTTGGACGGAGGCAGGCCTGCTGGCCAGACGAGCGAGGAGCTGTCCGGTCCAACTTGGAAAGTAAGACTAAGGGTGGTGTTTCGGGATGGCGGGGTTTGTTGGGGGAGGGTCCGGCAGGAGGGGTTGGGCACCCTCCTATTGGCGATATAGGGGGCCGTTGGGGGGGTCGGCAGGAGGGGTTGGGCACCCTCCTACCAGTGATCATAGGGGGGCTGTTGGGGAGCTGGCAGGAGGGGTTGGATATCCTCCTGCTGCGATCGTCGGGGGGGCTGTTGGGGTAGGCAGGAGGGGATGGGTACCCTCCTGCCGCGATCGTTGGGGAGGGCTGGTTCTGTCGGCATGAAGGGCTGAGCACCTTCCTGCCGGCGATCGTCGGGGGGGGGCGGGTTCTATTGGCAGGAAGGGTTGATCTGACAAATGAGGAGCACGGTGAAACACAGGTAAATAGCGGTTCCTAGAAGGGGGTACATTGGCCTGCGGGGACAAATCTTTTCACCGTTTTTGCGGGCGGTGAAAACTTTTGTCCCCATGTCTGCGGCGATTTGGCTTTGGAGTCTCCATAACCCGCAGCCAAACCGCAGCCATGCCGCAGCTGCCTGCGGGGATCACTCCCCGTGTCATTCTCTATGCGACACCTTTGCGACCCGATTTTCCTCCGACCCGATTCACTAACCTCTGTGCTGATCCGATTCCGATCCTTGCATGCAAATGAGGGGAAACGGCATGCAAAGTAGGAAGGGTCGCGATTCACTAACAAAATTCAGGCACACCGACTGGGCTGGCCGATCCAAAAACAAGCGACTATGAGGACCAGTCCCTTGTGCAAAAATCCTGCTTTCAGCCCCGATTCTCCTGCCTTTTTGCCTTCCTGCTCAGCCCCGACTCTCCTGCTCTGCCTCCTTTCCCTGCAGCGCGAGCCCATGTTTTAAGCCACTTTAAACCCACAAGTAAAAATAAAGTCAAAAAAATAAAAAAGTACGGACAGCAAACGCATGCGCAGACCATCTACAGGCAAAGAAGATGGTTTGCGCATGCGTCGGGATCACTCAGTAGCAATCCGTGTGATCGGTGGGGGGACGTTCCTCTGATCGCCCCCATTTGAATATTGTCCCATCGTGAATTGGTTGGTCTGCCACGGATCGGACACGGATCAGTCACGATCGGGCAGGTTAGTGAATCAGGCCCTTACTCTATAGCACTGAACCTGGCCATAGCAGCCTCCAAAACAAGGGGAGGACAAAGCCTCAGAACTCCACCCCCCCCAGAGATCAGGTATTGGATTACATACAGGGTAGGGGAACTTCCTTGGCATTAACAAAACCTCCTTTAGTGGGGTGTATCTTTTAGCCTTGTGCAATGCAAAGACTTCAGAAAAACTAAAGCAAACAATCACCTGTACAAAAGCAAGAAGATTTACTTATCTGGACTTGAAAGATCAAAAAACACCGACGATGGCCAGCGTTTCGCTATCCAAGTTGTCTCAGCTTCGATCAATTCCTATGAAGAAAATGTTGATATTAGAACAGCACTGACAAAATTGCTTCACCACAGACGTTGTTGAATATAACAAAAATGCATTCCTTTAAATCATTTAATCTAAACCAAACGCCTTCCTGCTTCACCAACATGGCTGCAGTATGCTGAGATCCGTCTAATGAACTGCGGAACTAAAGGCATCACATTCTCCTGTACACAGACAGAGGGTAAAGTTACAAAGGACATGTTTATCATACACCTCCAACCATACTATGTATATGCAACCTTGTTTGCACACGGGTTTAATCATCTTTTTTTTGCCCAGTAGAAAAGTTTGTTGTATATTTTTGTGAGCTTTACGTTCTTGAGTGTGTGGCACTAGTTGTACTGTATCCAGATCCAGATTTAGACATGCTGGGGCCCAGGGCATAAATTAAGGAGAGGGTTCTCTGATCCCTTCTCTACCCTGCCCCATCCCTCTAATCTCTCCTCCTGCTGTTACTACCACACATAAAAAACAACTTTAAATGACTTCTTCGCACACAAAACACCGACAGACCTTTACCAAATACAGAACTGGGAAACTCAAAAAGTTAAACTCGACAAGAAAAATAAAAATAGATATGCAATTTTTGCACTGCACACACAGGAGTCCTGGGCCCACCTCCCTTGCTGGTTGGAATCCCGAAGCTCTGCCAGTTGACGCCCACCTCTGGTCTGGTAGCCAGAAATCTCCAAGCTCTAAGGCTAGCAGCAGTGTTCCCAAGTTTGGAACTGGCTGCAAAGTTTGGAGAGTTCTGGCTAATGGACTGGAGGAAGAGGTCTTCAGCTGACAAGGCTTTGGGATTCTCCATCAGCTCAGGTCTTTATATTTTGCATTGGGGCATGGGGGAAGGTAGGGAGAAAATTTGGTGCTCAACCATTTTGGGCCACTGCCCATGCTACCTCTCCCCTCCCCCCAACCCCCATTGGCTGTCTGCTAAACCACTGAACATTATACACAGTGAGCAGCGCACATCGCAGGCAGTAATTGCGGAGCACTTTCCTTTTTGTTTGCCGCTCCTCTCTACTATATTTTTATCTTAACCATCTAGTGTACGCATATTGGAATACAGAATTAAGGATTGAAGATTGAGTATCCTCATGCACATTGTCTTGCTATACATTCAGACTCCTGAGGCAGACCCATTGGGGCCGAAACACGATCATGTCGAGTCTTTTTATTCAATAAATGAGACTGAGCACCAATCAGTCACCTTCGTTGTTTTTCTTCTGCTTTCACGTCCTGTGTTTTCTGCTTTTTATAATTGATGACAGAAGAATGTTTTCCTATTCTGTTATGGTTGTAACACTGTGGCCTCCTTTTATGAAGCTGTGTTGTGTTTTTTTCTTATCACCAGCTGCGGCAGTATTAGCTCCAGCGCTCATAGAATTACTATGAGCGTCGGAGCCAATACCACCGCAGCCAGCTATTAAAAAAGTCTAACACGGCTTCATAAAAGAGGGCCTATATTAATGGTGTTCTAAATAATCCGACCCCACTTGTTATGATAAGCATATTGGAGGCTCTAGCATTATTTCTGTACTGATTTTTTTTTTTCCAATAAAACAGACTTGTCATAAAATGTCTTTTTATCAATGTATCATTGCTGAGAGTGAAAACATAAAAGTTATAACTATAATATGAGAAATTTGCTCCATTATGCAAAAATAATAGCAAATGTTAAGAAAAACAGAGCTTTATGTAATCAGTGACTTTGAGGGATCACAATCAAATTTATGAGAAAAACTTCAATTTACAGTTTTTCCAACTTTAGGTTTTTCTGGACAACCCTACCATCCCGCTGACAACTGACCACAGCAGCGATTCTGAAGCGCTGCCTACAGACTCCTCCATGCTTTTCTTCTGCCGCAGTTCGCCCGAGGAAACAGAAAGTTGCGTCATTAGGGCCACACTGCAGCAGAAGGAAAGCATGGAGGAGGCTGCAGACAGCACTTCAGAATTGTTGCTGTGGTCAGTGTGTCAGCAGGAAGGGGAAGGTGAGTGCAACATTGGACTGGCGCAGAAAGAAGGGGCAAGGCATGCCAGCCCACAGCTGTGGGGCCCAGGGCATTTGCCCTGTTTGCCCTCCTCTAACACCGGCCCTGGCTATATCCCCTTTGAGGTGGGGTGACACAACTCAGAACATGATTGCATCAGTGATCTATACAAGTTTCAAGTTTATTTGATTCTTGATATATTGCCCATCAAAGGCATTTGAGCGGTGTACAATATAACAAATCAAATGGGAGAGAAAGAAGAAAATCAAAGAAGAGAAGCAATGAGGGAAATAAAGGTTGGGAATGTGGATGGAAGTACAATAATTGAGAGGAAAGAGCAGTGGGAGAAGAGGGGATGGGAAAGAAAATATACACAGGCTATCTTCACGGAAGGAGCTCTAGCCTACTGCTCAAAACAATACAGGGGATAATCACACCCTTTGGGTAAAGGAAGAGTTTAAAATAAAAGGTAAACAAAAGGTATTGAGTGTCATTATGAATTTATCCAGGAATTTTTCCAGTCGGAAGGGAAGTTGGGAGTGCATTGCAAAGAGTAGGTGCAGTTACTGAGAATATACCGTGTCGAGTAAATTCATGATACTGTATAACAGGGGTGTCCAACCTTTTGGCTTCCCTGGGCTGCATCGGCTGAAAAAAATGTTTCTGGGGCCGCACAAATGCGCAAACGCTGCAGCAAGACAGAGGAGGGAGCCGGCAAGATGGTAAACACCTGGGGCAGCAGAGGCAAACACTACATCGTCCTCGATTGGGGCCGCACAAAATACTTCACGGGGCTGCATGTGGCCCTTGGGCCGCAGGTTGGACACCCCTGCTGTAGAATGTAAGGAATTAGCAATTGATCCAAGAAGGTGTAATGTTACCTGTCAACATCACCGATTCCCCTCCCCCAATAATCTGTGAACATTGCCTTTATTGAAGGCATATTCTCTTGAAAGTGCAGTCTCTTACTGAGATAGTGTGTGTGTATGTTTGTGTGTGTGTGTTTAAAAAGAGGGTCCACCACGAATATGACATTAGAGATGGTATCTGCAATCCGATTGAGTGCTAATAATTTCTATGACAAGTTTCAGACTAAAGAATATTGTACATATAGGTAACACAACTTTTTCCCTCTTTTATTTTTCAGGCACAATGCTGCAGTGGAGCCTGCTCCTCCTCTTGGGTGTTGCCAACACAGCAACACAAAACTGTCACCCTACCTTTGTGAAGTCTACTGTAGTATCTAACTGCCAGGCCCAAGGACATTTATCAGTGCCTGAGATAGACCCATCCACTGAGGTCCTTTTCTTGTCCTTCAACCTCATCTCTGACATCATGGAGTTGTCCTTCCCCAGGTTGGAGAATATCAGAACTCTGACACTGGGCCTGCAGGGATCAGGCTTCCTCAATGTTGGTGAAAATGCCTTCATGAATCTCCACAACCTAACATTCTTAGACCTTGGTGGAAATAAAAAGATATCCCTACACCTTGATTCATTTTCTGGCCTGAGAAAACTAGAAGTACTCTTGCTGGATGCCAACGGTATTAATGACACTATCCTGGAAAGGGGTTATTTCCGCCACCTGGTGTCCTTGAAGAAGCTCGACCTCAGTGCAAACCAAATCAAGAGGCTAAGGCCTGACCCAACTTTCCAGAACTTGAAAATGCTGAACTCCCTGCATTTGAAACTCAACAAGATTGAATGGGTGTGTGGAGAAGATTTAAAGCACCTCCAGGGGCATAATTTGTCTCTTCTGGATCTTTCCTCCAACAGACTGTCTTACAGGGAACCATGGCAAAGTGAATCTACCTGCTCCAACCCCTTCTACAATATCACTATAGAAACCCTGGACATCTCCTCCAATCCTTGGAATGTAGAGAGTGCTGAACGTTTCTTTATGACTGTATTGGGAACCCAAATACGGCATCTGACAATGCAATACCCAGGAGGCATTGGACGCTCTTTTGGATTCAAAAATTTACAAGATATCGATGCAACTACGTTCTCTGGATTAAATGAAAGCAATATCCTCTCCTTGGACATCTCCCATGGTTCACTTTTTGAGTTGAATGCCCATGTGTTCTCTGTGTTCCCTCAATTGAATATACTCAATCTAGCCTTCAATAAGATAAATAAGGTTAACCAATATGCTTTTGCTGGCCTTCAGAATCTTGTCATGCTGAACCTATCAAATAACTTGCTTGGAGAGATCTACAGTGACAGCTTTGAGAGCCTGAGATCATCTCCCATTCGTTACTTGAGCCTGCAGTCAAACCACATTGGGGCTGTTCAATATGATGCACTGAGCGGTTTGAACTCCATGCAAACCCTGGATTTGCGAGACAACTCTCTCTTGCAGATCCCACCAATGCAACTTCCAAACCTTAAGCAGGTACTTCTAGGGGAAAACCGTATTAAGAACACCATTGGCATCCAGACGTTTGCCAGCAGTGCAACACTTATCGATTTGGCTTACAACCGCCTGGAGAACTTGGGAGAATTTTGGAACTTAATGAAAATCCCAACTCTTGAGTTCTTGTTCTTATCTCACAACTGGATTTCAAGATGTTCTATCAGCTCACAGACTACTGTTCTTCAGAACAATCGCCTGCATGTGCTGGATCTCTCCTACAACTCTCTGGAGGTTGTGTGGCAATCTGGAACCTGCTGGAATATTTTCCATGGACTTAATAGACTTATTTCCTTAAACTTGTCTAAAACTTACCTCTCCTTCTTACCAGAGGGTCTTTTCCAAGGACTGCAGGCCCTCCGTAATCTGGACCTTTCAGGAAATGTAATTGTCTCACTCCCTGAAAACATGTTCGAAGACCTAAGATCTTTAAAATTTCTGCGGTTGAATGACAATAATCTTGTCACACTCACTCCATCAGGCCTGGATATGCTCCCATCCCTTTCATTGCTGGACCTGAAGGACACACGTTTTGTTTGCCACTGTGGTTTAAAAGACTTTGTAAGCTGGTTGCAAGCCACCAAGGTCTCTTTGAATTGTCTGGCAGAAGATATTTCCTGTTATAGGCCTCAAGAGCCCCTCTTGGAGGTCCCTCTCCTGAAATTTGTAGAGGATAACTGCATGTATGAAATTAACTGAAGGTCAAGAGTTGGGTTTCTTGCAATTGCTGCTATGTATGTTCCAGTTAGGTCCAGCCAATGGATGATTAATAGAGTTGAATGCTGCCTGTGGGAGAAAAGGCTTTCACTTCTAAGCCTGGTTTCCATATCTCACTCTGGCCAGTGTAAGTATCTAGCCCTCATGGAGGGGAAAGAGTCCCAAGTCAGAATGCATGCATACCACATTTCAGAGGGCAACCTAGTTTGTGGGTCTCGATTTTAGGACTATTTCTGGAATAGCTGACCTAAATAGGGAAAAGGGACTCTGGAAAATTTGCAAATGAAGGCTCATGGTATGATTTCTAAAGCTTTACTCAATTGCATTAGGACTATGGATTGATCAATTAAGTTATGGGTCACTGATTGTATGCACTGCTATATCTGTTCTGGCTTGAGCTTTTCTGAAATAAATGCTTAGTATTCCAGTGGTTTCCAGACTGTCATTTAAAAAAAAAAAAAATCTGTAATGGTTCAGCTTTATAAAGAGAGATTTATGCATGGCAGATACAACAAAATTACCTGTAACATACAAAATAATTACCCAGCTTAATGGTTATTGCCTGAGAACATTCTAGTAAACTGAAGTATAATAGAAACCTTACTTTCTGGGATGCATGGATGTGCACATTTGAGGGCCATTGATATGCATGGATCTGGAAAAATAACCCATCACCAGGGCCAGCCCACCCATTAGACAAGACTAGGTGATTGCTTAGAGCAGCAGCTTCTTGGGGGCAGCAAAAGCAGCTAAAGTCAAAGTAAATTAAAAATCATATTCCTGACAACCACAGAAACTTAATGAACTGAACTGGCATTTTTCTAGAATTTTGGGATGGTCATGACTGTTGAGTTTAACTATCAAAATCTTAGTGGGTGGGGGCTGCAGGCTAAGGACTTTAAAGTTAATGGAGGGAAGAAACATTTGCAAGAAGAGACTGGAAGACCTAAATATGTATACTCTGGAGGAGAGGAGGGACAGGGGAGATATGATACAAACGTTGGTTTAAAAAAAAATTTAAATCATGTTTATTAAATTTCAATATAAATACTAACAATTGCAACTTGGAATAGGATGTTGTATATCAAATAGCCCAAATAAACTATAACAATTACAATGCCATTTGATGTTCCACATACTACTAACTCTAGAAAAAAACTACATACCAAAATTGGCATACCCAAGGACAAATCCAAAACATATGAGATAAAGAGGCTTTAAAATAACCACACGGGACAAGAACATACAGAGACAAGTGTTGCACGATAAGCACGCCAAGGTGCTAAATATATAGAACAAATAAATTTATACCCCATTTCAAAATATGAAATATCAGGTAATAATTTATATAACAATTTTAAAAATTTATGTATATAAGAACCTTGTAATGTGATCTGCATTTCCACATTCCATGCCTGTGCCACCTTATCATAATCTAATGATGAAGAAAAGTAACGGAGAGGATGTTAGATACCTGGAATGCCCTCCCAAGGGAAGTGGTGGGGAGGAAAACAGTGATGGAATTTAAAAAAGCGTGGGATAAACATAGAGGCTCTCTAATTAGAAAACAAAGAATGTAAATGAATGAGCTAAGGCTTGCACATTCTGTGTCCCATATGTGATGATTTGATGTAGGATTGGGCTGGGAAAGGCATCAATGGGAACTCCACTAACTTGATGGAACATGAGGATGTTACTAGCCAGCCTTTATGGTAAATATCCTGCAAACATGATGGTTGGATAGGTTGGAGTGAGCTTGGACGGCAACTTCCGCATTTGGAACCTAGGACAATACCAGGTGAACTTTACAGTCTATGACACAGAACTATCAAAGAAGAGACAAGTTAATTTAATCATGTATTTTTAATGGGTATAACTAATGGGAAGACTGGGTGGACCTGTCACACAGGGAGGACTTTGAGTAAAATAAATGCTAGGTATAGAACTGCAAGACCCACAGGTTTTCTTCCCACCCAACCCCAATTCATCACCATAGTTTACCATCCTACTCCCAGACCATCTACACCACACTCATTTCATGTCTTCCAGTCCACTCTGGCCCATCTGTACAACCCATATTTTCCCTTCCAACCAGTCTTCAATTGCCCCTCTTCCCTAACAAACTCCCTCCCATTGCTATTGTTAAGCATCCCCCCTGATACCCCCCATCAGTGGGAGCGATGCCCACCCCCTCCCACTGCTGCCATTAAGCCAAGCCCCCAACCCCCTCCCCCAGCAGCGGGAGAGATGCTTATTCCCTCCCGCCACCAAGCAACCCCCTGCCACTCCCCTTCAGCAGCGGGAGAGATGCCTACTCCCTCCTGCCACCAAGCAATCCCCCACAACACCCCCCTGACAGTGGGAGGAATGCCCAGGGCCGCCATCAGAAATTTCTGGGCCCCTTACTGAGCAATCCTATTGGGCCCCCCACGCATCCCTTCCCCCCCCCTGAACCCTCCTTCTTCCATGGGCCGAATACACACATACTTTTCTCTGTCGCCGCACTTTTTGACCAAAAGATCTGTAAGCCTGCAACCATGTCAAGGTAGACTCTTTCAGCAGGGCCCTAACCTAACCTAAACTAAACTAATCTATACCTATCTATTCTAAACTAACATATGTCTAATACTGAACTAATAACAAACTAACAAATATCTGCATAATAAATAACTAATAAATAATAGTGCTAGTAGCCAAAATGCTGGAAGGGCTGGTCAACTTGGAATTAGTAAATCACTTAGATAAGTTCTCTCTCCTAAATGACCACCAATCAGGTTTCAGAAAAGGATTCAGTACTGAGACAGTCCTAGGCTCTCTCCTTAAACACCTATACGACCTTTTCAATCAAGGTTCCAGCGCCCTGATCCTACAGTGCCTTCGATCTCGTGGACCACAAAACAATGCTTAGGTGCCTAGACGAAATGGGACTATCAGGAAGAGTATGGACCTGGTTCCAAGGATTCCTAACCAAATGGTCTTATCAAGTGGTCCATGAAGAAACTTACTCTAAATCCTGGAAAAGCCCTTCGGGAGTCCCACAAGGCTCCCCCCTATCTCCCACCTTGTTCAATATATACATCTCCTCCCTAGGCCACCTATTACAAAGGCTTAACCTAACTTATTACATATACGCAGATGACATCTCCATATTAATACCAATAACAAATGTGACCTCAGCCAACTCAAAACAAATCTCCTCCATCATGACCGAAATAGAAAAATGGACTTTAAACTTCAAACTGAAACTAAACTCAGAAAAGACAAAGATTTTCCTTGCTAGCCCAAACGAAAAAATCTCCGCAACTACAATACATGTAAATGGCCATGATCACCCAATACTAAAAACCATAAAAATACTGGGAGTCACCCTGGACACCCACTTGACTTTGACCGATCACATAAACTCAGTGACCAAAAAATGCTTCTTCATCCTTTGGAAACTGAAAACCATAAAAAAATACTTCGACCCGCTATCCTTCAGAATATTGGTTCAGTCACTGATTTTATCCACCCTGGATTACTGCAACATTGTCTACTTGGGGATACCTAAAAAAAATGTGAGAAAACTGAGAATAGTTCAAAATACGGCCATCCGTTTAATATTCGGACTAAAGAAAAGTGATCACGTTAGTCCATTCTACAAACTCCTTCATTGGTTAACAATTGAAGCACGAATTCTGTTCAAATTCTCCTGCCTCTGCTACAAACTAATCTGGGGATTGGCCCCCAGCTACCTACTACCTCACTTTGAATTCCACTCCTCTACCAGTCCTACCAGAAACCGTAACCTCTTTACCTACCCAAATATCACAGGCTGTAGATACCGCACCTTCTTTGACAGAACATTCAAATTCCAAGCAGGTAGACTGCACACTTGGCTAGGCTACTTCACTGATGCCGCCAGAGAATCATATAGTGTCTTTAGGAAAGAACTAAAAACCACCCTGTTTAAGAAATTCATAACCTAACCAGACTTCCCCCCCCTAAAAAAAAAAAAAAAAAAAAAAAAGCAGAGCCTCCTCCCATCCTAAGAAGCCCGTCCACCCTCATCAGCCAAAATTCCACCTTTAATTGTTAGCAGTTTGCTCACTGGTGCCCATCCTCCTTTAATGTACCAAGATAACAAATTAGTTCCTCAACAACATTCTTAAGTTACCTTTATCATCTATTCAGTCTTGCACCTTGTAACTCATTGACCGCGCAATCTCCTTTCTCCTTTCCTACTTATGCTCTCAATTTCCGCCGATTGTATAAAGTTACTCATTGTGAAACCGTGTAATTCTTTGACCCTGTAATTTTCCTTGTACTATCACAAGATGTTCAATGCTATAATTCGCTGTCTGTACAGTTTTTCTTCATTGTGAACCGCCTAGAAGTCGCAAGATTGTGGCGGTATATAAGAATAAAGTTATTATTATTATTATAATTAATTGAATGTAAAATCTCAGTTAAGGATTTCTTTTGACCTTTGTAGGCCAGAAGTAGATCACAATTGCACAATATTTTTTGTAACAAGTATTAAATGTGTTTTTATAAATACTATAAGCTTAATAAATATATCTGAAAAAAACTACACATCTGAGCGCATATCTGAACATACACATCTGTATGATCCTATCCTCCTCAGCTTGCCTATAGCTGCATCATGCATGTTAAAAATGTACGATATGTTGATATGTGCACCTTCCTTCCTTCCCATCCATCCTCCTCAGCCTGTCCTTACACATCCACAGCTGCATGTTAATGATGATGTATATGTTATGATGATAAATAAGTGCATATGAGCACATCATTAACATGCAGCTATGGATAAATATATAATGATGTTATGAGTGTGCATCTCTTCCTTCCCATCCTCCTCAGCATGTCACATACAGCATGTTACATTACACAGACTTTGTGTAATGTAACATGCTGTATGTGACATGCTAAGGAGGATGGGAAGGAAGAGGTGCACACTCATAACATCATTATATATTCATGAATCAATCTGATAATCATCACCACCAGGCTGTGTGTGTTATGGGATGGAGGAAGAAAGGTGCATGGGATGGAGAAAGAAAGGTGCATGTTTAAATTGATCACTGCCTTACTAGTTCTGCAGCTCCTCGTGCTGCTCCTCTCGTCCTGTCCTACTAGAGACGTGATGACGTCATCCGGCCGACCCGCTCTCGCAGATTCAGTGGCAGGCAAGTGATGTGTCTCCTGATTGGCTAGGCACCTTAGCCCAAGCCAATCGGAGTGGAGACAGGGCGGACCTTGGTGAAGGAGTCCGGAGACGAGAGGCACGCAGCTAGTATATCGCCGGCTGCGGCCGCGGGCCAGGTAGACGGATCCACTTTTGTCGGGGGGGGGGGGGTGCCATCAGGAAATCGGCAGGGGACAAAAAAAAGTATGACAGCAGTGTTTATTGTTTATTGTTGTGCACAGCAGAAGCATAATACAGGAATTTGTGCTATGGTGGCCTAGGATGGTGTTCTTCAACCTTTTTACATCCGTGGACCGGCAGAAAAAAAAGAATTATTTTGTGGACCGGCAAATTACTAGGACTAAAATTTAAAAACCCCGTTTCCGCCCCATCTCTGCGAGCTCAGTCCCCACAAATCATCTGATCCCATCCACACAAGCCTCAGTTATGATTTTATATTGAATGTATTTTATTAAAGTATAAAAAGAAACAATATTCTGTACAATTGTCATTTTATAAATACAAATAATTCAGAGCAAGGACCAGTGGAGTACTGCAGGGCTCGGTCTTGGGTCCAATCCTATTCAACATATTCATAAGTGATATGACCCAAGGGCTCAGAGGAAAAATATCATTGTTCGCCGACGCCGCCAAACTGTGCAACATAGTAGGTAAAAGCACTATGCCTGACAGTATGACGCAGGACCTACTACTATTAGAACAATGGTCATCGACTTGGCAGCTCAACTTCAATGCTAAAAAATGCAAAGTGATGCACCTGGGTAAAAGAAATCTGTGCAGGACTTACACGTTAAATGGTGAGACCTTAGTTAGGACCACGGAAGAACGGGATTTAGGAGTAATCATTAGTGATGACATGAAAACTGCCAATCAAGTGGAAAAGGCTTCCTGCAAGGCAAGGCAAATGATGGGTTGTATCCGTAGAGGTTTTATCAGCAGGATGCCAGAGGTCATAATGCCACTGTACAGGTCCATGGTGAGACCTCATTTGGAATATTGTGTTCAATTCTGGAGACCACATTACCAGAAAGATGTGCTGAGAGTTGAGTCAGTTCAGCGGATGGCCACCAGGATGGTCTCAGGGCTCAAGGAACTTCCGTATGAGATAAGGCTGAATAAATTGCAGCTATACTCACTTGATGAACGAAGAGAGAGAGGGGACATGATTGAGACATTTAAATATATCACTGGTCGTATCGAGGTGGAAGAGGATATCTTTCGTCTTATGGAACCTTCGTCCACCAGAGGGCATCCGCTGAAAATCAGGGGAGGGAAATTTCATGGTGACTCCAGAAAGTATTTCTTCACTGAGAGGGTGGTCGATCATTGGAATGAACTCCCACGGCAAGTGATTGAGGCCAACAGTGTGGCAGATTTCAAAAATAAATGGGATATTCATGTGGGATCTCTAATGAGGTAAGGGCAGGGGGTTGGTGAGCAAACTCAGGGAGAAGGGTCACTAGAGTGGGCAGACTTGATGGGCTTTGGCCCTTTTCTGCCGTCATTTTACATGTTTCTATGTTTCTAACAAAACCCCTGTCTCCCCTCCCCTTCACATATATCCCCTCTACTATCAAGAAAACTGAACAAGCCAAATTATTACAGAATTCTACACAGAAATATCATGCTAGCAGAATACTGCAGTCACACATGACAGGAATAGTTTTAGGGGAGTGCAACTAGGGCAACTGCCCCCTGGTCAGAGAGCACCCTAAGCCAGCTGGAAGCTAAAGAAGCACTGCTTGGGTTTTGCAGTCCCCAGTTATGTCTAACACCAGCTCTAGCAGGATATATATTTCAAATCTGATATATTCTAATCACAAAATAGAAATAAAATTATTTTTTTCTACCCTTTGTCGTCTCTGGTTTCTGCTTTCAATCTTCTTTTCACTCTCTTCCTTCCAGCGCCTGCCCTCTCTGTCTCTTCAATCCAGCATCTGCCCCTTCCATCCACTGTCTGTCCTCTCCCCCTTCCATATGGTATCTGTCTTCTTTCTATGCCCCTCTCCCCTTTCCATCCAGCTTGTGCCTCCTCTCTCCTTTTTACATGATTCATTCCAGCTTCACTGCTCTCTTCATTTTTATCTCTCCTACACCAGATCTATCATCGTTGTCCCTCTCTGCTTATTTTTCTGCTGACCCCTTCCTATCATCATTCTCTCTACTTTCTCATGCCTGTGTCTCCCCTTCCCTTCCTCTAATCTCTCTGCCAGCTGTTTCCTTCCTTTTTTATTCTCCCTTCCCTCCTCCTCCTGTCCAGCAGTAACTCTCTTCCCTTCCTCCCCTCCCAGAAGCATCTCTCCTTCTCCCTCTCCAGTAGCAGCTGTCCCTTTTTTTTGCCTTGCCCACAAGCTTCCCTCCAGGTCCAGTAGCAGCTGTCCCTTTTTTTCCCTTGCCCAGCAGCTTCCCAGACTCCTTTCCCTCCTCCCCTCCCAGCAGCATCTCTCCTTCTCCTTCCCTCCAGGTCCAGTAGCAGCTGTCCCTTTTTTCCCTGGCCCAGCAGCTTCCCAGATTCCTTTCCCTCCTCCCCTCCCAGCAGCATCTTTCCTTCTCCCTCTCCAGTAGCAGCTGTCCCTGTTTCCCCTTGCCCAGCAGCTTCCCAGACTCCAATAGTGGCTTTCTCCCCTCCCAGCAGCTGTCCTTACTTCCCAGCACAGCGATTCAGGAAGGCAGTCTCGGGACCTTTGTTGGGTCGTGCCGTCTCTGAGGAAAGAGGAAGTTGCATCATCAGAGGCAGCCGCGACTCAGCAAAAGCCCCGAGGCTGCCTTCGTGAATCGCTGCGCTGGAAAGTAAAGGAGAGCTGCAGAGAGGGGAGAAAGCCACTGTCGGAGGCTCCCCAAGATCTCTCCGGCCCAGCGCAGACTTCAGCTGTTGATCTTGCTGGCCCTGCGCGGACTGGCAGGAAATTGAAGGGAGTCAATCTTGCCAGCCCTGCGCAGACCGGCAAAAATTTCCTGCGGACCGGCGGTTGAAGAACTGTGGCCTAGGACCCTGGGGGAGCCCGGGCCCCCTGTCAGCTCCGGGCCCCTGAATGCAGGACTGGTAGTACTGCTCTGATGGCGGCCCTGGGAATGCCCACTCCTTCCCACTGCTGCTGTTGTACCCCAATGACCCCCTCTTACTTTGTTTGCGAAGACTGGCCAGATGGCTCACCTCTTCAAAATACTGGGCCTTCCCCTCCCCGGTGCATCCTGGGATATGCTGGGGAAGGGTCTAAGGCTCTGATTGACCCAGATTGCTTAAGGCCCCTCCTATGGGAGGGACCTTAGGTGTCTGGGACAGAGCCTTAGGTCTCTCTCCAGTGCATTCAGGGAGGGGCCTACGGCTCTGATTGGCCCAGATGCTTAAAGCCCCTCCCATGGAAGGGGCCTTAAGCAACCTGTACCAGAGCCTTAGGCCCCTCGGGGAGGGGAAGGCCCACCATTTGAAGAGGATAGGAGGCATCTCTTTGGCCAGCCTTCATACACAAGGTAAGAGGGGGATGGGAGGTCATCGTGGGTACGATGGTGATGGCGGGAAGAAGTGGGCATCTTTCCCACTGCCTGGAAATGTCGTGGGGGGGGGGTGTTACTTGACAGCAGTGGAAGGAGGGAGTGGGCATCCCTCCCGCTGCTGGGAGGGGTTGCTTGATGGCGGCAGCGGGAGGGTGGGAATCCCTCCTGCTGATCTTCAATTTGGGGTCTTTTATGCTATCACCAGCAATTGGTACATACAAATTTAGCGACTCTCCGCAAACCTCATTTGCATGCGCGGTGTTTTAAGAATAACTTATCTTTTTAAATCATTACAGTAGCGGCCACAACAGTGGCCCGTCAGATTTTACCACGGACATTTGAGAATCTTCCTCTGAGGGAGCAGGAGCAGCTTCCTGGGCAGGAAGTGGAGTTCAAAGATGATTGACAGCATTCTGCAAACAACTTGGGGGTTCAGATACATATTCCTAGCATTCAGGACTACTGGACAGATTGCACTAGAAATTCTATTGCTATTGGTAACTGGAAATAAATCTTGTATGAATGTGGCATATGATCGATGTAGCTTGTAAAATATGATTTATGGTTTATTTATTCTTGATTAACTGCTTTTCCAGTGAATGGATGAAGGCTCTGTACATAAAATATAACTAAAAAGAAAGAAAATAACTCCTTAGCAAATTGATAGGCAACAGCAAACATTCACCCAAGGGATAACATTACATCTCTGTCTCTACTCACACCTCTCTTACAGGTCAAGGAGGGCAAGTGAATCGGAGGGGAAAATTTCAGGTATCTGTATGATCAAATACTAGGCCACGTAAAAGCTGCCAAAAAGTCACAAAAATAGAACATAAGAATAGCTGTACTGGGGCTAGAGGCTGACTGAGGGGTTCTTTTATCAAGCTGCGGTAGGGGTTTAACACGCGTAATACCACACGTTAAACCGCCTGCCACGTTAGCCGCTAACGCCTGCATTGAGCAGGCATTAGTTTTTTAGCCGGCCGCGGGGGTTAGCGCGTGATGAAATGTCCGACACATTTGCTAGCGCGGCTTGATAAAAGGACCCCTGAATATCTGTTTCAATTATGGCACTGAAACTGGCCCAAAATTATTATTCTGTCCAAATATGATTTAGGCCAAAAAGTTATTTTAATTTTTGGTGATATTTTTGGATTGAGTTAAAAAAAAAAAAGACTATGGGCTCCTTTTACAAAGATGCACTAGCGTTTTTAGCGCATGCGCTAGCTGCTACTGCCTCCTTTTAAGCAGGTGGTAATTTTTCGGCTAGCGTGCACTAAAAATGCTAGCGCACCTTTATAAAAGAAGCTCTATGTGTTTTAGTTGGAAAGCACAAATTGGGGCTTGGTCCTATTTGTCTTCCTCCCCCCAGTGGCATAGCCAGATGGCAGATTTAGGGTGGGCCTGAAAATTAATCTCTTCCTGCACCTTCCTTACTTCTTTCTTACCCAAAGGCAATGCAAGAGCTGGAGGGATCCACAAGCCCCCACTAGAGAGTTGCATGGGGACAAAAATCCCACCCATCCCCGCCAGGATCCTCTCCGTCCCCACCCATCCCCGCAAGGAATTACCTCCATCCCCGCCCATCCCCATAAAAAGCAGCAATTACTTATGACAGGATCATCATTTTCACAGTTTCTGTTTTCCTTGTGAAATCTCTTTGGTGGAACCTTTTTTTGTTTTCTGTTCAAGTAATTAACTTATAAACCCCCTCTTTTACTAAGGCTGATGTGTCCATTATATTATATGGACAAACCCTGCTTCCAAAGTCTTCTATCCCTGTGGGAGTCCCGTTGGCTAGAGGGGGGTCCCCGTGGGAGTCCCGTGGGCCAGAGGGGGGTCCCCGTGGGAGTTCTGTGGGTTAGGGGGGATTCCCGTGATCCCCGTTCCCGTGCAGACCTCTAGTCCCCACCAGCTGAAGACTTCCTCCCTGCAGAAGGAAATTTCAAGTTTATTTAAAATTTTCTATCCCGCCCCACGACAAGTACCAACTGGGGCGGCTTGGATTCTGCTGCCTTGTGTTTGGCTCTAGGCATCATCTTCCAGTTTCTGCTTAATTTGATGTGATCTGGTCAAGTTGGTATCTTTGGGAGTCTGGCAGCACCAGTGTAGTTGGTTTATGCCAGTCAACACACCACCTGAGACAATAGATGAATACTTTGACTGATGAGCTATTTAATCGCACTGGACTATAAACGCTGATCTTGGAAACTGTCTGTGAACAACTGGGATTATTTTATTTTAATTTCCCATTTTTATTTTTCCTGGATATATTTATTTTTTTTACTGTTTTCCTTCTCTTCTGTTCTATTTTCTTTGATTTTATGGTTTAATATTGGATTTTGTAGTTTACGCCTCTTGTATTTACAATACTTCTCTTTCTCTTCTTTCTTACTTACTTCCATATTTACTATACACTTCTCTCTCCATATTTGCGGTTTCAGCAAACGCGGTTTCGATTATTCACGGTTTTTAGCTTGCTGGCTCCTCCCCCTAAATTACATCAGCTTGCATAGAGAAATCGCTGATTCCAAGTGTTTACAGAGAAAATTGCTGATTCCCAGCACTTTCTTCACCCTGTTTTGCCTCTCCTTCAGGAACAGGCCAGGTCTCCTACCATGTTATTCGCAGTTTCACCATATTCACGATGGTTTTTAATAGAAAATAGTGAATAACATATGAAAAAGATATTCGCGGTTTTTCTGTATTTGAGGTTCTGTTAATCCCCTATCACAGCTAATAAGGAGGGAGAAGTGTAATTTAGATTGTGAGCCTGTTGGGACAGAGAGGATTACCTCATTTTAGGGCTATGTGGAAAATACTAACGCCAGTTCTATGGAAGCTTTAGCGTGTAGCGCGCGGGGCAATTTAGAGCACACTAAAACCTCTAGCACAGCTTAGTAAAAGAAGCCCTTAATGTATTAGTATTGTAAACTGTGTAATGCTTATGTACAAACGTTATATAAAATTTAATAAATCAAATCTTTAAAATTACAAAAACATGGACATAGACAATGCTGTGACAAAAGGGAAAGGGGGAGAACTAAGTTGTGTGCTAGGACAGCATTGGGTTGGGAGGGATTGAAATATATTTGCTGTATGTGGCCAGCGCCCTTGGAAGAGCAGAATCTAGCCAACAGTGGGAAAAGGCCGTCAGGATCTAAGAGTATGCATCTTTACACACAAAAGGTTTTTGGGGCTGATTTGAACTGAACTAGGGATGCACATTGTCTAAGATGTTGCGGTAGTGAATTCCAGAATTGCAGGCCTTCAACGGAAAAGATAGATTGACGTCTATGTTCATAAATTATGCTCCTGTAGCTTGGAAAGCTTAAACAGTTTTGTTGGGTGGATCTGAGAGTGCATGACAGAGTGCATGGAGTCAGCTAACGTGATTGACAAGTGTGCTGGCTCTTCTGAAGAAAAGGTCTTGAAAACTAAGTGAAGCCTTATATGTGATGCTATGTCAGCCAGCTGCATTCTTTAGAAACACAGGCCGGAGCCACTCACACTGCCAGTCACTGCACAAATTGCACAAACATAGCATGCGTGAGGGATGGGGCAGCAGTAGCTTGGGAAGACACACTGCCGCCAGCAGCATGGTGTGTGTGGCTTCTGCTGGGAGGTCTTCATCTGGACAGGGATCACAAGGTCCCTCCTTGAGGGCCGCAATCCAGTCGGGTTTTCAGGATTTCCCCAATGAATATGCATTGAAAGCAGTGCATGCACATAGATCTCATGCATATTCATTAATAAACTTGAAACTTGATTGGGGAAATCCTGAAAACCCAACTGGATTGTGGCCCTCAAGGAGGGACTTTGAGACCTTCTGGCAGCAGCCAGCCACACTAACGGAGCATTCATTTTGGGGGTGCATGAGGCCACCGCTTCTCCCCGGCTGGGTGACTTGGGGCAACTCCAGCCTTGATTAGGCCATTAGACCAGCAGCAGAAGAGATGAGAGGTGTTCATCTGCAGCTAGAGAGCAGATCAAATACATCAAGAGATGAGAGCAGCAAAATATTCAAAGCAAGTGAAATATAGCAGTGTCCAATAAGGATAGACTGCTTCAGGGGCTAACAGAGGAAGCCACTAAAAAAAAGTAAAAATTTTCCCTCACTAACAATAGCCAAATGCAATAACAGTTTGGTGATTTGGTCCGCTCTACGTCATTAGACCAGCAGGGATTGCAAAGAAAATCCTGGAGGTACTTTGTATAGTCTGCGCTTATTTTGATATTAATTATACGCTCATCGCATTTTGTTTTGATGTTAACAGAAGTTAATTTTGCATTATAGTTCTTTTTTTTCTGATGTTATAAATCTAATCTAATACACGTTTGAGTTTAAAACAAAAAAACGTAGCCAGGTGCACTGTAATCCGTGACAAACGTAATACACGCCCTCGGTTACTATAGTTACAGCGTCCAACCAATGAGGGTGAGATCTCCCCATTCCTTGGGCGGAGCTCCCTCCTTTGCCCTTTCTGATAGGCCACTTATGTTTATCCACTGATGAGGAGGCGGAGGGAACAACAAACTCGGCAGATCCGATTGGAGCAGGTGTGCTCTAAACTGTCTCTAATTGGTCTGCTGCCGATGGGGACAGTATGAGCTGGTGGAGAGATGAGATTTAAAGGGACACATACAGGTAGGGATAGGTTTGTGCTATGAAGTCACAGGTAAGTGCTGTAGTTATCTCAGATTACCGGAACGATGGACTTGATGCGTGAATGCTGTTATTTGTTATGCTGAGAAACCGATGGAAATTCTCACCAGGCACTGGAGTGAAAAAAAGAATCACTACTACTACTGTTTATCATTTCTATAGCGCTGAAAGGCGTACGCAGCGCTGTACGTTTAACATTCAATAGACAAGCAAAACACATCAAGGCTAGATATGAGCGATATCTCTCTCCTTAGAAACCGGTATCATTGGAAGAATGACAAGTGGAGAGAGTGCTGGGGCAAGGGCGCAGGGCTTGCAATGCAGGAGAAAGGCTTCTAATTAGGTAATAATAATAATGTATTTTCTTGTATACCGCCCTGCCAGTAATTCTAGGCGGTTCACAACAGGAAAAAAAACTGAGACATTTCAGGTAGTCAGCAGATTGCAATCTTTTGGTCAGGACTGGAGTCAAATATCCTGTGAAATCCAGAGTCGACTGAATGCTTTAAGTAACTCTAAACTGGGACTACCAAGTTTATCGGCTCCAGAAAGGAGACTGGGCAGCAGGTCTCATAAAGCATTTGACAGGATTGCTGAAAAGTTAAGGATTGGTCCTAGAACTGGGTAACTTGACAGGGCTGGTAAAATGACAAGGTCCCGTGAAGTATTTTGTGCGGCCCTGGTCGAGGGCGATGCAGTGTTTTCCCCTGCTGCCCCTGGGTGTTTACCGTCTTTGCTGCCCCAGAAACATTTTTTTCGACCAGTGCGGCCCAGGGAAGCCAAAAGGTTGGACACCCTTGTTCTAGATGGAAAGAGAGGAACACATTAGTCTTGTTATGACTGTAAGCCCTCCAAGGACAGGAAAAATTGACACCGAAACTGGCCTTGAACTGCTAATGAAAAATCCCCCAAATCACATTGTTGCTCTGTCCATTAGTCTCTTGGCAGCAAGGAATATTGGATAGGTGATGGACTCTTATCTGTAGTAACCAAATCCACTAGAGATGCAGTGGGAAGTAAATTTACAAAAATCATGACTAAAATATAACCTGAAACGTTTATTTTCTTTCTCTTTCTTTCTTTTTTTCTTTTACTGAACTCTCAGCCTTAATGATGTTGCTCTAAGTCCAGCTCTCAGTCAACCATCAGCACTTGCTTCAAAAATATCCCCTGTGTAGTGTGTGATCTGTGAAACACCCCCAGCCCCGTGTTCTAACGGCTTGTGAACCACTGGGAGAAGACAACAGTGAAGATCATGTCAGACAAACACAGAGTGCCACGGACCAAAGAGCTGGAATTTGGAGGAACCTTAGGTGAGAAACACCCCTCCCCCCCTCAAAATCTTGCTTCATAATTATCCTTCCTGGCTTCAGTGCTGGAAAGAGTAGTGATAGTAAATTAATTTAATTCCCATATTTATATCTTAACCACAAAGTTCTAATATAAAAATAATATACAATTTAAAAAAAAACTTAAACTGTTAAAATACATCTTAAAATTTAATCATAATATTCACCCTACATAATCAAAATAACCATGTTTTTATCACTTTCCTAAAAAGCCCAATATTAGGGCAAAACTCTGCAACTCTTCCCAAGAGTGTTTTCTTCTTAAGCTTCAAGGATTCCTGTATGTTCTAACAGAATGAGCACATGAATGCTTTAAATATAACCAAAGAGGCTTAAATTAATTTGTTAAAATTTTCAAGATGAGAGGGGAGGAAGCCAGGCTACAGAATGGGTAGGCTCCAGGGGCATCTTCTTCTCAAGTTTATTAGGATTTTATATACCGCCTATCAAGGTTATCTAAGCGGTTTTTACAATCAGGTACTCAAGCATTTTCCCTATCTGTCCCGGTGGGCTCACAATCTATCTAACGTACCTGGGGCTATGGAGGATTAAGTGACTTGCCCAGGGTCACAAGGAGCAGCGCGGGTTTTGAACCCACAACCCCAGGGTGCTGAGGCTGTAGATCCAACCACTGCGCCACACACTCCTCTCTTTCTTGCTCTTTGTTCTATTCCTTTTCTGTCCTCCTTTTGCTGTTTTAAGTTGTATTTGTATAATTACATTACATTACAGATTTCTATTCCGCCATTACCTTGCAGTTCAAGGCGGATTACAAAAGATTTATAAATGGGGGTTACAATGAAAGAGCAAATGTCATTTCTAGAGTTGTTTAGAGTAGGTGAAGTTGGGACTGTTTCAGGAATTTCTTGAAGAGTATAGTTTTTATTTCTTTTCTGAAAATCTTGTAGTCTGGCGTGGTAATCAGTAGGTTGGAGATTTGGTTATCTAGTTTTGCGGCTTGAGTGGCTAGGAGGCCATTGTATTGTTTTGTCCGTTTTACTTCTTTGATTGGGGGAGGTGTGAATGGGGAGTGCGTTTTTCTATGTCTGGTTGAGGTTGCTTGGATGAGGCGGTTGTTTAGGTAGGATGGGCTGTTTCCGTTTAGGGTTTTAAATAACATGCAGTAGAATTTAAATAGTATTCTTTCTTGGATTGGTTGCCAGTGTGAGTTGATGTAAGCTTCTGTGATATGATTATGTTTCCTCAATGAGTAGATGAGTCTAAGAAGCTGTATTTTGGATTGTTTGTAGTTGCTTGGTCATAGTGGCAGGGCATGGGAGGTAGAAGAGGTTGCAGTAGTCTAGCAGTCCTAGGATTAGGGATTGCACTATAAGCTGGAATTGTGTTCTTTCAAAGAATTTCCGAACTTGTCTCAGATTTCTCATTATTGTGAAGGATTTCTGTATTGTTTTATTTATCTGCGGTTGCATAGTACAGCATCTGTCTGTTGTCATTCCTAGTAGTTTTATGATGGTTTGGATGGGATAGTTGATTGAGTTGAGTTCTAAATTGGTTATGGTTGGGACTTTGTCATTTTCAAGGAGGATGAATTTAGTTTTATCTGGGTTGAGTTTCAGTTTGTGATCTTTCATCCAGGTCGTAACTGTTTCTAGTGTTCGATGTAGTATATTTGTCATGGTGGTCTTTGGCTGATCATATGGTATGAGGATGGTAATGTCATCCGCATAACTATAGGTGGTTATGCCTAGATTGTCCAGATATGTTCCGAGAGAGGCAGTGTATAGGTTGAAGAGAGTAGGGGATAGTGGGTTAAAGGGGGTATTGTAAGTCGTGTAATGAACTTACTGTAAATCTTCATTTTAGTGCAATGTGTCTGAACTTGCAAGTTGCTTGCAGAAAACTGTCAATCATGTTTTCAACTCCACCTCATTCCCAGGGAGCTGCTTCTGCCCCCTCAGTTTGTTTTCTGCAAGCAAGTTGCTCAGAAGTGTTTCTGATTAGAGAATGACACGGGGACCGTTTACCACAGTAAAATGTTGTCATAAGAACATAAGCAGTGCCTCTGCTGGGTCAGACCAGAGGTCCATCATGCCCAGCAGTCCGCTTACGCGGCGGCCCATCAGGTCCAGGACCTGTATAGTAATCCTCTATCTATACCCTTCTATCCCCATTTCCTTCAGGAAATTATCTAATCCCTTCTTGAACCCCAAAACCGTACTCTGTCCTATCACACCGCAGTAAATCTGCAAGAATGGAGACATTTGCAACTGGTTTACTGCAGAAATGGGGATAAGACCTTTCACTGCCCTGCGGGAATGGGGACAAGAACTTTCACTGCCCCGCAGGAGTGGTAAAAAAAATTGCACCTGTGTCAGACTCCGCATCTCCTCCCCAGCTCCTCTTGCGCCTATTTTACCTTCAGGAGCCATCCATGCCACAATGAAGACAGAAGGAACACAAAACCAAAGCCTGAGACCAATGTGATTTGAAGAATAAAATTACCAGATAACAAAAGGTAGAGAAAAATTAATTTATTTTATATTTTGTGATTAGAATATTTCAGATTTGAAATATGTATCCTGCTAGAGCTGGTATTAGACATAACTGGGAACTGCAAAACCCAGGCTGTGCTTCTTTAGCTTCCAGTTGGCTTAGGGGCTCACTCTCTGACCAGGGGGGCAGTTGTCCTAGTTGCACTCCCGTAACACTATTCCTGCCGTGTGTGACTGAAGTATTCTGTTAGCTTGATTTTTCTATGTAGCATTCTATAGTAATTTGGTTTGTTCAGTTTTCACAATAGTGGAGGGGGTATTTGTGAAAGGGAGGGGAGACAGGGGTTTTGTTGATTCTTGCTCTATATTATTTGTATTTATAAAATGACAATTGTACAGAATATTGTCTCTTAATACTTTAATGAAATAAGTTCAGTATAAATCATAACTATTCGAGGCTTGTGTGGATAGGATCTGACAGTTTGCAGGGCGGGGAGGGGGACTGAGCTTACGGGAATGGGGCGGAGACGGGGCAGGAACAGTGATAAATTTTTTTTCCCCTGTGTCATTCTCCATTTCTGATCTACTCTGTGGCTTTCAGTCTAGCAACAACACCTCGCAGTGGCGTACCTAGCATATGTGACACCCGGGGCCTATCATTTTTGACACCCCCATATGAAAAATATGATTTTTAGTAACAATCTACATATCCACAACAAGAGTGTACCTAGGAAAAGGCAGCATCTTAAACACTGCAGCGAGCACTAGAACACCAACACATACATTGTAAAACTAAACAAACCAGATCCTGCACAGTCAATTGATCCTGTACAGTCGATGCTATCAGAAAGCTATGTCCCTTTCATACACACAGATAGATACACCCTCGCCCAATATGGAATAATCACAAACTAAAAATAGAAATATGTAGACAAAAGTTAAACTGAACTGCCAAGAAACCAGACTCTGCATACAATGCAACACCACAAAAACAGTAATACATGTCCTCTAATACTGTGCAAAATATAAAGACAGTAGATGTAAATTTGAAAAACTGATACATAACAATCACCACTTTACAAATTAATAAATAAAAATAAAACAAATAATGAGAAATAAGAAAATACCATTTTATTGGACTAATCCCCGTAAGCTCGGTTCTCATCCCCACAAACCACCTGATTCCATCCACACAAGCCTTGAATTGTTTTATATTGAACTTATTATATTAAAGTATAAAAAGAAACAATATTCTGTACAATTGTCAATTTATATATCAGCGTCTTCTCCCCACTCTCTCTTCCCCATTTCCCTTCAGCGTCCTCAGCCCACTCTCTCTCCACTTTCCTTCAGCGCACGCACATAAAAACAAGCAAGTAATTTTATATCATTTTCATTCTATTCATTTATAGAAATTAAAGTCTAAATAATGCCAGTCACATAACAAAACATGATTTTACAAAAATAATTCCCTGCACGGTCAAGCCTGCAAGGATTACTAGATGTCTTTCAGCAGCTCCTCTCCCTCCCTCCCTCCCTCCCCTTTACTTTCATGGCCAAGTCAAAATGATCTACCAACAATAAAATTTTAAACACACAAAGCACATTGTACGCAGAGAAAATGTTAATTATCATTTATATTCTGCGGGTTTTCAAAGAGGTCAAGGCAGATGACTTTATGCAATGTCACCTCAGTAACAACTATACAAAAATAGACAAATATACCCCTCCCTTTTTTACTAAACCGCGATAGTGTTTTTTAGCGCAGGGAGCTGCGCTGAATGCCCCATGCTGCTCTCGATGCTCATAGGCTTCCTACGCTAAAAACTGCTATTGCGGTTTAGTAAAAGGGGGCCATAGTGCAAAATATAGACAGCATATATAAATTCTCAAAACGGACACATTTTGATCACTAAATTGAAAATAAAATCATTTTTCCTACCTTTGTTTATAATTTCATCAGTCTCTGGTTGCACTTTATTCTTCTAACTGTGCATCCAATATTTCTTCCCTTCTTTCAGCTTCCTGTATGCTTCCTCTCCTCCAGACCTCATTCCCTCCCCCAACTTTTTCTTTGTTTCATCCTGTCCCCTTCTTTCTTTCTCTCTCCATGCCCCCTTTCTTTCTGTATGTTTGTCTTTCTCTCTCCGTGCCCCCTTTCTTTCTGTCTTTCTCTCTCTCCTTGCCCCATTTCTTTTTTTCTTTCTTTCACCCTACCTCCTTTCTTTCTCTCTCTCTCAGTACCCCATTTCTTTCTTTCTCCATGCCCCCTTTCTTTCTCTATGTCTGTCTTTCTCTCTCTCTCTCTTTCTCCCCATGCCCCATTTTTTTTTCTTTCTTTTACCCTGCCCATTTTCTTTCTTTCTGGATCCCTGTCCTCCCCCATGCCACTGCCACTTGGAAATATGCTGCTGCCACCGCCGCCAGGGAAAGGCTGCCACTGGCCATTGGAAACAGGCTGGCGCCGAGATCGCCCTGCTTCTCTTCCCCGCAGGCCGACCAACTGTCTGCCCGACGTCAATTCTAATGTCGGAGGACGTTCCGGGCCAGCCAGGCAGCGATTGGCTGGCCCAGAACGTCCTCTCTGACGTCAGAATTGACGTCGGACAGCTAGAGTTGGTCGGCTCGCGGGGAAGAGAAGCAGGGAGGGAGAACTTGGCGCCGGCTTCTTTCTGATGACGGCAATGGCAGCCTATTCCCCGGTGAGTGGCCAGCTTTGCACCCCCTTGGGCTGTGCACCCAGGGCGGACCTCCCCCCTGCCCCCCCCCTTGGTATGTCACCTTTACCAGTGTGATGGTGGTAGCAGTGCACCTCCGCAAGGCGTGGATCCAAGTGCACCCACCCGTATCTGGATGATTGGCTAATCAGAGCTCTGTCCAAGGAGGAAGATGAATGGGCAGTTTTGAGAGTGTTCCAACTCCTTCAAGACTTGGGATGGATTGTCAACTTCAAGTAAACAAATCAGAGAAAAATCCAAGGGGTCTGCAGTAAAAGGCAAACACCAAAAACAAGAAAAACTGCAGATGGAAATGTACAAGGACAGGAATCTTTATTTTAAAAAAACCTGCAAGTATTGTTTGATACAGCTTTGGGCCAGGTCTTTCTTCTAGAACCAAGCAGGTTAAAGTATGTGTGGCGATAAACATGGTTCTTTGAGTTTGTCTGGAAGGATGTATTGTTTTGCTTTAAACATGGGTGGCCTGAGCCTAAAAGGAGTGATGTGTGAGGCTCTGCTGTCGTTTACTGTGTTACTGAAGCTACTACCTGTTTGAAGCTGCTGCTATAGGCAGCTGGCTAGTCTTGCCTAATAGTTGGGGCAGCCCTTGCCCCACCCCTATTTTGGATGCTCAGGGGTGGGGTGGTGGGGAAGAGTGCCAACTCATCCCTTGCCTCAGGCAGCAGATTGTCTTGAGCCGCCCCTGGCTCCAGACAGTGTATAGTCTGCTTTGTCCTTTCTGAATAGCAGGACATTCAAGTAGCTACATGCTCTGTATAAGTGTAGTACTGGTTGCACACGTCTTTGGCTCTGTTTTATAGCAGCTCTTTGAA
This sequence comes from Geotrypetes seraphini, assembly GCF_902459505.1. NCBI lineage: Eukaryota > Metazoa > Chordata > Amphibia > Gymnophiona > Dermophiidae > Geotrypetes > Geotrypetes seraphini. The sequence continues at coordinate 68,606,430 of NC_047091.1, read as the reverse complement.
TGTTATGTTTGTTACAGAGCAGAACAGAATTGTACGGTCGGGAATTCTTCCCCATTCCCTTCTTTCCAGTTATGTCTTTAATTTATAGTGCTACTTGATTGCTTTTGTATGAACCGAGGGGGCAGGAGCAACTCCCTGGGAAGTGGAGTTGAAAACATGATTGACAGTTTTCCGCAAGTAACTTGCGGGTTCAGATGCAAATCCTATGGTTCGGGACCATTAGATACATCTACAAGAAAGAAGATTAACGAGTTAACTTAATCTTTCTTTATCTGCCTCCCCTTTGGCTTCCTGTTCCTTGGTTTTCACACATACCATGATACACTTTCACTTTTAACTGCTTCTTTTCCTGCATAGGAGCTGTTGTCCTCCTTTTCCTCATGCCTGCCACAGTGTTCTACCTCTTGTTCACATGTGTCTCTGAGCAGGCCAGCCTGCTATCTATCCCAGGCCCTGTCCCTGCTCTCAGCACTCTCTGGAACCCAAACACAGTCCTGATGCTCCTGGTATGGATCTTCTTCCAGGCTGTTCTCTACCTGCTGCCTCTTGGAAAGGTAAGGGCCTGAAGTGAAGGGGCAAAAAGGAGGTTGTATGTGCAGAGGAGGGAGGAGACTGCGTTTCAGTATGTGAGATAAGTGATGGGAGGAATGAGTGAAACTCCAGCAGAGTGGTGAGAGAGGCAGTGAGTGGAATGAGTGAGACTTCATTATGCTGAGCGATGGGAGGGGAATGAGGGAGAATCCCATTCATTGTCTCAACTCTGCTCACTTGTTTTCTGCCACCTGCAGGCCACAGAAGGAACTGTACTTCGAGACCAAACCAGACTCCAATATCGCATTAATGGTGAGCTGGAAATGGTAACCATTTCACTTTGATGAAATGTGTCCATTGAATATTTGTAACAGAGCATGAATTCTTTGTGTTACTTGCCTCCATGTCATTCACGTCTATAGACATCAGTGGTATCGCCCTCTTTTCAGATAATCTGTTCCATGAAACATAAAGTTTGTTGGCTCTTAAATCTCTCAGAATGAAAAAAAAATAATAAAAAATACTGGTCTAATTTGTTCCTTTCCAGCATTCCAGGCATTTATGATTACGGTGCTGCTGGTGAGTGGGGTCTTGGCTTATGGCTTGCAGCTCAGCTACATCCACGACCACTTCCTGCAGCTGGCAGTCTCGGCTTCTGCTATCTCTCTGGTCTTCAGCATCCTCCTATATGTCAAGTCTTTCTATGCCTGTGAGTCGGCACTGGCTCCTGGTGGGAACTCCGGTGAGTTGCTCTCTGAATGCGCTTATGCCAGAGCCTTCTGGCAGGGGAAGGGAGTCACGGTCAGCAAAACATTAGTGAACACTAGATTATGCTTACTTCTAGAAACACTGATAGAACCAGAGATTAGAACTAAGTCTTGGGTAGAATCAATCCAAGGTAGCAAAGCAGTCAGTGACACAACCAATGAGTAGAGCTTGAAGCAGAGGGAGGTAACTCAGCCCAGTTCACCAGTAGAGCCTGGGATTAGAGCTGTGGTATAAGGAATAAAATGCTGCTTATATTAGAGCTCTAGAAAAGGTCTAGGTACCTACCTTGAAGTTAGAGAAAAAGTGTTATCTTTGGCCCAGATAAGATGCTAAGCACCTATATTACCTGGCTCCTGACAGGTGGTAGGATCAGAAGAGTTAGGTTGGGGGAGCAAAGTTAGAATCAAACCTCCCGATATTCAGTCAGCAGTAGGCAGCACTATGACTGCTGGCATTCAACCTGGATATTCAATGCCAGGCCATTTCCGGCAACAGATATTGAATATCCAGGTTTTTCAATGCTGGATAATGCATGACTGGTTAAGCCGATATTTAACTTAATCAGCCATGGCTAAGCAGGCTTGGCTTAGGCCTGCTTTTTATGCAGCCTTATTTGTCAACTAAGCCTGGCCAGCTAAGTTCCAAATAGCAGAACTTCAGCTGTCATGCCCCTGGAATTCCCCCAACATCACTGGCACTTTTTTCAGTGCTAACTAGTCATTTTCAGCGACAAGAACCAGTTAAATGCTGCTGAAAATGATTGGTTATCCCCTGTGATGTGAGTTAACTGGATGGCAGCCGATTTGCTTTGAGTATTGGCCAATAGGTATCTAACTTTGGTAACTAAACTTAGGTGTTTAACTTTTTTCCCCATTTTGGGATTAATTTTATAAAGCTTTTCCCTACTGGTGAAGTAGTTTTAACACACAGAAAATAGATCTTGTAAATTCCATTAGTAAGCATTACAGACTGTGGATGTTCAGACACCTGATGTAGGGCTGGATTCACTAACGATAGCAACTCAATTGCTGTTGGCCAATTCTCTGGCTGATTTTCCAATGATTGATTCACTATCAAGTTTGCATGCAAATAACATTTGCATGTAAACCCACTGACTCAAATCGCTCAATGAGCAATGGACACAATGCAATTGACACTGCTGTCAGGGCTTCTGCTTTTTTTTTTAATGGGACCATCTGTTTTATGCACCATCTGTCACATTAAAAAAGTCCCCTGTGCTAGCACTCCCAAGCCACACTCCCCACCCCCGAACTCCAAAAGGATGGCAGGAGGGATGCCCACTCCTTCCTGCCTGGAAAGACCTCCCTTCCCCTTCGCCCCCTGAAAGAAAAAGACAGGAGGGATGCCACTCCCTCCTGCCACCGAAGGAAGCAGGAGGTACTGAAAACACCTCCTGCTCCTCCTCCCTGACGATTACACAGGACCTTAGGCCCCTCCCTGGTGCATCATATGATGCACTTTGGAGGGGCCTAAGGCCCTGATTGACTCAGATGTCTTGGGCTCCTCCCTTGGGAGGGGCCTGAGTTATCTGACCCAATCGGGGACTTCCTTAGGAAGGAGCATAAGGAAGTCCCTGATTGGCCATTTGTTGTGGGCTTCCCTCCTGACGTTTTTTTTTTTTTTTTTTTTCAGGGAGTGGGCAGGAAGGAGTGGGTATCCCTTCTGCCTCTTTCTTTAGAGGGGGAGGAGGTCTTTTTTCATCGGGGGAGCACGTAATTGTTGGGAGTCATTGGGGGAGGGCCTTTGGCAGCAGTGGGAGATTCTTTTTTTTTTTTATGGGCAGGTATTTTGCTTGTGTAATACATGCAAAATATCTGTGCCATCGAAAAAAAAATAAAAATGGGCAGGTTTTAGAATCAGTAAAACCCGATGCTAAGTAGCCAAGCAATGTAAGTGAATCAATCGCTTGGCTATTTTGCATGGGGTTTTACTTATTTGCATGGCCGGATCGGAAAATGGGCAATCGAGGGGAAAAACATGCAGTGGGCTTAGTGAATTGGATCAGTTATTAGCTATCGTCGATAATAGCTGACTTTAGTGAATCTAGCCCGTAGAGTACCTAACTGTCACTCAGTGCTAATCTGGTTAAATGTTAGTCAAGACCCCTATAGCTAATAGACCATTTCAGGCCTTGCCATTTTCAGTTTACAAAACCAATACATATAAGCCAACGCGCAAACTTCCTCTTCTGTTTTAATGCTGGGTTTTATGAGGCTATTCCAAGTTTTTCCCCCTTTTTTTTTTTTTACAAAAGCGTAGCACGGTTTTTAGTGCCGGCTGCAGAGGTAACAGATCCTACGTTCATAGGAATTCTATGAGCATCAGGGCTGTCGGGGTTACGGCTGGTGCTTAAAAACCACACTATGCTTTTGTAAAAAGGGGGGGGGGGGGGGTTGTTTATGAGACTATTCATATTTTGCCATGGTTTGCAAGTTAAATCTTCCTGGAGCCATAGTTTGGGTGGAGTTGTATTCTATAAAATACCATTAAACCATTACAAGTTCACATATAGAATATATGCTGAGCAGTGCTTCTCCTCATCAAGAATTAGAAACTTGGAGTCTTATCAATAATAATAATTTTGTTTTATTTTTACCTCTTTTCTTCATTGAATACAAAATCAATATGAACATACAAAATTAATATAAGCTTTGGCTCTGTGGAGCAGACAAATTAGACAAAAATAAAAGCAGCATCTCTATTCTAGTCAAAGGAAAATAATTCTTCCTTGCATGCAATAGTTTGTTTTTTTTTGCACTGTTCGAAGCCAGCTGGTCACTTCCAGGGTGAATTATTACTTGGTAACCTAATTTTGTTCTTTCTCCTGTCGTCTAAGCAAATCTGCACAAACATGGGCCTCCTCATCTATGTTAACTTTTGCCTTCAAAAACAAATGAAATATTGCCTGGAGAGACAGAGCTGGTCCATTCACCAGCGCTCTCAAGCCACGCCCCCCCCCCCCTCCTCATAAGTTTCTTCCCAGTGTGACAGTCGCCCTATGTTTATTCTTACACATTCCGCAAAAACTCTTCTGAGGGACCTCTGTTTTCCTTTTAAATTTCTTCCAATTTCCATGATGCTGGCTCTAATACGATCTAATATTATTTTATAACTCATAGTATTATTGGCTTATTTTATGAAGTATAGGCATCTAAGTTGCCTTTATAGAAAGGTGTTGGGTTTTTTTCTTTAATTTTACATAGGTGTTTTATTATGATATTATCCCCCTCCTCCCCCTAGGTCTGTGGTGAAAAAATCTCAGTAGATAGGTGATACTATCAAGACTCCACTTTGTGTTTCTATTATTAGTAGATTGGCCAAATCATTCTGGGTCCTAAGTCAATGGCAGAGCTAGAGATTATCGGAGGCACATGGGGGATAGTGACTCGTCTCCAAATAACCCATAACGTTATTAGATCTTTATGAAATCTTTCTGTCCTTATCAAACTCCCTCTCCTTACATATTTTGTTTTTGTTTTTTCCCTGCACTTAAGGGAATCTTGTATATGACTTCTTCATCGGCCATGAGTTGAATCCCCGCCTTGGCATGTTTGACCTGAAATATTTCTGCGAGTTGAGGCCAGGTCTTATTGGCTGGGTATGTCATATAACCTGTGAGGGTATAATTTTCAAAATATGGCAATAAATTAAAAAAGAAGATACAACATTAAACTGGGCCTGATGTACAAAAAAGTTTTGCCATTTTGAGGTTCATAAATCCAAAGAAGACAATTTTTTAAAATGTATATTTTTGGGCGTTTAGCGGTTCAGCTTTTGAAAATGGATGTTTCTGTGCTTCCAACTTTGGTTGTTTAGTGGGAAACGTCCAAATTGAACTTGGATGTCCTTTCTGAAAATGGCCCTCTATTACTATTTTGTATCTATTGGGAGGAGGGTGGATAACTAAGACCTAGCAAGAGGAAAGGGACTCACTTCTGTGGGGTAGTGAGGGAGATTATCTTAATACTAGTGTTTAAGCCCATTACATTTGTTACAGTAATGGGTGCTAGAATAGCCTCACCTATATCCTGAAGCCACCCATGCCCCACCTGGATCGTGACTCCCACTGATCCCAGTTCCACCACCTCACCTTTCATCATTTCCTTAGTCCTCTGTACCCTTTAGACCATCATCACGCCCTTTCCCTCTCTCACCACCTCTACCATCTCTCTCTGACCCTGTTTCACCCCTTTTGCCATATTTTCCTTTCTGGTCCCCTTTGTCCTTCCCCAAGACCATATGTCTTTATTCTGCAGCAGCAGCATTTCCCTCCCCCCACTTCCCTGTGCAGCAACTGCAGCAGCATTTCCTCACCCTCCATTTTTATGTGCAGCAGCGTTTCCCTCCCTTTACCCCACTTCCCTGTGCAGCAGCAACAGCATTTCCCTCCCCCACTTCCCTTTTAGAACAGCAGCCGCAGCAGTATTCCCTCCCCATCCATTTCCCTCCCCCCACACCACTTCCTTGTGCATCAACAGCAGCATTTCCCTCCCCTTGCACTTCTCTGTGCAGCAGCGGTATTTCACTTCCCCTCCATGTCACTGTGCAGCAGCAGCATTTTCCCTTACCCCCCTTACCCTTCCTGCGGTCCTGACAAATCTCCCGACTCCAGCAGCGGCCGCAGCACTCTAAACACGCTGCTTCGCAGCCTTCTACTGCCCTGATGTACTTTGGCATGTCCCTGATGACATCATCAGAGATGCGGAAGAGCAAATCAGGGCAGTAGAAGGCCGCGAAGCAGCATATTTAGAGTGCTGCGGCTGCTGCTGGGGTCGGGAGGTTTGTTGGGACTGCGGGAAGGGAAGGAGGGAGTGCGGCAAGGAACTACGGGAGCCGGTCAGACCACAATGGGTGGTTCGGATGAGTTCGTTGGAATACTTTGTGGGGCAAGGGGGGAGTGCGGCAAGGGACTACGGGAGCCAGTCAGACCACGGTGGGAGGGTCGGATGGGTTCGTTTTGAATACTTTGTGGGGCCGTTGTAAGCGCGGGAGTACTGTGTGAGGCTGCGATTCACTTTGGGTTCACCTGCCAGGGCATTTCATGCATTGGAGTACTGTGTGGGGGCCATTGTAAGCGCACATGCGCACTCCTGACTGCCACAGACATATGGATCACGGAACACGCAGGTAGGAGTGAGCATGCGCGCTTAGCGTTTTATTATAGTAGACTAGTGAAAAAATATGGTATTTGTCTCTCTACTGCTTCTCTTAGGCCTTGATAAATCTGGCTATGTTAATGAAGGAGACGGAGCTGAGTGGCAGGCCCTCACTAGCCATGATACTAGTCAATGCTTTCCAGCTGCTGTATGTGGTGGATGCTCTTTGGAATGAGGTAGGAACTTGGTCAAATATATTAATTTTGGATTTTTTATGTTTTAAATTAGGGACAGTGTCTGTTCACTGAGACTGTCTTATGTCCTGGGGCTGCTTTTGAGGTCTTTATAGTAGAAGAGACCTCATAGCACAACTCCAGGAGACACTTCACTGACATTGTCTCCTGCTTAAGATCTCTGTAGTGCATATGTCTCCTTGCATTCATCCTATGGTGTCATGTAATTTTTGGTATGCCCTTTAATTTCTCTGGCAGGAGGCCATTCTGACTACGATGGACATTGTCCATGATGGTTTTGGATTCATGCTGGTATTTGGAGACCTGACTTGGGTGCCCTTCACTTACAGCTTACAGGCATACTTCTTGGTGAACCATCCACATGAGCTCAGTGCACTGTCTGCCATTGGGATCATAGCACTGAATAGTATGTGACTTTCATTCTGTTGCGCAAGGAATTGCTGTCTCTGTATGGTGGTAGAAGAATTACAAAAGAAAAGAGTTGTGGAGTCCAATGTTTTCAAATGTAGACTTTATTCTAATAAACAGAGTCGATAAAAACATCCACAGAAGACCCGGACCCGACACTGTCCATGTTTCGATCTAATAGTCTTCTTCAGGGGTCCCGGTGTGGACTCTTCTGGCATATTAGATATTGCGCCTGAGCACAGGACGATAGTGTTCTTGTGTTGCCATGTCGGGTCCAGGTCCTCTTCAGCACTGTAATTGTGGATGTTTTTATTGACTGTTTATGAGAATAAAGTCTATATCTGAAAACATCGGACTCCACAGCTCTTGTTTTGGATTTCTACAGGTCAGCTTCCTGGTAGAAGAATTAACAGCATCTGTAAAAAGATGAAGGCCTCTGTTCACTCTTCCACCCTGCTGCTACCACTTCAGCTCAATTTTTACCTTTTTTGTTACCCTACAACCAGGGATGCTCTGTACCCATTGCAGGCTTTACTGTTTACTCCCTCCACTAGTGGGAATCCTCTGTACCCATCCTGGACTTTATACAGCCTCCCAGTGTTGAAGATCCTCTATGCCCATTCTGTTCTTTACTTCTCATTCCCCCACTACTGAGGATCTTCTGTACCTTGCAGAACTCGGCCCTGGAAGTTTATTCCATGTGTAGAAGAAACTCGTAAATCCTGACCTGAATGGGAGCTGAAAAGCAACACAAGGGAAGGTTGTTTCCCAAAACTGAAGGGCTTGCCACAATTAAAAGCTTGTATCCCCTCATAAGTGTGAAAATTCAAGCAGTAGATTATTAAAGGGGGAGGGGAAGGAAACCTAGGGAAAAGACCAAACCTAGAACACATTTGAGCTGTTATTCTGAAGAATTGACCTTTTTGGAGTGGCACTGAATTCTACTGTCTGATAAAGAAAATGTTTGTAAGATTTGAACTGCTCATGGCCCATTTTCCTCGCTTGTTCAGAGCTATCTTAGCTCTGGCTGCTGCTCTTGCATTGTCAATGAAACATTCTGAATTTTTTTTCTTTCTGCTGCCACTCCTAGCCCTGGGCTATGCCATCTTCCGTGGAGCAAATTCCCAGAAGAACATCTTCCGGAGGAATCCTACAGATCCTCGGGTGGCAGGTAAGTACCTAACTGCTTAATCCTTTTATGTTAGGAATTCTGCCCTAGAAAAATAATGATGAAATCTTTCAGTGGAGCTATTAACAGTCAGTGCAGAGAGCCAGCCTCATCCCTTCTGGTGGGGCTTCCTAAGCCTATCATGAGGAGCCTCTGTGGAGATAAATTTGCATACATTGGAAACACAGTATATGTGAATATGCCTCATGCCTGTTCATTGCTGATATCCTGAAAACATGATTTGGCTGCATGGCCTTCAAGTTAAGTTTGGGAAGTTCTGCCTTATGTTAGGCTCTCCTTAATGGATGACATCTTATAATAAGAGACCTGTGCAGGCAGTCGTTTGTACAGCTCCGCGTCAGGAGCCTCAGCTGAGGCCTGCTAGGGAACTAACTCTGTGTTGCATCTGGTTAAGTTCCAAATCCACACTGTCCAATTGATCATATGCCTCCTCTGCCCGGTCAATCAGGGCTTGAAATTTTTTATCAAGTGCCACTTCCACTGCCGGCGTCATCTCCACTGCAATCTCAGCTGTCCATGCCAAGCTCACTGAGGCCGCTGGCAGGGTATGTGGGGCTGCCATCTTAGGTTCCTGAGGCTTCAGCTTCTCCTTCTCTTTCCTCTGCGATTTTGCTACCATGGAATATTCAAGCCACTGATATAACAGCACCATGGGTCCTGCACAAGTGTTTCACTCTTCTAAGTGACAAAAGGGTGTGTTCAGGTGAAAAATGCTGGCGATAAAATGCTGATTTACTGGGGAAGTAGGGAGCTCAATTTTTAGCGTCTGCTCCCTCCCATGGCACCCACATGACCTCCCGTGTGTGCCCCTGGATTTTAACCATTTAAGTGACTCCACCCCTTTCAGGAAGGTTGCTGCCCCCTAGTAACGTGAGTCAAAAATTCTCTAACACCTGTGGCTTCGGTGTTGCTAGGCAATCCCTTATTGATCCAGCAAGCATTTGCAAATGTAAGCAGTGTCTCACTTCTGGCTCATAACACAATTGTTTACCACGTACTCACCTTTATAGGACCTCCAGGGACCCCTGAAGAAGACTTTTTATCGAAACGCGGACCGTGTTGGGTCCTGTATCCCTAGCGGACTAGGTCCTTTAAGGCTCTTATGTGGATGATTTATTTTTATGTGGATGATTTCAGTGTACCTTTGGAACTTTGACACTTTCAAATAAAGTCCATTTAGGAACATCGTCACTCCACAGAGTTTTTTTGGACAACTCTCAGGGAACCTGAATAGGCAGCACTTGGAATAAAAATAACAATCTGGGCAAGACATTCATCAATAATACCCCACCAGGCACCAGAATAACCAGAAACCTCTCCACCTAGAAAGATCTCTATAAATTTGGTGTATAATAATCAAATAATTATGATGAAATATTGCTGTAAGGAAATTAGAAGACTGGGTGTCCAAATGGCAGATGAAATTTAATGTGGACAAATGCAAAGTGATGCACATTGGGAAGAATAACCTGACTCACAGTTACCGGATGCTAGGGTGGGTTGGTGCCCAAGAAAAGAATTTGGGTATCATCGTAGACAATATGATGAGACCTTCCGCCCAATGTGTGGCGGAGGCCAAAAAATCAAAAAGGATACTGGGAATTATTAAAAAAGGGATGGTTAACAAGACTAAGAATGTTATAATGCCTCTGTCTCGCTCCATGGTGTAACCTCACCTGGAGTATTACATTTAATTCTGGTTTCCTTATCTCAAAGATATAGTGGCACTAGAAAAGGTTCAAAGAAGAGTGACCGAGATGGTAAAGGGGATGGAACTCCTCTCATATGAGGAAAGACTAAAATGGTTAGGGCTCTTCAGCTTGGAAAAGAGACGGCTGAGGGGAGATATGATTGAAGTCTACAAAATCCTGAGTGGAGTAGAACGGGTACAAGTGGATCGATTTTTCACTCTGTCAAAAATTACAAAGACTAGGGGACACTCGAAGTTACAGGGAAATACTCTTAAAACCAATAGGAGGAAAAAAATTTTCACTCGGAGAATAGTTAAGCTCTGGAACACGTTGCCAGAGGATGTGGTCAGAGTGGATAGCGTAGCTGGTTTTAAGAAAGGTTTGGACAAGTTCCTGGAGGAAACATCCATAGTCTGTTATTGCGAAAGACATGGGGAAGCTACTGCTTTCCCTGTATTAGTAGCATGGAATATTGCTACTCCTTGGGTTTTGGCCAGGTCCAGTGACCTGGATTGGCCTCTGTGAGCATGGGCTACTGGGCTTGATGGACCATTGGTCTGACCCAGTAAGGCTATTCTTATGTTCTTGTGACTTCTGGGCACATGCCCCCACCCTGTTCTGCTCTGGCCCTGCCTTGTTCTGCCTCTAGCCCTACAAAGGCCACAGAACAGTTCTCCTATAAATATCTTATAAAAGGGGCTGGAAAACGCCTCCAACTCCAGGTATTTCCTGATTTAAGATTATTAATGGTATGCACCACCTTCGCCAATATAATGGGTTTATCTAGTTGTTCCCCCCCTCAATGTCTAATAGATGTGGTGGTTATACACAAGACAAATAATCTGCAACATCTGTTGACACCAATGGGTCATCTTGTTTGTAAAGCTCTCTGTAATAGTAAATAAATATAATGACCCAAAAAGGGTTGTGCAAAGTTCACCATCAGTATACACCATTTGGTCTCCTTGTCCCTTTATCTTCTGAATATTATAAGAATGTTGGGTATTATTAAAAATGGTATTACGACCAGAACAAAAAGAAGTCATCCTGCCGTTGTATCGGGCAATGGTGCGCCCGCACCTGGAGTACTGTGTTCAGTATTGGTCACCGCACCTTAAGAAGGATATGGCAATACTTGAGAGGGTCCAGAGGAGAGCGACACGAATGATTAAGGGCATGGAAAACCTTTCATACACTGAAAGATTGGAGAAGCTGGAGCTCTTCTCCCTGGAAAAGCGGAGACTCAGAGGAGACATGATAGAGACCTACAAGATCATGAAGGGCATAGAGAAAGTGGAGAGAGACAGATTCTTCAAACTTTCAAAACATAAAAGAACAAGAGGGCACTCGGAAAAATTGGAAGGGGATAGATTCAAAACAAATGCTAGGAAGTTTTTCCTTACTCAGCGGGTGGTGGACACCTGGAATGCGCTTCCAGAGGATGTAATAGGGCAGAGTACGGTACTGGGGTTTAAGAAAGGATTGGACGGTTTCCTGATGGAAAAGGGGATAGAGGGATATAGATAGAGGATTATTGTGCAGGTTCTGGACCTGTTGGGCCGCCGCGTGAGCGGACTGCTGGGCACGATGGACCTCAGGTCTGACCCGGCAGAGGCATTGCTTATGTGCTTATGAGTTTTGACAGGCCTGTAAAAATCTGGCCAACATTGAAACAGATTTATTACCAAATTTTAAAAAAATTCTACTTAATTTTTCTCTTACAAAAGTCTACTTCTGAGATTTGGAGTTGGATAAGCTCTGAATGAACCTGTTGCAGTTCCTGAAAATTTTGGGATAGCACAATCTCTTGTGTTGCTAATCCAAATCAGAATACACTATCAGTTGAAAGATTGATGCCTATGAGTTTTGTTTATCTTGTCCCCATTTAATTCCCCTCGAATAATTTACCTTAAGCTTATCCCAAAGAATGACATAATTAATTTCCCCAGTATCATATTTATTGAGTTGAAGGATTTGTGACCCCTTGGCAGAAAGAGCAGTTGAGTTCTGTGCTATATTCAAGATCATTTTCTGTAACGGGCTAACATTCCTTTCTCCTTGCTCCAGGTCTGCAGACCATCCCCACTGCCACAGGGAAGCGCCTCCTAGTGTCGGGTTGGTGGGGCTTTGTCCGTCATCCCAACTACCTGGGAGACCTCATCATGGCCTTGGCCTGGTCTCTGCCCTGTGGTGAGTGCCCTTCCACCTCTCATGCCAACGCTTACCACCCTGCCTCTCCCCTCACACTTCTTCACAGGTTTCAGGTTTATTTAAAATTTGATACTATCACTTATAATATTCTAAGCAGTGAACATGATAAAATTGGGGACATAGTATTACAAATTAAAATATGGACATGATCAGACATGGACTAACCTGACACATAAGGGACAAGGATAGAACTACAATAATTAGAGAAAAGAAACAAAAAAGATAAATACAGTTGGTAAGGCAAAGAATGTCTGGTGCATCCTGTAAATCGGAAAGGAAAAAATTCTGGATCATTGAAGGTTGAAGAGCTGGGATACAGACAAGACTGCACAGAGTTACGGACTCTGCCAAGGCATTCTCCACATTTTGGCTAACAAGAGTGCCTCTTTTTTTTTTTTTAAACTACCTTCTTGCAGTTCCCCGATTCTAGTGGTCTATACAGATAATAAGGTTGATATTTAAAGCTATTTAAACAGCCAGATTGCGCTGCTGAAAATGCCTGGTTAGCACTAAACTGGAACTGTCTACTCTGTGGGTATTTTGGGGGTGGAGCCAGCACTTAGAACTGTTTTATGTGGTTATCCTAGCTGGCTATCTTTATGCAGTTCATCTTGTCCTGTTAAGTTCTGAATATTGCATTTAACTATTTATTCAGCTGCATTTGTCCAGTTATTCAAAGCTGGTGTCCAGACATGGCAGCAGGCTGACTATCGAGCCCCCCAATTTTTGTAGACTGCTTTGATGCTATGTGAATGATGATAGTTTAAGTCCTAAAATTCATCACGTCACTAGGACTCGAGCATGAGTTGATGGCACCTAAGAATAATCAACATAAACAAGAGCTTGATCTTTGACTACTACTGGCAGACATTAAGTCACCATTTCAGCATAACTGTGATGATGTGTTTAAATTTAGCATGCATAAAGTCATAGAAGCTGCACTGGTTTGTCCAAGTCTGCGTTTGACTTCAGTGAGCAAAAAAGCCATGGCTGCACTGTGAGCAAGACCAGGCCTAGCTGAACTCCACAGCCTAGACCTGTAGCAGGTGCTGTTTTTAGCTAAGTGAGCTACCTTTGTGTCTTTGGCATCACTATTAAGAGGATATAAAACTAACCAAAAGGGTGTCTGAAGGATAATTTATAATACCTTTATACAACAATTTTTTTTTCTTTTGCACGTAAAGTGCTTTAAATTGTGAATGGTTTAATTTATTAATCCACTATTTTAAATATATAGACAATAACCTTCTTTAAAGATATAATTCATCCCCATAATCTATAATGAGGTTGAAGTATCATAGATATGCATAATTCTCAGTAAAGAGACCTTTTATAACTTGGATGTTATTTCAAGTCCTCATTCTGAATGCATGTGATGTAATCATTTACTTCAAAACCTCCTCCTACCTTCAATTTTAATTATTTATTAGTTTATTAAAATGTTTATTAGCAAATTGGTTAAAAATCTAACTAACTAACTGGAGTACAATTTTTATTTTATTTTATTTAACTTCATCAATTATATATTGTTCTAAATATGTACTTTTATACAAGAGCAACAACACTTATCTTAATGGTTTTCCAGCCAGAGCCAACGTTGGGACCATGAACATTTAAGTGAGGGTTGGATAATCTATAAATTGATCCGTATATGTAGTCTGAATCATTATTAAGAGGGCCACCTGTGTTCAGACAACTTGGATAGAAATTCCTGTAATATCTTGCAAGCAGAAGTTGCATATTTAGGTACTCATCACCTCCTTGCTTGTCCCCCTCTCCAGGTGTGACCCATATCCTACCTTATTTCTATGTCATCTATTTCACTGTCCTGCTGATTCATCGTGAGGCAAGAGATGAACACCAGTGCCTGAAGAAGTACGGTTTAGCCTGGCAGGAGTACTGTAGCCGAGTGCCCTACCGCATCTTTCCCTATATTTATTAAAAGCAGAGCTTCAGCATATTCTTCATTCATGGAGGAAGTTGAAGGTCTCAAAATCTGTTATCACTAAAATCTGGAGGCTTGAGAAGTGAGACATTAGCAGCTCCCTCCTCACTTGCTCAAGGTGTAATTAAATTAGATCGCCCACTGGTGAGAATACCTGCCTGCTTGTCCTGGGATAATCAGCTATGCAGATGATATTCATCCACAACACCGCAGCCAGACATATGAAAACTCACACCCCATTCTCATACCCCCCAATTAAGGAGGTCAAACAGAAAAAAAACTATATGATGGCCTCCTGGCCACTCAAGTAGCCAAATTAGACAACCAAATCGCCAATCTACTGACGGCATCCCTCGACTACAAGACTTTTAGAAAAGAAATAAAGACCATACTCTTCAAGAAAACTCTGAAAAAAGAAATAATACCGCAAGTCTCAAACTCCACCTCTCACTAAAGCCAACTACCCCAAACAAATAACCTTACCCATTTCTCACTCTTTTTGAAAATGACCAATTTTTTTTTTTTTTTTTTGTAAGTTCTTGTTGTAATACATCTTGGATAATTCTTTTGTAATCCGCCTTGAATTGCAAGGTAATGGCGGAATAGAAATCCCTAATGTAATGTAATGCTGGTCTAGAGATGAATGAAACAAATGAGCAGGTCTAACAGATGAATAAGGTTTTGTATTTAACAATTAAAAATAGACAAAGGATTCCAGTGGCTCTCTAAAACCTACCTCAGTTATGGGCAAATGCCTTCAGCCACAACACTGTCTGCATTTTATTTTTATCTAGATCAACAACATAAAAAGGGAAATTGATTTTTGTTGCAAAGACATAGGATTCTGTACTGAAGCTGATGCCCTGCTATAGTTGTAAACTTTGCAGAAGGGTGTCACTTATATCTTTCAACTCCTCCCCTTCACCAGTGGAGAATAGCTCCATCTTCTGTTTTGCCTTTGCAAGCGAACTGAGGTGTGTTCTGATCTGCTTCCTTTTTATTATTTTCAGGTCTTTGTCCACTGTCCCCCCCCCCCCCTCTTTGTGGCTTTAGTGCCCGGAGGTCCCCTTCTTGGGCTTACTCCTCCAAGGAAAAGACACAGAACTGTGAGGGTGGGCTGCTACTCATAGGCCAATCTCTGAGTAATTGTGGAGCCAGCCTGTTTTGTGATCCTTTGAAAGCTTGGGGTCCGTTCCCCTGGGAGCTTGCTAACTTGCTGAATTATCAGAGGCTTGAGTGCAGGCTGTGGAGTTCCTATATAATAACCCTTTGGGTGTCGGGGAATCATCTGCAAATTATCTCCCCCTGAAGTGCCGTGTGGATTTTCAGAGTTAAGAGTCCTTGGTCAGAGTTCTCCTGACCAGCAGCCAGAAGATTTCCTGTGGTGGATTAATTTCCAGGCAGTCAGAATCTTTTCCCTGCAGGCAGGTGCTGTAAGTTGGCAGGCACCAGAAACCACAGTGAGCACGCTCTACTCTCTCTTTATTCCTTATGGGGAAAATTGTGTGTGTGTGTAGGGGTGGGGTGTCAGATAAAGGTAGAACCAAGAGTTTCTGGGATTAGTTAGGTTTCCCCATCTCTAAAACACTGTTGCTGCTCCTTGTGACTTTGGACATGTCACTTAATCCTCCAGTGCCCACCACTTTTGAATGTCAGCTTTGAAATGCCAGAGCGATAAAAAGGCAGTATACAAGTCCCCATTCCCTTTTTGCCTTCCAGCAAAGCTTCTATGGGCTGTTTCTGTTGTGATTTTTTTTTTTTTTGGCAGTGGCCATCTTATATTTTTATCGCTTTTTTCCCCCCAAATCTTCCCTCTGCCTCAAACCCCATTTTGCCCAGGGATTTTCTGCAATGGATTGCCCAGGCCAATCTGCTCCCTGTTTCATGCCATTTTTTGTGCAGCTTCGTTGGCAGATGAGTAGCCGTGTTGCACGGGAGGAAGGGGCATGAGCTTTGAGCTCAGCCTCCTTTAGAGTCCTCGAGAGTGGGAGAACCCCAAAAAGCCTGGCCAACAGGGAAGAGATCCCGTTCAGAAGTAGAGAATGACATGGTGACAAAAATTCATCACCATTCCCGTCCCCGTGGATAACCGCGGGAAACCATCTTCATGTAATTCTTTAAGGAGAGAGGGAAGAATCAGAGTATGAATGGTCACAACCACTGACCTACAAGCTTTGCTTTGAAGAATGCTGGTGTAGAAGGACTGAGGTTGAAATAGACACTAAAAAATGACATGGGATTATTTCCCGCGGTTATCCACGGGGAAGGGAACGGTGATGAATTTTGTCACTGTGTCATTCTCTATTTAGAAGCCACATGCAACGAGGGTGTGAAACACAACCACATGGAAGTGATGGGAGGTCCAACTGCCCCAGTCAGGGGTCCTGCAGGGATTTCTTAGAGCCACCTGTCCAGGGGTTTTCAGACTTTGTCAGTCTCTTGAGGAACACATGTTTAATGGGCCTAGGGAGTGCTGTGCTGCCTGCAAGTGTGCCAGCACCGGTACAGGAAGAGTCCAGCCAAAGCAACCTTCTCTGCCTTGGAACAAGCATCAGTGACCTCTTTGAGCAGGACTGGGAGCAGTCCCTTTCCATGCCTTTATTATCTCAAGGATCCACTGCATCCTTGGAAGATTTAGGGTTCCTGCCTGGAGGTCAGGAGGCTGTGGCTGCTATTGAGCAAGGTGATGATCCCGCAGTCTGCCGTCTTTTCAAGTCCGCCACTGTTTCACATGTCTTTTTGGACACACAGTTCTCCACCTCCCATTGTTCTGTTATGATTAATAATAATAATAATAACTTTATTTTTCTATACCGCCACAATCTTGCGACTTCTAGGCGGTTCACAAAGAAGAAGAGCTGTACAATCAGCGAATTACAGTAGATGAATACAAGGTGGTTGAAAGGAAAATTATACATAGGTTGAATTATGGTCAAATATATTTTATTGAGCAAGCAAAAGCACAACATAGTAACACAAAATACAGAAACAGCTCAAAAGTTTTGAAAAATCCCCAAAAGAACCACCCCCCCAAACCCCCCCCCCACCAAACCCACCCCTGGGTCCTCCTTCGAAACACAAATTAACAAAGAATTTGAATAACAAACAATGCATAAAAGGCACAAAAGGGAAGTACAAACCAAGCATCAATTAAGTATCCGGCTACGAGCCAGAGGGGTCAAAGTATTCCAGAAAGGTTCCCAAGTGGTCTGGAAAAGACGACCCTGTCGAGAAGCCAAGTCAGTCACATCCCTTCGCTCCCACATCAAAAGAGCGATCATGCGGCTCCTCCAAAGGGAATAGTCCGGAGCCTCAGCTTCAAGCCATTTCAGCAGGATGCATTTCAAGGCAATCAGGATAGACCACTTGAGGAAAGCTGCAACTCCCTTAGAACGTGGAAAGTAGTGAGGAACAGTCCCAAATAAAAGCAAAGGGGAACTGCGAACAGTAACATGCCAAATAGACTCCACAAAAGCAAATATAGCAGTCCAAAAAAGGTGTATCTGAGGACAAGTCCAGAACATGTGGCCCAAGCTGGCTTCCGGAGCCTGACAACGAAGACAGGCTGCATGGGGACGGAAGTGAGCCAAATAAGCCCTTTTAGGAGAAATATATAAACGAAAAATCAATTTAAAATGTTGCTCCCAAAAGGTAGTGTATTTACGAAGAGCAGGTAGTCGCCGGACAGCCTGAAGGAGGATATCAGAAGGCAAATCAACAGCAAGATCACCAGACCAAGCATCTCGTAGCTTTGAATGGTCAAACAAAGGGCATTCATCCTTCAAGTGGCGGTGATGAAACGTGAGAGGGACCGGTTGTTGAGAACCAAGGGTAAAGGCCGTGGATAAAGTCTCATGACATACGGCCTTCAAGGAGCTAGAAGGTAAGGAAGAAATGTAATGATGGATTTGCATGTAAGCAAAATAGTCAGCAGCAGGGAGATCGAATTCAGCTCGCAACTGAGCAAAAGATTTAGTGACGCCTTCATCATTAACCAAGTGAAATAGATAATGAATGCCCTTTGTTTCCCACCGAGCAAAACTCGGCCCATCAATCCCAGGTAAGAAAGAACCATTGAAACGAATAGGAAGGAAGGGAGATACAGAATGAGAAAGAGTGTGAAATTTACAGACCCAACGCCAAACCTTCCGTAAGGGTCGATGTAAAACTTTCATAGAAAGAGACTCAGGTGCTGAAGAAGGAACAGAATGAAGATAGGCACTGAAATGAGTGGAAGAAAAGCAGGAAAGTTCCAGAGCTGAGGTAGTAAATGCCGAAGTACCCCTAAAGAGATCATTAATATGCCTCATTCCACAACCAACTGTCAAATACCGGAGATTCAATAATCCCAAGCCACCCCTATACCAGGGAGTCGCCGCCCGCTTGTAAGGCAAGCGAGGCCTCTTCCCTGCCCAAAGAAATTTCTGGACCAGACGTTCCAATCGGCGCTCGTCACGAAACGTCAAATAAAGGGGAAGGACCTGAAAAACATAAAGCCAACAGGGGACCAAAAGCATGTTGTACAGGTGTACTCGACCCAAAAGTGAGAAAGGAAGGGACTCCCAAAGGTGCAACCTATTTTGTAACGTTTGAAACAACGGGGTTACATTCAGCCGGTACAAACTAGATAAATCCAGCGGAATATTAACCCCCAAGTACCGCAAAGAAGAATCTGCCCAACGAAGAGGGAAAACACCCCGCCACGAAGTACGTAAATCTGGTGGAAAAGGTAAGGCCAAAGATTTATCGAGGTTAAGAGACAGCCCTGAATAAAACCCAAATTCAGAGATGAGATCCAGAGCCGCCGGGAGAGAATCTTCAGGTTGGGTAAGAATTAGAAACATATCATCCGCGTACGCCAGAGTCTTAAGTTCGAAGTCACCGACCGAGAGACCTCGGACCTCCGCAAACCCCCGAAGAGTGCATAACAACGGTTCCAAAGAAAGAAGAAACAAAAGAGGGGAGAGAGGGCATCCCTGTCGGGTTCCACGAAGAATAGGGAAAGAGTCAGTACAAGTCCCATTAACAAGCAATGATGCTAAGGGATTAGAATATAGGGAACGCACAGCATCTAGAAAGAACCCCCCGAGCCCCACATACTCCAAGGTACGAAATAAGAAGGACCAGTGAATGCTATCAAACGCCTTAGAAGCATCTAAGCTAACAAACAAGGTCGGAATCCGGAAAGATTGACACTGGGCAAAAGCAAGAAGTACCTTGCGGACATTATGTACAGACTGTCGGCCCCGAACAAAACCTACTTGATCCTCGTGGATAAGCAGAGGTAAATGAGGAGCAAGACGATCAGCCAACATACGAGCAAAAAGTTTTAGATCTACATTGATCAATGAAATGGGACGATATGATTCCGGCAAATCAGCAGCCTTACCAGGCTTCAAGAGTAAGGTAATAAGGGCCTCATTTGCAAAACGTGGAAAAGAACCACGGGCCACAGCTGTATTAAAATATGCCAATAAAGGTCCATAAAGTGTCGGAGAAAGGAGCCGATAGAAATCACCCGAGAACCCATCCGGGCCCGGAGCCCGATCAGAGCGGAGCGATTTAATAGCAGACTCCAATTCAACCGCCCTAAACGGACTATTAAGAGAGGCAATCGCATCCGCTGACAAACGAGGCAACCCAGAAGAGTGAAGATAGTCCGATATCATATCCAAAGAAGCGTCTTCCGGAGCTTCATATAACCGACTAAAGAAATCAAATAAGACCCCAGAGATCTCAGAATTCCGAGACACTACACCTCCGCCCTGGGTACGCATAGATAAAATCGGCTTCCTGCCAGTCGTAGCGTTAACCAAACGAGCCATAAGACGGCCGGGTTTGTTACCGTAACGAAGGAAACGATGTTGATAAAAGGCTTTACATTTTTGGGAACGAGAATGGAGAAGGGAGTTCAGGGCCACCTGAGTAGATAAATAGCAGTCTCGAGTCTCCGGAGAAGGGTGAAGAGAAAAGGACCGCTTTGCCAGACGTAAAGCCCGTTCCAAAGTAACAATCCCCTGATTAATACGCTTGTGACGAGCACATAGAAATGAAATGATGTGTCCCCGAATCACCGTCTTCCCAGCCTCCCAAAACAAGATAGGATCATCCATGTGGGGAGCATTATTTGTCGAATAATCGTCCCATTGAGTCTGCAAAAAAGCACGAAATTCCACATCCTTAGCAAGGTAAAAGGGGAACCGCCAGGACGGTGTGCGGAGGTACGTAGGATCCAAGACAACATCAACCCAAATCGGGGCATGATCCGAGATAGACAGAGGTCCAAGCTCCGCCGAGTGAACAGAAGGAAACATAGAGGTAGACAAAAAAATAAAATCGAGACGGGACCAAGTACCATGGGCACGAGAGAGATGGGTATAGTCACGAACCTCAGGGTGTAGAAGACGCCACGGGTCTACAATCGAAAGGGAGTCACAGAAATCAGAAAGGAGATGACCTTTAGAACCCAAAGAAGAGGCAGAAGAGCTAGATTTATCCTGATCGGGATGCATCACCAAATTAAAATCTCCCAAAAGAAGCAGCGGGTCATCAGGAAAGCGAGAACGAAGCTGAAGCAATCGCTGTAAAAAGGCTGATTCTCCAGAATTAGGGCCATATACCACTAAGAAAAGATAAGAACGACCTCCCAAAGTAAGGCGAAGAAGCAAGAAGCGACCGTCAGACGACTTATCAAGAACCTGGACACCTATTGGCGAAGACTTACGGACCAGCACTGCTATGCCCCCATGGCGACCCGAAGAGGAAGCAAAAAACACCTCCCCCACCCAGGATCGACGTAACTTAAGATGTTCTGCATCAGTCAATCTAGTTTCCTGTAGACAAGCAATGTCAGACCGGTAGCGTTGTAGAGCAACAAGTATTTTGGATCTCTTGACAGGCGACGTGATCCCTCCAACATTCCAAGAGGCAATTCTAAAAGGGGTACTCATAGCTGAAAAGCAGGAAGGAAGCAATACCAGAGAAGGAAAATCAGGTGAAAACTACCCCAAGGGCCCAGCCTCCCCCAGAGCAGTAGAAATCGCCAAAAGTAGAAAAGACAGAGAACAATAATGAAACATTGCAAACTTAAGAAGAAATTATATAGAAGGAGGACCCCCCACCCCCCTAAACCCACCCCTCCCAGTCCCAATCCGCCCATCCCAACTCCCCTCGTCCCCCCCAACCCCCTCCCATCCCCCAGAAACAAACCCTCCAAAAACCCAATCAGAAGGAAAACCCCGTCCCACATCGTGGAACAGAGTTGGAGGCACAGATGTAGTCAGGGCCCCAAATCCCTCAGCCCCACACTCACCACAAGCACACAAAATACCACATCCACACAGCACACCCCCCGGGAGATGTCAAAAGGGGGAGAAAAGCCAATAAGCAAACTAACTCTAAACACAAAAAGTAACATTGCCCAATAGCCAGTGGACCTGAAATAGGCACCAAAGGACCCTGGAAAGGAACATGGAAGTAAAGCATATAGAAGATACTCAGCCCCACCAGAACCGAGGATAGAAACCAACAATCACCCACACACAACCACACTAGGACTCCCCCTAACAGCCACTCCCATCCACACACACCCAGTCCATACCCCAAAGGAGAACTCAACCCCTCAAACATACTCTAACCCACCCCCATGAAACAAACCCCTGTACCATACAGGAAAAGAGCGCCACCCAGAGGCACAACATCCATTCAACCCCAAGTACACCTACAACCAACTAAGGCCACCAATACTGTATGCAGCAATAACCAGAACAGAAACTAGAAAATGGAAACTGCAAAACCAGATATGCAACCACAAGAATAACAATATGTAGATAACACATAAAATGCATTAGGAATAGGTCACATTGAAGCCCAAACAGGGAGTGAGATGTAATGGGCAACAGAGTCCAGAATCAAGCCATAGTAAAGCTCAAAAGGCTAGCAATGGGGAAACAAAATAAAGCCGCTCTTGTAATGGAGAACAGCTCCCCACACCAACTCTGCCCCGAGGCTCAGGTAGCCGAAGAGGGACCCGCCTCTCCCGGTAGGGAGTCCAGGTAGATCTGGGCATCCTCTGCTGTCGAATACAGGCGCCAGCCAGATGGAGTCCAAACCTTCAGTTGCGCCGGATAAAGTAGCTGGAACCGCTGTTTCTTGTCAAAAAGGGCAGAGCACACCCGGGAGAAGCGCCGTCGACGTTCTTGTAGGGCAGGGGAGTAGTCCTGGAACAGACGGACCGGGATTCCTTCATAGGAGAGAGTATTGCGCTTTTGCCGGTACTGCCGCATAAGTTCAGACTTCACCGCCGAATTGTGGACTTTGAAAATGGTGACTCGAGCTCGGTCACGATCCTCCGTACGCCGGCCCAGGCGGTGAGCGCGGTCAAGCTTCAAAGGCCCAACCCCCGCTGGAAGCGGCAACTCCTGCTGGAGCCAGGACTCCACAAGGGAAAGAAGGCGAGAGTCAGGAACTGATTCAGGCAGGCCAATCAGACGGATATTATCTCTCCTCGATCGATTTTCCAGATCTTCGATCTTGTCCGCCTGCCTTTGGAGCTGTGTGCGCAGAGCAGCCAGATCCGCCGCCGAGGAGGAGCACGTGTCCTCAACCCCCGATACGCGGCTCTCCAGGTCTCCCGTTCGCCGAATCGTTTCCCCCAAAAGAGACTCCAGAGAGGTAAGTTGGCTGGAGAGGAGGTCGAATCTAGAATCCAGCGCCCGCACCACTGATGCCGACAATGCCGCAATATGGGCCTCAGACAGGGGAAGCGCGGAACCCAAGTCTCCCGCCGCCATCTTGGGCTCGGGTCGCGCCGATCTGGTCTCCCTGTCTTTTCCCCCACGGCTCGATTTAGCGCTCATTACCGGGCTGGGCGACTGTAAGAAACGGTCCATTAACCTTTGCAAAGGTTCAGTGCAGGGCTAGGGCTGGCCAAAACGAAGCAGAACGATGCAGAGGGATTCAGGGCCCCGGAGCACGAGTGAAGCACGTCTCACCCCGCTCAACACATCACGTGACCTCCATACATAGGTTGAATTATAAGAAATTAACTATTTTGCATCTTACAATTGAAAATAGTCGGACACCAGCGAATATCAGGATACAATTATGAAGAGGGAATTTTAGCAGACAGGGAATGTGGATACCTAGTGTGAGGAAGAAATTCAGGATAAGGTGTGGAAGTTATGTTTGCGGGAGAGTGTCTGGCTAGGACAAGAATTTCTTAAACAAAGTGGTCTTTAGTTCTTTCTGGAAGATGCTGTAGGTCAACCTAGCGGTATCGATGAGATAGCCTAGCCATGATTGCTGTCTACCAGCTTGAAACTTGAAAGTTCTGTCCAGGAAGGTTCAATATCTGCAGCCAGCGATTTTCGGGTATGCACACAGGTTGTGGTTTCTGGTAGATCTAATGGGGGAATAGAATTCGAAGTGAGGTAGAAGGTAATTGGGGGCCATTCCCCAGATTAATTTATAGCAAAAGCAGGAGAACTTGAATAGAATTCTTTCTTCGATTGGTAACCAGTGCAGCCGTTTGTAGAAGGGACTAACGTGATCACTTTTCTTTAGTCCAAATATTAAGCGGACGGCCGTGTTTTGAACTATTCGCAGTTTTGTTACGGTTTTTTTAGGTATCCCCAAGTAGATGATGTTACAATAGTCCAGGGTGGATAGAATCAGCGACTGTACCAGTAATCTGAAGGATAGAGGGTCGAAATATTTTTTTATGGTTTTCAGTTTCCAAAGAGTGGAGCTTATGTGATCAATCATAGTTAATTTGGTATCTAGAGTGACTCCTAATATTTTTAGTTTTTAATATTGGGTGGTCGTGGCCGTTTATTTGTATTGCTGTTGTGGTGGTTTTTTCCTTTGGGCTAGCCAGGAAAATTTTTGTTTTTTCTGAGTTTAGTTTCAATTTAAAGTTTGTGGTCCATTGTTCAATTTCCGTCATAATAAAGGAGATGTGTTTGGATGTAGCATTTGTCACATTTGTTATTGGGGTCTGAGTGGTACAGATGCACAGACTACCTTCTTTCTGGCTCATATGGACATCATCTCGTTGGTCACTGACCAATGGGAGTCCCCAGAAGGCTCCCTAAAAGTGGCAAATGCTATATCTAGGCTCTATCCTATGGCTCCAGACTTCCAACAGCTGTTATCGCACCAGAAGTTGGATTTCGTGGTAGCTCAAGTGACTAACCATACCTCCCTTCCTAGTGAGGGAGGGGTGATGCTGAAGGATGCATAGGATCATAAGGTGGCCTTGGTTTTTAAAAGATAATTTAAAACACTAGCTTTGAGTATCAAAGCGGCAGCGGCTGCTTTGTGTTACAAGCCTGTCATACCAGGTTGTGGCGTAGTCATTTGGAGATGGAGGACACTTGTCCCTATTTTATTATGGAAAGAGTGGTTTATTTTATTTATTTTGATTTATTTCCTGCCCTCCCAGAAAGTTCAGAGTGGGTAACAGTAGAGCAAACACAGTTTCAGAGAACGGGGTAACAGAACTGTTAGTGCAAGGTGTCAGTTTATGCCGTTTCTGCTCTCCAGATGCTCTGGATTAGGCAGTAGATGGGCAATTCAGCCTCCAAGGCTACTCTAAGCAGATAACCCTTTAAGAGGCAGATGCTTTTTGGCAAAAGCCTGGATGACCTTAAGACTAGTGTGGCGGAAACACCATCCCAAATTTCTACCAGACAGCAGAATTCGACATTCAACCGGGGCAGCAGAAGCAATTTTCGTTCCTCTTGAAGATCCTGCCAGTTCTCTTCTGGTTCCCAGAGACTGTTCCAAGGGTCTAGAGATAGGGCAACTACAGCTGCCAACAACCCTTTGGGTCGCACAGCAGCTCAGCCACTAAAAAGCGACAATGATGTCAAATTGACTTCCATGACTTCTCGCATTGGTGGGAGACTGTTGGCTGTCTAGAGAGAACTGAAACAGATCTCATGAGACCACTGGGTTCTGGAAATGATTTGGGAGGGGCACAAGATCGAGTTTTCTCACCCCCCCCCTAGATCTCTTTCTTGACTCCCCAGCCAGATGGCCAGAAAAGGAGGCCAGGGTCTGAGCAACAGTACAATGATTCTTGGATATTTATGCCATAGAACCAGTTTGCAAAGATGAATCAGGCTCCGGCAGATACTCCATATATTTCATAGTGCCCAAGAAAGGCACAGAAGATTGGAGGCCTATCCTGGACCTATAGTACATAAGAGGTACCTTCCCCTATTCCTATCAGTCTGCCAAATAGCCAAGCAGAACTAAGAACTTGAAACAGAAATAAACAATACTCCAAACAGGAGTAACAAAAAATATACCCAATTGCTGTTGGAAAATGCAAAGGAGAGAGCTCAGCAAGAAAAGGTCCCCACAGTTCGCCAGATAAACCATAGCCACTGTTCTTACTTCTCCCCAGCCCTAGAAAAATACTAGAACTCGCAGAAAAACACAAAATCTGCACACGAGGAAAACAAAAACCCGCAAGCACCGCACAAAGACAGATAGGGCAGGGGACTATACCAGTCTACAGGCTAACAAAAAGAAAATTAGCAGGTAAGAACCTAATTTCTCCTTCTGTAGCGCCTAGTAGACTGGTATAGTCCTTACGAATGGGACGTACCAAAGCAGTACCCATTAAGGGTAGGACCCCCAAAGGGCTGACACCAGAACACGTTCAGCGAATAGCGCCTCCTTACATTCTTGAACGTCCAAACAGTGTCTGACAAAGGAATGCAGAGAAGACCAAACTGCAGCCTTGCAAATATCCACTTGTCGCACTAGAGAAGACCCAACTCACGAAGCTGTCTGACCCCGAGTGGAATGAGCCTTGAGAAACTCTGGAACAGACTGGTTCTTCAGAATATAAGTGGAAGCAATAGTCTCCTTAATCCAGCGCGCAATAATAGCCTTAGAAGCACCATCCCCCTTACGAGGACCCACGAGAAGGACAAAGAGATGATCTGATTTCCTGATCTCCTGGGTCCTCTGCACATAAGAGCGAAGGACCCGACTGACATCAAACTTGCGTAACTGTCTCTGCTCGGAAGAGCCCTCCCGGCTACCCAACACTGGGAGAACCACAGCCTGATTGACATGAAAAGGAGAAACTACCTTTGGCAGAAAAGAAGGAACACAAAACAAACTGCTCTCTAGAAAACTCCAAGAAGGGAGCCCTACAAGAGAGAGCCTACAGCTCAGAAACGCGTCTAGCAGAAGTAATGGCCACTAAGACCGCTTTAAGAGTAAGGTCCTTCAAAGAGCAGTTGCCCAACGATTCAAAAGGTGGGCGCACTAGAACAGACAGAACCAGTTTCAGATCCCAAAATGGAACAGAGGGCCGCACAGGAGGCTTGAGCAATTTGGCTGCCCGCAAGAAGCGAATCACATCAGGAATGGCAGTCAAACGCTGATCATTCAACAACCCACGAAAGGCTGACAAGGCCGCAAGCTGAACCCAGAGAGAAGACCAAGCCAGGCCCTGTCCAGGCCATCCTGCTAGAACTCTAAGATTGTAGGTGGGAAAGCGCGAAAAGAGACCACTCCACGCGCAGCACACCACTCCTCAAAGATATGCCAAACCCTCACATAAGCCCGAAAGGTGGAAAGCCTCCAGGACCCCAAGAGAGTTGAGATCACTTTATCTGAATTCCCTTTCTTACCTAGGCGATTTCTTTCAAGAGCCAAGCCATAAGACAGAAGGGACCCGGATTGAACATTGGAATGGGACCTTGAGTTAGGTCATCCAAGAGAGGAAGAGGATCTGCCACCAGATCCGCATACCATGGCCACCTGGCCCAATCCGGAGCCACCAGAACCATAAGGCCCGGATGCCGAATTATGCGGAGAAGAATTCTGCCCATTAATGGCATCAGAGGGAACGCATACAACAGCCCCTCCGTTGGCCATGGTTGAACAAGAGCATCTAGGCAGGCCCTCGGCCTGACCGTCTCTGGGACTACTGAAGAAGCGGGGCATTTTGGCATTGACACTTGTGGCCATCAGATCCATGAGGGGCTGACCCCAAGACTGCACTATCAACTGAAAGGCCACATGACTTAGACACCACTTTCCGGGATCTAGCATGTGACACCTGAGAAAGTCCACCTGAACATTCTCCACGCCGGCTATGTCGGAAGCCGAGATGTCCTGAAGGTGAGACTCTCAGACCATGAGCAGGGACACCTCCCGCGCTGAGTGCTCTTGGTGCCCCTGATGACTGACATAGGCCACCGCCGCGGCATTATCTGACAGAACCCTGACTGACTTGCCTGTCAAAGAGTGGAAGGCTAATGGCACCAGACGGATGGCTCTGGTCTCCAGAACACTGATCGATTAGGACACCTCCTCCATTGGCCAGGTGCCCTGAGCTGAATGACAAAGACACTGAGCTCCCCAACCAAGGAGACTAGCATCCGTGAGAAGCACCGTCCACTGTGGTTGATCCAAACTCGTCCCTTGAACAAGATGAGAGGTTCTGGAGCCACCAACGAAGACTGCTACGCGCCAAGCCCAGTAGAGGAACAGGAAGATCCAGACTGTGTCTCTGGGGCGACCACCTCTGAAGCAGAGCATACTTAAGAGGATGCATGTGGGCCTGCGCCCATCGCACTATGTTTAGGGAAGTCGCCATCGACCCCAAGACTTGGAGGAATTCTTGTGCCTGAGGACACCGGGACACCAAAAACAGGCGAACCTGAGATTGCAATTTGCTTACTCAGGCCTCTGGAAGGAAGACCTTCCCCAAAGAGGTGTCAAACAGAACCCTAAGGTATTCCAGACACTGAGATGGGACCAACCAACTTTTGGAAAAGTTGACCACCCATCCCAGTGACTGCAGAAACTCCACCACTTGAGCCGTGATCTAAGTGCTCTCCTGAAATGACTTCACCCAAATTAACCAGTCGCCAAGGTAAGGATGCACAAGAACACCCTCTGTCCGCAAGGCCCCTCGACGACCACCATAACCTTGATGAACGTCCAGGGAGATGTGGCCAGGCCAAAAGGAAGCGCACAGAACAGATGGTGCTGACCGAAGAGCGCAAAACGAAGGAAGCACTGATGGGTGGCCCAAATTGGAACAAGCAAGTAGGCCTCCGTCAGATTGAGAGAAGTCAGATACTCCCCGGCTGAACTGCTAGAATGATAGACCGCAGAGTTTCCATGCAAAAAAGGGGGAATTTTGAGAGCCCTGTTGACCCCTTTCAAATCTAGGATGGGCTGAAAGGTCCCCTTCTTGGGCACCACAAAGTAAATGGAGTACCTTCCGGTGCCAAACTCCTGAGGGGGGGACTGGAACAACTGCTTTGAGATCTAGAAAGCATTGAAGGGTTTAGCGAAAGCCCTGTGTCTTCCATGCCGCCTGACAGAGAGGCTAGAAAATGATCTGGTAGAGAGTGGGCAAACTCCAGAGCATAACCGTCCCGCACCACCTCCAAGACCCACTGATTGGACGTGATCTCGGCCCACTTGGGAAAAAACTCATGCAGCCGAGCACCCGCTGGAACCAAAGGGGGTGCCGGCAAGGAGTCAGTGGGCAGCAGGGGAACCGGCGGAGGGATTCCTAGCCTAACGAGCCCTGCAAGGACTGCATGCGCCGATTAAAAATGACCCCGGGAAAACCCTGAAGCCTGGAAAGTAGCAGCCCCACGCCCAGGGTAGTATTTGCGGAACTCCTGCAGATGCCCCTGGTAGTGCTCCCCCGAGATGCAGGGCAGACACGGTCCTCAGGAAGGCGGGGCACTTTAGAGTCCGTCAGAGTCTGAACCAACTTATCTAAATCTTCTCCAAATAAAAAGGACCCCCGAAAGGGAAATTTGGTAAGCTTAGTTTTGGATGCGACATCCACCGACCAAGCGCGAAGCCACAAGGTACAGCACGCTGCCACTCCAAAAGCCATTGACTTGACAGACGTCCACACCAAGTCATAGAGAGCATCTGAGAGGAACGAGGCAGCCATCTCAATCTTTGCCACCTCCTGATCCACCAAGGACCAGTCATCAGACTCACGATCCAGGACACGCTCGGCCCACTAAAACATGGCGCAAGCCACCAGCCCCCCACAAATAGCTGCCTGGATCCCCAAGGCAGAGGCATCAAAATTCTGCTTAAGAATAGTCTCCAACTGATGCTCCTCAGAATCCTGTAAGGCAGAACCGCCCTCCACAGGCACAGTATGCCATTTAGCAATCGCCAAGACCACCGTGTCCACCACTAGCAACTTCAAAGTAGCCCTATCTCCCCTCCGCGATGGGATACAAATGAGCCATGACGCATGCCAACTGAAACGGCGCTTCTGGCGTATTCCACTGTGCCAGTACAAGCTCCCAAATATCCTGATGCATAGGAAGAGTGCGAAGCAGTGCGGATCCCCCTAAGAAGGTCCCCCACACGCAGGGTCTCCGGTGGCGCTTCCTCAAAACGCAGCACCTGCTGAATCAGGTCGGGTAGCTCATTCCTTTGAAAAAGGTGCACCATGGACGCCTCTTCGCCGGAAGGTGGGAAACCTGCCACCAGCGGCTGTCCCAAGAGGATCCTTGAAATCCTCAAAAGGGTCCAGGTCCTCATTCAGGCCAACATGCTCCTCTGACCACCAATCCTCATCCCAAGCCACCCTCGGGCACTTGGAGGGAGGAGGAAGAGGGGACGCCAAAGGAGAAGAGGGAGGCAAAGCCACAGGGGGTGCCCCCTGGGCGCACATGGACCCCCAGCTGCCTGAAAATAGGCTCTGCACAAAGCAAAAATTAAATGGGGTCTCAAGGGACTCCCTGCAACATCAGGGGACACAGCTGAAACCTGCCCATTTTTCCAATGCAAGGGGAAGGTCACCTGAGGTTACAGACAAAATGGAGGGGCCTGTCTGAGAAAATGGCAAAGTTCCCGCCAAAAATAACCCTCCAGGGCCTGTAGCGGCTGGGAAACCTGAACTGTCCCAGCTGCTAAAGCAGGCAAGCCAACATCAGCTGTTAAAAAGTCAGCTGAGAGGGAGTCCCGAGCTGAACTGGCAATAAGGGAATCCTTTTTACCCTTAACAGCTGAGGAAATCCCTCCTTGGGTGGTGGGGGAAGACTGGGCTTCCCCACTGCTCCCAGCCGACTCGCAAGGCACCAGCAGTAGTGGAGCTCTGGATGCCTGCAGGGCTGCCGACAGAGTTCCACTACCGCACCGGCCTATACACCTCATCGTTTTGGCGGGCTACCCGCGATTAGCCGTGGGTAACAGCCACTGTGTCATTCTCTATTGGGTATATAGGGAGGGCTTGCAGAGGCCGGCCACGAGTGCCTCGCGTCTGGAGCACAATGAGCACTTTTTCCCCTGCAAAATGCTCATTGTTCCATACGCGACCTAGCTAGGAAAAAAGTGCCAGTTAGTTGGAAAAAAACCCCCAGTAAATACAGCAAATTTAAAGGGAAAGCAACCCTTCAGACTGACACTATCTCAGGATTTTTTTTTTTTAACAGAAGATTCCACTGGCTCTCAAAGCAATATGCCTTGCTTGAATTAGGGGGCAAGGCTTACTGTTGAGGCACCTCTAAAAAAAATGTTGGGGAGGTGGAGGAAATGGGGGGAGGGACCCAGCACGAGACCTGCTGAGGTCGGACGGACCCCCAAACAGGGCTCAAGCTCAATCTGGCACAAAAACAGGGACCAGGATCCCTAAACAAATTCTAACAGCCCTACCAAGGGAGAAGTGTATAGCTCCTCGCACCTGCTGAGACTGAAAGAAAACTGATAGGAATAGGGGAAGGTACCTCTTATGTACTGTTCCACAGTTTTGTTTCAGTCTCCTACTGTAAACCGCGTCGAGCTCTACGAACGTGGAGATGTTGCGGTATACAAACCTAAGGATTAGATTAGATTACCTGCTGGCCATGATGAGAGATATACCCATTCGTAAGGACTATACCAGTCTACCAGACACTATAGAATTTGGAAGAATACTTACTTTGTAAATAGATCTGTGCCAGAGCCTCTAATGTAAATATAAAATATAAATATTCCAGCTGATGAGGACCCTCAAGCTAGGTCAGCTGAAGACTTCCTCTGAAGGTGGCTGGGGTGCATTTTGCCAAGCTTGGCAGGCAGGCAGCAGCAGCATTCGAGTCACAGATGCTAGCACCTCAATGGCTCAGGGATGCTGCCAGTGACTGCTATGCTTGGTGGAGGGAAGTTCTAGTCACTTTTGTTGGTCCTCAGCTGGTGGTGCTTGGGGATCCCCACCAGCCACAGCAAGGGTCAGGAAGTACTTCAACACTAGAGAAACAAAACCAGAAATACATTTCCTCTTCTGTTGAAAACAATACATAAGCACATAAGCAATGCCTCTGCCGGGTCAGACCTGAGGTCCATCGTGCCCAGCAGTCCGCTCACGCGGCGGCCCAACAGGTCCAGAACCTGCGTAATAATCCTCTATCTATACCCCTCTATCCCCTTTTCCAACAGGAAATTGTCCAATCCTTTCTTAAACCTCAGTACCGTACTCTGCCCTATTACATCCTCTGGAAGCGCATTCCAGGTGTCCACCACCCGCTGAGTAAAGAAAAACTTCCTAGCATTTGTTTTGAATCTATCCCCTTCTAATTTTTCCGAATGCCCTCTTGTTCTTTTATGTTTTGAAAGTATGAAGAATCTGTCTCTCTCCACTTTCTCTATGCCCTTCATGATCTTGTAGGTCTCTATCATGTCTCCTCTGAGTCTCCGCTTTTCCAGGGAGAAGAGCTCCAGCTTCTCCAATCTTTCAGTGTATGAAAGGTTTTCCATGCCCTTAATCATTCATGTCGCTCTCCTCTGGACCCTCTCAAGTATTGCCATATCCTTCTTAAGATGCGGTGACCAATACTGAACACAGTACTCCAGGTGCGGGCGCACCATTGCCCGATACAACGGCAGGATGACTTCTTTCGTTCTGGTCGTAATACCATTTTTAATAATACCCAACATTCTGTTCGCCTTCTTCGCGGCTGCTGCGCATTGCGCCGTTGACTTCATTGTTGTATCCACCAGTACACCCAAATCTCTTTCAAGGTTACTTCCCTCTAATACTAATCCCCCCATTTGGTAGCTGAACATCGGGTTCTTTCTCCCTATATGCATGACCTTGCATTTCCCTACATTGAATTTCATCTGCCATTTATTCGCCCACTCCTCCAGTTTGCTTAGGTCCCTTTGTAGGTCCTCACACTCTTCCGTAGTTCTGACCCTTCTACAGAGTTTAGTGTCATCCGCAAATTTTATAACTTCACATTTCGTCCCCGTTTCCAGGTCATTAATAAATACATTGAACAGCAGCGGTCCAAGTACAGACCCCTGCGGAACTCCACTCGTGACTTTTCTCCAACCCGAGTAGTGACCCTTCACTCCAACCCTCTGTCTCCTGCCTGCCAACCAGTGTTTGACCCATCTGTGTACGTCCCCTTCCACCCCGTGGTTCCACAGCTTCCTAAGTAACCGCTCATGGGGTACCTTGTCAAAGGCCTTTTGGAAGTCAAGGTAGATGATGTCTACAGGTTCCCTTTTGTCCAAATGGCTGTTTACCCCCTCGAAGAAGTGCAGTAAGTTTGTTTTGCACGATCTTCCCTTGCAGAAGCCATGTTGGCTCGCTTTCATCAGCCCATTTTTTTCGATGTGCTCACAGATGCTGTCCTTTATCAGTGCTTCTACCATCTTGCCTGGAACCGATGTCAAACTTACCGGCCTATAGTTTCCCGGGTCTCCTCTTGACCCCTTTTTAAAGATAGGTGTAACATTTGCTATCTTCCAGTCCTCCGGTATCTCTCCAGTTTTCAAGGATAGGTTGCAAACTCGTTGGAGTATTTCCGCTATCTCATTTCTTAGTTCTTTTAGTACCCTAGGGTGGATTCCGTCTGGGCCTGGTGATTTGTCGCTTTTCAATCTATCTATCTGTTGGAGGACATCCTCATGGCTCACCTCTATTGCCGACAGTTTTTCTTCTTGATCACCATGGAAGATCACGTCTGGTTCCGGTACATTGGATGTGTCCTCGCTTGTGAAGACTGACGAGAAGAATTTGTTTAACCTGTCAGCTACCTCTTTTTGCTCCTTTATCACTCCCTTTTTATCTCCATCATCCAACGGTCCTACTTCCTCCCTCGCTGGTTTCTTCCCCTTAACATATCTGAAGAATGATTTGAAGTTTTTTGCCTCCCTGGCCAGTCTCTCTTCGTATTCTCTTTTCGCTCTCCTAACCACTTGGTGACATTTTCTTTGGCCTTTCCTGTGTTCATCCCAGTTTTCCCCAGTCTGGTCCTTTTTCCATTTCCGGAATGATTTTTTTTTGTCTCCTATCGCTTTCTTCACCTCATTGTTTATCCATGCGGGATCTTTTGTTTGGTTTTTTTTGCACCCTTTTCTAAATATGGGGATGTACATATGTTGTGCTTCTTGCACTGTGCCCTTGAATAGAGACCAGGCTTGCTCTACAGTTTCTGTTTTCCTTGAGCTGTTTCTAAGTTTTTTTCTTAAGATTGCTCTCATAGCATCATAGTTCCCTTTCTTGAAGTTGAGCGTTGTCACTGTGGTTCTTTTCCCTTTTGTTGTACTTACTCCTAATTTGTACTGGATCATGTTGTGATCACTGTTTCCTATTGGCCCTACTACTTCCACTTCTTTTGCAGGTCCCCCTAATCCGTTGAGGATTAGGTCAAGAGTGGCATCTCCTCTTGTTGGTTCCTTGACAAGCTGATCCATAAAGCAGTCGCTCACAGCCTCTAAGAATTCTGTTTCCCTCGCACAGTTTGAGTTTCCAATACTCCAGTTTATCCCGGGGTAGTTGAAATCTCCCATTACTGTCACATTCCTGTTGTTGCCTTCCCGCCTCAATTCTGCCGCCAGATCTTTGTCGTTTGCTTCCGTTTGTCCAGGTGGACGATGGTATAGACCCAATCTTATGTCAAGGCCACCTTTTCCTGGTAATTTGACCCATAATGACTCCAGTCCTTCCGCCTTTGGTTCTATATCCACTCCGGTCGAGGGAATGGTGTCTTTTATGTATAGTGCTATTCCTCCACCCTTCTTGTTGGTCCTGTCTCTTCTATAGAGTTTGTACCCTGGCAGCACTACGTCCCATTGGTTATCCTCGTTCCACCATGTTTCCGTGATTCCAATGATGTCTAGGTTTTCTTTTATGGCTAT
Organism: Geotrypetes seraphini; assembly: GCF_902459505.1. Classification (NCBI taxonomy): domain Eukaryota; kingdom Metazoa; phylum Chordata; class Amphibia; order Gymnophiona; family Dermophiidae; genus Geotrypetes; species Geotrypetes seraphini. The sequence goes on along the minus strand of NC_047091.1, from coordinate 68,572,171 downwards.
GGCTTCTAATTCTCCCATTTTGGACTTTAGGCTCCTTGCATTAGCGTACAAGCAATTTAAGTCCTGGTCTTTTCTTTTCTCTGCTGGTTTTACATGTGTTTTGCTCCCCATACCATCCCCTATTTGGGCTGTCGGTCCCTCATTTCTGTTCCCTTCTTCCTTATTTTTTGGTGTATCTTTTCTGTTCCTTTGTTTCTTATTTTTTGGTGTATCTTTTTCGTCTACATCCTGATTTCCTGATCTCTCCTGTTCCTCTAATTTTATCTGATTGTCCTTTTTGTTGGTCAACAGCTTCTGTTGTTCGTCTCTTGCCTGTTCCCAGCATTTTTCCCTCTCAGTATCTTCTTTGGATACTCTTGTCCGAACCGTCGACGTCAGGTCAACTATCGGCTTTCCCCTTTTTCTCAGTTTAAAGCCTGCTCAATTCCTCTCTTGACGTTGTTTGCTAGCAGTCTCGTTCCTGCCTTGCTCAGGTGTAGTCCGTCCCTCCTGAAGAGCTTGTTCTTCCCCCAAAAAGTTGTCCAGTTTCTTATAAAAAGGAATCCTTCTTCTTCGCACCATCTCCTCAACCATGCGTTTATTGCTTGTAGCTCGGACTGCCTCTTCACGTCTGCCCTCGGTACTGGCAAAATCTCTGAGAATGCTATCTTCTGTGTCCTCAGCTTCAGTTTCCTTCCCAGGATCTTGAACTGTTCAATTATCGTAGTCCTGCTGTAATTTCTCCTGTTGACATCATTTGTTCCCACGTGGATTATCACTGCTGTCTCTTCTGTTTCTGCTCCGTCTAGGATCCTCTCGACTCTGTCGGTGATGTCCTTCGTTCTTGCTCCTGGGAGACAGGTCACTAGCCGATCCTCTCCCTCCTGCTACGTGACTGTCCACTTCTCTCATGATTGAGTCTCCCACGACAACTGCAGATTTCCCCTTCTTCAGCTTCCTCACAGGTCTCAAGTCTGTATCCTCTGTTATATACATTTCCCAAAGCTAACATATTTCAGTCAATAATTTTTTTTTACATCTTTGTTGTCTGGAGATTTATTTTTCAGAGTTTGTCCCAGTTTCTCTCTTTTTCTGCTTTCCTGTCTTCTGCAAATTCTTCTTCAACTTCAAGCGATTACTGTCCATTGGTTCCTCCTACCATGGTCTAGCATTTCTCTCTTTCTCACCTCCCATTGTACAGTATCCTCTCTTCTATCCTAGCTCATTCTCCCTTTACCCCTTCCCACTCTTGAACAGCATTCCTTCCTCTCCTTCACTCTCAATGTGCAACATATTTCCATCTTTCTCTCATCCCCTGTTGCTGCAAAGGGAGTTGTGAAAGAGAGGGATCCCATCCCCATCCAATGTCTCCCTCTCTCATCCCTCAGACCATGTGCAGCAATTTTCGCCTTTGCTCACTCAAAACGAGCCGCGAAAGTAAAGGGGAGGGAGGTAGATAGATACAATCGGGTAGGGAGGGGGCCACTTGAGGGGTGCCGAAGGGCGGTGAGGTAGCGAGAGGGAATGGTGGTGGAGGAAAGGAACAGACGCTGAAAGAACATGGGGAAGACAGAGTGGGGAGAAGACGCTGATTTATAAATTGACAATTGTACAGAATATTGTTTCTTTTTATACTTTAATATAATAAGTTCAATATAAAACAATTCAAGGCTTGTGTGGATGGAATCAGGTGGTTTGTGGGGATGAGAACCGAGCTTACGGGGATTAGTCCAATAAAATGGTATTTTCTTATTTCTCATTATTTGTTTTATTTTTATTAATTTGTAAAGTGGTGATTGTTATGTATCAGTTTTTTCAAATTTACATCTACTGTCTTTATATTTTGCACAGTATTAGAGGACATGTATTACTGTTTTTGTGGTGTTGCATTGTATGCAGAGTCTGGTTTCTTGGCAGTTCAGTTTAACTTTTGTCTACATATTTCTATTTTAGTTTGTGATTATTCCATATTGGGCGAGGGTGTATCTATCTGTGTGTATGAAAGGGACATAGCTTTCTGATAGCATCGACTGTACAGGATCAATTGACTGTGCAGGATCTGGTTTGTTTAGTTTTACAATGTATGTGTTGGTGTTCTAGTGCTCACTGCAGTGTTTAAGATGCTGCCTTTTCCTAGGTACACTCTTGTTGTGGATATGTAGATTGTTACTAAAAATCATATTTTTCATATAGATGGGGGGGGGGGGGGGGTCAAAAAATGATAGGCCCCGGGTGTCACATATGCTAGGTACGCCACTGTGAGGTGTTGCTAGACTGAAAGCCACAGAGTAGATCAGAAATGGAGAACAGAGAGTGGGGAGAAGACGCTGAAAGGAAATGTGGAAGAGAGACTGGGAGAAGACGCTGAAGGGAAATGGGGAACAAAGAGTGGGGAGAAGACGCTGGAAGGGAAGAAGACAGATATGCCAGACTATGGGGGAGTGGAGGGAAGAAGATGGGTGCCAGCAATGGGGGGGGGGGGGTTGAAGGGAGTGACACAGTAACAGAGCAAATGGAAGATGAGGGAAGTGGAAACCAGACAACATAGGTATAAAAAAATGTATATTTATTTTGCTTTAGGATAAAGTAGTATATTAATTGTGTTTATAAAAATTTATAACCAAAGCCCTGGCAGCTGAACATCTCTTTCTCTAGTTCAGCAGCCAGATTTTGATTTATAAGGAAGGAATAAGCTAAGTATTGCAGTACTGAGGCTTGTATGGATGCTGCAAAGACGGGGACAGTGGTCGCGGGGACTGGACCAAATTTTTTTCCCGTGTCATTCTCTAATATCCAATTCTCTTTCTTCCATTCCCCGTGTGCACCTTTCTTTCCCTCTCACTCACTATCCATACCCAACAATTCTCCCTATTTCCTCTCCCTTCAGCTACTCTATCCTTCCCTTCATCCTATGTCCCAAGTTCGTGCCTCCTTCCTCTCCCTTTTGTGTCCCAAGTTCATGCCCACTCCCTTCCTTGTGTCCAAACATGCTCCCTCCTTTTTGTGTCCCAAGTTTGTGCTCCTCCCGTGACCCAACGCGCCCCCCTCTCGCCCTTCCTTAGTCCAACGTGCACTTGTTTGCTTCTTCCCTCCTTTCTGTGGCCCAACTACTTCCATGCCCCCCTCCCAAGAGACTGTTCTAGAGCCATCCAGGTCAGCTGCCTCCATCTTGCATTCAAGCCGCACTTACTTCTTGGCAGGGCTGTGGATCCTGCATGTGGCTAACCCGGAAGCGTTCTCTCTGATGTCAGCAGAAAGGCTTCCGGGTTGGCTGTGGGTGGTCAGCTGGGAGCTCTGCATGCTGCTTTGGGGAGGGGTGGAGTGTGGCTGGAGGGCAGGAAAAGGAGACACACTACTGAGGTAACATTTGAGCCCCTTGAGGTAGCTTCATCCCCATCGTCTCTGTACCTGTATAGCTCTCTATGGCAGAGCAGAAGGGGTATCCTGCTCTAATCCCTTCCTTCCAGCCTTCAGGGAAGAGGAATGGAGGAAGTGAGCCTGGAATAGAGAACAATTACTTGAAAGTCCCTCATTCAGCCTATTTCTTCCAGTTGCTCCTCCCACCCTCAGTTCCACTTCCTTTTTCTCTGTAAGTTAGGCCTTGCCTACATGTATCACACAACCTCATTCCCTTGCGAGTAGGTGTACAGAAAAAAAAAAAAATTATGGGATGGCGTACAGATTGAAATTAAAACAAGGATGATGATAGCCTAGTGCAGGGGTGCCCAATACGTCGATCGGGAAGGCAATGCGAGTCGATCGTGGAGCCCATCCCAGGTTCCGTGATAGACTCATGTTGCCGTCCTGATTGACCGGCCGATCAGCCTTCCTCTCCCCACAGTTCCCCACCGGTCATCACTTCACACCCCTTCTCGCTGCGCCCTTCCTTGCCCGACTGCCAGAACCCATCTTCCCTATCTTGCTTTCTCCCGTAGACAATCTTTGATAGACTGGGGTATGATGTCACTTCCTTCGGGAGAAGGCGGGGGTTAGGTCTAGGGAAGTCACGATCCTGGAGAGCTGAGCGCCGACTGCCTCTGGCGGAATCAACAGAGCCGCCAGACTGAAGAAAGGCAGTCGGGAGCAGCTGCTGCTCTGATGTCTTGAGCCTGATAATGGGAAGTTGAGGGGGGAGGGGCGCTACGCATTCTTGTAAGTGCCATGCTGAAAGGAAACTGGAACGGCTCTCATGGAAGGATTTATAGACTGGCTTTTTCTTTTCCTCGGCCCTGGGCGTCCAGAGATTTGGGCCTGCAGAAGCCTCGCGCTGACCAGCATTCCTCTCCCCGACGTCAATTCTGACATCGGAGAGGAATTTCTGGGCCAGCCAATCGCTGCCTGGCTGGCCCGGAACTTCCTCTCCAACATCAGATTTGAAGGGGAGCGGAACGCTGGTCAGCGCAAGGCTTCTGCAGGGAGAGCTTGGGGTGGCGGTGGCAAACCTAGTGGCTTGGGGGAGGGCAGGGAGAAATAAACAAAGGGGGCAGGCAGGGAGACAAAGAAAGAAGGGAAACAGAAAGAAAGAGGCAACAGGGAGATAGAAAGTGGGCATGGAAAGAAAGAGAAAGAAAGAACAGGAGGCAGGGAGAAAGAAAGAAAAAGTTGGGGGAGAGAATGAGGTCTGGAGGAGAGAAAGCATATAGGAGGCTGAAAGAAGGGAAGAAATATTGGATGCAGGAGTGGGCTGAAGTTAGAAGATGTCAGAAGAAGTGAAGCCAGAGTGAAGTGAGAAGAAGTCAGAAGAAAGTGCAACCAGAGACTCATGTAATCACCAGACAACAAAAGTAGGAAACATGTTTTTATTTTCAATTTAGTGATCAAAATGTGTGTGTTTTGAGAATTCATTATCTGCTGTCTATATTTTGCACTATGGCTCCCTTTTACTAAACCGCAATAGCGGTTTTTAGCGCAAGGAGCCTATGAGCGTCGAGAGCAGCATGGGGCATTCAGCGCAGCTCCCTGAGCTAAAAACTGTTATGTGGTTTAGTAAAAAGGGAGGGGGTATATGTCTTTTTTGTATAGTTGTTCCTGAGGTGACAGTGCACTTTGAAAAAACCCCAGAATATGAATGATAATTAACATTTTCTCTGCCTTTCAGTGTGCTTTGTGGGGTTTTAAAAAATTATTTTATTGTTGGTAATCATTTTGACTTGGTCATTTTAAAAGTAGCTCGCAAGCCCAAAAAGTGTGGGCACCCCTGGCTAGTGGCTTTTCCCTCTGATTTAGAATCTTTAATTTTTTGGTAATGCATCAGAAACAAATTAAACAGAGTTCAAATTAATAATGCATCAGTCTAACTCTTGAATAAGCACTTTTTTCTCTGGGGGCTTTTTACCACCCCAGGCTTTCTCTAACTCTTTAGTAATAATATCAATTTCTTTTAACCCATCCCTGTGGATCCTGAATTCTGTCTGTGCTTCCACAGCCAGGAACATTAATATTTCCTCATGTTCATTAGCCCAAGCAAGCAGAAATTCACATTTTTTTTGGGCCTCAAAGAGTTTCTTCTTGTGTTCTTTCTCCAACTGTTTCTTGCCATTTCTCAACAGTCCAGCCAGATGTGATAAAGCTGCTAAAGTATAGGTCTTCTGGCTAGCCTTGTTTTCTCCCATTAGTACATGAGCCACACTTTTCATGGCTTCAGAGGGTCTCCTGGGGTCACTGGTGTACCTCCCAGACAACACAGCCAGGACACCAGCTTGCAAGGCCTCTGCAGTTGAATTGAAGACCTGCCTGGAGTTTAGCACCCCAGACACCCCTAACACCGTCTCGCAAAACTCCTGCAGCATGAAATCATCACTTATGTCCCCATTGTACAGCTTGAGACTAAACGTATAGGCATAAAGAACATTGATAACACTGAAGGGCACAAGTGGAGATGGTGTGTGGGTCAGAGTGCTCAGACGAGGTATTGTGGCAGCAATAGGTGGCATGTTCTCTTTTCCCTGGAGCAGGGATCCAGTTATTTCAGTGACCTCCGAAGTGCACTTTTGGAGTGCTGGTCCTCTCTTTTGCTTTATTACTGCTGCCTCTTGGATGGCGTCCTCTCTTTCCCGGTCTCTTCCCTCTTCGTTGACCCCTTCCTCCAGCACTAACTGAGCAGCCTTGTGTCTCTCCCACCACGGCTCCCACTCCGGCACCAGGGCGCCAATGCCGCCGCCTGTGAGCAACCGCTGGAACTCCTCCTTCTCCTGGGGGGAAAGCCGGGCCCAGAGCTGCCGCTCCCCCTCCTCCAGGAGGTCCCCTCGCAGATCTAAGGCGCCGCTGCTCTGTTCAAGCTCCAAAGAGCCGTCGCCTTCTTCGTCTTGGGATCCCGCCAAGCACTTCTCCGCCCCGGGGGCGGCGCGGCTCTGCCAGTCCCGAAGCAGGATGTCCCGCATCGTCCCGTCCGCGAAGGGGCAGCGGCGTCGCAGCTCCTCCAACACGGCCCGGCGGTAAAAGGCTTCGGAGCAGCTCCGGTGAGGGGCGCTGCGGTAACAAGGCAGGGAGCAGAAGCGAACGTTGCAGCGAGAACAAGTGTAGCGGCTCGGCGAAACCAGACACAGGCCGCAGACCTCGGCTACCGTCTCTTCCTCCTCCTCCATGCTGCCTCACAGGGAAAGCAAAATACCGCCGGCACCACGTGGACGCTCTCTAGTGGCCTCTTCCGGTTAGGCGGTAGGCGGAGTCGAAGTACGCCTTCCTGTCATGTCACCGGCGTAAGTAGGGGAGAGTTAAATTAAAAATTATGCTCACCGAGAACAGGAGGGAACGGGTCCGGGAAAGGCGCGAAATACAAGATTAATCCGGACCCCCGGGGGCATTGCGCGTTGCTGTGGGGGACGAAGTAGCGCAACCGGAAGTGCTTCCGGTACAGAGAGGAAAAAAAAAGCACTCTGGGTCCTATGGAGTACTAACTCTTAATAATGGCTCCAGAACTGTTGCTTCACTATGACAGGACAGAAGCTCCCCTCTCCTCCTCTCATCTCCATTCCTGCCATTACACATAAAACCAACTTTGACTTCTTCCTACACAAAACAGACAGATCTTTACCAAATAGAGAATAGGAGACCCAAGAAGTTAAACTCAGCAAGAGAAATAAAACCAGATACACTTTTTGTACTGAACACACAGGTATCCTGGGCCCAGGATCTCCTAAAATTAGCCACCGCCCTTGCTGGTGGGGATCCCAAAGCTCTGCCAGTTGCAGTCCACACTAGAGAATAACACACAGAAAAAATTTCTCCCCATCCCCTTAAACCAGTGGTCTCAAACTCACTTTGCAGGGCCACATTTTGGATTTGTAGGTACTTAGAAGGCCTCAGAAAAAAATAGTTAATGTGTTATTAAAGAAATTACAATTTTGCATGAGGTAAAACTCTTTATAGTTTATAAATATTTCCTTTCGGCTAAGTCATAATAATATTGTAATTTATAGCTAAAGAGACATATGATCAAGAAACTTTTATGATCATGATAAACATACCGAGGGCCTTAAACTAGTACGTGGTGGGTCGAGAGTTTGAGACCACTGCCTTAAATCATCTAATCCCATCTGCACAAGCCTCTAAGTTATGATTTTATATTAAACTCATTTTCTTAAAGTATAAAAAGAAACAATATTCTATACAATTGTCATTTTATAAAAATCAAGCTAACAGAATTCTTCAGTCACACATGGCAGGAATAGTGTTAAGGGAGTACAACTACCGTGCTTCCCCGAAAATAAGTCTTATATTCATTTGGGGCCCAAAAAAGGCACTAGGTCTTATTTTCAGGGTAGGGACATGATCATCTCTCCCTTACTCTCATTCACCCCAATTTTTCCTTTCCTTTCTCTACCCTCCCATCTGTGCAGCAGAAGATTGCCCGGCTTCTATTCTTCCCTCCCATCCCTTGTGCAGCAGAACCCCTGCTGACCCTCCATCCTTCCCTCCCCGCTGACTGCAAGTGAGCCCTACCTTCAACCGAAGCAGTGTCGGGCCGGCAGCACTCTAAGGCTACTTGACCTTGTCCATCGGGGATTTCACTCTGCCATGTTACTGATGATATCATCAGTAACATGGCAGAGTGAAATCCGTGATGGACAGGGCCAAGCAGCTTGTTTAGAGTGCTGCTGGCCCAACGCTTCTTCAGTTGAAGGTAGGGCTAGCTCGCGGTCAGCGGGGAGGGAAGGATGGCCAGCAGGGGTTCAATTGCACAGTGGTGGTGGGGGGGCCGGGTTGAAGAGTTGCCAGCGAATCCCGGGACTAGGGCTTATTTTGGGGGTAGGGCTTATATTAAGACCTACCCCGAAAAATGATGCTAGGTCTTATTTTCAGGGAAACACAGTAGGGCAACTCTCCTGGTCAGAGAGCCCTAAGCAGGAAAGCTAAAGATGCATACCCTGGACTTTGTGATTCCCAGTTATGTCTAACACCAGCTCTAGCAGAATACATATTTCAAATCTGATATATTCTAATCATAAATCAAAAAATGATATTTTTTTTCCTATCTTTTGTCGTCTCATTTTATTCTTCAAATCATGTTGGTCTCGGGCACTGGTCTGTTTTGTCTACTCTTAAGTCACTTGCCACGGTCTCCTGAGCATTTGACATTTTTTTTTCTCCATGCTCATCATCCATCCTCTATCTCTGTGGATGTATTGTTTTCCATCTCCCTTCTCTGTCTCCTATATGTCCCTTTCTAGTATTTCACCTTTGCCCATCTCCCTGCCTTCATCATCTTACCATTCTATGATCCCCTCCCCCCATGTACAGTATCACTCCTCTATTTCCCTATGCCCCCAAGTTCAGCATCTTCCTTCTGCATTCTTATTCTCCCCCTTGTCTAGCCATCTTCTGTGTCCATATACCCTATTATGTCTGGCATTACCCGTTTCCATCTACCACCCCCATGCAGCATTCCTTTTTGTCCCTGTTCCTATGCCCACCCTCTCTCCTTTTTGTATATCACCATGCCCAGCTCCTCTCCTCTTACACCAATGTGTCTCTCCCTTTCCTCCTTCACTCCGCTGTTCAATATTTCACTCACTCTTCCTTCATCTCCTTGGTTCAGCTTCTTTTCCTTCCCTTTAATCCTCCATGCAGGTCCTACTTCTCTCCCTTCCCTCTAGCCCCCTTTCCATGGGTCCAACACCTCTATCCCCTCCCTCTAGTGCCCAGGTGTAGATCTGGCACTTCTCTCTTCCCTCCAGCTCCAGTCCCAACACATGGGCTTAGCACCTCTTTCCAGACCAGATCCAGCACCTGTCTCCCTTCCCTTCAGCTCCAGCAGCCCAAGCAATCTCCTAGCCCTGTCTCATCACAGGTCCAGCAGCTCACTCCCTCTCTCCCTAGTGCAGATCCAAAAGCCCCCCTCCCTCCCTCCTGATTACATGTCAAACAACAAACCCGATCCACAACTCCCTTACCGCCCTGGCCCTCCCCAGCCTCTTAGAAGCTTCAACAAAGAGGTAACGTCACCGGTCTGCTCCATGACCTTCCTCCGGCTGAGTCCTTCCTTCCAATATAACTTCCAGCTAGGAGGGGTTGTCAGGTCAGAAGTGCAGGAGACAATTGTTTTTGCTGGCTGGTTGAGTGCCAGTTAACTAGGATTCTACTGTATCTGTAAATTCTAGATACTTACCTTTTTTTCTTTACAGGTTTTCATACCTTGCCACTTGAGAAATTATCCAAAGATACAGAAACTTTCTAATCTCACTAGTGCCTTCTATAAGTAACACAAAGCAATTGTTGCTTATACAACAACATAAAAAATGGTATTGTAATTCAGCTGCATATTTGAAAGTTATATCTACATCCTTTAGCTCTATAGCAATTTCTTTACAATAGCCCCCTGAAGTAGAGCGTGACACAAGGACAAATTTGGCCCAGTCCCTGCAGGAACTCAATTTCTCTGTCCCATCCTGAGTTTTGTCGCTGTCCTATTCCTGTAAGTTCTGCCTTAACCGCACAAGCCTCAAACATTTATGATTTTAAAGTGTTGAAGGCTTGTCTAATCTAATCTTCCATTTGTGAGTCGCACATACCTATACAGGCTCAAGGTGACAGATCAAAGAGGAGGGAAAGTGGAGGGAGAAGGGGGTATGGAGAAGCTAGAGGAGTGAACAGAGAAATAGAGGGAGCTATACAGAAACTAAGACAGTTAATTGTCAAAGAGGTGAGTCTTCAGGTTTTTTCTGAATGTGGTGGTTTATCTCTTTCCTGATAGCTTCAGGTAGGTCATTCCAGGATTTTACACCCAGATAAGTTAACAGAGTGGAAAATTTGCTTGTAGTGATGGTATTTTGTGGATGGCAGGTTTAGTTGGATTCTGTTAAGGATTATTTTTGATGTCGACCAACCAGTAGAGAATAATGGGATGAGAGGGGCTGCTGAGTTTCCGTATAGAATCTGGTGTAGGATACATGATGATTTGAAAATTATTCAGGATGATATTGGGAGCTAATGTAGTTGCCTGAAGGTTGTGATTGAATCAAATTTCTTTAATTTGTAGATTAGTCTAACGGCTGTGTTCTGGATTAGTTGCAGTTTGTGGATTAGAGCAGTGGTTCCTAATCCTGTCCTAGAGGACCACCAGGCCAGTTAGGTTTTCAGGATAGCCCTAATGAATATGCTTGGAGCAGATTTGCATGCCTGGCACCTCCATTAAATGCAGATCTCATTCATGCATATTCATTAGGGTTATCCTGAAAATCCGACTGGCCCTGGTGGGCCTCCAGGACAGGGTTGGGAACCACTGGATTAGAGCAGTGTTGATGCCAAGATAGGCGGAGTTGTAATAGTCTAGTTGAGGCAGGACCATCATCTGGATCAGGGGTGCCCAACGCGTCGATCGCGATCGACCAGTAGCTCAGGAAGGCAACTCGAGTCGATCGCACTCGTGTTGCCGTCCTGATCTATGGGACGATCAGCCTTCCTCTCCAGTGTTCTCCCTAGGGCCTTTTAGCTGGGCGGTCCGCCCAGCTGTCATCTGACGCTGCTGAACATTAAAAAAAAAACCCCAAAAAAAACCGGCTTGGAGATTTCAGCCCCTAGCGAACTTATGCTCCGGGCTCTAATGTGTGCGTGCAGGCTTCTCTTCTCTTCCCTCCGAAACCGGAAGTTATGTCCGGGGAGGGGGGGGGGGTAGAAAAGGGAAGCCTGCACGCACATGTTGAGAGCCCTGAAGCAAGCGTTCGCTATGGGCTAATGCGGGAGACAGGTTAGTGAAGCATTTGTTCTTGTTCCTGCCGGGTCCTGCCTACTTTCTGTTTCCGCGAAGGCAGGACCCGGCAGCATTTCCCCCAATAGGTTGATCACGATCTTGGGCTGATCAGCCTTCCTCTTCCCGACGGCAGAATTGACGTCAGGGAGAGGAATGCTGGTTGGCCGAAGCAGGGAGAGCTTGGGGCCTGTTATTGGTAGCGTTTGGGTCCTGGTCCCTGATGGTAATGGCAGTGGCTTGGGGGAGGGCAGGGAGAAAGAAAGAAAAAAAAAGGGCATGCAGGGAGACAGAAGGAAAGAAGAGAAACAGAAAAAAATGAAAGGGAGGCAGAGAGAAAGAAAGGGAAGAGGAAGGAAAAGTTGAGGGGAAGGAATGAGGTCTGGAGGAGAAGCAGCATACAGGCTAAAAGAAGGGAAGAAAGATTGTATGCACAGTCAGAAGAAGAAAGTGCAACCAGAGACTCATGAAATCACCAGTCAAGGTAGGGAAAATGATTTTATTTTAAATTTAGTGATCAAAATGTGTCTGAATTTATATCTGCTGTCTATATTTTACACTAAGGTCCCCTTTTACTAAACCGCAATAGAAGTTTTTAGTGCAGGGAGCCTATGAGTGTCAAGAGCAGCGCTGGGCATTCAGCGCAGCTCCCTGCGCTAAAAACTGCTATTGTGGTTTAGTAAAAAGGGAGGGGGTATATTTGTCTATTTTTGTATGGTTATTACTGAGGTGATAGTGCTTAGAGTCATCTGCTTTGACCTCTTTGAAAAACCCTGGAATAGGAATGATGATTAACATTTTCTATGCATACAGTGTGATTTGTGTTTTTTTTTTATTTTATTGTTGGTAGATCATTTTGGCTTGGTCATTTAAAAAGTAGCTCGCAAGCCCAAAAAGTGTGGGCACCCCTGATCTGGATGATCAGAGCAAAGTGGTGTGGGTGGAAGTATGATTTTGTGAGTCACAGTTGATGCATAGTGTAGATGGTCTTTTTCTGAAGGCTAGATATTTGTGGTTCCATTGCGAAAGTGTTGTCTAAGATGCAGCCTAGTACCCTGATGGATTTTTCCATTATGAGAGTGATGCCTGATGAGAAAGTGAGGTTAGATATAACATTCTGTTGTACGGTGTGGAAACCAATGGCTTTGGTCTTAGTGGCGTTCAGTTTCAACTTGCCCAGATTTGAATTTTATCTATATTGTTTGAGATTTTTTCAGCAATATTAAGATGGTTATTGGTTATGGGGATGAGGAGGAGGATGTCGTCGGCATAAAATGGGACAGTTTCTTCTTCCATTTTCATGTGTCCTAGTGAGCTTATGAATAATTTGAATAGGATTGGGGATAATGGGGAGCCTTGTGGGACACCACAGAATGCCTTCCAAGGGTTGGAGTATGATTCTTGCCTTTTGACCAAGTATTCACGATTTTGTAGGAAATTGGCGAACCAATTCAGTATAGTCCCTGCTATTCCGATTTCAGAGAGCTTGGTTAGGAGTAATTGGTGGTCCACTGAGTCAAAGGCTGCAGAGATATCAAATTGGAGTAATATTGCCTGATGAACCGAGCTTAGCAACTGTTTGATTTTAGTGATTAGTAATGAGGAGCAGCTCAGTGCTGTGCTTTTTTTGGAAGCCGTAATGGGATGTGTGAAGGCAGGAATATTGCTCTATGTATGAGGCTAGCTGCTTGCTGACATGGGACTCAAGGATTTTAGTGAGGATCGGAATTCCCACAATCAGTCTGTAGTTAGATGCTATGGAGAGGTCTGCTTGGGCTGTTTTCAGTATAGGGGTTAAGGCTATTTTGCACATTTCTTTGGGTAGATGCCCTTGGTTCAGGGAACTATTTAGTACATTGGTAAGCCAATTAATGATATGATGCGGAGCTGCTGAAAGAAGGTATGGAGGACAGTTGTTTGCTTTTATGGGTTCGGTGTATTCTGTATAGTTATGTTGGGGAGTGTTTGTTGTGGCTGTCTTAGCCAACTTCAGATTGGACCAACTTGACTTTGTTGCGGAAGAAATCTGCTAGTTCTTGGGCTGAGATTTTATTAGAGAAGGTTGTAGATTCTTAGTTTGGGGGGATGTCGGTTGTCGTACTAGGCAAAACAGTTTTTTGCTGTCGGTTTTGATGCTTCCTATTTTACTGGCATAGTAGTTTTTCTTTGTTTCGACTATACTGTCCTTATATTTATTTATGGCTGCTCTCCGTTGTGTTCTGGTGTCTTGTTTTTCCTCCATTTCCTGTCTAGACGTCTGCACAGTTGTTTGTCTAGACTTAGGGACTCAGTAAACCAGGGTGAAGTTTGGTTTGATTTTATTATGCATGGGTGGAGAGGGGATATCTTGTCTAGGATTTCGGCTATGATTTTGTTCCAGTTGGTTATCATTGAGGGGTGTTATCCATGGGGGAAGGGAGTGATTTTGACAGTATGTTCCAGAAGAGATCAGGTCTTGTTTTCCTGCGGACTAGTCTTGTGTCTTTGGGGTTCAGGTCTATGTCAGTTAAGTTTAGGCAGAATTCTAGGAGAAAGTGATCTGTCCATGGCCCTATTGACTAGGTTAGGGGGAGAGGATGCAAACAGGTCTAGGGTATGGCCTTTTTCATGGTGGGGCCTGAGGGCATGATTGTGATTTGGCAGTCCTCAAGTAAAGTCTTGAGTTTTGTGACTTCTTTATTTTCTGCAGATTCAAGGGGTAGGTTGATGTCTCAGAGTATGATTAGTTAGTCATGTTGGCAAGTGAGGTTTGTTATTATTTCCATAGTTTTTGTGATGGAGGCTGAATTAGTGCTAGGGGATCTGTAGAGTAGGAGGATTCCAACGTTCTTGTTTGCGAGGTTGTGCTCGCTTTCGAGCTTGCAAGTGATGTATTCTATGTCAGGTTGAGAGCTTGAGTCAGTGTTCCCTCTAAGCTGCGCTGGCGCACAAAATATTGCATCGCAGCGCACAAGTTTACGTCACAGCGCACGGCGTACGGAGATGGCAGGCCGCGGCGAGAGGAGAATCGGGCGAGTTGGCGCTGGCGCCCGATATTTGTAGCGCACAGCGAAAAAAATTTTGCCCACAACACCCGCCCGCTTAGAGGGAGCACTGCCAGGCATCCTCCTCGTTTGAGCTTTCTGGGAAGATGAAGAATGTTGTGACTCTGGGGGCAAAGGTGTGGGAGTTCAGGGCTTTTGAGGTTTTTCAGCCATGTTTCTGTGATGAATATCAGAGCTGTGTCATTGGATGTGATTAGGTCATTTAGGATGAAAAGCTTGTTTACCACTGATCAAGCATTAACATATATGCAAGGGATGGTGATTTCATTTGGTTTTGTTGAGCATTTTGTAGGTGGTGGGTTGTTGATGGATTTAGGATTCGTTCATTTTCTGTGTTTGTTCCAGAGTATGGGAAGGATATGCCGAGATTGTGTTCCAGAGTATGGGAAGGATATGCCGAGATTGTTCAATGTGTTCCATCGATTGGTTTTGAGTTTCTGGTGGACTGGGTCTTCTTTGCTTGTAGTTCCATGGGGGATTGGTGTTATTGTTGGGGGATAGGTTGTGTAAGGCTGTGAGGGGGGCTTCATTATGTAGGAGTGAGTGTTGCTGATTGGGCGAGACTTAAGGTGTTGTGTGTCTCATATCTTGTAATATTTGATATTCTGAGTTTGTATGGTGCGAGTGTGACTTCTTTTGGTTTTGTACTACTGTGTTCTTGTTTGTAAGTTGTCTGTATTTGTTGGCTGTTTTTGTTGTCTAGACAGTATGTTGTTTTGTCTGGTTTGCTGCCTGTATTCCTGACTTTTTGAACTCTTTTTGTTTTTGTTTGTTGCAAGGAGTGTCAGGTGGCAGAGCTCATCTCCCATGCTCTTCTCCTCTGCCTCCCCTGCAGCCGATGGGCTGAGCTGAGCTGGGCTGAGGCAGCTCTCGGCCACAACGGAGCTGCCCTGAAGAATGAAGAAAATCAGACGTTGGCGCTGCAAGGGTTGTCGGGAGGCGGAGCTCGTCTCCCACGCTCTTCCGTTCTGCCTCCCCTGCAGCCGCTGGACTGGGCTGGGGCAGCTCTCGGCAACAACGGAGCTGCCCTGAAGAATATAGAAAATCAAAAGTTGGTATTGTAAGGGGTGTTGGGAGGCAGAGCTCATCTCCCAGCAACAACAGAGCTGCCCTGAAGAATGTGGAAAATCAAAAGGTGGTGCTGCAAGAGGTGTCGGGAGGTGGAGCTCGTCTCCCACGCTCTTCCTTCTGCCTCCCCCGCAGCCGCTGGGCTGGGGCAGCTCCTGGCAACAACGGAGCTGTCCTGAAGAATGTAGAAAGTCAAAAGTTGGTGCTGCAAGGGGCGGCGGGGGGGGGGGGTGGAGTGCGGCTCCCACGTTCTGACCTTCTGCCCCCCCCCCTGAAGATGATTACGGAGCTTGCAGGAATGGAACAGAAAACAGGAAAAGAACTAATGGGGATGGGGCAGGAAAATGAGTTCCTGCAGGGACAAGGAAAAATTTGTCCCCGTGTCATTCTCTACTCTGAAGTTCACTTTTATAACAGTATCAAACTGAGGTTGCATGTTCTCTCACACTCCCCCAATCCAAAAGTACTTGCTACCAAGCAATAAGTGAAACCATAATTAGACTTCACATTGTAACTGGATATTCATATCTACTTTATTGGAAATAGCAAATAGAAAGATATTTTAAGAGTTAGCATTGGGCCCCTTCTTTTTGCCAAAGGTTGGAACCACATTGACAAAGCGACGGTTGTACTGCATGCGCCGCTTGGCACGCCCTGTCTTCTTTTTCTTCTTCTCCTGCTTGGCAACCTAAAAAGTGATCAAATGACATGTCAGTGAACATCATATGGCAGGGGATTTTGGATGAAAAAATATATATATATAATTTTTTTTTTTGGGGGGGGGGATTAAGTTGGTAGGCAGTAAGGCACTTCAATAGAAAATATGAGTCATATCTCAGACATACAGTTCAAACAAGAATACTACCTGCCATAAAAATATAACAGCATATTGAGCTAAACACAGGGATCATCCAGCCTGCATCCTGTCTCCAACTGCAGCCAGTTACTAGAAGTGCCCAGCAGGTCAATTGTGTTCTTCACTTCCAGAAGTATAAGGTGGCAACCCTGAAATTACTTTGGCTATTGTTAGTGGGCATCTCCCTTATAAACTTTTTGACACTGTCCATCAGCAACAAGTCACAATGTAATTGTGCATGGACTAAAAATCTTAAAATGGTTTAAAATCCAATACTAGTTTCATGGCTTGTTCCCCTAGTCATATTTAAATGTGACCTTATCCTTTCGAGCTTACCTGTTAGTTTCCTTTCCTTGAATTCTGTTATATCAGTCCAGACACATGAGTTGTCTTACCCTGGAGACAGTTCCACATCCACTTGTGCATTTTATGTTTTTAAGTACTTATATTCCAAATCCAAAATGATTGAGTTATTTTGATATACTGAGGGTTTTTTTTTTTCCTCTGAGTGAATTGCTGAACCTTCTAAACAGGCCTCTTTATTCGGGGGGAGGGAAAAGGAAACACCCAGACATGGCTAACCAGTCTGTATCTTTACTGAAGCATGATCATAGGTCCAAAAAACCTTGTAAAATTTTTTCTTTTGCAGTCTTTTACTAACATAATACAACCCCCCCCCCCCCCCCAATACACACACACCAATTGTGTACCGGTAAATTGTGCAGCTTAAATCCATCCGAGCTGAGGAGTGGACAGACTGAATTCCTGGAATTTCCTTGGTCCAAGTGCAGATATTTGGCCATAGAAATCAAACCAGGCACAGCAAGGCGAATCTTCTGCTTGAGCTGGTCTGTTCCCCTTATGTAAAAAGCCTGGTGAAGGTGTACGAACTTCAGGAAGAAGGGAGGATCCTTATCCAGATACCCAGAGGACAAAACTGTTTGAAACCTGCATCCCGCTTCATAGGATCCAAGATGGCCGCGAGTGGCTGAATTTCGGAAGCGTCTCCTGAGTGTTCGGTAGATTTTGGAATTTATCCGATTATATTTGCTCAGCTTGTCTTGAGACCTTCATCATGCCTAAGAGGAGAGGGAGAAGTGCCGCCGAAGCCTTGCGGCGCTCTGAAAATCCTCCTTCTCTCACTATTGAACGGCTCTTGACTCGGCTTCAGAGGGAGCCGATAACTTCGGGGAATCGCCCGCAGGACTCGGCGGTACGGAGTGACACCGCTAGGATCCATGGTCTAGAAGTCACGCTGAGCCCGGAAGCAAGAGACACTCCCCCCCCCAACCGCAGCATACTAGCTCGCCACAGGTATCAGGCGCGTCCATTGAGGCAGTGCCGGTAACCCAGGAGGCTGGTTCATCAGTTAACTATGATATGGATCTATCGAAAGACTTTTTGAGTCTGGAGAGGGATACTGCGGCTGGAACATCAAGGAAAAGGGAGGCACAACAAGACTTGAAACCAACAAATTTGGGAGGTGAGACTTCTTCCTTTTTGGTTGAAAAACCCACTGAAATTACAATGGAGTCTCTCTGGGACTTAGTAGTTAAATTAGGAAACTCATTGAATCCACAAATTAAAGTATTGGAAATTAAAATTGATAAGCAGGAACAAGAACTGATTCAACTACAATCAGAAATGACCTCAGTTAAAATTATTTCTCAGAAAAATGAAAGTGAAATAGTAGGGGTTAAACAAGTACAAGAAACTGTGATTAGAGATAGTACAAATATCAGGATGAAACTGGAAATGATTAAAAATGGCCAATGAGCCAATAATCTGCGGTTCCTAAACTTCCCTAGGATTTCTTCTATGTCTCCTAGAGAAATGTTAAAAAAATATTTTTTGGAGATTTTCTCAGTTTCAGAAGAATTAATTCCACCATTCACACAAGTATTTTACTTGCCTGATAGAAAATTGGATCAGCAATTGATTGAGGGACAATAGGAATCAAAATTGGACATTACTACATTACTGGAAAGTTCAATGAAGGAATTAGTTAAACCTGCGACATTGCTGGTAACTGTTGTATTGATGCCAGATAAGAATTGGATTATGAAGATGTTCTTTAAAAACAGAACTAAAGAGTTCCTGGGTCAGAAAGTATAAATTTTTCCAGATGTTACCAAAGAGACTCAAAAACGAAGAAAGCAGTTCCTGTTATTAAAATCTGGAGTAATTTCAGTGGGAGGAAAATTCTTCCTTAGATTTCCTTGTAAATGTATTGTTCATTATGGTTCAGATAAATATGTTTTCTTTGATCCGACACACCTAACTAAATTTGTGGCGTTGAAACGTCTTGAGAAAGATGAAATAATGGAAGTAACAACAGAGATTCATGATTAGCTCCCCGTGATTTCAGCCACTTAGATTTTATTAAGTTTAAGATTATTTTGATCTTTTCGATTTTGTCACTCTATTTGAAGTCTTGGATCCAATAATTGTGGACTAGAGATTGTTTCTATAAGAAGATGTTAAGATGTTAATATCTTCTATACTGCAATTTATTTTCTTTGTCATTATCTGTTTTATTATAATCTTACTGTACAAGAAGTTATGCTTGGGAATATTGTATAAAATTATAAAAAAATAAAAAAAGAAACCTGCATCCCTGATATGGCACACCTGAAAACTAGCCTGCTGCCCAGTTGTAGGGAAAACATGGGAATTCAAAATGGCTGCTATTCCCATGTTTTCTGAGGATGAGTCACAGGTCCCCAAGACAGGAGAACAAGGTTTTAAGCTGCTGCTAGAGATACTTTTGAATTTATGAGAATTGAAAATGGGTATTGGAGCTGAAGTTGACCACTTGGGTAAGACCTTCGGCAATTTAGACTATATGGGAGGCTCTCATCTTTGCAAGTCTTTCTGGGGACACAAATACAATCATTAACGACTCACTGTAATGAAATGCTCTCTGAAACTGTACTTTTGAAGCCCAAATTTAAGAATCTGAAGAACAAAACCACCGAGTACAAGTCTAGATTAGAAACTTTGGAATCCCAGGGTCAAACATGGATAATAGACAGGTGAGAATAGTCATTTTAAATTGGAAACTTTAGAAAATGTTGTTAGAAAGAATTTCAAGTGTTGTGTAAAAGTTTTTAATGTTGTAATCTTGTACACTCGTTATAAGATTTAAAATGAATAAAGAATTAAAAAAAAAAAAAGAAGAAAATGTTGTTAGACAACAGAACTTCAGGTTAATTAATTTTCCTAAAGCTTATTCTGTTTCTGCAATTGATAAATTCAAAAGATATTTAGAAACATAGAAGCATGATGGCAGATAAAGGCCAGATGACCCATCTAATCTGCCCATCCACAGTAACCATTATCTCTCTCCGAGAGATCCCACGTGCCTATCCCCGAACCCTCTTATCATCTGATCTCCAAGATACATTATATTTTTATTTTATTTCTTCCATTTGTTAGTCGCATAACCTTGCTCTAGGCAACGTTTTATAGAGGAAGGGGTTAGATAAAGGGTAGGGAGGACTTTGGAAGGTTGGAAAGAGTAGAGAGAAGGAATAGAAGTAGAAGGGAGGAACCGTTAAACAACAGAATTCTGGGGAAATTTAAATGAAGAAATAAAACAAAGGGGTAAAAACAGGGAATAAAAATAAAAATAATTCATAAACTGGAAAAAAATTGAAAAATAAAATCAAAACAGTCTAAACAGAAGTCCAGTTTGAAATGTCCATAATTGTCCTCAGTGCCACAAGGGAGAAAGAAAAATTGCCTCTATCCAACTAGGTCTCTCTGTAGACAGCTTAGATTTGAGTAATTTTGGATATAGTTTCTCTATACATAAATTTCATAATCCATTCATATTGTTTAAGAGAATCTAAGTAATATGCACCTCTTATGAATATGGTTTTCTAGCTTCTTTTGTTCTTTTTACTTATAGCGATATTTTCATGAATTCCGATCAACTTTATATTTAAACTCACATTTATTATCTAGGGTTTATGTATACTAATTAATTAGGTTCCATGCACAAGCACTTTATATATTTAGGAATCTTTTATTTTCAAATATTTAAGGTTAGTTTTTTTAATAGTTAATCCAATAAATTGAATGATTACAATACTTATAGGATATCAAATACAACTCATTAATTAGGTTCTATGTACATGAACCTAGATGCTTTCAACTGCTCTTGAATTACCTCTTTCTCACTCAACCAAGCACTTTTAAGAAGCGATCCTATCCCTAATGTTTTATTCCTTTCCCTCCATTTCCTTTCAACCCCCCCCCTTTTTTTTTTTTCTTCTCCTTTTCTAATAATGTAACTTTACCCCTCTCCTTCCTCTTAATCATCACTCTCAAGTTTGTCCTGTCCATGTCCTTAATGTACACTTCCCTTCTCTCTAACAAAACTTTACTTTTATAAGCATAACCTTTTATCCCTATTTTAACATTTTATTGTAAACCGGCTAGATACCCGTTGATGGTCGGTTTATTAAAAATTAATAAACTTAAAACTTGAAAGGTATTGAAGTTGGAATTTGATTCTTTCTTTCTCATTCCTGTATACAATTTTTGATGCTCATCTTTTATCTCACTATTCAGAAGAAAAGCAAGATCACCGAATCAAATGCCAATACTTACTTTGGGAGTCTGACCTCTGACTTTCCCAGCACGGGCTAAAGACCCATGAACTTTACCTGGATAGAAGAAAAGGCATTGAGATGTTATCAATACAAAGATAGAAATAATAAAGGCTATTTCTCTAGCTTCTGGACAGAAAGCAAATAAACTTACCAGTAGCAGGTATTCTCCGAGGTTATCAGACATATATTCTCACATGTAGGCAATGTTATCCATGGAACCCAGTACAGACAGACACTACCAAGTGCACTGTCATTTTAATTCTTTGTGCAGTGCTCATACCACATGCGTGCCATGCCTTCCCACCTGACGATGGCTCACAGGACTATCAGTTCAGTAAAACACTAAGATGCCAACTAGGGGAGGTAGGTTGTGAGACTATATATGCCTGCTGTCCTCAGAGAATAGCTGCTACAGTAAATATCTTTGCTTTCTCTGAGAACAAGCAGGCATAATATTCTCACATGTGGGACTTCCAAGATGCCAGGATCATGACTCTGGACAAGAATAATAGATATATTTGTATAAACATGAGCTTGATGAAGAGGGTTGGAGGGAAAATTGATATTCAAGACGTAAAAAGATTATGCAGAACCGCTTGTCCAAATTGACTCTCTCTTCAGGAGTTTTGTTCCAAACAATAGTGAGGTGAAGGTATGGATTGAGGATCAAGTAGCCACCTTGCAGATATCCTCAATAAATGTAGAGCAGAAATGAACTACCAAGGCAGCCATAGCTCAGACATTGTGGGCTGTAACACAACCCTGTAGAATCAGCCAAGCCCGAATACATATGAAGGAGACAATCTGCTAGCCAAATAGAGATGGAACTTTTGGTAACAAGAACTCCAAGTTTGTTAGGGTCAAAAACCACAGAGTTGTGCATTTACATCACGTAGGTATTTAAACATCTCTTATCATATCTCTCCCTCTCCCGCCTTTCCTCCAAAGTATAGAGATTGAGATCTTTAAGTCTGTCCCCATACGCCTTGAAGACCATGCACCATTTTAATAACCTTCCTCTGGACCGACTCAATCCTTTTATATCTTTTTGAAGGTGCAGCCTTCAGAATTGTACACAATATTCTAAATGAGGCCTCACCAAAGTCTTATACAGGGGCATCAATACCTCCTTTTTCCTACTGGCCATACCTCTCCCTATGCACCCTAGTATCCTAGCTTTCGCTGTCACCTTTTCAACATGTTTGGCCACCTTAAGATCATCACATACAATCACATCCAGTTCCACTCCGTTATGCACATAGGTTCTTCACCTCTAAATTGTACCGTTCCCTCGGGTTTTTGCAGTCCAAATGCATGACCTTGTATTTCTTAGCATTAAATTTAAATGCCAAATTTCAGGCCATTCTTTAAGCTTCGCCAGATCTTTCATCATGTTATTCACACCATCCAGCATGTCTACTTTATTGCAGATTTTGGTGTAATTCACAAAGAGGCAAATCTTACCTGACAACCCTTCAGCAATATCATTTATAAAAATATTAAAAAGAATAGGCCCAAGAACAGAACCTTGAGGTACATCCCTGGTAACATCCCTTTCCTCAGAGCGATTTCCACTGATCACTACACTGTTGCCTTCCACTCAACCAGTTCTTGACCCAGCCCATCACTTTGGGACCCATCCTGAGGGCACTCAGTTTATTTATTAGACGTCTGTGTGGAACATTGTCAAAGGTTTTGCTAAAATCTTAATACAAAAGTTGAGTAATTAAATGAGTAAAATTGTTGAATGGATGAAAGAACAGGGTCTGAAACTGAATGTGGATAAAAAAGAGGTAATGCTTGTAGGGGAACCTGATCATAAATGGCCCAAGGAATTAAGTTATTAATGATGTTCTCCCAGTGTGTGAGTCAATTATTGGTTTAGGTGTAAGGTTGGATTATGGTCTATCAATGAATTTACAAGTTGCAAAGATAATTCAAGCATGTTTTGTACAAATATACTTATTGCATCGTGTAAAACCGAATTAACCTTTTGATTTCCGTACTGTTGTTCAGGCAATGGTTTTGTCAAGACTTGACAACTGCAATGCCTTGTACCTTGGAATAACCAAGACAAGGTGCAGGGCATTGCACATCGCACAAAATGCAACAGCAAGATTGATAATGGGAATATTGAAATATGATCATATTTCACCCTACCTTCATAAGAACATAGGATTTGCTGCTGCTGGGTCAGATCAGTGGTCCAACGTGCCCAGCAGTCCGCTCACATGGCGGCCCTTAGATCAAAGACCAGTGCCCTATTTGAGTCTAACCTTACCTGCATATGTCCTGGTCCAGCAGGAACTTATCTAACCTTTTCTTGAATCCCTGAAGGGTGCTTTCCCCTATAACAGCCTCTAGAAGAGCGTTCCAGATTTCTACCATTCCTTACTTTGTACGGAATCTATTCCCTTTTAAGTTTAGCAAGTGCCCTCTCGTTCTCTTCACCTTGGAGAGGGTGAACAATCTCTCTTTCTCTACTAAGTCAATTCCCTTCAATATCTTGAATGTTTTGATCATGTCCCCTCTCAATCTTCTCTTTTCAAGGGAGAAGAGGCCCAGTTTCTCTAGCCTCTCATTGTATGGCAACTCCTCCAGTCCCTTAACCATTTTTGTTGTTCTCTGGACCCTTTTGAGTAGTACTATGTCCTTTTTCATGTACCAATGTTGGATGCAGTATTCCAGGTGGGGGCGTACCATGGCCCGGTACAATGGCATGATAACCTTCTCAGATCTATTTGTGATCCCCTTCTTAATCATTCCTAGCATTATGTTTGCCCTTTTCACCACCGCCGTGCATTGCTTGGATGGTTTCATTGACTTCTCTATAAGTACTCCCAAGTCTCTTTCTTGGGGGCTTTCTCCGAGCATAGCACTGGACATCCTGTATTCGTGCATATGATTTTTGTTACCGATATGCATCAACCTGCACTTATCCACGTTGAACCTCATTTGCCATTTCGCGGCCCATTTCGAGTGTGTTTATGTCTCGTTGCAGGTCTTTGCAATCCTTCTGTGTACTCACTACTCTGAATAACTTTGTATCGTCCGCAAATTTAATCACTTCACTCGTCGTGCCAATTTCTAGATCGTTTATAAATATGTTGAGCACAGGCCCGAGCACCGAACCCTGCGGCTCTCCACTCGTGACACTTTTCCAGTCCGAGTATTGTCCATTTACCCCCTCTCCGTTTCCTATTCACCAACCAGTTTTTAATCCACGTGAGTATATCATCCTTGATTCTATGGCTCGCAATTTTTAGAAGTAGACGTTCATGCGGGACCTTGTTGAACGTCTTCTGAAAATTTAGATATATGATGTCAACTGGGTTACCCTTGTCTATCTGCCTATTTGCTCCCTCGAAGAAGTGCAGTAAGTTTGTCAAGCAAGATCTTCCTTTGCTGAAGCCGTGCTGGCTGGTCCTCATCAGTTTGTGTCCGTCAAGGTTATCAATTATGTGGTCCTTTATCAGCGCCTCTACCATCTTTCCCGGTACCGAAGTCAAACTCACTGGTCTGTAGTTTCCCGGATCTCCCCTCTAATCTTTCTTGAAGATTGGCATAACATTCGCCACTTTCCAGTCTTCCGGAATCTTTCCTGATTTGATCGACAGATTGGCTATTAGATGAAGCAGTTCAGTTATAACCCCTTTCAGTGCCTTGATTACCCTCGGGTGGATGCCGTCCAGTCCTGGGGATTTATCGTTTTTAAGCATATCAATCTGTCTGCATACCTCTTCTAGACTGACCGTCGTCCCTGTCAGTTTGCCATCTTCATTTCCTGTAACATAGTAACATAGTAACATAGTAGATGACGGCAGATAAAGACCCGAATGGTCCATCCAGTCTGCTCAACCTGATTCAATTTACATTTTTTTTTTTTTTTTTTTTCTTCTTAGCTATTTCTGGGCGAGAATCCAAAGCTGTGTATAGCCTATTGGTTTCTGGTATATTGGATATATCCTCTTCGGTTAATACAGACATAAAAAATGTGTTCTGTTTGTAGGCGATGGCTTTGTCTTCTATTAGTACTCCCTTTATTTCATGGTCATCTAATGGCCCCACTGCTTCATTCGTGGGTCGTTTCCCCTTAATATAGCGAAAGAATGGCTTAAAATTTTTTGCCTTCCTTAGTTATGATTTCCTCGTAGTTTCTTTTGGCTCCTCTTACTGCCTTATGGCACTTGTTTTGATGTTTGTGCTTTTTCCAGTTTTCGTCTGCTTTGTCCTTTTCCATTCCTTAAACGAAGTCTTCTTGTCTCTGATCGCTTCCTTCACTGCTACAGTGAGCCATGCCGGTTCCTTGTTCTTTTTTTCTTGGATCCCTTGTTGATACGCGGTATATATAGATTTTGTGCCTTGGTGACTGTCTTTAAAAAGGGACCATGCAAGCTCTAGCTTATCCTCTTCCTAATCTTCTTCCTCACCATGACTCTCATCCCTTCGTAGCTCCCTTTTCAGAAGTTCAGTGATGTGGCTGTCATTCTGGATTGATTTTTTGTTCCTGTGTCTAGGTTGAAGTGGATCATGTTGTGATGACTGTTTCCCAGCATCCCTTCTACTTCTATACCTTGTGCTGGTCCTCGTAGTCCATTTAGAATTAAGTCCAGAATTGCATTTCCTCTCGTATTTTCCTTGTTCCAGGAAGCAATCACCCTCAACATCCAGTAACTTGGTCTCCCTATTGCAGGTGGAGTTGCCTAGGTTCCAATCTATCCCCGGATAATTGAAGTCACCTATAACTGTGTTGCCTCCCTTGCATTCGTGTTTAATCTAACTGTGTTGCCTCCCTTGCATTCGTGTTTAATCTCGTCCGTCATTTCTCCATCAGTCTCTTCGGAATGCCCTGGAGGTTGGTAGTAGATACTGATCTTCGTATCCGTTCCATTTGCCCATAGAGACTCTACCTTATTGTTCGTTTCTGGTGTGTCCTCTCTGGTAGACTCAATTCCCTCTTTTGTGTATAGGGCAATACCCCCACCTTTTTGTCCTACTCTGTTTCTGCAGTATAGAGTGTATCTCGGTAATATAGTGTCCCAGACGTTGTCCTCGTTCCACCATGTTTCTGCGATGCCGATGATATCTAGGTTATGTTTTTTTGCCAAAGCTTCCAATTCCCCCATTTTATTCCTTAGGCTCCTTGCGTTTGTGTACATACACTTAAGTTTGCGGCTTGTTACTTTCTTGCACTTCCTTCCTCTTTCTGTCTCCCTCGTTCCATCCCTTTCGATCAGTTGGGATTTCTATCTTGCCTATGATCCAGTGAGTCTTCCCTGCAATCTTCTTGCATGGTATCCTCTGGGTATATCGTTTCTGTCTCTGCTGAGGTGGAGTCCATCCTTCCTATATAGCTTGCTCTTCCCACAGAACGTCGTCTAATTGCACACTAAGTGGAATCCTTCTTCCTCAAACCAGTGTCTCATCCATGCATTGACTGCTTGCAGTTTCGTCTGCCTCTTCCCGTCAGCCCTGGGTACCGCCAAGATTTCCGAGAATACTACCTTCATCGTTCTGATCTTCAGCTTCCTTCTTAGCATCCGGAACAGGTCTTTCAGTGTTTCCCTGCTGTAGTTCCTGTTGCTCACGTTATTTGTCCCAACGTGGATCACCACCACTGTATCTACCCCTTCCCCACTGTCGATGATCCTGTTGATGCGGCTCACTATATTCTCCATCTTGGCTCCTGGTAGGCAGGTCACCAGCCGATCCTTTCTTCCTCCTGCTATGTGGCTGTTGACTTGTTGGATGATGGAGTCCCCCACGACAATTGCTGTCTTCTCTTGTCTCTCTAGCCACAGGTCCGTGTCCTCTTTCCTCATCCCGGTGTTGGCTTGCACTGGACTCATCTTCCTGTGGGACAAACGATGCAGAAAACTGGGTAGCTCAACATCCTGCTTCTATCTGCTTCCATTGCTGTCTGTTTGCGGGTCTGTTGTCTGAAGTGGCTTCTCCTCATTTCCCAGGTCCTCTATTCTTCTTGTTATTCCCTATATGCCTTCTCATGCTGCGTGCGAGCTATGTCTCAGTGTTGTCTGAAGTGGCTTCTCCTTGTGTAGGAATCTGTGTAGCATCCTTGGTGTTACTGTGCATTCCCCTCTCCTAATTATATACCTGCTACCCCTGTTTCTTTTGTGTATGTCCTCTGTGTCTGCTGTGTATGTCCTTTGTGACTGCTGTGTTTATTTATCTCCTGTTTGTGTCTGTCCTGTGCCCTTGTGGTACTTGCCTGTGTAGGTGTCTTTCCCTGGTGCTTCTTCAATGCAGTGACTTATCCCTTCTTAAGGTGCTCTCGTTGGCCCCTCCCCTTTTAAGGGGGAGCTCCGGATCTGTTGTAGATGACATTGGAGGGATGGGTGGAGCTACCTCTCACCGCTGCCCCTCACTTTCTCCTGCTCACCTGCCTCCTCTTCCTGCCCCGCTCTCTGGGTACAATTACATTGGCTGCCAATAGTTTATAGAATTCAGTACAAAGCAGTAATGATCTGTCATCAGTTCTTGTATGGCGTCATACCTGAATTATTTAAGGGCAAGAGACCAACTATTTACCAAACAGACCTCTGCGTTCTGAAAGCTTAGCTTTACTAAAAACAAAAGCTAATCCAAAATATGTTGAGACTGCTGCTGTGTAGGGGTTAAACTGTGGAACTCACTTGTCAGTCAATTATGAAAATGCTGTGAAAAGGGCAGTTTTAGAAAATTACTTAAACGCAGCTATTTGTGAACACATTTTTTTAGATACCGATTCCTTATGTAAACTGTTTAGGTTTAAACGGTATAGAAATTTTTCAAACATAAATAAATCTAGCGCACCCCTTCTATCCAATTCTCTGGTCACCCAATCAAAGAAATTAAAGGAATATGTGAGTGTATACATCTGAGATCTAGAGAGCAATGCCAATTGTCTTTTTTTCCAGTAGAGGTCATCAATAATTATTTGTTTAGGTCCCAGAAGTCTAGAATAGGCTGAAGGCCTCATCTTTTTTTGTATCAGTAGAACCCCCAACCCTTCTCCTGCAAAGGAACAGGCTGTGTTGCATTTAGCTGGAGAAGGGCTGAGAGTTCTTGGTGAAGAAGGGTCTTCTGGAGGGAGTTGGAAGCAGATTCTTGGAGGTGTTCTGATCAAGCGCAAGATGTAGCCCCGAGTGACAACTTGAAGCATCCCGATCTGTTAAGAGTTAATTGCAGCCCATATTCAAGTCCAACATTGATGGGAGTTATTTGCCTCAGATAGCAAGAAGCAAGGAAATGTTGGCAATGCTCTCTAGAAAGGAAGAGTACTGTTTGGATGGAGAGCGAGGCTGTGATTTGTGTCCTTTGTTGCCTTGTACAGATTTGTTGAGTAGCAGGCCTAGGAGATGAAGATGGCTGATTGTAACACTTGGTGTTATAGTAATATGAATATCTGGATGAGATAGAATATTTTCTAGATGAAAATTGACCATTTTATCTAAACTCCAAAACTCATCTGCCACCTCTTCAATTTTATCTCCAAACAATTCATCTCCCATACAAGGAACATTCGAAAGACATTCTTGAACCAAATCAGATGGCCAAACAGTGCATTGCAATTGCCACTACAGATGTTTGGGAAAACAACATCAAATGCATCTACTAAAGTTCCTCTAGCTATATACCTTCTTGTAATGAACAAGTTCTTAGATGCAGCGAGACCCAGAAACCTGCAACAACGGTTGATACTGTTTTAGTTTGTCTGGAGGGAGGAATTCCTCAAACTCTCACAGTTGTTTAAGTAAGGATCTAAAATAGACATGTAGAATTGGTAGTTCTATTGATAAACAGATAATTAGAAAATACATTTACCAAGAGTCCATCATCCTAGCAGAAGTGTTAATATTGTGAGTGTGTGATCGTTTGAGAGCAGATTCCACAACTTAGTGAATGATGTTGAAGTTGAGTTCTCTCAAAGCCTGCACACTTGAATTCTATATATTTTTAGGAGCTACTTGGATTGACAGGGGACTCTCAGTTCTTAAATAATTTATCTTTCATGACTCTATGCAAAGGTACCTTAATACATTCGTCTGGTGGTGCCTCAAGTCAAAAAGTTCAGAGCAAGACCTCCCATTTCCTTTTTGATGGGCAAAGCCAGACTCATTTGCCTCATGATGCCAGTAAAAGATAATACTCTCTGGTGGAGACTTGCACCATTGAGGAGGAGGGAAAGGATCAGAAGTTATATCTGAATGGTTGGAGATATCCTTGTCGGAATTGTTGAAGATATCAGTCAGACTGCTTGAAGTTGTAGAGTTAGGCCTGTACCTAGATTTTTAAATGGAAGCAGAGTACCGTTCACCTCAGAAATTCAGAGACTATGCCTAAAGCAGGACAAACTTCTGGCCCACTTCTGTTGTTACAGTGTCTTATCAGTGATGCACTGAAGTGAAGTAACTGGGACTTAGGCTTCAATGCTAAAAAATGTAAAGTAATGCACCTAGGCAAAAAAAATCCACACAGAACATACACACTAAATGGTGAAACCTTGTCCAGGACCACGGTGGAACGAGATTTAGGAGTGATCGTTAGCAATGATATGAAGGCTGCCAATCATGTGGAGAAGGCTTCGTCCAAGGCAAGACAAATGATGGGCTGCATCCGTAGGGGTTTTGTCAGCAGAAAACCTGAAGTTATAATGCCACTGTACAGATCCATGGTGAGACCTCATCTCGAGTATTGTGTTCAATTCTGGAGACCACACTACCGGAAAGATGTGTTGAGAGTTGAGTCGGTTCAACGAATGGCTACCAGGATGGTCTTGGGGCTCAGGGATCTCGCGTATGAAGAAAGGTTAAAAAAACTGCGGATGTACTCACTGGAGGAGCGAAGAGGGACATGATTGAGACCTTTAAATATATCACGGGGCGAATAGAGGTGAAAGATGATATCTTCAGTCTTACAGGGCCCACGGTAACCAGAGGACACTCGCTGAAAATCAGGGGAGGGAAATTTCAAGGTGATGCTAGGAAGTACTTCTTCACCGAAAGGGTGGTTGATCATTGGAACGAGCTGCCTCAGCAGGTGATTGAGGCCAACAGCATGTCAGATTTTAAGAGAAAATGGGATATTCATGTGGGATCTATAGGGGAGTAAGAATCAGGGAGTGAGTCATTGGTATGGGCAGACTCAATGGGCTATGGCCCTTTTCTGCCGTCAATTTCTATGTTTCTATGTTCCAGCCTTATCTGGGGCACACTGGTTCTTTCAGACAACTTGGAATCCAAACATTCTGGGGGCCACCAAAAGGAACCAAGGTTATTAGAATTTTCCCTGAGGTAATGTCTAAAATATATTTCTGGAAGAGGCTCAAGTCAACAGGTTGGAACAGGAGGCGTGGAAAGCATCATCTTCCCACATACGAACTGAGTCCAAAAGATGATAAAATGAACTCCCAAGAGTACTCATGGTTCCTGGTTATCCTCCAAGACTGCCCCGGGAACTTGTGCAGCTATTTCTGATTGTGGCTCTGCATAGAGCAGGAGAGAAGAAAAATCCTGCCCTGCTTTACTGCTAGACCACCAGGGTTCAAAAGGTATGTTATGGAGGGGTCCAGGAGGCAGGAGGGAAACGGGGTGGTTAACAGTTGGCCAGAGCAGGATGCGGGAAGGATCGCTCCTGTCCCAGCTCACCATTGGCCCACCAGGGCTTAATGCAAGCAGGATGGTTAACAGTTGGCTGGGACAGGATGCAAGGAAGGATCGTTCCTGTCCCAGCTCACCACTGGACCACCATGGCATAGGAGGCTAGGTGCAGAGCTGGGCAGGAAGGGAAGGAGGGAATGAAGGCTGGGTGCCAGGCAGGGCAATTGACAATAAACCCCTTGATTTATATTTGAGTGAACCTTCCCCCCTTTTTTGTGTGAGGGGGGAGGGAGAGTTACCTCAGTTTATAATATATAATATAAACTGTAGATGCCCGAGTCATAAAAGACTGGGTATCTGGTTCAGTGCTCAATGTCAATGTTAATATGGTACTGAAGTTTTCAGGCTTTCAGTGTCACAGCAAATGTCCCAATGTTCAGGACCCAGACACTAGACGCATCAATTATGTGGGTCAGAGCTTGAAACAGTCTGATTACACCAAGAACATTGCTTAAAGCCATTTGGTACCCTCTTTGATCATATAGGGGAAAACAGCTGATGGAAAGTCAAAGGGCTCAATTGCTTGAGGAGATTGGATGTCAAACGGTTGATGCTCCCGAGGGGGGTAAAAAGGGCTTGGAGTGGCCTGAAGGCCAAAAAAAAATGAACTAGTCAGGTAAAATACTGATCACCTCCTAGGCCATTTTTGCCTCCCTGTCTTCATGTCAGTCCTTGGTACCCCTACCCGAGCCTCAAACTCCATCACCTACCGCAAAAAAATCACTAGTGAACTATTCTGGTCCCAGTTCCTCAACAAATTCCCTCCTCTTCCCACTCTCATGGACCCAGACGCATTCTGGCACAACTGGGTGACTCTTTCGGAAACCACGTACCGTGCTCTTGCCCCTCTAGCCACTAAATCCATCTCCTACTCTCACAAGGCCCCCTGGTATCTCCCATACCACAGGGAACTAAAACAGAAATGCCGAGCCCTCGAGCGAAGATGGAAAAAATCGAAATCCCCTTCAGATAGGCAATCCTGGAGAGAAAACATCAAATCCTACAACTCCATACTAAAAAAAGCTAGGAAGATCTTCTATGGAGATAAAATCTCCAGATCAAAAAACCAAAACAGTACACTCTTCCACATCTGGCGAAACCTAACTTCTAAAAACGACTCCTCCCCCTCCCCCACCCTCCCATCTCCAAATGACTTAGCCAATTTTTTCAACGAGAAGATCTCTACCATAAAGAGTTCGTTCCCCCCAGCTATCTCTTACAACTCTCTTCCTCTGAAAGACTCCGACCCTATCCCTGCTGACAGATCATGGACTACTTTCGAACCTGTATCCGAGCCCCAGATCTCTAAACTCTGCCTGAAACTTAAATCCTGCAAGTGCATCCTAGATCCTTTCCCATCCTACCTGTACGAAAACATCCCAGCGCAGGCCATCTCTTCCCTTACAAACCTTATAAACAAAGCTTTACTATCGGGCCTGTTCTCCTCAGAAATGGGCCACATTGCCTTGTCCCCTCTTCTGAAAAAAGCCGATCTTGACCCTTCCTTACCATCGAACTACCGCCCCATAGCCAACATCCCTCTTTTAACAAAACTTCTGGAAACCATAGTCGCTACCCAGTTCTCCTCTTACCTAGAGAGATTCTCCATCCTCCAACACTACCAATTCGGATTTAGGCCCAACTTCAGCACCGAGTCCCTCCTAGTTTCCCTAATCTCAAAGGTGCAACAACTACACGCCCGAAACAAATTTGCTGTTCTCCTACAGTTCGATCTCTCCGCAGCTTTCGACGTCGTGCAGCACGACATACTAATCTACCAACTTTCCGAGATAGGAATAGACTCCTTTGTCCTAAAGTGGTTCTCAAACTTCCTTCGCGCACGCTCCTACACTGTCAACGCAAACGGCTCCAAATCCACCTCGTGGACACCATCCTGCGGGGTCCCACAGGGCTCTCCCCTATCCCCTATCCTCTTCAACATGTATATGACCTCCCTGAAGCTTCTCAAACTATCCCCCCTTGAAACAATTTACACATATGCAGACGATATCCTTATCCTCCTCGAAACAGACCAGAACCTTACAAACCTCCAAGAGAACATCACCTCATGCATAATGAGACTTCATGCCTGGTCCCTCTCTGTTCAGATGAAATTAAATGAATCAAAGACAAAACTACTCTGGCTCGGCCCAAAGTTAGCACACCTGCCCACCCTCTTCACTCTACCCACAGGTCCCGCTCTTCGCCTTGAATTCTCAAGCAAGGTCCTCGGCATCATTATCGATTCCTCCCTCTCCCTAAACGATCACCTGAACTCCTTGGCAAAATCATGTTTTTTCAGCCTCCACATGCTTAGGAAAGTTAGATCCTATTTCCACCAAAAACACTTTACCGTCCTGGTACAATCCATCATCTTATCCAAACTCGATTACTGTAATGCCATTTACCTGTGCCTAACAAAAAAAAGTCTTCACAGACTCCAGCTCATCCAGAATACTGCGGCCAAACTGATTTTTGCTAAACGCAAATTTGATCATGTCTCCCCCTTACTTACCAAGCTTCACTGGCTCCCTGTACTTTCCAGAATTCACTTCAAATGCTCCTGTCTAGCTTTCAAGATAATTCATGGCATCCTTCCGCCACTAATCCCTCTATCCTTCCTCGCCCAAACGCCTGCTACCACCAGATCCGCCCACAGACATAAACTATCCTTCCCCTCTCTACGTGGCATCCCCCACGCAGGCAAACTGGGAAGATCCCTCCTCTCCAAAATCACGGGCCTCTGGAACGATCTCACTATCCCGCTGCGAAACCTGGGCTCCCTCCAGCTGTTCCGGAAACAACTGAAAACCTGGCTTTTCTCTAATATATAACATCTCCTTCCTACTTCCCCCTTTTCATATGCCCTTGTAAACTCTCTCTCCCCTCTTCTTGTATTTTTAAGCTTTGTAAACCGTGTCGAGCTCCGCTTGCGTGGAGATGATGCGGTATATAAACTTAAGGCTTAGTTTAGTTTAGTAACAAGAAAAGAACAAGAAATTTTGAGGAAAACACTGAACAAAACTAAGTATGGGAAGGCATAAATAAAGATGGTAAAGCAAAAGTTTGACACACTGAAAACTGAAGACAAGTTTCTCAGCTCTGTGATGGTCTTGCGAGCCAGCATCGGGTGGGAAGGCACAGACATGCACACAGTACGAGCACTGCCTAAACATTTAAAGTTACAATGCACTTGGTAGTGTTTGTACCTGGTTCTGTGGATGACACCACCCACATTTGAGAATATTACACTTGCTTGTCTTCAAGAGAATCAACAGTTCTCAGCCTAGGCCTCGACACAAACCTGGACAGCCCATTTTTAGCATATCCCCAGTGAATATGCATGAGCTAGATTTAAATGCCATGCTTTCATTATATTTCCACTTCAGCAGGGACAAAGTAACTAGGAGTCAGAAAAAGCACTAAACTATGAAAGAGAACAGACTGACTCTGTAATTAGCACAACCAAAGAGGAGGGCCCGCTATACAAAAACTCAGCTCAGAGAAATAAAACTCTGAAGAGGGAGAGGTAACCCCCTCTTAGGGAGAGAGTTTATCTTCCAATCATCGCTTAATCAATGTTAAAAGCGAGTCCAGCTCAAAGGTGTAAAAATATTTTAAGTGTGTGTATGTCTCTTAATTGGAATACTGTATACACTCAAAGCAAAAAACTTTTGCATTCAGGTTGACACTGGAAACTCTAAATGCACTTAGCTTGGTTGTAAAGAAATACTCATCAGGGTCCCGACGCGGCCCCGTTTCGGTGTCTACTTCAGGAGACCCCGCCAAACTGATTTGATTCTGCTAAGGAGTAACAACCGTGAAAGATTCAAAGGAGATCTGAAATGCAAAAACAGATATCAAAAAATTGCAATAGATATGGGCAACGAAACTCAAAAAGCCACAAACCTATGCAAAAGGTAATAAGGCTTATAGCTGACATAACAGACAGGAGCACAATGATGTACATACCGTTCAAAAATGTAAAAGATTTCCGTGCAACGGAGAACGCCGGCACCGCTTCGATTTTTAAACCGGAGGGAGGAGGGAAACCGGACGTGGCAAACGTGATGACATCATTGAAACACCAACAAAAGCAAAAAATCTTCAAAAATACACTACAGAAGTCAGACATGATCAGAGGAACGCTACCCACTCGATCTCATTGTTGAGGCCATATGGGTGGAGAGTGTTAAGGTCAAAGATCCATTTCTGCTCTCTTCTCCACAGCATACGAGCTATGTCACCACCCCTGGTGTTGCAATAACGGTCCAATACTGTAAATTTTAGATCAGTTACGGCATGATTCTTACTCTGCCAATGTTGCACCAGGGGGGCTTCCTGCACTCCAGTGCGTATACGGCTCATATGTTCTCCAATACGGAGCTTCAAACTTCGGGTAGTGCTCCCCACATACACAAGCTGGCACGGACAAGATATAGCATAAATTATGCAGTATCATGAGGCTTTCCAAGATGTCCCCAGATTTGCCTTTTCAAATCTCCAAATTTGAAACAACAACTAACACATTCACAGTTTTTAAGTCTAGTGGCTTCTAACTCTTTGAGGGGTCAGCATTCCCCATGTGGACACTGTAAAGTTTGTCAATTCAGTGTCCCCATTCAACAAATGTCATTATCTCCTCGATACAAGTATACTCAGCATGTGACTAACTGCAATTCACATCATGTAATTTATGCTATATCTTGTCCGTGCCAGCTTGTGTATGTGGGGAGCACTACCCGAAGTTTGAAGCTCCGTATTGGAGAACATATGAGCCGTATACGCACTGGAGTGCAGGAAGCCCCCCTGGTGCAACATTGGCAGAGTAAGAATCATGCCGTAACTGATCTAAAATTTACAGTATTGGACCGTTATTGCAACACCAGGGGTGGTGACATAGCTCGTATGCTGTGGAGAAGAGAGCAGAAATGGATCTTTGACCTTAACACTCTCCACCCATATGGCCTCAACAATGAGATCGAGTGGGTAGCGTTCCTCTGATCATGTCTGACTTCTGTAGTGTATTTTTGAAGATTTTTTGCTTTTGTTAGTGTTTCAATGATGTCATCACGTTTGCCACGTCCGGTTTCCCTCCTCCCTCCGGTTTAAAAATCGGAGCGGGTGCCGGCGTTCTCCGTTGCACGGAAATCTTTTACATTTTTGAACGGTATGTACATCATTGTGCTCCTGTCTGTTATGTCAGCTATAAGCCTTATTACCTTTTGCATAGGTTTGTGGCTTTTTGAGTTTCGTTGCCCATATCTATTGCAATTTTTTGATATCTGTTTTTGCATTTCAGATCTCCTTTGAATCTTTCACGGTTGTTACTCCTTAGCAGAATCAAATCAGTTTGGCGGGGTCTCCTGAAGTAGACACCGAAACGGGGCCGCGTCGGGACCCTGATGAGTATTTCTTTACAACCAAGCTAAGTGCATTTAGAGTTTCCAGTGTCAACTTGAATGCAAAAGTTTTTTGCTTTCAGTTTTTTGCTTTGAGTGTATACAGTATTCCAATTAAGAGACATACACACACTTAAAATATTTTTACACCTTTGAGCTGGACTCGCTTTTAACATTGATTAAGCGATGATTGGAAGATAAACTCTCTCCCTAAGAGGGGGTTACCTCTCCCTCTTCAGAGTTTTATTTCTCTGAGCTGAGTTTTTGTATAGCGGGCCCTCCTCTTTGGTTGTGCTATTACAGAGTCAGTCTGTTCTCTTTCATAGTTTACATGCTTTCATTATATGCAAAATTCTCTCGTTTGATGGGATTGAGTACTCCTGGAACAGACAAACAAGTCAAGGACAATGTAATAGCTTGGGATATGGATAGCTTTCCTCCTCCCCATCAATAACCCAGCCTGTTGCATTCCAGCATCTATAATGCTGCTCTTTGTCAATCATGCATTAGTGTTTCTCTTCTAGGTCTAAGGTACTTTGAAGAGTTCAATCTTAGAAGAAACTCCTTTCCAGATTTATGACAGAAAACCTAACATATCCCCTGCAAACTACCACAATCTTTTATCTCCTGGACACTGCTTAGTCTCTGAAACCCTGCTTTTTATGCCTGGAACCAGGCTTATATAGCTCTACTAATAAGCTACTCACCTCCCAGCATACGGCCAGCAACTTCCAGGGTGGCTAGTGCGCTGATGCCACATTGCTCAAGAGTTGCCTTATCTTCTAAGGGTGTTCCGCCCAGCAACAGCACCTGGTCTTCAGCAGCAAGGCCCTCAAGAGACTCAACGCAAGCCTGAGGTGAGAAAGGTAAAACTGCAGTCCTTCTACTGTCCAGCAGATTTGCTTCTCTTACAAAATAGCTACAGTACAGGCCACACACTGAGGCAAGTCTTGTGAAAGCAATGTGCAGACTGCCAGATTCAGAGAAGGGTAAAAGTTAACATACCTTTAACTGGGCTACAGTTTCCTGTCCAGACACCTCAAGGGTGTGCAGGCTCTGTGCACGCACAAACAGCTGCATGGTTTTCACTACAACAGAAAACAAACTTTTGATTTATATTTTTATTGTGATATTTCAACAAATACAACCAATAAGTAAAAGCAAAATATTAAAACTATGTTTTACAAACATAAAACCACAATAGTACTCTTCTGGAAGTGTGAACAATAAAATCAATTTTGTATTATTTAGTATTTCCTATAGTAATTTTAAGGGGGTATATGTATAGTCCATCTGCACTTAGTTCACTCAAGTTACACTCCTATATAGGGATTGACCAGTATAGATTTCCATAAAATCAAAAAGTTTGGTAGTCTACCATACCATCAAGCAGTTGCCTCCTCAACCTTAAGCCACTGTTCTTTGTCCCACCAGATGAATAGAGGTGGCAATCTGCATACAATCTAAGCAGCAAACACCCACAAAACAGTCCAGCAGGTGTAGAAGTATGCAATTTATTAAAACAAGGCACCTGAGGAGGCCACATTTCACCTTTAGAAAGGCTGCACAGGGGTTTAGACAGCTGTTGGTTTAGACATCAATAATAATAAAACCCTTAGCACACATGCGCACTTCAAACTTGGTGGGTCTGTGCCCGCGCAGTGCCTGCCTCAGCTGATTTCCTGATCTCCGACGCTGGCTGACTTCTGACTACGCTGTGCTTGCCGGCAGGGAGGGAGGCTTCAACTCACTGCTCCTATTTGCTTCGGGTCTTCCTTCCTGCCTTTGTGGAAACAGAAAGTAGGTGGGACCTGGCAGCGATGAAGGCCCGAAGCAAGCAGGCGCAGTGAGTTGTGAATGCTATGCTGCCGACGGCTGTGCAAGACCAGGGAGGGGGGGGGCAGAGAGAATGAGAAATGCTGCCAATGGCTGTGAAAGACCGCGGGGGGAATTCTGCTGCAGCACCCTTTTGGGAAGACCAGGGAAGGGGGAAGAGAAATGCTGCTGTTGCACAGGAGGGACATAAAAGGAAGGGAGAAGGGCTACTGCTGGACAGGGGGAGCAGAAGCAAAGAAAGAAAGAATGGCCTCAGCGCCCCATTATGCTAAAAGTTTACACATCTATTCTAGCACCAGTTAATGTAACGAGCTTAAACACTAGTAACAAATATTTGGTTTTCATTTGTATTAACACAAAATCCAAAACACGCATAAAAAATAATGATGATTATTTTCCTTAAATGGCTGTATACTTTACAAACTTTGCCACTGTTTTTGTTGAAAAAAAGACATTATGTGCAGTGTTCTCCTTAGAAATTTTTTCCAGTTGGGTGGCATGATAAAGTAGCTGAGTGGGGCGGGACGGGGAAATTTGGTGGTTAGAATAGGGTCATTAAATCCAGTGGCGTATGACAGCCAGTGCTGATCATTCTTTAACAACCCCCTCCTCTATATATAAAAAAAAAGAAGTTATTTTTAGTAATAATCCATAAGTCACACAACAAGGGTGCTCCTAGGAAAAGGCAGCATCTTAGATTCAAACAGTTTTATTGATGCAAACATCATCAGATACATCAGGGCACTGTTTACAACAATAATGCATCAAATATATTAATATAATATACATATTCTACTTTATCTATATGTGACTAAGTGTTTGAACCTTTCAATAACCTCAACCACCCCTCCCCACACCCTCCCCTCCCCACCCAATGGTACTCTCTACCCCACCTCATCAAAACACACCAATATTAAGTCATTCAATTAAATAGAAGCCCAATTAAGAGACCCAACTTAAAATCGCACTACAGCCCTTAGGATGCAAAGCTTGCAAATAAGAATCCCAGATTTGTATAAACAACATCTTTTGCTTTCTAGTAATTCCAGCATCTCTAGCTTCCCAAATGGCCAACTGATGTAATTGGTTTCGCCAATGCCAAAACTTCAGAGGGTCAGGAATAGTCCAATATTGAACTATAAATTTTCTATCCAATAGACTAATTTTCCTACACAGCGCCTTATGTCCCTTTGGCAAATGGCCAAAGCTTCTAGCAAATCTAAAATAAAGAGGGAAGGAGAACAGCGCAAAAATCTTCCAATTATCTTTGACATATATTATTCACTTCCAAAAGTGCTAAATTATGGGGCAAAACCAAAATGCATGTCCTAAAGTATGACCCTCCCTCCCACATTTGTGACAATGGTGTAGGAAGACCTCCTACACCATTGTCACAAAAACAATTGTGTACGCATATAACAGGCACGTAATGTAACCCTATAATACATTTCTCTTAACCATGTACATGGTGTCACCCCAGGTGTCGCTCTTAAAGTATGGGCAACATCCCAATGTCTCAAATTAATCTGTAAATCTTTCTCCCATTTATCCCGAATATTCTGATAGTCCTTGTCTGGTTGTAGTTTTTGCAAAATAGCATGAATACTAGACACGGAAAGAGACATCCCCTCCTCCTGAGCAAACAACTCTCTCAATCTAGCCCCCAAATGTAAACTCAACTGTGCTCTGTCAAGGGATCTCACATAATGTTCCACTTGTATACATACATGCAAACTGCGCTCCCCAAGTCTCCCCCACCTTAGCCAACAATTCTGCATGGGTCAATAGCTCACCCTCATCCCCAAGTATATGTCCCAATCTTGAAATTCCTCTTGCTCCCCATAATCTGTACTCCCTAGAGTCTCTACCCGGAAGAAAAGCCAGATTACCCTGCAAAGGCAAGAGACCAATAATCATCGGATTCCCTCCCAATAAATGCACAAGCCAACGCCATGCCGTCTGTAAAGTATTGAATAATACACTTGAACGAATATAAGATGGTAATATATTCCGCGTACTATGTAATAACACAAATATATCATAAAGAGCTAAAAACTCCTGTCCATCTGAAGAGGAGTGTAAATGCTTGTCACATTTACCCAATCACCTAAATAACGAAGCAAACACGCATAATTATAGATCCGCATATCCGGCAAACCCAACCCCCCTCGATTCCAATTGCCCAAACATGCAGTGAGCACTAGAACACCAACACACAAATTGTAAAACTAAACAAGCCAGATCCTGCACAGTCAATGCTAACAGAAAACCATGTCCTTTTCATACACACAGAACACAGATACACCCTCACCCAATATGGAATAATCACAATCTAAAAAGAAATATATAGACAAAAGTTAAACTGAAACGTCAAGAAACCAGACTCTGCAACACTACAGAAACAGTGACACATGTCCCCTAATACTGTGCAAAATATAAAGACAGCAGATGTAAATTTGAAAAAAACCTGATACATAACAATCACCACTTTACAAATTAACAAATAGAAATAAAACAAATATGAAAATACCATTTTATTGGACTAATCCATTTTTCAATTAGCTTTCAGAGGCCAAATCTTTCTTCAGGACAGTACAGTATACTGCTGTTATGGTATCCTGTACTGACCTGAGGAAAGGGGTTCAGTCCCCACCAAATTGCCTTATTTCCATTTCCTATTTATAAACTTTTATCAATAGTTACAATACTACTTGATTCTACTTAAAGTAACAAAAAAAATTTTCTATCTTTTGTTGTTTCTGCTTCAATCATCTTCTCTTCTATACTGTTTTTGTCCTCTCACGCATCCATGCAACATCTGCCCTCTTTGCCCCTTCCACCCAGCCTCTGCCCTCCCTTCCATATACTATCCACCTTTTCCCTGCCCCTTCCATCCACTGTCCGCCTTTTCTGCCCTTTCCATCCAGTGTCTGCCCTCTCTCTTTCATACGGCATCTTCCCTCTTTTTATAAACTCTATATCCTGTGCCCTTTCTCTCCTTTGTAATGATTCATTTCAGCGTCATCCCCTCTCCATTTTTCTGTATCCACCCCCTTTCCTATGCTCTGGCATCTCTCTTCTCCTTTCCTTCCCACTCCACCCCATGGTCTGGCATCTCTCTCTCCTTCCATTCCCTTTCCTCCCTTCCATGCCCTGGCATCTCTCCCTCTGCCTCCCTGCTCTAGCACCTCCTCTCCTTCCTTTCTCTCTGGTCTCGCATTTGTCTCCTTAGTTTCCCTTCCCTCCCCTCATGCCCTGGCATCTCTTTCCTCTCCTTCCATCTCCCCCTCCATTATCTGCCATCTCCTCTCCTTCCTTTCCCCTGGTCTGGCATCTGTCTCTCTCCCCTCATATGCCCCGACATCTCTCCCTCCCCCTCCAAGGTCTGGTATCTACTTTCCTTTCCCTCCCTCCAAGGTCTTGGCATCTCTCTTTCCTCTCTCCCTGGTCTTCCTTCTCCCTCCTTTCCTCTCTCCCCAATTGGGTGCAGCAGCAGCATTTCTCTCCCCCCCCCATTGAGTGCAGCAGGAGCATTTCTCTTTCCCCCCTCCAATTGGGTGCAGCAACATCATTTCTCCCCCCCCTCCAATCAGCCACAATGCAGCATTTCTCTCCACCACCCCCCAACCCCTAGTGCAGCATTCACAATTCACTACAGGCTAAGGTGGGAGATAGGGAAGCTTACAACTAGCTGCTCTTGCGTGCTTCGGGCCTTCCTTGCTGCCGGATCCTGCCTTTGCGGAAACAGAAAGTAGGCAGGACCCGGCAGCGAGAAAGGCCTGAAGCAAGAGCAGCAAGTTTTAAGCTTCCCTCCCTGCCCTAGCTCCCGCCTTAGCCTGTAACAAATTAAACCCATGTTCCAAGGCTCTAAAGGTAACACTGTGCGTGCCGGCTTCCCTTCTCTTCCCTCCTCCCCTTGGGACGTAACTTCTGGCACACACAGTGTTACCGTTAGAACATTAGAGCATGGGTTCAAGCCGCTTGCTGGCGTTTAAAAAAAAGTCAGGCTGATGCAGGAGTCGAACATTGAACTTCCAGCTGCTCTTCAGGCTGTGCCAAGTCAGCCTGGGGAATCCCCAAGCTGGCGAGAGGATGTTTTTTCAAAAATGTTTGAGCAGCAGCAGGATTCATGACCGAAATGACAGCTGGGCAATCATCTAAATTAGCTGAGAGAAGCGCCCGGCTAAAAGGCTCTAGGGAGAACACTGATGTGCCTTCGTAGGCTGGTTCTTTCCTGCTTTGGGGGGTGGGGGGAGGGAAGGTAGACGTCACTGGGAATTTTTACAAGGTTCTTGGTCTCGGGGAGGTCTGGGAATCCCAGACTTCAAACTGTGTAATTTTACCTGTTTATTGCGGCATTTGAGAGACTGGCTTTTGGGAGTCACTAGTTTACCGATGTGGCTTTAGAGAAAGATTATTTTTTCTCCTGGCATCTTAACTATTTACTGCATGTAAAATGTGTTGTGGTGCCTAGCTCAGTGATACATAACTTTTTAGTTCAGTCTCTTCAACAAGTATGGTGACAGCTGTTATTGCTTTGGGGTCGATCCCTTTTTTACTGCTTTTTGCCGATTATGGGGAATATAGATTTTAGTCCTAGCATGTTTTCCCTAAAATAAGACAATGGGTCCAAAAAACACATTAGGGCTTATTTTCTGGGGATGTCTTGTTGTTTTCATGTACAACAATCAACTCTCCCTTCCTCTCCTTCACCCCAATTCTTCCTCTTTCCTTTCTCCCCTCCCCCATGTGCAGCATCTTTTCTCCCGTCACCCATTCCCTTGTGCATTTTTCTATCCTTCCCTCCCATCCCCTTGTGCAGAATTCCACTTACCCTC
The DNA here is from genome assembly GCF_902459505.1 of Geotrypetes seraphini. Taxonomy (NCBI): domain Eukaryota; kingdom Metazoa; phylum Chordata; class Amphibia; order Gymnophiona; family Dermophiidae; genus Geotrypetes; species Geotrypetes seraphini. The sequence goes on along the minus strand of NC_047091.1, from coordinate 68,529,685 downwards.
TCAGTGAGACTGACATATCTCCGCTCCCAGGCCTTCAAAAACAGCAGCGATGGCAGCTGTTTTTGGAAGACTCAGAGCGGAGGTATGTCAGGTCTCACCAGGGTGGGGTGGGGGGGTCGCTGAATTAACGAGTCCAATTTTATGGGCGAATTAAGCAGTACTAGTGTCAGGGATGGAGTCGGGGGGGGGGGGTGGATCTTAGTTTTGGGGTAGGGCTTATATTAGGAGCATCTTTAAAAATCATGCTAGGGCTTATTTTCAGGATAGATCTTATTTTCGGAGAAACAGGGTAGTTTGGAAAATGTTGTGTTTAAACGTTGAGATTCATTATTTGAGTCAAGTGATGTCAGCGGATGGCACACACTGATCTATTCAGGCCTTCAGGCCTATTGGTCCCTTGCTACCACTGACTATTATGCATATCAACAGTTGGCACATTATTTTGCCACTATGCCTGTTAGTGCAGTTTCTACAGATTTCCAATCCATGCTTCCATATTTTTTTTTTCAGATGACCGATGGGACTGGCTCTTGGTTTCACAGTATAGTAAACTATTGGAAAACTCCGGCCCTGTAAATTTTATCAGGTACTTCTGGATCAATGGACTAGAGATTTGGGTGGTCAGCTCCAGCTTATTTCCCTGTCTTCTGTTGTTGCTGCTATCCCCTGGCTGGTTCAAAATGCAGAACTCCAGGAATGCCATTTTCGCATAATACATCCTGCTTACCAACCCCTCCCTAAACCCAGATCCTACTTTTCCCTCTCTTGGAAACCTTCTCTGATCTAACGTTGTAACCCTTCTTCCATAACTCTTTTTGTAATCTGCTTTGAACCGAAAGGTAATGGCGGAATAGAAATCTGTAATGTAATGTAATGCTTACATTTCCCAGAAATAAGCTTTTCATTTTGGGGGATTGTCAACACCTTTATGTCTCAAATGTCACAAGGGGACAATTCCTTTGGTCATGGACTCTGGTGCTGCCTTAGAATCCAAGTTTTTTGGCAGGCAGTGCAGACTTATCTGCAGCCTTTACTTGGGCACGCTCTCCCCTTTCATCTGGAGGTTATAATATTTCTTTCAGTGGGACAACTGTGGGGCATTCATCAGGAGAAAATCTGCTACTGAGTAAAAGTTATATTTTAGGGAAGTGTATCCTTAATCATTGGTTACAATTTCTACGCTCTCCATTTGGTATTGGAGGAACAAACTTCATGCTTTAATGTTATGGGAGTCTATGTCGGAATGATACTCTGAGCACTTTTCTTTCTATATGGTCTCCCTATCTGTTCACTCTTTCGCCCATATTATGAAGCCAAATCTTGAACAAAAAGCAGAAGCCAGCACCTCTTCTGTTGCCCGCACATGACCCCTGAGGGATTGGGAGTGGGATGGGAGGGAGTGGGGGGTTAAAGGGTTTCTTTGAGGTATTGTCTTCTAAGCCCGAATCCAGATCATAAGAACCAGGACCTGGGTTCTCCTTTTGTGTTTTTCATTGTTTACTGGCCTATTTGCCTTGGCTATTTTGCTTGTAAAAATTTTGGTTGTCTCTATTTTCTGACTTGTATGTTACTTTTGCGTTTAATAAACAATTTATATAAATAAAAAAAATAAATTATAAAATCATCAACTGTACAATTAATGATTATTACATAGACAGGAATAACTCAGGGCCCCTTTTACAAAGCTGCAGCAATGATGCTGTTGTGGTTAAATACACCAAAGCCCATTCAATTCCTATGGGCTTTGGTGCATTTATCACAGCAGCATCGCTACTGGCTTTGTAAAAGGGAAAGGGATTGGGACATGCATACTGAATTTTTGTAGTTTTACAACCACATTCAAAGCGGTTTACATACAGGTAACTTCAAGCATTTTCTCTATTTGTCCTGGTGGGATCACAATCTATCTAATGTGCCTGGCAGTGGAGGATTAAGTGACTTGTTCAGGGTTACAGGGAGCATCACAGGGTTTGAACCCACAACCTCAGAATGCTGAGGCTGTAGCTTTAACCAGGAGAACTCTGGGCAGCCATTCAGTGAGCGGCTCAGCGCTGGGCAGGAGCACGAAAGCTCGCTCATGCCCGGTACACTGGGCCACGAAAATTCAAGGCAGCCATTCACGGAGGGGCTCCAGCGCGGGGCAGGAGCATGAACAGCTTGACAACCTGGGATTCAAAAAGGTACGCAGGGAGAGGTGAGAGGGAGGTAAAAAAATTGACAGTTGGCTGGGGTAGGAGGGATCCCTTCTGTTCTGGCCCACTAGGTCATACAGCAGGCCCGGTGGAGGCCTACAGGACATCAGGAGAGAGGTGGGACAGGGTACAGGGCAGGGAGGGGGGGTTGGGTGCAGATCCTACTTATGGTTGTCTTGTATAGCATGAATCCATAAACAAAAGTCCTTCTTCATCCCAGAAGACAGTTGCCATGACTTTGCCTACAGATTTCTCCGTTTTGAACTTTTTGGGGGTGGGGGATGACTTGTGCTTCCACTGTATTAACTCCATTTTGGACTCAGGATCGCAGTCTCATCTCCAGTCAGCAAATGATGAAAAAAATTCATTTGGTCCTCACAGAGCACCTCCAAGGTCTCCCGACAGCCCTGGAGCCTCATGGCTTTCTGACATGGCGTCAGCATTCTTGGAACCCATCTTGCACTAATCTTGGACATGCCCAACTTTTCATGAATTATTTTCCAAACTGTACCTGCCGAGATGCCCGTTTCTCCAGCTATTCTAGAAGCCTTAATCTATCTGACAAAATTAAATAGACTTTCTTGCACAAGTATGTCTATGTAATAATTTACCTATGTTTTTAGATATTTGTAACCATTTTGTATATCGCCTAGAATGTAGATTAGGCGATTAATCAAACTATATAATAAACTTGGAAACTTGGAAGTGAAAGTAGCTTTCACATGCCGTCTAATGTGAGGGTCATCTTCAATGGACTCTCTACCCCACTTAAAACTGCTTGCTCCAAAATTTTACTTTATTGGGTGGAGCAGACTCGCCATAAACTGCAGTCATGCGTTCATGGATCTCCTTCGGCTTTTTCCCTTCTTTTGTGAGGAATGTTATTACTGAATGGTGCTCCAAATCTAGCAGTCTTACTTGATTTTCATGAGGACTCTCCTGACATCCTGTTTCTTGGAATGTTAGACTCACACTGTGCGTGAGTAGCCTTGAGACATGTCACAACACACACCGACTTGTTTCAACACGCTTGCTACTTTTTTTCATACTCAGATACGTTATTGAACACCCCTCGTACCTTTGAACTATCTCTCACAGACTGCTTTATGATATTTTGTGGGTAATCAAATGTTGGGAAGGACAAAGGGCAACACTAAACCTTCACCATCCGTAAGCTACAAGATGAGGTATCCTTTTGTCATCAGTTATCCAAACAACATTTTTCTTGTAAAAATAAAAGAAGGTCGTTTTAGGGCTGAAGAATCTTTAAGGCCTGTAAGAGTTTGAAGTGCTGCTAGAAAAGGACTAGAGTCAAACAAGAATGGCCCATAGGGTGAGAAGAGACTGTCGGGATTAATCACATAATATATGTACCAGTTCTGCTGATTATTTAGTTTGATTATTTAGTATGGGGGGGGGGGGTCTCCTCCCCTCATAATCTGAAGGTTTCGTAACTAATACCGCCAGCACCATGAGAAAAATAAGAAATCCGCCTATACTGTTCTATCATCGTCGCTAGAATAACCTCGCTGCAACCCTCTTCTTCCAATGGATGTCGCTTCCGGATCATCCCCCACCGTACACTTACCGCCGACACGCCGCGGCCTCACAAGATGGAGAAGTCGCGAGATCTATCGACGGATTAAAAAAGAAAGAAACAAGACACGCGCACCTCTATAAGAAGAGAAGGAGGCGCTTACGCAAAGGCGGGAGCAGGATGCCGCCACCAATCTGACGTTGAGCGCCTTCTGTCCTCACTTCCGGGTATTTCAAGCCTCTCTTTGAATTCCAGAACGCTAAGTGGTATCGTAGAAGCGAGGCTCGGAATGTAATGCTGGCCTACGGAAGTTATGGGAAGAGCGCTGTTCCAAGCTTGGTGGTGTTTCAAGCACGGAGAAGATGGCTACTATCGTACAGGGTTTTAGAGGTGTCCGAAGGATTTTAGCAGGAGTTCGGTGCAAAGCAGGATCTGAACTCGGCCTCAACCTCAGGTCGCAGGTAAGAGTTGTTCCCTTTTAATTCTTTGCACAGTCACTTAACCTCAGTCCGCAGGGACTGCAAGTTTTTGTGCCGTGGGAAAAGGCTAGTTGCAGCGAAAGAAGAAGGTAACTCATGCACAGTGAGCTGCTGCTGTCTTCTGATGAATTCCAGGGACAGCATCGCGGCTTCTCAGCGTTTCGATTCAAGATCACGTCATAGTCGTTATGGAGATTAGAATTCAGCTCTTAGCACATTGATACTGGGCAAGTCACTTAACCCTCCATTGCCCCAACTACAAAACAAACCAACCCCTTAGATCAGGGGTGCCCACACTTTTTGGGCTTGCGAGCTACTTTTAAAATGACCACGTCAAAATGATATACCAGCAATAGAATTTAAAAAAACACAAAGCATACTGTAGGCAGAGAAAATGTTAATTATAATTTATATTCGGGGTTTTTTTTTTCCAAAGAGGTCAAGGCAGATAACTTTAAAATATGCAATGTCACCTCAGTAATAACTATAAACAAATATACCACCTCCCCTTTTACTAAACCGCGATAACGGTTTAGTAAAAGGGGCCATAGTGCAAAATATAGACGGCAGATATAAATTCTCAAAACAGACACATTTTGATCACTAAATTGAAAATAAAATCATTTTTCCTACCTTTATTGTCTGGTGATTTTATGAGACTCTGGTTGCACTTCTGACTGTGCATCCAATATTTCTTCCCTTCTTTCTACCTCCTGCATGCTTCTTCTCCTCCAGACCTCATTCCATTCCCCAACCAACATCTCTCTCTGTCCCTCCATGAGTCCAACTTTTTCTTCCTCTCTCCCTGCCTGCTCTTTGACACCCAACACACTCCATTCTCTCCCCCAACTTTTTATTTCTCTCTCCCTGCCCCCCCCTTCTTTCTGTCTTTCTTTACTACTACTACTACTATTAGTACTACTATTTATTATTTCTAAAGCGCTGAAAGGCGTATGCAGCGCAGTACATTTTAACATACAATAGATGGTCCCTGCTCAGAAGAGCTTACAAACTAATTTAGACAAGACATTTCAGGGTTGGGGAAAGAACATAAGTAATACCTCTGCTGGGTCAGACCCGAGGTCCATCGTGCCCAGCAGTCCGCTCATGCGGCGGCCCAACAGGTCCAGGACCTGTGCAGTAATCCTCTATCTATACCCCTCTATCCCCTTTTCCAGCAGGAAATTGTCCAATCCTTTCTTGAACCCCAGTACCGTACTTTGCCCTATTACGCCCTCTGGAAGCGCATTCCAGGTATCCACACACGTTGGGTAAAGAAGAACCTCCTAGCATTCATTTTGAATCTGTCCCCTTTCAACTTTTCCGAATGCCCGCTTGTTCTTTTATTTTCGAAAGTTTGAAGAATCTGTCCCTCTCCACTCTCTCTATGCCCTTCATGATCTTGTAAGTCTCTATCATATCCCCTCTAAGTCTCCTCTTCTCCAGGGAAAAGAGTCCCAGTTTCTCCAATCTCTCAGCATATGAAAGGTTTTCCATACCTTTTATCGCTCTCCTCTGAATCCTCTCGAGTAAAGCCATATCCTTCTTAAGGTACGGCGACCAATATTGGACGCAGTACTCCAGATGCGGACGCACCATCGCCTGATACAACAGCAGGATAACTTCTTTCGTTCTGGTAGTAATACCCTTCTTGATTATACCTAGCATTCTATTCGCTCTCTTAGCAGCCGCTGTGCACTGTGCTGTCGGCTTCATTGTCATGTCCACCATTACCCCCAAGTCCCTTTCTTGGGTACTCTCCTTCAATAACATCCCTCCCATCGTAAAGCTGTATCTCGGGTTTCTGCTTCCCACATGTAGTACTTTACATTTCTCAACGTTGAACTTCATCTGCCATCTCGTCGCCCATTCCCCTAGTTTGTTCAAGTCCCTTTGCAATTCTACGCAGTCCTCTTTAGTCTGAGCTCCACTAAATAGTTTGGTGTTGTCCGCAAATTTTATTATCTCACACTTCGTCCCTGTTTCTAGATCGTTTATAAATATATTAAATAGCAGCGGGCCGAGCGCCGAGCCCTGCGGGACACCACTCGTGGCCATTCTCCAGTACGAGTAGTGGCCCTTCACTCCTACCCTCTGTTTTCTACCCACCAACCAGTTTCTGATCCATCTATGTACATCTCCTTCTACCCCATGGTTCTTCAATTTCTGAAGTAGGCGTTCATGGGGTACCTTGTCAAAGGCTTTTTGGAAATCTAGATATATGATGTCTATGGGGTCTCCTCTGTCCATCCGTTTGTTAATTCCTTCGAAGAAGTGCAATAAGTTTGTTAGGCACGATCTCCCCTTGCAGAAACCATGCTGGCTGGTTATCAAAAGTTTGTTTCTTTCAAAATGTTCATCAGTGTTGTCTTTTATCAGTGCTTCCATCATTTTCCCCGCAACTGAGGTCAGACTCACTGGTCTGTAATTTCCCGGGTCACCTCTTGAGGAAATGATACAATGGATATAGGTATCTGACAGTAGTGAGTGGGAGTTAGGAGTTGCAAACAGATTAAAAAAAAGTGAGCTTTTAGCTTGGATTTGAACGCTGCCAAGGAGGGAGCATGACGTATTGATTTAGGTAGCCGGTTTCTTTCTCTCTCCCTGCCCCTTCCTCCCCCAAGCCACCGATTTCTCCCTGTTTCCCGAACACCGCAAAAGCCAGGTCCATGCAGCCACTGCACAAGTGCTGGGCTCACAAGCATCCCCTCCCCGATGGCAATTCTGACATCGGAGAGGAAGTTCTGGGCCATCCAGGCAGCAATTGGCTGCCCCAGAACTTCCTCTCTGATGTCAGAATTGATGTCGGGGGGGGGGGGGGGTCTTCTGGGCCCAGCGCTTGTGCAGTGGCTGCATGTGCCTGGCTTTTGCCGCATCGGGGAAGCAGGGAGAACGCAAAGATTCGCATTGCCCTTGCGATCTACTGGTAGATCGCGATCGTTCTGACCTTTTGGGCACCCCTGCCTTGGATTGTGGCCCACTAGGGACAGAGAAAGTACCTGCATATAATGTTAAAGCTGCTTTTGCTGTATCTCAGAAAGGCTGTATATCAAATGCATGATCCTTTACCCTATAGAATAGACTGCGTGGGTATAAAAAAAATTCCCCTAGATTTTTACCAAATGGCAGAGGAAGTGGATACAGCCAACAGATTTGCATCCAGCCCATGGTGACAAAAACATGTCACGTCTGGCCCTCCAGTGTCAGAAGTTTGCTTAGCCCTGGTAGAGTCTTAGTATATAAAATCATCATATATTAATGGAGACTCCTGTTAATGGCTCATCTTCTCCGTAGCTAACTTTTTTTTTCTTTCCTTAAACTATTTTAGACTCACACAGCAGCCCAGCTTAAGAACACAGAGCCTCCTTATAAAGATTTTGTGGAGTCAACAGAAGAGTACAAATATGTGGAGCGACTGATCCCATCTACTCGTATCCCTGATCCCCCCAAACACCAGCATCCCACCCCATCTGGTTGGAGGCCACCAAGAGGTATGAGTGCCAACTAAACTTTAAACATTTTCCTGTTGATATTCAAAGTGATTTAAGTGGGCAGTGCTACAATTTCTAGAGCACTACCAGGCATATGCAGCGCTGTACATTCACAAAGGAGACAGTCCTTGCTCGCATGATCTTACTGCTCGAGTGAGTTTACAGTCTAAACAAGACAGACAAACAGGATGCCAAGCTAGGGGTTACAGTTAGAGGGGATAGTTAAACTGCTGGCTAGGGTGGGGAGTAGGGTTATGGATTGAAGGCTATATCAAAAAGGTGGGTTTTCCGTCTGCTTTTAAACAAGGGAAGGGAAGGGGCTTGGCAGACAAACTCAGGTAGTTTATTCCAGGCATAGGGAGCAGCTAGATGAAAAGAACAAAGTGGAATTGGCAGTGGAGGAGAACGGTACAGCTAAGAGCAGAGATCTGAGGAACAGATCTCTGGGAGGTGTATAAGGAGAGAGAAGTGAGGAGAGATATTGAGGGGCAGCAGAATGAACACACTTATAGGTCAGCAATAGGAACTTGAACTGTATGTCTGTATGATTAACCAGTTCAGGAACACCCTGTATACGGAGATTGGAGCGATACCCTCTCTTCTCGAGGTTCTCAAGTTTATCCAGCATGTAAGTTTGATGTGTTAGCAAATCTTTAGTATGTGTATCTACTGCCGCAAACTCCTGCTGTTTAGCCATGTGCTCCTCGTTTTCACTCACTCAATGGCCCAATTTTGCTCTCACCACTCAAATCTGCAGCCAATGTTGTGAGTTCATCTCTCATTGTCTTTGTCGGCTCTGATTTCTTCTAGGATTGCTTAAACCAACACCATAGGGTCTGCCGATAAATTAGCAGCGGCAGTGGTATCGGATTCCAGTATGAGGCGATTGGGCCCGGGAAATGCCTCGAACTGCCATTTTAGTAGGCTCCAGGCCGCTAGTAGTGTAGGCAAAATCTTTTAAAGTCTGGTGGCTCGAGTGGGATGTCTTTTTTGTCTGATCAAAAGATAAAATCTTTATCTTTCATTAATGAGTGCTCGGGTTACTTTATCAGCAAGGTTTATGGTAGATGGATAGTGATTTACTGGGGAGGCATGCAGAGCAACTCGCGCAGCCGTCCAATGACATCACTCCTCTCTCTCGCCACCACCCCCCAATATTACTACTTTTCACTTGAAACATAGTGCCCTGCAAATAAGAGGGACATTTTGTTTATAAGTCCCACAATTCCTCTCCTGATCCCACACCCTCCAGGGCCTACCTTAGCTCCCTGGTGATCTAGTGGGTCGATGGAGGCAGGAGCAAAGTCCCCTCCTGCCCCTTGTGGCTAGATACCAGGCAATTATATTACATTACATTAGTGATTTCTATTCCGCCATTACCTTGCAATTCAAGGCGGATTACATCCAAACTAAAAAGAATTACATTCAAAATTTGAAGGAATAGAATAAGCGATGACATAAAATTTTTAAGGTAATAAAAAAAAACATCAGGTAAAGAGTTACCAACGGGAAGAAGAAGTCTTTAGGAGATAGGAATAGGTTTAGTACTGGATACTATGTGACAGTACTTGTATGTGACCCAGTACTGAATATTTACTTATTTACACTTATAGCCCGCATTATCCAAAGATCTAGGTGGATTAACAGGATATCTGGGGTTAATTCGCTGACTTCTTTTCCCCATTTCCCTTCAGGGTCTTCTCCCCACTCTCTACTTCTCTTCTCCATTTTCCTTCAGCGTCTCATAATTTGAGGTTGAGGGGTGGTAGATTCAAGAGCAATATTAGGAAATTCTACTTTACGGAGAGGGTGTTGGATGCCTGGAATGCACTCCCGAGAGAGGTGGTGGAGAGGAAAACGGTGACTGAGTTCAAAGAAACATGGGATGAACACAGAGGATCTAGAATCAGAAAATAATAATATTAAATATTGAACTAAGGCCAGTACTGGGCAGACTTGCATAGTGTGTATATGGCTGTTTGGGGGAGGATGGGCTGGAGATGTCTTCAATGGCTGGGAGGGTGTAGATGGGCTAGAGTATGTTTTGATGGAGATTTTGGCAGTTGGAACCCAAGCACAGTACCAGGTAGATTCTTGCCCATAAATAAATAAGAAGAAAAAATTAAAAAAATTTAAATTGAATCAAGTTGGGCAGACTGGATGGACCATTTGGGTCTTTATCTGCCGTAATCTAATATGTTACTATGTTAAATGGACTTCAGGACAACCACTGCCACCCTTCCCTCCCTTCACTGTCTGAACTTCTTACAGTTTTTAAACTGGTGCTGAGGAGACACCTACAAATTCCTAGTACAGTCCTCAGTTTTGCAAATTCTTAAACATGTAAAAAAAAATAAAAAATTATATATATATATATATATATATATATATATATATATATATATATATATATATATATATATATATATATATATATATATATATATATATACAGTATATGTTTGTGTGTGGAATTCTATCAAGCTGTTCATCTGGTTTTACTGTCATATGTAAATTTTTGTATATCTCTGCACTGTTCTACAGCGTTGACATTTGAAATAAGTTTACCATCCTTATTTGACACAGGGTTTTAATCCCTTTTTAAAAAATTTAACAGTGGGCTTTTATTGAAACAAGTGTAGCATGAATTTAAACCAGCAAACAAATAAGCAATCATGACCATCTTTCTTATGAGACGTTCAGTTTTCTGTGCCTTTTACAAGTTTGCAGTTTTGTGTAGCTGTATTCTTATTCACTTTTCCTCTTTCTGCACAGATCCTCCACCTGCCCTCCCCTATATGATCAGACGCTCCCGGATGCACAATGTCCCTGTTTATACAGATATAACCCATGGCAATCGGCACATGACCATTATCAGGAAGATTGAAGGTGACATTTGGGTAAGGTGCATCATTTAGTTACTGATCAAAAATAACAAACATGAAACAAGGTAGTCGTAGTCATCAGAATGTCCAACTTTCTAATAACAGGAGTTGCTAAGCAAGAGAAGCTGGAGATTCAGTTTTAAGTATTTGATATCCTGTCTATCATTACGTCTAGGCGGTTTCCACAAAAATAAAAATTGTTACAAACATAGGGGGTTAGAAAAAAAAATCATATTAGGACACATAATCAATAGAACAAATTAAAATAGAGACACACAAGGGGGGGAAGGGAATAAATACAATATTCAAATAAAAGAAAAAGTCAAACAGTAGGGGGGAAGGGTGAAGTACTGTACTACTTAGAAATAGAGAGTTCATAAGGAGCGAAGGCATCCTTAAATAGAAAAGTATTTAGTTTTGTCCTATATATGGGTAAGGAGTATTCATTCCTGATATGGCTTGGAAGTAGAGAGCTGCACGGGAACGGGGACGACGGGAATCCCGCGGGACCCGCGGGTTCCCCCTTTGGGTCACGGGGATCCCGTGGGGACGCCCCCTAGGGTCGCGGGGATCCCGTGGGGACGCCCCCTAGGGTCGCGGGGATCCCGTGGGGACGTCTCCGAGGGTCACGGGGTTCCTGCGGGGCTGGATGTACTCAGTCGCGCGGCTCTTCTCCCTACCTTCTCTGCTTGCAGCACAGAGCCGAACGGAAGTCTTCCCGACGTCAGCGCTGACGTCGGAGGGGAGGGAGGGCTTAAACAAAGCCCTCCCTCCTTCCGACGTCAGCGCTGACGTCGGGAAGACTTCCGTTTGGCTCTGTGCTGCAGGCAGTGCAGGTAAGGAGGAGAGTAGCCTCGCGGTTCGAGTGGCTACCAAGGGAGGGGGCGGTCCGCCCCGCCACACCCCGCCACGGTTGCAGCACAGCCGGCCAGGTCCCCTTACTTTTGTGGCACTTCCCCGACCGACCGACAACAGCCCCGGTCCGACAATCCTCCCTGCCCTGTAGCCGCGAATCTAAATTATCTTCTTACAGCAGCTGTAATAAGGTAATTTAGATTCGCAGTTAAGGGCAGGGAGGTTTGTCGGACTGGGGCTGTTGTCAGTCGGTCGGGGAAGTGCCACAAAAGTAAGGGGACCTGGCCGGCTGTGCTGCACCCGGGGTGGTAGAGAAGGAGTGGGGAGAAGGACGCTGAAAGGCCATGGGGAAGACGGGAGGGGGGGGGAAGGACTCTGAAAGCACTTGAAGACAGAGGAGGGAGAAGGACGCTGAAAGCACATGGGGAATACAAAGGGGTGGAGAAGGACGCTGAAAGGCCATGGGAAGGGCGGGGGGGGAGGACTCTGAAAGCACTTGTGGAAGACAGAGGGGGGAGAAGGATGCTGAAAGCACATGGGGAAGACAAAGGGGTGGAGAAGGACGCTGAAAGGACATGGGGAAGACGGGGGGGTGGAGAAGGACGCTGAAAGGCCATGGGGAAGACAGAGGGGGGAGAAGGACGCTGACAGGACATGGGGAAGATGGGGGGAGAAGGACGCTGAAAGGAAATGGGGAAGAGAGAGTAGGGAGAAGACGCTGGCAGGGAAGAAGACAGATGCCAGACTATGGGGGGAGCGGAGAGAAGAAGATGGGTGCCAGACCAATTTGGAAGGGGGAAGAAAGGGAGAGGCACAGTAACAGAGCAAATGGAAGATGCAGAAGGAAGAGAGACAGTGGATGGAAGGAATTGAATGAGAACATGAGGAAAGCAGAAACCAGGCAACAAAGGTAGGAAAATAATTATTTCTTTTTTTTTATTTTGCTTCAGGATAAAGTAGTATATTAGTTGTGTTGATAAAAATTTATAAACATTAGAGGCTCTGGTAGAAACCCATTTGCAAAGTATGTATTCTTCCCAATTAATATTTTCAAATTAATAAAGTCTTTTTGCTTATTTGTAAATGGGTTTCTACCAGAGCCTTTAATTCAATAGCATAATTAAATGAAATAACTATTTCTGAAGTTTATAGGGACGGGCGGGGACGGAGGGGATTCCTCGCGGGGACGGGTGGGGACGGAGGGGATTCCTCACGGGGACGGGTGGGGACGGGTGGGATTCCTCACGGGGACGGGTGGGGACGGGTGGGATTTCTGTCCCCGCGCAACTCTCTACTTGGAAGCGAGCTCCATAAAGTGGGGGCAACTACAGAGAAGATTGTTTTACGTGAAATGTCGTAAAATATGTGGCAAAGTGAGGGAATCAAAATGAGATTTTGTTGGGAAGATCGTAAAGGTCACAATGTTGAGTAAGGAGTCAATATTCTGTCGATGAAAGCTGGAGTATTTACTTGTTTTGTTTTGAAGACAAGTAAGATTTTAAAGGAGATGCGATGTGTGTATGTTTTTCAGGAGAGGGGTAACGTGATCATATTTTTTTGCCTTGAAGATGAGTTTAGCTGCAGTGTTTTGTATTATCTGGAGATATCTGATTTCTTTTCGGGTTATACCATGGTAAAGCAAATTATAGTAGTCTAGATGTGTTATAACTAGAGAGTGAATGAGGATGTTGATGGATTTTTTATCTAAAAGAGCTGAAATTGAACAGACCATTTTTAACTTATAAGCATTTTTGGACCACTGAGCTAATGTGCTGGTGATAGGATAGTTTGTCATCTAGGATCAGGCCTAAGAGTTTGATCGTGGTGTCCTTATTGAGCAGTATATATTTTATGCAGATAGGGGCATTGATATTAATTGTATCGTTGCAAGGAAAGATCATGACCTTGGATATGGGGATATTCAAAGAAAGTATATTATCATTGAGCCAGTTGCCAATCATGTGTAGTTTAATTTTGCGAGCTTCTGCTGTGTCAAGATTGAGAACGGAATAGAAGCGTTGAATGTCATTGGCATAGGCAAAGATTGTAAAACCTATTGATTGAACTAGAGTGAGTAGAGGTAATAGAAATAGGTTAAAAAGGATTGAAGAGGAGGATTGGGAGCTACTTTCTTACTCGCATATCCTTGTAAATGTATAGTTAAATATATGAGCTTGAGATATGTTTTCTTCCTCCCTGAACATCTAAGATCTTTTTTGGACCTTAAAAAGTTAACTAGTGGGTCTGGGTGAAAAAAAAAATTATAGCAGAGGGTGAAAACCGTTTAAGCCTTTTCTTGATTTATTGAAATATGTCTCCCTTAAGTTCAGATTTCTCCTTCTGCTTATTGTGGTCTAAGGAAGATGTCAAATTCAATTTTATTTTTCTTGTATTTCTGTTGGTTTGTATATTTTCTTATTGGAAATGGCTCTGTATTTTTGAAACGAGTGTTTGACTTGTAATAAATTGATAAATGAATAATAAAAAAAAAGGAGCAGAGAGAAAATAGATCCTTGAGGACCCCAAAGCTATTGGAGAACAGTTTAGATGCCGAGTTTTCATGAATGACCTGATATGAGCAATCGGAGAAGTAAACCAGTCAGTCTAGAGCAGTTCCTGAGATCCCCACTTTCTGAAGCCTTGTTAGCAGGAGATGATGATCAACAGTGTCAAAGGGCGCTGTCAAGTCTAATGAGATTAAGCTAATTTCTTGTTATCTAGGTGTTGTTTAATCATGATGGTGAGTCCTAAAAGGGATAGTGCCATGGAATGATGGGCTCTAAAGCCTGTTTGGTTCGGGTACATGGTGTTTGTCTGTTCCAGAAAAGAAGAGTTGATAAATATGATTTTTTTCAGTAACTTTAGCTATGAAAGGTAGGTAGCTATCGGTCAGTAGTTAGAACAGTCGTTGAGAGTAATGTTGGATTGTTTTGGCTTTGGTCGGATAGTCGCCTCCTTCCATCTTTTAGACATAATACCTGTGGTAAGACTGTGTAAGATCATGTTGTGGATAAATAGGCCGAAGATGGTGAAATAGCGTTTTAAGAGTGATAAAGGAAAAGAGTGTTGGGTATTACCCGATAAATTTGGTGATTGGATGGTTTGAAGGACTTCTTGAAGTGAAGGTTTTTTGAATTCTGATAAGAGTGCTGAATGGAATGCAGGATGGATTTAATGGTAAAGGGAGATATGTAGAGGAGGATGGGGGTGTCAAATTAGTTCACGCGGTAAGGATTTTGGTTTTGAAATAACAAGTTCTAGCGAAGAGGGGCTTGAAGCAGTGTTAGTTTGCTGTTTATCCTGCACTGTGAGAGATCTTAATATTGAGTAGAGAACAGCAGTATTATTTGGCATACGAGGTCTGACAGTTAAGTTTGCAAACTCAGCCTAGAAAAAGTGCTACATACCTCATTGCTGAATATCACCATGGTCACCTTCAAAGTACTCCACTTGGGAAGCTATGCACCAACACCAGCACCTAGTCCACCCTTCAAAGCAATTTTGAAACTCTTTTTCTGGAATGCCTATTGGAGCTGTTGTTGTATTACCCTTGATTTCCTGAATGTCATCAAAATGTCTGCTTTTCAATATTTCCTTTATCTTTGGGTAAAGAAAAAAGTCATTGGGGGCCAGATCAGCTGAGTAGGAAGGGTGTTCCAATATAATTATTTGTTTTCTGGCTAAAAACTCCCTCAGACAGTGCCTTGTGAGCTGGTGCACTGTTGTGATGCACAATCCATGAGTTGTTGGCGAAAAGTTCAGGTCATTTTCATCTAACTTTTTCATGCAGCCTTTTCAGCACTTCCAAATAGTAAACTTGGTTAACTGTTTGTCCAGTTGGTACAAATTCATACTGATCAATCCCTCTGATTTTCTTTTTTTTTTTTTTTTTGTATAATCATCTTTATCCCAGGACAAGCAGGCATGATATTCTCACATGTGGGTGACGCCATCTACGGAGCCCCGATGCGGAAGCATTTTCAAGCAAACTTGATTGAAGATTTGTTTGCTCTGCTGCTCCACGCATGCGTGCCTTCCTGCTCCACTAGGGGGCGCATCCCCTCGTGGTCTCCAGTTCAAAATTTTCCGCTGAGCCTAGAAGTCGTGTTTTTTCAGGCTCTGCCCCAACTGCCTTCTAGCACCGCGATTTTTCTTGTTTTTCATCGTTTAAGTCGCTGTGCGCAAAATTTTTTCTTCTTCAACTTGATTCCTGCTTCGTTTGACCGACCCGGAGGCTTCCGGGTCCCCGTGGCCGCGTGGCTACTCGAGCCGCGGCCACTTTCGATTCTATGTCCCGGCCTTTGACCGGCTTTAAAAAGTGCACCCGGTGCGAGCGGCTTCTTTCCATCACAGACCCGCATCGCCGGTGCATCCTCTGCCTGGGGGCCGCTCATCCAACCGACTCCTGTCCCCAGTGCGCTACTTTCCAGAACCGGGCCCTCCGTCGAAGGAAAGCCCGCATGGCGGATCTTTTCGCCCCAGACCAACCTTCTACCTCGGCCTCGGCTCCGGGTAAGTCCCCTCTTCCCTCTTCAGGTTCTGTACCAGCGAAGAAACCAACCTCGGGGACACCGGCGATGCATGGCGGAAGTCCCATGCTTACAGCCCCGACGAAGCCCTCCAAGCCTTCGGGCCGTGCCTCCACCACACGGGAATACTCTGATACGAGGTCGCCCCCGGTGGAGTGCACCGAGGCAGGGGACATGCCTTCGATGCTGTCTGTGCCCGTCTTCCAGGACTTACTCCGAGCAATGATCTCGTCAGAGCTGTCCGCTGCAATGGCCCATCTACAACCGGCCTCTGCCTCGACCTCGACCCCGCATGTGCCAGACCAGCCTGAGCCTCGCGTCGAGCCACCTCGGGGAAAAGTGCGCAAACTTCGCCGCATCTCATCCTCCTCCGACTCCTCGCCGAGGCACCCGAGGCGCTCTCCCTCCACAGACCGCCACAGGGCAAAACGTCGGGCTAAACCAACAGAAACCTCGAACCGCCGTACCTCTAAGAAGGCCCGGGGTTCCCCCACTCTACGAGGCCATTCACCTACACCTCGTACGGGACCGCTGAAGGTGGCATAGTTATCACTCTCCAACCCACGCATCCTCCGAACTCCCCCTCGGACCGGGGCTCCGATCCGAGGTTTCGGGCTTTCACCAAGGGAGTCCGGGTCGAGGTCACCGATTCGACATCGATCGGTACCCCGAACCCCGGCATCGTCCCCGAGGGGCTCCTCGAGACGTCGGAGATCCACGACCCCGGAACACTTTCACAGTACTTCCCCGGTCTCGGAGCAGGAACCTCGCTACTCGAAGGAAGCCTCCCCTTCCTTCTCCACCCGACGGAGGTCTCGTTCACCGACCCCCCACAGGGCCTCGGGAACATCCCGACCATCCTTCTCACGCTTTGTCCAGGACATGGGCCACGCTTTGAATTTAGACCTCCAGTCCGACTCCAGATACTCTAAAGAGTACCTAGCGGAACTGGATATGCCATCACTACGCAGAGAGTCCCTTCGCTTACCGCCTAACCCGATTCTCCAACAGGCTCTCTTCAGGAACCAGGAGACCCCCTATATGGTCACAGCCGTGCCCTCCAAAATGGAGGCCAAGTACCGTACAGTACCCTTTCCGGGATTTGAACAACCACAGCTCTCCCACCAGTCGCTGTTAGTAGAATCCTCCTTAAAAAAGGCTCACCCCTCCTGGGTCTCAGCGGCGGTCTCCCCAGGCTGAGAAGGCCGAACCCTAGACAAGTTCGGCAGGAGACTATATCAAAATGCGATGATGGCCTCTAGGGTGCAAAGCTACTTTCACCTTCATATCCTACCTCAAACACCTCATTGGACTACTGAGAGCCTTTGAGACTGACCTACCGGCCTCCCGCCAAGGAGCCTTTAGCCTACTTTTGGAATCCCTCTCCAACCTACGCCTCCATCTATTCCACGCGACCTACGATGGCTTCGAACTCTCCTCCAGAGAGGCAGCTTTTGCTATCGCCATGCGCCGACTAGCTTGGCTACGCCTGGTCGACATGGACCCCAACTTACAGGACCGGTTGGCTAACCTCCCCTGCGTGGGAAAAGAACTGTTCGATGACACTATCGAGGCGGCTACAAAACGCCTCTCCGAACACGAACGCTCGTTTGCCTCCCTCATCCGACAAAAGCCCAAACCGCCCGCGTCCAGGCCGTATAGGGCCCCTCCGCGCCGCTACCCACAAAAATCCACTCCTGCCTTCTCGCGGCCTCCACCCAGGCGTCCGCAAGCCCATCACCGGGCCATGCCCAAGTCCCAACCGCCTGCGACTACCAAACCATCCCCGTCCTTTTGACGGGATACGTGGAAGGGGGCGGGCCCCCTCCGCCATAGTCCCAGGCCTCCTTCCCATCGGGGGTCACCTCAAAGCCTTTTACCCTCGCTGGGAACAAGTCACGTCAGACGCATGGGTCCTTGGCGTGATCTCATCAGGATACTCTCTCAACTTTCGGGCCATTCCTCCAGACAACCCCCAAGGAATTGCCCACCCAACCGGACACAGCTACCCCTGCTCCTATCCGAGGCTTGAGACCTGCTTTGCCTCAGGGCAGTGGAGGAGGTTCCCCCTGACCAACGGGGGAAGGGCTTCTACTCCCGTTACTTCCTGATACCGAAAAAAACGGGAGACCTACGCCCAATACTAGACTTGAGACGCCTCAACAAATTCCTAGTACGGGAAAAATTTCGGATGCTTTCCCTACCGACCCTCTACCCCCTGATCGACGAGGGCGACTGGCTCTGCTTCCTCGATCTGAAGGAGGCTTACACACATGTCCCAGTACACCCCGCTCACCGCAAGTTCTTGCGTTTTCAGGTGGGGGACTGGCACCTACAATACCGAGTCCTCCCCTTCGGCCTAGCATCATCACCTCGGGTCTTCACCAAGTGCCTCGTGGTGGTCGCAGCAACCTTACGTTCCCAGGGCCTCCAGGTATTCCCCTACCTGGACGACTGGCTGATCAAAGCCCCGTCCAGGGAAGGGGTTATCTCAGCGACCCAACAGACTATTACCTACCTACAAAGTCTGGGGTTCGAAATAAACTTCCCAAAATCCCAACTACACCCCTCGCAGTCCCTACAGTTCATCGGGGCCACGCTGGATACGGTTCGCCTCCGTTCCTTCCTCCCCCCTCCGCGCCTAGAGGCGTTAGTAAGTCTGAGTTGAAGGATCTCTCTGCTGACCTCGGTATCAGCTCGACAGATGATGACTCTCCTAGGGCACATGGCCTCCACCGTCCATGTCACATCCTTCGCCCGCCTCCATCTGAGAATCCCTCAATGGACCCTGGCCTCTCAATGGCGTCAAGACCGGGACCCGATCGACCGTCCCGTGACAGTGACTCCTTCCTTGCAGAGATCGCTCCGCTGCTGGGCCGACTCTTCAAATCTTTCCAAAGGTTTACTCTTCCTCGCCCCTCATCACAGCAAGGTACTCACCACGGACTCGTCAGAGTACGCTTGGGGAGCCCATCTGGACGGCCTACGCACGCAAGGGATGTGGTCAGCGGAAGACCGCCGCTGTCACATCAACGTGCTAGAGCTCCGGGCATTCTATCTCGCAGCTGTAGCTTTTCAACATCTGCTCCACGACCGGGTTGTCCTCATCCGAACCGACAACCAGGTTGCAATGTACTATGTAAACAAACAAGGAGGAACAGGGTCTTGGTCCCTCTGTCGGGAAGCCCTGCGCCTCTGGAAATGGGCAATCTCCAAAAACACCTTCCTTCGAGCGGTGTACATACAAGGAGAACAAAACTGCCTGGCGGACAGACTCAGCCGCCTCCTCCAGCCACACGAGTGGTCACTGCACTCTCAAACCCTACGACAGGTGTTCAAACAGTGGGGGACACCTCAAATAGATCTGTTCGCATCCCCCCACAATCACAAACTGCCTCTCTTCTGCTCCCGGATGTACTCCCCGGACCGGCTCGAGGCTAACGCCTTCCTCCTAGACTGGGAGGGAAGGTTCCTGTACGCGTTTCCGCCGTTTCCTCTGATCCTGCGGACGCTTGTCCACCTGAAAACAGTACAAGCCACCCTGATCCTGATTGCTCCTCGCTGGCCACGCCAGCCTTGGTTTTCCCTTCTACTTCAACTCAGTGTCAGAGATCCACTGCCTCTGCCTCTGTTTCCCTCTCTACTGTCACAAGGTCAGGGTTCGCTGTTACATCCCAATCTTCAATCTCTTCATCTGAATGCTTGGTTTCTTTCCCCCTGACTGCTCTCCCCGTGTCTCAATCAGTCAAGGAGATATTGGAGGCCTCTAGAAAGACCTCGACGAGAACTTACTACTCCCAAAAGTGGACCAGATTCTCAACCTGGTGCTCCGCCCACAGCCAGGACCCGGTGTCGGTCCCCGTCCCTCTGGTCCTTGACTATTTACTTCAATTATCTCATTCCGGCCTAAAGACCAACTCCATTCGAGTACACCTCAGTGCGATTGCGGCCTTTCATCAGCCCCTGGAAGGGAAAGCCCTCTCGCTCCATCCCTTAGTCTCTCGCTTCATGAAGGGTCTTCTGAATGTCCACCCTCCTCTCAAACCCCCTCCGGTGGTTTGGGACCTTAACGTGGTTCTGGCTCAACTAATGAAATCTCCATTTGAGCCCCTAGACAAATGCCATCTAAAATTCCTCACTTGGAAGGTAATTTTCCTGCTCGCGCTCACTTCCAATCGGCGGGTTAGTGAGTTACAAGCTCTGGTAGCGGACCCACCCTTCACGGTACTCCATCACGACAAGGTGGTACTCCGAACCCATCCAAAGTTCTTGCCTAAAGTAGTGTCTGATTTTCACCTCAATCAGTCCATTGTCTTGCCTGTATTTTTTCCCAAGCCCCACTCTCACCCGGAGAGGTGGCGCTCCATACTCTTGACTGTAAGAGAGCGTTGGCCTTCTACCTCCAACGCACTCAGTCACACCGGAAAGTCCCACAATTGTTTTTGTCCTTCGACCCAAACCGGTTAGGTCACCCAGTCTCCAAGCGCACCTTGTCCAACTGGTTGGCCGATTGCATTTCCTTCTGCTACGCTCAGGCTGGTCTCACACTGCATGGTCGAGTAACGGGACACAAGGTCCGAGCGATGGCAGCCTCCGTAGCGTTCCTCAGGTCCACACCTATTGAGGAAATCTGCAAGGCTGCCATGTGGTCTTCGGTTCATACTTTCACCTCCCACTACTGTCTGGACTCACTGTCCAGGAGCGATGGCCGGTTCGGCCAATCGGTTTTGCGAAATCTATTTGCTTAAATTGCCAACTTCCCTCCATCCCTTTTCAGTTAGCTTGGAGGTCACCCACATGTGAAAATATCATGCCTGCTTGTCATGGGATAAAGCACAGTTACTTACCGTAACAGGTGTCATCCAGGGACAGCAGGCATATATTCTCACAACCCGCCCACCTCCCCGAGGTTGGCTTCTTTGCTAGTTAAGTGAACTGGAGACCACGAGGGGATGCGCCCCCTAGTGGAGCAGGAAGGCACGCATGCGTGGAGCAGCAGAGCAAACTTAAATCTTCAATCAAGTTTGCTTGAAAATGCTTCCACATCGGGGCTCCGTAGATGACGTCACCCACATGTGAGAATATATGCCTGCTGTCCCTGGATAACACCTGTTATGGTAAGTAACTGTGCTTTATTGGGTAAGGCAAGATAACAGCACAAGCATCAAACAATCAACAATGCAATGTCCAAGTGGTAAGAAAAACAGGCAAATATCAAAATATGCAAGCATAACAATCTGATAAGTAGCCGTAGTGCTGTCACCTTGGGCACCCAGGTTTTAAAAATTTAACCTTGACACTTTGGAAAAAACCCTCTAACACCCCCCCAAGCATACCAGCACCCTCCATTCAACATGCACTCAAACACCCTGCACCCCCCACCCCCTCCCCCCTTCCCCATACAGACTCACAATCACCCTTCAGTCCTTCAAATCAGCAAGCTGCTCAGAACACTATGCGCGACGGCAAGAACATGTAAAAGAAGGGAGCCCTCATAAAACAGTGTTAAGTACATCATAGCATATAACGGAGAAGGAAACTCAGTCATCCGCTAGCACCAATGCAGTGTGAAATATAAAGACAGAGGCAGGACCATGAGAAAAAGCAAGTATAGTTAGAGAGGCACGTCCATAGAACAACAGAGGGGCTATTATGAGGAAGTAGAAGCAGAGTCCGGCTTCAAAAAGGCATTCCAAAGTTCATAATAGTCCTTCCAATGAGCTTGTGATCGCGAAGAGTAAGTTTGCAGCTCAAATGAGGCCAAAGTGTCCATGTGACTGGACCATACAGAAAAAGATGGCACCTCCGGGGAAGACCAGTGTTGCAGGATGAGCTTTTTCCCCACCAAGATGGCATGGAGAACAAATTTCTGTGAGGGCGCATTAAGGTTCTGTTGAGATAGGTCCTGCACATCTCCCAACAATAAGGCGGGTGGATTCCAGTGGAAGTTGCAACCAAGTACCCCTTCTAAGCGCCGGTGGATCAGGGTCCAGAAAGTAAGTTTTGAGCAAAGAAAAAAGGAATGCAAATAGGTACCTCGGGAGAGATTACAATGAACACATAAATTATCAGGCCATAGCCCCATCTGATAACCTCTAGATCTAGTAATATATGCTCTGTGCAGTATACGAAATTGTGTTTCTTGTAAAGAGACAGATTTAATAAACAAGTATATATTTTGAAAGAAAACATGAATGTCATGAAGGGATACTGGCATTCCCAGGTCCCTAGTCCATTCCGACACTATGGGTTGAAGGCACTGTGTTCCCTGACCCTCCCTTCCTTCCGCGTACCAGGTGTCAATCTTGTTCTTGTGGGGTGGCACATCGAGGGCCCGTTCATCCAGAGAACCACATGCCCAAGATGTAGGAGAAGTATTATTCAGAGAGTCATAGTAATGTTTAATTTGGATATAGAGATAATACTGGTTGGTGGGGAGCCCCCAATGGGTGCAAAGTGCTGAAAAAGTAGGGAAGCATCCGCCCCCCAAGTGTAATAAATCGTATATAGTGGACTCGCGCTCAGCACGACCTCTCAAGCCAGGCAGACCCCTGAAACCCGGTGCAAAGTGAGGATTGCCAATCAGGGATAAAAAGGGGGACGGGTGAGGCACCTTGTTCTGAAGCCTCCTCCACCACGCCCAAGCTCTCCGAAAGGCTTGTAGGTAATGCAGCGAGGGATACCTCAAAGAGACTGGCGAACCCTGAATCCCATGCACGAACGAAATAAAAGATACCGGGGAACAACACGTAGCCAATAAAACCAGAGGGGAATAACGCCGATGCAAAGTCAAGTGTTCGTGGATCCAGCGAAAAAGGGAAGCTACATTGTATAGTCGAATGTCTGGTAGTCCAAGCCCGCCCTGTCCCTTAGCTCGAGTCAGTTTTAAGAATCCAATACGCGCCCGTTTGGCATTCCAAATAAATGTACGAACAATAAAGTTATAGTGGCGTTCGTCTGCACGGCTAACCCAGAAGGGCACTGATTGTACCGCGTACAAGAGCTTCGGGAAAAGGACCATTTTCACCAGGGCTACCTGGCCCATCAGGGACAATGGAAGGGATCGCCATTTGTGACATAGGGAGTGGATCCTACCAATCGCTGCCGTGATATTGGCTTCATACAACTTTTTCGGATCTCGATAAAGATAAATCCCTAAATATTTCAGTTTCCCAGGTGCAATGCCCACTCCCAGCTGCTGGAACCAAAGATCCCCGGGGGAATCATGCAACAGTAAAGCTTCAGTTTTTTCATAATTGACCTTTAAACCAGTGAAGCGTCCAAATGAATTAATAATAGCCATCAAGCGGTGAAGGTTGACGTCGGCATGCCGAACGTAAAGTAGCATATCATCAGCGAACATGCTAATCCGAAATTCATGCCCTCCAATGCCCAAACCCTGAAGATCCTGATCCTGACGGATCCGTATGGCCAGGGATTCAAGAGAAAGAAGGAATAACAAAGGGGACAAAGGGCAACCTTGCCGTGTGCCCCTACCCAGATAAAAAGGTTCAGAAATCCCCCCCATTGATCATCAGTTGAGATGTTGGGCTAGTGTATAATGCTGCCACCCAAGCGGCAAAATCCCCGGAAATACCATAGCGTTCGAGGATCCAAAAAAGGTGTCGCCAAGAAACCATATCGAACGCCTTTTCTACGTCAAGACTGGTAATTAAAGCCCTATCAGAGGCCCGGTAAGGAAGCTGCAATACCGTGAGCACCTTAAGTAAGTTCATGGAGGCATGTCGCCCTGGGATAAAGCCCACCTGATCCTCATGGATCAGGTTCGGTAAAATTGTGTTAAGGCGCGCCGCCAAGATCCCAGCAAGAATTTTAATATCCTGGTTCAGAAGTGAGATGGGACGGTAAGAGCCCAATTGGTCCACAGGTCTTCCTGGTTTCGGCAAGATAATAATATGAGCGCTATTATGAGTGTTACCGGGTGGTGTTTCCGACCGAAGTCCCATAAAGTAAGCTTGCAGGGAGCCCAAGGCCAGTGGGGGTAGGAGCTTATAAAACTCCGGGCCAAAACCATCCGGCCCAGGAGTTTTAGCCAGTTTGAGTTTGCGGATAGCCGTTTGTATCTCCTCCCCACTAATCGGTTGGTTAAGCGTATGCTTCTGTTGGTCGGTGACCATGGGCAGGGACATATCGTGGAAAAATTCGTCTCGCGCATTATCATCAGGTGGCTGTTCAGCATAGAGCTTTTGATAAAATTGAAGAAATTGGTCTGTAATTGCCTGCTGCTGAGTGTGCACCCTCCCCGCCCCATCCTTAATACGAGTGATAACATGTCGGGCTCTCGGAGGTCGGATCAAATTGGCTAGTAAGCGACCGGTTTTGTTACCCCAGGCATGCAGCTTGTATTTGTAGAAGTATATATTTCGAGAGGCCCGTTGGGATAGTATATCATTAATCCGATGTTTAACCTCCAAGAGCCTATCTCGCAAGTCGCTGGTGAGACTCGAGATGTGTGAGCGTCGCAAACATTGTAACTCGGCAGTCAGGGATAATAATTCCCCATCCCGTTTTTTCTTGGCTACAGCAGAATAGGCCAACACTTGGCCTCGCAAAACAGCCTTAGCTGCCTCCCAGTATGTAACCGGGCTCGCATCCTCCGCTTCATTCGTCTGGAGGAACTCCTCCCACCGCTGCCCCAGGTAAGTGCGGAAAGAAGGGTCCGAATACAGGTGGGGGGACATCCTCCAGGTCCTACCCGAAGAGGCAGGAGAGAACTGCAGAGTGGTGCCCAAAAGAGCATGGTCCGACACCAAAGGAGCGTCCATAACTGCCCTGGTCAATTTAGAAAACATGCTATCAGAGATCAAAATGTAGTCAATGCGAGAATATACGTTGTGAGGGTGTGAATAAAAAGAAAAATCACTATCAAGCGGATTCAGGGTTCGCCAGGCATCCAACAAGTTCAATTCTTGTAGAAGAAAAGGTATCCCCTTGTTGTAGTGTCCCCGAGGAGCAGTTTTAGCCGGTTTACGATCCAAAAGGGGCTCCGCCACCACATTAAAATCTCCCCCTATGATCAACTGGTGAGAGGAATAGTTGGCCAAAATCCCTACCAGAGAGGAAAAAAAGTCATGTGAGTAAACATTCGGGGCATAGACCGTACCCAAAACTATAGGCGAACCCCACAGGTCTCCAATCAAAAAAAGGTAACGGCCCTCCGGATCCTTAAGTTCCTGATGGATATGAAAGGGAATTTTTTTATGAATCAAGATTGCCACCCCACGCTTTCGGGAAGAATAGGCTGAGAAACCCACCTGTCCCATCCAATCCCTCCGAAGTTTGAGATGTTCTGTAGCGGACAGGTGGGTCTCCTGAAGGAACACTATGTCACAGTTCTTCCTCTTCAGGTATGATAAAATTTTTGTACGCTTCACAGGAGAGTGAAAACCATCAACGTTCAAAGAATTAACATTCAAGTTAGCCATTGTAAAAGGTAAAATATGAAATGTAACATAGTAGACAAAAAAACCAGAGAGGAGAGAGGGATCGTCCCAGCAAAAATCCCCCCCATCCAGAAATCATGGAAAAAACTATCCACTCGTCGCGGCATCCAGCGCAACCAAACACCGGGCATATCTCCATGCCCTAGGACCTCAGGCATGTCACCAACCATCCGACCATGCATACTCATACACACACACACACACATACCATCAGCTGTAACCCCCCATCCCACCCCCCCAACTACCCTCCCCACCCTCCCCAGACTATACAGTCTACCCCAATACAACAGAACAGCATAGATACAGCAGCCCCGGGCCACCCCCATCCCACTCATGCAAAGTGTGAAATAATAAAAGATAAAACCCAGAAGGCATAAAAGGCATGACAATCAAGTGCTTATAGTTCACCAACCGCTGAGGCACAAAGAACATTTGAGCAGTTAAAAAGGCATAAACCCTAGAAACAGGCATTACAAGAAACATCAAGAATGGGGAACACTTGAGGGGCAATCCACCAAAGGAATGCCCTACGTTAAACCTGGGGCAGCAAACAACGAACAGTGGTATAAGGCATTGCCAAAATCACCCTCTCACGCTCCTAAAGGCTCAGAAAAGGGGAGAGGAGGCAAACTCAGTAGGCCATCGCAGTCCCCTGACATATGAACAAATGCCAACCCCCAAACAGGATCAGTCAGTCATGGCCCCAACATTCACAAAGTAACAGGGCCCACCGACCCCAGCAGCACCCAGACCACAAGGATACTTTGGCAATCAGAGTACCTAGAAATCAGGGCCTTCTTTCACCCGGCTGAGAGGGTTCGGTCACAGGAGGAAGCTTTTGAATAAAATGCTCCATAGCCTGAGGAGTGTCCAGAAAGGTGACCTTGTTATTGTAGAATATTCTGGCTCGAGCTGGGTACAGAAGATTAACCCGAATGTGCCATTTGAAGAGCTCATTGCAGAAAGGTGCCATGGCACGCCGCTGGTAGGAAACATGTGGAGAGAAATCTTGAAAGATGAGAATCTTGTGGCCCTCAAACTGTAGCTCCTTCCCTTTTCGGTACAGGAACAGGATATTCTCTTTCACAGCAAAGTATAGAAAGCGTGCTATGACTGGTCGCGGTCGCTGCTCTCCTTCGTTGCGGATCCCCACTCGGTGCGCCCGCTCGATCAACAGCGGGGTCAGAGGGGCCTGTATATCAAAGGCCTCTGGCAGCCACGCTTCCAGGCGAGAGCGGAGATCTACGTCGCGCACGGAGGCAGGAATTCCGATGAAGCGCAGGTTGTTCCGTCGTGCGGTTCTCTTGATCTTCTGCACGCTCCGTTAGAGTTTTAGCCGATGTTTCTAAAGTGCGGAGGCGCTCCTCAAAGCTGTCCGTGTGGACTTCCTGTTGGGCAATGCAGTCCTCGGCGCGCTGCAGACGGTTCGTCTGAGATTCTAAACGCTCTCTCGTCTCCTCCATAAAAGATTGGATTTTGGTAAGTTTGTCCTCCATTACCAGTGTTAGGGAGCGCGTGAGTTCTTGCACAGCCGCATCCTGCAGGGTGAACATCGGCACCGCGTGCTGTTCCGCCATCTTAGGGCCCTTCACGGAGTGTTTAGCCTTTGTGCCTCTTTGAAATTTAGTCGGCATAACCAGCGCGTAATGCCCGAAAAAGAACAACGCGGAGGCGCACCCCGCCCGCCGGTTTGCAGGAGAAGGGAAAGCACGATGCACCCCCCGGATATGCGGGTTTAAAGCAGAATTTAGTGCGGGGTGGCCCGGAGCTGCAGAGAGGCACGTCCGATCAGGTCTCCAGCATCACGTGACCCCCCCCTCTGATTTTCAAAAGAGGTTAGCAACATTGTTTTGACTCTTGATTTGGACTGGTGGAACTTTTTTGATCGTGGAGAATTGGCTGACTTCCATTGTGCACTTTGATGCTTTGTTTCGGCGACGTATTGGTACATCCATGTTTCATCACAAGTGATAAGGCCCAAACCATCGTGTTGCTTCTCCAAAAGGTCTTGGCGCACTTCGACTCTCTTTTGCTTTTGTTCATTGGTGAACTCCTTTAAGACCATTTTTGCACACACCTTTTTCAAGCCAAGATTTTCTGTTAAGATTTTCCTGTTTATCTATTGATGTTTATTTGGTCTGCTATGCTTCTTCCAGTCAGCCAACACAATTTTGCATTGTTTTCATCAGTTCTGCTCGTTACTGGCTGCCCTGACCTTTCTTCATCAGTGACGCTTTCTCTCCATTCAGAAAAACATGTAATCCATTTATACATACACTGCTATTTTCTTCATGGAATTGTCCCCATAAACTTGGACTAACATGTCCCTCATTTCATTTCCACTCTTGCCAAGTTTAACAAGAAATTTAATGTTTGTTCATTGCTCTAATTCAAGATCCGACATTCTTGTGTTGGCACACAAAGACACACAACAACAATAATGAATGCTACTCAGCAAGACTCTGCCACATTAGAGAATGACACGGGGAAAAAATTTGTCCCTGTCTCCACCCCATCCCTGTGAATTCGTCCCCACTCCATCCCCGCAAACCATCTGATCCTATCCACACAAGCCTTGAATAGTTTTATACTGAACTTATTTTATTAAAGTATAAAAAGAAACAATATTCTGTACAATTGTCATTTTATTTATTTATTTATTCGATTTTTAGCTCGTCCTCCCAAAAGAGCCCAGAACAGGTTACAAAGTACATCCATAATAATCCAGACAGAGCAGAGATGACATTTTACATAAATTACAATATAGACATGACAATAAAACATATGTACTAAGTAGCATCTGGTGAAATTAAGTGACAAAGGTGAGTTGACTGGGTGGCATTTCAGGGTGAATGACTTTAAGGCGCTGGGTTAGTAAAGAGGAAGGTTTTCACGGCTTTCCTGAAGTTCCAGAGTCCATCTAGTGATCTGACAGATGGAGGGATTGTGTGCCAAAGTTTGGTTATGAAATGTGAGTAGGAGCGTTTGCGGACAGTTTCAGTTTTGAGGGAGCGGCCAGAAGGTATGGTCAGTCGTTTTTCTCCTTGGGATCTCAGTGGTTGTTTTGGGAAGTAGATTTGTAGTTTAGTTTTCATGTAGTACAGAATCGTTTCATGGAAGGTTTTGAAAGCGAGGAGCAGGGCCTTGAAGGTGCAGCGTTTTTGAATGGGCAGCCAGTGCATGGAAGCTAATGCAGGGGTAACATGGTCGCGGATGCCTAGGTTTTTCAGAAGGCGGATTGCAGCGTTTTGCACATCAAAGTTCTGGCTGCTGAACCAGAGAAAGATCTTCAGCTGGCAGGGCTTTGCTTATAAATCTTTATCAACACAACTAATATACTACTTTATCCTAAAGAAAAAAAAAAAGAAAATGTATATAAATTTTCTTTCTACCTTTGTTGTATAGTTTCTGCTTTCCTCATCTTCTCATTCAGTTCCTTCCATCCATTGTCTGCCTTCTCTCTGCTTCTTCCATATGCTGTTACTGTGCCTCTCCCTTCCTTCACTCCCTCCACCCCCCCTCCATTGGTCTGGCACCCATCTTCTTCCCTCTGCTCCCTCCATAGTCTGGCATCTCTTGTCTTCTTCCCTTCCATCTTTCCTTCCTCAGGTGGTTTTTAGCATCTCTTTCCTCCTTTCCTCCCCTCAGATCTGGTATGTCTTCCCAATCCAGCATGTGCCTTTTTTTTTCTTTACCCCCCTCCTTCCATCCGGTTCCCTTCAATGTCTGTTCCTCTCTCTCTCTCTCTCTTCTCCATTTCCCTCCAGCGTCTTCTCCCCTCTCTCTCGTCCCCATTTCCCTTCAGCACCCTTCGCGCTTGCCGCGGTCCAAACATCTCCCTCCCTTCCCTTCACTGGCAATTTTTAAAATT
This sequence comes from Geotrypetes seraphini, assembly GCF_902459505.1. NCBI lineage: Eukaryota > Metazoa > Chordata > Amphibia > Gymnophiona > Dermophiidae > Geotrypetes > Geotrypetes seraphini. The sequence goes on along the minus strand of NC_047091.1, from coordinate 68,500,382 downwards.
TTATCTGAACAAGCAGCCAGAGCCTTGTGTGCGGCTGCCAGAAAGTTCTCCTATGACAAAAGTTCCTGTTTCCGGTTGCGTCAGAGGAGGACTTTCCGGCAGCCACACGCAACTTCAAGGCTCCAGCTGCTTGTTCAGAGAAAATTAAAAATCACCAGCGAAGGTAAGGGGAAGGGAGGGAGGGAGATGCCCGGATGGCGGCGATCGTTTGGATGGAGGGAGGGGGCTGCTGGACCGCACATTCCCTCCCACGGGGCGGTGAATGGCCTTGTCCCCGACCCCGCAGCGACCACTATTTTTTCTCTCCCCGTTTCGGCAGGTTACCCGCGGGTAATAACCACCGTGTCATTCTCTATCTCCAAGTCGTCCAGCTGCTTCAACACTTGGGCTGGGTGATCCACTTTCACACAGATCACCTAGAGCCAACACAGGACTTGGGATACCAGGGGGATTTGCTTTGCCATGGGTTGGAACAAGGTGTTCCTGCCTATTTCCCACAAGGAGCAACTTCACCATTTAATCTGGGACTTTCTGGAAACTCCGGTCTCGACTGCCTGACAGCACCTTTAGGTCCTAGCGTCTAAGTGGCGATGATTGATGTGGTTCCGTGGGCCAGGGTCCACCTGAGCCAGCTGCAGGATGCACTTATTTCCCGCTGGAGTCTGCAGCGGGACTCATTGCATGCCTGGCTCCCCTGGATAGCGGAGGCTCGGAACAGTCTAGCCTGGTAGTTGCATCCTTTTTCCCTGTCCAGGGGTCTTCCCCTCTGGATCTCCAATAGGGCGGTCCTGACAATGGATGCCAGCCTCTTTGGCTGGGGTGCCCTTTGCCTGGACAGTCCAGTTCAGGGCTGGTGGTCTCCCTCCAAGAGGATGTGGTTGATTAATCACCTGGAGCTTCGGGCAATTCGGCTGGCTCTCCTCCATTTAGAGCATCTTCTCGGACAACGTCAGGGCAGTGGCTTATGTCAGTCACCAGGGGGGGCACCTCTCTGCACATGGACATCCAGCTTCTCTTTTGGTGGTTGGAAAACCACTTTGGGGTGATTTCCATTGTTCAAGTGGCAGGGGTGGACATTGTCCAGGTGGATTATCTCAGGCAGCAGATTCCAGATTCCAGGGAATGGTCCCCGTCTCGGAGAGTGTATGGCTGCATATTGGACTAGTGGGATCGTCCAACCTCATGGCATCGGTCAACAAGAAAGTGGATTGATTCTTTAGCCGCCACCACGAACCAGGCAGTGAAGGCTTAGATGCGCTGGTACAGTCTTGGCCACTGGAGGATGTCTATCCTCTGTGGTCCATGATAGGCCATCTGTTGAGACAGATTGTGGTGCACAGAGGTCAGGTGATTCTCATGGCGCCTGGCTGGCCAAGGCGTCTGTGGTCCACCAACTTATGTCTGCAACTAGACCAAGGGCTCAGACTTGCATATATTATTATTATTATTATTATTATGTTCTTGTATACCGCCATACCCAGTGAGTTCTAGGTGGTTCACATCAATTAATTAGGATCCGATCTGCACACGGATTTACAACATTTTGTCGGAGTTACAAGCAACGAGGAAGGAAATGTTGGTACATTTTAGCAGAAATTTATCCGAGTTACAGGCAGCGACAGGTTGGATTGGCCGGGAAGAGGGAGGGAGAGAGAAGCACAGGGGGGGGAGGGCGGGAGTTGTCTTCTCAAGTAGGACCCAATTGCTCTTCAGGATTCAGACCACTTTGTTTGGTCTTATGGCCTGTATCGAGCAAGTTTCAAGTTTAATAAGAATTTGATTAATCACTTATCTTTCTATTAGCGATATACAATATAAATGGATAAAAAAAAAAAAAAATACAAAAAGCACATGGCCTTAGTCCGTAGAGGCTATTTTTCAGGCCTGATAGCTACTCTCCTGCACAGCACAAAGAAGTCAACTGTGGGGGTCTATGTGGAAACTTGGAGAGGTTTTCAATTGTGGTATGTCCAGAAGCAGGAGGATCTGTCTATGCCATTGGTACCTCTGATACTGGAGTTCCTTCAGGAAGGACTGGAAAAGAGACTTCTGTAGGCTCTCTAAGGATTCTGTTCACTGGTCTCTCCTCTCTGTGTCCTAAGCCTCTGAAAGGCTCTTTAGCTGCTCACCCGGGCATTGTCTGGTTTCTGAGGGGCGCTCTGAGACTTTGGCACCCGCTGCAGCTGCCCTGTCCAACTTGGAATCTCAATCTTATGCTCCAGTCTCTGGCTCATCTGCCTTTGGAGCAAGCTTCTTTAATGGATCTCACTGTCAGTCTTTCTGATGGCCATTACTTCCATCTGCAGAGTTTCTGAGCTTCAGACTTTATCCTTCCGGGATCCCATTCTTAGGATTACAGATTCCAGCTTGTTTCTGCTTACTGTTCCTTCCTTTCTTCTGATAGTGGTCTCTAGCTTCCACATTAACCAGGAAGGCCAACTTCCAGAGGGATCAGGACTGGGTATTGCAGTCACTAGATGTGCACAGGATTTTGTTGTGGTACTTGGAAGTCATGAACTTGCATTTCCGACCACCTATTTGTACTGGTGGGTCCTGCCCGTAGGGGCAGGCCGACTTCAAAAAACACCATTTCCAGATGGATCTGTATAGCTCTCTCATCTGCCTACATTACTGCTGGTAAGAAGCCCCCCCTTTCTGTGAGGGCTCATTCTTCCAGAGGTGTTTCCTCCTTTTGGGCAGAGTCGTCAGCGATTTCTTTGGAGGAGACTTGTAGGACTGCTATCTGGTCCTCTTCATACTTTTACCAAGTTTTACAGGATCAATGTGGTGGCCAAGCAGGATGCTGCTTTTGGTTCCTCTCATGGCAGCAGGCTCATCAGTCCGACCCAGACTCTAAAGGACTTCTCTATTATGTCCCACTTATTCAGGAATAGAGCGGGATTGTCCAAGAATGAAAGATTAGGTTTTTACCTTTGCTAATCTTCTTTCTTGTAAATCCACATTCTATTCCTGGAGCCTGCACTGGGAGTTAGTTTCTGATTTGCTGATTGTCTGCCTTAACAAGTTTGGGTAAGCTGGATTTATGGTTTCTTGACTAGCCTTTTCTATCCGATTATGTGATATACTTTGCCTCGGGTGTTCTTAAGGGTGGCACCCCCCTCTGTTAGTTCTGGGTGTGTCACGTTATAGCAGAGTTTTTCAGGTTTATACTGTTTAATAACTGTTTCAATTGTTTGATTGTTATGATGTTTTATATTATGAGATTAGACTGATTTGTCATATCCCTCCCTTTTGTCGGTGTCTGCTTTTCTACAAACTGATCTCCTGAGGGCAGTCCTGAGATAAGAGAAGAGTGTCTAAAAAATTATGTAAATGAGGCTTCCTACAAGCAGTCTCACAACTGAAGATGCATAATCCACTTGTCCAGGAACAGAGCGTAGATTTACAAGAAAGATTAGCAAAGGTAAGAACCTAATCATTCATTTTCAAAACCTGGGTCTGGTTGGCCTTTGTAGTTATTGTCCAGGTGTTTGAACACCAGCTGTGTGGAATAAGGATTTTGCCATATTTTGTGTGGTTTTTTTTGCCTTGCAGAATGGAATGAATTAGTACTGCTATTGGTTCTTTGGGGTAGCAATAGCTTTGATAATTGCTATAGTCTTTCTGTCCATATTTGTGGATTCTGCTTCTATTGCTAGATCTTTTAAGTATTTTCTGTAAAAATTTTGCATGAGTTAGACCCTTGAAAGGAGGTTCCAGTTTTGGTAAGTTTGGATCTTCTTGCTGGTCCTTGCTCATAGAAGGAAGAGAAATATGTTGTGAGTGGGAGAGATGGTCATCTTCTGAAGACAGATATTGAGTAGATAATGGAGATAATTATTGTCAATTAGAGTTTGATACTGGGCTTTGAGGTATAATAGAGGGAACCAGTGAAGGGAGACCATTTGTAGTGATTCCAGTGGTAGAGAAGGCTGCTGTAAGATCTTTTGAAAACTCTGCATGAGAAGCAGTGTTACCTCTTGTTTTACCTGAGGAATAGGGAGTATAGGCTATGGAGAATGCAGAGAAGGCTGGTCTGAAATATTTCTTCTTTTTAACATGTTGTAAAGACAGAGACTATTGGGCTGTCGAAGGAGATGGCATTGAGCAGGTAGAATGCTTATGGTGGTGAAACTGCTTAGTCTGCCTAGCTGAAATGCTGGCCTTATCATTAGAATTTAGAATGGGAATGTTTCTGTGACTTACTATTCAAAGACTCAATTGGCATATCTGGTTTTCTTTCCAAGGAAGTTGATGTCTGAGGTATAATATTCATAGTCGAGTAGACCCTTAAGTGCTGACTGAGAGCCCGTTGGGTGCACTTGAAAAGTGAGTTCCCACCAGTACCCTGTATGAGGACTTTTGGGTCAGCACTAATTTCCTCCATCAGTGCTTTGGTTTTGCTGGTTTTTGTTTTTGAAAAGCACAACTTTTCCTTACTCTGTGAGAGGGCTACATCCGCTAAGCAGAGCAGAAAAATGTAAAACTGAGAGGACAATCCCCACGTTCAAAGTGGAAAGGACACTATGGCGCCCGATTTGTTAAAAAAAAAGGATGATGAGCTTGAGAGGGCAGTTTGGACCAGCAGCTTAATTAGTGTGTCTGCATTGCACTATGTCCATGGCGAACTACAGTAGCGGGTAACATTCTCATTTTCAGAAGACAAAAGCAGGATTTAGGTGTGATTATACTGAATGATTTTAAGATAGTCAAATGTTAATAAAAGGTGGAAAAGGTCAGAAAATGCTGGGGTTATAGATAGCAGAATTATTTATCTACAATGGGGGGTTGTCTGTGGCCAGCAAAGAAATGGAGGTACTCTAAATAGTAATACTCCCAACAGCTCCACTCCTACATGTGCTCTCCTCTGATTCAGGTCTTTATTCACCGATATGCACTGTTGGAGCTTTTCTGAGCAAGCATGGAAATCCTGCTGGTACTTGTGTCCTTATCCATCTGTCTGCAAGGGAAGGTGGAAGAGTAAGTGTGGGTGCATTTCCAGGCTGTCTACAGTAAACTTCTGGTACAGGTGATCAACTCCATTAAGAAACAGGGAAAATGCAGGTACTAAACTTTTTGTATTTGTTCTTTCAGGCTCTGGAAAATGAAGTAAAAGAGTTCCTGACCCAGCTTTCTGGCAAAACTGTAATCACACAAGTTAATGAGATTTCCAGGAAACTTCGCATCAAGGGATACTTTGACAAGGAGTTGAAAGAATGGCTTATGGACAAGGGGTTTTGAGCAGTTTTATTCAAAGAGCAACAAAATTAGCTACACAGGCTAACATCTTTTCTCAGATGAAGTGTCTTCTTCCACCTAGTGTAATTTGTCTTTTTTTTAATGTCTCAATCTTAAGTTTTGATAGAGGTTTGGAATATGTTTTGCTTATATGCTTCAACCAAAAACAAGAAGGAAACGGTGGAGCTGATGTTCTTAATGCAGGCATTTATTTGGTCAACACAAAGATGCAGATATACTATCAATCAGCAGAAATCCACAGACCCAACATGGGCCATCTTTCTCAGGGGTCCTAAGGTATGAAGGTTAGGATAAAAAGACAAATGTGGAAACTAGCCAAATTTATAGAAAACACTGTTTAGAAAAACACCATGAACTATGAAAAAACCACGCTGAGTATGGGCATTATTTTCATACTTCACGGCGTTTTCCAAACAGACTTTCCCATAAATTTGGCTAGTTTCCATATTTGTCTTTTTATCCTAACCCTCATACCTTAGGACCCCTGAGGAAGATGGCCCATGTTGGGTCTATACTTTCAAAGTCAATGTGAATTTCTGCTGATTGATAGTATATCTACATCTTTGTGCTGACCAAATCCCTGCATCCTTAACATCAGTTCCACAGTTTCCTTCTCATTTTTGGTTGTACCATATTGCTGCGGACCAGTTGGGTTTCCTTTGTTTGCTTGCTTATATGCTTTAACTGAAAACCAGCACTGACAACCTGAGTAAGCTTAAGATAATCTAGGAAACAGAGCAAGCTGGATGGTGAATTTTATAACTATAATAAAACTAAGGTTTAGAATTAGTTTCAGGATGATGCCTCAGCTTGTTTTGTAAATGGAGCTGCAGCCATCCAAGGGCAAGATTAAGTTCTTACCTTGGTAATCTTTCTTGTAGATGTGTCTAGTGGTCCTGAAATGATAGGGTTCTGTATCTAAGCTTGCTTGCAGAAAACTGTCAAGCATGTTTTCAGTTCTACCTCCTTCCTGCCCCCTCAGTTCATACAAAAGTAATCATGTAGCATTGTAATAAAAGACTGGAAAGAGGGAGATAGGAAAAATTCCACAACACCATAATTTTGTTCTGCTCTGTAATAACCAGCTTGTCACTGCTGGATCAGATGAGGTTTGTGGCTCTCCTTTCTGTAGCACTGGCTCTTCCCGCTTAATATGTTGCACTGCTCCTGCTTGCTCTGGGTGTGGTGAGGCCAGAGGTGGGATCCTGCAAGAGACATTGATATTTTTGCTGCTTTCCAACTGCTGTGAGAAGATGAACCATCTCTCTTTGTAATGACTCCCTATTTGGAAAAGGCCATTGAATCCTGGCTTGTTTGTGGACATGTTTATTTTATGTTAATTTATTTGAATTTTTCTTTCTGGGTTTTTGTTTTTATAGGGTGCCTTAGTATTATTTTGTATGCATTATTTAGTAGTCTTTTGTTTTCTTTATTAGTAATCTTTTTAATTAGTGAATTTATTTGGGCTTCTTTTTATTTCCTTAGTCTATAAGCAATTGTTTATTCAGGTACTTTAGTCAGACTGTTAGCCTATTGTACAGTTAGGGATATTTTCCAAGCACCTCTTATTAGATATTTCATTGTTTGTGAACTTCAAAGAGGTAATGGCGATATACAAATAAAAATTATATTGTATTAAAACATCCAATTTGTGGAACCATTACTTAACCATGTATAGAGTTCATAACTACTCGCATGTCCTGCTATCAAGCAGAGATTTAAACCAGACTGTATAGTCTTAAAGATTTTTCTATGATTATTATTTTTTTTTTTAATCCTCTCTGCTCTTCTGAGACACACGGAATTCTTCAAATCTAGACTGATTTTAAGGCAGGCAAAGCCCATTCAAAGGGTGGAGCTTAAGGACCACTAGACTAGAGAGCTGCACGGGAACGGGGACGACGGGAATCCCGCGGGACCCGTGGGCATCCCGCGGGTTCCCCCTTTGGGTCATGGGGATCCCGTGGGGACGCCCCCTAGGGTCGCGGGGATCCCGTGGGGACGCCTCCGAGGGTCGCGGGGTTCCTGCGGGGCTGGATGTACTCAGTCGCGCGGCTCTTCTCTCTACCTTCTCTGCTTGCAGCACAGAGCCGAACGGAAGTCTTCCCGACGTCAGCGCTGAAGTCGGAGGGCTTAAAGCTTAAAGCCCTCCCTCCCTCCGACGTCAGCGCTGACGTCGGGAAGACTTCCGTTCGGCTCTGTGCTGCAAGCAGAGAAGGTAGAGAGAAGAGCCGCGCGACTGAGTCGGGAAGACTTCCGTTTGGCTCTGTGCTGCAGGCAGTGCAGGTAAGGAGGAGAGTAGCCTCGCGGTTCGAGTGGCTACCAAGGGACGGGGCGGTCCGCCCCGCCACACCCCGCCCCGGTTGCAGCACAGCCGGCCAGGTCCCCTTACTTTTGTGGCACTTCCCCGACCGACCGACAACAGCCCCGGTCCGACAATCCTCCCTGCCCTGTAGCCGCGAATCTAAATTATCTTCTTACAGCAGCTGTAATAAGGTAATTTAGATTCGCAGTTAAGGGCAGGGTGGTTTGTCGGACCGGGGCTGTTGTCGGTCGGTCGGGGAAGTGCCACAAAAGTAAGGGGACCTGGCCGGCTGTGCTGCACCCGGGGCGGTAGAGAAGGAGGGGGGGAGAAGGACGCTGAAAGCACTTGAAGACAGAGGAGGGAGAAGGACGCTGAAAGCACATGGGGGAATACAAAGGGGTGGAGAAGGACGCTGAAAGGCCATGGGAAGGGCGGGGGGGGGGGGAAAGGACTCTGAAAGCACTTGTGGAAGACAGAGGGGGGAGAAGGATGCTGAAAGCACATGGGGAAGACAAAGGGGTGGAGAAGGACGCTGAAAGGACATGGGGAAGACGGGGGGGGGTGGAGAAGGACGCTGAAAGGCCATGGGGAAGACAGAGAGGGAGAAGGACGCTGAAAGGACATGGGGAAGCAGAGGGGGGAGAAGGACACTGAAAGTACATGTGGAAGACAGAGGGGGGAGAAGGACGCTGACAGGACATGGGGAAGATGGGGGGAGAAGGACGCTGAAAGGAAATGGGGAAGAGAGAGTAGGGAGAAGACGCTGGCAGGGAAGAAGACAGATGCCAGACTATGGGGGGAGTGGAGAGAAGAAGATGGGTGCCAGACCAATTTGGAAGGGGGAAGAAAGGGAGAGGCACAGTAACAGAGCAAATGGAAGATGCAGAAGGAAGAGAGACAGTGGATGGAAGGAATTGAATGAGAACATGAGGAAAGCAGAAACCAGGCAACAAAGGTAGGAAAATAATTATATTTCTTTTTTTTTATTTTGCTTCAGGATAAAGTAGTATATTAGTTGTGTTGATAAAAATTTATAAACATTAGAGGCTCTGGTAGAAACCCATTTGCAAAGTATGTATTCTTCCCAATTAATATTTTCAAATTAATAAAGTCTTTTTGCTTATTTGTAAATGGTTTCTACCAGAGCCTTTAATTCAGTAGCATAATTAAATGAAATAACTATTTCTGAAGTTTATATGGACGGGCGGGGACGGAGGGGATTCCTCGCGGGGACGGGTGGGGACGGAGGGGATTCCTCGCGGGGACGGGTGGGGACGGAGGGGATTCCTCGCGGGGACGGGTGGGGACGGAGGGATTCCTCACGGGGACGGGTGGGGACGGGTGGGATTCCTCACGGGGACGGGTGGGGACGGGTGGGACTTTGGCAGGGACGGGTGGGGACGGGTGGGATTTCTGTCCCCGCGCAACTCTCTACACTAGACACATCTACAAGAAAGATTACCAAGGTAAGAACCTAATCTGTCTTTCTAATGCATTGTGTCTAGTGGTCCTAAAATGACAGGGACATACCAAAGCAGTCTCAAGACTCTAGGGCGGGCTTGCTGCCCCTGCCTTTAAGATGGAGACCCCAAAAGTAGTCTCTTTCCTGGTTGCTATATTCACTTTATAGAACATAGTGAACGTACAGAGAGTAGACCAGGTAGTTGTTCTACATATTAGAGAATGACACGGTGACAGAATTCATCACCGTTCCCGTCCCCACGGATAACTGCGGGAAACCATCTTCATGTCATTCTTTAAGGACAGAGGGAAGAATCAGAATTTCAGAATTTTGAGTTCACATCAGCTGACATCTACAGCGAACTGTCAAGACTCAAGGTGTGCAAAGCCATGGGTCCAGACGAATTGCACCCGAGAGTGCTCAGAGAGCTGTGCAATGTCCTGGCGGAACCATTAGCCATGCTCTTCAATCTTTCCCTAAATACGGGGAGAGTCCCCCTGGAATGGAAAAAAGCTAACGTCGTTCCTCTGCACAGAAAGGGTTGCAGAACAGAGGCTGCGAACTACAGACCAGTGAGTCTCACATCGATAGTGTGTAAAATCATGGAAACACTAATTAAACGTAAATTAGACACGATCTTGGATGAAGGGAATCTAAGGGATCCTAATCAGCATGGATTCACTGAGGGTAGGTCATGCCAATCCAATCTCATCAGCTTCTTTGATTGGGTAACAGGGAAGCTAGACTCGGGAGAGTCTCTGGACATAGTGTACTTGGATTTCAGCAAGGCTTTTGACAGCATCCCACACCGCAGGCTTCTAAACAAGATGAAATTGATGGGGTTGGGCGAAACAATAACTGGGTCAATGATTGGCTTAGTGATAGACATCAGAGGGTGGTGGTCAACGGCACCCTCTCTGAAACATCGAAAGTGACCAGCGGGGTGCCGCAGGGTTCAGTCCTGGGTCCACTCCTTTTTAACATATTCATAAGGGACTTGACACGAGAGCTGCAGGGTAAGGTAACATTATTCGCCGATGACGCCAAACTATGCAACATAGTAAGTGAAGGCTGTTTGCAGGATAATATGACACAGGACCTTCTTGCGTTGGAAAACTGGTCCTCAACATGGCAGCTGGGATTCAATGCTAAGAAATGTAAGGTCATGCACCTCGGTAGCGGAAATCCATGCAGAACTTACACCTTAAATGGAGAAACATTGGCTAAGACCTCAGCAGAACGAGATTTGGGAGCAATCATCAGTGCAGACATGAAGGCTGCCAAACAAGTAGAAAAGGCCTCATCCAAGGCAAGACAAATGATGGGATATATCAATAGAAGTTTCGTCAGCCGGAAACCAGAAGTCATAATGCCACTGTACAGGACCATGGTGAGACCTCATCTGGAGTACTGTGTGCAATTCTGGAGGCCACATTACCGTAAAGACGTGCTTAGAGTCGAGTCGGTTCAGCGGATGGCCACTAGGATGATCTCGGGGCTCAAGGGTCTCTCGTACGAAGAGAGACTGAACAGATTGCAGTTCTACACTCTAGAACGCAGGGAGAGGGGGGGGACATGATTGAGACATTTAAATACATCACAGGACGTGTCGAGGTGGAAGATGACATCCTTTTTCTCAAAGGACCCTCGGCCACAAGAGGGCATCCGCTTAAACTTAGAGGGGGGAAATTTAGTAGTGACACCAGGAAGTATTTCTTCACGGAAAGAGTGGTGGATCACTGGAACAAGCTTCCGGTGCAGGTGGTCGAGGCCACCAGCGTGCTTGACTTCAAGAATAAATGGGACATCTACGTGGGATCCCTACGAAGTCGAGTTAAGGAACTGGGTCATTAGCATTCAGACTTATTGGGGTGGGTCAGTAGAGTGGGCAGACTTGATGGGCTATAGCCCTTTTCTGCCTTCATCTTTCTATGTTTCTAACCAATGACCCTCAAGCTGGTGTGGAAGGACTGAGGTTGAAATAGACACTAGTAAATGGCATGGGATTATTTCCCGCGGTTATCCGCGGGGACGGGGACGGTGATGAATTTTGCCACAGTGTCATTCTCTACTACATATCTCCGCCCACGAGACAACTCCTGTAATAGAGTACGTTCTCAATGCAATCAGTGACTGTTTACCATAGCCCACATATGCAGAGGAAATGGCCATTTTAATCCATCAGGAAATCGAGGCTTTAGACACTGGCCTCCTTTTCTTGGCATGACTACTCGGAACAAAAAGGTGAGCCAATAAGCGAAACTCATTGGTAACTTTTGAGGTACCAGAGAAGCACATGCTTAACATCCAGCAAATGTAAAGCTTTATCCTTTTTCTTAGTCCCTGTGAGGCAAAAGGTGGGCAACCAGACTTCCTGATTAACGTGGAAGGCCAATACTACTTTTGGTAAGAAGGATCAAAAGCAAAGTTGCTTACCTATAACAGGTGTTCTCCGTAGACAGCAGGGGAATGCAGCCACACTTGTTGGTGAAGTTCCTGGACTGAGCCTGCCTGGCGGAACTCTCCCAGTTACAGTAGTTTTAGTGGGTTTTTTTTCTACTGGGTATATGCAGCCATCTTGCCTCTGGAGCTCCATCCCCGTAGTCTGTCAGCATGTCTCTAGCTCATTAAGTAAGCTGATTAGAAGAGATAGAGAGCAGACAAGTGTGTCTGCATGCCCTTGCTGTTCACGGAGAACACCTTGTTTCAGATAAGCAACTTCGCTTTCTCTGAAGACAAGCAGGGTAATGCAGCCCCACTTGTTGGTGAATCACTAGCTTGAATAAGAATATCAGAGGAGACAAATCAATTCTTTTTTTTTTTTTTAATGGAAACAAATTGCAAATAACAGATTGTCCAAGTTGCTGCTTTGCAGATACTGCTCTCAAATTTGCAACTATTGAAGCCGTCGCTTGTACTTGATGATGGAAGCTTTCTGATAAGACAGATGCAATTAGCAATCCAGGAAGATTCAGTTCGTTTAGAAATCGTATGTTTTTGAGAAGCTGTGTTGAAGGAAACAAATAGTTGATTGGTGGCATGGATAAAAGCAGTCCTGTCTAGGTAGTAAAGTACCACTCTTTTGTCATCCAATGAGTGAAGAGTTTGCTCTGATGAAGAACCATATGGAGGAGGAAGAATAATGACAAAGAATGGACTGATAGATGTGAAAGTCCGTAACTACTTTTGGAAGAAATTTTGGATGAGTACGAATAAGTACTTTAGCGGGAAAAAATTGAAGATATGGGCAGTGGCGTACCTAGGGGGGGGGGGGGCGAGCCGCCCCGGGTACCAGCCCTGAGGGGGTGTTCCCGGCCTTGCCGCTCAGTCCCCCCCCACGCCCGAAGGACCGCTCGCCCCACTGACCTTCCAGCACACCTATGAAGCAGCCCGCAGCAGGATCGCGACGTAAGCAATCCCTCAGCTGCTTGGGCGCTGCTTCCTGCGCCGCGGTCCAGTCCCTCCTCTGACGTCAGAGGAGGGGGCGGGACCGCGACGCAGGAAGCAGCTCCTAAGTAGCGCAAATATAGCTGACGTCGCGATCCTGCTGCGGCTGCTTCATAGGTAGTGCGGGGAGGCCAGGGGGGCGAATGGTCCTTCGGGGTGGGTCGGGGATCTGACCCAGTTCTAATACCTCTCCGTCTCCGTGCCGACCGACCCCCTCAAGGACCGACCCTTGGAAACATGTTTTCAGGCTTGGAATCCAGTTAAAAGGCAATAGACGCTCTGTCTATACCTGGGACCAAACTGAAAGAAATTTGTCCAGCCCTGGCAAGTTCAAACCCAACTCAAACCAAATTCTGCACTCCTGGGGAAGGGGGAGGTTTTGCTTCTGAGAAAGTGCTCCTTAGTACATCAGAATCTCTGTCTGCTTCTTGGCACCAGCACTGGAGAAATAATGAGACGCCCTACTTTCTTTCTGCATGTGAAGCCATCTGGAGGGGGGGGGGTGTGTTTGTGAGTACCAGAAGGCACTGCGAGGAAGGAACGGGGTATATTAGTAGATCTGTGTGTGATGGAGGGCACTAGGGCCAGCAGGAGTGAGGTACATAGTTAGAGCTGTAGAGGGGGGGGGGGGAGAAGGAGGGTGTCCCTATTGCAAGGGAGGAGTGAGGTTTTCCCTCGCCTTTTCTTCAGTCCTAAAGTTCACATTTTCTGGCTTTGGCTGCCTTCAGCAGTCATGCGACCGGGTAACAAAGCCCCCCTGACCCTGCACGCTGTCTGATTCGGCTGCTGTTGAACAGTTTGCGTGCCGGAACCCTTCTCAGGCTGAGTGGAATTTGGGTTATGAGCTGCAGGGAGTGGTTGTGAATTTCTCCGTGAGAACCTTGTGCATCCTCCTCCAGCTTGAGTCCGCACTAGACGTCCCCACGTAGACGTCCGCAATAGACGTCCCCACTAGACGTCCGCAATAGACGTCCCCACTAGACGCCCGCACTAGACGTCCGCAATAGACGTCCGCACTAGACGTCCCCACTAGACGCCCGCACTAGACGTCCCCACTAGACGTCCGCAATAGACGTCCCCACTAGACGCCCGCAATAGACGTCCCCACTAGACGTCCGCAATAGACGTCCGCAATAGACGTCCCCACTAGACGTCCGCAATAGACGTCCCCACTAGACGTCCGCAATAGACGTCCGCAATAGACGTCCGCACTAGACGTCCCCACTAGACGCCCGCACTAGACGTCCCCACTAGACGTCCGCAATAGACGTCCCCACTAGACGCCCGCAATAGACGTCCCCACTAGACGTCCGCAATAGACGTCCGCAATAGACGTCCCCACTAGACGTCCGCAATAGACGTCCGCAATAGACGTCCGCACTAGACGTCCCCACGTAGACGTCCGCACTAGACGCCCGCACTAGACGTCTAGTGCGGACGTCTACGTGGGGACGTCTAGTGCGGACGTCTACGTGGGGACGTCTACGTGGGGACGTCTAGTGCGGACGTCTAGTGCGGACGTCTACGTGGGGACGTCTAGTGCGGGCGTCTACGTGCGGACGTCTACGCGTGCGCGTCCTCGTGCGCGCGTCTTACATTCAGCACCAAGTGGCAGAAACCTAAACCCCAAACTCAGATAAATGCATTCCCAGGCCTTGTTCTCCCCTCCTCCAGGTCAGATTGCTGTTGAAAGCTGAGGCAACAGGAAATACGTCAGCCTCGGGGAGGATCGGAACTCAAGCTGGAGGAGGATGCACAAGGTTCTCACGGAGAAATTCACAACCACTCCCTGCAGCTCATAACCCAAATTCCACTCAGCCTGAGAAGGGTTCCGGCACGCAAACTGTTCAACAGCAGCCGAATCAGACAGCGTGCAGGGTCAGGGGGCTTTGTTACCCGGTCGCATGACTGCTGAAGGCAGCCAAAGCCAGAAAATGTGAACTTTAGGACTGAAGAAAAGGCGAGGGAAAACCTCACTCCTCCCTTGCAATAGGGACACCCTCCTTCTCCCCCCCCCCTCTACAGCTCTAACTATGTACCTCACTCCTGCTGGCCCTAGTGCCCTCCATCACACACAGATCTACTAATATACCCCGTTCCTTCCTCGCAGTGCCTTCTGGTACTCACAAACACACACCCCCCCCCTCCAGATGGCTTCACATGCAGAAAGAAAGTAGGGCGTCTCATTATTTCTCCAGTGCTGGTGCCAAGAAGCAGACAGAGATTCTGATGTACTAAGGAGCACTTTCTCAGAAGCAAAACCTCCCCCTTCCCCAGGAGTGCAGAATTTGGTTTGAGTTGGGTTTGAACTTGCCAGGGCTGGACAAATTTCTTTCAGTTTGGTCCCAGGTATAGACAGAGCGTCTATTGCCTTTTAACTGGATTCCAAGCCTGAAAACATGTTTCCAAGGGTCGGTCCTTGAGGGGGTCGGTCGGCACGGAGACGGAGAGGTATTAGAACTGGGTCAGATCCCTGAAGAAGCTCATTCTCCTTCTATCAGTTTGGTTCGGTGCAGTGGCGTACCTAGGGGGGGGCGGGCCGCTCCGGGTACCAGCCCTGAGGGGGTGTTCCCGGCCTTGCCGCTCAGTTCCCCCCCCACGCCCGAAGGACCGCTCGCCCCACTGACCTTCCAGCACACCTATGAAGCAGCCCGCAGCAGGATCGCGACGTCAGCAATCCCTCAGCTGCTTGGGCGCTGCTTCCTGCGCCGCGGTCCCGTCCCTCCTCTGACGTCAGAGGAGGGGGCGGGACCGCGACGCAGGAAGCAGCTCCTAAGTAGCGCAAATATAGCTGACGTCGCGATCCTGCTGCGGCTGCTTCATAGGTAGTGCGGGGAGGCCAGGGGGGCGAATGGTCCTTCGGGGTGGGTCGGGGCATCAGGCCTTCAGGGTGGGGCGGGCGGGCAGGCAGACTTTCAAGGGGGAGGGGGGGTGACAGGCAGGCAGGCAGGCCTTCAAGGGGGGGTGCAGGTCTTCGGGGGGGGGGGGGTGCAGACCTTCAAGGGGGTGCAGGCCTTCAAGGGGGGGACAGGCAGGCAGGCCTTCAAGGGGGGGACAGGCCTACAAGGGGGGGGGGACAGGCCTACAAGGGGGTGCAGGCCTACAAGGGGGGGGACAGGCCTTCAAGGGGGGACAGGCCTTCAGGGGGGGTGCATGCCTTCAGGGGGGGTGCCGACCTTCAAGGGGGTGCAGGCCTTCAAGGGGGTGCAGGCCTTTGGGGGGGTGCCAACCTTCAAGGGGGGGTGCAGGCCTTCAAGGGGGGGGACAGGCCTTCAAGGGGGGACAAGCAGGCAGGCCTTCAAGGGGGGGACAGGCCTACAAGGGGGTGCAGGCCTTTGGGGGGGTGCCAACCTTCAAGGGGGGGACAGGCCTTCAAGGGGGGACAAGCAGGCAGGCCTTCAAGGGGGGGTCAGGCCTTCAAGGGGGGGACAGGCCTACAAGGGGGTGGGACAGGCAGACCTTTAAGGGGGGACAGGCCTACAAGGGGGTGGGACAGGCAGACCTTTAAGGGGGGATAGGCCTTCAAGGGGGGGGACAGGCCTTCGGGGGTGCAGGCCTTCGGGGTGGGTGCAGGCCTTCGGGGTGGGTGCAGGCATTCGGGGTGGGTGCAGGCCTTCGGGATGGGTGCAGGCCTTCAGGGAGGGACAGACCTTCGGGTGGGGGGTACAATCCTTCGGGGAGGGTGCAGGCCTTCAGGGGTGGGGTTTAGGCCTTCAGAGGGGGACAGACCTTCGGGTGGGAGGTAAAGTCCTTCGGGGGGTGCAGGTCTTCAGGGGTGGGGTGTAGCCCTTCGGAGGGGGGACAGACCTTCGGGGGAGGGGGGTCCTGGTGTAAAAGTACACAGAGGGAGAGAGGGAAGGGGGGGTTCAAAGATACGTGCATATGCCAGACTTTGGGGGTTAGAAATAATGGGTCTAAAAACAGAGGAGTGGGAGAGAGATGGTGCATAATGGGATTTAGGGAGGGAAGGAACAGAAAGGGAGAGAACTTGGAAACAGGGGATGGTGTGGAGGGGGGAGAGAGATACTGGATAGGAGGATAGTTGGGAACAGAAAGGGAGAGATGGTGGATCCTGGGGTGGTGGGGAGTTGAGAAAAGGTGAATCTGTGGATGGAGACAAAAAAAAGGAAAGATGCCAGATCTCCGGGAGAGGGAAGGGAAACGGAAGGGGAGAACAGAGATGGCAGACGGATGGTTAGCACGGAGAAAGGAGACCCTGGCAAGCAAGACAACAAGAGCCTGGGACCAACAAGATTTGAATATTGATCAGAGAACAAAAGGTAGAAAAAATAATTTTATTTTCTGTTTTGTGATTACAATATGTTAGATTTGAAAAGTGTACATGAGACAGCTTGAAATGGGAACTTTTCTATTTTTGTGAATGGCAAGGCTGAGTTCAGTTAAAATATATGCTTTATAAGAAAATATAATAATGTGTTTTATAAAGTTTATAAGCATTGCTGGCATACTCGGTGAGGTGTTCCTAGTGTTGGTGGTGGTGGTAGCATGTCAGTGTGTTGAGAGGAAGAGGTAGTCTGGGAAATTCTGCTGAGCAAACTCTGGGCCCATTTCCACCCCCAGTTAGTCCACTCCACTCAACTGGTTCACACACTGAGTGGGTCTTTGGGTGTTATTTCTGGGTAGTTGTTTTAGAATCTCTTCCAGTGGTTTGTCAGTATCTCCTTCTGGTCCAAGGAAGGAAACTTTGTCAACCTTAGCATTGACCTTCAGAATATGTTTGTAACAGCGCTGCTTGTGTGGCATTAGGCTATGTAGTGATCGAAAGAAAAAAACAGACCTTTGCACATTTTTGCACTATATGGTGGGTGTATGAGGAGATTCATTTCCTGCACAGTTAAGTCCATGTGAAGTTACCTTGTGCTGTATTTGACATCTAGCAAGGTCTCTGTTTGGAAGGAAAGATCTAAGCTTAAAAATGAAGTGGCCAGAAGTTATGTTAAAAGTAGATAGCGTAGCTGGTTTTAAGAAAGGTTTGGACAAATTCCTGGAGGAAAAGTCCATTGTCTGTTATTAAGACATGGGGGAAGCGTCTGCTTGCCCTGGATTGGTGCACTCAGTTGTTCCCACTTGGAGAACCTATTGACTTTTACTGCTTTTCTGTGTGGCTTTAACATTTTTGCTATTCAGTATACCTAAACTATTATTCAGTAGAAAAAATTTGTTTGTTCAATCAAATCCTGTGTGGACATTGGACTTCTATGAGTGAATGTTCTGCTTGATTGAACAAACTAAATTTTTTCTACTGAATAATAGTCTAGGTACAATGAAAGTAAATAGCAAAAATGTTTGAGTAGATAATTAAGGAAATCTTTTTCATATTGCTTGCTTATGGACTGGGAAAAAAGACTGTTCAAGCAAATGTCTCCAGAACTGCTTTAATGGAAAAATGTGATTTTTTTTTTTTTAAAGTACTTTGTGAAATTTATTGTTGTTGTGAAATTTATTGTTATACTTTGTTTAAACTTAAAAAGCGGTGTCATTAACAGTGAATCTAATCGAAAAATCGATTCAACAGGGTGAATCGGATCGAATGAAATATTTTTCTCTGAATCGGGCAGCACTATTGGCTACCATGAGAATGGGCTACTGGGCATGATGGACCATTGGTGTGACCCAGTTAGGCTATTCTTATGTTATGTTCTCATCTGTAGGGGCCTTTGTTTTCACTTCTTATTTTAATGTATTTTTTTCCTGGGAACTTATCAGTGTTTTTTTATAATGGGAACAAAAATGGAAGAGAATTAATGTGTGTGGAATGGGGGGGGGTAACTAATTTCTTCAGCTAAATAATTCAATCCACTTCAAACAGACATAGGAGAACTCACGCACCATTCACACACCCTCCAACCAAAAACGTCAAAAGAAAAAAACTGTTCGACAACCTCCTAGCCATTCGAGCTGCAACACTTGACCCCCAACTCTACAACCTATTGACCTCGACCACAAACTACAAAACCTTAAAAAAAGAAATAAAAACCCTTCTATTAAAAAAACACATAAAACCAAACTAACATAATCAGAACTGTCCCAAGCATCACCTGCAACTACTCCATATGTACTTCTGATGTCATGACAATTCAGACATAATTTATGTTATGTTATGTTTGGAATAATGGTTACATAAATGAGGTTCAATAAAAGAAAATTTTCTGTGGGAGCATTTGTTGGAACTTCTGTTATCCTGATTTCTTCTATCTGTGGTCTTTCTTTAGCTAACCTACTTATCTGGGGCTTTCCACTTCTGCAGCTGCCCTTTTCACGGTCCACTTTGCGCTTGCACTCTCTGGGGAGGGGGGGTTGGGTCTGGGCTTGGTGGGGTAGGTGTGTCTGGTAGTTTTGTCTGGGTGGTGGCTGGGTGTTTCTTGGGTGCTTGTTGTGCGGATTGGTGTGTCTGGTGAGCGGTCTGGGTGTTGTTGCTTGTGGGGGTTTTTTTCATTATAAAATATGGCTGAGGGTCTAGTCCGGCTTATTATTCTTGTGGGTTCTGGGGTGGGATTTGTTTGCTTGCCCCAAGTTTTGGCCTTTTGTTGTGTATTGCTATGCCTCTCATTGGCAATTTTCTCTTGGGAGAGGCTTGTTCATGCTTGTTGTTGCTGTTACTCTCATTCTGTGTTCTTTTTGATAATGTATAAGTTTCTGTACAGACCATGGTTGCTTGTCTGGACCTTTTGCCATTCTCAATAAAAATACTTTGAAAAAAAAAAAAGAAAATTTTCACTGCCTGTTTCTATTCTGACCATTTATTCCATTTCATGGTTATTGCAAAAAAAAAAAAAAAAAAAATTTTACATGAGGGGGGGGGGGGGGGTGTCAAAAAATGATGGGCCCCGGGTGCCACATACCCTAGGTACGCCACTGGATATGGGTCATAGATGACCAGTGCTTGCCATTCGCTAATTCTTCTGGCTGAAGTAAGGACCACTAAAAAAAGCTGTTTTTCCATGTTAAGAACTGTAATGGAGCAGATCCCAAGAGTTAAAATGGATCCTTCATCAAATGATCCAAGATAATGTTGAGATTCCAGGCTGAAGGTGGAGTACTTAGTGGAGGTCAGAGATTAAGACCGCGCCAAAAATTGAGAAACCAGAGGATTTTGTGAAAGTGGTTTTCTATCCAAAAAAAAAGTGGTAGGCCCGATATAGCTGAAAGGTGAAGGTGTACAGAATTGGTCTTAAGACCTGAATTTGATAAGGGTAGTAAGTTAAGATGTGATCCACAGGGCAGTGGACTGGGTCTTGATCTTGTGAGCCTGCCCAGATGGAAAAAATTCAACTAAGATTTCCTGATAGATGGCTTTCTGGCTATGGCTTTCTGGCTGCAAGAACTATGGTTTTGACTGCTGTTGAGACTGGAACATCAGTGAGGATTGACCGTTCAATTTCTAAGTTGTGAGATGATGGAAGCTGCGAAGATTGGTATGTAGTAGGTGAGTATTCCACTGAAAAAGAAAAGATGAATAATCCCCCAACAGGATTGGACTGGCATCCAGAAGATTCAGAAGGATGGGATACCAGATCTGTCTGGACCAATGAGGCGCTAAAAGAATCAATTGAGCTTTGGAGATAGCGAGATAGGTGGAAAAGCATAGAAAGATTGGAGGTCCATGGAATTGAGAAAGTGTCCCTGGTGACTGCATGAGAAGCAGGTCGTAGGGAGCAATAATGAGCACACTGAACATTGTTTGTGGAAGCAAATAGATCTATCAATAAAGTGCCCCATTGGTGAAAAATGGATTGCAGTACTTCTGTGTTTAAGATCCACTCGTAAGGATTGAGCTTTCAGCTGAGGGAATCTGCAATGACATTCATTTTCCCTGGAAATGTATACTGCATGTATATCTGTGGAAGGGGAGGAGCAAAAGTCCATAGATGATGGGCTTCTTTCCAAAGGGGTAAGGACCCTGAACCCCCCTTGTTTGTTCAGACAGAATATCGCTACTTGGCTGTCTGAATCAGAAGCAGTGTGTTGCACAAATACTGGCTGAACGCTCTGAACGCATAATAAAATTGTACGAAGTTCCAGTAGATTGATGTGAAAATGGAGTTCTCTTGTTGACCAAAGACTCCGAGTCTGAAGGTGATTGAGATGTGCACTCCAGCCCTTTGTTGGAGGCAATGTGGTAATGGTGAGAAAAGGAGGTGGAGGCTTGACCGGCATCCTTGTTTGAGGGCCAGAGAGTGAATACACCAAGATAGGAAAACTTTGTCTAGTCTGAAAAAGGAATGAAAGTAGCCAGGGACTGAAAATGCTGATTTCAATTTAGCTTGACATGCCATGGCAGAGGACGCATGTGTAGTCACTCCCTCTATATTTACGACTTGAACAGGATTTGAAAAAATTTAAAAATAGCTTAAAGTGTCTTCTTTTTAAAGAAGCCTTTAACTAAAAGTTTATTTTCCGGTTGATTCCGAATTTCATCATCTTTTATTAAATTCAGATTATCTACCCCTTCTCTTTAGATTTTCCTATTCTCAAATTCTTTTCCTCACACCTTCCTTATGTTCTAACCTAATCTGATTAATACTTTTTTTTTTTTTATTGTATTTTTTCTTTTTTTCCTCCTTTCCTATTGTTTCATGTGGTTTGTTACCCCGGTTTGTTTTTTAATTTTAAAGTAATTATTTTTATTTACGATGTATTTGTGATTTAAGAAATCCAATTTTATTTCTTTGTAAAACGCTTTGTATCCTGAAAAGCGTTCAATCAAATAATAAAATAAACTTGAAACTTGATGTGGCATTAGAGAAAGGGATGCAGCCATGTAACCTAAGAAGGCGCAACACTCCATGTGCCAGAAGAGCGGAAGAATGTTGCATCCACGTACAGTAATAATTGCCTGATGACGTTCTTCTGGTAGATAAACCCTTGTAATGACAGTGTTAAGCTGTGCACCTATACCTGTATACGTGAGGTAACGCACAGGCTGCAGATTGGATTTGTCAGAATTAATTAGAAAGCCCAGTGCTTGGAAGGAGTGCACTGTGGCTTGAATGGTAAGCAACAGCTGCTCCTTGGAGTGAGCTACCAGGAGCCAGTCGACCAAGTAAGGAAAATACCATGTGATGTGTTTCTCTGAGGTCGGCTGCTACCACTGTCAAACACTTTGTGAACACATGTGGGGCTGATGGTAGGCCGAAAGGCAGAGCTTTGTATTGGTAATCTTTGTGAGACATATGAATCTGAGGAATTTCCAGTGGGCAGGACTAACTGGGATGTGAATATACGCATCTTTAAGATCCAAGGCGGCTAACCAATTGTGGTTAAGAAGAGGAAGGATTACTGGGAAGAGAAATCATTTGTAATGTTTCTGGTGTAAGAAGTTTATTTTCAGAGCACCAGCTGAGCAAGCGAGGAGCAGGCGAAGGGGAAGCGAGGAGACTTACAGGAGAGAGGCAGAAGGCAGGAGCTGGAGCTAGGGGCAGCGGCGAGAGTTAGCTCCACCCACCCCCACCGCATCAGCGAGGTCAGAGCCCGAACTACCCCTTAAAAGGGGCAGAGCCAACTGTGCGAGGCACACACTGTTTCAGAGCACCGGCTGAGCAAGCAGGGAGCGAGGAGCAGGCAAAGGGGAAGCAAGGAGACTTATAGGAGAGAGGCAGAAGGCAGGAGCCAGAGCTAGGGGCAGCGGTGAGTTAGCTCCGCCCACCCCTACCGCATCAGCGAGGTCAAAGCCCGAACTCCCCCTTAAAAGGGGCGGAGCCAATGGCACACGCTGTTTCAGAGCACCAGCTGAGCAAGCAGGGAGCGAGGAGCAGGCGAAGGGGAAGCGAGGAGACTTACAGGAAAGAGACAGAAGGCAGGAGCCAGAGCTAGGGGCAGCGGTGAGAGTTAGCTCCGCCCACCCCCACCGCATTAGCGAGGTCAGAGCCCGAACTCCCCCTTAAAATGGGCAGAGCAAACGGCACGCAGCCGTTCGGCGCGCAGCGAAGGCGAGCGGCAAAGGCTCTCGCCTTAGCGAGAGCGCCTTTGCGAAGGGCCGAGCAAAGACAGCCAAGGACTCCAGAACACCAGAAAACAGCAGGAAGGTAAGGAAGAAGCGAGCACACACGTAAGGAGAGCATACACATAAGAGCACACACAAAATAAGACACAAGACAAGAAAGGATAAAGAAGCAGCAGCAGGCTCCAGGGTCAAGAAAAAGTCCCAAGAGAGGACAACTAACCCACAAAGCAAAAAGCGGCAGAAGTAGGCAGGGAAGAGCCAAGCACAGGAGAGAGCACACGCACGCCCGCAAAAGACAGGGGAGAGAGCATCTAGTGGACTGTGAAGAAAGAGAAATGGAAGCAGCGAGAACCCGGAGGAGCTTCCCAGTATACTGCATGGAGTGTCATATGTATGACTACCTCCCCTCGGGAAGGCAGGCATACGTATCAGTCGGTGTCAGGAACTGGAAAGCCTGAAGAAGGAAGTTGGTCGACTGCAGTGCAGGGTTCAGGAGCTGGAGGGGCTTCACATCTCAGAAGCATCGTTCAAGACAGCTGAAGACCCCACAAGAGAGAGCCACATCGAGAAGCAAGTAAGGGAGCTCGAGAGATTCATAGGCCTACAGGCAGGTGGAAGAGCAGGATCATCAGCAGCGCTAGAGCGAGGAAGCTACATCCACACGAGATGGAGGACAGGGACCAACAGATGGAAGACAGGAACCAACAGACGCTAAGGATGAAGGACCACATGGAAGAATCGAGCATGCAGAGGGGGAAAGAGAAGTACTGAACCACACTGAGGATACAGACTTGAGACCAGTGAGGAAGCTGAAGAAGGGGAAATCTGCAGTCGTAGTGGGAGACTCAATCCTGAAAGAAGTGGACAGTCACGTAGCAGGAGGGAGAGAAGATCGGCTAGTGACCTGTCTCCCTGGAGCAAGAACGAAGGACATCACTGACAGAATCGAGAGGATCCTGGACGGCGCAGAAACAGAAGAGACAGCAGTGATAATCCAAGTTGGAACAAATGATG
This sequence comes from Geotrypetes seraphini, assembly GCF_902459505.1. NCBI lineage: Eukaryota > Metazoa > Chordata > Amphibia > Gymnophiona > Dermophiidae > Geotrypetes > Geotrypetes seraphini. The sequence continues at coordinate 68,476,931 of NC_047091.1, read as the reverse complement.
TCAACAGGAGAAATTACAGCAGGATTACGCTAACCGAACAGTTCAAGATCCTAGGAAGGAAACTGAAGCTGAGAACACAGAAGATAGCATTCTCAGAGATTCTGCCAGTACCGAGGGCAGACGTGAAGAGACAGACAGAGCTACAAGCAACAAACGCAAGTTGAGGAGATGGTGTGAAGACGAGGGATTCCATTTTGAGAGGAACTGGACAACTTTTTTGGGGAAGAACAAACTATTCAGGAGGGACAGACTACACCCGAGCACGGCAGGAATGAGGCTGCTAGCAAACAACATCAAGAGAGGAATAGAGCAGGCTTTAAACTAAGAAGAAGGGGAAAGCCGACAGTCAACCTGACGTCGACGGTTCGGACAAGAGTATCCAAAGAAGATACTGAGGGGGAAAAATGCAGGGAACAAGCAAAAGACGAACAACAGGAGTCCAAGGAACAAGAGAAACTGATGAACAATAAGAGGGGCAAACAAATAGAATTAGAGGAACAGGAGAAATCGAAAAATTAGATTGCGGACGAAAAAGATGCACCAAAGAATGAGGAAGAAAGGAACAGAAATCAGGGACTGGCAGCTCAAAAAGGGGATGGCAAGAGGAGCAAAACACAAGGAAAACCAGCAGGGAAAAGAAGAGACCAGGACTTAAATTGTTTGTACGCAAATGCAAGGAGCCTAAAGACCAAAATGGGAGAATTAGAAGTCACAGCCAAAAAAGAGGACCTAGACATCATTGGAATCAAGGAAACATGGTGGAATGAGGATAACAAATGGGACGAATTACTGCCAGGGTATAAACTCTATAGAAGAGACAGGACTCACAAAAAGGGTGGAGGTATAGCACTATACATAAAAGACACCATTCCCTCGTCCTATGGAAACACAGGCGGAATGATTGGAGTCATTATGGGTTAAATTACCAGGTAGAAATGGCTGTGACATAAAATTGGGACTGTACTATCGTCCGCCTGGACAAACGGAAGCAACCTACAAAGAACTGGCAGCGGGAAGGCAAAAACGGGAACGTGATGGTAATGGGGGATTTTAACTACCCCAGGATAGACTGGAGTATTGGAAACTCAAACTGTGCGAGGGAAACAGAATTCTTAGAGGCTGTGAGGGACTGCTTTATGGAACAGCTCGTCAAGGAACCAACGAGAGGGAATGCCACTCTCGACCTAATCCTCAACGGACTAGGGGGACCTGCAAAGGAAGTGGAAGTAGTAGGACCACTGGGAAACAGCGACCACATGGTCTAGTACAAATTAAAAATAGGAACATCAAAAGGGAAGAGAACCACAGTAACAACGTTCAACTTCAAGAAAGGGAACTATGATGCTATGAGAGCAATGATGAGGAAAAAAAAATTCAGAAACAGCTCAAGGAAAACAGAAACCGTAGAGCAAGCCTGGTCCCTATTCAAGGGCACAGTGCAAGAAGCACAACATATATACATCCCCAGATTTAGAAAAGGGTGCAAAAAAAAAAAAAAAAAACCCCAAACAAAAGACCCAGCATGGATAACAAATGAAGTGAAGAAAGCGATAGGAGACAAGAAAAAATTGTTCCGGAAATGGAAAAAGGACCAAACCGGGGTAAACTGGAAGGAACACAGGAAATGCCAAAAAGAATGTCATCGAGTGGTTAGGAGAGTGAAAAGGGAATACGAAGAGAGGCTAGCTAGGGAGGCAAAAAATTTCAAATCGTTCTTCAGATATGTTAAAGGGAAGCAACCGGCGAGGGAGGAAGTAGGACCGTTGGATGATGGAGACAGAAAGGGAGTGATCAAGGAGGAAATAGAGGTAGCCGACAGGTTAAACAAGTTCTTCTCGTCAGTCTTCACAAGCGAGGACACATCCAGTGTATCAGAACCCTAAGAGATCTTCAACGGAGGCCAAGAAGAAAAACTGTTGACAATAGAGGTGAGCCATGAGGATGTCCTCCAACACATAGATAGATTGAAAAGCGACAAATCAGGCCGGGGCAGTACTAAAAGAACTAAGAAATGAGATAGCGGAAATACTCCAACGAGTTTGCAACCTATCCTTGAAAACTGGCGAGATTCCGGAGGACTGTAAGATAGCAAATGTTACACCTATCTTTAAAAAGGGTTCGAGAGGAGACCAGGGAAACTACAGGCCAGTAAGTTTGACATCAGTTCCGGGCAAGATGGTAGAAGCACTGATAAAGGACAGCATCTGTGAGCACATCGAAAAAAATGGGCTAATGAAAGCGAGCCAACATGGCTTCTGCAAAGGAACATCGTGCCAAACAAACTTACTGCACTTCTTTGAGGGGGTAAACAGCCAGTTGGACAAAGGGGAACCCGTAGATGATATTTACCTTGACTTCCAAAAGGCCTTTGACAAGGTACCCCTTGAGCGGCTACTTAGGAAGTTGTGGAACCACGGGGTGGAAGGGGACGTACACAGATGGGTTAAACACTGGTTGGCAGGCAGAAGGTAGAGGGTTGGAGTGAAGGGTTACTTCTCGAACTGGAGGAGGGTCACGAGCGGAGTTCCACAGGGGTCGGTACTCGGACCGCTGCTGTTCAATGTATTTATAAATGACCTGGAAACATGGACGAAGTGTGAAGTTATAAAATTTGCAGATGACACTAAACTCTGTAGCAGGGTTAGAACGGTGGAAGAATGTGAGGACCTACAAAGGGACCTGAACAAACTGGAGGAGTGGGCTAATAAATGGCAGATGAACTTCAATGTAGGGAAATGCAAGGTCATGCATATAGGGAAAAGGAACCTGATGTTCAGCTATCAAATGGGGGGATTAATACTAGAGGGAAGTAACATTGAAAGAGACTTGGGTGTACTGGTGGACACAACAATGAAGTCAACGGCACAATGCGCAGCAGCCTCGAAGAAGGCAAACAGAATGTTGGATATTATTAAGAAGGGTATTACAACCAGAACGAAGGAAGTCATCATGCCGCTGTACCGCGTGATGGTACGACCACATCTGGAGTACTGTGTCCAATATTGGTCGCCGTACCTAAAGAAGGACATGGAGATACTCGAGAGGGTTCAGAGAAGAGCGACAAAAATGATAAAAGGTATGGAAAACCTCTCATAAGCAGAGAGGCTAGAAAGGCTGGGGCTCTTCACCCTGGTGAAGTGAAGACTCAGAGGAGACATGATAGAGACTTACAAGATCATAGAGAAGGTAGAAAGGGACAGATTCTTCAGCCTATTGGGAACTACAAGAACAAGGGGGCACTCGGAGAATGCAAGGAAATTTTTCTTCACTCAGAGGGTGGTGGACACCTGGAATGTGCTTCCGGAGGATGTGATAGGACAGAGCACATTAAGGGGATTCAAAGAGGGATTGAGGGATATAGATAGAGGTAGAGATAGGACCATGAAAGGGTATAGATAGAAGAAAAATGGGGGATTAAAGGGCCGTGGGAGCGGACTGCTGGGCATGATGGACCCCTGGTCTGACCCAGCAGAGGCAACTTCTTATGTTCTTAGGACAAGATAGGCTGAAGACCTTGCGTGTTGTTGAGAATGAGAAAAAACCTGGAATAGAATTCCTGGAGCTGTTCTTGCTGGGGAACTTCTTTTATTATGTTGTTCTGTAGTAATGCAGAAATGTCCTCTGTGAGTTGAGGAATGTGCTGATGCAAGATGTTGGACAAAGAAATGTCTTACCTGATAAATTTCTGTCCTTTAGTTCTACCAGACCAGTCCAGAACAAATGGGTGTTTTCCATATACCAGTGGATGGAAGAATTGTATTCCAAGCAATTCACCCCCTAAGGGTGTCATGCAGTCTGGGATGCTCAGTATTTCAAATATCCAAATAATGGTTCTCAAAACTTAAATTACAATTAAGAATGAAAAACTCAACAGCCAATGAGATCAGACTGTCCGAGTCTGAAGTTGTAGTGAGGCTCAGTCTCGACTAGAAAACAAGATAGTGCTTTGATCCAGAAGCTATATGACAGTGATGGCTAACCTTTTTGAGCCCGAGTGCCCAAACTGCCGCACAAAACCAAAGAATTTCCTCAAAGTGCCAGCACGTCAATTAAACCTTAATAACAAGATTTTAGTATCTAAAAACTCTTTATTACATTACATTACATTACATTAGGGATTTCTATTCCGCCATTACCTTGCGGTTCAAGGCGGATTACAAAAGGTTAAATTAGAAATACAGAGTTACATTGATTGGCTAGATAGGTAAGTTGTAGATTTTATAAACATTAACGGGTTGTTGAGGGTGAGGTGGTTTGTAAGAGAATTAATAGTTGGTTATAGTGGAGGTTCTTTTGTTGTTGTTAGTGCAGTAATGGGTAGATCAGATGTCGGTTTTAGAGTTACTAAGAGGTCGTGATGTTAATGCTGCTTCAGGAATTTCTTGAAAAGTGTGGTTTTTATTTCTTTTCTGAACGTCCTATAGTCTGGAGTGGTCATCAGAAGGTTGGAGATCTGGTTGTCCAGCCTTGCGGCTTGAGTGGCTAGGAGGCCGTCGTGTAGTTTTGTTCTTTTTACTTCTTTGATTGGGGGGGGTATGAATGGGGAGTGTGTTTTTCTGTGTCTGGTAGTGGGTGCTTGGATGAGGCGATTATTCAAGTATGATGGGCTGTCTCCGTGTAGGGTTTTAAATAGTATGCAGTAGAATTTGAATTGGATTCTTTCTTGGATTGGAAGCCAATGTGAGTTGATGAAGGCTTCAGTGATGTGGTCGTGTTTTCTCAATGAGTAGATGAGTCTCAGAGCTGTATTTTGGATTGTTTGGAGTTGTTTAATCGTGGTTACAGGGCAAGGAAGGAAGAGGATGTTGCAGTAGTCCAATATACCTAGTATTAGTGATTGTACTATTAGTTGGAATTGTGTTCTTTCAAAGAATTTTCGGACTTGTCTCAGATTTCTCATGACAGCGAATGATTTCTGAATTGTTTTATTTATTTGCGGTTGCATAGTGCAGCATCTGTCTATGGTCATGCCAAGTAGTTTTATGGTGGTTTGGATTGGGTATTTGATTGCGTTTATTTCTAGGTTGGTTGTGGTTTGGACCTTGTCATTTTCGAGAAGGATGAATTTGGTTTTGTCTTGGTTGAGTTTAAGTTTGTGTTTTTTCATCCAGGTTGTGACTGTTTCAAGTGTTTGGTGAAGTTTGTCTGTCATGGTAGGTTTAGAGTGATCATATGGGATGAGGATGGTGATGTCATCAGCATAACTATAGGTGGTTATGCCCAGATTGTCCAGATGCGTTCCTAGAGAAGCAGTGTAGAGATTGAAGAGGGTAGGGGATAGTGGAGATCCTTGTGGTACGCCGCAGGGGTTTGACCAGGATTCTGACTTTTCTTTGTTTGATTTTACACTGTAAGTTCTGAGTTTTAGGAATCCTTCAAACCATGAGTATACTTTATCTGAGATGCCTATTGCGTCTAAGATCTGTAGAAGGATGTTGTGATCCACTAAGTCGAATGCTGCAGTTAGGTCCAGTTGTATGAGAAGCATTTTTTTTCCTGTACTAAGGTGTTGTCTGACGGTATCCATAAGGGAGCCTAGTAGTGTCTCTGTACTGAAGTTTGTTCTGAAGCCTGATTGCGTGGGGTGGAGTAGGTTGTGGTCATCTATGTAATTGGAGAGGAGTTTGGCTACTAGGCCTTCTATAATTTTGACATATAGCGGAATTGAGGCTATAGGTCTAAAGTTAGATGGGTGGTTTTGTGGTGCTTTTGGGTCTTTTTGGATTGGGGTGATGATGATTTCGCTGAGGTCAGCAGGGAATGTGCCTTCTGTGAGCGTGAATTGAATCCATTGTAGAATTATGGTGCGGAATTTTACACTAGAGGTGGTAAGGAGATATGAGGGGCAATGGTTGAGGTCACAGGAGGCATGGCTGTATTTTTTGTAGAATTTGTTGAATTCTGACCATTGTATGTTGGGGAATTGAGTCCAAATTCTGTCTGCTGCGGTTGCCTCTTTTCCTGTAGGGTGGATTGTGATTGAGTTTTGATGGGATGGGTTGAGGATGAGAGTGGCTCTGGTGTTGGTAATTTTGTTCTTGAAGTGTTCTGCTAAGAGGGTGGGTGATGGTGGAGGGGTGTTCGTGGTGGTAGTGTATGGTTTGGCGTCTGTTAATTCTTTCAGGATTTGGAATATTTTTTTGGAATCTTGGGTTTCCGTGCCTATGAGATTAGTATAGTAGCTTTTCCTCTTATCCCTTAGTAGATTTTTGTATTGTTTGTTGATTTTTTTCCAGTCGGTTTTTGTTTGATCTTGGTTCTTTTTCCTCCATTTTCTTTCTAATCTTCTACACTGTCTTTTGAGTTGGAGTAGTTCATTATCAAACCATTGGTCTGATTTCCTGCTGGTTCTGGTTTTGGTTTGTAGGGGGGCCAGATCATCAAGGATGTTAGTGGATACCTTTTTCCAGTGGGAGATGAAGTTTTTTGGGTCGCAGTTTTGGATGGTTTCGTCTACATTTGACCAAAAAATGGTTGGATCGATATGTTTGCGTGTGGTATATGTGGTTTTTTTTGATTGAGGTGTGTGTTTGGTCTTAGTCCAATTGATGTTGAAGTTGTATGTGTAGTGGTCTGACCATAGGGATGGGGACCATGTTCCGTTAGTAGTTTGGATTGCTGGATTAGATGGTTGGAGAGACATGAATGCAGCAATGTCCAGTTGATGACCTTTTTCATGGGTGGTTTGTGGGTTTAGGATCTGGAAGGATAAGGCTTTGAGGAAGGATAGACAGTTAATTGCTGGTGTGGAGGTTGTGTCTTCTAGGTGTAGGTTTAGGTACAAACTTTATAAAGTTGCCTGAACTATGTAACATCATTTTTAAAGGTTGGAATCTTTGTATTGTCAGAGAATCAATTTGATTCACAATCCTTTGGTTTTCATTTCAATTTATTGGCAATTTATAATGTTTTAATGATTTCATTCAATTTAATGAATTTAGGAAGAATTTGATTCAGTTACACAATATATTTTAAATGTATTATTCACATAACATGTCAAATGTATCCTGAGTAAAAAAAAAGATAAACTTCTTAAAACTGTTAACTGTGTCAAGACTCGGTGTGTATTCCCAAAGAGTCTATACATGTTTTTTTGTAAAATTTACAATCAAATTAGAAAATAGTTAAATCATTACATTTCTAATAATATGATGTAAAGAAAACAAAAGAGCTTTCAATTAAACCAACCGTTTTTATTGGAAATTCCAGATTGGAATACAACAGGGCCATGTAAAGTCCCTTTTTTAAATAACATCTTTAAATAATATTTAAATAACTTAGAAAGTGTCTTAACTGCAAACTGAAAACACTGCTTCATGTAAACATATGCATTGGGCATGCTCTGAAAAAAATTAATGTGATTTTTGTTGTTGCATGCATGCTCATAACTTGTCAATCCTTGGCTCATAGTGCGTTAATTTCAGAGCAACACATGCAGCACTCATGTCATCCGTTAATCTGTTTCTAGCATCAGATTTTAGATGATTCAAAGCCGAAAACAGCTGCTCACAAGCATAGGATGACCCAAACAAAGTAAGAAGAGCAATCCCAAGTGCTTTCATGGACTTAAAATTGTCTGGCAGAGAATTCCACGCTTTTAGGATTTCATTTTCAGAACTGCTAGCAGTGATTTCATTTGTCACCCTTTCACACTCAATACGTTCAAGAGCCGCACGCAGGTCATTTAATTTACTTTTCCAGATAGAGCTTTCTTGAAATTCCAGTAGCTCCATTTCCAAATTTTGAATATCCAACCACTGTAAGCAGGAAAGATCAAGATCTTCAAATGTGGACTTTTCTGGGGAAGTTATAAATGAAAGGGTTGTCTCTATCTTACGGAACTGAGAAAATCTTTTACTAAAATTCTCCTTTGCTTCGGCTACAATGGTGGAATATGCTTTGTGGATTTCCTGGTGTTTTTTATGACTGTCCACAAATGTTGTAGAATTATCCAAATGTATTTTTAGGTTGGGAAAATATTTTAGCTGTCCACTCTCAAGGTCTTTTTCAAAAACATGCAATTTTCTCTCAAAAGCTTTGATGTCACTAAACATGCTTTCTGCTGTTTTTCCCATGCCTTGTAATGTTTTGTTTAGTACAGTGGTGCCTCACACAACGAACTTAATTCGTTCCAGGAGCAAGTTTGTTATGCGAAAAGTTCGTTGTGTGAAACGCGTTTTCCCATAAGAATACATGTAAAACAAAATAATTCGTTCTGCAGCCCTGTTGTCCCATAAGAATACATGTAAAACAAAATAATTCGTTCTGCAGCCCTACATTTCCCTCCCTCCACCTCACCTTATATGCAGAGTTTGCCAGCTTTCTTTTTCACCCAGCCGCACGATTTCAAAAAGCTGTGCACGCACAGCTGCTGGAGTTGATCAATGTTCTCTCCTGCAACTTCCGGTTTCCGGTTGCGTCAGAGGAGAAGATTGAACAACAGAGCATGCGCGCATGTGCTGCTCTTTGAAAGTGTGTGGCTGGCCGAAAAAGAAAGCCGGAAAACTCGGTATCTAAGGTAAGGTGGAGGGAGATGATGGAACACTGCATTCAGACAGGAGGGTGCTGCTGTTCCCGGCTCACATTAGGAAGCGGCGAGAGTAGTTCCGCCCCCCCCCCCCGGGCGACTTCGTTGTGTGAAACGAAGTTCGTTATAGGGAGCAAGACAAAAAGTTCGTTATGCGCAGCGTTCGCTGTGCGAGGCGTCCGTTATGCGAGGCACCACTGTACATTAAAGTGGTTAGTAAAATCTGTAAAGAACATGAGGTTGGTAAGCCAGGCCATGTTGGCGAGTTGAGGATAGTCTTCCCCCTTTTCGTTCATAAATAGCCTAATTTCTTCCAAGCAGGCCACAAATCTCTCTAACACTCGTCCTCTGCTCAGCCACCGGACATTATTGTACATCAGTAAAGAGTTATATTGTGCCTAAACCTCATCAAGAAGGGCTTGAAATTGTCGAAAATTAAGAGCACGCGCCATGATGAAGTTCACGATTTTTGTTACATCTTTGAGGACATCGTCAAGTTTTTTGCTGCTTTCTTTGGCGCAGAGAGCCTCTTGATGTATTATGCAGTGAAATTGAATCAGTGGATGTTTTGCTTCCTTAGCAAAGAAATGAATGAATCCTGATGTTGTCCCCACCATGCTAGGTGCTCCATCGCTAGCAACTGAAACCACTTTTTCTGGACTTATGTCTAGTGATGAAAAAGCCTCCATCACAGCATTGTGGATATCTATCCCTTGTGTTCTTCCAGGCAAAGACAGCAGTTTTACCAGCTCTTCTCTCATGTCACCAGTAGCATAACGCAAAATGAGCGCTAGTCTTGCATGGTTAGTAATATCTGTACTTTCATCCAAGCACATGGAGTAGAAGGGTGCTTTTTGTAAGTCGCAAGTAAGCTGTTAACTAACATCAGCAACCATTCGCAGAACCCTATCTTTTGCAGTATTTCTGCTTAGCGGCATCTCAGAGATGCGCTGCACAATTTTATCCTTGTTTTGGAAATCATGGAAGAGTGAATTACTCCCAGCCAAAATTGCCTTTTTGATAAAATCTCCATCAGAGAGGGGCTTACCATGTTTTGCCATGCACAGTGAAATTTGAAAGCTGGCAACTGTAAGATGATTAGTTTTTGAAAGTTGCTAAAACTAAGAGACTGGAGTGATATTTCTTTAATTTTCCCACAAGGAACTCTTTTCTTTGAGCTAAACCAAGTTCAGCAACACTGTTATGGTTGGTCTCAAAGTGACGTTTGACACTTGATGTGTGAGACACAACACTTTCATTACACATAATACACAATGCTTTCCCACTGCGTTCAATCACTCCATATGTCTCTGTCCAGGCCTCTTGGAATGGTCTTCCACTATCTGTTTTTGCTTTTTTTGCTGTACTCATTTTCTTTGTTCAAGACTTCAAGTCTACAAAAAGATAAAATTTGTATAATAAAAAAAATCTAATGAAGTGCTGTATACAAATCCGTCCCCATAAAAAAATATGTGATTGGGGAATTTTACTAATTGTAGACATCCGTTTTGGTCAAAAAATATACTGTCCGGGTGAAAACCGGACTTGTGCAACCTGAGTGTATGGGAAAAGGACTTTTATTTTTCATTATTGGAGCCTTTGTTATTTTATTATGATGTTTACAAAAGCACTGTGAAGGGCCACATATACACTTTACTGTTTTTTGCTATATTGAGTTTTCCATAAGGTACAGCGCAGTGGATTAGTGTGTTGGTTGTTCACAGAGAGCCCAGCCCTCCTCTCAGCTTACTGAACTTCTCTATGCAATCATCATAAGCAGCTTTTTTATTTCCTCAAATTTAGCATGTCCCCCATGGAAGATACAGAGGTTTTTACAGAGGAGCACATTATTAGACACATTAACATCCCCCCATATCCTCACCTCTCTAGCATGGGAGCACTAGGAACTGTTCCTGATTACAGATGTCACATGTGGAGTCACACTACAGCCTCACTGAGTTCCTGTGACAGACTCAGTGTGAAGCTTCTCTTCCTCCCCCCACTTCCCCCTCACACACTGCCTGGCTCATAGGACACTAAGGGGAAGACAGACAGGCTAAACATCCACTCACAGGACTGCAGCCAGCACAGGAGGATGGGCTGTGGCCCACCGGGACAATGCCCGGTCCTCCCAATGGCCAGTCCGGCCCTGTTGCCAGGTAAGCTGCAAAGCAGACACCGGCACACTCGCCTCCCGCCGCGCATCTTAATTGCGGACCTTCCCGCGTGCCAGCTGCAAGGCCTTCGCGTGCCACAGCTGACACGCGTGTCATAGGTTCGCCATCACTGCTATATGACAACAGGATGTTGGCTCTTTTTCCTGTCCAGCTTTTATGCAGTTGAATATGATAATTAAGAATGATGGCTATATCTTCTATGGGCAGCTACAAATAGCAATGGTATATCGCAGCAGTGTACAAGTTTCCTGCTACATGTGCCCTCTCAGGCAAATATAGTGCCTTCCTTTCAGGCTTTTACTACCTTTATTTAGGTCTTGTGTCATCCCTACTTGCAATATTAGATTTGGTTCAAAAATATTTTAGAGATAATTTACCACCTATTGTTAGAATTCAGTATATTGTACATCCTTCCCTGGAAAGTCTGCAAGAGATCTTGGCAAAGGAGATCAATATGTGCAAAAATGTGATGGATTTCCTGGAGACTGCATTAGACTTAGTTACACATTAGTGGTCATTTATGCCATATGAATGAGCAGCATTCAAATTTTCCTGATCTTTCTAAAATGGTTGAACAAAGGGAAACATGAATATTTGATGTATAAATCAAGAGTTCTTGTCCTGGGAGCATAATTTTCTTTTCTTTTTTGGAGGACTAAACATAATTAGGATTACTAGGCTAAAAATAAATAGTTATCTTGCTGTATATCTGGCTGTAGGAATTCTTAACTGAGAATCTTTCATGTGATGCAGTATTATTCCTTTATTAGTTCCTATTCTTGACCCTGTGTATTGTGGATTAACAATTGTAATCCTTTGGGTTAGCATATAGTGGTCATTATGCAATAGATTATTTTCCCCAAGAAGAGGAGACTGATGAACTGCTCTTGAAAGACCAGAAGATGGATCAGGTTGCTGAATATTACAGTGTAAACAGTGTGAAACTACCTCAACTACAAGTTGAGAAGGGGAAGGCTGAGAGAAAAAAGCAGCACTCTCCTTTATACAGTTTTGAAAAAAGTGAGAAAAAACTGTGCCACAGGAGGAAAGAGCTAATATCTGGTAGGGGCTCTATAGACAACTGAGGCATAGGTACTATATTTTAGAAGCAGAGAAATATCCTCACTAAGAGAAGGGGAAGGTACTCTTTTTGCTACTTTTTTAAGTTAAAGGAGAAGGCAAAATTTTACTTGAATTATCCAGCGTTGCTTCGAATGAAGACTGCGGGGGGCAGGTACTGTACCCACAGGAGGCCTCACTGTTGCAATTTGGTAAGATGAAAACAGACACGGACTGTTTTTGCTGGTTTCGCGCTGCTTTCTCTGAAATTGGCAGGGGAGGGGAACACTTTTGTCTCCAGAGCTGTTTGTTTGTCCTTTCTGTTGGCCACTAGTACCCTGTGTTTTTTATTTGACGGTAACTGCAATGGCATCGTTGGGCTGTCCTTGCTTAGGCCCTGAGGGGGAGGGACCGTAAACAGCGACTAGCAATAAAAGTTCCCTGCCGAAGCCATCTATTTCTTTTCCTGACAGTGCCTGCCCCTGGCGGAACCTTTCATGGGCCCTGAGGAGGAGTTGGGGACGTGAATGGCCTTGGCGAGCTTGCTGTGCTGTTGGCACAAAGCGACGCCGGATTAAAGCTGCTGTCCATGAAGAGTCTTCATGGTCCTAAAAACTGCCGGCTTAAGGAGTTAAATTGCCGTGAACAGACAAGTCAATGTCGACGGTGCTCCGGTTGCCAACTGAAAGCTTTTGATGTTATTATTTCGCCTTTGCTTGTTTGTTCCCCCCCCATTCCAATTGGAAACAGGAAAATAAAAATTCTATTAGTTTTGGGTTTGTTTCTGTCTTCAATGGGGGGAGGGGGGTTTGTCAGGAGGCAAGAAGGGGAGAGCTGTGACCGGTTTCAGTTGGTTAGAGAAAAAACTGACAGGCTACGGGGGTGGAGCTCCATAGGCAAGGTGGCTGCACATGCCCAGTAGAAACCCCCCCCAAAAAAAACTACTGTAGCTGGGGAAGAGTTCTGCCAGGCAGGTTCAGTCCAGGCACTTCACCAACAAGTGGGGCTCCATTACCGTGCTTGTCTTCGGAGAACTGTATGCAAGGAGAGCGCAGTATCCATGATCCTAAGGAATGGCTCCCTGCAAGGAAGAGCTTGTGACTCGGAAACTCATCTCATTGACATAATCGCTACCAGGAATACTGTCTTGACTGTAAGATCTAAAAGGGATGCAAGCAGCTATGTAGGAGATGACCCCTGAGCTCCAAAAAAAGCAGGATGGCTTGCTAGTGTCCTCAAGGGCTGATTCTGCTAGCAGCAGGCCTGTGTCTTATCCCAGGCAGAGGTTCCAACAAGTGGGAACGTCTGGGCACCGAGCCTCCATATGAAGACTGAGAAAAATATCTAAAAATAATAAAGAAGCACTTCTGAGGAATTTGCTTGCAGAAAACAAACTGAGAGGGCAGGAGCAGTTTCCTGGGAAAGAGGTGGAGTTGAAAACATGATTGACAATTTTCTGCAAGCAACTTTCGAGTTGAGATATAGAACCCTATCGTTTCAAGACCACTAGACACATTGCACTAGAAAGGATTTTGATTTAGTAGTAGTGGTCTGTTTCTCCAACAGAAGAACCAATGCTACAAATACAACCATCCTTAGCAGCACTATATCAGAAGTCAGAAAGAGGGGGAAAAAGTTTGAAATGTTGCTGGTTATGAAAAGGGAGCATGCTGTTCTTGCACAACAGCCACAACTTCAACTGCTATGGCTTTTCCAAATACATTTATTTACAATACAATCAAATGCAATATACAGAAAAAGTCATTACAGAACCAATGCCATGGCAAAACTCACATGTATAAAAAGTTAACTTTCAAATAAATGAAAAAGCAGTTAAGAGGTGAAATGCAGCAGATATAACAGGCTGGGGTTGTCTCCAGTCTAGGTCTAGAAACTTCAGTCCTTCATATCACCTCATGAAAAAATAAGAGACAAGGTGGACAGGAGCAGGTCACCGTTTGGTATGAATGCTCGATGGGAAGCTGGTTTGGTTCAGAGTGCTGCTGGAGAAGAACACAGCTATCCTCCTCCCACATCAGAAAGATACAAAAAAAGAATCCACATGCCCCCAAAATTCATTCAGAATCCTTTCCATGTGTAGTTCTGGAACTTCATGTGTTCCATATAGATGTCCTAGGCAGCATGTCCTTGGAAACAAAGGCTTGGATAATACTTGCACAACCCACCCCATGCCTTCTTTCCTCTTAAATTTTTTTATCCTAACTTGTCCCCATGGCTTCTTTCTATAGTACATTGGTCCCTTTTAGCTTTGTGGGTAGTACTGGCCATAATTCCAGGTGGTGTGGTAATTGTACATTCCATAATTCTGCAAAAAAAAAAAAAAAAAAATTGAATATTAGCACTGCTCGTTATACAGCCTACTATGAACACAACTTTCTAAAGCAGTGGTCTCAAACTCAAACCCTTTGCGGGGTTACATTTAGGATTTGTAGGTACTTAGAAGACCACAGAAAAAATAGTTAATGTCTTATTAAAGAAATGACAATTTTGCAAGAGGTAAAACTCTATAGTTTATAAATCTTTTCTTTAACTGCTAAAGGAAATACAGTCAAACCTCGGTTTACGAGTGTTTTGCAAGATGAGCAAAACATTTGCAAAATCGGCACCTCGGAAACCGAGTTTGACTCGATTTACGAGTGCCACCCCCGCGATCCTGCATCTCCCCCAACGATCCGGCATCCTCCCCCCCCCCCCGATCTGCTGCTTTAAGAGGCCTCAGGTACGTTAGGTCTCATTGTGGGACAGTCGGTGGGGTATGCTTGCACAGGGGAATGGGAGGGAGGGATGGAAAACTACTGCACAAGGGAATGTAATGGAGGGAAACTTACACAGGGGAATGGGAGGGAGGGATGGAAAACTGTTACACAGGGGAATGGGTGGGAGAGGATGGAAGATGCTGCTCAGGGGGATGGAAGGGCAGAAAAGATGCACATGGGGAGAGAGAAAAGAGGAAGAATTAGGTAGAGGGAGAAATGCTGCATATGGTGGAGGGGAGGGAGACATGCATGGAGAAGAGAGAGGGAGAAATGTTGGACATAGGGTGGAGGGCAGGGAGAGATTGTAGACATTGGGAAAGAAGCAAATTTTGGAAGGTAGAAAAAATAATTTTCTATTTTGTGTTTACAATATGTAAGATTTGAAATGTGTATCCTGCCAGAGCTGGTGTTAGCGAGCGTTAGCCAAGACCTCAGAGAGAGGAGGTCTTTTTATTTTGTTTACACTGGCATAGGATTAGAGAGGGAAAAGGAGGTGGGGTGGGTGGAAAGGCTACAAAATAAACCCGCTAGGACATTTGAAAAAAACATCCGATTGGGCAGGAAAAGCAAATCAAAAATCGATTTAATAGGCCAAATCGAATCAAAACAAATTTTCCCTGAATCAGACAGCACTTTATATGTGGCTACATTATACAAGAAGGTGGAAAGCACAGTCACAAGTTGCAAATGGAGAAGGGCACAAACACAGCTGCAAAGTGAAGGCCCCAGTACAAGAAAGATAGATAACAAATGTGACCTCAGGAGTTACAGTTATAGTATTGCCATTCAAAGGCTAATTCCCCTCAGATTTGTGAGGGATGACCCTTATAAACAGCAACAGTTATGGCAATGGAGAAAGGTAAGTCACACAACTGAATTCTGACTAAAATTCAGTGAACACATGTCATGATCAATCAAAGGCCTCTCAGTAAGAGGATTCCCTATCTTCCAACCATAGCTAGTGGAAGATTAGGTTCTTACCTTTGCTAATCTTTTTTCTTGTAAATCCTCACTTTATTCCGGGACTAGTGGGTTAATTCTGTCTACCTGCCAGGACTTGTAGGAAGCCTCATATTTCAGGAACTTAAGCTCCACCCCCTCACCTCAGAACTGTCCCCTCAAGAACCAGTTAGTTGTAAAGCAGCCAAGAACATCTGTAGACAAGAGAGAGGGGTACAGGGACACTCCCCATCCAATAAGTCTAATCAGCAACAATTAAACATAATTGGACCAGGTCATTATATTTTATTTATTTTTTATTTATTCAATTTTCTATACCATTCTCCCAGGGGAGCTCAGAACGGTACATTAGAAACCTGAATGACAAAAAACAGTGCTGTAAGGAGACACAGCCTGCACTGTCCGAAGAGGCACCCTAACTAGAGGACCCCCCGAGTACTAAACCAATTCTGAGGGCACTTTTATAAAGGCTGGTCAGAAAACAGAAATCCAGCTTATCAGTACTTGGAAAGGCTGACAACTGACAAATCAGCAAAGCATAGGGCAGGTTCCTGGAATAAAGTGTGGATTTACAAGAAAGAAGATTAGCAAAGGTAAGAACCTAATCTTTCGTTCTTGTACAATACCATTTTATTCCAGGAATAGTGTGATATAACAGAGCAGTCCTCTAGAATCAGAATAGAACTGATGTGCCTGCTGCCAAACCAGGGGCACCAAAAGCAGAATCCTGCTTGACCACGACATCGATCCTGTAAAAGTAAGGTGTAAGTGTTGATCAGATGACTAATTATCACCCAATATCTACGGTTCCATTTTTAGAAAAAGTTTTGGAAAAACAGTTTTATCCCAGTTAGTCAAATTTGTTGACCAGAAGAAATGTCTCTAAACCATCACCAGTTTGGGTTTCGACATGCCTATAGTGTAGAGCTGTTGTTAATGTCTGTTGTGGATGCTTTGTGGCAGGGCATGGATGAACATGTAACATTTTGCATGGTTTCGATTGAATGTCTAGTGCATTTGATTCTGTTGATTTAAATCTTATTAAGAAAATTGGAAAATCTAGGTATGAGATACTGTTTTACAATGGTTTAAATCATACCTGTTCGATTGTACTTTTCAAGTGTATGATGGTTATATGGCATTAAAGGAGGCTCCAGTTGGGAGGGGTGTGCCCCAAGGATCTGCACTGTCAGGGCTTTTGTTTAATATTTATGTGGTGTCATTAGGGGAAGTGTTCGAACAACTGCAAGTCTCATATTGATAATATGCCGATGTTTTATTTTTCTTTCCAGTACACAAATGGGAGTTAGATCTGCAACAGTCTATAAATCAGTATATGTCAAAAATAGAATGGATGAGCATGGTTTGTGTTTAAATTTAAGAAAATTAGAGGTGAAGTGGGGAAAAGATATGGCCCGATTCCTTGTATGTGTTAAGGATGATATTACCTATGAGGAAAGAAATGACCGTTTTAGGAGTTGTTTTGGATTTAGGTCTAACTATGAAGTTACAAATAGTTAAGACTGTAAAGGCATGTTTTAGTCAACTTTACATGCTTCATCACTTAAAACCCCTGATTTTGCCTATTAGAACTGTTGTACAAGGGATGGTTGTGTTGAGCTTGGACTACTGTGACGCCCTCTACCTTGGAATTACTAAGACAAGAGGAAGAGCGTTACAATTGATACAAAATACTGCAGCTAGGCTAGTACTGCGTGTCGATAGGATGGCACACACAATGCCAATTTTGAAAAAAATTACACTGGTTACCAATTCTATTTTGCAGGCTCAATAAAAGGTTATTAAATCCAAGATTGCAGGGCATTCTGTATTGCTAATGTTAAGATATGGAATGCTTTGGTAAGTCAATTGCAACTATGTGTTGATTAGCTCCAATTTAAGAAACAGCTAAAAACCCAGTTGTTCGACACTGGGGAAAGAAGTGCACCGAGGAATTCCCCCTTCATGGAAGCAAAACGCTAGATAAAAGCGTCTCTCATGGGATAAAACCATGGCATGAGCACATTTCAAAGAACCCACAGGCGCCTCCCAACTTTCTGTAAGGATCCAAACTATGTCAGAATGATCAAGAAAAAGGCAGATTGTGACCTCTGGTCACTCATGAGAGAATATTCCACAGTGACAGGCTGTTTAGTCTGCAGCTGTAATTCCTGGATAGATTCAGAGATCAAATCCATCAAATGAAACGGGCTTGAAAAATCATCCTGAATATCCGCTAGGGCTGCCACATCTCTAGCAGCCATGGTTCCCACCTGCACTAGCGGAGGCATTGTATCGGGAGTAACCGCAGGCATAACTGGCTTACCAACTAGGACCCCAGAAGGCAGGCAAGAGAAAAGGCGTAAGTCCAGAGGAGGAAGGGTCCTGGCGTCCCTCAAGGATGCCTGTAGGAGACAGAGATTTCTGAGGCAAATAAGCCTGATACATCATATAAAGTTGGAGAAAAACACCCTCCTCCAGGGTGGGAGCTGGCTCCTGTGGACCATTTTTGAAATGTTGGGAGGATCTGTGAAAATTCTCCCCCGAAGTGCATTTGTGTTTTGCTGGAGCACCGTGTACACACTCCCCAGGGCCCCTGACACAATTTTTGCTGGTACCTGAGCAGAAATAGTGGGAAGACCCCCTTCAGAAGTCAAAGACACAGTGTCCTGGAAAATTCCACACCTCCACCCCCCCCCCCCCTCATAGGCCGCAGTGCACGTGGAACACGGCTGCACACCCCAACAGACATCAACTGCAAATAAGACATGAATCCATGAAATCCTGCCCTGAGGGGCCCATCCGTGGTTTTCTTGCAAAAACTAAGCTTGCAAGTGCTAAAAATAACTTTTATTCTAAATTGGGAAAATTCAAAATGGCCCCCATGGGTGCCAATTTTACACAAAAATCTCAGGAAAAACTCACTGTGACATGTGTTGACTGGAAGAAACACTGCTGAGACAGCTGAAACAGCTTATAGAGAGATCCTCTGCCATAGGAAGCTGGCAAGCTGGACTACAAATCTTCAAACTGCCTCACCAGCCAGACGTCCAAGGCTGGGTACCTCTGCCACTCTCGAACATGCCGAGCAGACACCTGGTGGAGGAGCGCAGTCTAGCCCTGATCCTGGGTGCACCTCCACTGAGCCACACAGCCTGCGCTCAATCCACTAGTGGACGAACCTGGGGTAAGCAAACTCCAAAGGGAATGGTCCCTGAGCCCCGATCTGAAGTGCAGACTTTCCAGAGGATGACAGGTCAAATGTGCACAAGACAACAGCGCGCTGACAAAACCGCCCAAGACAAATCAGCGCAAACATAGCAACGCGCAAGTACAATTCAGTGCAAGACATCTGAGCGTAATGATAACAGCGCGCAAAACAATTGAGCGCAACGACAATTGAGCGCGCTGCAAAATGGCGCGTGGTGAAGGGCATGTGCATGTTCAGCACGGCAAAACATCATCACAGCACCACGTTATCAGTATGGTTCCCTTGCCTCTTTGTGCTTTGATTATAAGTCACGTGAATGCATTTTTGTTAGTATGGTTACGTTTCCTCTTTATATATGTGCTCAGAACAGCCCGCTTTCCTTTCGCTGCCTGACTGTGTGCGTTATAGGTAAAGTTCTGGTTTTGCTAGAACTTGCTCTGTATCAGATATTTGTCTTGCGCGGATTTTACTCGCCTCTGGTGAGAGCAACACTACTTCCAGATTTCTTCATTTCCAGGTATGTTTATATTTTCGGTTCACGCGGACAGTATATTTTTATGTCATTACTTTTAAAAGCTATATAAGATGTGCGCTACACAATCGCAAGAAAACCAAGGGTATAATAATAAAACTGAGTGCGCTTGTTCAGATTAAAGTTTTGTTGTTTATCATGGAACTCTTAGCGCACATGCGCAGATAAAAGTTTTGTCATTCTTGCACTCGTCTTGCACTCAGTTGTCCCACATAGTAAAAGCGCGAGAAGGGTGATTTATGATATTAATTTTATGTATCATGTGATGTCTGATATTAATTGTATATATAATTGAATGCAGTTATAGAATTGAAAAGTAATAAAGATGTAAAGAAACATTTTTGCATGAGGTAAAATCTCTTATGCCAGCAAGAGTAGTATCTGAATATTTTTAATTTGAGTGTGCTTATGGTTTATAGTTTTATAAAGGCATTTCATATCAGTATTCCATAAAGACAAATAGGTACCATTGTCTGTTGCAGGTATCGTTCATAAGAGGATATTCACATTTACAGGTATATGCATAGCTTCATTTCATTTTGCTAAATTAGAACAGTAGGATAGGATCATTATGCTGACGGTAGGGCTTATTGGTTTAAACTTCTTGGCTTGGGTGTGTAGTGAGGGTGATTGTCTACCATTGTAGTGGGTCCTTTTTGCCGGTGCTCAGATGTCTTGCGCTCAGTTGTCCCGCTTGTGCTTGTTACTGAAAATAATTTGCGCTGAATTGTCTTGGCGCTCACTTATCCGCGCGCTGTTGTCTTGTGCACATTTGACTGTGAACCTTCCAGAGGATGCACTTACAAGCAGCCAACCCCTTGGAAGCAGACTTGTCCAAAGATCTGCGATCTCCTGCAGTCAGAGCTATCCCCGCAGGGAACCTCTGTAGCATAAGGGCAAAAACTGCTAACAAAAAGAGTGAACTTTAAAGAAAATAAACACGAGCAGAAAAGATAAACTCCTACAGCCTAGCCTGGCTTCTTGGAAAAAACTGGTTTTTGAGTGGACAGTTCTGAGGTGAGATGGGTGGAGCTTAAGCTTAAGTCTCTGAAATATGAGGCTTCCCACAAGTCCTGGTGGGTAGACTGAATTAATCCACTAGTCCCGAGATAAAATGGGATTATACAAGAATCTTATTTCCAACTCTCTCATGCATTTTTTACGTCCTACATGTATAGAATAAACTAAAGAGTCCTGAAGAAATCTTCACTTTATTTCATTCAATACATTCAAAAAATATTTTAAGCTCACTCCAAAACTCTCATATATCGCATAAAGAAACTAAAGGAATCTTTACCTTTAGTTTCTTTATGCGATATATAAGAGTTTTGGAGTGAGCTTAAAATATTTTTGAATGTATATTTTGAATGTATTGAACGAAAGATTTCTTCAGGACTGTTTAGTATTTGGTCTTGGAGGATGAAATGTACAATGTCTGCATCTATGAGGCAAACATGGTTTTTCCTGTTGCATAGAGCACTCTGGACCTCTGTTTGTTTACAAAAATTGGATTGCTTTAAGTCTAATAGATGTTGGCATTGTCATCTCGAAGCTGGAACTTTTAGATCATTTATTGTCCATTCATTAAGGCTTTTTGGGAGTCTATTTGGGATCAAATAAATTGCTTGTTAGAGAATCATGTAGCATTGTCATGACACAATCTTATTTGGCATGTCTATGAGAGCTAACTGTCAAATATCTGCTAATAATAACAAGCTATTGATGATATTAACAGGAGTTGCCATCCAACAAATAACATATAATTGGAAGGACTGTAGAAGACTGAATTATTGTTTTTGGTGGAATTCAGTTTGTCATGTGTATAAAATGGAAAGAGCGTTGGCAGTTCAAAAAGGTTATTATAATAAATTTAAGGATGTGTGGGGGCCATTATTAAATTATAGTAATGAATAAGTTACACTTTTCCCAATTTTAATACACATGTAGATTTGGGGTGGGGTGTTTCTTGGTTTTCCATTAAGAATATATATATGATTGTCATAAGATATTTTCATGTGGTATATATTAGTTGCATATGAATTTGGGAGGAGGGTGGAGATTAAATCTTCTTGGTGTATGATATTGAAGATTTTTCAAGTGATATTGTATTATAATTGTTTGATATTTACTACACTTGATATAAGTTATAAAATGAATAAAGAAATAATAATAAAAAAAGAAACTAAAGGCATTTCTCAGTGTTTCATGGATACCTTAAAGTTTTTCAACTAAAGGTCAGATGACAAAACTAGTGGAAGACATCTAAATACAAGGCAATATAAAAAGCAGGAAGGACATACTGAAAATTATAATTATTAATTTTGAGAGAAAGAAATGACATTACAATCTGAAATGGCTTGTAAGCTCTTCTGAACAGGGACCATGTCTTGAATGTTCTAATGTACAGTGCTGTATACGTTTAGCAGTGCTATAGAAATAAGTAATAATAGTAAATGGCTGTGGGGACCCCAAGGTCTGTTCGACTGGCAGAGAAAGCAAAGATACTTAACCTGTAACAGGAGTTCTGCGTAAATAAAAGGGGAATGCTCCTTGGCAATGTCAACCACTGCCTGTGGGCCAGAGCCATCCTCCAGCTCAGAAAAGTCATTTGGACTTCTAAGCCTGGATAGAAGTTTCTGTGCTGCCATATTACCTTCCCCTCTCAATCTGTTATATTAAAAAAAAAACCAAAAAAACCCCGAACTAAGAATATTTTAAGTTTGGTTTTGGGTTTACTGGATTTACTGTAATTTTATCCCCTCCCTTTTTTTTGGGGGGGATAAGTAGGAGAGAGATTGAGCGTAGAGAGCTGCACTGGAACGGGGATGACGGGAATCCCTCTTCAAGTGGTGGGGATCCCGTGGAGATGCCCCATGGGTCACGGGGATCCTGTGGGAAAGCCCCCCTCGGGTCGTGGGGATCCTGCGGGGTTGGAGGCAGCTCAAGCCCAGACAAGGCTTGTCTTTTTTTCCTGCCTGAAAGCACGCACACGTAGCCGACCGGAAGTCTTCCCCGACGTCAAAGCTGATGTTGAAGGGAGGTCTTCGCATCAGTCACATGCAGCGTGCAGACTGGAAAAAATTGGAAGTATGCGAGGAAAGAGAGCGAGAGAGGGATACGGATGGACACGCTGCAAATCTCCAACTGAGACACTTGAAACATGGAGGCCTTGCACAGAGAGATTATTCTGCAAACAAAGGTAACCTTAGCTGAAACCTTGCACTCTGTTTAAGTTCCAGTTGAGATTGTATGAATTATCAGGAGAGCTCTGAAGAAAAAGTGGGATTCATGATGAAATACCCTGCTTACTGAATGGTTATTCTGGTCCCTCTGAATCCAGATGCAAAGTAAGAGAGGAGTACACCAGAGCGTGTACGATTCAGAGGAAACAGGTGCCTTTTCTTACTTTGAACATGCTGAGTGAAAATCTTATGGGTACATTTAAAGCAGGGAGGTTGTTTGAAATGAGAAAAATGGAGAGACAGAATAAAAAGAAAGAAAGACCGAGAGATGGAAAAGTGGGAATGTGGGAAAAAAAACAGAGAGAAAGAAACTGTCCTTGGGAGAGTCAGCAAAACAAGTAGAATAAATAAGAGAGGAGAGTTAAGAGAAACAGAGACAGAGAACATGTAATATAGATGTAACAGTATGTTAAAGAAGGCTTATATTGTTATGAAAAATATTATTTTGTGATTTTGAGTATTTCTTGTCTTAGCCATAATATGTTTCCATAATCTGTCATTCCAGGAAACTTCAGAGCTGAACTTAAATAAGTGAGATACTGATAAGGAGAAAAAAAAATCCATAGAAGTAGGCAGCAAAATAATAAATCACTGAGATTGGAAACAAAGATAGGCTATGCCTGTTGGAAGAGCATTTAGGGTAGGGGTAGAGTGTGACAGAGCATCTCCTCTTACTCTTACATTGCTCTCTGGGACCCTAGGAAATTGAAAGGAAGAGAAGAAGGAAAACAGATGGGGTGGGAGAGGGAGTAACAGAGAGACAGAGAGAAAAAAATAAAATAAGAGTGCCTAATGAGGTTATTGCATCAGCGCTGTCCATCCATATGCATCTGTGCAATATTTAATACTGCAGAGTTCTTAAAAAGAATACAAGAATACCATACTGGGACAGATTGAAGATCCATGTAGCTCCTGTTTCCAACAGTGGCTAATCTGCACGTGACTGACGCAGAGCCTTCCTTCCAATGTCAGGGAGAATTGGGTGTGTCGGTGAGAGGGAAAGAGAGATGGTTCTGTACATCGGGAATGGAAGAAAGGATAGTTTTTGGTCATAGGGAGGGAGTGAGGCACAGATGATAGGGAAGAGAAAGATGAGAAGGAGAAATGTGAAAATGGAACAGTGGGACAGATTGAAAGGGATGCAAGAGGGAGAAATGTTGGACATAGTGGTGAAGGGAATGGAGGAAGAGATGTGGCATGGTGCTGGAGAGGGGTGATGGAAGGAGAAATGTTAGGCATGGAGCTGGTGGGCAGGAGCAAAAGATGCTGCACATGGTCCGCGGGATGAGAGAGGGATAAATGCTGGATCATGGTAGGAAGAACCAATGGACAGCAACAGAAGAATTTACAGAAGATAAGAAAGCGGAAAAAAGAAACTGGGACCAATTTGATGGAAAAATAAGTCTCCAGACAACAAAGGTAAAACAAAGAATTTATTGACTAAAATATGTTAGCTTTGGGAAATGTATATAGCAGATGTCTTTGTATTGTGTTCAAAAGGAAATGCGTTTCTGGTTTTATTTCTACAGTGTTGAAGTACTTCCAGACCCTTGCTGTGGCTGGTGGGGATCCCCAAGCACCGCCGGCAGAGGACCTCCTCTAGAGACAGCCAGAACTCCCTTCCACCAAGCGCAGCAGTCGTTGGCAGCATCCATGAGCCACTGAGGTGCCAGCATCTGTGACTCAGTGACACTACTGCTGCCTGCCAAGCTTGGCAAAAGGGACCCCTGGCCAACTGTAGAGGAAGTCCTCAGCTGACAGCTTGAGGGTCCTCATCAGCTGAGTATT
Organism: Geotrypetes seraphini; assembly: GCF_902459505.1. Classification (NCBI taxonomy): domain Eukaryota; kingdom Metazoa; phylum Chordata; class Amphibia; order Gymnophiona; family Dermophiidae; genus Geotrypetes; species Geotrypetes seraphini. Next base: position 68,452,658 of record NC_047091.1, on the reverse strand, counting down.
TATATTTTATATTTATATTAGAGGCTCTGGTAGAAACCCGTTTACAAAGTATGTATTCTTCCTAAATAATATTTCTAAATTAATAAAGCGTCTTTGCTTATTTGTAAATGGGTCTCTACCAGAGCCTTTAATTCAGTAGCAAAATTAAATGAAATAACTACTTCTGAAGTTTATAGGGACGGGCGGGGACGGATTTGATTCCAGCGGGGATGGGTTTGATTTCTGTCCCCGCGCAACTCTATAATTGAGCATGGTTGCATTGCATTTCTCTGCTATCTACAGAGAACAAACCAACAAAAGGAGGCAAATGAGATGTCAAAAAAATCAACCAAACAAGTTACTTTATTAATATGAATGATAAAAAAAAACCCCACGTAAGGTCTATAAAATAAAGTTCATCTTAGTAAAAGGATCACTAGGAGACTCCCAAGTCTATGACAGGAAGATCAATCTTAGTAAAGAGATCTTCTAGATTGTTCCAACTAGGATCCCAGTTTCGGCATCCGTAGATGCCTTCTTCAGGGGATGAAAGACACTAAGCAAAATGAAATGAACATAACTTTAAAAAATAAAAACAATATAAAATCACATATAAATAATGAACAGTCATATTTAAAAACAGACAGAACATTAAAATACATACTCAATATGAGGTACATCCATAATATAAAACATTTGAAAAACTATGCATAGAAATAAGAATAATAACATAGAATTGCACAAATAAAACATATAAACTGAAATATCAGATAAGATTATGCAGTCAAAAAAATCTTTGTAAGAGAAAACACAGTTTAGTTAGAGAGAAGTCACAGACATACAAAAAAATGTAAAGAGAAATGAACAACTATAGACTTGTGTTGCTTGAAGACAAAATTGCCAGTGAAGGTAAGGGGAAGAGAGGGAGATGCCCGGACGGTGATGATCGGGAGGAGACAAGGCCATTCACTGCTCCACGGGGAGGTGAATGGCCTTTTCCCCCTACCCGCGGCAACCACTTTTTTTTTTCTCCGTTTCGGCGGGCTAGCCGCAGGTAACAGCCATCATCTAGCACAGAGCACCCATATTCCACTATGTTTTTTCCACTGATCCAAGATTCCTTGGTTTTTATGATTTAACAGGGTAGAAAATAAAGATTATATAAAACTGCCTGGTCAAGATTTTGGAAGACTCATCATCATATTGCAAAACTTTGGAATACTTGTTGTTTACCTCATCTGAAGATGCTTTTTACTACTTCCATCATGACTCATCCTATTCTGAGAGGTCTTCGTTCTTTTTTGGATATTCTTGAGATGGACTCAGTTAAGGGACATCAACTACAACTGATTTGGGAGCCTTTTGGGCCTCTTTAACCGGGTATGCTCATAGCCATGTATTAAATATTTGATTGTATAGTGGTTTCTTTGTATAATATCTGTGGTACTTGCTCTCTTGCTGCTCCATGCCTTCTTCCTTTTTTTTTTTGGGGGGGGGTTGGGTTTTTTTTTTTTGGGTTAATGAAAACTTGGTCTGTGTTGCTTGTTATTGTGATTTTGGATTGTGTTTTTGACCAACAAACAAACAGTTTTGAATATAAAACTGCCTGTTCAAATGCTGTGCCAAAGAGTGATCAAAGCAATAATGCTTCACAATGCTGTGAATCAAGGACCATGTAGCTGCTTTGGCAAAGTGTGTGTGTGTGTGGGGGGGGGGGCCAGGGTCCTATGCAACCCTGTGATTTAATATCTGATTGAATATAGCAAAATTTTATGTAATCCGACATATAATAATAACATATTATAATTTTTTTTTTAATTGACAGATTCAAAACAACTCAAGAGAGTGAGGAACACAGCAATATAAGCAATCAGTAATATGTGCCAAAAAAGGCAATGCATGTACCCTGCAAAACATCCTCTTCCTTGAACTTAGGAATCCCATCCACCAAAATCTGCTGCCCCCTCCCTCGTCCTTGTTCCCAGTAGTAGCAAAGCAATTTTTTTTTCATATCCCCCAAACATAAGCCAGCAGCTATCTTTCCCCAAATGGTATCACAGATACCAGTAACTACCTATGGTTGTTTAATCTAAATTCAACTTGTTTAAGAAAACTGAGTGCAGTCTTACAGTTTATGTATTCAAAAAGGACATCCATATTTTAACAGAGTGTTTTCAGCCCTTGCGACATCTATCTTTCACTGTAAATCGCTCCGTCCATAAAAGTTCATACATCTGATTTCGCCACTGGAGCAATGTGGGAGGCGAAGAGTGTATCCATATTGTTTAGCAAGCAAACATGCTTTCCTCAAGAACAACACAGAGATACATGTTCCTTCCACAATGTCATCCATCTTGACCAGCAAAATGCAATGCAGGGAGGCCTCCCACTGCTGCGAATACATCACATTCAAATGATTCCAGAGTGATTGCCAAAAGGAGAAAATAGAATTTCTCAAAGGACAAGCAGTTATATATTCTCACATATAGGTGACGTCATCCATGGAACCCACTACGGACAGTCAAAAAGTGTACTGAAACTTTAAATTTTAGCAACGCCCTTCCTGTACGTGTTCTGGTGCTTTCCTGCCTGACGTAGGATCATGGGACCTGCAGTTCTCAGTTTTCTATGGAGCTGAGAAACTATGTTTTTCAGAGTTCCCAGCGCATCAAACTTTTGTCTTTTTTCATGTCTTCTCTCTATTTTTTCTTCAGTTTTCATCATTAAGTTATTTCTTTTTTTTTTTTCTACCCATTTTGAATAAGTTGTTTTCAACTTTTTTCAATTTTTCATTTTTGGGCTTTCAAGCCCCAAACCATTTTTGGGATAAGTTTTACTCGAGATCCCCAGGACATGGAACCCTTTGATGTTGCGTCGGTAGTTTTCCACTTGATGCCCAAAGCATCTAGTGGCTTCAAATGGTGCATTTGATGTAATAGGACATTTTAGGCACTGATCTGCACAATTGGTATGACCAGTGTCTTGGTCCTGATCATTGAGACATTTTCTGCACCCTCTGCTCTCGCATGCAGAAGAGGTCATTTAAGGCCTGGAAACTTCAAATTGAAAATCTTTTTGGTACCACTTCAGAAGCATCGATCACACTTGGGAATTCTGATCTAGATGCTCAACCTCAATCTACTATGACATCAACATCTGCACCGCCTACATCAATGACACAGTGCAGGGAATTCCATGTCTTCATTGTCAGTGCTGCCGGCATCGGGAAAGCCTCATAAGAGAGCTAAGAAGCACAAACATGCATCTTTCCCTTCCATGACCTTGACGCAATCTAAGCATCAATGCTGGATGAAAAGATGATAAAAATGTTTTTAAATACAGGAAATTAAACAATATATACATTTTTTGGGTGCACAAACCTAGGTAAGATTTTCTTTGAACTTGTATAGAGAAGATTACTAATTCAAAGAGAGGTAAAACTTTCCAAAATTAAAGGGCAGGAATAGAAAACCAAGACTGCTGAGACACAAATGATGACACCTGAGAGGAGTTCAATGACTAACTCACACATATCACTAACCTGATACCAGGGGTTGTAGTTGTATGATCCTGCTCCCATTGCTTGGTTGTTACTCACATCTCCTCCCATTAAGCTCATGAGACTGGGTATTGCTGGCGTTGTCACAGTATTTGTCATTGCTGCCACTGCTGCTGCTCTTGTGGCCGCATCTGCTGTTGTTGTTGGTACTACTGCTGCTGCTGCAGCAATAGTTATTGCTGCATTCCCTATCACTGTTGCACTGTCCACTTTGGCCTTCTTGCTTTCAGGCTCTTCTGCATTTCTATAAATTATATATTTTATTAGTTCTTTATGTAACATTCAATCTAACATCATCAAAACAATATTTAAGGCATTAAGCTACTTTTGCCATTATGAAACTAAGGGAGAATTGGTCCTGAAGCATATCCAAAGCCATCTCTTTATTAGGGTGCCATTGAAATACTGTATTTTCACGCATATAACGCGCGCGTTATACAAGATTTTACAAACCACGCAATAGCCATGCGTGTAATATCCGTGAGCGCGTTATACAATTGTTTTCTGTCTTGCTGGCGCCCTCCTTCATTTTCCTGCAGCGTTTGCTGAAAGCCGCGGCAGCGGCTTCCATGCGCCTCCTGCGGATGGGAAGCGTTCCCTCTGACGTCGTGACGTCAGAGGAACATTTCTGGGTCAGCCGCAAGAGGCACATAGGATCCGCTGCCCGCGGCTTTCAGCGAACGATGCAGGAAGAAGGAGGAGGGCACCAGCAAGACAGAAAACACCGCATCACAACAGAATAGGCATTACAATAGAAAACCTGGGAAACAAAATTACTTCATTGGTAATTTCCCTGCTGGCGGCATTTGCTGATAGTTAAAATAGCTCAGCTAATATTTCTTGTGAAGTCATTTTGCATACGAAGCAACAGTTAGATAAATAGGACTTAAACGCTGGCATGGATTATGAAAGTTCAATGAGGAGCATGCGCGGTATACGCGTGTGCGCGCTATACCAAAATTTTCTTACATAAATTCCTTGTTCCCGCGCGCTATAACCGTATGCGCGTTGTACACGTGTGCGCGTTATATGCGTGAAAATACGGTATTAGGTTCTTACCTGGATAATCTTCTTTCTGTTAATATATACAGGAGTCTGTACGTTAGATGATCAACTCATGCTCACAAACTGCTTGCAGAAGGGTGTCAATAACATATTTTGGCTTCTCCTTCACCAGTGCCCTATTCAGTTAGCACCAAAGCAATCAATCTCTACTGTAACAGAAGAAAAGAGGAGGGACACGGGGAATTTCCTTGTGTGTATTTCGATTCTCTTTAACTCATGAAAGGGAACAATAATTAGCATTGACTTGCAACATAGGTGTATCAATGAACCAACCTGCTGGGTGCAACTAGTACTAACACATAAAGAGCCCTAAAGCTCAACAAACCCATTACTTCATTATTGTTCAAGGCAGAAAGCATGCGAATTGCAAAATTCACAGGGCAGGTCATACAGACTTCTGTGTATATTAACAGAAGGAATATTATCCAGGTAAAAGCCTAATCTTTCATTCTATTACATAAACACAGGAGTTTGTATGTTAGGTGACATACCAAAGCAGTGTTCGACGTCTAAGGTACCCAACAAAACCAAAGACCCCAAAGTGGCATTCTCCCAAATCACATCCACTCTGTGGAACTTTGTAAAGGTATGTAGAGTAGCCAAGTAGCTGCTCTATAGATCTCGGGTGGAACTGCCCAGGACTCTGCCCATGAAGAGGCACTGCTGGTCAAATGAGCTTTCAGAGAAATAGGTGGCTGCTTGCTATGCAAATCCATCTGGTGACAGAAGCCTTGGATGCTGGTCTGCCTCGACTTGAGTGATTGATTAGCATAAAAAGATGGTTGGAAAGTCAAGAATCATTGGTCCTTTCCAGGTAGTGGAGTAAAACTCTTTGCACATCCAGTCTCTGCAATATCTTATCTTGCTTAGTTGAACCTGTAGGCTGAAAGGTGGGCAAATGAACCTCTTGGTTGAAATGAAAGGCTGACACAACCTTTGGTAGAAAGAAAGGTACCATACACAGTGAAATCCCAGCCTCTAAGATCCTGAGGAAGGGCTCTCTGCAGGAAAGAGCCTGCAATTCCGAAATCCATCTTGCTGAGACTATTACCACCAGAAATACTGTCTTCACTATGAGATCCAGGAGGGGAAGCCTCTTGGAGGGGCTCATTCAGAGGCTTAGAAAGACCCTTCAAGACAATATTAAGATTCCAGGATGGAAAGGGCTGGCACAATGGAGACCGAAATCTAAGCATCCCCTTCAGAAACCAGATTACATCTGGATGAGATGCCAGCGATAGTTTTCTCCCTCAAGCTCGGACGCATGAGAAGCCTGCCACCTGGACTTTGAGAGACACCACCGCTAGACTTTTTTTTTAGTCCAGCTTGTAGAAAAGCCAGTATCACAGAAACTGGTGCCTCAAGGGGCTCCACCTGATCTTTGGTGCACCAGAGCTGGAAAGTCTTCCAGATCTTAGCGTAAGCCATAACAGTGATGGTTTCTTTGCTTGCAGAAGAAATTGAAATGACTACCTCCAAGTAACTCTTGTGGGTCAAGGTTGAGTACTTGCCGTAAGACCAATGTGCACTGGGTTCTCCGTGAGAATTGGTCCTTCATTGAGGAGCCCCTTATAAACTGGAAGCTTGATGCGGCTGCTTTGTTGGAGACGCATTGGATCCACATACTAAGGCCGGTGAGGCTCGATTCTGCGGATGACCCGGCCAACAATGGGCCATGGTGGAAAAACATGAAGATGCCTATCTTCTGGCCAGGGCTGAGTCAAGCCAACGTGTCCAACCCTGTGCTTTTCACCTACCTTCGGCTGTCGAAGCTATTTGCCTTCACATTCTTGACTAAGTCAATAAAGTCTATCGCCGCTCTTTCCCAGCATTATACAATGAGGTTGGACATTCTTTGGGACAGTGACCACTCCCCCGGGTCTAGAGTCTGCTGGATGAGAAAGTAGGCCTGAATATCTTCCACTCTCCCAAAGTGGACTGTGGACAGCGCCTAAAGAAGAGCTTCCGCCCACTTGAACAACATCTGAGCCTCCATGCTGGGGGCCTCCTTGTCTGTTCACATTAGCCACTGCAGAGAACAATCTGACTGCCTTGTCATTCAGGAAC